>NC_071441.1:14098333-15490000 GCF_017976375.1 Cuculus canorus
ATATACATGTGTATAGTGTTCGTTCCAGTGAAAACTAAATTGAACACAATAGGAATAGACTGCTTTTCGCAAGGAGAAAAGCTTCCTAGTTTAAGGCCACATCTCCCATACTAGGCAATGTTATAAACTCCATGATGCAAGTGAAACTTGACTAATGTCTTATATGCCAGAACTAGTATATGGGAGGTATAATTCTTTGGTTGGTTTGTTGTTGTTTTGTGGGGGAGTTTTGAGTTTGTTTCTTTTTGATTTTTTTTTAAGAACACATCACTGCATCTTGAAAATCACGATAAATGTTTGTGGGTTTTTTTCAGGTTATTGGCAACACCACATCTGGAAGTTTCAGTTATAGTGCTCAGCAGAGCCTGGCGTTTGCATATGTTCCCATGGAACTCAGCAAAGTTGGACAGAAATTGGAAGTTGAAATTTTAGGAAAAAATTATCCAGCAACCATTATACAAGAGCCACTGGTGCTGACTGAACCAACCAGAACTCGACTTCAGAGAAAGGGTGAAAGTCCCAAAATATAAACATAGACACAGCGAATTGTGCATAGGGGATAGTTCCATTGATATGCATTAAATTAAGAGAAACAAACTACTCAATTTTTCTAATCACTAAACACAAGATCCTCATTGCCATACATCAGCCAGAAATTAGATGGTATAACCCTTTTGGTTCCTTGTATGGGCTATTCACATTAGAGAACTGAGCACAGGTCATGAACCAGTATGTGTTCTGTTTTCTCAGTAGCACTTGTGAGCAGAAAGTGGCAGGGAATGAATAGGTCCTTGATTCAGCTTGCTCACACATTGGATGGCAGATTTGAATTAATGCAGAGGAGAAAGTTGCTTTTGGTTGGCCAGTAGCAGAATCTTCCTCCTCCTTGACACTCACAGTTCCTCCTTAGTCTCTCCCTGGGATAAAGTAGCTTATTCTGGATCCTTACAATATGACATCGCAAACTTATCATTAAAATAATATCTACTAGTTCTGACATAAATGCTTCCCTAAGGAATTGTAATACATCCCAGCAATCATTAAAATGATAAAGACAATATTAATGGCAAACTGAACTGCTAACATTTTTTCCCAATGTGTCATTCCGGCAGAAATTCTCACAGAGATCAAAACTTGTTCTTCGTAATGAAACAGTTCTAGGAAGTTCATTCTTCATTATTTTATATTAGTCATCTGGTAAATTACATGTGATAGTCTACAACACACAGGATATATTGGTCAGTTTTGAACAGAACTTACAGTACTGTATTATGGATTTACTGTTATACATCTGAAGAGGTAGACTGACACCAGAGAACTACTGTTCTTTCTTTTCCCGTTAATTATAGATTGAACAGCAGTAAGAGCCATCTGTTGTTTATGCAGAAATATTGTCAGTGAAAACCAAATTAAATCCACATCAGAGGACCTTTATTCAGTATTAACTGTTCCATGACTTAAATAAGCAGGATTGGTATAATGTAAATGATAGGAACATACTGAATTATTAAAACATTCTTCTGAATTCCGTAATATGCTCAGCAATTCTTTTGAATAACAATGTCAGAATTCCCAACTTAGGAAGAGTAACATTCCCCTTTAGATTTTAGATAAACCTTTTTGAGCTATATATAAATATGAACAATGTCCAAAATGTACTTTCTGCAGAGGAGCTAGTGCCTCTAAATCTTTACCAGAGAAGTAAATGTATAAATAGAATATACCAGGAGAAACAGTTTGAATAATGAACACTTGCTGTTGCTCAAGTAAACTGACATTGCATTGTGCTTTTCTGAATATCTTTAACAAATCAGATCAAAATAAAACAAACTTTGGCAGGTTTGCAGGTAGTACTATCTTGAGTGAAAAATCCATTCACATATAATAAAAAATACATTCTCTGTTATGCTTTCATAAGTGGTTCTATAATACTTTCATAGTTCTATATAATACATTCATAGTTCTATAATACTTTGCTAAACTTATCAGAGATGTTACTTTTTCTAAAGGTGACGCTATTTGTAATGAGGCAGTTAGCCAGTATGTTTCCCTAAGAATTTAAGAAACCCAAAATACACACAATACGATGTTCTTTTATTTAGAAGCATAGTTTTGAATTTCAGTATTTCCCAAGAAAATGCAAATTCATTAGACACCATGTCCTGGAGTGTACAGTAACAGTTGTCCAGAGACAAGATCTCACCTATACTTTCCTAATAGGCTTCACTACGGCAAAACTCTGTTTCAGTGATACCTTCTGCATACCAATCTCGAAGTTAGAAACAGTTTTGTAACTCCTTTTTCTGGCTTCAAAGAAAGAAGTTCTCTTCATTTATGTGTCAGCCAGGTTGGTCCGATGGTGCAGAAGGGGAAGGCTTTCACTAGCCTGAGCAAAACAAAATTAATCACAGATGCAATTCCTTCCTACAGGCAAGTAAGCTCAGAAACGTACTGTCATGGGCTTGTTCTGCATTTCCAGCTGTAACCTCCCAATAACTAATTTCTCCTCCTAGCTTATAAAGACAACTACTTGTGTCATTTTACAGTGTAGTATTATAGAGGACCAAACACTCATTTCCTTGTGGGCTTTCTCATTGATGGCTGTTATCACACAAGTCACGTAAAGATCAAGCCTTGGTCAGTTAGTTTTCCTTTAGTTTCAAGATTTAGGGAAGCAGAAAAAGTACTTAGCATGCTGCTTCTGGGACAAAGCAAAGTAAATCTTCTTTCCTGCAGCTGACTTGTAAGACCAAAACAACTCCCTGTTCAACACTGACCGTAAATAACACAAGTGGAGTATCTGAGAGTTTGTGAATTCTGTTACCTCTTAAGAATGGCTGGTCTTTCTGCTGAACAATTCATTCAGGAGCAGAGTTATCCGAAGCAAGTATGAGATGAGTATTAGAAGCATGTATCTGTGATAGCCCTGTGTCTGGGAGGGCTTTGTAGCTGACACAGATTCTTTTTATTGCTGTGATTCCCAAGCTGGCTTACTGAGTATTTATTAGGATAGCTCAACATCGCAGCACTTTGCATAGTGTGGATAAACTGAACTGTAAGGTTCATGCTACAGAGGGGTTTGCACATTTAAGACAATCTTTCATAGTTGTGAAAACAATAAACCTGAAGAAGTGGGGGGGGAGGGGATTGAGTGTTCAGCAGCTTTTGTGGTTTCCTGTCCCTGCTTTTCATTATATGTTGTGATATGATGTTGCATAAACTTGTGGTGTCATGATACAGCAAGAGGAAGTGAATGGGAGCAAGAATGTTTAAGTGGTACATCCATGTTTTAAGAGGGCTTCTAAACAATCAAACAGAGATACCACAGTAGAAAAACTGGCAGGGACATCTTTTGAGCCTCCCGCAACTCCACTAACAGAAGAGACACCTCTGTAATGTGGTGAAAAAAAATGATCATCTATATGATATGATATGATAATATTCAGATTTCTGTGTGCAGAGAGATCAGGACACGTCAAAAGGCAGTCTTATCAAATACATTTTTTGTCATTTTCCATCATTCTTTTTCCATCTCCAGAGATTTTTGGTTCACCAGAGTAGATGTTACTACTACCATTTGAATTTTTGTTCCAGTTTTCCATGTGCTGTGGCAAGATGTCTCATACTCATGCTTTGTGTGTCATGCTCATACTTCATGTGGAATGATAAATGGACATGGATACCATAATCTTTTGTGTGACTCTAATGAATTCATTAATCATTAACCTGGAAACAGCATTCAAATTATTCACTCCCAAATTCACGAAAGGTGCGCTGAAACATATGGGATGAAATACAGGGGGCTGAACATAAACCATTTCCAGGATTTATGCTGTTGATTCAAGAGAATACTCTGTGATAAAAATAGTATTTTCTGATTGGGATTCCAAATCCCTCTAGTAGAAATGAAAAAAAAAACCAAACACCAAGAAAATATGACAGTCAGCAACATTTAGACTGTAACTGTGCAATGTCTGCTATGTATAGTCTGGATGGTACAACTTAGTGTTCCAACTCTGGCAGCTCAGGCAACCAATTTATCTAATTCTGACAGACTAGGATGACCAGCAAATAACTCTTGACACTCCTCTATAATGAAATATAAGTCCAGCTGCACTTGAACACCACGATACCTTCGGAAATGTGTTAATTTGAATGGAACTTTACCTATAATAAGGACATGGAAGAATGTAGTGGAATATACAGTTCAGTGAGACAACTGTGACTGGTGATGGGATCTGAAATAAAACCAAGGTAAGTCAGAATTTCAGCCTTTTGGACAGTATGAATCACATCTAAACAAAGAAAATGTAACTCACAGTCACATACCAGCTTGTCAGCAACCCTGGAATTTACTTCAGGGAAAGCTGACTTCAGGACAGTATTGTAGCTTGTTCCAATACCAGCTGTGGACAAACACATTCTTACTGTAGAAAAAAATGTGGCATTGCTGTTGTTTTCAAACCAGCAGGCAATTCTTTGGGATTCATAAAAAATATCTGGTAACTTCATAGACTTATCCACTAGACTTCTTTCACAAGAGCAGGAACTTTCCTTCTACAGAGACCTGCCAATCAAAAAGAAAGTAGTCAGAAGTCTGGCATACTCAATATTTGCCTTTCTTACCAGGAAATAATATTTTAATGTGCATATTTCTTTCACCTGTTATCCAATGGCTATATAAATTTGGAAACACACATGGGTACCATTCCAGCTAAATGTGAAACACATGGTTATCTATCTGATCTTTAGCTAGATGCTGAAATATATATGTACTCCATGAACAGAATTGATTAGACCTGACAGCTGTTTCTGCCCTTTAACAGCCTTAGATATTTTGTCAAGATTATAACTAAGGTAGTGGTTGTTGATAATACTGCTTTTGAAGATTACATGGTTTGAAGAAACAGCCCTGTTGACATAGCTGTTATTTCTGCTTCTGAGTTGCTTCACTTCCTTCCTATTCGTTAACAGCCACAAACAGCATCTTACAGCCAGGCATGGGTGAAGACTTCTCATCTTAACCAACAAAAATAAGAGAAAAAAGCATGGGGTCACTCATGATTTTGCAGAAGGGGCAGGCATGGGAGGGGATAAGAGCAGCAGCTGATGGTGGCAGGAGAGAGGCTGTATACTTTTCTTCTGCAGGACTTCCTGGCTGTCCTGCACAGATCAGTTGCCTCTTCAGTGACGGTGGCAATTTGTCCCAGGCAGACGCACGGGTTAGCAAGTGGCAAGGCCATGGCTGTTTGGAGGTGCCCCACTTTGCTAATCATAGAATAAACTCTGTTGGCAGTAGTAAATCTCCATGGCTGCCACAGTGTCACGTATGAAAGAACATTTAAGACCAAACTTCCTACTTGTTGTACCAGAATGCACTCTGTCTGCACATGAGGAAGTACTGACTTCCTTGGAGACACAGCTGACCTGAAACACTAATAGTTCCCTGGTCCCCCTAGGAAAGGCTGGAGGGGTTAAAATGGATGTTTCACATAGGAACTGGAAAAAGATGAATGGCAGCATCAGCGAGTTGTTTGTTCTGCTATCACCAGCAAGAACTCTTTGACTCATTTCACAAGCTAATTGGTCTAGAGCTGCCCTGTGGGAGCAACACCAAGTATATGTAAGACTAATTGGGACTAAGATACAGCATGAAGCTGGTACCAAGTGTATTAGAATAAACATTATTTAAAAGACTGAGTGTTCCGAGCTAAACACACAGGATGATGAATGTTGAACGTCTGAGAAGGCCAGGCTGGAAAGAAACACCTGGGAATAAGTGAATTGGAGAAAAGAGTCACAACAAAAACAAAAAACATCCTGTTTGTCTGAAGTTTGGAAAGCTGAAGAACAGTATAAGGATATGCCTGAAAGAAGTCACAACAATGTGCAACAGACAAAACCAAAAGGGAGGGAGAAAAGGAGGAGGGAGGGAGGGAGAGAGGGAGGGAAGAAACAAAGGAGGGAGGGAGGAGAGAGGGAGGAAAGGAGGAGAGAAGGAGGGGTGAGTAGGAGGGAAAGAGGGAAGGAGGATGGGAGCGAGGGAGGACGGGAGGAAAAGAGGGAGGGAAGGAGGGAGGGAGGAAAAGGGAGAGGGACAGAAGGAGTGAAGGAGGACTGAAGGGAAAGAAAAAGGGAAGGAGAGAAAGAGGGAAGGAAGGAGGGAAAGAGGGAAGGAGGGAAGGAGAGTGTGAAGGAGGGCGGTCCATCCCTGCTGGAGCCCGCCCTCCGCGGGGAGGAGCCGCGGCCGCCGCTCCCGGCAGTTCCTGGTGTCGGGGATGCGGCGGCGGCCTCTCTGGCTGCCGCTGTGGCTGCTGCCGTGCCTGATGCGGCTGTCGGCGCCGCGGCCGCCCGCCCCGCACCTGGTGGTGGTGCTGGCCGACGACCTGGGCTGGGGCGACGTGGGCTGGCACGGCTCGGCGCTGCGCACGCCGCGGCTGGACGCGCTGGGGGCGGGCGGCGTGCGGCTGGAGCGGTACTACACGCAGCCGCTCTGCACCCCGTCCCGCAGCCAGCTGCTCAGCGGCCGGTACCAGGTAGGGCGTGAGCCGCCCGCAGGGGTGGGGCTGCTTAGTCTGGACAGGAGAAGGCTGAGGGGAGGCCTTATCGCTCTCTACAACTACCTGAAAGGAGGTTATGGAGAGGAGGGAGCTGGCCTCTTCTCCCAAGGACAGTGGACGAGACAAGAGGGAACGGCCTGAAGCTGCGCCAGGGGAGGTTCAGGCTGGACATCAGGAAAAATTTTTCATGGAAAGGGTCATTGGGCACTGGCAGAGGCTGCCCAGGGAGGTGGCGGAGTCACCTTCCCTGGAGGTGTTTAAGGGACGGGTGGATGAGGTGCTGAGGGGCATGGTTTAGGGAGTGATAGGAATGGTTGGACTCGATGACCCAGTGGCTCCCTTCCAACCTGGTGATTCTATGATTCTGTGATGCGCTGGGGGCCGGCGGCGGCTGTGGGGGAACCGGAGGTGTTTGCGTACAGCAGAGCCGCCTCAGCCGCCTTTGGCTCGGCACGAAGCTAAGCACAGGCATAGTGTGCGTTGTTTTGCTTATTCCGCTGGTATCGAAGGCATGGCAGCGTGTCGTGGGAAGGATTCCTGCCCTAGTCACCTTCTTTTAGGTACCACCGGATGGGCGTGCAGCCAGGATGCCGCTAGAAGCTGATAAGCGCTACGTGCTCAGTTTGTGCAGCTTGTTTCCCAAGGCAGGCTTTAGATCCATCCTATCCTCTCCTTCATATGCTAACATAGGTGTGGGAATTATGCACCCCTTGATGGAGTGCCTGCAAGCTGACCCTCAGTCAGGGTGTCTTGCTGCTTTGTAGTCCTACTCATCAGTTTTCACATTATTACCAGTTGCATGTGTGAGAATTGGATTTTATCATACTGCTATACTCTCCCTCCCCTTTCTTTTTATTGCAACTTTGGCAGCTGAGGTTGTTCAGCCCAGAGAAGAGAAGGCTCTGGGGAGACCTAATAACAGCCTTCTAATACTTAAAGGGGGCCTACAGGAGAGTTGGAGAGGAATCCTTTACCTGGGAGTGCAGCGGTGAGATAGGACAAGAGGTAACTCTTTTAAGTTAAAAAGAGAGGTGATTTAGATTAGACTAGGTGTTAGGAAGAGACTTTACTGTGAGGGTGGTGAGGCACTGGGACAGGTTGCCCAGGGAAGCTGTGGCTGCCCCATCCCTGGAGGTGTTTAAGGCCAGGTTGGATGGGGCTTTGAGCAACCTTATCTAGTGGAAGGTGTCCCTGCCCATGGCAGCAGGCTTGGAATAAGATGATCTTTAGGATCCCTTCCAACCCAAACTATTCTAGTATCCTGTGAAAAATGAGCTGGGGAGAAAGAAGAAAATGGCAGGGACAGAAAGAAGAAATTCACAAAAGGTTAAGTGTATTTTGGAAACTTCCCCTCTTTCTCAGTAAGTCCTGCACATGCACCTTAACCTTACTGAAGGTTTGTCAAAAAAACTATTGCCAACAGACATAAATGTCACTTTGTATTAGCAGGTGTTACTCTTGTTGCAGTAAAGTTGTTGCAGGTGATACTTGATTATTCTTTCCAAACATTTGATCCCTTTCTAGAAAGAATGGAAGACGTAATTGACTTCTCTCTCTTTTTTTTTTTTTTAACTGACTCTTTACATTGTTTTATGTAAGTAATCTAATTTTCATTTTGACTCTAGCATACAGATCATGATCTGAACATGCTTATCTAGAAATGGTTCAGGGTTAACTGGACATTGCTGCATTTAGTCTTTAAAGTGGAATAGAAATGCTTATAGTTCAGTCCTAACTTAACTATGTCGTATGCACTTGGCTTGATAACTTAGTCATCTTTGTGTTGACTTTGTTATAAATAAGTGAAATAACATTAGAGAATTGAATAAGTTTTTCTATAAAATTGAGGAGATATTGTGTGCAGGAAACAATTATGTAGCAAATATGTGCAGTTTTGCTTTGGTTTACCCATTATTATAATTAGCTATTGCTCTGAGAGTTGAAAAAGTAATCTAAATCTGGTTGTAACTGGAGCTGGAATTTTGATGCCCATGTTGCAGTCCATTAGGAAATAAGAGCAAAGGTATTGGTTTATTAAAGCTACTGATTTTTAATTATTTTCCTCTCCATTTTCTTTCTTTTTCTTTTTCTTTTTCTTTTTCTTCTTTTTCTTTTTCTTTTTCAAATTGTCACTAAAGTGGTGCTTTAGTAGCGAGTCATGCAGCTTGCTACACTGGAATACTTAACGGAGTTATAAAATCTGATATCTTGCACTTTAGGGGGTCTTGGAGGTTTTGTGCTCTAACAGAGGTAGATTACTAGAAATGTTTAGTAAATAGGATATCTATACTTGAATGTGTATGTGTGCTGGGCCTAGGTTTAGGGTAGTGTGAGGGCTTTTTTCAGGAGGGGATAGAGGAGTTGACAAAAGTCAACTTATAGTACACAGTAACTGAAGAGGTTTCTTGCATCAGTCAAAGTACTTGAGTATTTTTATCAGTAATGTTTTTGTTAAGAGATACAAAATTCACCGCTTGTTTGGACTGTAAACTTAAGTGGAACTATTAGAGGTCAGCTCTAGGCAGCATCTAAAACTTGTGTTATCCCCAGTATCCCACTCACTTTAAGTGTGTTCTTAAATGTATGAGTGTATATAACATACTTCTAGAATACTAATGCAAAAAGTGCTCTCTTAGCCTATATCACCTTTTCCCCCACTGACTGTCCTTTTGAACAGGCAAAAGCTTGGTTGCTTCACCTGCCATGCAGCTTTTTTCCCTTCTTACCATTTAAAATTTCTCAATCCCTGTTGAAATGTTGTCCCTTCCCTTCAAAGAAACCGTAATGGTAATAGATACTTGTTAGATTTTTACATGAAAATGCAAAAGGCTTTGCTTTTTTTTTTTTTTTTTTATTGCACTAGACTTATGCCTGGGAATATCTTGTAAACCTCTGTGGTGCTAATTGGTTGTCTTCCTCCATACCCGCCCTGCCCTCCCTTGTGGCCTCCTCATCTTCCTTGGTGCTATATTGGTGAAGATAAGAAGCCTTAAAACCCAATGCTAGCCTCTGGTGTACCTACTTATAAAGCAGCCTACAGGAATGTGTTGCTGTGTTGTAACTAATCTCACATCCTTCTTTTCTCTGCTAGATCCACACAGGTTTACAACACCAGATAATTTGGCCATGCCAGCCCAGCTGCCTGCCACTGGATGAGAAACTCCTCCCAGAACTACTTCAAGAGGCGGGATATGTTACTCACATGGTGGGGAAGTGGCATTTAGGAATGTACAGAAAAGATTGCCTTCCAACCCGCAGAGGATTTGATACTTACTTTGGTATGGTTTGATTTAACAAGGGCAACAAATATGCTGTTAAAAATTATGAGAAACTGCTTGATTCTTCTAGGAACAGCAGATTTACTATTAGCGTATAAGTAAATCAATATTTGGGCATGCATGTTTCCAAGTATAATTGCTATAAATAAGATAGTGCCTTAAAGGCATGCCCAAGCCTTACAACTTACTGAAGAAAGTATCAGAATTCTTTCTTTCTTATGAGTTGCATTGAATTTTCTTCTGTGATGGTTAGAAGATTTACGGTGTTTTTATATTAGTTTGGTTTTATATTGGTTTGTTTTTGTAGTTTCTTTAATCTTGAGCATTTTCTGTTAGATCAGACAGCACACATTGCTTGCTCTGCAAAGTGTTACAGTTCTAAAGGCTTTATTTTTAAGAGAGAAACAGATGTCATGCCACACCTTGTTAATGCTCTGTGAATAGACTAGTGGTTTTTGAGAGCAGGTAGCAAGAAATACGGTGTGAGAGCCTCCATAAAACAGTATCCAAAAAGTCCATTGTAGGAACTCACAAGCTATGAAGTCAAACCCTCAGCTTAAAAAATAATGCCAGAATTGGGTTGTCCAAGGGTGAGTATAGATTATAGCTACTCATTGTTTATTCTTCCTCTTGCAAATGCTCATGTCTCAATATCAATGGGATGTTTATTAGTTTTGCACAAGTGCTGCAGATTTTGTGTGAATCAGGCTGCCTGTAATACATCTCATTCTGCACAATACTGAATGCAGAGTTGTCTATCTCCACTTGATTTTTTTTTTAAGCACTTTCATTGAATGGGCAGTTTTGAAACAGTCTGTCATCTTCGAAATTATTTGGAAAGTTGTTGATATTACTGCTGCCTGCTTCCTCGGCTGAGAAAGTAACATGCAGAGAAACTTAAGGTGAAGTCCACCCACCTCTTGTCTAACCTTAGCTGCTTAAAGGAAGAGCCTGTCTGTGCGATGTGGCCAATCTGAACATTCGTTGTCTCTTCTAACTCTTCGAGGACTTTGGGGCTTTTGCTTCATATATATTTCATATATATTAAGCTAATATAAATGGATTGTCATATAACAGTTCATTGGTTAAAATACATGCTTCCTCCCGTATCTTCGTGGGAGCTTTGGATATTTTGGAGGCATAGATGTGGGGAGGCTAGTGCTTGCCATGAAATCTCACCTTGAGACCAAGTAGGCTCTTATTACAGTGACCTTAACACAGGCTGACTCTAGGTATGGTTGTTGGGTGCCCAGAATGGTGTTGTTTTTCAGGGAATGTAGCAGTTTAATCCTGTAATGTTCATGGAATTACAGTAGATGTTGATTGCAATTAAGATCCTTCGGCAACCTTGATATAGTGTCTCCCCCACTGGACACTTAAAATGGAGAAATGCAGCTTGTATCTGAGTACAGTGATGTAGGCAGTCTGTCAACAAAATGCCTGTTTATGCTTTTCTCCTAAAAATGTATTTGAGGTTTATGTTGTATTTAAACCAGAACTTGATTCTTTCTGTACATGCTTTTTTTGCACAAGTTGTACTTGAAGCTGCTGAATAAAAATTCAAATGAAGTTCCGCCATTTTGGATTTTTGTCTCCAATTTTAGTTTGGTTTTGCAGATCTTAAGAATATATTTCTGCAGATTCATCTGTTTTTTCAAAGTATTGGGGAATAAATATGAAATGTAATCTCCAAAGTAGTTAGTACTGAGATTTAAGAAAATTTTGAAGATATTTGTTTCTGGTGGATAAAAAGCAAAGGCACTGAATGCTTATCAGGATAACCCTTGAAAGGAGCAAATCCATACCTCTAGAATTTTTGCAGTTTTATTTGGGTATCTTTAAATAACAGCGTCCTTTTTTCACCACTCGGTGTCAGTAGTGGATCAGAAGTTGCTTTACAGCTGACAAAAAAATGCTTCATGCTTCCATACTTTAGAATAAATTGAATAGAAAAAAAATCCAACTTTTCTAATAGGGTGAGAAATCGTGTGAAAATACAAGTATACAAAGTCATATCAGCTTAAAATCAGAATAGTACACAGAGAGATCACTGCCTTTGCTATCAATGCATTAGTTTAATAATATTTAATAATATTTAATAATATTTGATACCACGTTGCAAATACAAAGTCATTGAACTGCTTTCAAAATATTTCATGTACTTTGAAGTTGTGCTTACATTAGCAATAAAAAGCTTATGAAGTATTAAATACTGAGCTACTTCAGCCTGTCCGAGGGATGGTAGTAAGGTGGTAAAATGTTGGATACATGTTTCAGCTCAAGACCAGTAAAGTTTTGACACTTATTTTTCACGCATCCTCACCCCACCTCCAGTATATGTTTATACAGCATGATGTTGGTTCACTTGTTTGACTTTTCCTGTTCTAGGCTATCTTCTGGGGAGTGAAGATTATTATTCTCATGACCGTTGTGTCCTCATTAAAGCGAAGAATGTAACGCGCTGTGCTGTGGACTTTCGAGATGGGGAAGAAGTTGCAACTGGGTTTAAAAACATGTACTCCACTAATTTATTCACGGAAAGAGCTATAGAACTTATAGCCAATCATAAAACTGAGAAGGTACAGTCGGCAGATGCTTTTGATAACTTTAGCACTAAAGAATGTTTTTAAAAAAATAATGAAATATTAATGGCAAGACCAACACTTGAGCTGTAATTTGAGGCTTTTCATCAGAGTAATTTGTAGAACTAAATGTGAGTTGTAGTGCTTTTGAAACTTGCCTTGTCTCCTGTCAGAATTAGCTTTGGCTGCACAGCCCTGGCCTGCTACCCTTCTCTGTTTCTTTTTTAATAATACTAGTAACGCATTTATAGAAATTATTTAGCATGTAGTTTCCCCTTCTCAAAAGAGAATGGAAAGTTTAATGGGAGAAGTTCCATAGAAAGAAAGTGTTAACAACTATATTATGATAAAAAGATACACCTGATATTTTTCCACAACTGTCCTTGATAAAATTTTTATTTGTTTATGCCTAGGAATTAGAAGAGAGAAGTGTAGAACAAATCAAAACACTGTGCTCGCAGCTGTAGATGAACGAGGGCTCCTTTTGCTGTAGTAGCTTTTGCATTTAGTACTTTATGTTCAACTAATTTCCATTCTATCCCTTCTACCCCAGCCCCTCTTTCTCTACCTCGCTTTTCAGTCTGTCCATGAACCTCTCGAGGTTCCTGAAGAATACACAAAACCATATTCCTACATTAAAGATGGAAAGAGGCGCCATTATGCAGGGATGGTGACTCTTATGGATGAAGCTGTAGGAAATCTTACTGATGCTCTGAAAAGATATGGTCTTTGGGACAACACAGTTCTTGTTTTCTCAACTGGTAAGTTCATTTAAATATTATTTCAGTAATAACTTTGATACAGCATCCAAGAAGCTGACTGCAGAGACGTGGCCCTTCTGTCCTTCGTCCATGTATTTTCTAGCTACAGAAGAATGATGAAAGTAAAATTACCTTAGCTGAAGGAGCAGTTTCTTTCCTGCTGCTTATGGGTTTCTCAAGCATGATGAAGACAACTCTGAAGAAGTGTCTGTGTAAATTTGGATGCTCCTATTGGAGTAAGAAGAACATTGTGAAAACTGAGGAGTATGGTGAAACTGGAGGCATCTAACTTGTTGCTGACATTAATTAATATCTGTCAGAATTGAATCCTTACTGGGAGTCATCTACTAAATTAATTTGAACTATAGGTAGCTGCACAATTAGTGTATAATAGATTGCCACATGTTGCATGGGGCGCAAACATCCAGACAGCAAGCAATTGGAAACCGTAACTCTTTTATTTCCATTGCTTTCATGTAATGTCATTTTTGTCTTGGTTGAAATATTTCACTGGCACCTTACTCCCTGGTAAAGTCTATTAATAAAGAAAAGATGACACAGTCTAAGGCATCAAGTTACAGGCTAAGTTTTTGTATGTCCTAGCACCTAATCTGATTTCTAGCTTATTAGAATGTACGTAATACATTACAATGCAGTCTCTATTGTTTCCAAATTAGAACTGAAACAGAACATTTTTGAAATACAGTTGCATGGCTGGGTTTCAGGGACATAGTTATCCTTGTTTAGTTGGGAGTACGAAGTAGCCTTTCAGTGATTACAGTTGCTGTTTTGCCCAGGCTTTACATGTTAGGACTTTCAAAAAATTAATTTTCTATGAAGACTTTAAAAAACCCAAACAAACCGATGACAGCAAGACCCCCTCCAAATTCCATGTTTTGATGAAAATGCAGTGATGTTTTTTGAGCTGCTCCCTATGTGCTTGGAATCTTGGAATTTTGAGTCCAAAACTGTCTTATGGTGTTAACGTTTGTGTCCAGGTTTTGGCTCTAACAGGATGCAATAACTCTTCTATGCCTGTTTCTGTTTATGATGTTTTCATATTTAGAACTGGAAGTGAGCAAAGTCATATGGAAAATGATACCAATATTTATTCCATATGGAAAAAATTCAGTCTTTGCTGATGGGGTCCTGGTAGAGTTATTTCAGTGATGTTTGTTCAGCATATTGTGGAATAAAACTAAAGGCATCTGTGATGGAATTACAGAGTATGACTGAAATAAAAAGGCAATTTGTTGTTGGTGTTTAAAAAACCATTTTTTTCCAAGTAATGACAGAATATTAATGGTGGTTATTTTGCAATCAGCTACAGGTTTCAACAAGAGTCGGTCAGGAGAATCCATTGTCTACCCTATCTGATGGAGCTTTGCTTGAGTTAATTGACATTTTAGACTGGTAGGAGAGGGATGTAATGATTGAAATGCAGGAAAATTTGGTCTAGATCAAGCTGGTCAGGGGGCAGTGATTCATTTTTTTCCAGTGTTCTCTCTTCACTTCACAGATCTATTCTTTACAGGCATAAAACATTGCATACATTAAAGACCCAGTTTCCTAAAAACAAATGTTGAAACCATTATGAAACCATTAAGAAAAAAAGGGGGAAAAAATAATGAAATCTATTCAGCTTTTCTACATTATAGTTCCTGCTTTTGCAGGTGGTGTGTTTTAAAATTGGCATTAGAAAGTTGTTGAAATGAAACATGAGATGGTCTGCAATTGTGCATCTTGTTAGAGAGTTGTGCTATGTGAGAACTCTCTGCACAGCTTTCAGGTCTTATGTAACTAGGAATCTTAGTGTGTGCTGGTAGCTATGACCCTACTCTGTGGTAGATCTTACTAGATTCATTACTAGTCCCCATTTACTTGTGGCCAAAATTCACATTTGGATGTTTACATCTCATACTACTTCAAAATTCTACCCCCCAAATAATTTACAAGTGATCACTTGCTTTTGTGTTCTACTGCAAGTAGCATTGCAACAGACATACCCCCAGAATTAGAGATCTCTTTTTTTTTTATTCTTTTTACTCTCTCTTTTTATTAAACTCTTTCATGTTCCTTCCAATTTGTATATGCCATTTCTCAGCCAGGATTACCTTGAAAATGGTAATACTACACACTTCAAAATACCCTTGTAAAATCTGTGGAAGAACTGCAGTTCCTTTTTGAAGTGGCATGATGGAGGCACCAGGACAAAAATGAAGTAGTCTGGTCATCGGCAAAGTCTGACTCCATCAGTGTATACTGTAAATCAACATCTCTCTTGTCTCTTTGAACAGATACACAAGCTGTTTCTACAGGTAAATAAGGAAAAGGAAAAGACGAGATAGTTCAATGATATGTAGTGTTATACTTGTGTAGCAAATAGTAGTTTGAAAAATCTTGATAGGTGTGATGTAAGATAAAGTTTGCTTTTATGGAGCACCTTTTACACTGCAGATACAAGAAAGTCTAAGCTAATGAGATCAGTGGTGAAAATGAAGTTGGTGCCTGTTTAAGTGAAACGGATGAAAGTGGATGTGGCAATGTCTTGCGTACCTATGGCCTTCTATCCACTTGAAATCAAAAAGAATGAGATGTGGGGGCTATTTTTCTTTTTAGGAAATATAAGTGACTGTAACTACCAACTTTCTGAAGAGGGTCTTAGTTTGAAATAAGTAAAGGTCGTAGAAAGCATCCAGGGGATTCAAATTTACCTATTAGCACTGGCTTAGAGTCCAAGTTTTACTTCAAATATAGACCTATGATTTGAGGTAAGAAGTGGGGAATTGCTGTAATAGCATGTGTTTATAGTTTCTGCAACATAGTAGAAGTAATTTCAGTGGAAACTTGCCAACGTTAAAGCAAAGGATTCTGACCTCCAATTTCAATTCTGTATTAAAGCTACTATCATTTGCTTTTTTTAATGTTCAGCTTTTTAATCTACTAAGTAATTGTGGAACAAAACTCCTTACTGCTCTTCATTCCAAAATGTCTTTTAAGTCTTAGGACTGCATTAGCACTTTAGTATATGGTAATTGCCATAAGAGGACTTTGAACAGTAAAAGCTGTGGAACTTTTCAAGCTTTAGTTTACATTGGTAAAAGGAAAGAACATAAATCCTTTCCATAATGGAGCATGTGACAGTGTTTTCACTCTGAAAGAGGATCTTTTTTATTGTTTTAGAATTATGATTAATAAAAGCACAGATTGTTTTGGACATGCTTATCGATGCTTAAACAGTCTCTTTCTCGCACAACCATGGATTTTTTTCACCCAAAATTTCATGTTACCCTAATAAATATTTCTCTCAATCTCTACCCTGCCCTTCCCCCCGTTCTATCCAATGTACTGTGGCCTTTGTCTAATGAAATGTTGGTGATTTTTTTAGCTTATTTCCAGCTCCTGCTTTGGTAGAAACCAGGGATCTGACTTTCACTGGTTCCCTGAGGGCAGCTTTTTAGCTTCTCCCTGGTATCTTTGTTCCTGAATGAACTCCTGCTCTTCCTCTTTTGTCAATAAGTTGTTCAGAGAGACTTCTAATTGCTGAGTATCTAAGCTGAGTGAAGAGCAGATTTCTTAGAGAAGTTTTTCTCTGGCTGTTGTGTTAGAGGTGCTAATGTTGAAGGCTCTTTTGTCAGATTTTCTTAGTAAATCTGCTATTTAACCCAACCACTCTAACCTGTTTTAATGGGTCCTGTCAGGAGGTTCTGAGAGGTTCAGTACATTGCCAGTGAGGAAGATGCTGGAGCACCTGCTGCCTGATCATCTGGAGCTTCCTAAAAGAAAATAAGCACAGACACCTTCAATCAGTTATTTGAGTTCCCAAATATTACTTTTCCTTTCTTGATTATTTAAGCTTGTTATTATATAGCCAGATGTTGTGGCTGATCTATACTTGCATTGGTCAGAGTTGTAGTGAAAGGTGCTTATGGTTGGTGTTTTGTGCTCCAGGATCTGCGTTTATTCTTTTTTTAGGCTTTTTCCACATTAAAATATGAGGGATAAGAATAAACTTTTTAGAAATAGAAGAATATCTTCTCTGCCATATGACTCGGATAATAGTAATGAGATATCTAGGCTGTTTTGTAAGAATGTATTATCAAAGGCAGAAATTTTATCTTATGATGGAACTTAATTTCAAAATGAAAACTGAAGAGATTTTGATAGTCAATATATTAATTCCCCATCCCTCTCTTAAAATCCTATGAAAATCCATAATGTTTTATAGGAAATGTTTATTCATTTTTCCTTCCTTCTATTATTAACTCCTCCCCACCCACCCTGCTTTTTCCATGCAAAATGTAACGCTCCAAACCTGAGTTCCTGAACAGAGGGTGACCTTGTGCTAGAGACACTCACTTCTTTTTTTTTTGCTTTGTGTTAGAAATTCCAACATAATTGGAACCTTGAATTTTTCTCGCTGTTTTGAGCAAATGCCAGTGCTTGAAGTGAAGTTCATTTGTAAATGAAACACAGGAGGAAATATTGCACAGAGTTGCAAGCTGGCTATGGTTGTGTAAAGCTTTGACTTGAGCATGGCAGTAGTTATCCTAGCAATTTTTTTCCAAGACTGAGATGAATGCTAAAACCAACTAAATGAACATGTTAAAAATGTTTAATAATTTCCTACATTTCTCTATTTTAAGCTATGATTAGTATTAAACTACACTACTTTGTTTTACATAATAGACTTTAAGAAACCATTATTCTTTGTGTAAGAATCTTCTAAACTCAAATCAGTGATGAGGATCAGTGCTCTGGCACTGGGACAAGTCCAAACTTTCCTGGACTATGTCCCTTTAACTTTCTTGCTGCAGACATGTGAACAGTTTGTTAGGTTATTCCTTTTGCTTTTAGGTTAAAATTTCCTTCTGTGTTTCTCTTCTGTTTAGTGATGGTGAATGCTTGTGTAGACCTGACACAGCAGGGTCTGTAACTACTGAATCCTGTTTAATTACCGAGACTGCACAAAGAAAGCAGTCGCCTGAAACTGTCTGTACTAGGATTGCTCCTATCACGAAAGCTGTGCTGAGAAGAGAGGGGGGGAAAAAAAAAAAATTCAATAGGATGAAAAAGGACATTGTGCGTGCGGCTTTTCTAGGGCTAAATATGTAACTGTTGGAATCTTGTGTACATCAAATGCATTTTTTCCCCATGAGATCAAATTTCCCTTTTTTTCTTTTTCTTTTTCTTTTCACTTTAGAAAAGTTAGGAGAATAAAGAGACAATTCTCAAGAGTTACAAAAACACCACAGATGTCATTTTATCTGAGCATGACTCAGGAAGAGTTGCTGTGTAAATGCTCAGTAGTAAAGTTGCTCAGCAAATGGTGCTCTGATGCAGGAAAGTTATTATGTTCCCTTGATGGAAAATAAAAGTCTTATAAATGTTTTTAAAGCCAACAAGAATTACATTGCAGAATTTGGTAGTAGAAGGTATGTTTTTCTGCTTCTATTGTCCCTCTAATGGAAAGGCTTTTGAGACTTCTTCCGTCACACGAAACTCTGTATTAAGCACTGAAAATATAATATTGCATCAGCCCCCTGAAGACATTTTCTTGAGTGGCTTTTTTTCTGTGTATATTGAACCTTCAAGGTTACTTTTTTCCACCGACAGTATACAGCATCAGATTAAAGTGTACAATGATTTTTTTCATCAACTGATTTTAACTGAATTATTTTGGTTCATTTCATTGGAAGTATGTTTCGTGTTAGTTATCAGAGGGAGTGTGCTTGCATTTCTGTCACACTTGCAGCATGATTGAAAAATGCAGCAACAAATGGATCTCTCAGATGCAATATGGGGAAGCAGGGAAGAACTTGAGTTCAAATTAAGGGCAAAGTTATTCTCTAATTCATGCTGTGAGCCTCTTATCCACAGTGTAGATCTCTGCTGTGTATTCTGTACTTCTCTTTTTTTTAAATTAAACCTCAATGGGAGTTCCGTACTTGGAACACGTACAGAATAAGCATTATTCATGCTGTGAAGATCAGAGGGGAGAAATATTCCCCAAATATGATCCTTTACCACTATTATCAACAGTGCACCCTGTTTAACTGAATCACAACCATGAGCTTAAATCACACAAAGGAAGAGCTCTGAAGTCCTGTTCTGTGACCTAGACTTTCAGCAAGAATGTCAGAGGTCAAAAATGATATGCGTTTACAGAGCTGTGCATTGTAGCTGTCTGGTGCTTGCTTGCATTGTGTCCAGCACTTGTAAGTGCTATTTAATTCCCTTTCGTATGTACTACATTCTCCTAGAAAATTTAAGAAGTTGTTTGTTTGGGTTTTTTTAAAGGCAACAGCTAACTGCCTGCTTGTTTTGTTGATGTTGGCAAATGATCGTAGTGTTACATTCGGTCTTCTGTGTATGAAAATTAAGCATGTAGACGTATCTCCCGTTTATGTCCATCACTTCATTTTTAAATAAGTACATATTATATTGTGTGGAGTGGTATCATGTCCACTATATAACTATGGGTCTTTTAAACTGTAGTATGTTGCTTGTAGTTCCTCTTCTTTGCTTTTTATTACTATGAACTACTGACTGCCTCCATAATTTCAGTAGTATTTGAAACAAAATCATATGAAGCCCACTTTTGCATTATGGAAAAGAGGTGTCGTCACTTCATGTAATCAAAACTGCTGGGTTTTGGCTTTCCTGTAGTCTCTGTCAGAAACAGGCAACAGAAAGAAAGGTATAGGGATATGGGTTTTGTCACGTCTTCTGTTTGTTTATCTTCATCTGAGATTGTTTGCGTATTGCATATTACTCCTTTTATTTGTATTTAGTTGTAAACGTCAGAAATCTGCTTTGTAGAAATATGGTAGGTAAAGCAAATCACTTTGTCACGCTTGGTTTTTCAAGACACTAACATTGTTAAATTGGCTTTTTAAACTCTGTAGATTCCATATGAAATAATTTTGTAGTTAGCTTTTAATATACTTTCTAATTCTGCTTCAGTTGGGTGGACCCTCACACTGACTTCCATCTGGTTCTGATTAAGTATAGGAGCATGATTGCTCATGAAGCCCCAGCCCTTCAAAGAGGCACTATATATAACATGTAACGGGTGTTTACAGAATTAAACTGTGGATGAATTTGGATATACCATCTTATTTCTGCTGTCATTATTCCTTGCATCTCTTGCCAAGTTCCACTCCAGCTATGCCTTGGTTCTCCTGACCCCCTTCCTACACAAACTGGCAGTGTCCTTGTACTCTTCCCAGGGTACCTGTCCCTGCTTCCACTGCCTGTGCAGTTCCCTCTTGCCCTTTAGTTTGACAAGCACATCTCCACTTATCCATGCTAGACTTTTGCCACCGTTTCCTAGTAGCTTGCACCTGGAGATTGAGTGCTCTCATGCTCTATGAAAAGATCCTTAAAGTAGAATGAGTTTGAAGGTAACTGTGTACATTAGCAGTGGATGTTAGGATTTGGCCATGGGTGAGTGTAACAGGTTGTTTAAATGTCTGATGTGAAACTAGCTTGGAGAGCTCTTATTGCAGTGTCCACTGCATGTTTTTTAGGTCTTCGTACCAACACTGAAACTAATAGGCAAGTTTCCCCTCCTTTTGTAAGGATCCTTGTTTGTGTTTTTTAGTTCACAGAATCACAGAATCACAAGGTTGGAAAGGACCCATTGGATCATCGAGTCCAACCATTCCTAACACTCCCTAAACCATGTCCCTAAGCACTTCATCCACCCGTTCCTTAAACACCTCCAGGGAAGGCGACTCGGCCACCTCCCTGGGCAGCCTGTTCCAGTGCCTAATGACTCTTACTGTGAAGAATTTTTTTCTGATATCCAACCTGAACCTCCCCTGACGGAGCTTCAGGCCATTCCCTCTTGTCCTGTCCCCTGTCACTTGGGAGAAGAGGCCAGCTCCCTCCTCTCCACAACCTCCTTTCAGGTAGTTGTAGAGAGTAATAAGGTCTCCCAACAGCTCAGTCTTAAACTTTCCTCTGCTTTCTTTATGTGTTCCTAATAATTGTCTTTATGCTCTTTGCTGATCTCCATGTCTCTGGATACATTCATGTACTCCCTCTGACTGGAATATCTGTCTTTTATTATATGGCATCTATATTTAAGGTTCTTAAGCAAGAAGAAAAACCCCCACTTTTTATCTGAACTTTGAGCACTGCTGCTGTGTGGAATGCTGCCTGTGCCTGCTCTTAGGTTTGACCTCTAATTGCATTTTCTCAAGTTAAAATATAGCCAGAGCTTTATGTACACTGAAGTGAGTTGACCCTGAATTCTGTATTAAGATTCCAGAGTTGCTTGAACTTGGTTGGGGAGAACCAGAAATCTGCAGCAGTAATTTCTCTTGTATTTTAGAATAAATGGCTTTAACCAACTATATATAAAAACAAATAATGCAGCAACCATAGTCATGTTTTTTGTTATTAATTTCTTGCATTATATAAGATCTACATGTTTAGGCTGTGCAAAAGATTATTACTGATCACTGCAGAGAACTACATGTATTGGACCGCTGAACTGTTTTTGATACATTTCAAGAAGATATTTTATCAAATTAATGATGAAATAGAATATCTTGATGTCAGATAAGCAAAATGTAACAACAGTTTTAATAGCTTGGTCTCAAGTCTGCTTTCTGTTTGCACTGCAGCATTGTAATGCATTTTGCAGCCAGATAAGCATTTATAACAAGAGGATTTTAACAATGACATCCTATGCGTACTTTTCTGTGAAGTCTAAATTTTTTCAGTAGCATTCTTCCATTATTGTTCTCATGGGGGTAAAAAAAAAGTGTCTTTCACTACTTTTCTCATGATAGTTGGACATAGTTGCAGCTGTGGCTACAAATTATATGGATTTATATTTATCTGCTTGAATGTATCACACCTTATGCTGCCATCAAGCTGTATTCCAAAGATTTCAATGGATTGAAAATGCAAAGCATTAGCTTAAAGCAGTTTAATAATTACATTTTATTGACTACAAATGGTTTACTTGGAGTAGGAGATGTAGACTGCTGCTAGCCAACAGTTACAGTTCATTAGAAAGTCAAAGGTAGCAGAAAGAATGCAAATGCAAAGAAAAAAGAATTTAAAAGGAAAAATGCATGCCTCAGGAGGAAAAATGGCTGTGTAGACAGTGATGGTGATGAGTGGGACTAAGGTTAGGGGCTTTTTCTGCCCACAGGTAACTCCTTTCACAGGCCATTGCCTCTGAGGTCTCAGCTACATTCAGGGACAGTGTCTGACTTCCTGTGATTCCCTCCAAGTGACCTTGGGTAGCTTGAACATTTTTAATAGTTACAGTGGTTTCAGTTTATTAATCCAGATAATTTTGATGGAATGGTATAAAGAGTAAGCACGCATGCAATTATACCAGCCTTTTTTTAGGATCTGTTGACCTCTTGTGAGATCTGAGAGCTTTTAATTAGTGTAACTCTTTAAATCAGTTTAGTCAGAGCCGAAAGAGCACATCTTGCTGCAGCCTAAGGCAAATGATGAGGGAGGCTTTGGGAAAACATGGACCTGGAGACACTGAATAATTTAATGGGTCACTTATTCTGTAGTCCTCAGAGACACTTGAAGTTGGATGTTTGAAGAATTAGTAACTCCTTTTCCTGAGTGGAAGTAGGGAAAAGATGGAACTTCTGGACTAACACGTGTGTCAGGTAGTTGTTACTCAGAAGAGCAGAAGTTCTTATGAGCAAGACAGAACTATAGCTGTGATTGAGGAAAGCCCAGGACCTCTCTTTTCTCACCCTTGTTTACAGTCATCCTGCCCATTGACTGAAAGAGCAGATCTTTACCGATGCAAGTTTGGACTGAGCTGGCTGGGTAGTTTGGTCAATAATATGAAAGAGATGATAAATTCTGACTGCTGGTGGCGTTGGGGGTGACAAGAAATAGCAAACAGACTCCTCTTGCAATCACAGATTAAATCATGAAGCGTATATGCTTTATGGCTTTAAGTTACTACATTAGATAAGGAGTTTGCAGAGAAAAGAAGGCAAGATGTCTTCTGAAAACGAAGAGACTATCTTTTTTTCTCAAGTATGAACATACTGGGGAACACTTGACCCTCCCAGTCTAATGGTCTTTTTATAATGAAATATTGCCTTTGAGCAGATGAATCTGTTAGTTCATTATGGATCTTTCTGCTTCTTTCACAGTATCAGGGATGGAACAGGAATCCACTTAACCTGTAAAGGATACAGCTTCCAGAATAAACTTTCTAAGGCATGATCATTAGGCACAAAAACATTAAAACCAAAATGCCCACCAAAAGCAAAATATGCATTTTGACTATTCCTTTGATGTTTACAGCTGTTTCCATTGTGCATATGAACAGTTCCCCTTTGAAACTGCTGAGAGTTATGTGTGTTTATTTGAGGACTGAATGTGGCCTGTAAAGTAGATAGTTGCCAAGATGAGAGATTTCACAACTTCAGGATTCAGGAAATATGATCAAAAGTGGCAGAAAGTTCAAGGATTATGATGTTGGGAGAAAGGTTGGATCTTGCCAAGAGGAAATTGCTGGTGACCTTACTGAACTACCATAGCGTCTTGCAGGCATATTGCAGGGATTCAAACATGGGAGCAATTAGAAGTGGGCAAGTTTTGGCAGGTAGGTAGGAAAAAAATAATCACAACGTTGGAATAAAATAGTCGTTATTAAATTAATAATTTTGAATGTAAGTGCTCCTTCTTGTCACTCACTTGCATGTAGCATTGATGTGACACGGTTGAGAAGGAGGAGAGTATTAGACATACTGTAAACACTAGGCTTTTTTCTTATTATTTGGAGAACATAGATTTTGTTTTATCTGGCTTAACTTCCCTTTTTTTTCAAATTCAGCAGTGTATTATTCAGCCATTATTACCTGTCACCCAGCAAAGATGTTAAAGAAATAAATAACAAGCAAAACTTACTCTGAAATACTCATTCAGCAAGTATGTTCTTTGCCATCTCTCCACCTGGAAAACATAATATGTTGCTGAAAAATGGGTTTATGAAAACAGGTTAAAAATGCTGCTTAGATCACTAAAGGGGAAGAAAATTATGTAAACTTCCATTTCTGTTCATTACCTATGTTGCTATGTCACCATGTTACCTTATCAGATAATCTTTTTCCTCCCCTGTAAGCTTGACTGCATTTAGCAAAAGCTGAGGTAGCTGTTGGGAGAGGATTGGATGCTGCTGAATGTACAAGGCTGGTGTGTTTTTCACCTTTCATGCTGGATAAACTGCCCTGTATCATTTCGGTGTCATCTCTAGGAGAATGAACCAGCCTACGGGAGATAGAATAGTTGCAATAGATAACAAAGTAATTAGCCTTTTTTTGTCTCCCGAGCTTTAACATAAGTGTTATAAAGAATATTATTTCTTACTCTTTTATTGATGTATTTGGTTTAGAGAATTCTTGGATGGAATTTCATTTTTTGTGGTTTATTTGTTTTGTGTGAGAGTTAGCTGAGGGACAGATACTTCTTACAGAAGTGCACGCTGCCTTTTTTCCAAATGTCCGGTGTGATAAGTAATAACTAAAGAGTTTTGCTTCATTTTTATGTCGTTATGCCATCAGACATTTATTTCTTCCTTCTAGTGGATTGAGCCAATATATTCTGGGTATTGCTAGGGCCCTAAGTAATTAACAAGTTGAGTCACTACTCTCAAACAGAAATGATGTGAAAAACAGATGTAGATCTGTCCAATTGCCGGAATCAAGTCATAGTTTACACTCTGTAAGGCCAATGCATGTGCCAGCACTTAACATCAAGAAGAAAAAAAAAAAAGAAAAGAAAAAAAGGACATCTGGCTTAGAGCTGATGACATCAAAAAAAAAAAAAAAAGTAGCAGATGCACAGGAGGAGTTGAGCTACTGCTGGATGAGCAAGGATCAGCTGAAATGTTCCTGACACTGGTGGCCCTTCCTCTCCTGCTGTTAGGAGCAGAATTCTGAATTCCCTGGGTTGAGATTTCTGCTGTCCTGGGACTAGTTGGAGAATTTTGACACGAGGCAGTTTTCCCTGGCTGCAGACAGTTTTGTTGGAAGGTGCCCATCTGCACCGCCTTCCTGTGCACAGGCTCTGTTGGACTATGCACAGCCCTCTTCTTCCTCCCCAGCCTTTCTCTTGAAAACTTTCCCAGCTGTATCCTGGTGTGCTAAACTGCTTAAATTAGCTCCAGATTGCTCTGTTTATTGTGTGCCATAGAAGTGAAAGAAAGCAATCAGAGCAGCCCCCCTTTAAGTAAACAGCAAGGAAGAGGAGATACAGGATATTAGGGTGGAAAATGTAGGTTCTGGGCACAACCCTGAGGCTTTAATGCATGTATGTTAGACCATTTGTCTCTGCTGTTTGTGTGTAAATCTAAGTTTTGGCAGCTTCATATCCCCAACACTGGTTTTTCATTGTTGTTGTTGTTTTAAAGGGGGGAAAAAAGATGTTAGGTCAAAGTATTAATTTCTGTCTGCACACCTTCCACCCCCCCGCCCCCCAGAAAAATAAAGACAAAACTGGAGAAAAGTGAAATAATGAAATCCTAAGGCTGGCAGCCTTCCTTGCAGGCCATGCACACCTTGATGCTTCTGCTGTGTCTGAAGTCAGGGACGTCTTTTGTTGTACACCACTCTGATCAGCAATAGATGTAAAACTATTTTTCTGCTGGCTCTTGTCCTCGTGTGTTGGAATTGAATCCTCTTTTCTTACCTTGCAGCTGCAGCCTAAAGTACAAAACCAGCAGGTCTGAGGTCAGGTATTTTCCATGCATCTGGAAAGATGGATGCATTAGTTTTGGCCAATTGCTGGTTATACAAGGTGTCCATGAGCACAGTAACAGTGGCCTGACTTCCTGCTTTTTTCCTCCAAAAGCTGCTATAAATATGCTTCCTAATTAGATCCATAACATTGTTGGTATAACAGCACTAAGTTTGTTGTAAGAGAGTCATGCTGCTTTCAGAAGCAGAGGAAGAGACCCACATGTATTCAAAATAAACTTCCGAATGCTTTTACTGAAGAAAAACACCTAGGTGTTGCCAGCTATTGGACAGTCTCTGCACTTAGACAGTTTAATGTTGAAATTCAGTGCTTCCCAGCATACTTGCAATCACTTTTCAGTCCTACCCAGTCCTCCTTTTATTAAGCGTCTGTCTACCATATGGACATACCTCTTCCGTCTGGTAGGGAGAGAGGGGGGATGTACTTGGAAACTAAACATTCTTCTGAGTTACAACACTTATTTATTTGAAATGGAAAGGTGGAACATATGGAATGGACTCCGTTGTTACTTTTAGCAAGGAGAAACCCCCTTACTTCCACTCTCATCTTCTTAAAGAAATTAATCTATTAATCACAAGCAAGAAACTTTAGCAAGTACTGAGAATTACTACTGACTGTATTTCCCCTGCAAACACTTCGTACATGTATTTTATGCTAGATTATGTACAGTTGATAGCTTTAATATGTCGGCAGGCTTTAGTTTCAGGAGTAGCAGGAGGTAAAAGCATTCCTCTTTCTCATTATTTTGAAGATGCTTTAATTTGACAAGGTATTGAAATGCCCAGACCTGCATTAGAAAATAAACCAGAGCTGGGTTTTTTTCTGGTCTGTATTCACTTTTAAAATACTGTGTGGCTTTAGACAAGCCTTTCAAACAGAGCTTGGCATGGTTCACATATCAGGCAGATGTGTGCTAGATCAGCTTACTGCAGAGGCCCATGAGGTGAAACTACAGGGCATGGGAGTTTTGCAGATTCAGAAAAATTAATCCATTGAAAGATAAGAGCTTAAGCACAGGTGGAAAACAGGAGAAAAGAACTGGGGCATGCAGCGTTGGATTTGAAAAGTACTATAGGTACAATAAGAGTATTTGTAGCCGTTTTCAGCAAAAATGGAAACGTAGGTGTTTGTAGCCAGGAGCCAGAAAAGTTAGGCTAGATCTTAGATTCTAGTGGTTGGTTAAAGTTATTAAGCACCAGTACCTGATAAACAATTAGTGATTTTAGTTGTGATATCTAATTTCTCTCTTGTTCTCTCTTTTTTTTATTTTTTTGGTGATTCCTAATTGAATACTTTCTTTAAATGTTGGTTGGTTATTTCTTGTTCTGTGGATATATTAGTTATACATATACTGATCCACCGAACTTTTGGAAGGATAATTCTTAAAATGAACCTAGGTATCCAAGAGCAGTTATGTATTTAGATTTATTAACCTCATTATCATAAAATTTTTTGCATATTGATTTTTCTGTGTGATTTCAAGCAGTTTTGGTCTTTTGTTGCTTATTACGAAAATTTATTTATGCAGGATTTGTTGTATTTTACCAGAACACTTACCCTATTGAAGTGTGCTGAAAAAGCTCTTTCTATTTGTTATTAAGACTGTTATTTTTCTTATAGGAAATAATTATAATTATTTTTCAGGGGTATTGTTGTAAATATTTTCCATATTCTTGCATCCCTCCTTGTTCTTGAAAATGCCAAAACCAGTTGTTAAACTTGTCCTGATAATTAGAATTAGTAGGACATATACATAGGATTACAGCTCTACCATTATAATCGAGGTTGTATAACATATATTACAAACTTTAAGCTCTCTGGAGAATGAGAATGGAATCTTTAGAATAAAGAGAAGTTAAGGACAGTTTATGTAAACTCTGTACATTTTTACAAGGTATTCTAGCTATCTAACCACTAAATGTAGTCAGCAAGGGTGATTTTTTTTTTTCTTTATGTAAATAGACTTATGAGTAGCTCCTTATTTGGCCTAAGAAAATACGAAAACTGAAAAGAAATACTGGAGATAAAACTGCTTAATAACAGCACTAAATGCAATCCTGGATGAATCCATGGAAAAAAATCGAAGAAGCCCTCTCTGAGGAGCTTGTCTAGAACAATTTGCCAGGCATGACAACAGGACTGTGGGGTATAGCGCAACTGTGGTTGTAAGAAGAATGCAGGAACCTGAATGGTCACAAGGGAGACAACAAAAAGGATGCATTTTTTTTTTAAATAAAGATACTTTGGTTCTGTTTAATTGTAACAAGATTTAGTGAGTTAGAAGAAAGTAAATAACTGTACAATAAGGCACAGTGTTGCTTTTGAAGAGTATACAAAAAACCCAGCAGTTATTTTATGTATTATTTACAATTTTTAGCTTACCCACTTATGTCCTACATAAAAGCTGGCAAAAAAAGCAGTGAGAGGAAATCTTTAAAGCGAAGTCCAATTTCTGGCCAGTTTGCAGATAAAATAGTACCTCTATTCTAGAGCGTTTATGTGGGGCAACATTACGAGCAGGAGCTGCTAAGACAGCGTGTGAAGGTAGTAGAAGTTACAGAAAGAAAGTCACTTGGGTCACTTGTCCATGTGGTGAAGAAAGTTAGCATGTTGGTCATACTGTACTTAAGTGTTCTTTGGAAACTGTTCTTACAGTGTTTTTCCCACAATCCAAAAAATAGATCACAAAGGTCTTTCTGTAGCTTTTTAAGTAATTTTTCATTCCACTACTTAAGCAGTAAAAATTTGTGTGCATGCAACTGGGGGAAATTAAGGTTATTTTTTTATAACATTGATATTGTAATGGATTACAGGACTTGTTTCCAATTAATTTCTTCCAACATTAACTTTTGAGCCCGTTGATCAATTTCAACTGAATTAATCAGCGGAGTGAGTTCTGATGTGAAGTTTTGACAAATCTATTAATGCTAATGACACTGCCCTTGAGTTCAGTAACCGCTGTGGACTCGTCTTAGCAAGGAATGCACACCAGTGAAAGATATTTATGAACCTGGGAAGTCCATTTGTCAGGGTTAGTTCTTAAGATAAAACTTTTGCTTTTTTTTTGTTTTCTATTGTCTGTTGTAAATCCCAAATGCAGCTTTTCCCACAGTTGTATTTGTTGCTGATGTGGGTTATCTTAATAGTATGAAGCAGACTGTTGCTTCAGTTCCAGGGTGATTGAGTAACAAAGTGAGTCCATCTGAAGACTTGAGTTCATACATGCTTCATTAGTTATTGCTCTCAGAATTGTTTTATTACTGTATTTTTGTTGTCCAGCTGCTCTTCAAAGAGGTTTTAGTCATTAAACTCTACTAGTCACATGCATCCCACATCACTGCACATATATACTGCCCTAGTCAAACTGTTCGGCAGCTGGCAACTCTTCAGAGAATTGTTTGGGAGAAACAGAGGGCCTCCCTATTTAGCTTTGTTTATTGATTCCGTTAAGAACTTCTGCACAACATCTTCGGCAGTTTACAAATTACAGATTTTATAAATTAAACTCTTTCTCATGTATATGACAATGAATATTAATTACAAAAGCAGATGTTTGTGAGAAAAAAACATTGGCCTTCATTTTTAAAGACATATTCAACATGCACAAGCTTTACTTTGCTCTTACTCTGTTTTCATTGAAAGGTTTTTATTAAGTTAAAAAAACTTTTTTAAAGTGACCTTCATTACCTTTAACAGAAACAACCACAGCTGTTTGAAAAATACCTTGTGTTATGCAAAGTTTTTTTGAATATAGATTATATTATCTGTTTTTTTTGTGTGGGAAATGTATCTTATTTTCATCCAAAATCTTTTGGGACTGAGTACAGATTTTTTGTTGTTGCTCAATTAAAGTATCTTAATGTGACCAGCATTCTATGGATTTTAAGATGGGTGAGAACGTGATTATATGTAAATAGAAGTATGAGAGTGAAAGAATATAGAAATAGTCCTATAAGAAATTAGTTTTTCTTGAAGGCATATTTGAGTAGGTGTTAGAGTTAGCAGATATTTTAATCAAAACAGAAAAGAGATCTCACTAAAAAAATCTTATTTTTGCTATAGTAATTTATATTATATGTATTTATTGAGGATCAACTTTGCCAGTACTTTGAAAAGTTTGAGTTTGCATACTGTGCTTGACTATTTAGAGGACAAATATTATTTCATCTGGAAAGCTTTATATTAATGTGTTTTATCAGGATGTATGTCCCACAGGTACTTTCATATACAGAAGCCAATATAAAACGTGGCGATGTTTTGGGTTTGGAAGCATCACATTGGTTCTGAAAGTGGGGGGTTAGACTTACTAATTTTGTTAGTATTGGTTCCAATGGACTTATGAACTTAACGCACTCTGATGGGTTTGTTGTGTTTTAAGATACATTCAGATCCTATTGGATTCTTACTCCTTGGATAATTAGAAGAGAATTATGCTACACATAAGTCATGCAAGCTGTCGGACGATGATAATATTAGAGATGAACCTGTCTTTTTCACCTAGGGACTTTTTTTGACCAATTTCTGATCTTCAGAAATATTTATTTCTCTTAAGAAACTGTTCTGTTAGTGACTGTGGTTCCCTCATATCTGTTGCATGCTTCTTCCTTAATACTTACAACTGCCAATGCATTTTTTTCTCTCTAGGATTTTTACTTTCACTTCCACAGCAGGAATGACACCTCTTCCCAAATCAGTGCAGCATTGTTATTTATCATATTATTACTACATTACACAGATTTCTCCACTGTCAACAAGGCTGATGTTATTTGAAGTGTGCAGACTTTGATTGAAACTATCTTTTAATTTAGCTTCTGTTTCTCTCCTTCATTCTCTTGTTTTGCCATTTATCTTGCATATCTTCTGTGATTTTTATTTTTATTGGTAGTGATAATGCCTACTATGAGCTCTATTTTAGCCCATTGTTGTATCAGCAAGAGTGGCTCTCCCCACTGTTCTTTTTTATTGTTGCAAATGTCAGCTTGTAGAAGAAAATTCTGTCAGAATGGGGAAAAAAATCATCTCGATACTCCCTTCCTTAAAATAACACAGAATGATGTGACTCATAAAAATACTGTGAGAAAATAAAGGTAGCTAAACACCTATCAAAGCAAGCCAAACCAAGCAAAAAAGCAAAGCTCTTTAAAAATGTATGATACTTCCATTTATGAGAAGAAACAAAACTGAATAAATAGCTAGGTAATGCTTATGCCAAGTACCATAATTTCTAACTATAGCCTAATTATCTCCCCTTTCATCCTTTCTTTAGGGACAAGAGCTGGTTTGTTTTATGATTTTTCTAATGCACATAATATGTTGTAGGTAGTACTGAAGTCTAAATTACATAGATGTAATTACAAAAATTATTCTTACAGATAGGAAAAATATGCTCACTAGATTTTCTAGACTATTTCACTATTATTTTTAATGAAAATCATATTTGATGTTTGTCTTCAGGAAAGAGATAATGAAGTCTCATGCTTGGGGGAGGCATGTGTTTTCAGCTGAAGTAACAAGGCTTAAGCTTTAATTATAAGCAGTGTTCTAAATCAGCCTCTTGCTTTAGGTACCTTGACTCTAAAAACTTTGCTCTGGAGACTGTCTGCTGAGATTAGATATTAGGATGAGTAATGCAGAGAAACAGTTGCAAAAATGGATGATAAATCATTCAGGAAATATTGTTTTGAAGTGGGTTTAGAATTGAATATGAAACCGATGTAGTACATGAAGCAACAATGATCCTATTTGTCTCTTACCTAAATGGATATTAAGAGTGTGTTTTAAACTACTGAGGGTATTCATGTGGACTTCAGATTTTCTTTGGTATTCAAGATACTTTGCTGAAATAACATGAGGAGTTTGTAAGGATTAGCTTGTTTGAGAGAACATGAGAATGGCCATACTTCCACAAACAAAAGATCCATCTAGCTAAGCATCCCGTCGCTACAGCAATGCTTGGTGGCACGTGTCTAAGGAAGACATTGGGACTCCTTGTTTGTGCCTTTCACCAAAAAAATTTGTGAAATTTTCAAATCTTCAGCAGTTTGTGGCTGAAGAAATTCTTGAAACAGAGGTGATGTCTTTTGAGGTAAGAACTATCAGTTGTTTTTTATTCTTCAGCTTCTCCAGTGGCTTTCTGAACCCATGCAAGCTTTTAGTATCAATTGTATATATACGCAACAGTATCGTAGGGGAATGGTATCTGAACACACACTCACAGACAACATTTTGCCTCCTGCTGTATAGGCGCTCCCTCTAGGTAAGATGAATAGAACTCCAGTTACAGTCCTGTGGTGGTTTATATTACTTTTTTTTCTGGCACGTCTGTACCTCATGCAATCAGTGGCTTCTTGTTTATTCCCTCCCCACAATAGTGTTGCTTAGTGGTAGACTTAATATTTCATTGACACAGACTCAGTTATGATCTTTCATTATTAAGTAACTGGCTCCATTTATCTGTAACTGGTTTATTTACGTATAAACTGCTAGTCATAGATCAGCTCCATTCTGCTTACCTAGAAAGGAAATAAGCTTCAGCAATCAAAACAGAAACCATCATTTTCCCTACTTCAACACTTTCTTGATAACCTAGTCAAGAAAATAAGCAAAAAGGGTCTCTTAAACATGAATACATAATGTATGTACTTAATGTACCATGTCTGAATGTTGATATCACATACAAGCTTTTACAGGTTATGTAGTAGATAGACTCCTTATCTCAGGGAATTTATTGTACAATGAAACTGGCACAATGTGGATGTCTTCAACTCAACTACAGAAAGTAAAGTAAGTATAATCAAGGTTTGACTGTAGCCCAGGAAGTTCACCCTTTTCTCTCTATATTCTTCAAAAACAGTTTGTTTCTGCTATTTCCTTGCTACTTTGTTGCTGATATTCAGGACTAAAAGAAAAAAAAATGTAAGCACTAGTATGAAATTGGTGTGTGGTTCAATTAAGATATTTAAAGATATTCAATATACTTAATATTTGATCCCACTGTGTGTCCAAACTGTTCTAATATAGTGTAGATAAGGTACCTTTTATTCTGAGGACACCAAAGGTTAAAAGCTACGGAAAGCTCTGTCCCTCGAGTACCCCAGCAGGAATTCCTGTTTATACTACAAGTAGAAAGAATTCTTGAAACTGCCTTTTTTTTTTTTTTTTTTTTTTGTAACTGGCAGCTGCTTAAATTCCCAGATCTCAATGCTCAACATTGATTTGTGAGAAATAGCTCTTAATTTATTTATTTTTAAACCAAGAGCGCAGGACAGGCAAGCAGCCCTACCAGAAGCTAGTTGGACCACAGAACACTTGCTGCACTTTAAATCGTGTTGTTTTTTCCTAGTGCTTTATCTAGCTTAGGCTTCCACCTTTTAAAACTGTTACAGAGACATGCACTATTTCATTTCTAATAAAACAAAAAGAGTCTTCTGTATCAGTAGAAAGATTTTCACAGTGGGGGTTTATGTTGATGGGTGGACAGTACAGTGGATAAGAAACTGGTTGGATAGTCGTATTCAAAGAGTAGTGGTCAATGGCTGAAAGTCTAGATGGAGATCTGTGATGAGTGGTGTCCTTCAGGGGTCTGTACTGGGTCTGTTCAGTATCTTTATCAATGATATTGACAGCAAGATTGAGTGCACCCTCAGCAAGTTTGCAGATGACACCAAGCTGAGTGGTGCAGTTGTCACACCGGAAGGACAGGATGTCAAGGCCAGGTTGGATGGGGCCTTGGGCAGCCTGATCTAGTGGGAAGTGTCCCTGCCCATGGCAGGGAGATTGGAGCTAGAACATCTTTAAGGTCTCTTCCAACCCTAACTATTCTATGATTCTATGATTCTGTGTTGATTCCTAATTAATAAAAGAGGAGGGAGATAATTTTGTTTTGTTGTGGCATGGTAAGTTCTTCTGTAAGGTGTTGGACATGTACTACTTTTTTCTTCCCACAAATTCCTGAGTTTTAATCAGAAAATACAATATAAACACCTCAAATTACATGGAGTGTCACTTCAACAGCTATTATTTGAAATAATTTTAAGCTAAGTAAAATACAGAAAAATTAAGCTTAAACTAATTGCCATCAATGTCTCTTCTGAGATCAGTACAAAAGGTTTAAACAAGAAAAGCCGTGCAGCACTGCTAAAAGTGACTTCAAAGAATCATTAATTCTGTTAGCTTCAGGAGTATGAGTTTTATAAGTGTGGAAGCTTGGTCAGAGACAGTTTGTGAACTACCTCTAATTCATGTAGATATTTCTGAGTCACTCTAGTCATGGTTCAATTTTTTCTGTAACCATCTTATATGTTGTTCTCAACAAACACAATAAATTCAGTATATTCCTGAATTGCTTCAACTATTTTAACTAGTTTCAACCCATTTTGTTAGGGCTTTCTTCTTCTGCCTGAACAACTGTCTGTTTCGTGTGATGTTACAAATAACTGTGACTGCCTAAAAATCTAGGAAAAAAATGGTTCTGAACTAGGAGTGCGGGTATTGTCCTCACACTGGAATAGCTGTATTCTATTTTAGATATACGAGAAGGCCTTGGAAAACAATGTGTTCTGAGTACTAATGATGGCATTGACAGCAACTCTTCCTGTGTTCTGTGAGATAGTTGGAACTAAATTCTTAAAGTCTTTGATTCTGAAAGCTTTGGATATCTAATGATATTTAGACTTAACATCAGAAGTTGCTCTTAGCAGTAACTTTTTGTTGTGGTAATTTGTAAGACACTGATAAGAATTAATGTCTGCTTGTTACATGCTCTGGACACGCGATGCGTTGTATGAACTGCTTAAGAGCACCATGCAAGTACTTGCATGGCACCTCTATATTGTGAAAATACTCTTTCAAATGCATGGATAAATGTTGTAGGGAGGATTGTTCTGTTTCTTTCTTCACAATAATTCCTTCTAATTACTTGCTTTCCAGATAATGGAGGGCAGACTTTGGCAGGTGGGAATAACTGGCCGCTGAGAGGAAGAAAATGGACCCTCTGGGAAGGAGGAGTGAGAGGAGTAGGCTTTGTTGCAAGTCCATTACTGAAACAGAAAGGTGTAGAAAGTCATGAACTCATCCATATCTCTGACTGGCTGCCAACACTGGTGCATCTTGCTGGAGGACATACCAATGGCACTAAGCCCTTGGATGGCTTTGATGTTTGGAAAACTATCAGGTAACTTTCATGTCAAATCACTGAGTCAGCTTTCAGATATGGGAAGAATTTAATCAGCCCAGAGAACAGAGCTGGAACTTGGTGGGGGGGGGGGAGGAGGGAATATATCCGCAAATAAAGGGAGTGTGTAAGTGCGGTTAACTTTGCCATCCTTGAGAGAATTACACAGGCTGCAAATTAATTCTGGTCACAGGTGCAAAACGGACATGCAGATTTAAGCTGGTATGCTGAATTTATCAGTATGGACGCAAGAATGCACAGACATGGTATACTTTTTCAAGTACACTCTGTGATCCAGAAGTAAGGTAATTAATTTTGCACAATATGGACCCAGTCCTGCACTTTGGTATGTGTCTGGAATTGGACATGTGGGAAATCCATGCAGACACTAAACACGCAGAGCATGGATTCTGCTTTGATGGTTTGTTAGCACAGGACCTGTCAGGCTGTCTCAAAGTTTGAATAGGTCCGTATCATGCTGTTCCGTGTCTCAAAAAGCCTGTGAGATTGAGCGCAAGGGGAGAAATTTGACACCGTTCTTCACAGTGTCCTACTTGAGAAACTTTCTTCCAGTGGTCTGGACAGGCACCCTCTGCTATGCAAAAAACTGGCTGGATGTCCGGGCCCAAACAGTCATGGTAAATGGAGTTAAATCCAGTTGGAGGCTTGTCACAAGTTGGGTCATGGTCCCCTGGGGCTCAGTGCTGAGTCCAGTTCTATTCAGTATCTTTATCAATGACCTGGATGAAGGCATTGAATGTACCCTTAGTAAGGTCACAGATGACACTAAGCTGGGAGGAATTGTTGGTCCTCTGGAGGGTAGGGAGGCTCTTCAAAGGGATCTGAACAGGCTGGATCAATGGGCTGAGGCCAGTGGGATGAGGTTTAACAAGGCCAAGTGCCGAGTCCTGCACTTGGGACACAAAAACCCTGTGCAGCGCTACAGGCCTGTGGAAGAGGGGCTGGAAAGCTGTCTGGCAGAGAAGGACCTGGGGCTGTTGATTGACAGCTGACTGAAAGTGAGCCAGCAGTGTGCCCAGGTGGCCAAGAAGGCCAATGGCATCTTGGCTTGTATCAGAAATAGCATGGCCAGCAGGAGCAGGGAAGTGATTGTGCTCCTGTGCTCGGCACTTGTGAGGCTGCACCTTGAATCCTGTGTTCAGTTCTGGGCCCTTTGCTACAAGAAGAATGTTGAGGCTCTGGAGTGTGTCCAGAGAAGAGCAATGAAGCTGGAGAACGGGCTGGAGAACAAGTCTTATGAGGAGCAGTTGAGGGAACTGGGGTTTTTTAGTCTGGAGGGAGGGGGACTGAGGGAAGACCTTATCACTGTCTGCTAATGGGTGTTGGTCTCTTCTCCCAGGTGATCACATGAGAGGGAATGGCCTCAAGTTGCATGAGGAGAGGTTCAGGTTGGTCATTAGGAAAAACTTCATGGAAAGGGTTATCAGGCACTGGAACAGGCTGCCCAGGGAGGTGACTGAGTCACCATCCTTGGAGGTATTTAAAAGATGGGTAGTTGAGTTGCTCGAGGATATGATTTTGTAATGGATAGGTACAGCTGGACTTCATAATCTCAAAGGTCTTTTCCAACCTAGGACCCTATGATTCTATGATTCTAACTAGCTTGATTCCTGAAAGGTCATGATGTTGTGCCCGATTTAAGCAAGCTGGATCAGTCAGGAGCACAGTTCAGACGTGATTTGATGGCTGGAGAAAAGAGGCAGCTTAGCTCCAGCGGGGTTGCCAGTGAGACCAAGCTAATGACTTCTTCTGGGCTCCGTTTGGCTGTGTGCAGCTCTCATACTGACTGGATTAACTGGGATATCTCAAACCCCTTTGGTTCAGGTAATGGATTCTTTTGTGCTTTGAAAGAAAAATTAACTGAATCCAATACATTTTTCCTCTAGAACATCTGGTGTTGCAGATGCTAGGTACTGGGGACTGTGGGCATATCTGAATTTGTGCTTATTGCTGGTGCTTTGGGCTTGGCAGAGTAAGTAGAATAGAATGTGAAGGAATAAATAAAATAAGCTTTAACTGATAAAGGTGATTTTTTTCACTGGAAAAAACTGTCAAAAGAAACTCTAGTTGTTGTGATATCTTCAACTGAGATTTCTAATAGGTGATCTTTAAGATCTTTTCCAACCCAACGCATTCCATTATTCTATGATACTCGATCAGTCTTTCGTCTTCATTCTAATGTACATTTATTCTACTATAATGGATTGCAAAGTCCTTGAAACCTTGATTGCAAAGTCCTTGAAAATAGAATTTTAAACTTCCATGACTAACCCTTAGTTTTACAAAAATTGAATGGTGACATTGGTTTAAATGCCTTTGTTTCTTCCTCTTCTGTGCTGCATGTGATGTAGTCATTGATGGGGCTAAATCTTATTGTCTTTGTTCTTAAAGGTTACGTTTATTTCAAATGGTCTTTGAGTATAGTTTTGCTTTGCATAAGAATCATTTAGGATGCAAGGTTTAATACTGCTAAAGCAGGATAAAAGGACTGGCAATTCTATTTCCTACGTGCCATTCATCTGAGAACATGTTTTGTTTCTTTTGATAGGCTTTGTTCTGTTTTTATAGCAGTCAGAGAATATTGTATTGTCAACAACCTTTTGTCTCTTTCTGAGGGTTCTCACCCCAGCTTGAAGGAGAAATGTAGCGATTGATGTAGCGATTCTGAATTTTCTGCAGTTTTCTCTATAATGCATTATGATAAAAACTGGGGGGTTTTGTGTGTCTTAGCATCCTAGACCATGAATTATGGGAGTTAGTTCCTTAAAAATGTTCATAGGATTGTTTGGGTTATAGATTGACTGGAGAAATTAAGAGTTAGAGCTGGCAGAGTTGAACTTATCTACCTGTTGCTGATGAGCTCTTCTTAGACCTCGAAGTAAAAAAAAAAACAAAAAAACACAAACCAAAACTGAAAAAACTAAACCCAAAAATACCTCCAGCCCCCCATATATTGAGTTCAGAATTGTTTTGTTTGTATGCTTAGTGGGATTACTTGTTTTGAAACTGCTGGGCTTGTTCTTTCTTAGTGCTGCATCTTTCTTAGGAGCTTTAGGGCAATTTTCTATACTAGTCAGAGATTGCAGAGAGCTTATGGCCTTCAGCCCAGGTGTGCTCTATGGCTCTCTTCCAAGTGGAAAAAGATAAGGATGTGTATAATTATGGTCAGGGAACCATTAAGTACTGGGAAGGAATGAAGGCTCTTGTCCAGCCAGAGACAGTAAAATATTTTACATGCCAATCTTACTGTGGGAAAACTTATCATCAAAAAGATTCTGGGGTACGCCTAAGTGCCCTAAGAATCCCTAAGAACTTTTGCTCCAGCTACCAGCAGAATTCTTGCCTAATACAGGTTCTGTTTCAACAAAGTATTCTTTATCATGGAGTGATCTTCTCAGATCAGGTTACTCAGCAGGAAAATTATACATGGGGAAGGATAGGTATAGCTGTGCATCCCTCGCATTCTCCTGGCATTTGAATTTCATTTGTTCAGGTAGCGAGTGAATACAACGTTTACTGGCACTGCTAGGGAGTAGGTGACCTCTAGTATTTTCAGTAGTGCCAACCAGAGGTCGTCTGCTTGGAGCAGGAAAAAAATTCCTTTTTTGTGAATTGTTGGGCTGTTCTTTGGCTGACCTTGCAGCTGAAATGTCAAATTTCACGTGATTTTCCCGTATAATCAGGAGAAATGAGCATATTAAATTTCCTGATCATAACTCAAAAGGTCAGTTGAATACTGGATAGCAAACAACGAGGGCATGGTGCCCTTTTGGTGACATCTGATGGAAAGTTCTTATGTTACTCATAATGAATTTGAATTTTACGAAGATTCTACCTCATTTGAAAAAAAGTAAATTAATAGCAAAACACCATCTGGTATTTTATAGCTCAGTTTAATACAAGTAGCTAAATATGCTTTTGTGAGTTTTTTCTTTTGGTGTACTTAAGTGCTAAGCCTACTGTTTTATATGTGTGTAATCAGAGGGGGAAGGCTTATAAATTTAAAACCTTGATTTAGTTATTTGAAGGAATGTAAGAGGCAATCCAATACATACTCTCAGAAGTCAATAAAATATCGAATCCATTCCTGTACCTGCCTGATCTCTGTCTCTACATGGTCAGTTTTCAAAGAACGTGTTCTTAAATGATATTTATATAAATAATATAAATAATATAACTCTGAAAATAACCATACATATAAGTTTACATCTAAGTATGTAAATTTTTAATATAGATAATGGTAAAAATAATGTAGAAATTCAATTGACATTTTAAAATCTTGAATATAAATTCTGAAATACTAAACCATAATGAACTTTCTGTCATAATTTTAAGGTGGTTGATAATCCAAATTAGGAATTATATTTACATGAGACTGATTAATATTAAGTTCTTGTAGTAAAGGGAAGTGCTGAAAACCACATGTGCATACAACTGTTGGTTTTATGCCTACTCTCCTTAGTATTGACCTGGAGAAAAAGGAGAAAGTTAATGCTTAGGAGGAAATGGCATGACAACATAGAAGTCATGAGCACATGTTTCTTGTGGATGAAAGTATCTTCTTTTGCATTCCTTTTGGATAACTATACTTTAAATGTCTTTCATGCAGTGCATGAAGCTGAGGAAATACAATATTGTTGTTCTCGTTGTTTGAACCTCTTAGGTAAAAAATTGCATGCTGTTTAAAAGCTCTTCCACAGGAACTTAACTCTAAAGCTTGTCTACTCTTTCCAAACTGGTGAGCTGACCTAGCAGTGTAGCAAATACTGTTGCAATGCTGTGTCAATGAGAAACCTAGTAGAAGTGTGATTTATTTAAAATAGAAACTGAAATAAAAGCAGGTTTGGCTTGCACTGTCACAGTCTGACGCTCTCTGTCATCAAAAGATGTGTGTCTAAGCCCAGCAGCCAGGCAGCAGAGCAGGGGGTTTCAAGCCATCCATCTGGCAGCCAGTCACCAGGATGCTCGTGAACAGATGTTAGGGCCAGGATATGTTGTTATGGTGCAGAAGTCCAGGGTTGACAGCTCTGCAGTCCTTCGAAAATCTTTTGTGCTATTCTTAGTTGGTAATCATTCACAGGTCTGGTTATACCTTTTGTACCTTCTTGGTGCTGCTTCTCTGTCCTGTCCCACCTCTGTGGGTGCCATCGCTGGTTTGTCTCCTGCACAGTGAAATTGGCCTAGATGTGTTGGGATCTTGATGACCTGCTAATCTGAATGTCACAGGCCATTATGGGAGCCCTTTCCCTGCTGTGTGTTCATGCTCTTGTCTCCATATGCAGATTTTCCCGGTCTTTCTCCATTCTTGGCCTTTCAGCTACAGTTTTCTACAGTAAAGGATAGTAGGGCAACAAAAAAATGTGCAAAATTTTGTGGCAGCTTATCTTTATATGAGTAGTTCCTAAGTTTTGTTTTCCTCCAAGTACCTTTGGAATTGGATTTAATTTTCCCTTTAATATCTCTGACTTCTTTTTGAAAATAACTTAGGATAGTGTCACTGTACCAACCCATTTTAGGATATTCATCAGACCATTCCAATCTCAGATATAAATCTTCTGTGTAAATCATAGTAGAGTGCACTTTTCTAATACTTTAGATTTCCATGAGTAGCAATACAATATAGCTGGAACCTTTAAACCCATGTACATACTAGAAATATCTGAAAATACAGTAATAATATCACTAATATATTTACAAAAATGGTAATTGACAGTACCAAGAGCAGTTAATGGAAAACAAGGAATCTAAACTGGACTGCATGTTTCCAAGCAAGTATCTCAAAAGGCACTTGTGTTTCTGAGAAACATCTGTTCTCCAGATGTTTGCTACTCTATTGAAATCAAGACACTAGGCAAAATAATTTTCCTTATGTAGGAATTTGCCCTGGCTGATACATTGTTTTGATATATTTTGTTTTTCAGTACTGAATATCTACTATGTCTGTGCTCAGAAGAAAGATTCTAGTTTGCATTAATAGGAAGATGGAAAACCAAATGGTAGAGCTCATGAAGCAGTATGATGGGCACTGAGAGATTCAGGATAAAATGCAGTCAAAAATGACTGACATTTCTCAGTGCTTGTTAGCAAGTGTAGGCTTTCAAGTTTTACTCATACATTTTGCAGGACAAAATTCAGTTTTATATTTTTGTAATGTCGGAATTATCAGAATAGAATGGATGAGGTAAATGAAGCAAGACGAACTTGAATTCTTATGTACCAAATGGATACATTCATTTTAGGAATCAAACACCTGTTTGACAAAAAAAAAGCTCTGTTGTTGTGGTATAAATTAATGTTGAAGAAAGAACAATCTAAAGCTGAGAGTAATGTTTATTTCCAGCATATCTGAAACACAATTATTTTAGGAAAGTGTGTACAGATATGACCCAGAGAAATACAACATATGGCAAGGTTATAAAGGCTCAGCTTTTGCTGACTGTCACTGAGGATGTTTTTGTGCAAGACAAACATATTTACCCAGAAAAACCTTGGATTCCTTCCCAAGGACACCTTCTGCCTATTTAAAAACAACAAAAGTGAAAGATCATATGTAGATGTTTGTTCACGTTTGCTAATGAGTAATAGATCTTTCAGTATGTTTTAAAGACTTGCCAAAGCAGATGTTCTTAGCCTAAATTCTTGTACCAGCTCTGAAATTAGTCCCTATGTGTTCCATCAAGATGTCTGCAGTTTTTTTGAAAACAGCACCTTTGAACTGCTTAATGAAATAGTCAGTCAGACATGATAGAATAATAACCTGACGGAAGACAAAGTTCCTTATTTTTAGGGAGAGGAGCAACGTACTAGAAAACTGGAGTCTAAAAATAACTGTTCTAAAATCAGAGCAATTGTAAGGTATGGTTACACTGGAAGCTAATGGAGTTAAATCCAGTTGGCAACCTGTCACAAGTGGTGTTCCCGAGGGCTCAGTTTTGGGTTCAGTTGTGTTTAATATCTTTATCAATTATCTGGGTGACGAGACCAAATGCATCCTCAGTAAGCTGGCAGATGATACCAAGCTGGGCAGGTGGATTGTCTGCTTGAGGGTAGAAAGGCTCTACAGAGGGTTCTGAACAGGCTGAAATGATAGACTGAGGTCAGCAGTAGGAGGTTCAACAAGGCTGGGTGCCAGGTCCTGCAGCTGGGTTACAACAACCCCATGCAATGCTACAAGCTTGTGGAAGGGAGGTGGGAAAGGTGGAAAAAAACCCGGAGGTGTTGGCCAACGATTGGCTTAATGTGAGCCAGCAGTATGTCCAGGTGGCCAAAAAAGCCAATAGCATTATGGCTTGTATCAGAAATGGTGTCACCAGCAGGAGTAAGGAAGTGATCATCCTCCTGTACTCAGTACTGATGAGGCTTCATCTCAAATACTGTGTTTAGTTTTGGGCCCCTCACTACAAGAAAGACATTGAGGTCCTGAAGCATGTCCAGAGAAGGGCAATGAAGCTGGTGAAGGGTCTGGAACACAAGTGTTATGAGGAGAGGTTGAGGGAGCTGGAGTTGTTGAGTCTGGAGAAGAGGAGGCTGAGGGGAGACCTTGCTACTCTCTACAACTACCTGAAAGGAGGTTGTAGCAAGGTGGGTGGCAGTCTCTTCTCCCAAGTAACAAGTAATAGGATGAGACAAAGTGGCTCCAAGTTGCTCTGGGGGAGGTTTAGGCTAGGTATTAGGATATATTACTTCAACAAAAGGGTTGTGAAGCATTGGACCAGCAACGTGGTGGAGTCACCATCCCTGGAGACATTTTAAGGACATGTACATGTGGTGCTTAGGGATGTGGTTTAGTGGTGAACGTAGCAGTGCTAGGTTTACAGTTCGGTTTAAGGATCTCAAAGGTCTTTTTCAACCTATGTGTTTCTATGATTCTATGATACTAAGATGCAGGGATGGAGGGGTTAGAGGGAGTTAATATTTCATACACATTTTTGGGAAAACATTTTTGTGGCAGTTTTATATACTAACCTAATAACAATGTAGATTCATTTCTATATTCTATATTCCCTTTGTATTAATTGCAAGGCTATATTATCTAAATACATTTAATCTTCTATCTGATCTACCTTTTTAATTTTGTACTTATTCAAAATATGTAGTGTCCAGAAGTGGTTTTAGAAATGGAATACAATGAAATGAGCAATAGTCATTTTGTTTCGCTCTTGTTGAAAATTTTATATTACAGGCAAATATTTTTTCACTATATGTTTATCATTAAAATAACAACCATTTTTTAATTCTCCTAAGTTTTTCATTACCTGATTTTTTTATTTTTAATGTGATTTAGGGGCTTTGATTGAATTTTTGAGTCTTACCATGAAGCTCCTTAACCAAAAGAAAACAATTTATTTGTCAGTTTCTAAAAATATGTGTTTAAGTTGACTGTCAAATGATAAAATACTATTTCATCATGATCTAGCTAAGTTTCTTTCTAATTAGGCCTTCCTACTCATATTGTCCTTTATAAGCAGTAAATTTCTACGCAGTTTTTTAGGGCTAGAATTTATTTCACTCAGAAATTTTATGGGTAAGTTCAGAGGCTCATTCCACACCATCCCTGTCTAGTCAATGGCTGGAAAGAGAGTGATGATTTTTTTTTTTTTTTTTTTCCAAAAGAAGATTTGGAGTATCTAAATAATTCTTGTCACCTCAATTTTTGAGGGGTAGCCAATGCCTCTGGTGGTTTTTGAGACACCAGAATGCTTTCAGCACTCTTGATGATGACTATCATTCCGATATGCAGCAAACATAGCAAGTGCCATGCTGCTTACGCTTAGCAGAACCAATTCTTTATTCTGTACACTTGTGAATAATTTCACTAAACACTAGTGAACTCCGGGAAGACTGATAAGGGCAAAAGCAGTTCCTGCTAGGCTGGAAAAGAACATTTGGTATAAAGTTGATAGCAATTAGCTTGTGGTTATGAGCTCATTCTGTATTAGGATGACAAAAAGCCTTAAAATAAAACGTGCAGAATCCTAATGAGCTGCAGAAGGAAACTAACATTTCCTTTTGAAATCTCTCCTAGTGAAGGAAGACCTTCCCCCAGAGTGGAACTGCTGCATAACATAGACCCCATGTTTGTGGATGACTCCCCATGTAAGTATGCTACTGATTTTTCAAGACTTATTAAACATACAGTTTATCTTCTGAACACTCCTTATTGTCCTTTAGTGAACCATTTCCTCCTAGGCAAAGAAAAGCAGAAGGAATCCTAGTGTATTTTGAAGTAAATTTCTTTAAAATACTAAGACATCATCCCCTAGGTGCTGTAAGTACTTACAGAATTGCGACAAATAAACACGTCCTAATTTAGAGAGCTCTGAAGCACTGCTGAGTAATTAATAAAGTACTTCAGAGCATAGACATGTTGAGGAGCAGCCATGTGCCTGAGATGCACAGGGAAGCACGCTGCTCAAAACTGCTATGAAACTGTGCCTTCATTGCTGGCAGGTGGCTCCCAATGAACTGCTTGCCCTGGTGGACCTTGATACATCTAGAGAACAAGATCTTGCAAATGGAAAACTTGAGTTTGTGAGAAGCTGAGGAGTTCCAGGCCTTGTGGTTGCTTTTGTTCCACAATCTCATGGGTTGGATTTTTAATGTCACAATCACAGGAACTGGAGCTTAAGTTTGGCAATTCTATAGCTCTTTAAGCACAGTATGTTTTATAATTTAACATCATTAGTTTGCTAAGAACAACAAACTTTTCAGGCAGAGATGTTTTTTTCGGGCAGAACATTGGAACAGGTCCTTTCCAGTGTTTTTGTAGTGTTTCTGTATTTCATTAAATAAAGAAGTAAATCCAGGCAAAGGAAAAGTAGTGCAGTGGTGACAGTGATCTGTAGCCTGCAAGATAAATACACGTGTGCTGTAGTAACTGGATGGAAAGGGGTAAAGTGGAAATGCACATCTGGTTCTGTGGTGCTTTGCTCAGAAGGAGCAACTTTGTGCTGATCTAGTGATAGCTTGGAAGCACTGCCTGCAGATAATTCCTACATACTGACAGAATTAAGGTGGAGCTACTCCAATTTCCCTTCAAAGGATACTCAGTGAATTGTAGCATTCCTGTACGTTGTTGTGCTCTGATGTGGTATTCTCAGGCATGCTTCAGAGAACATCTTTTCCTTGTGGGAAGTGCCATGACTGAGCTCCCTGAAGGTGTCCAAGTAGTTACATTCCTGGTGTAAATAGAACGTGGATAAACAGCGGAGGTTTTCAGGAGCATAAGCTTAGGAAATACTTCACTGGATTGTTTCCATGATGGCATACTCTGATGATACTTAACTGTTTGCTACACACAGTGTCCTTACTTTTTGAGATGTGGGCAGGGAGCAGGACAGATGGATGGTAAGTGGAATTTTTATGTGGGATGAGATGTAACCTTTAAGCATCGCAGAGGAAGGGATATGTTTGCCTGTAAATTTGCAATGTTTTTATGTACCTTTCGAAACTGGAGTATTAAAAACAAAACCATGACTCATCACCCACATTCCCTTGTGCACCATACAGGGTTTCTTTGTCTCTTCTCAGCAAAGGCCTATCATTTTTACAAGTTACCTGTTTTACTTTCTCCATTAATAGCACATCTGGTCAGGAGCAGGTAGAGTTGGCCTCCAATTTAGTATACTGTACATTTTCTTAAAGGATTTGAGAGTAAGTAATTATATTTCTGATAGGTTTGACAAGATATGTCACTGTTATACATGACAAAACATACATTAAACTGTGCTTTTTGGGATCACTGTTCTTTTAATTAATGTACTGTTCCTAATGCAGCAAAGCATGTTACTTTATAGTCCACTGTTGGGGAGAAGAAATTCAGCTTTCTTTGTACTTCATCTGTTGTCATAACATGCTTGAATTCTTATAAGTTAACTGGAATTTGGAATGGTTTTGTGCTTTGCAGGATGAGTTGTATAATTTATGATTCTGTTTTTGACTAGTGAAATTATGCTTTGTCATATAAGGACTAAAATTTCTATTTAGCAATCTGAATTATGAGGAGTAACTGTGTATGTATGCAACTCAGCTGAGTTCTACTTAGTGTCTGTTTTTCATTTGTGCAAACTGAGTAGTAAGTTTAGAATTAAGATCCAGATAAATTATATCGGTGTCTTTATTATGGATGGATTAGGGAGACACAAAGCCTGAATATGTAAGTGCTTTCATATTTTCAGAAATCCTAACTCTCAATGTGTTCATTTAAAACAAAAAATCTTAAACTACCCATGCACTCTTTGTGTCATCAAGGTGAGAAACTGTGCGTTGGTCTGGAGTCTTGTTCTTTCCTTGACTGTTTATTGTTTCCTTGTCCTAACTGTTTTTAGATCCGAGTACTCTTTTGCCTGTGTTGATAAAATATATGTATGTATGTTTGTCTGGGTTCTTTCTCACCTCCTGTCTAGTCTTTGGCCTTCCTTATGCCCATCTTGTCCTTGTTCCAATCCACTTTGAAAAAATCACGTTACCTAAATTGTTTTGTGTCAGATGAAGTATTCATATTATGCTAATGTTTTGGTTTTGTAGAAATTGAACTAGAGAGTAAAATGACTAGAAGACACAGATAAGTCAAATATTAGGGTTTGCAGAGTACTGTGGAAGAGCAAAGAGGGAAATTAAATCTCAAGATGCTCTTAAACATAACCAAAAAATTTTTCAGGACATTGTGGATAATCGGGCAAGTTCTGATAATAGAGTTATTAAGGAAGACACCGTACTGTTGTAGTTGTGCACACATGGGGCATTAAGTTATTGTTGTACTTGCACTTGGTGCAGGTTCTGTACTCCTGAACTCTTGAGTGCTTTGACATATAATGTATGCGCTCTTTCAGCATAGTATTTTTATTAATGGATGCATTTATTTTCATCTCTGAATAAACTGGTACTATATATTTTTAGTACCATGAACGATGGCTCATGTAATTAATCAGGTTTATTTGACTGAAATAGGAAAACTGAGCTTTGTTCTGCTCAGGCTTTTTACACCAAAATAAGCATTCCTTCAGAGAAGTGTTTGTTCAATAGATGTAAATTTAGCGCCAACTCTACTGTTACAGCAAAGCATTCAACAGAATGTTAAGTTAAAGGTAGGAAATGCTATCTTGATTACAGAGCTAAATAGATCTTTGCTGTTGTGTTTTGTTAGAACTGACCCTGACCTGCATGTTTACCACTCATTGGGTAACATCACATAGGTTTCCAAGCTCTCAGACTGAGCTCTGATTTCTAACCCCTGGGCATAAGCCAGGGTTACTCCAGCTGATCCAATTAATTTACTGATCAGTATCCTTTCACCATTTTTCAGGAGCTCATGTCTAGTGGTAAATACTACAGACCTATAATAGTCTTGTATTAAAGTACTGTACTTCTGTCTTGTTGCTAACAGTAAAGGGCATAAGAGGGAAAACTGTGTAAACTAGTTTATCTGCAGTTCCATCTTACAAAAAAATGCTGACAGATCTCACTTCACTCACTGACTCTTTCAAGTTTTGTCTCTTAGAGGGTAGACTCTTTGTTGAAATATAAACCTTTGCAGTGATCCGAAATATATTGCAGTGTTTTAGACTGTAAATCCTCATTTGTCATTTTCAGTGCTAATAAAGGGGGTCCTGTCCCTGACAACAAATTTTGCCCGCAGGCTCCCTCTGACCTGCAGCAGCCCAGTGGAGTGGTCTGGGTTAAAACCAAAGTTTTCTCTCAATGTACTAATGTGGCTTGTAATGCAGGCCTGCCACAATTGTGGTGGTGTAATGGAGAAGGCAGTCGAGCAAGAAACTAGGGTGGGATCTCCAAAAACTAAGATGGAGAGGGTGTAGTTTGTAATCTCTGTTTAGAAGCCTGTCCAGTGGTGAGCTATTGCCAAGGTGGCAAGCCTGTCCTTTCCCTTTCTCCCATCCTTTCCTCCTTCCTTTAAGTTGGATTTTGAAATCACATGGCAACAAGATGAGTTTTCTGCCAGATAAGCTCTCAGACTGTCCTTGGTGGTGGGTGATGTGGTTTATACCACATCAGCCAACTGAATCAATTTGCCCTGTAGCTGTGTGACTGGGAGTAGGGAGGAATGTGTGATTGGTGGCAGATGGAGGGACTGGCCACAGGACCCAGCAGATAAATCAGCTCAAGCCACCAGGGAACCTCAGCCAGAGGCAGTAGTTTCATGGAGTTTGTGCTAGTGTAGGTCATTGCTGTTATGAAAGAGGAAATCCTGCCTCCCACAGCACTTCACCATGGCTCCCCTACCTAGCGGGTCACCAAAAGAACACACAGAGCCAGGCTATAAACGAAGTCAGGATATGCAGATTTTAGTAACCCTCTCCTCCTTTTTTCTTTTCTTTGGATATATCTTATTTTTATATATATATAGTCAAGTGCTCATTTTAGCACAAAGGGTGGGATAAGATCTCATTTTTGAGGACAGGTGAGACTGATTTCTGTTGGCTCTGAAATTAAACTCTAAAGTTTCTGCTTCATAATACATGATGAAGTGATCAAACAGGTTTCTGCTGGGCATGTGCTTCACTACCTCCCTTCCCCATTTGTAGCTGCATGCTCCTGATGACTGTTTTGCATCCATTCTGGCACTCTTCAGACACCTCTATGGAGTGATACAGCTTGCCAGCCTGGTTTTCATCTGCCAGGTTGGTTCAATCTGCTCATTGAAGGGACAGATAGATGCCAGAGGCAGCACATAATGGGGTGAAGAGGACTGTGCAGCTGGAAGTGGGGAGGCAGGATGAGAGCCAACCCTCCTATAGCTGTCTGTGTGCTCCTGGAGCCAGGGCCGCAGGGGAAGGAGTTGGGAACTGCACCTTCTGGTTGGACCTCACTATGCTAAACCTGTCTGATGAGGTCTGGAGCTGGCTCAGGCTTCTCAGAGGTGATTGTCCTCTCCTTCCTTGCTCAAAGCCATCACTTTTGTCTTTCTAGTTGTTTTCATCACCCCATTGATTATTTTCAGAAGTGGTGAATGAATGTCTTAATCGCTGGGTCTCAATGTAGATCTGTAGAGTCTGCAATTAAGTAAAAAGCAGGACACTGGTATGAAATATTTACTGTTGTCCAGGTTTGGGTCTAAAACATTCACATTTTCTGTTAGTTTTAAGGGTTTGTTAGTAAAATAGGAAAATTTAAAACAGAAAGATAAAATTTTGTTGAAACTGTAATTTTCTGTGTAAAGTATCTGTTAAGAAAGTGCAAATTAATTGCATAAATTAACTTAAAAGTTGCATAAAAAAATCTTATGTATGTTGGAAGGAAAATAAAATTATTTTACCCCTTTTCTGTGACTTTGTCTTTAAAAAAAAAAAAAAAGCCAAGTTGTTAATGGTTTGGCAACTGTGAGAGTGACATCAGCTCTTCCATTGTGAAAGATCTGCTTTCTTTTAGACAGCCTTATGGCATTTCATCAAGTTTTGGTGATTCAGCTGAATTTAAGTCTAAACTGGATTTAAGTCTAAATTCCCCTAACTGCTAAACCAAACATATTTCTAACATGCAGTTGTTGTTAGATGGCCTGTCTTGAAGCTGTATTGTAACTTTATATCCCACAGAAGGTAATTTTATTTTGAGAATCAGGACTAAATCATAGGGTGAAAGGAAACATACTCTTTGATTCAGAGTTGTTAATCAGAATCTGTCAGTACACACTGTATTATTTTTTTAATCTGACTTGCTGAATTTATTAAGTCAGTGAATTTCACTGAATTGTGTAGACTACAATTGTAGCATCACTTCAAAAAGAATTTTAATTCCTTTAAATTAGAAAGATGTATTAAAAATAAATATGTTGTTGGGTGGAGCTGTGTTAGGCTGAAAAACTTTTACCTTCATTTAAAATTCCAGACTTAACCATAAACTAAATCTTCAAAGGCATAATAAAATTGTAGGCCACTAATTGTAGTCAATTTATTTTGAAAGTATCTATTCATAGAGGCAGACATCCAAGACAGAGAGCTCGTAAAAACATTTTGTGATTTTTCTCCAAACATTTATTTGCCTTGAGCAAAATTAATCAGACTTTACATTGCTCTCCTTGACATCTGAAAAAAGGTATTACCTCATATATTGTGCTATTAATTTTCAAAATAAAGGATTGCTTACAAGCGACTAGATCTGCTGTATGCAGAATGAACATATGATATATTATAACACAGAAACCATTTCAATACTGGGACTGATGGATCGTTCATGGGCATTAAAATTGCATCATAATGACTGTAGCATTATATATTATATCCACATATATACCAAAATTAGTCATCTTGATTAAGGAATAGACACTCTAAGCACCTTTAAACCACATTTTTTTTTTTTTTTTTTTGCCCAGGTGAAAGATGATTCCTGAGACTTTGCAGGCCAGAAGTGATTTCTTTCCCAGTTTTATTACTGGTGATGTAGCTGGGTTAAAATTACTTCAGAAAAAAAAGCGAAAAAACAATCCCAGGTAATGGAGTTATTCAGTAACAGCAGAAGATGTAGGCATGTATGGATGAGTGTTCTGTGTGGAATGGGATAAATATATTCCACGTCTGTGCCAGGCTAACAGGCTAAGACCAGGAATACTCTCTCAGAGGCAAAAAGCAACCAATATGGTTAGCCGACTGAGCTTACGTAGTGATAGCTGGGATGGAGAATGGGCAAGAATGGGCAAAATGACAGATATGGTCTTTGCTTCTTTGAATTTTTCTTTGCAAAATTATACTTATATGTGCTGACTATCTAGACTGTCATTTTTTTGTTAGGAGAAAATAATAAATTGCTAAAACACCCTGTAAGTTTATAAGGTAGAGGTAGACAACATGTGACACTGGAGGCATGTGTGGCCCTCAACCACTTCACACAAAGCTTTCATGTTGGTCTGGCAGTTTTAGGCAGAGCTTAGCTCCACTTCCTAATGAGCGGCTCCCATTCCAGCCAGCTCTGCTGCTGTTCACGTCAGAAATAAGCAGTGTTTTTCTTTTTGCTGTTCACTTGATGAAGTTTCTGGGGTGTAGCTCTTGCTGCTGGGAGCATGGTCTATAGCTATACATTGCTTTGGCTCTTAGTGCATCATCCATCTCTGCAGCATTGAATACTAAGTGTATGGGGATGGCACAGTCAGTGAGCCTCATAAATACTAATTCCCATGTTTCCTTTGGGATGTAGATAATGTCTTTTAAAATTTAGAAATGTTAAGTCACTTTATCAAGTGTCCCATTGCAGTATCACAACTGGAATTCAGAAATCCCTCAGTACTACTTTTTTAATGCTTCATCACATCTTATACCAATTTTAAATTAACACTAGCATTTTATTTTCTATGCAGATCTCGACAGAAGTTAGATTATGTTTTTCAAATTAAATATCTCTGAGCTAGAAACCTGTGAAGTTTCAATTGTGCACAGGATGTTAGAGTCAGGATTTTGGATTTTATTTTTGGGTTTTACACTACTGTTTGTGTAATGTGGTTTGTGTTTTTTTAAAGATATCATGTTGTAAAAATCAAGGTGAGTTCTTTGAAACAAGAATGAGAGTATTTTTGTATGCTTACTTTTGTTGAAATGATGTATTTCAAAAAGTAATAGACTGAGCATAATATTCTATAATAAATCTTTTGTGATCAAACATTACTATGAGAAAACTGAAGGCATAATAGTAGATCTAAATGTTGATAGTACTCAAATGAGTGAATTAAGATAAATGAGCTTTGCTGGGTGAATTTGTCCTGTGCCTTGTCAACATGGCAGTAGGAAGCTATAGTGTTTCGGGGCTCATCTGTTTCTTCAGAATCAGTCTTCTATTAATTCTTCCAAAGTTAAGGTCGTGGCTATTCCTCAAAGGTTTGTTTTATTTTAATAAAGTAACAAAATTACTCAGAGTTTTGTAGAAAACTCATTATTGCCATAAAGTGGCAAAAGGTCATAAAATGTCTTTTCTCATTGAAGTAGCAACACCCTTTATTTTTTCAGTAATTCATTGTCATAGTGTAGGCTGGAATAGCCCTTGACATTTCCAGAACTTCCTTGTTGAGGTGAAATAATTCCTCTATACATCACAGTTAAAAAAAAAAATAAAATAATCAGTTAGAAGTACTTATATTCAAAGGCCTTGTTAGCCCAGAGAGCCATCCACACTTCAAAGTGACTATAGCAAGCTTGTCCTTCCTTCTGGCATGTTTTTGTGTACTCTTGCATTAATTAAGGTATCTCACCTACAAACACTTATGCAACTTCAAAAATGTACCTTATGAGTGAGGATGAGCAAAGACAAAGGTCATACAGATGTTACTGAAATGAAAATAAAATACACTTTCGAAGGGCTACTACTGACTTTAGAGCTATCGTTTAGAAACATTTAGAAATACCATAGAATCTTTAATTTATTTTATTTATTATAAGTATGAAGGAAGAACTATTTGCTTTAAAAGACTAAGAAGAAAAGCAAAAATGTGTTTGCTTTATCTTTGTCAGGAGGTAAAAGTGTAGATGGAAGAAGGTGTGTCATGGGACTTTGAGCTTTCTCCAAAAACATGCAACATTTTCTCTCCGGGAGGAAGAAGAATCGCGTGTCTTCTGCAGTACATCAGTAACAACAGATGTCCGTAGCACTGCAGTAGGCCTAGAAATAATCATGAGGAACTTGTTTGACTTGCATATTAGTAGTGTTTTTTGTTATTGTGAAGTTGGAAAATGCTACTTGATTAGACAGTGCTATTCAAAACTACCTGTAACTATTAACTTTGATTTATATGAGATTTTTTTTGTCTTTGGTACTTCATAAGAATGCAAAAGTCTATGAAGCACTAAATAGCCTATTGATTATCGATTTGTTAATGTCTATGCAAAACCAGTTTGTTCACAGACAACATACTCATATATACTTTCCTTAAAACCATTAAAATAATCTGCTTGGACTCAGAGTTAAAGTCGGACACTGAAACCTTAATATTTAAATTTTCCTGTAGCAGAAGAATATACTTTTTCTATATTTCTCCACAGATTTTTCTCTCACAAAGAATAAATTTGCAGTGGACGTAGAACAACTGCAAATCTTTTAGGCAAGTGTTGATCAAGAGTTCAAAATATATGTACTTTCTGAGACATTTTGGCTTTAACATTGGTGATAGTGACTGTGTGTGTTGTCCGTAACATTTTCTCCTGCCCATTTCTCCATCTCTTCCCAGAAGTCTAGTCATGAAAGTAGGAGTTAATTCAGAGAAAATAGAATGAAGTTCCTTCAGATCATAGATCACAGGAAAGAATGGGCCAGATATTTATGGTATTATCCATTATAATCAAGAAGCCTTAAAATTTTCCTGAATTTTGTAGAAGATATCTATAAATTCATTCTAACAGTTCATTGACAGAGATTTGCTGAAGTTTCAGCAGTTATCAATAAAGGTCTTAAGACAATTTGCAGAGTATCAAACCAAGAGATTGGGGTTTTTAGCCAGGACTGATTATATCCAGTTGACTGTCTTGTGTGCACTGGATCCCAGTGGTGAATCAGTTGTAGGAAGAATATGAGTTGCATTTGTGCCAAGGTAACAATATGCATTTTGCCAAAGCAATAGGTAGGAATTCTTAAAACTCCTCCTGGAGTTAGCTTTGTCGTCTGCATTTTTTTGATGAAAACTACACAACAGGCTGCTTAAAAGAATCAAGACTAGCAAGATAATTTTTGCCATGAAGTTTCCATTGTATAAAATTTTGAAAATGAATTTCCAATGCAGTACCATCTACAAAGTTTCTACTGCATCTATGTAAAACACTGCAGAATTTTCTGTTTGTGGGCAAATGACAGTTTTTCCTGGGGAATCCTCATCTACTTGTATTCAAGACTCTTTATTCTTCTATAGTTATAGGGGAAAGAAATACTCCCTCTTTCCCTCCAATTCCGTTTATAAATGTATGGAGAGCAACCATGTGTTTCCATACTCTTGCTTTATTGGACAAATAATTTATATAGCATGCAGTTAGCTAGGGCTTTTGGTATGACCTGAGAATTTCCTCCTTCGGGGAGGAAACTGTTGGGCAGTTGGAAAAACTCCATCAGAGGAAAGTTCAGAAAACGTGGCTGTAGGATGCAGCACTGACCGCAGAGAACAATTGTAGTGTGGCTTCCTGATTTTTACTGCAGTGAATTTACGGTTCATTTCTTGACTTTGTGTTTCCCTTTCCGGCTGCATGCTCCTCTAAGGAGTAGAATGTTCAGGTGTTTGTTACGTGGAATGTGCTTTTATTCTGCTGTTTCAGTGCTTCAAGGAAGATGAAGCAATCTGTTTAAGGAAACATTTTCTAGACCTTCTGAGCTTAGTGACATGGATTTTGCAGCAGGGAAAATGGATCTGGAATCTGGTTTTCTCTGCTCATCCGTATGCCTCAATTTTTGCCTCATTCATGAGGTTATGTGCTGTTACAGATTTATTTTATTTTCTTAAACTTTTTCTTCTGAGAATTGGTAAATTGTGTATTGGTGCTTTTCTTTTTATTTCAGAATCAATTTAATTTGGGGAAAATTTGGGATGTGTGTGGTTAAAACATATGTGTTGTTGCCAGAAATGATTGTTGTGAATCCAAATGGAGAAGCCTTTCATAGGAAGGTTTTGTGGAAGACAAACCTACTGACTGTGTAGGAAGACTGGAAGACTGTGGCTACTGAACTGTATGGATAAAGGGGATTTTAGCTTCGTTTGTTTGATTAAGAGATGTTGGTAGAGTGTGAATTCCTTGTTTGTTACTACTAATGCTTAACCAGTCTGAACCAGAGCTCACTGGTCCCATTAGTTTCAGTGTTGATTTTTTCAAGCCCTAACAGAACTCCAGGTATTCCACAGCTGAGTATTGGTAACGGACAATGAACCTGCCAGTCATGCAGATTCTGTGTGTGTGCATGTGGTGAGATTTCTAGGAGGCTGAAGACTGCTTTTGTGAGACTAATTTTTAAGTGGCATTCCATAATATTTAAGAAAGCCTGTGATTTTTTTCTTACTGCTTCTTCTATATAAAACAATCTAAGGAGATTTGAAGAAATCTATTGGTGGAAATGTAATCACCTGTGATTTTTTTTTAACTGCTTGGGTTTTCTTTCTTTTCTATTTAATGAGCATCATGTAAGTAAATGTTTCAAATCCTTATAACAGAGGGAAATATTTTACATTAGAACAGAAGCAGCGATGCACTTTGTTTTCATGAGAGCAGTAGAAGAACGACAACTTTACCATTCTTCTGGCAATATATAGAAGCTGGTGAATACAATAGAAATTTCTTGGAAGATTAAAATGTGCATTGATTTTTAAGACGATAATGAACATACTAGAAAATACTCTCTTTCTGTTTAGATTTTATGTATAAGTGATTTTTGGTTTACCAGTCCCAGACTTCTGTCAGAGGATGTCTTCTGTGGTTTTTATAGACTACTAATCAGATCACAAGAGGCTGGGAGGCATATACATCGCCTTACTATGAAAATAGTACCAATTATTGTTGCTTTTAAGTTCTAGTGGAAGTAGCCTGGGTGTTTTTTTTCCTAGCCTTTGATTCAGCTGTTAAGCAGAATTCTACTCTATGACATAGAGTTGTTCGCTCCTCTCTGTTTTACCAGGACATTTTTACTGAGTAAAGAAACTTTTTTTTTAATTAGTCATAATGTTTGAGACTCAATGTTTTTAAAACATTAGACATAATGTTTTAGACTTAGACAATCTCAGCAGAAATTAAAAATAAAAATAATTGAACAGCTACTTTTTCGCTTTCAGCCTTGCCATTGCCAGGTGGCACTATACTTTGAAAGCCTGTCTTGCTGGAGTCATGGTCTCTAGTGAGCTGACAATCTGTATGCACAAGATTGAATTATTTTAAATGCTGTGTCTTTTTTTGGACATACACATAACTGCCACTTCATTCCCTAAAGCCGTCCTACTGCAAGCACTTGTGCAGTTCAGTAGTTTCTTGTCTTCTGGCTATGTGATGCATCCTAATTATGGCTACGTTCCTTGCTCTGAGGGCATAACTGACAGAATCCTGTGATGGGGTTTCTTGTTGCACTTATGCCTCTGTATATGTCTTTCCAACATCTGTTAGCAGAGATATATCTGAAAACATGAGCACTCCCAAGGATCCTCTCAAGAGTCTTTCCAAACAAGCAGGGCTTTATTACAATGCTGTCTTAGTGACAATTGTGGTTTATGTGGTGCCTACTGAGAAAATGAAATCTTTTTTCTCACGTGGGGGTAAGGACAGCAGGGTGGCAGTATGTCAGAGAGATAGTCTAGCTGTTCTGGTAGCAACAAACTGAGATGCTATTAAGAGAAGATTTTACAAAGCAATGGAATAACACGGAGGCTTTCCAAGAAACATCTCTTATGACTAAAAAAAATTCACGTAACTGAATTTGAGGATGTAGCCAAAGTTGTATTTGTTCAGAGAATGTACTACAGTACAGTTGGAACGCAGCTGTTACTGTCAAAAGCAGACGATGAATTTCCTGGTAAATGATTTTGTCTCATCCAGTATCTCTCTGCATGCTTGAGTTTTTTTTACTGTGGGTACATGGTGTAGTACCATTCTGCATTGTAGATAATGTCTAGTCAGGTCAGGTAAAAATTATAGTCACATTCAGTGTACTAACATTTACGAAGATGATGCAGTTTCACTCAATATACTTCATGAGGTCTGAGTAGTAAGCACTCAAACTATTTGGCCTGTGTGATACATTGATATGTCCACTGTCAATGAGAACAATAAGATTTTGACTGTTTGATTGCTTTTGCTCAGCATCACATATGATGGGAAGGACCTTCCTTTGGTCCTGCAGGGAATGGCAGTAGCCTGGTCCCTAAAATTCCCTGGACACATGAATTTAATTAAGCAAAATGTACATCTAGCAGAGGATTTTAATTCGTGAGGGGTTGAACATAACCTTACTTTGTTATTCGTTTCTGAACCTTTTCAGTCATACTATGTTATTTCTGAGATGAGGTCAGAACTACAGTTTTACAGTTGAATAGAGCTTTTTGCTTTGTTCGTATGTCCCTTTCTAATAATTTCTTTCACTCAGTTTTTATTTTGACTGGTGCTGATATAATTGTGAAAAAGCATCAGCTCAATCTGTCATGATCTCGAAATTTCACTCTAGGACAATAATGGGTGACACACAGGCCATCGTTTTATATGTGAATTTATGAATGTTATTTCCCAGGTTATCACTACCTGTATCTAAGTTAAACATCATTGCCTAATGCTCACTCACACATTCTCATAAGGGCCCTCCGTCGTTCTCTACAATCAGTTTTAGCTATCATCATCCACAGACATTGTAATCTCACTGTTCAGTCGCTTTTCCAGGTCCCTCGGAATTTGTTCAACGGTATGAGTCCCAGCACAAATTCCTTTAGGAATCCAATGTTAACTTCTTCAGTGTGAAATCAAAACTTCTTTGTTTCTCATTTTATTAGACGCTTTTCTGTCCACATGAGGATCTTTCTTCTTGTCCCATGATTGATTAGTTTCTTGGACTAGCTGTCCGTGTTCCAAGAAGTAAACTTTTGTTCTATATGTATCCTGTTATGTATTATTTAAATCTCAGAGTGGAGTAACCAGTAAGTGATAGAGGGTGTTGCATAGCCAGACAAAATTTATACCAATGTAGAAGTCTTGAGAACTACAGAGATAATTTTTACTTACTAAGAGAATACCTACAGAATTCTTTTGTGCATTATGCATTGTGATTACAAGGTATTAAACGGTGTCAAAGAATCACAGAATCACTGGATCGGAAAAGATGATTTGAGATCATCAAATCCAACCATACCTGTCCACTACTAAATGATATCCCTGAGCACTTCATCTACCTGTCTTTTAAAAATCTCCAGGGGTGGTGATTCAGCCATCTCACTGGGCATCCTGTTTCAGTGCCCAACAATGCTTTCAGTGAAGAAGTTTTTCCTGATGTCCAATCTGAACCTCCCCTGGTGCAGTTTGGGACCATTCCCACTCACCCTAACACTTAGACAAAGAGACCAACACCCACCTCTCTACAATCTCCTTCCAGGTCTTTGTAGACATTGATAAGGTCTCCCCTCAGCCTCCTCTTCAGTAGTCTAAACCATCCCAGTTCCCTTAGCTGCTCCTCATAAGACTTGTTCTCCAGACCCTTCACCAGCTTGATTGCTCTTCTTGGGACACGCTTCAGCACCTCAATGTCTTTCTTGTAGTGAGGGGACCAAAACTGAACACAGTATTCAAGGTGTGACCTCACCAGTGCTTAGTACAGGGGCACAATCATTTCTCTGTTCCTGCTGGCCACACTGTTTCTGATACAGGCCAAGATGCCATTGGCCTTCTTGGCCACCTGGGCATGCTGCTGGCTCATGTTCAGTCGACTGTCAACCAACACCCTCAGGTCCTTCCCTGCCAGGCAGCTCTCCAGCCACTCTTTCCCATGCCCATAGCACTGCGTGGGGTTGTTGTGCCCCAAGTGCATGACCCAGCACTTGGTTTTGTTAAACCTCACCCTACTGATCTCAGCCTATCTATCCTGCCTGTTCAGATCCCTCTGTAGAGCCTCCATAACGTCAAGCAGATCAATACTTCTTCCCAGCTTAGTGTCATCCATGAACTTAATAAGGGTATGTTCAATGCCTTCATCTAGGTCATTGATAAAGATATTGAACAGAATTGGGCCCAGCATTGAGCCTTGAGCAACACCAGTTGTTGGCAACTCTACCTGATTTGACTCCATCTACCACGTCTCTTTGGGCCCAGACATCCAGCCAGCTTTTCACCCAGCAGAGGATGCTTCTGTCCAGGCCATCGACATCCAGTTTCTCAAGCAGAATACTGTGAGAAACAGTGTCAAAGTCTTTAATGAAGTTCAGGTACACTATCCCTATCCATTAAGTGGGTCACCTTGTCATAGAAGGCAATGAGGTTAGTTTGGCAGGACCAGCCATTCATAAACCCATGCTGACTGGGCCTGATCACCCTCTTGTCTTGCATGTGCTGCGTGATAGCACTCAAGATGACCTGTTCCATGACCTTCCCCAGCACTGAGGTCAGACTGACAGGCCTGTAGTTCCCTGGATCCTCCCTTCAGCCGTTCTTGTAAATGAGTGTAACCTTTGCCAACCTACAGTCAAATGGAATTTCCCCAGTCAGCCAGGACTGCTGAAAGACAGTGGAAAGGGGTTTGGCAAGCACCTCTGCCAGCTCCCTCAACACCCATCTGGCCCCATAGACTTGTGTATGTCTGACTGAGCAGGTCTATAACCATTAGATCATGGATCATGGGAGCTTTGTTTTGCTCTTCCTTCCTGTCTTCCAGCTTCTGGCTAAGTACCTAGAGAACATCTTAACTTATGATTAAAGACTGGGCCAAAATAGGCATTAAGTACGTCAACCTTATCCTCATCCTTTGTCACTGTTGTTCCTCCTCCATCCAGTAAAGGATGGAGATTCTCCTTGTACATAGTTTTGTTATTGATATATTTGTAGAAAGATAATTTTTTTCTTATCTTTCACAGAACTGGCCAATCTAAGTCCTAATCGGGGTTTAGCCCTTCTGATTTTCTCTATGCATGATCTCACTTCATCTCCGTAGTCCTCCTGAGATGCCTGCCCCTTCTTCCAAAGCCCATATACTTTCCTCTTTTATTTTCTGAGATCCACCCAGAGCTCTCTGCTCAGGTAAGCCGGTTTTCTTCCCCACTGGCTCATTTTCCAGCACACGGGGTTGGCTTGCTCTTGCACCACCAGGATTTCATTCTTAAAGAGCATCCATCCCTCTTGGGTTCCTTTGCCCTTTAGGACTGTCCCTCATGGAACTTTATCAGCCAGCCTTCTGAACAGTCCAAAGTCTGCACTCTGGAAGTCCAAGGTGACTGTTCTTCTGACGCCCCTCCTTACTTCTCCTAGAACTAAATATCCTGTCATCTCATGATCACTGTGCCCCAGGTATCCCCCAACTGTCACATTTCCGACAAGGCCTTCTCTGTTTACAAACAGCAGGCCCAGGGGGGCACCTTCTCTAGTTGGCTCATTCACCAGTTGTGCCAGGAATTCAGGCATCCAGGTAATGCAATATCACACATACTTGTGGTACAGGCAGTGTCAATGATGCTCCTTCTTTGGCTGCAAGCTCTTAAATGTACTTTACACCTGCAAGGCAGTAGCACCTGTTTATTATTTGTTTCAGACATGTTCCTCAGTTGCACTGGAAAGACCGTGAGCCATGTAAGATCTTAATTGAATCTGGGCTTTGTGGTTTTTCTTAATGCATGCTTTTCAGTCTTTTCCTTCAACCAGGTTGCACTTAAGCTCAGAGCTTTTGGTAATTTTATTTTCACTGTCTTTTGGCTGAATCTGCTGGTACATTATATTATTATAAACGGAAGTTTGACTATAGGGAATGCTGATATTTTTCACTTTTTCCTTTGCGAAAGATACGGCAAAAGGTGGATAACTTCTATCATCCTTGTTTTACAGATGGAGAAACAAAGGTAGAAGCTTCATTTGTTTTTGTTCATAAAGGTCACTGAATATATATGTAGTTGCTTATAAGAAAACGTTTTTGTTACTGTAGGATATTGGAAAAAAGTAGAGGCATTGTCAATCTGACACTCTGTCTGTTTAGATTAATTCTTTGGGCAGGGCTCTGTCTCCCAAATAAATAACAAATTAACATTCTTCTGTCCTCCTTCAAAATTGTTCTCCAGTACCCAACATTGCCTCCCTGCACAGTGGTATTGTAGACCACAGTGTACAGAAATATAACATACTTCAAGCAATATTGTTTTGGACTCTTTAATTTTGTGGTCAGCTCCTTGCTAAATGGCATGTTACAGAACTGTGTTCTCTTTGATCTCTTACCAGCCAAGAAATCTTCTTCTCAACATTGGTCATTTTCATCATCTTAATCACAGACTGAAGGCAAAATATTTTATTTTTAGATGTACTGTCTATTTATATGTCCACATTTTAGGTTTCTACTGATTGCTTGAGTTGGTCTCACTGAAAGAAAGGAGGAGGAGAGCTAAATGAATAAGAAGCGTAATTGATCTATACTTATTAAATTTGTGCGAATATCATATATGTATTGGTATAGAATATGTATTCCCCCTATATATTCCCTTTTAAAATCTTAGCTGAAAATTTGCAGTTTATCTTCTTCCTTCTTATTCTTAAAAATCAGATGAATATACTCTTAAGTAATTTGTTACATTTAATGAAATGTTTCCATAGATTTATAGTTTAGACTGAGCTAAATTAGTGGAGCCTTTAATTAAAAAAAAAAATTCATAGTATGCATTTTCTTTTTTTAACCTTGCAAATTTACACAATATGGGTGTTGACTATCCTTAAATCTTCTTTCACAAATTATAGTTACGTGGTACTTGAAATATTTGCCTTGCTATAAAGACTGAAACAAATCATAGGAAATATTTATAAAGATGCTGACAGATCTGAATTTTCCAGCCTGCCTACCAAGTACTGTGTTACAGTGGCTCTTTATTGTTGTCTTTGCTTTTTTTTTTTTTGCTTTGCAACAGGACAACTACATTTTTTGGTTTGTTTGTTTTAGCATTTGCTTTGGATTGAATATTAGATATTTCATAGAATATCAGTGAAACCTATCTAGAGCATAATAAGACTTAGAAAAATAAGCAAGTTAGATTTATAGGCCCTGTACAGTAAGAGGGATAGAGAGCTTCTGATAAGACATCTTAAACTGTAAAATGTACTAAAACTGGATCAGTGTTTCCTTTTAATTTCCATGTAACATCGCAGGCATCAAAGGATTACAAAGTTATTTTAGTGTACAGCGGTAGTAAAGGAATTGAAAAGATTTTGAGTTATACAGAAAAAATGAGATTTTCAGAAACTTCTGTCTTTTTCACCATGGTTAGATAATTTTTTTTGTTTGTTTATTTTAGATAAGTTCCTGATAGGTAACTAGGATTGTATCAGCCAAGGAATAGATGATTGATTCTCAAGGATACATGGGTCACAAGGGGAGGAATATCTGGGCTTAAGGTGAAAGTCCTATGATGGGAAAAAGACAACTCATATCAAGCAATCTTTTTATTTATCTCAGTTCTATATCTGGTGCTTATATAATGTAGTAAACTGGTAGTCCTATAAGTATCCTATGTAAAGGGCATTCAGACAAGCATCACTCTCTTTTCAATGGCTGATACCTCTGATAGAAGTTGACCTGTACTGCCTGGGAAGTAGTGTACTTCTCTGAAGAGTAGACAGTGTGTTTCTTGGGCAGAAGACAAGTGCTTGCAACGGGTGAGTGAACGTTACTGACACAGCTCTGTTTATAATAGCTCAACACAAGGGAATTTATCTTTTTCTCTTCAAGAAAATCTGCTGAAAGATAATAATCTATCAAACAACTTCAATTACAAGCCCTGGTAAAAGCATTTCTCAGTTTAGGAGTTTGGTTTTGTTACCTAGACTAAATAAGATTTTTTTTTAAAAAATTGTAATCTTTAATCTTACTTTAAGTGTCATGCAGGGCATTCTAAGAATATTTTTCCAAGTATATTGAATAAACAGCTTTCATATTGTATATTTGAAGCGTTTAAATAACTTGTCTTGTATAACCATAGAATCATAAAACCATAGAATTGGGATGGAAGGGACCTTAACGATCACCCAGTTCCAGCCTCTCTGCCATGGGCAGGGACACCTCCCACTAGATCAGGCTGCTCAAAGCTCTATCCAGCCTGGCCTTGAACACCTCCAGGGATGGGGCATCCACAGCTTCCCTGGGCAACCTGTGTCAGTGCTTCACCACCCTCATTGTGAAGAATTTCTTCCTAATGTCGGCTCTAAATCTTCCCCCTTTCAATTTTTAGCCATTCCCCTCATCCTATCACTACATGCCCTTGCAAAAAGTTCCTCCCCAGCTTTCTTGTAGGACCTCTCCAGGTACTGGAAGGTAGCTATAAGGTATCCCTGGAGCCCTCTCTCCTTCAGGCTGAACAACCCCAATTGTGTCAACCTGTCCTTGCATGGGAGGTGCTCCAGACCTCTGATCATCTTTGCAGCCCTCCTCTGGTCCTGTTCCAACAGTTTCACATCCTTCTTATGTTGACGATTCCAGGATGGGACACAATACTCCAGGTGGGATCTCACAGAAGGGTGTAAAACTATGGTTTCATATACCATACCTCAGCAATCAGAGGCATATTCTCCATCTTAAACCTTAAAATCAGAAATGCAGGCTTATATAATTTTTCCTTTAGAAAAAAACATTAGTATAATAATTTTGAGAAGTAATGTTTAAAAAACATCATTGTGTTTTTTGATCTTCTGAATGTCTTTCATTGTGCTCTTGAAGAAAGTAAATGGCAAAGATGAGTATTCCCAGTAGCAAACAATATGACAGAATAATACATAACATAATGATGTTGAAAAGTAAGCAGTATTAATCTTTAACTTTCCTATCTGCTACAGATGTCACATGGCTGTTTGGGAATTTATCTTCCAGAAGAGATTCTTCTGGGAGTACTTAGAAGTTTTCCTTGGTGTTTTATAGGTGCTTGGGTTTTTTAACATCAGCTCCAGCACTTCATGGTCTAAGATGAGCTGAGTCCTCCCCACACCGTTTATGCACACTCTAAACAAGTAGTCCCCTTTTATAGCCTTATTTATTTGGTAACATTACACAAATCTGATGTAAAGAGGGAACTTAGGTATGCACAAAAAGTGCTTTATTAAAGAAAAACTGATTCAAATTGTGAAGCCCAGTAATAAAATAGAAATCTGGCAGGACCTTCATTAAAAAAAAAAAAAAAGAGAGAGAGAAATTGTGTCCCAGCATTTACTTTTCAAACTTTCTGTTGCTTTTTTCTATCAGATGTATATATGTCTTACTGTGATGTACAGGTTTTAATCTTTTCAGAAACTACTAGTTCTGCTTCTAATATTGGATCTTACATGATCATTGTACACCTCATGGATTCTCTTTCTCAGTGACAAAAATCTATCAGCTAAGTCTTCCAAATTCCCTAAACTGATTGAAAGTAATCTCTTGGAAGATGCTAGAAAATTGATACCCCCTCCTATAAGGAGCTCCAGGTTCCCTTTTGAGAGGGAATTTGCACATAGTTGACACTTGAGTTTTCTGTAGTATCTGGATATGGGGCCACATCATATGCAAGTCTGCCAAAACCAGCATGAAGACATGCTTCACTCTGTGTCATATCATAGAAGTATCTCACTGGACGTCTGCGTGAATGTAGCCAGCTCAGTCCAGAGAGACAGATCTCTGTGTATGGATACAAGTCAGGACCTGAGACTTGCTCCCTGGAGTGATATAAGAGAATTAACAGCAGCAACATTGATTTAAGAGATCTTTCAATGCTATATTCCTTACCGGCAAAAGATACTGTGACTTGTATGAGCAAATTTAGTAATTCCAATCATGAGCATTCTTAATACAGGTATATGAGATATGCATATAACACTTGTATATAAAATTAGTCCAGTCACCCAGACTCAGATGTGACAATTTCACTGGTAACTTTTCGGGGTGCAGTTCAAGTTCTGAGCTGAATACATCCAGTGAGTCATGGCACAGATCTTAGCTAAGTCTTTTATCCAGTACACAGAAACAAATGGATGATACTGCTGTTTTCCAACAGAATTCTAAAAATCACTTCATGCATATGGAATGTACCTCACCTAGTTTAATGTTTCATTAAGGTCTTGGCATTGACAACAGGACGTCTTTACCACAGAGCAATTCTTTTCAGTGGAATTATACACTTTTCAATATATCCATGCATGCAGCAATCCGACATGGAAAATGGAAGTTGCTAACTGGATATCCAGGTAACAAAGTAACTCCTTTTTTTTTTTATACTATGTCATGTCTCCCACCTGCCCCAAACACAGTTGAATTATGTTGTATGCATTTTCGTTTCTTTTAGTTACTCTGCGAACTTCTCAGGTTTTTGATCACCTGCAAAACTGTAGAATGCACTTCTAAAATCCAGACAACATATTCTTTCATTTTGCAATTTTTTTTTGTATTCCACAGCGGTGGAGAAACTATCATAGAATATCTCAAGCTGGAAGGGACCCATAAAAATCATCAAACCCAAGAAGAATGCCCCTGAAATTTCTTGATTTGAAATTTAGTGACATGGAAGTTTGAATCCCAGTGGTGCAGCTTTTTCACATAAGTCAGATTCCTGTGTAGGTAGTCCTGGACAGGAGAGACTGTGGTACTGGGCTAGAGTTAAGGAATGCAGCAACCGTCACTTGCTAGTGGCTTGTTGAGGGACCCAGTGAATTTGCAAAACTCTGTTTCTCCACATTGCTGCTCCCTATCTGAGAATTAACTTTTGGTCTGTTCATGTTTCTGCAGGGTGCGGTCATTGGTTCCCTCCACCGTCTTTATTCAATGAATCAAAGATTGAATCATCTGATCCACCAACAAAGAGACTTTGGCTGTTTGATATTGTTCATGATCCTGAAGAGAAAAATGATTTGTCTGAAAAATATCCTCATGTGGTAGAAAAACTGCTTTCGCGGCTTCAGTTTTATTATAAAAGTTCAGTGCCTGTGTTCTACCCTGATGATGATCCCCACTGTGATCCAGCAGAAACTGGGGCTTGGGGTCCTTGGGCATAACACATAGCACTACATCCTGCAAAATATTCCTATAGCAGAGTCTGGTTTATGGACTCAGGGTCTTAGTCACCTATTTCTTACCTTGTTTATTAAAATGTTGTTAATTGTGAGCTCGTTCCTTGAGTAATTTGGTATTTCTTACTCCTAAAATATGTTTGGAATCTTATTTCAGTCATTTCCCACTCTGTCCTTCTCAACTCTTTTATGTGAGATGTTCATAATGTTATAAATCTGTTGGCTGAATATTCTTTGTCCAGAATATGTTTTTAATGCAGAAGGTAAAACACTGCCTCCCTCCTTGGAAGAAATTACTTTTCTTAAAAAGCTGCAATGAATCATGGCAGCAGGAATATCCAGAATGCATCCATCTTGTTAAATAAGCTGATTTTTGGTTTTGTATTTGTCCAGAAGACAAATTCTATTGGAAGCTGTTACATATCTTTAAAGAATAGAAATAAAAAATACAACAGTTGACATAAAGGCAAAAATCATTAACATGCATCTCCATCCAGAAAAGAGAGAAATATCCCAGCATAAGAAAAAATGAACCAAACAAAACCTCACACAATACAGCAAAATCCCTAATCCTTATTCACTGTTGATGGAGTACAGTGTTCAACTGGAGTGCAGGGCTGTCAGGCAGAGGGGTCTTGAAGGCTGAAGAAATGGGTGAACAAAGACTTAATGAAGTTCAACAAAGGCAGAGTCCTGCACTTGGTGTGGAATAGCCCCATGCAGCAGTACACACTGTGTTATGCCTGGACAAAAAACATTTTTGTAAGGAAAATCTAGGCATCCTGCTGGAAAATAAATAGAGAGAAACTTGCTATGTGCTCTCCTGGTGAAGAAGACCAACCACATGTTGGTCCATAAAATAAAGAATGTAGCCAGCTCGTTAGGGGAAGTGTTTACTCCCTCCTGTTCAGCACCGGAGCATGGGATCACATTTTGGGCTTCCCTGTACAAGAAAAGTATTGACAAATCAGAGTGAGTACAGTGGAGTGCCATGAAGATGAACAGAAGGAAGAGAGAAAATGGGCGGGGGGGGGGAGGCTACAAAAATGGTTTAGGTTTTGCTGGAGAAGAGGAGATAAAAGGGAAATTGCTATCTTCACCTACCTGATGTGAGGGCATAGAGAAGATGAAGCCAGACTCTTCTCAGAGGTGCACAAAGATGAGAAGCTTACCAGGAGCACATGGAGTTCCAGTTCAATAGAAGAAAAGGAGGAAAAAACAAAATCACAATGAGGTTAGTCAAATACGGGAACTGCAAGGCTAAGGCAACCCTATCCTTGGAGGTGTTTACTCCTTGGTTGGAGAAGACCCTATGTAATGTAATTCCAAAGTTGGATCTAACTTGAAGTTGGCCCTGCTTTGGTGGTGGTGGTGAGGAATGACCAGGTGACCTCCAAAAGGCCTTTTCTGCTTGAATTATTCAATTCTATGATGAACAAAACTTTACTTTTATTGTTTGCCTCTGTGGTAAGTACTCTTTCTTCTCATATTTTGTTTCTTTATAACTGTAGTAGAGACTGTTTTCATTCTGAAATGGGCTCTGGGCCATGAAGAAATCAGGCCAAGCAACATCTCTTCATTACTCATCAAACTGATGTAAGATCGACCCACCAGCTCTCTTAATGTCTCAAACATCTGGAGTCTGGCCAGAGTTCTGGTACTCCTTCTCAGTGTCCTTAGCCAAGTTCTCAGGCTGCGGAGCTTTAGCTGTCATCATCTCCAGAAAGCAGGGATCTAACTGCCTATTTTCTGGCTCCAGGACCAACTGCTATAAATTTCACTAATATTTTGCACACCTTTTCTCAGTTTTCTCTTATGAGATTTGTGCTAATTATTAGCAAACAGATTAATGAAGAGACAGACTTGATGAATTTGTGCATTTTTTTAACAGAAGGATAAAGCATGGAAAAGATGCTTAAGAAAAGTGAAAACACATATAAAAATGAACAGATATTCCTGCTTTCTGTTATAGCTTATTTTTCGTTACACTTTTAAATCTAGTTTGCTGTTTCTACCTTAGCTGTTTTCCTACAAGCAGAAATGAAGTCAAAGCTCTCCAGAAGCTTGTTCAGCTTTTTGTCTTTTTCTTTCCAAAGACCCTCATGTTTCTCTCCTTGGTCACTTCTGCTCCCTTACTTCCCTTGAAGACAGGGAAAGAAGAAAAATAGCTTGAGAGGAAATAATTTCCTTATAGGAGGAAAATTTATATTCCGCATGGTTTGGTTGGATAAGTTTTGGAACCCTGTTTCAGAACGAGGTTCAATATCCTTCTCCATTCATCCGTCAGTGGCTGAAAGCAGATGTTTGCAGCAGGGTATGACCAGGGCAAGCATATGTCATTAAGCTCTTGAGGTTTTCTCTCACCTTCTAAGCTATCAGTCAGAGCCTCAGAGATTTAACTTCCAGGTATTTAGTTGCCTTCAGTGATATTTTATCTCTTCCATGAGGTTGCACAGCTTTTCCATTGGGGTCCTTGGGCACATTGTGTAGCCTTACAATACCTTGTAAATTGTTGGTAATCACACAATTGCACATTTCCACAGCTCAGCTAGACACGATGTGAAGAATCATCTGTTTGTTTATGACCTGCTTCCAGGTAATTTGTGTTTTCATGGGTAAAATACATATGCTGTGACTGAAGCTCTTGCCATACTATATTTAGCAACTTTCATATTAACCAATATCTTTAAAATATCAAGAAAGAATTTATGTCCTGTAAAGGTTGTCTCCAAACTGATACCTGATTATGTCTCCTTACGTTTTATGAAACATATTTAAGCTTTACTTTCTATCACGTGTGACTGTTCTCTCAGCTCCTGCTCAGATTTCAGCTGACACATAGTTCGTGCAAAGCCCTGATATGAGCTGGGAGCAGTGCCCTTAAGTCAAAGTGAGAGCAACACGCAGGCAGCCCACAGGAAGGTCTACAGGTCATTACACAGACATTATCACCTGCAGCTTGCTGTCTCCTGTAGACATAATCCTTGTTATTGATTGTCTGGCAGTTCCTTCAGAATCCACTAACTTATGGAAATGTTATAGACCAAACTTCCAAGCTGGAAAGTATAAGTGACATCAGCTTATCCAAAGGGCTTTTGAAACTTATCCAACAGCAGCCAGACTGCTGAGGCTTTGGTGCTTTCTGGTGTGATACGGGGGAGGCCTGCACGGTGACAGAAAAGGAGGATGAGCATCATTGACTACGTAAGTCTTTTGCTTATAGTTGTATGAGTTACAAGTCATGAATTAGACAGCTTGTGAGTTAGAAACCTTGTGAATTAAACAATGGGTTAGTGAATTCACGTTAGACTATTCTGTACAAAGGGAACTGAGCCCTTGTTTGATGTGTGTGTTTGTTTTCTTTCGTAATGAGCTCATAAAATAATTTAGACTATGTTGTCCTGTAATTTGAATGGACTGTGACAATCTTGGCTTCACAGCATGGTGGTGCTTCGCTTTCAAGTTTTTGATGACTCTTTATGATAACTCAGGCTCAGGCTCTGTTATTTGCTGCCCACAGGAAGAGATGGAAAATGTGAGCAACAGAACCTTTTTATAAAAAGCTTTTGCATCACCTTGACAAAGCTTGTACCTTCTTTTGATGGCTGTGGAAAAGCCTTTATTGTAGTTCTCCTTCCTAACCATTGCAGTTTGCTTATTTTATAGCATCATAATGATTTATGCTAGTTTATAACTTCTCCGTTTAATACTGCAACTTTAAGTTTCATATCCTTATTTTCTGTACCATATAGTTTATAACAGGGCTTGGAATATGGGATTCTGAAAGAGTAAGTTGTCAAATCACCTTAAGCAACTTTCAGTTACTGTTTCTGTGTGTCTTGCATTAATAATACAGTTTGTTCTTCAAATGCGTTTTTGAAATAAATCGTCCAAATATTAGACGATCCACCAGTTTAGTACGCTATTACTCATTTGTTCAGAATGCGTTCGTTAATTTATTCTTGCAATCAAGATGCAGATGGAGAAGTTGACAGCCACCCCCCCAGTATATGAAGCAAGTAGATCCATTGAATTTACATCATTCTAACTCTTGAAAGAGTTGGCTGTTTTTTTCATTGTGCATATTTCTTTAGTGCTCTGTCTCACCAAGCAGACATGTGAGACTAGAAAGCTAACTGTTCTCGGTCAATACCCATATACAACATTTTAGTTTATAGTAGTAGTTACAGGATGTGGTTGCCACAATAACAAGGGACTGGACTCGGGTGTGGGGGGAATTTCTGCCCTACATTCTTGTGTATCATTCAGCCTTCAGTACTCATATTACAAAAGTAGAAATGTTGGCCTGGCAACAAAAGTGGAAACTTTTGTTAATCATATTTTTATTACAGGTACTGTTCTTTTTAAGCTGATATCCAGTTTCATGGAAAAGAATGATATTCCCCAAAAAAGTAAGATATCCCCCAAAACTGCATCAGCTCACTGGTAAAAGCTCAGGTAATTAGTGTGTTTTAAGTCTCCCATCAATGTCGTCTCTGTGGCTAAAGTTAGAAAAAATTAAAGAATGGCAATTTCAATTTCAGAGGTATCTTGCAATCCTGCATATCCTGCAGTCTGCATTTTAATGTCTTGCTGATATTCTAGTTCATATAATTCATCTACTAGGAAGAGACTGGAATGTTACTCTCTTCTGTGCGTATCAAATTCACCCTGTATTTTCTCCTGTTATATTTTAAAATCCAGGGAATAATTTTCTTAGCTACAGTACACATAATTATTTATTTCCTAAATATTTTCCATGGGTGGCCCTTATAAAATTTTTTAATTTAATTAGGTTACAGCAAAAAACCCAACATCTGGCTGACACGTTTATATTGGCATCTGCAAAGAGTTGTATACTGTGCAGTTGTTTCAAATTGGGAAATACAAGATTCTTTATATGTTTAGTGGTTACTTGAGTAACATTCAAAAACACAAGCATTTTGAACTCTCTAAATAAAAATTCATTTCATCCCTTTCCAAGTTAAGATTCATTCTTAATCTAGCAAACATCTGAGCATTTTGAATTCAAGTCTTCATTTTTGTATTGTAGAAATGAGTTAAGCTTCAGAAACTTAATGAAGATTAGGAAGAGTGCTCACACTGGCTAATCATTTTCCATTGCTTATTTACAGAAAGATGCATACAAACAAGGAAGGGACAATTTTATAAGCAAAACAGAAGATCTGGAACTATTGTTGAAACAAAGGCCCTGTATTCAGCCTGAAAATAATTTGTCCAGCTTTCTTAAAGTTGATAAATGGGTCTTGGATGAAAATCTGAGTTTAATCCTCTTCAGAACTTTAAGCAGAAGAACCCAGAGTTTAAGTCTTTGTGGTCTGTGTGGGTTTGAAGCTCCCTCTGTGAATTAGCCTTTCATCTTACTTTGTGACAAAGTGGTTTAGTGGTAGTAAGATATTCCCAAAGCACTTCCATGTTTTCTATAAGAAGCAGCAAATGAGCTTGAGGTTAGAGACCCATTAGATCTGTGGCACTCTATTTCTTTTTTACCCAAGTGTCTTGATGGAAGGGGTGACAGTGACAGAGCCAGTGATGCAAAATTTATGGTGGGGTCTGGAACATAAGGACATGGGTATGTGTAGCCATGTTTGTAATCCCAGGGCCGTGGGAACCCAAATAAGGAATAGACAAGTGAATCACAAAACATACAAGTCAAACAGTTTAGATGAAAGAAATCTTGACAAAGAAAAAATATGTAATGTCAAGCAATACATGGTGATCCAGAATCTAACTGTAGCTATGGGCTGTGCTCAGCCTAGGAACCATTTCCAAGACATAACAGTTGTCAAGGCAGAATTTGTTTTCCTGACTACCTGCTTCTTTGGCAGCCCACCTCAGGCACTCTTCCAACTGGAGCCCAAGACTGTATCTCCTTCATAACACTAACCTTAGCTTGGATGTGATGGTGGGGTCAGAGGACGCTTTCTACAGGCTATCCTTCCCTTGGCAGCCCCTTTGCAGCCCCACCCTAAGTGGACCCATAGGTTTTATGTCTCTCTAGCTATAAATAAGATGAGGTTTGTAATAGGAAAGTAGTCATTTTGCTAGGAGAATGCAAAAAAACTCACCAATGCTAAGTCTGAGGAGGTTTTTAAGGAATTTTTTTTTTGCTAGCAGGTTTCCAGCTGACTGTTTTAACTATTTCAGCTTACTGTCATTTTTCAGCTGCAGGCAATAGACTTGACTGGTTTCAGGTTGGGTTTTTATGTGGGAAGATTTTGGTTAAATATGTAGTTTAGAGAGTTCCCTAGGGTCCTAAGCTGTTTTTTTCTGATTCCAGTGTTTTCACGTCTTCTTCCTGTGCTGCACAATGTGTATATGAGCTCATCTACATCAAGCAGAACTGCTGTAAGGAACAGTAAAAGCTTTTTGGCACAGAGCAGGTGGAGTGAGTCAACCACCCGACCATGGATGGGTTCAGTGACAGCCCTTGTGATAATTGCATACTATAGTTAGCAGAGGCAAAGAGGAGGCTACATAAAGTTCTTGTTGCATTAGTATTCCCTCCTGAGAGTGTTATTTTTGTAGGGTGGAGTTGAGAGATATTGGAAAGGTTGGTGATATATCTGCTGCCAAGTTTCAAGAAAATGACTACCGGCTGTTATCATCAAAGCAGCTCACGGATGTTGATCCCCTAATTCTGGCTAAACTCGATAGCAACAAAGACAGCTATATTTTGTCTGCAGGGCTATAGTTAGAAAAAAAGTACAGTCAGAATCTCTAGATTTGGAACTAAGGAATGCAGGCCTTACTTGAACGAGTCTTCAAAAGCCACAAAAAGGTACTACACCAAAGCCATAGTTCTAGGCTGCCAGATTCTGGCATCCAGGACAGTCATAAAAATAAAAGAGCTCTGTCTTGCTTTGTGTCATGCATTCTTGTGATTTCTTCAAGCAAACAAGGAGTTAGAATGCAGTGAATACACAGACAAACAAAGTAAGCTGTGTTCAGTATTCAGCAATGCTTGTTGAGTAGTTTTGGGCATAGAGCCACCAGTAATGAATGGAAAACTTTGATCAGGACATCTGTGGCCTGCCCAAATCATTTCATGGGGTCTACAGTTCTGCTATGAACATCACTTGGTGGCCTTGTTAACGAAGGATGTTGGAGCCTTTCTTCATTGTGTAAATTCTCCCAGCACACTTTGTCTCTGGACAATGAGTAGATGAATGTTGAGAGCATTAAGTCAAAGGCTTGACTTCACTTCTAGCAGAGGTGCTTTCAGTTCCAGCTTGACTCTACTTAAGACCCTGTAACAAATATTTTTTTCTTCCCCCGTCTATAGTTACAGTTATGGCAATTCTGTAACTCCAGACTTTCTCAATGTTGCTCACCAATGAGGGGTTATCCATGAAAACAGTCAGTTTCTGGAGGTTCATCATTTTTTTTTCCCCTCTGCCCTGTGTATTGGTGGTTAAGAGCAGCCTTTTTAAAAGGCTCTGCAAATCATAACTGCCATTCCAAGAACCACAGAAACACTGCTGCCCTGTGAGTGGCCCTTACAGATGTACTGAATTTTCACTTTAATTCTTGTTCTGTTTGCTTTGTTTTCAAATAACCTTTTAAAAGTCATACTTGATTGATAAAGCAGTGTCTGAAATAATCCCGAGGTGACTATTAGTCTGGTCTGGCCACACTCTCCTGCCCTAGCACATGTTGCAGAAACAAAGTCATTGTCCTGCCTTTCCAGTTCTGTTTTGGCTTTACTGTATGATGAAGAGAGCATGGTCATGGTATATTAAGTAACTGGATAAGAGCAACAGATACTTTACCATTTTTTCTGCTTCTAGATAAAGCTCCAAGACTAATACAGCAGAGAAGTCTGGCTAAGAGTTTACCAATCATTTTCTTTTGCCATATATTCAGCCTAAAGAAATCCAAACCAGCTGAAATGGCACAGCCTTTGGCTGAGTACAAAATAGGCATATTTATAATATCAAAGAAAACTTATGAATGTATCCCAGCTGCATTTTGAAAAATGTAGGAGGGAATAGAGTGGAACAATTGCATTTCTGTTTGTATTTGCCCTATAAAGTAGCCCACTCTGAAGAAAGATTTACAGAAGTGAATCATTGAGAGATTGTCTCTTAGAGGCAGCAGATATAAGTTGTCTGAAATTCCTTTGAGTTATAATTGCTTGTTCGAAATGGGATTTTTTGTTGATTATTTCTGCCCATAGTACAGAGGGATTAAAGGTACATTGTTTTATGTGGAGAATCTTTAAGAATTCTCAGCTTTTATGTATTTTCTTTACAGCAAAGAAGAGGCCATAATACAGTAAAAAAAAAAAGGCTAAAAGCAAAATTTTCTATTATTATTTTCTAGAATAGCGAATAATATCCTCTAGAAAATCGGGGCATTTTCATACAGGAAGGGAAGATTTTATATGTAAAAGTTTATTCTATTTATAGGAGTAAATAAAATTACAAGAAGCCATTTTTCTGGCTGTAAAGACTGACTGTAAGTTTAAGAGGCAAGTCTAATTATTAACCCACAAATATTATTGAGGATTTTCTCTCTGTTTGAGGAATTATGCATTTTACGTTCAATTTGTGACATAAAATATGTATGAACTCAATCCAAACCTTAAATCCAAACAAAGTGAACTCCTGCATTATCTAAGTTTGTTGTTCTTTTAAATTTCAGTGCATTAGCGTGTTTTTTCAGAAGCAGTGATAATGCTGAGACCCTGCTATAACAACATTGTTTAACAGCCATTCTTCTCCTGTCCTATAGAAATGTGTTTGTAAGCATCACGAGCTACTAGCAAAAGCTGACCTATTAATAGCAGCCACTATCTATCCTTTTCGTAATGTAATATAATGAAATTTGCGTGATGGTATGTTCTTAATAAAATAGTGCCCTTTTTTTTTATGTGTGTGCTACTTTTATCCATAGTTTATTTTCATTTTGCTTTGCGTAAGTGTGCTGCTGATATGCATTAGAATAAAATAAAATGTTTTAGGAACACTTGGTTTCATCCTAAACATTAGCCAGGCCGTAAGTGACTATAATACACTGATAATCATCAACACTCTAGATGAAGCAGAGTTCTGGCACCATTCAGCTCCATTACTCTCAGCCCAAAATTCACACACAGCTGCAGTGTCCCCAAAGCATTATTGCCTTTCACTGCTGTCTTAGGAGCTTTTACTGCCTAGATCCCTCTGTATTGTCAGAGTGTAAGCCACAGGAATTCCACTCAAAACCATAGGTTCAAGTAAATGCAGTGGTCATGAGAGATCTTTGCCCAGGAGCTGCACACAGAAGATTCTGAATTAATTAATGATTGATTAGCATCTGTGTGTCTTAGTTGCCCGTATGACAGGAGGGAGAGGGCAGGATATTGTAGTAGACATGGGGCTGTGCCAAAACCAGTGCCCTTGGGAAAAATTTTGTTCAGGATATTGGTCACTCAAGATGAGAGCAGTTGGGATTCCAGCTTGTTTTATGAACTGGCCCAGTTCAGCTGTAAAGTGGAATTAAGGATTCCTATTTATAATATAAATTGGAATCATGTTCTCAGTTTGGGGCAAATTCTGATTCTTCTTTCCTGATAAAGTTATATTTGTTGAATCATGGGCTTATTTTGAACAGTTATCTGAAGATATGATGTGCCAGTGACTGTTATCCTATGTCACTCTTGGAAGAAGACAAACTTTCTCAGTTTTTCTAATCTATGCATATTACACTTTAATCTATGCATGTTAAACTCTTGTTTAATGTTATTTTAGATTTTTTGTTGTGTGTTTATCTTTAAAATAAGTGTTTGCTAAACATGACTCCAGAGAAAGATATCAAACATACATTTACTGCTAGAACTTTAGTTTCAAAACAGACTTGCTGATATTAGGATATAATTAATAAAATTTACTGTCTTGAAAATGTTACATTCTTGATTTCTTCATCCTTCTGCTCAAAAACCTGGAAATTAAAGAAGTGGTTTTTTAATAGACATCAAATGATAGCTATAAACCCTAGGAAGAAAAAATATTTCTAAGATAGAATTTTATTTTGCCAGATCCATAACAAAGCCCATACAGAGAGAAGCCAAGTAAATCGAGCGGATTTCTGTATTTTTAAAACTGGCTTATATTTATCTTTACATTACTACTTAGAAATCAAGTTCCAAAAAGCTGTAACAGTGGCTGCTGTTATTATCTTTAGGGTCCGAGCAAGGAAATCCAATGTTTTCTGGTCAGCTGTAGGAATTCTGCTTTGGAATCTGACACTTTGCATTTCTCTCCTTAAAGGCAGAACAGATTTTCAAATCATATAGCATTTGCACATCATCATGCACCTTTAATGATTTGTTGGCACATACAAACTGAAAGCTTCGTGACCTGGCTTTTCTCTTGTCAGTTCCTGCTCTCATCACATCATCTAGTTATGCACTTCACTGAGATCACGCTTTTGCATTCTCTGATTTCAGCCCTATTGTTCCAAATTCTTGAGGAATAAGAGCCATAGAAAAGCCAAGATCTTCGTGTTAGCAGGCTGATACACCTCTGTTCCAGCCAACTGAGCTATTCTAGTTTGTACGAGTAAGTACTATGCAGTTACAGAAAGACAATAGTCTCTTTTTTTCTATTTTTTTTTATTTCTGGTCTCTAGTGAGCATATGGCAGTGGCATGCTTTGCATATTTATGTAGCAGTAACAATTGGATATTTTCATGCTCAAAGTGAGTAACTCAATTCTAGTCAGTCTGTAATTTCTTTCTGACAGGCTTGTTATTTCTCTGATGATATGGTGATGGTGAGAGCCGGCTATACAATTTAAAAACAGACTTTTTTTTTTTTCTCATGAGCACAGTGTGCCTCTCAAACGCACTTCTGTCGTAACAGCACATAAGCCTGCTCATTTGATGACCACCAACTGCACTGTTTGTAGAACATGGTTGTAGCATACTAGATAGAGCAAGCAGATTGCCATACAGTTTTACGTGTTGCTATATTTTCTGTTTATTCTTCCTTCTGTGATGTTGTAAATAGTGGATATATATTTTCACCAAGGTCATTGCAAAGTCCATTGACTCTGAACTAAGAAAATTATCCACTTGTTTTGGCTGCTTGTTCTGATTTAGGATTTTTTCAAGTTCATGCTGGTGTCAGCATGCCCAGTGCTATTTAAAAAAAATTCACATTATTTACAAAGAAAGACTTATCAAGCACAACATAAGCTGCAAATCAGTTGGAACTGTGTAAATTGCTGTAGGACTTGTTTGTAGTAGGAACAAATGTAGTAAGGAGAGCAGTATTAGGAAATCTCTGGTTTCTGTTATTTATGCTTTCAATATATGCAGGGCACTCTACCCGTATATATTGAATTTATGCATCCTTAGTTACTTCTGTGACTAATCTGTTAGAGATGCTTTTGAAGAGATGTTGATTTTTGAACATTTCTTGAAAGCATGATACTTCCATAAGAAGTTCTGAGAAGTCCACTAGTGCAGCTAATGCAAATTTCTTGGGTAATCGTAGCAAGGTTTCAGTGAATTCTCACACCTTGAGTTTGACTGCATCCCTACAGCTGACACCTTTGGTATATGAGATTTGGCTTGGATCCATACCCAAACAGTGACAGGAACTATTTGTGTAAGTTAGCAAAATAAAAGCCTTAACATTTCTGTATGTTGACTATAAGGAGGTCGCAACAGTAAATCCCAGAACAATGGCTTTATGCTCATAGGAAATGATGTGAGTGTTGTTCATTGTCACACTTATCAGTGAAATGTTCTACAGCTGAAATTTATGCATTATGCATCTGCCTACAAAGCAGAGAGGGATTTAGGAGAGAATGCATTGGTGATTACTATACCCTGTTCTTAACAGGTCCACCACTTTAGGCTTCCTGTACCACCTTCTGAAATCAGGTGGGAGGAAGAACATCAGCAATAGCATAAGAAAGTGCAGTCTCGGGGTCTGCACTCTGTTAATTAGGAGCCTGAGACTCATGGTTAACAGTGATTAATGTTCCTTTATGTTCTGCTAGTTTCTTGCTTGTGAGAAAAGATCACATAAAGCTAAAGTACTTTAAAATAACTTGATATTAATTAACGCTTTTTTTAAAAAAAGCTATTTGTAAATTTGTTATCAACAACTTAAGAATAAAACTCTCATCATAGTGTCATTCAACTAAATCAGATTAACATAACTGCACTTAACTGTTCTAACTACTTCTTTTCCCATACTGTTGTTTTATTTTTTTAAACTTCAAAGTCTCCAAATTCCTCCTGATTTATGCACTGATAGTTTAAAAATGTCCTTCTTGTGTACTGCAATCAGACAAGTGCTAATCCCCTTGAGGAGTCTGGCAGGGCTGTGGGAATCTTCCAGCCATAATTGTATCTCTATCACAAATGTGATGATATTGTCAGCTTCAGCTGAGTTGACAGAATGTACTGTTGTTGTTAAGGGTGGATTACACCAGCTTTCTCTATTGACTCATGAGTCCAGGGGTCACTCATTTACGCATTCTTTGTTGGTAGAGGTTTTTTGGGGGGACTTTTCTGGAAGATGTTAGAGATTCAAATGCCTGCTGTATTTAAACAAAGAGAGACTAAAAAAAAAAAAAAAAAAAACCTAAAAGGAAAAGCCAACAGGAAATCCTAATTACATAGTTAAAGTAAAATTACTAGAGGAAAAATAGATGGTCAATTGTAATGAGAGAAACTGAAATTTAAGGGGGTACTAATGGGGTAAAAAAGACATTTTTTATTTTTATTAGTTTGAATGTTAAGAGAAAAATAAATCAAGATAAAGATGCTGAATGTAGTTCCACTTCATGTACAAGTGTGTCTTTGATTTACTCCTTCGATTGTTTACAAGATATTTTAGCTGAACACTTTAATATGTTTGTTGTTCTTTAACAGTTTCTAAGTGCAGAATAATTCCATTGCAAACTAATTGTTGCAGCAAAGGATGTTGCAGATGATTCATTAAATGTGTAACCTCAAATTTATTCTGTTTTGGATCTCTGCCTGAAGACATGACTATCATTTGTTCAAATTCTGGCATGGACCATTCATTTCTCTGGTGATCTTAACAAAGTTTCCACAAGTACAGGGAAAACCTTTGATTTTTATTCTTGTACGTTACTCTACAATTCTTCTTTCTCTGTATTTACAAAAGAAAAATGGAAGATAGCCATCATTCAGATGGACTACTAGACCTATGAATTGCAAGCTATTTATTCACTGGATTTTATTTTCTATGACTATGACCAGATTATGAAGAAATAAATCCTATTTGCTGTTTGTTTGTTTGTTTGTTTGTTTTAAAGAACGAGTGGATAATCTATTCTGATTATAATAGCACTAGTGGAGGTTCAGGGCATTATAATTCTTTAATTAAATTGAAAGACAATAGAGAAAAAGGATCCATACTTATTTTACTGCACGTACTCTCTTTGGGCTCCCTGAAGTTCACTTGGCCTACCATCAGTTTCAGAAAGACCGTGATTTTGCTTCGAATCACATGTTTCAGTTGAAACACAACAGGTAAACCCACAAGAGTCTAACTTGTTAGGGATGATGACTGTCCCAAAAACGTGAATCCATGAGAATGGCGTACACACAGTAAGTACAGGATGTACATAAAAGCATCTGCTGTACCCTTAGCTTAGGGTTTTGTTAGTTTGCTGCTGTTACATCATTGGGAAACTATGTGCACTTTTCCATATGAGGCTGGTTTTCTTTGTTTGCTGTTCTAAAGCCAGAATATTGATTCTGTATATTAACAGTGGCTTTAATCTTAATTTTCACTGTTTAGTACTTGCTCTCAAACTGCTGCTTGGAACCGTTCCTTAATGACCTCACACCATCTCTTGTCTTCCCGCAGTGCTCAAATGACCATGCATACTGAGTGAGTCCCTGCCCTGCTGTGAATTCTCAGATAAACCATGATTATTCTCATTGTTGGAGCAAAGAGGTCTAATTCTTCTTAGTTTACTAAATTATAACTAGAATTTTCTTTTTCAGGAATTTCTCCAAGTGCTGTTTCAACCAGGGTTCATAACTAAATATGACTCCTTGGAAGGATCATCTACTGAATTAGTTTTCATATTGATACAACTTCTGCTTAACTCGTCATTCAGTGACTTTGCACTATCACTTTCTTGTGTAGCCATCGCCCAAGCACAAAATAAGAGAAGACTAGGAAAGAACTTAACAGAAATAGAACTAGCTGAAATTTGCCATTTTTCTGAAACTAGCTCGTCTACCAAAACCACGTATTTTAAAGGTTTCAGTGGGATAGTTAGCCAGGTTTATTACCGTGTGGTGGCCGGCATAGTATTATTTTGTGAACTACAGCTGATGTACTGTATAATTATTGAATTTAGCTATGATGCCAAGTCCTAAAGTGCAGTTAATAGCTAAGTAAGATTATTAGACAATGAAACTGCAGTTTCTATTATTTAGGCCTTACCTGTCAGAATTTTCTTTATTCACTGCAGGTCTTTAAGAATGTTTTGGTAGGGCAGGAAAAGCATGCACTAACAACTCTGCAACTTACTCGTGGTCAATAAGTGCCTTATTTTTCTTTATAATTAGTTTCTTCCTTTCTTTTTCCTCTTGAGTTTATTAGCCCTACGATTGTTATCAATAACAATGTTTACTTTTAATCAATTGTGGTATTTTAATTCTCATTTCTTATTTTTTTTTCCTTACTATTCCAAATAATTACAGTGTCCTTGCAATATCTGTACCAATTGCAGCTACGTGGACATACTGGGTTTCCAAGCTTTAATTCCAACTTATCTGTTCAAATAATGAAAGCATGAATTCCTAGGACTAATCATGGTAGTGTTTCAGTAATGTTATCTCCAGCTAAGCATTTTCATTCGTGTTTTAATGTAGATCATTCATCATTTCTAGAGAAGCTAATTTTATTCTTACATAGATGGAAAACTTGAAAATGCAATTTAAATTTTTCTACTTGCACACAGAATAGTTAAAGATGTCATGTGACTTGCCAACACTCACTTAGCACGTGACAGAATCTTTGAGATATAAAACGCTGGCCTAATGCTTCTAAGTGTGTGATCCAAGAGATCTTGAATTAACTGTCTTTAAGAAGGATAGCTATCACAGAAGCAAGTTTTATGCTGCAGCAAGAATGGACCATAAAACTGAGATTATTTGATTATTTCACAGAGACAAGTCCATAGGCTTGTAAGAATACAGTGTTACCACTGAAGGTATACAGATTCAAATGAATGGTAAGGAAGAGAAATTTTAATCCCTTGTAGTGAGATGGTGCAGCAGGATTTATGCTGTACATCATTTTAAGGGCTGTGAAAGAAATTACCTTTTCCCATGACATCAATCTATTTTAAGACAAAGATTCAAATACTGAGTTTTTAGACTCATGGAATCATTTAGATTGAAAAAGACCTTTATGGTCCTCCGGTCCAACCATTTACTTCATACCTAATACCAAGTCCACCACTAAGCCATGTCCCTGAGCACTACATCTGTGTCTTTTAAATACCTCCAGGGATTGTGACTCCATGTCTTCCCTGGGCAGCCTGGTCCAATGCTTGACAATCATTTTGGTGAAGAATTTTTTCCTAATATCTTGTTTAAACGTCCCCTAGCACAACTTGAGGCCATTTCCTCTTATTTTATCACTTGTGATTTGGGAGAAGAGACCAACACCCATCCTACTACAACTTCCTTTCTTGTAGGTGTTGAGAGCAATGAGGTCTGCCTTCAGCCTCCTGTTCTCCAGACTAAACAACCCAACTTCCCTCAGCCACTACACAAAAGGCTTGTATTCAAAACTTCACCAGCTTTGTTGCCCTTCTTTGGATGAGCTCCAGCCTCTCAATGTCTTTCTTGTACTGAAGGTCCCAAAACTGAATACACTATTAAGGTGTGGCCTCACCAGTGAAGCCCGAGTTAAAGACCCCAACTGATAGCATACAAGGGTAGTGAGAAATAGATATTTTATCACAGAAAAGTTTAACAGCCTATGGTCAAGAATCTTCACCCTTCAGACCAGCAAAAGCTCGTATTTAGGTCTCACCTACTTATACCAAGGCAATACCCTATAAGGAAAGTGATGGATTTGGTTTCTCATGAATAATTTGAGAAAGACAATGGTTACTGGAAAGTGCCATAAAATGCTAATTATCAGGCTCCTTCAGCAGGATTTTCTCAGTTGTTGAATTTGTTTTTGAAGTTTGTTTTAGTCAGCATTCTGGTCAGCACAATTTATTGCTAAAACAGAGTAAGCTCAATTATATGGAATTTAAAACCAAACACTCAGTGAATGTTTTGTGGCTTAATAATAAATACAAGCTATTATTCAGTTTAAATGCAAAGTTAAAGCATTACTTTACAAAAATGTCATTTTTAGATGAAAAGGCAGATTTTTTCCAAAGACACTTTATGCAGCACTACGCTGTCTGTGAAAACAAATAAGGTTTCATATGTTATATAAATATAACAGTTTATTGCATTCACTTGACTTTACATTGTTAAAACAAGCAAGCAAGCAAGCAAACAAACAAGAATTCCATTACTTTGTCATTAACAGCTTCAGGTACCAAAACCAATATAAGTGTGCTAACACAAATTTGGGTTTTTTTTTTCTAGACTCCTGTTCAGGCTTTCTGAACAATTTCTGAAGTTATATGTTTTCTTCTAACTTATATAAAAGTAGCAAGTCTTTTTCTAGTGTTAAGCAAATGGTTGCTTGCTCTTCCAACTTTATTCATTATGTGCTCCCTGAAAGTGTCTAATATTTAGGCTGACTGTCTTAAATTTACTGTTCTATGCTGCACTGCACAATGAAGTCTTATAATTTCAAAAGTTTTTGCATTTTTAAAGTATCATGTGTAAACCTCTTTGTAAGTCTTACATTATTTGTTCTGTTAAAATTCAGAACACATGGCGATGTGCCAAGGAGGCTCATAGTGTGATACTATGCATTTGCCCAGTTACAAGGAAATTGCTATATCCTTGTAACTTTTAGTAGTTAATTGTGATTAGTGATTGACAGAGAAAAGCCACCTGGTGTGAGGTGGTGCTGGAGTCAGTAAATAGGTCTTATCAAAAGTAAAGGATTCAAGTTTTAAAGATGTTTTCCTGATGACTTTACAAATCTTTTTATTTTAGCAAGACTCAGGTTCTTCCAAGTTGTATAGACTGTATTTGATCCTCCACATTGAGGAATCACCTGTTGTGTGCCCCCAGGCTGCTTGGGACATCTGAATTTCTTCAGTCTGACGCTCATCGGATTAGTACTCTAGTTAGACAATAAACATGAACATGATGTAGCCCCACAGGATGTGAAGGATAAATTAATTGTATTGCAAGCTTTTTTCCGAGAGAGTTACTCTAACCTGTAGCATTATTATTTTCAATTAATATTTGATGGGTATTGCAGGTATTTTGCAGCTGAAACTGTCTCAACATCAGCTTTTTAAATTACATATTATGTGCTAACTGCCTTCCGGAAAAATGACACACACTCTCTTAAGAAAGAAGACTTGTACAATATGTCCTCCAAAGGCTTTTTTTTAAATATATTGGAATAGTTTGTAGCAAGATGCAAGCAGATGGAAAAAGAGTTCCTTCTTGGCAAGCTCAAATTTAAATACAGAACGCTTTTTTTTTTCTTCATTATTTTCAGAGTTTTAGTTTAAATCAAAATATATAGTATTGGCAAAAGTGCTAGACTGCATGCTTTCCAATCTGGCTTTACAGTTCATAAGTTTGGAAACAGAAAGTGAATACTTCTGAGGGAAAAACAAGGATCAAGGTGAAAGTGTTATTCAAGACAGTATAGCTAACCATATACATTCTTAAATGAGAATGCCATCCTTCTTTTACGCAGTCTGGAAACAAAAAGCTGATAGATAGACCATGCTATGCAATTTCATTTTGGAGATGGATGTGATAATTTCATATTATCCATATTCAGAAGCAGGGAGGTTTGCAATACATTGTGATAAGAGCAGGAAAGGAAAACAGGGAAACTAGAGCAACATGAGGCAACAAAGGGAAAAGATTTCAAAAATGTCCTAAGGTACTGTATTACATTGGCTGACAAGTAAAGAAGATGAAGATAGACAACTAGCTTGGATTTCTGGGCTGGAAGGTATCATTATATGTTTTGTAAAACAGTTTTAATGGCGTGCAAGGTGTGGAAATGAGAGAGTCAAATGAGACAAACAAAACAAAGAAGGGCAATCTAACAAAAACCAATCTGCATCATCGTTTTTCCTTCTTTTCCATCCTGGGAATGCCATGGTCCTGGGCATCCAGATAAGCATAAAATATGCTAGGAATCCACTTTGTGTCTTGGAATGTGGGGAACGTGTGGAAATTAGCTCAAAAGCAGCACAAACTACCAGGGGGAGCGGTCAGCACCTGTGACTGCTCTGATTTGTGCTGCTCTAGGTCTCACTGACACTCCATATGGAGCTCAGAAAGCCTTTGTAGAATCACAATTTAGTTCTTCCCTTGGCAGGATTGCTCACTGGGATGCCCATTTTAATTCTGAAAAAATGTTTCAAGCAGTTATTCTAGAGTTGGGGTTATGGAGTAAGAAGACTTTTTCACTGAACTTCTTTTGATATTTTAGGTGAACCTTCCCGATTCTTGGGCAATTTCTTCAAGTTTTAAATTGCTTTGAAGGACTTGATGGTGTTATAATCTTTGAGATTTCCCTATCATCTAATGATGTTAGCTCTGATGAATGAAAAATATTAAGCAATATAATTCCTAGAAATAGTGCTAGACTATTTCTTTTTATAATTTGTAACATAGCCAGTAGAACTGCAGAGTATTTTGGACAAAGTCCTAGAAAATGCCTAATTCATGATAAATAAGCAAGTAGTTGAAGAACATGTTGGAGATGCTTTTTTCTACTGGACATATGACTTGATAAAGTAATTTCAAATATTATATGCATAGTATCCTGCTCAAGATCATTAAATCATTAGACTGTATATGTTTTCTCCTAGCACTCCTTAGGGCATGAGGAGAGATTTTAAGACATTTGAAGATAAATAGATTAGCATGGCTGGATATTAATGTGGGAATTTCAATAGATGAGTGTCAAATTTAAAACCAGCCTCTTTAATTATTTATACCTAATGAATGTCTGGGTTTGTTCAGTAGAAAGGATACTGCTAATTTAAATTCCCATGAATTACTGCCTCAAAGTGCTCTTAAAAATATTCTCCATCCCAGAGTCCCAAATTATGGGAAAGGAGATAAAACAGCTGTTACTGCTTTTGTGTTGGGCAGCATTTATTTGGCTAGACAGCTTTTTTTCATACGTCTTAGAATAATATGTGTTTCAAAAATACAGATTAGACACAGTGATAAATCTGGATCCCTTCAGTGAGCCTAAGTGTCTGCATTCAATTACAGCCTTCTTAAAATACAGTGGTGGATTCCTGCTTGTACCACACTGGCTGAGTCCCAAATTAGTTTAACAATTACTGTCCCCAAAACACCCAGCTTGTTTCAGAGCTGAAATATCAGTCCTCAGAATACGCAACCAGGGTCAATAGACATCTCTTGACACCCACCAAAGGCCTTTGTCTTTTCTTATGCTGCCTTTTTTGAAGGTCTCAGTCTATGAGATACTCTCTTTTAACTGACCGTTTTTCTTCAATTTGTTTTTATTTTGCTGAAAGCATGCTGCTGTGTTGCATTGGTCTGCATGTCTGGAGAAGTGTTTTCTTCATCACTTTCCCATCAAAGCTCTATACAGCTCTGTCCTTTGTCCTCCTTACTTGCTCCTAGTATCAAAATAACTTGCATGCTATGAAACCAGCTTTCCTGAGTTGCCCTAGACTTCTTTATCCCGCAGAGACAAAAGTCTCAAGATATCTCTCTGGATATTTTGGAATTACGCCATCAGTTCAACTTCAGTATGGTTAAAGAAAGCTCCTCACTTTTCCTTCCAAAACTTCTTCCCGTTGCCTTTCTTACTGTAGACATCTCCAAGCTTTCTGCTATTCAGCACTGATCTCACCCTGGGTCCTCACGTGCAGACAGTCTAGATATTGTACACTAGTTCTATACATAATATAATAATTTTGAGATACTGTGCTTTCTGTCTGTCCATGGCTAAAATGCTCACATAAACTTTATTTTGGATCTGAACTATAAAGAAGAATGAATAAACCAAAATAAAATAATGCCCTTGCTCAATTCCCTCTGACTCCTCTCTTCTTCCAGGGTCAAGTCTCCTCTTTAGTGTATTTCTCACCATTTTCTGTCTCGTTAATGCCTCTCTTTCCATATTCATTGGAGTTCTTAGGACAAATTCCAATTTTAATGTTGTTTTTCCAACATTATGTTTCTCCGATAAAATTCTTCCCCGTGTGTTTCTATAGTCAGTCCATTCATTCCAACAGAATATTGAAATTTATTCCAATATTCCATAGTGAGAAGGTTTTGGAACAGCAGCCACTTTAAAAAAAAAAAAAAAAAACACACAACAAAACAGCCAGGAAAGTAAATACAATCAGGGAATAAATCTAATATGGATATACCTGAAGGTTAAATTTGAGATTGACTCGCTGTTTAGTCTAACTACTTCTTCTAATTACAGTATGTGTACACGATACTCCCTTTGTTAATTTTCAGCTTTTTGTAGACCCTATAATAGACATTTTTGTATCTTCTCCAATATTTTTAATAGTTTCCAGTGACTATTCACAGACTTAAGCGAGAGCTTCATTTTGAGCCAAACAATGTCTGTTCTGCTTTCCAACCTATATGTTATTTGGATGTTGTAGCCTCTTTGGTTTTACTTTCTGCTATCCTGTTTTGTCTTCCCTGTCTATATTCTATTCTTATAATCCTCAGAGAATGTTTTCTGGGCCACATCCAAGGCTGCATTTGTTCAGGTGAACTTCAAGAAATTTCAGGGTAAAGCAATCCTTCGTTCTAACAGTCTGTGGAGAATTTAAATCGATCAATCAAAATGATGTTAGGTGTTACTATCTGGGGTTGTAAGTAAATCAATGTTTAAGGGAGGAAAACTGTCTAAACAAAGGTAATATGTAGAAAGAGCTATGAGCAAGAGGAAAAAACATTATATCATCTTTTCCATCTCATGTATTACTTCATCTGAAGTGTGCTTGTTGGACGTCTCAGTTTCCTGTTTGGATAGTGTGTATGTGCTAAGTTCTGCTGATGAGTTGTTTGTTTGTGCAGTTGGCAAGATAAAAATATTTAGAGCTGCACATCAAAGCCCATATCATAATTAGTTAGCATTAAAACCTTGCTACTTGGATAGAAGGAAATAACAAGTTCCTCACACCAATTCCAAATAAATAAGCATTCCAAATTAAGAAAATTATATGTCATGCTTAGATCTGTCAGAGTCCTGATCCTTAGCCTTCAGGCTCCAAATCAGGGAATTTCAGAGTGCTGCTTCCTATCTCCTGGTAAAACCTGCACGCTCGTGACTGTTTTTCTAACCCGCAGACTCATTGAGCCCCACAGCCTGATGCACCCAGCTTGTCACACAAGTTTCTGCATCCAGGGTACTGTGGTGCAAAGCAATTAGCAATCCATGCTGAGAATCAGGCAGCACCTGCTGGGTTCCGACTATCTGATAGCCCAAATCAAACTGTTCTAAGCCATGGCTGCCTTTTGTATTACATGCAATACTGTGAATCTGTAAAGTTTCTTAAAGACTTTGTCTTAGTGTTTTGTGGGTTATCATTTTCTTATTATCCAGTGTCATAATTCCTATAAGTAATTACTTTATCCAATTGCTAAGCCTGCATGTAAGCACCAATAGCAGGACTGCATAACTGTTCCTGCTGTGTACTTTTAAATAGCAAGCAATTTTTAAACAGTTAATGGAGGAGGAAGAAGAGTCTGCTGCTGCCACTGGGTCCACTACCACAGCCACCATCACGACATCACTCCTTATTTTGTCTGTTAATTGCAGTAAGACTTATACGTGATTTGGATACACATGGGTGTCTGTGTTTAGAAGCAAACTCTGTAAAGGAATATAGCAGGGATGCATTAATAATTATTTCCATTCATTTTAGGTAAGCTTTATTAAATCAACAGGCATTTCACCTAATTTTCTTAGGAGTTAATTGGTGATCTGTGAGAAAACTGATCTTTGCTATAAGAATACTTGCAATATAGGTTTTATGCTTTCTGGTTTCATGTTATTGATGGACTATCATGATTCTAACACATCCGTTTGAAAGGGTGTGGCACATATATCTTTTCAGAAAAACAGTGATCCAAAAGTAGTCGAACCATCTGTTATGAAGACTAGCTAAAAGTGCACTCAACAATTGGAATGCAGAAGTTGTTATAAATTTTGAAAATGAATGTCCATTACATTAGTTTTGTACTATCAGGGAACATTGTGACTGCTTTCTTTGTGTGAAGTCTTTAGGGTTAAAATATTCTTTAAAGAGAGGTTTATTTTTGGACAGGTCTATTGAGTTGGCCCCTATTGTATGTTAAAAGTGGCTGCTCCTGGAGGTCACAGAGAGTTCAGCTTTACAAAGACACCCTTATTTTGTAGAAAAATGAATTTTCAGGGTCTTTAATGGAAACAAACAGAAATGTCTCTAATAAAACTTTTTTTGAATGTTCCACTTGATGACTTGTCCAAAAAGAAAGGGGAAAAGTAACATAAGTATACGAGTTTGGACAATAATCAGAGGTGAAAACATATACTCTCTTCTCAGTTAGTGTAGACAACTATAAACTAATGTTTTTGTCACTGGAACATAATTGCTGGGGTGGTGAGTGGGGATTGTGCTTGTTTCTTCCTCTTAAACTTACATACTTAGGAAAACATTAACTGACTTGTGGTTTTCTGAGCAGCACACACAAATTAAAAAGGTACAGATCCAGCAACTGGACCCAACCAGGCGGAGTGTGCCCTTGCTTAGTTGAAGACTTTGGAGTCCTGGGCAGTGAGCAGAGGTAATTCAGCACAAGTAAATAGTGAAAGATGCCACTCTGATAGCTCTGAAAAGAGAACTCCTTACAGGGCTAAGCAGGTAGTAAGTAAGCTGTCCTCCCAGGCTGGGAGGAGGACTACTTTAGTTGCGGCAAAGCAAGTTTCGCATTGGTGTAGCAGTTCATTTATGCCTCTGAGATACCCGGAGTGATTTGATTTAATTTATTTACCCATTTAGTGTCTGGTTTAATATATTGCAACAGCCAGTTCCAATCTAGCAAGTGAGGATGATGATGAGAAGAACCGTACGAAGTTCGATACCTGTCATCCACTTGCAATGATCAGTGTATTACATGAAGGCACAAGAGCAGGGAATAGCAGAAGCATGCGGAGACATGACTAAGCCTAAACAATAATTTTCTCTGCAGATGCTTTAAATGCTGCTTGTAGACACGTATGTGTCCAGGAAAGCTGTGGTTGCCTCATTCCTGGAGGTGTTCAAGGCCAGGTTGGATGGGGCCTTGGGCAGCCTGGTCTGGTGGGATATCCCTGCTCGTGGCAGCCAGGCTGGAACTGGATGGTCTTTAAGTCCCCTTCCAACCCAGACTATTCTATGGTTCTGTGGTTCTATGGTTCTATGGTTCTATGTGCTTAGCATTAGACATCTTGATGCACTTTAAAATTAATTACAAAATTCTGGAAAAGTCTGGGTCATCAGGGAGCTGCTTTCTAACTGGAAGAGTGTTATCTAGGATTTTAAAGGGAGACTGGTGGGAAACCATTTGTTCTGAGGGGAAAAAAGGTTGGAAAACAGAAGCTTTGCAGACAATTTTTGATACATTTTCTTGCAACGTGAGTGACGTAAGGACTAACTGAGTTCTTTTCAGAAGGTCCAGATTAAGAGTAGCGTTTGGAAGCCGCGGGAGCTGGAGTTTCCCCCCCAGCTCTCCACGCAGCGCATCCTCGCGGCGGGGTCCAACGGGGCAGCCGGTTCCCCCGGCGAGGGCAGGGCAGCTGCTCACCCAGGCCGCCGGGATGGGCTCGGGCCGCTCCGACCCTCTCCCCGCGCGGTGTCTCCGCCGCAGGACACGCTCCGGGCGCCCCTGCCCGGCGGAGCGGAGACGTCACCGCGAAGGGGCCGGTCCCGGGCAGCGCGGGCGGCCGCCTCCCGTCCCTCCCCGCCCCTCCTCCGGCTGGGGGCGGCCGGGCCGGGGCTGGCCGCGATCCCGTTCCTCCGCCCTCGGTGCATGGTCGCGGCGGGAGCGGGGGAGGGCGAGCCCGGCGGGGCGCGGGCCGGCGGCGGCGGGAGCGGCGGAGGTGAGCGGGAACGGCCGGGCCGCCTTCCATTCATTGCCCGTTCGGCGGCCGCGCTGCGGCTCCCCCGGCCGGGAACCGGAGCGAGCGGCAAGGGACGGGGCTGCGGCGCCGGGGCGGCTGTGGACCCACTCGCACCTTCCCGGAGGGGCTGCCCCCTCCCCAGCCTTCTCGCCCCCATCCCTGCCTTCTCGCCCCCTCCCCGCCTTCTTCCCGCCGTCCCAGCCTCCTTGTCCCCGTCCCCGCCTTCCTGCCCCCGTCCCAGCCTCCGTGTCCCCCTGTCCCAGCCTCTCTGCCCCCCTTCCCTGCCTTCTTGCCCCTTCCCTGCCTCCTTGTCCCCCCTTCCCTGCCTTCTTGCCCCTTCCCTGCCTCCTTGCCCCCCCTTCCCTGCCTCCTTGCCCCCCGTCCCTGCTCCCCCGTCCCAGCCCCCCGTCCCCTCTGGCAGCCCCTGTGGCGCGGCTCCCGCTGGTGTCGGTGGCGGCCGCGGGAGGAGGCGGGGTGGGGAACCGCCGCGCTCCCTCCCGTTCCGTTTCTGCGGGAAGGGCCGTGGGGAGCGGGGCGGGATTGGGGGGGGGGGGAGGGCACCGTGCGGGGATCGTGGGAGCCGGCGAGGGGCTGCGGCACCTGCGTCTCCCCTGGACCCCGAGGAGCTGGGGCTGAGCGGCTCCAGAGCCCTGCTCGGTGCCGTCCCGCCCGCGGCGTGTTCCTTCTTCCCTCGGCTGTCTGCGCTCAGCTTTTGAAGCGTTCTGCTTCTTAGGGCCCTTCAGGAAAGGGCAGAAGTGCTTGGCACAAGTCAGCAGTGAAGGTTGGTTGGTAGGCGAGGCGTCGCTGCCATGCGGTAACGCGCTGCTGAGGTTGGATCCCATAATTCAGAAGTTGCGGGTGCGTTGGAGCGATGTCAAATGAAAGGAGACGGGCGGGCAGTGCTGTGCCCGGGCAAGTGCGCGCTGCCAGTCCCCGGTGGCAGAGCAGCCTGGTTGCTCCATCGCAGAGTTTACGCCGAGCCAGAAGTACACAGACGAGATGCTGCGAGCGTGCGTGTCCTGATGAAAGATGTGTTATTAGCAGTAGCTGAGAGAAATTAAAAAGCTGTAGCTGACCTCATCTGGAAGAAAATATTATATGTTAATTAAAAGGTTTGGCTTTCTTAGGGGAACATTCCTAGGCACCGTTACAAATACCTTAGTGAAAATGTCTGAGTCCTGCAGTGGGCTCCAGCCGTGCGAGCTCACACCTGCCACAAGACCTGGTGTTTACAGGGCGGTCACAGCAAACTTTGGTCACAGAAACCTTATAGAGCTGTAACTCATTGAGGCCTAGGTATGTACAGTGCACAAAGAGTGGCTTATTAGAAAGTGACCTTAGTATTCCAACTTATTCTTCAAAGTAGAACATACTATAAAAATATAATCCACATTAATTTCTGGCACTGACTTGGAAGTATTTTCACCCGGTCCACCCGCTGGTAGATGCTGGATGTAGACAGACTGACTGTCAGTCTGCTCTGTTAGGGCAGTTGTTGATGAGGGGGTTTTGTCTGAGAAAGTTTCGTGGGACGATGCCTTGATTTTCATTACAAGTGCTAGTTGCGACCACTCCAGCTTTAATCACATTGCTGCTTTCTTCACAACTTATCTCGGTCTGGGAATGGAGTGGGTTTAATCAGTATGTAGGAAATTGCCCACTTTAACTTTTTTAAGTTAATAATCAGTTTTTATTAAGCATTGTGGGAAATGCTTAGGTGATGACATACCCGTGTGTCGGGCAAGTAACAGTATCACGTCATTTTCTTTTGAGAATATAAATTACTGGGATTGGATGCAGCATTTCTGTGTAAGAACACTATAGTCATTTTTTTTCAATCTATTTAGCCTAATCTATTCCTCCATGTCTTCTAAGTTGCTCTTTATTTTGTGAGGCTGGTGAGTTTGGGTCAGGAATACTGCTGGCAAAGACTGAAAGGAAGCCAGTAATTGCTCTGCTCCTTTTTCACGTCCTAGCTTGTAGCTGTGAAAATTGCTTGTGGTGTTCTGTGATACAGTAGGACAATGACGTATTAAGTGCTATATGCTATTGCATCAGCAGAGCCCAGTTGGACTGCAAGTGACAGTATAGCTGGCACCAGGCAAGAAAGCCTGTTTTGCATACAGTGTAGACATAATTGTTAAAATAATAATCATGTGAAAAAGAAGGATTCATTATTGTTCTGAGTGTGTGAATAACGCAATTACTCATCAAAATTTGTATTTCCAGAACATTCTCCTTTGTTAGACCTTCAGTACCAGTTGGAGGGCTCTCCAGTAAAAGAAAAGTGGTGGTTGTGATGATGGGATATGTTGAACACGGCATGGCAGCTCCTAGCTAATGTAAGATTCCTGCTTATCCACTGTAGGCAGCAACCAGTTTCTAGGAATTTCGGCTTCAGCATCTTAAGTTTACAAGAGGAAAAGGAAAAAATCTCTTCATGTGGGAATAGCCCCCCACCTAAGTGGCTGGGCTTCCCTCTCGCTATGCAACAGTCCCAGAGCTGTTTGGTGAAGCTCAGAGCAAGGGTGAGGATGGCTGCTCTGCTGTCCATAACTCCTTGCTTCCCACACTCATATGTGCAATCGTGCAAAGGCTCAAGCAACACACAGCCTCTCTTGCTGGCTGACCCTTTGCACCATCCAGCCTGTGGGAAGGAGAGCAAGGAACGACTTCTGAACTGCTGATGGCTTTTGGCATTGAGAGAAAGCGTTTTGTGTCCATATTCCTTCCTTCCCTGTAAACAGGGACTTTCTGCACCATCTCATTTACTACTTTTCTCTCTGATGTTGGTGCCTCCCTTCCCCCACAACAGTTCCCATTTCTCTGCTTTCTGCCTAGGGGATAAATCATTTGGGGTGTCAGCATTTTGAACTCACTTGGGAACAAGGGCAGAGGTGGTGAGCAGCTGGAAGGTGTTACTGTTTCTCAGAGCCCTTTACTTGATGCAGAGACAATGGCTGATGTGATTATAGCTGACAAGTCTGTTAAAATGATGCCAAAGACTTTTGCTTAGATTATTTCTCCCTTCTGGGTTTTCAGCTTTCATAAAAATTGCAGAATTTTCCCAGGTTGTGGTGCCTAAAATTTTTCCTGGAAATGTGGAACTAACAGGGTGCATTCTTCCAAAATTCATTGTCTTACATACAGATGAGCTGGAATTAAGCTGAATATGGGGTCCTTGTATAGCCTGGGTAAAAAGCTGCTTTGGCTATCGCGTGTCTTTTAAAATAGCTGGGAAGGTATAGTCAGATATTCTGAAAGCTGTGTAAGCAACAGTTCTATTATTTTATTTTTAAACAGTCTTCTAATTAAAGCAAATAGTTTCAGTCATTCTCACGTTATATTATTGAAAGTAGTTAATGCATTTGAAAGTATTTTACTGCTGATCTGACATCTTAATTTTTTTTCATTGCCTTTGTTTCTTCCTATATTTAGACTTTAGGAGGTCTAACCTAAACCTCAGTTACGCATTTCAACACCAGCTAATCAGAGAATAGTCAATTTTCCTAGAAGTGTTTTCCTAGAAGATAATTTTGTGGAAGGTAATTCCAAAGAAAACAAAATCCACAAATAAAAAAATAATTAAATTATAAATTTCCTGCAAAAGCAAGCAGATGATTACAAATGTGCCCCATCTGTGTGAGTGCATCAGGAATATATCTGAAATTCTGAACTCAGGGAACACATTTAGCAGTTGGGCAATTATCTTTCTCTTTTCCATGACCAAGCATAAATAAATCACAGCAAAAGATATTTAGAGGCTGTTGTGCTGTTCACATAATCAGTAGGATCCAGTTTTTTGATTCAGTATGTGCAATAAAAAATATAAAAAAATCACCATCTGTTGCTAAAGTTTAATTTTTCCAGTTTTCCTTATCTTCTGGTCTTCATAATCATGCTATATTTCTCTGCCTGGATCTGTGTCGTGAAGTTAATGTGAGTTCTTCAAAGGAGAATGCGGAATTTTTTATAACACTGCTGTGTGAACAGAGTGCTGCAGTAATATTTGTTCCTTAAAACATTTCTTATTTGTATTTGTTTAATTGTTGTTGGTTGGGGTTTTTAGAGGGTCAAAAAACTAAACAATGAACCATGAAAATAAAATGCTTCAGAAAGAGGGAGACAAGGTCTGAAGAGTCATGTTGTAGCCAGTGAGAGAACTATAATAAATGCACCCAGGCACAGAAAGAAGCCTTACTTTAAGCTGATTTTTAGATCTTTTTATTTTCACTTTTATTCAGCTTCTAGTGCTTAGGAAGGATTAACAAAACAATATTGCTGGAACAGCTGTACAGCCTCCTTGGTCTTTGGTGTCAGTGCTCCATTTCAAATTACTTTGTCTTAATACTGCCTTATTATCTTAAAGACTGTGGAGGTGTTGTTAGATTCATGTTTTATACATAGCATCTAACATCTTACCAGTGAAAATGTCTTAGGTTTGAATTAGCTTTTAGAGTTTGCCCGTTGACCTTCATGTCTGCTAATAACTGACACTGCAGATGTTGTATGTATTTTCATGCATCCTTGATGACAATTCCCCAGTAACGGTGTTAATGCTGTCACTCTGTTTCAGATGAACAGCAGTAAGTTTTGTAGATGAAAGTGTATAATAGGCTTTAATATTACAATTTATATTTATTTTAAAGTTTGACTGTATTTTGTTGGCCTTTTCCTATTGCAAATTTCTGTTTTATCCCAAGTAGGTTCTTCTGTTACAGTGCTTTAGGAAAAATTTTGTAAGTGTACTGCTAATAGAAGTGGTCAACGTGATAATTGCAACAACTATGACCTGGACCTGGTCTGAACTGTACGTTGCATTGTTTTTTTAAAAGCCATACAGTTTTTAAACCAGCTTCATTTAAGCAGTGTGGTTTCTCAGGGGGACTGAGACTTTGAGTAGCTGTAACAGAGCTTTCTTGGTTCATCTTCCAGCATAATCCCTTAAACCTGCTTGGAAAGAGTCACCTGTGATGTGGGAGGATAAATTCAGTCTCTGTATGTGATCATCTGTTGAGATTGCAGATAGGGTGCCAGTTGGTTCCATCTGTGTTTATAGATTTTGCAATAGTATTCACCGGGAGATTATCTGAAAGCTAAATCAGTTTACATAGGTCAGTGAGTTGCAGCTTGCAAGGCTTATGTCTGGGATCATTGTAAACAGGTTTTTCAGAGTTTTCATTGAACTTTCATTTGTCAAAACCTGACCTCATCACTGAAGTGCGTGGTGGTGTTAATGCACTGGTTTTGTGTGCTGGCAAATACATTTGAGAGAAGCTTTATTTTAATAGTGATGTACTCTTGTTTTGTCTCCCAGTGTGTGTGTGTGTGTGTTCGCTATGTCCTGTGCAAACAGAAATTTTGTGGAGGGAAATCTGTAACAGCAAAAGTTTTCATATATAGGAGTGGTGGGCTTTTTTTCCCCTGAGGCATTAAGTAAGTGATATATATACAGTGGTATAAATATAGTTACCGTTGCTGCAGTAAAGTACCTGTAAAAGAGACAATGCTGCAAGTAAGAATACAAATTGAGAGACGTCTAGAGTTTTCTAAAGCAAGATTTGTATGGTATTTCACAAGAAAATTATTTGCAAAGAGAATGGCAGCATCTTTCTGCACGTCTATTTGGTACTGATGAATAGCAGGTATCGAATTATGCTTGTAGTATAAAGAGTGGTGGGTATCTCAAGCAAATACTGTAGCTCTCTCAGCCCTCTATGGAGCTCACTTATTGCACAAAATAAGGCAGTAAGTGTATGTGGTCATCATGACAATTCTAGGAGTTGCATTTCAAAACAGACACCTGATAAAACCTGACCACCATTCTGCACAGGCAAGTGTAGATAATTTAAAGTTTACAAGAAAAGTTCAGATTTAAGTTCCAGTCTAAATATGGAACATGTTCTGATATAGTTTTTACATATTGAGATTAGTTGCACATTTTAAATTCAGTCATATTTGTGGATTTGTTTTGTGCTTTTAGAAAATTGGTTTAACTTGTTCAAAATTAAGTGGTGGGCCAAATATGGCATGGTAGTGAAGTTATAGTTTTATGCTTAGTAGAAAGTTTCATGTAATGCTATGTCACTTCTCTCTGCACTGATTTTTCTCAGAACAGTGTTGCTCTGGGATGAGTTACCTTTCAAAGTTTTCTTTAAGCTACCAATAGACATAGTACCTGACACCTGGCAGACAACAGTTTCTGCAGACTGCCCATCTGAGTGCTCTGCTGAGATGCTGGATAATTTAGCAGAGGTATCCAGTTTGCAGAGATGAGCCTGAGGTCTGTGTTGTGCATACATGTTTATTCAGTCATCATTCATGATCATGACTGCATAAAATCAATGTAATTACCTACAACCAATCTTTATATCTAAGTGACCCAGACAACATTCCATGACAGCCCTGACAGCTTGAATTAGACCTTGCCTTTCTTCGCAGCCAGATTTGGAGTACAGAAGTACATAGCCTTTCTTGAGCTTGCTCAGTGCAAGAATTGTACATGTTAACATGAAAGAGTTAAAGTCCAGTCTAAAACAGAGCCTTTAGAATGTTCTTATTAATTGGTACTTGACCAGCCTATATGAGAAGAATTTACCTAGTATTTCTGTTGCGCATTTTTCTGCATTGCACAGCAGATGTGCAATCTGTTTCTTTTGGAGTACATCACAAGTGTCATACATTTCTGCATACACTGTACTCTGCATAGTATGCATGTTTCCAACATCAAGATGTCTGGGGAAGGTCACACTTCCAGCACAATTTCTCTAGCTCTTGGTAGCTAGTCTTCCTTTCTTTCTGCAGGCTTCTTGGAACTGGGCAGTGAAAGAGTCTGGATGAATAATGTGCATGAGCAGGTTGTTTGTAACCTCATTTTTCCAAGGGAGCCCTGTAATACCCATTTTTTTTTTTTTTTTAAATCACCAAGAAGAAGAGATTTCCTCAGGTCATAAAAAGACTGAACTTAAAGAGGATTTGAGAAGTCATATAGTCCATTCATCTGCCTCAGGTTAGGTTCATCCATATCTGTCATCTATGACTTGTTCTGTGGAACTCGAGAGTCTCCCTTACATCACCACGCCCATGAGAAGATTTTCTTGTCTTATTATGCAGTTCATACCTTTCCTGATACAATTTACCACCATAACTAATCATCCCGCAAGTGTCTTGGACAAAGGAAATAATTGCTTTTCTTCTTACAATGTGTTTTGTTACGTTTCTTCTTAACTATTGTAGCCTGCTATTTCTTTAAGCAACATTGTTTGACCTCACCGGTGCTATTTTTTGTATACCAGTTATTTTTGTTGCTTTTCTTTGTGTTATCTGCCATTACATTACACTTATTTTGTTCTGTTCAAGTTGAGACTGTATTCTAGTTGAGATTTTAGTGATGTTAAATAAAATGTCTTTTTTTGCATGTCTTTTTTTGAAGCATTGTCGGTTGTCTTCATGATCCACCAGATTCTCATCCAAGGATACATGTTCTAAGACATGGTTCTCATCATTTTATAGCTGGTTATTTCTGCCTAACTGTATAATCTTGCACAAGTTCTTAGTGAAGATGATGCTGTTTTTTCAGGTCATTCCTCCAGTTCGTCATTTTGAATTCTCATCTTTTCCTCCAATAAACATACTACCTTTTCTAGATTAACATTGTATGGTTATAAAATAGCTTTATCACATCATACAGATCCTGAAAATACTGAAACAAATGTTCTTTGGAAATCTTACCTAAAGAAAAGGAAGAAATTTTTAAGTATGTCTCTTTTTTCTGCTTATAATGTTCCATTGCAAGGAAGGAAATGTGGAGGAGACTGAAAATTTCAGGACAAAATCTTTTCCTTGTGGTACAAATGATTTAAATTAGCCACGTGTATTGAATAATCTGTGGAAAGAGAAAATCACCAGGCTTCTGGTAGTTCTGTGGACTGGGGAAAGCAATTTATGTGGACACTAATACTCAGAGGGAAACCTCCCTTATCCTTGAGTCTTTCTGTTGATTTACAGGTGATGTTAAATATTTTCACAAGAAACTGTTGGCCTCCATCCTTTTCTATTCTTGTAATATTAATACTAGTTCATTGTATAATCGAAACCCATTGAAACATGCACTTCCAGGGGTAGTAGCTGTAGTTTGAATAGTATGAGTTGCATGTGGAAGAGGGAAAATGGAAAGGTCAGATGATGGCAGAATTAAATGTCCATAAGAAGGCAAGTTAAATGTCTGTAAGAAGGCAAGTTAGAAAAGAATTTGTAATTGACTAAGTCAAGGGGCAGGAAGTCAGCTACAGAGAGTCTGTAGGACCAACATATTATTGGGAGAAAAAAGAGAACTTTCAGGGAAGGTAACAGCATAGTAGAAAAATTCAGAGTGTGTTTTTCTTTTCTGTTGATGGTGGAAGAAATTGATGGAGGCTTCTGCACAGGAGTTATTTTTTATGGGAGACTTATTAGAGGGTCAGTCTCAAATTGAAATGGTAGCAGGAGAGAGAAGAATTAACAGAAGTGAACAAGAACAAATTGCTGCATTTGGATTTGGTCAGAAATTACATAACTGCTAAATGTGCTGTTAATGGACGAAAATGGTAAATGCATGACAGTTTTAGTGGGATTCCAGGAAAGATTTGGGAACTACAGAGCAGCATGCTGGCCGTCTGTAATATGCAGGTGTACCAAGAAACAGACAGAGTGGACACCTGCATAAATATGAAGTAATGGGAAAGAGATAATATGATATTTTTTTTAAGGGGAAATAATGCCTCATAAATGTGGAGTCATACAGATGACGGAGATCAAGTTTTATTTTTAGGGCTTCTTAGATTTCAGAAATGCTCTTAAGGAAAGCAAGCTACCACGGGGGGAGAAGTGAAGCTTCTTACATGGATAAGAAAACAGAAAAATGAGGGTAGATGTAACAAGTTTGTGGTCACAGTGGAGGGAAGTTACCAGTGCAGATGCACATGGAACTGTTGTAGTGCCTCTACTGTTTGCTTGTTCATACATGATTCAGAGGAAAGGACTACAGAGTTTCCGTGTGCTGCTTTATTATTCAGGGTGGTAAACACCTGCAGAAATACTTCATAAGGCTAAGTAACTAGGCAATAAAATAGTATATGCAACTCAGTGCTAAAGAAAAACTGGTGAAATGTCATGGGGCAGGGACAGCAGACCTACCTTTGCTTGTTTTGTTGATGGGCTGACTTGGATATAGGAAAGACCATAGGTTTAAGGTGGTTCTGCAAGCATGTCACAGTCAAAAAGCAAACTGAGTGTTAGAAATCTGGGGGTTTATAATACTGTCTTAAAGGAAGATAGCAGAAATCCACCATTTGTGCGGATGGTGTACTCTCATTTTGAATGCTGTGTGCATTTCTGGACAAGCATGTGATCCAGGAGAGCTGGAAAAGACCCACAGAAGTGCCTCAAGGACAATCAGAGATGTGTATCACCTTCCATACAAAGAACAGTTAAGTTGACAAGGAGAAGAGACAACTGGGGATGCGATGCTCGTTTTAGAAAAACATGAGCAGCATGGTGAAGATGATAGGCGTCAGTTGTTCGTTGTCTCTCCCAGTATAAGAATTAATGAGCATGGAAATGAAACTAGCAGGTGTTGGGTTCCTAACAGCAAAAAGAGGACTTTTGTTTCACACACATATTCTAAGTTGTGTAACTTCACAAGATGTGGTGGATACTGAAAATTTATACTGCTTTAAAGGGAGACTGGGCAAAATGAATGTTAGAAAAAGTCTGTAGGGGGTTATTAAATACATAAGCATGACCTCTGGCTTTGGAAGCCTCTGAGATGCAAATTATTGGAGATGGGAGAGTATTTGGGGAAAGTATGACTAAATGCTTACACTATTCTTATCCTCTTCCCCAGACATCTACTTTTGTCTGCTCTTGGAAATGGAAGTACTGGATAGAAGATCTGACCTGGCATAATTTTGGATTTGTCTTTCTAAGTTGTAAAAACTCAAGATACATTTTTGTGTGAGTTAGCAGCTCAGAGTAATATCTGTGAATCTTGTGCTTTGTACGCTGGAAGCCGCTTATTCATTTTTCTTATAATTTAAGACAGAAGTACATTTTTAACAAAACACAAAAATTACCATGAACATTTGTCTGTCTCCTGCCAGTTGGCATCAGCTACAAATTATGTTTCATTTCAGTCATGCTAAGCTGCCAGATGAGATAATACATATTGTCTCATTCAGGGAATCTAAGCAGCTATGTCTGTAATCCTAACTTGGGTTTTCTGATTTATTTTCTCCTACGCGTCTGTGAAATTGTATTTAATATGGAAGTTTTTTGTTTCTCTGCCCTTCTCCCTTCTGTATAGATGCATTTTAACTGCTGACATGAACACAAAATATGTGAGATTCCCTTCAGAGTTAGAGAAAAGCCTGAAAGCTCTTAGATCTCTGATTCAGACAGAACAGTATAGAGGGAGGGAGATGCTGTGTTACTTATTATTCTACATACAGTGATTTACCAGCTCCATTAGAGTGTTGGTTCAATAGTACTTCTTTAGGGCATTCAAGAGCAGATAAAAATGCACAGGCATATATGATGCAAACACCTCACATAAACATACCTCGTCAGTCCAAATTTTGATATTAACCTTGTAGTAGGAGCATTTCTGCTCTGTCAGATATTGTTCATCTCTCTACAACTCTGATGATGCCAGAGTAGGTATTATCCATTCTTCTTCAGCTGGCATGTAGTTGGCATGAGTGCACCAACCTGAACTCTGGCAAACTTGACACAAATATGTTTTTGTCCACACCCGCTCTGGGGTGAATATGTATTGCCTGGTGATCATACCAGATGGTAATGTACCAGTTGGCAATCTGGCATTAATGAAGACAGAGCCATGTGTTCCACATGCATTCTTTACTTTTTTTGTCATGTATAAATATATTTAACACACTTTCACTGGGTTTTCCAAAGTGGCTGTGAGGGTTCAATTAACAGTGCCTTTCACTCCAGACTGTATCCGCAGGTTTCTTCATGTTTTGCCACCTAAATGTTTCCTCAATTCTTGTAATACCCAATACAAAAAAAAATATCCTCCTCTTCTTTGTGTTCTGAGGCATGGGAGAAAGTAATGTTGCTTGGGGTTAGAAAGCCTCTGTAGTGATTATACGGCTGTAGTGGGCTTTTTTTTTACCAGATATTGGACCACTCTGTATAACCAGCGGTTGAGTTCCCAGGTTACTCTGTGCTCCTGCAGTGGAGGCGGGATTGAAGAGGCAAGGATTATGCAGATATTGGGAAGTTCCTTCTTGAGCCTTTGCAGTCTATGCTTCTGCTGCTGAAGTAGAAAACTTCAGCGTATTGAAACTCTACAACCAAAGTGGGCTTTATTGAAGTGTGCGGCTTTGGAGGTGGGGAAGTAAAGGCAACATCTGGGTTTGTGTAGGTGAAACTGTTGAAGTTTGTTGTAAATAACTGTGAGTGCTGTTTTATTATTGTTGGGATGTTTATACACAGTAGCTACTTTGATCTCTGCACACTGAGTGAACATTAATTAATATTACTACAGCAGAGTTGTTTTGTGACTACTTTAAGAATAGACTATAGGAAAACCCAGAAGTATTCTCATGTTCAAATATCATCTCATACCTGTAAATATTTGAACTGATGATGTATTTGCCTATAGCAAATACGATTCTCTTCTCTGAAGATTTATTAAAGCTGCGCCAAATGCAATTAGGCATAGTCAAGAGCATCACAGCTGGGTATTTCAGAACTGATAAAGGAAGGTAATTTTTCTGTTGAGACAGGAAAGTTGTCCAGCTCTTCTGTTGGACTAAAACACCTCTACTGTATGTACAGGGGAAGGTTTGTCCGTTTATACTGAAAAGTATATCAGGTAACATAAAGCTACTGTTTAGATATCTAAGAGTCCGTCTTTTAGCTGAAGAATAGTGCAAGGGTCTTTGCCAGAGAATCAGGGAATACATCTGAGGAGCTTATATTTCAGATACAATCTGTGAAACAGTTCAGAGACTTGCTTCTTAATGTTTTTTTTTCTCCATTTAGCGTTTTTCTATTAAGCTATACTGAAAAAAGAAAGAAAAGGACAATAGCCTTGTGTCTAGCAGTCAATATATTGATCATGACCTCAAACACAGAAGAATCACTATTATAGATACTAAGTTTTTATGTAACCAGACCATACTTTTTAGGAAAAAACTGTTAAACACTCTTTATGGAGATTAGATTATGGAAAGGAGATCATTAATTAAATGTTAATCCAAAGAAGCCTTTACTACCATCCTTTCCTGCTGCAATTGTAATGATTAAACTTTGAGCGTAGTAGTAATAATAACAATAATAGTAAGACATTTGTTAAAGTTGTCAGACAGTATTTTATTTTTCATTCTGTATTGTACAATTCCTAAAGATGTCAGAAATTGTCTCAAATGCACAAGGGGTTCTAATGCCATAAACAATAATGCAATAACCAATTGACAAATCTTCCATTTGAAGTTTTTCATTCTGAATCCTTATCCATGGCTATAGAGTTCTTTGCCAAGGGACAGTCTACATTTGCAGGCATTGATGTTTATTTCTTCAGTTTCATTCATGCTCGCTTGTGACTAAATAGAATATATTGTTTTTTTAAGTAGTTTTTTTTTTTTCCAACAAAGATGAAGAGCTCAGATTTGCATCAAACAAGCTGCATAATTTGGAAAACAAATGTATCTCTTTCCAGTATGCATTCCTGTACTGGAAACACTGAACAAAGACAAAGACCGGTCATAATCAATGCTGTTGTTTCTGACTTGTGGTTTTCTATGACTGGTAATGTGAAAGGTTATTTGTAAGCATTGATTAATTAAAATCCAGTGCCTCAGACCTCTGTCTGTCAGTCTGGGCTGAGGCATCATTCATCGGCTGAGGGAGCAATAGATGTGTAGCCATTTTTGCAAACACTTGTATTAAGATTTCACATTATCTCTGAAATTCTCAGACATTATGGCCCATTTCGGGAAGATGTTGGTCTGATAAATGAAGAATGGGCAATTACAGTCCCATTGAGTGGTAGGGCAAAGCAGCTTGCAGTCTAGGGGGAAATGAAATTAGCCATAACTTTTTTTTTTTTGTGTGTGGGCTGACTTAGACTATTATGTGCCCCTCCTCAGTCAAGTTCTCAAAAATATAAAGCTTATTTCCTTTTTTAGAAAGCAGCGTTTTTGTTTATAATGTTAGTTTCCCATAGTTTCCTGCAAAGCCTCTGAAGCTCAAAACATCATTATGTATCTCCTTATTCAGAGAGGAAGCAGGTATGGTTAAGTGTTGGGTTTTTTTTTGCTAAAGGAACTGTAGTTGATAAGAATAGCTAGAAACATTGTGTGAAATAGTAACAAATAAGCACTGGTTTCTTATTCATTGACCTCTTGAAGAGAAAGTATAGAAAGAAATCACAGAATGACCTGAATTGGAAGGGACTCACAAGGGTCATCTACTCCAACTTCTATCTCTGCATAGGACAACCCCAATATTCACACCGTGTGTCTGAGGGCATTGTCCAAACACCTCTTGAATATTGTCAGGCTTGGTGCCATGACTGCTTCCCTGGGGAACCTGTTCTAGTGCTCCACCACCCTCTGAGTGAAGAACTTAATATTCAACCTAAACCTCCCCTGGCACACCTTCCTGTCATTCTTGCATGCAGGGCGTTGTTCCCATAAAGAAAGGAGTGGGCAGAAGGTCTAAGTGATGGTGCAAGGGTGGGTGCAAGGGCTCAACAGATGGACTCTAGAATCTGGGCTCCTCTTGGAAAAACCCACACATCTCTCATTTCTCCCCAACAGCTTTCAGTGAGTTTCCTTGCTCAGAGCAAGGAGTGCTCTGTTGTCTTTGGATCCCCACAGGCATCTTGATTTTGCTTCTGAGAAGCAAACAGAGTACCTCTTAATCTGTGTTTATCTCATTACCAGATGATAGAAATTGTCTGCTGCTCTTGCAGTAAAACTAGTATCCTGTTTAAAAAATAATAAATATGCCCACCTACCATTTCTGTCTGCTGTTCATAACTTCCAACTTCCTAATATGTCTTTGCTGTACACTACTGTTCTGTTTTTGCGTAAAACTCTAAACTGTTTTACCTTGCATAAGTTATATGTCCTAGTAGCTCTGGATTTAACTAGCTCAAATTAAGTGTTTCTTATATTTAAAAATGTACATTGCTGTTACTCCATTAGTGGTTGAGTAATGTAGTAATAGTCTTTTGTTTATGAACAAGAGAGGAATGAAAATTGCTTCTCAGCATTGCCCATAGTCAGTAGAGGCTGATCGACGTTTTAAGCTTTGAATCTTTATTTTTCCACGCATGCTTTATTTTAGGTTTTGTGTGTGTGTATGAATCTTCATTTAACTGAGATAAATATTTGAAGGGGAAAATTACTGTATATGGCTATAGTCAGCCTAAACCTGTATACACAGCACAGGCTTGATCTTTTTTCTATGAAGTTTTCATACTCTTAAAGTGTAATAAATGATTCTCTTGTTGGTCGCTGTGCCTGGATTATGGCTCTGGCGAAAGCCAAGCTTTTGAGTGGCTCCTATTTAATCTATTTTGTTTTGAAGACAGGATACGTTTGATTTTTGAGATGGGCAGACATTCTTGACTTGTCAGCCAGCTGGAAAAGAGGCAACCATTGAATGAAAAATTTCATATTCCTTCTCCTGTAATTTAACATGACCAGGAAGTAGTTGGTTTTCCCTTTCCTTTTGCATGGAAATTTGTAAACTTCTAGGCTGGCACACAGTGATCCGTTCCCCTTTTCTGTGGTTGCTGACTGTGGGTTAGAGAGCTCTACATTTCTGAAAGCTTTTACATCTTGAAATTTAAAAAAATAAATTAAGTGGTCAAGGGAAGACTGTCGTGTTGGAATTACTTGGTGTTGCAAGCCATTGTGGAGGCTTGTAGCTGTTTCTGCATCCTCGCATGCCACTGGGATAGTCAGTCTGGCTATGGTAATAGTTCTTGAGGTGCTTATGACCGTTTGGTGAATGTTTGTCTCTGCTTTTCTAGCCATATGTAAGTGATCTGAGTATTGCCCTGAGTGAGTTAGTTCATCATTACTGTATGTGACTTTCTGGAGGGAGTGTGTGGTCCAAGAGACCTCACAGATTTCCTGGACATGGCCCACACTGTAGTTGCATCTGTTGTTTATTATATCCTTTCAGAAACAGAAGATAAACTAGTTTCCCTAATGGTTCTGGGTTTTTTTTTTTTCATATGTTTAAGTGAGTTTCTGCATTTAGAGGGAAGTTATCTTGGCTCCGTTTCACTTATTTGTCTGTTTACTACTGGAAGATTTACCACGTACACATTAGTTTGCTCCCGCACAAGGTAGGTAGCTATTAAAATATGTGAACACTTAAATTTTGGAACACATGCACTGTCTGGAAAGTATTCTAAAAGCAAATGACTACGTTTCAGTTGGTTTTGGTTTTTTTTTTTTAAATTTAATATTTATAATACTGTGATTGCTTGTTACATAGTTAATTTTTGAAACGTTAACTTTTGAGTCTGTTATACACACAGAATCCTAATTTTGTTTGATTGGACAGGTGAAAAAATTGTTATTTGACCATAATTAACACAATTTCATAAATAATTTTTTAGAAGTCACAGTTTACTCTGGTGCAGAACTAACAGATAATTTCTCAGGACAGGACTCTGTTAAGAAAACATGGGCAGAAACAGACGTCTTGCTGTCATCCCTAGTTCGGCATCAAACCTCCCAAATTAAATACCAACAGGAAAAAGACTATATTGAGTTTTATCTTGAAAAATGTTATTTAATACTGTGTAGCTATGCAAACTAAAAAGCAAATGGATCTGAGCAACCTAAGACCTGTTAACGTTTAAAGAACTGGGAAGTACATAAGATGAGAATTTGAGATAGTAGTGAAAAAAAGATCAGTTCCAGTTGCATGCGAAATATTGCATAGATCAAGAAATGGTGGAATGAAGAAATGTTTCTTGCCTGTTTTATAACACACCTCTCTGTCCTGGGTTATGTTTACAGTTGTTCGAATTGCAGGCAGTTTAAAGTACCTCTTATGAAAAGATGTTGACAGAATCAAAGAAATCAAGAAGAAGGTGTCAAAAGCATCAGAGGGTTGGTGAGATGATTTATGAGGAAAACAAAACTATTTTTAATAGCTTTGTTAAATAGTGGTGAAATGAGGCCAAATAAGCAAGGTAATAATGGGATGAAATAAAGAAAATGTGGCCTGTGTGTCAGTCTTACTTTGTGTATTGAAATAATTTTCTCTGGAACTGTTTCCCATCAAATACCAAAAATTGCATTAGTCAGATATGATAAAATTGAATAGGATGCTTCGTTCAGAAAGTAATGCTGTAAGGGTCAGTCTTGCATTGACCTAAACTGAGCAGACTGTCTGTTCCCTGCCTTCAATTCCTAGGAACAGCTTGTGGGTGTTTTTTTTATTTTGTTTTTTAAATGAACTTTAGCTTCATTAGAGTTAAAGTTCACTAGTTCTTGAATTTCAGTTAGAAATTGTGGTGGAAATTGTATTTAGTCCTTAATATACAGAACCTGGAGGATCACCACAATACTTAGATAGATAGGTTTGTAGTTAACCCTTCCACTCTCTTGAAAATGTTTCTATTTTGTGCATTTAAACCAGCATGTGGTTGTGCCTGTCATTCTCATCTCCTCCTTTTCTTGAGGCCCGTCAGTCTTAGGCAGAGAGAGGGCCTTGAGCTGGATGAATTGCAAACTGTATCCTGCCTCTGTCTCACCCAAAAGGAGTCCACAGTCTCACCAGGCAGCAGGACTAAGTACTTGTCCACTGTGGATGTGTGGCCATGTGACCAGAGGACACAGTGTACCTCTTATGTTAACTGGGATTTATATGTTTTGATTGTATGGCTACATATGCATATAGTTGTTTACCACAAGAAAAGCTGTATGTCTTGTAGTAACCACTGTGCTTCATTGAACATGCAGCAGGCATAGCCATGCAATTCTTTTTGCTTAAAGCAAGCTCATTGGAAATCACTGTTATCTTAAAAACATAGACAAATGCTGGAAACTTATATTTTGGATAGGGATGGTAGAGCTGGTAGAAAAGCCTCCAGTCTTTTCATGTGCAGTGTTGTGAAGAGGTGGTTTGTAAAACCTTTCATTGGAAGCTTTTAAATATAACCAACAGACAATGAATGACGTCAAAACAGGGAGATATGACCTCTGCTTTAAAAAATGGGGAAATCTCAATGCAGGTTATTATAAACAGGAGGAACGGGTGAGCTATTTCCATTCCCTTTCCAACATTTCACAACTAATTCCCTTCTATGAATTAATAAGTCCCACTCGCAATGTACTTTTCAGATAACTCAGGGACCAACTGCATCTGAGTCATACATTCTGTTGTTTCCTGAAGAGGTGGGATGCGGCACATTGCCAGGAAGTGTGGTTTATTAAATTAATTATCTATGGTAAATGCAAATTTTGAAGTTGTGAGGCACTTGCATACTTCACAGTTTTAGACAGCTGTATTCTGGCATGACTGCTGTTGGAAAAGTGCTTCTAAGAAACCTCGGTATTCTGAAACAGAACAGAGAGATATTGTTGTGTGATGCACTGTATCAGCTGGTCTTTCATTTATACCTATGGATTTTTTAAAACGTAATTATATAAAACAATTCTGGTAAATTTGTAAAACACTTGATTTGTTTTACTCTAACGCAGACTCCAATGCTATCTTCATTTTCCTCCTGTGAAGAGTTGAAAGTGCAAAATTAGACTTGAAACTGGAGATTCCCTTGGTTTGACAGAAACAGTGCAGCAGATATTTGAGCTATCTTGGCTCGTTGGTGTTTGTTAGTTTCTAGATAAAATGTCAAGTGTTGATTTTTGTATTGAAAACATGCCTGTTAAAGGGAGCCTCTCTTCTTTCAACTGGTATTAACATGCTTGCTTTGAAGGAGTGGATGTTCACTTTAGTACCTTGTCTTATTTTACCTCCTGCCCCTGCCTGTTCCTTAGAGCCTGTACTTATTTTACCTTTAGTCAATTGATAAAGCTTATGTTAAGCATTTGAGAAAGAAATTATAATAATAAAAGGAGATAATAATGCAGATAATAAGTGCGGATAATAATGAAAGCAGGTATATGTTATGTAGGAGATCTGTTACTGTTACCAAGGGAGCACAACACTGACCTATGTGCACACTAATGTATTTCCCTTGCACTCTTTATGTATGTGGTGTACATTCAGGTACTCTGAGTGTATGGTGCCATTTTGTGGCAATTTTGGTTAGGTTTTCACATCTAGATTTCATTATTCTCCCCTACCTGATGGAGAACTCCTGAAATTTTGTTTTTTTCAATCCTGAAATACAAATTTGCATTTAGGAACGTGATCAGTGAGCAAGAAATTGTCATCCTTACATTAGTACTACTTCTTGTGAATACATCACAATGTTGTTATCTTTACTTTCATTGTTGGTCTGACTGTCACAGAAGAAGACAGTTCTGGACTGTGTGTCAGCAGGTTTGGTGAGGGGATCCACTAGAGGGTGGTGCTCATGTGGTACCAAATGAACAATGCTTTAAAGCCTTCAAACATGTTATGGCCGCTTCCATACTGAAGCTGAAAGTCATGTTGAGTATGTTGTATCAGCTTTTAGTCTCAGAATGGCCAAGAGGAAAGCTAATACTCATCTTTTGTCTGTTGCTTTAAATCGTTTTCACAGAGCTTTCGAATTTAGAGGGTTGTGAAGGAAACTGCTAGATTCAGCTTGTGGAGTGTTTGATTTTGCTCAGAAGTTGAAGCTGATTGTACTACCCTAGCTGAGGTCAGGTTTTCTGAGTGCTTGGTGAACAGGAATTTTCCTCTGTGAAACTGTATTGGAAAAGAAATTTCTGATCACTAACAGAAACCTAATTCTGTTTATTTGTTTGTGTATCTGGTTAGTTAGTTTTTACAGCATTGAAAACACCAATTCCAATTCCTAAAACACAGTAAGCCTAGGTAATATTTACACCATAAATTGTCTATGATAAACTTTCAGGTGCTTTCAGGAGAACTGTAGTTGTTAGAGTGACAGGACACGGTTTTGTTTTGGGGTCTTAAAAAACAAACAAACAAAAAAGAAACCAGAGTATGTTAAATAATGCTGTGAGCGTTGTATGAGCCTCTTTTTCTTTTCTGGAGTGATTACTGATTAATATTGTCTGGAGCTTTTCTTTTTAAGGCCATTATGTAATACTGAGTTAATGTTGAGAGTTCAAGGTCTTTTTACAGTTGTTTCAGAGTCTGACTGGCATTTAAGAGATGTAATCTTCCTTTATAAAACTCTGCTTACTAACTTCATGGGAATATTGCCACATCAGTTGTAACGGGAACTGATGCTGGAAATTTTAATAACTAGAAACAGCTATAGACAGCCTTTAGCTTTATATTTATACCTTAGGTTTACTCAGATTTGTTGGTCTAAAATGAAACAAAATTACTTCGTCTTAGAAGTGTTCAGAGGCAGACTACCCCTTTGGCAGTGAGAGTGTTGCAGTGGCAGTAGGGATCTGAAGTAGGTTTATAGGGTTATTACCCAAGGTAAGAGGAAATTAGTGGAAATGTATGGTTTCCACCCATCAAGATTAGACATGAGATATATATATACTTACGATCACGTAGATGAGAAGCAATTGTTTCTGCATGTGCAGAAATGCAAAATGTAAGTTGGAAAGTTAATTAAAAACCCCTGTGCAGCATTGCTGATATAGTCTGTTAACGCCGTTTTTCAGCAGCAATTGGTGCATGCCCATTTTCAGTTGTTATAAAATTGTAGAGGAACTTTTGAGCATTTTCTTTGTCAATTATCTTGAGAGCAATTGCCAGAGGGCCTCAGGGTTCTAGTTTGGTCTCCAGCTGCTGAATGCAACTGTATGTGGATTTCTAATTTTAAGAGATTCTCAGAGTAGTTCTTTGCCCACCACTACATGCAACTCAGAATGCTTCCCAGTACCATGCATTAAACACTAGATTTCTGCTCGTTTCTAGGATAGACATATATCTGTGTTAGGTTCCAAATATACGAAAATAACATTTTGGTTTTCACACTTACTCTTTGTGTTTTCATTTATTAGCGTTGGAGAATAATCAGTGTTCTCTAAACTTAGTCTGGTCCTTTTTCACCTCACAGGTGACTTCAATCTTTGGACAATGTAGAGAAGCCATCTACAAATCTTATTAAGAAGCCAAGACTCTGCCCCACAGTGTGATTGTCCTGATCACTATGCTCAGGGCTGCTGAATTTATTCTATGAAGAGCAAATCAAACTGCAATGTTATTGTTAATGCATTGCTCAAAAGGAATGGTATAGCTGTAACTGAGAGTGCAAAACCAGTAAGGATTTTATCAGCTAGTGGTGTTCAGTATTTGGAAGAGACACTGTAGCAGTTTTCACATGTTTATAACAAAACAGATTCCAGTCCAATAACACCATCCATCAAACAGCATCCTTTAAAACCGTGAGGCTAAAGAAAGTGCATCCAGAATATTCAGAAAAGCTGAGCAGTGAGTTCTCTGCTCTGGTAGTGCTATTTATTATATATCCCCATCCTCATAATGTCTCCCTCCAGTTTATTTTATGGTTTTTTTTTTTTCTTCAATTCTGGTGAAGTTTCAGAGACTAGAATATATGACACAAATGTTTTGTCTCTAGTTTATTAGATTATTCCTGATGACTTAATGTTGTACAGTGTAGACTTGTGGTCTGTGTCTGGGTTTGTTATGGGTGCAGGGAAGGAAATGTTAGGAAGACAGCTGGGTGTACAGATGGGTGAGTGGACTGTGCCGTCAGCCCTGAATAGTTGGATTGCTGTTGCTGCATAAAGAAAATAAGAGCAGATTGATGGTGGTGGACAGTGGTACACAAGAAACGGTCACTTGCTCTCATTGCCAACAGCTTCAGCCTGATGCTCTGCTTCAGGTTGTGGTGGGCAGCAATATTTTGCTTCTTAAGCAGTAGGTGCTAGCTGAAAACTGCATTCTGCATCCACCAGGGAAAAAGTACTGGGTGGGCTGGCTGGAAATTCTGGAAAAGCCAAACTTTAGGGTAGGACATTGTGCCATCTATCATGAAATTGGATTATTAGGAGCTAGAAGAATTATATAAAACTAATACCAACTAGTATGGGTTTGAGGAGAATTCATCTGATAAAATTAACTTGATAATATTTTTATGTGAAGTGACAAGTTCAGTTGATGGATAAAGATGGCTTATGTCAAGTATTTAACCTTTCAACACCCATATTTCAGGTCATGAAATAGAACAAGGCAAAATCAAAGCATCCACTTTGCCTTGGCTAAATGACAGGTGCCTAGTGTCACTGTAAACATGGAGTTGTCATTGTGAAGCTGTATTTGGAGATAAAGTGCTGGCTCTTCACTGATCTTTTTATTGGTAACATAAAACAAAAATCACATTACCCCTGCCAACCTCTGTAGAGTCACAAAACCAGAGCTCGCAAGGCCTGGAGGGACCCCTGTGGTCAGGCAACACTTCCTGAGCAATGGAGGAATTAGGACATTTCTGAATTAATTCTCGTTTGAGCATTCTATGCAAATTTAAAAATCAGAAGTGATTCACACCAATGACATACTGCAATTAGTGGGATGGCAAATAGCAAAGACAATGATGTGAATAGGTTGGTATGCCAAGTGTGGTTAATCCAATTCTGAAGTCAAAGTCATCCTGATAGGAAACATAAGTAACTATCATGAGCATGTCCAGTGTGAAATGTGGCAACTCTGAATAGAGAGTTGCAGCAGATAGCCAGCTCAACATGACCTCTTACTATAGCAGTAGGCCTGGAAAGGACTAGTGCGATTCCTGGGTATTAAATATGAGATGCTCTGCCTTGGAGTTGAGGTTATACTATGTAGTTGGCACTGGTACAACTGCTACTGGAATACCCTGCTAATATCCTCGAGTCATGGATGATGTTGACTTTCGCCAGAGAAGAGCCAGAGAAATGTATAGTGGACTGGGAAATATGCCCTGTAGTGTATTTGTTTGGTTTAGGGTGTCAGTAAGAAAGTTATGGGCAATTCTAGAATCCAGATTACACTTATTTCCTCATGAAAAATAAACTGTAATTCATCATGGAATTATTTCAGGGAGGTCATATGGCTTGAGTTACATAGCGGTCCTCCCTTTCTAGTTCTATAAAGTATGAATCTATTTCATTTTGCTGGTCAGACGATTGGTTATATTTCTAGCTATGTCTATTTGTACAGGGGCTGTCTGACAAAACCATATTTTTTATCTGTCAGATTCTGGGCTAAATTGTGTGCCATACAGTACTCATGAACGTTGAGGTCCTTTGAGGTGTTGCACTTTGAGGACTCTAGAAAAATTTCTGCCTGAAAAAAAAAGTTAGCAGTGGTTAAAATTGTCTGAGCTGAAGCACTGCTTTCACGTCAGTTGGGATAACCAGTGCACCTCTGGGTGCGCTTTCTATCCCGATGAGCTTGTTTGGTGTAGTCTCTCTTGCAGTGCAGTCATCTACACTGGTGCAGTATTGCCACGTTTAGCTGGCCTCTAGTGCTTATCTTGGCAGCAACCTGTGGCCTAGAGTTTTTCCACTCTCTCAAGATTGAATGCTTTTTTGGAGACTTCTCTTGTATGAAACAGTAAATCCTTGAAGACCTGAATGTAATTGAGAGTGTTTGTAAATCTAAATACATTACTCTTCAATAATAAACCATGACAGTTGGGTGACTGCTTTACAGCACAACACAAACATGTGTATTTGATTTCTTCAAAAAAAAAGCATCTTCCCAGCTGCAGTACATGACTCCTTAAGGCCAGAAGGAAAGATAACTTTTTTGGAGCTTTTGTCGTTGTCATTTTGTTATATGTCTGTTATAGGTGCTGGCTTTGGCATAATCTCATTAGGTGAGCACTTGCCATATTATTAAGGTTATATTTGATTTTTAAGTCTTTTCTTTCCAGCATGACTTCTGCTGTTTCACAAAAAACCATCCTCAAAACAAAAGAAAAAAAACACCTAACCCAAAAAAGCAGTTAAAATTCTTGTAGTTTTTGCCCTTACCTGCCAAATTGAATTTGTCTGAGATCTCTTGTGGTGTAATCAAATAAAACCAGAGCTTGATTTGATGTAGTACTTTGAAGAAAGTCCTGCCTACTGAGTTATACTGTGAAGTAAAGCCTTCATAACATATTGATTTAAATATGAGCTTCTAAAGACACATCAGGTTACTTAGCTTAAAAAAATAGATAGTACAGTGCTTTATTACTGATATAACCAATTTCAGATGTTAAAAAAAAAAATGAAAAACATACCGGAGCAATGCAGGCCTACCATTATTTTGCAAAACCAATAGTTTGAAAATACAGTAAAAATACAAAATATGGTAAAAATGCCAGAAACATCAAGCAAGCTCTGTTTTTCATGTTATGATTTCCCAGTCTGAGTGTGCAATGACTTTCATCTAGTAAGAAAAGGAATGAATAGACAGTGGTTTCTAGCAATTAACTGATCTGTCTGCAGGATGATAATTAAAATGAGTCATACATGTAAAAAGAAACTGAATCTTTCTCTCCCTTGTCTCGTTTTTCTTCTATAAATTTGTTTTCAGAATGGCTTGCTTTAAATTTTTGCCAGAAATTGATATGCCGGTATATTAAGTCATAAAAGTGCTGGGTACAATTTCAAAGCAGTTCTGTGTACCAACCCCATGTAAAGCTGAAAAATTCAGCACTTGATTCTCATTGCCTGAGCTTAAAGCCTGCAATGTTTGTAGAGTCAGTAGAGAGAACCAGAGACCTCCAAGGGAATGGTGAGGCTTACAGTGTTAGCCTGTGAAAAGGATTGCTCAACCTACCTTTGGAGCACAGGTACTTGGCTGGTTTGTGTGCTTGTCATCTCTACCAACATGGGATCTTCTCTTGAGGAAATGTAGATGTTATAAAAGATAACCCCTGCTCCATAGTCTCACAGCATATTGGCTAAAGAGATAATACTGCCACCTTCCTTTGCCTGCTAATTGGGCTGCTTGCTCTGAAAATGAATGACCTGTGTTCAGACCTCTCTGCAGCCTGGGGGACCTGTGTGTGGTTACTACCTCCAAGTTGTGTGCCTTCACCACCAAGATCTGAGGGAGAGGAGGTGGAGGATTTACCCCGCTTATTGAATCTGGCACACTCATGTTAAGAACAAGAGAGCCAGGAGGAAGGAGAAAATGGTTGAGGAAACCTGGTTCTCTGTCTTTTTAGCTGGTACCTGCAGTGGGGAGTGGGGAATGATAGTTTCTTGTCCCTTTGTGTGGAGCATGATTGGAGTTAGGTGACTTCTTAAATATATGAATAATATAAAATGTCCAAAGAGTCTGGAGTGTAAAGAGTAACATCCATCTAATGACTTAATCAGAATTTTGGATTGTTATCTGTAACTGGTGATGAAAGCAGGTGTTGGGCTTCTGGTACATACAGTTCCGTGTATGAGGAGCACCCATGTTTTGGCACTGGTGAAAGAAACTCTCCAGCCCAACAATGAGCTGGGTGCTGAGCTGTCAGTTCTGTGGGGTAGGTGGGCATGCTGTCTGCTACCCCATTGTTTCATTAGACTTGTATTTCGGAAGCTAACTTCCTCACAGCTCTGATTGTAGGTGCCAGTATAAGCAATTCGATGTTGACTTTACGCACCTAATTATGAGCTGTGTTTCACACACAGTATCACCAGACAATGGGAATTACATGGCATTTGCTAGTACATTTTGGAAGTATGTGATGTAGCCTTTGTGTACCACTGTGAGACATTCCTCGTATTCACGGCTCGATTAGTTACAAGGAGCTGAAAATCCATGGCTCCAGTAAAAATCAGTGGAAGACGTACAGCTTCCTATCCCTGACTGCATTTTTATCATAGATCAAAGTCAAGTAATTTGATTTTCTTAAATCTGCTAGGAATAAAGGTAAAATTAATCTATTCTCAAGCATATCTTTTGCTTTTGATGCTTGCTTAAGAGTGTTTCCTTGGAGCTTTGGTGATGTATGTTAGTTTGTCTGAAGAGATTGTCATAAATGGATATTTTAGAAAAAAAAAGGTTTTGTTTTCTAAAATTGGTAATCCTCTCTTGAAGAAATATAGGAAAAGACTGCTCTCTCTGCTACTTGAAAAAATCAGATTTATCCAGCAATTGACTTCGAATGTTTCGCCACGTAAATTTTTCAGAGTTTTTTCTTTTTCTGTTAGGTAAAATTGTGAGGAATTTGATTGAGAAAATTGGTTTAAATTAGTTTCTCCAATCATCAAGAGTCAGAAATAGCATTCAGACATCAGGTTCCTAGTTACAATTAAGTAAACCTTAAAAAAGTTAGTTCTTGTGTAAACATTGCCACTTGCTTGTGGCTGCTGTATATATTTCCACATCAAAGGAAATGGGCTGCAAATAGGTTTTTTAGGGCTAACCGGTTTATACTTTTTCTGCAGGCTGAAAATGTTAATGTTTAAACACATGGAATCAAGGGGTTAACGTCTCTTTAAGTGGTTCTTCAGACTGGTTAAATATTTTTCCAATTAAGAAGCAATAGATTTTTATCTGGCCCTCCAGAGTGGAGTGGAGATTGTTAGAGCTTGATCATTTATAAGCCACACTTACTCTAAGCAGCTAATGTTTGTTAGACTGAATTCTTAGGTTTAAGAGACCTTTTTCTGAAATACAGTGGGATATATTTTTATTTTATATTGTTGTCAGAGAGTGTTGTGGTTTTGTTTTTCGGTTTTTTGTTTTCTTTCCCCCAGAACATTGAAAGTACTTGTAAGTTATTGGTGCACTTAACTAAAGGTCCATGGGGCTTTGCTTGCTAGAGATACAAATGACAGCTGCAGAGATACAGAAATGGAAGTGCATTAATTTGATGTAAAACCAGCTCTTTTGTGGGTGGATTTAAAATCTGGAATATCTCGGAGACTGGTTTGAGTTTATCCTGCATTTGCTGAGAACTGAGCTTCAATATGTTTAGTGTGCAAGTAGTATACGGGCCACATGAGGATTAATTAAAACTATGGCCCTGTCAGATTTTCTTTGCAACACCTGTAACAGGATTTCGACATGGAGGGGAGAGCTAGCAAGAAAAGGACAAGATTAATTTGGCTTCAGATCAGGAAAAAGAGTGAGTGGGTTCTGTTTTTCCTTCATTTGTAAGGAGACTGGTTGTGTCCAAGAAAAAAGAAACATTTTTCTGCGTAGGTAATTCTTGCTGTGGTTGGATAGGGGAAAAGAAGTGGGATTCTGCTAAAGGTATACGGAATGGCCTTTTTTTTGAATGTTTTTTTTTCCCCTTTTATTTGGTATATTGATCACCTCAAAAAACATAACTGAAAAATGCCTTCTGACCTGGAATTAAAACATCTCACCATTTCCAACAGGATCCAGTGCAGGCAGGAAGCTTGACGTAGTCAACAGAGTGCCATTGAGCTGCTCCTTGTCTCCTTAGTTGTGGCCAGTGATTTGCTTATGGCATGTGGGCTGCTGGGCTGAATGCTGTTGTCATACTCACGCTATTTTTATTAGTATGACATGTTTTCTGTGCAGTATCCCTTCATCTGGTTTTGTTACTCCCAAAATTACAGGAATCTTTCTGTCTTTATCTCATCTGTTAAAAAACTTCATATTTATGTTACCGGCTTGCTGTAAATTTGTAATAACTTTGTGCTCTTCTTGAAGACTTAGAAATTCCTTATAAAAGTTTTTTTTGAGGAGTGTTTTTTGGTAAAGTTTCTGCCCTCTTAAACTTGTCAGTTCCCTTGCTTGCAGAGAAGAGTGCTAATGAAGTCTTACCTGAAAAAAGATTTCTTCATCTAGATTGAAACAAGAGGTTCCTCCATTGTCACAGTTTATCTCGTTATCACTTACCGAGGATAAAGGTCTCTTTTACATAATGGCCAATTCTTGATGTTTCTTATCAGGAGAGAATTTAGCTTCAAAGGGTGTCTGTCCTTGCAGTAGTGAAGCTTGGGTATAAAGTTTACCCTAACATAATTTTGACACTCTCCATTAAGAGGGAGTATTCAGATGGCAAGTAATTTTTTTGTTTGCTTTTTCGGACATTAACAATTGAAGAGCTTCTGCTGATGTTCAAAACAGTGGTAAGTGGGCAGATTTTCTTAATTGCTATGTAGATTTAACAATCATAATTTATCACTTCGGGTGTACTTAAATGATCAGGTATGTGTTCAGATATAGTCAGATAAATTAGATTGTTATCTGGTGGATAAGTTTAGACCATTTAACTTCCTGTTCTTTCATAGAGTTCGTAATTGTAAACTGCTGTATGAAGCACAGTTTTTGTTTTAGGGGATCCTACGTGCTTGCCTAGGAGAAGTGAAAGATGCAAGTTTATGTTGTTATGTTGTAACATTAACTATGCTAAAAAAGGTAATTAGCAGTTATTACTGTATACTTTAACTATAGTTTTCTCAAACAAATGAAGATTAAGTGGCAGGCATGAGGTAGAATACCTGATAGAAGCATTGTATTTTCTAAGTAAACCATGAAATGTGCATTTATCCCTGGAACGGGATAATTTTATGCCCACATTTGTAAACTACACCCTTTTTTTTGTTGCTGCACAAAATACTGTGACTATGTCTATGTTAAAACACTTAGGACACAGTGCTAGCGTGCCTTCATTACTTAATTTACAGATTTTTTATTTTAATGAAATAATATGCTACAAACCTACAAACTTAACTTTTTGTTACTGCATAAGAAAATGTTTTTGTTTATATTAAGCTGTTGTACCCTCCAGTCAGTTAAAACAAACAAGCAAGCTAACAACATTTTTAGATAGGTCTCCCCAATCTGAAAGAATTTCTGTCTGTCTTCTGCCACAACTGCTGGAAGCCTTGGCTTAAGAAACTAGCAAGAATGAGTACTTGATCACTAGTCTTAGTAGAAAGCAGAGACATCCGAAGTCATCAGAAAAAAGTAATGTGTGGGCCTGACTCCTGTCAAATGATACCAGAAAAAGTATTACAGATGGGGCAAATTAAAGATGTTTTGAAGTGCCATAGATGAGGCAACATTTTCCAACGGTAGTGGAAGAAAGCAGCCCAGTGTCCAGATCAGACAGAACCGAGTGAGGGCACGCCCTGGCTGTGTTCCTGACCAGCCCTCCTCTTCCCATCTGGCCATTAGCTCAACAGAAAAAGCATCTAGAGTTTTCAATGTAGTGTCCTGTTAGGAAGGTCTGTCATGTGCTGGTGTTAGGGAGGGAAGGAGATTGGACTGAGCAGCCAGGTGCGGGGCAGCGGGGAGGGAGGGCAGAAGGAAGAAGACCTCTGTCATGTTCTTGTTTGAGTAGCACGAAATATTTGAACTGTTTTGGCTGCTTCTGAAACCGCAGCCTTGAGTGACATGTAGAGCTCTTTCTTCTACCAGATGCTTCCCTTTTGGGTGCAAAAGGGGCTACTCATCATTTTGATCAAAGGAGGCCAGTGGATGCAGGAGACTCTAAGATGTATGGGAGTTTTAGGAACAGATCTAAACCTTGGCTGCTCGTAAAGGCCATGACATGACTGATATCATGAAACCAACCTCATTCTGCTTCAGATCAAAGCTTTGCAATCTGCTCCGCATCTTATTTCTGATTCCAGATAATTGAGGACAAGCACAGCAGGACACTGTCTGTCTGACACATCTAAATAAATACTTAATGTGGAGAATCCTCTTCAAAGCATTCTCGTTCCCCTTGTGCCCTCCCTAGCAGTTGTGTTTCCCAGATGGAAGGAAGCCATTTTGTTTTCACAACTTCTGTTGTTACTGTTCGATTCTCCCCCCGGGTTTCTCTTTTTTCACGTTTACAGTAGCAGTAATGTTAGTTTTGGAAAGAGGAAAATAAGCTGGTCTGTTCCTGGAAATTGAGTAGTGCTTTATGCAAGGAAAGCTATAGTGTTGTGGCCCCTGTACGTGTTAGTCTGGATTGAGGAGTGGCTGGGAGACGTGGCACTGCCACGCTAAGATAAGCATTTCCAGGTACAAGGCTATGCTCTGGAAAAACATTAATGGGAGAAGCAATTGTTGGCAGCAAGGAGTAAGTGATATCACAGGAACAAAGTCTAGCTCCTCCTGAGACTTATCAGAGTATTTGCAGTCTTGCAGAGACATAGTCAGTTGTTGAGCTGCTTAATCTGTGCATGTCTGCTTTGCCCGTCTTTATCTGTGGGGACCATCCACTTCTGCATCTTTTGATGGTAGAGAGCTACTACGGTTTGAAGGCGTCTTCCCAATTCCATTCAGGATGATGGCATTTGAGGGTCTGCTCTATTTACCTGCCACTCACTGAGGTGTCACACTCTTCCTGCCTACATGAATAGCAAGTATGTGCTGGTAAGCATGTCGATAATTGTGAAGGCTGCAGTTATTCCTGATCCTGATACAGAGGAATCGGTTTCTTATTGCTTTGTAAACCTTCCGCACACCTCTTTTGTTTACAAGACAGACAGACTGGCACTTGTGTGATGTTGCCAGCGGGCAGAGCAGCTTTTGCAGTGTGGTGGAAGTACATAGCACATCACGAGTCTGGCCAATGAGTTTGTGATAACTCTCTTTGCATCTGGAAATTGCTAAGGATAATCCCATTCGGCCAGCCACTGTATGAGGAGGACAGAGCGCGAAGTGGTGGTGCGGTTTGGTTTTTGGTTTTTATAAGGCTGTATTTGGATAAAACTTCTCAAACTTTTGGTCATCATTTCAGTGGTCACCCATAATGGAATAAAAGATAGGACTGGAGAGAGTGTCCCTGACACTGTTTTTATACATATTTGGCTGGCAAACTTGTTGCTTTTTGGTTGTCTCACAGAATGCAGAGGCTTTGCAGATGCACCTTGACAGAGGGAGTTTCCTGGTGAATAGCAGGCTTCCCTCTGGGTTCATACGGATTTAGAAGGAGTGTTTGGGTGATGTGGTACATTGCTGACCCAGTCTCCAGAAAGATGTTGACAAGTATTGTATTGGTTTATGTAAAGTCCATCAGTTAAATACCATGTTAAACATGTGAAGCATAACACTAATTTCTTTTTATGAGAGTTTTGGGCAAAAGTATAATGATACTATACTGATGGCATGAACACATGCAAAAAAAGTATTTTTTGCAAGGATCCCATTATTAAATGGTTCCTTAAGGTATAAATTTTATTCCAGCTGTGCAGTTTATAGATTGTGACTTCATTTCTCCCAACACTGTAATAAAATGTCTTACTATGTCTTGAGACCTACTGCATATCCACTGGGAGATTATATTTGAATTTGAGAACCTTCCTAGGAAAAATAAATGTTTCTAAATGATGAAACCATTCCTTCTAACTGTCATGGCCATTTGCTCTCTCGTATTAATTTGAAAACTGTTCCTCCCTTCATTTTACTATCAATATTGAGTCGTTTAGGAACTTTCTGCCCTGAGCAAACAGTTGTTGCAAACTTCAGGAAGGATCTAGTAATCTGTCAAGTTCTAGTTCAGAACTGTGTATTTTCTTTTTCAGTTGTGGTCCTTACATACTGCAGATGTTATCAGTATATCTAATTTCTGAAGGAGCACAGGAGGAGAAAAGCAGAGTGGAAAAGACCGGACAATGCGGGACAATGCTTGTTTATAGTGTGCTGTATTTCCACACCAGAAAACTATTTTCTGCTTTGCTTTCTGAAGGCACTGGTCCCATTCTAACGGATCTTTGGAACTTGATGTAAGGAAGAAAAAGCAGAACTGTAATGTTTGTCTGAAACTTTATTTTCTTTAAAGGATAAGTTTGCATCAACTAAGTCAACTGTTAATCTTGCTAGAAAGTGGAAATTGTCCTTTTAGAATTTGAATTTGTTATTGTGTAGAGCTCAGCTTGGTTTGCAGAGTGAGAAATTAATTGAAATATGCTGACAACAATCTGCTATTTAGGAAGTCTTCTCTTTCTGGAAAATACAGGATTCATGACATGACTTCACAAAAGCAGTGATATACAAGGAAAGTGACCAACCACATTAACAGATTTGGATACAAGTGAAAATTAGATATTTGAGATTTAATTTTCCTTTGTGGGAGTTTTAACTCTTTTTCCATGGCCTAATGGTGAAGAATTTGATTCACTGTTACCTTTTGACTTTTCCAGCTGCACTCTTACTCCTACCCAATCTCTGCTATCTGTGGCTTCAGGCTATTCCCAGCTCAAAACAGATGAGAAAGCAAACAACCCCTGCCATCCAAAACCAAACTAAAACAAAGCCCCTCTGAAAGAGTTTTTCTTGCTTTTTTTTTTTCCCTGCTGTGACAAACGTATTCTGTCTTGGGATTTGAGGTATTCTTTATTCCAGTTTTATATACTGTTCCTACCAAGCAAACTTGAAAGGACTAATAGTTAGTGCATGATTAATTGCCTTTGTTAGTTAGGTGGGACTGAACTACGTCTTTGTGGGATGTCAAAAGAAAATGAGTTTGCTTTATAGTTTCAAAAAGGGGAATGTTTTTATTAAGGAGAACTTTACAGCCAGTGCCTGGAAAATTTCCAGAAATACTTGAGAGGCACAGATAAATTTTTGAAATTAAACTTTGGAATTCAAATGTTGTATAAAACGTACCTTCTATCAGTAGTGCATATACTTCCATTCCATTTTTGTCTTCTGGGCATTTTATTTTTGCTCCTTCTCAAGCTTCTTTCTTTCCTTTCCTGCAACAACACCATTCTGAGTGATTTTGTAGTCCTTGAAGGGAGGAAATGCAGATAATAATGTTCTTGAACAAAAAACTGGCAAGTTTTTCCAGGGAAATATATCAGCCTTCAACTTGTAGTGTTATGTCATGTTTAAGATTCTTTTGCTTACTTTGGGGTTATTTAGTTTTAAAGCCCCACATTGCCTTCTGAAGGTACTCCAAGGTGTACGTTTTCAGTGTGCCTTCAGTTACTAGCAAACTTGTTTTAGAAGCGTATTCTCAATGAGAAAAACTTTACAGTAGGGCACAGGATACTAGCACTGTCTGTTTAGTAATTGTTTAGTTCTGAAAAATGTGGGAACTGTGAAGGAGCCAGTGTTGCAAAGTTGCTGTAATCAAAACCCAATGAGACTGATAAGGAAAAAACCCCAAATGCATAAAAAAAATTCACATATGGGCCTAGTGAGATTATTTTTAGACATGTAAATTGATTGAGTGTTATCAGTGACAATTTCTTTGCCTTGAACTGCAACCAGTGCTTTGCCAATTCTTTTTCATAGTGACTTAAAGATTAAATTAGGGTGTTTCACAAGTAATTCTTTTTGTGTCTAGGACTTTTGTTTTCAGGGTCTACGGATATGAAATAAATAATTTAAAAAAATCAAAGTTAATTTTTTTCAATGTAGTAGCGAAGCAATGCAATGTGCTGTCTGTTAAACAGATTTGTGGAGAAGATAATTGGAGGCTGCTGGGCATAGCTCTAGAAAATCATTATGTGAATACAAGCACAGTCTTTGTCAAGCTTTATGGATCACCTACTTCTGAAATAGGCCCCAAGAGCAGAAAAATTGCAGATTAACGAATAGTGTTCTTTAGACTTCTATGTCTTGAGTTCTGTTGCTTCTGAGATCTGATTTTCTCAAAGCTCTGTAGAGATTACAAGCAGTAAACTGACTGACTGTATTTTGGTTGCTATGAACAAGTGAGGAATTTAAAAATACAGAAAAAAAGAAAGCAGCAATTGATCCTGGTGTTACACAGGAACATCTGTCTGGAGTTTCAAAGGCAGCTAGCTATCAGCTAAGGCAGATTTTCTGTCTGGCTGTGTGAGGATTGTGTGAGCTTGTTGTGTCTATATTAAAGCTGCTATTGTTCTCCTGCTGTGAGATGACAGATGGACGTGTCTATCCTGAGAGATCTGCGACTTTTGGCTGACTTGCACTTTCTGAATTCATGCATAATAGAGCTTGCTCTAGTTCTTGAAGAGGGAAGAAAAAACAAAAACAACAGAAAAAAAAAAAGACCAACACAAAAACATATGGTGCCAGGCTGTATTGTGAAATCATTGCAAGGATATTCCTTTCTTCTTTTTGAAGACAGATAGGAGAGCTATCAGCTTTTGGTTTATTTTTGTAGCAATATAACATATCCACTGCATATGTATAGTTTCCTTTGCCTTAGACAAACAACTTTGCTATTCTAGAGACAGGCACATAGACAACCAGCACTAAAACCTGGGACCCTGAAAAAGGTAATGATAAAGGAGACTGAATTTATTGACAGGTTGGGAGGGGAAGGTGTATAAATCAGAAATACATGGTTTGTTTTCTAATGACATGAGTCAGCATGTCATTAGAAACTTGTTAATTAGTTTTCTAATGTCATGAGTTTGCTTTAAGTCACATGTAGCAGGAATGTATGGTAATTAGGGTAATAAATATGTTTTATGTATCAGAAAACAGGGTTTGTCTGACAAAAAGTTCTTATAAACAGTAATGCTTTTTTTTTTTTTGTCTTGAACTAAATGGTCCTAGCATTAAAAAAGGAGAAGGAATTAGCACTTGCTTTGGAACTTCTATAGGAGAAGTACTACTGAATGCATTGGGGTGCTAGGAAGTAAAACTAGATGCTGATGCATACTCTTCTATTGGTGTTGTTTAGTTCTAACCCTGGCTTCAGTGGTGTGTGCTCTGCAAGTTTGTGAATTGTTAAGGTATGCTAAGGCAATCTGTTAGTCAAGCATGCAGCACTGTAATTGTTTAAACTGGGAGCTATAAACCATCTTTCCAGACTGAAGGATCTGTTTAAATAAAATGTTTATCTAAGCCCTGTGCAAACAAATACATAATGAAGAGTTATATGTTATAGGAGGGGGAGATGTGGAATGGGCTGCTGGTCAAGGCACCACTTTTCCAGGATGTTTTGTTGTCATGTGAATAGTAGGCGCATATTTCTAAATTACTAGAAAGACGACTATTAACTTAGTCAAATATTTGGCTTACCTTTCCTTATGTGATACTCAAGATAGGTGTATTGCAGCTCATCCCTGATTTAGCTTTAATTCTGCCCCAAATAGTTGAATGAACTGGATGAAGCAGTATGACGTCTGTCTATACACAAACACACCTGGAGACATGGTGACGAATCAGTGGAAGCACGTTGCTTCTGAACAAAGGATCAGACAGTCAGTATGTCTCTTTTTTTCTTAAACTGGTAAGAGATTGTCCAATCAAATTGCTTCAACTGCTGTCTTCTGTGAAAAGTGATTTCTTTTGGCTAATGCATAGCTTTATAAATAAAAAATAATTTATTCAATTCAATGCAGTGTATTTGAAGTCCAGTCTTTGATCCTATTCAGTAAAATTTTGATCCAGAACCCAAGGGAAGCATACCTGATTCCCTAAATTGGTATTTGCCAGTGTGGACCTAGAATCCTTGCCAGCTGTGTTTCTGAATTACTCTAAGATGTCATGGTAGAGGCATGGTTGATCTCAGCCAAGACTTTGTTGAACAATAAGGTATAAACAGTTACTGCTGGCAAAAAAAACCCCAAACATTTGAAATTCTGTATTTAATTTATGAAACATGGACACTTGTCAGGAGTAAGGGATAAGAAATGAGCTGAATCAATACTCCTTCATCAGTGTGTGTTATTGTGGTTCTCTCTAATCTGCTCGTATTCAGTTCAGTTCTTCTAACTGGGTTTTGGGTAAGTTTCTTAACTTCTCTGGCACTCTAATCTCTGATTGTGAGGTTTTGGGCTTGCTTGAATCCCATATATTAATTGAACACAGCAAACTGAAATTGTGCAGTGACTCTGCACTAGTAATATCATAGACTCCAAGCTGATCAAGCTAAAAGAGTAAGTGCGGATATTTTACTGATGAATGAGTAAAGGGAGTGACTCTACTATTATACTTCATGGGCTACAGGTAGGTTTGGTCCTACAGTGCATTTGTTAATGTAATTCATTGTCTATAGTGGCAGCTAGCATTGATGGAAAACAGAACCAGAGTGCATGAATGCCAGAAATTATCTACATTGATTAATTTGGGGAAATTGGTTGATATTGCTTTCTCTTGCCCTTAATTTTCTTTCTCTTTAAAAACTTCCCATTCTTTAATTTTTCTTCTATTAAAAAAAAAAGAGAGAGAGAGAGCACCTTTTGATGTGCCTTGAAGGCTAAATAGGTTAGTTTGACCAGTATTTAAATTCGTGCACGTATGATAAAGTTGTTTCTGGCAGGTTGCTTTAACTGATTAGTGTGTAACTACATGTATTAGTGGAGTAATGTCTTCTTCACATGCTGAATCCAGTGTTCAGACTAGCTTCTAGGTAACCTGACATTTCATTTACTTCAAGGCAGATACAGATACAGGCACATGCCTTCTTGCCCTATCTGCTGCATCCTCTTTGTCCTGTCAGAATGTCTTGTGACTCTTCCATCCCTGCAGCCTCACGGTGAATTTCTTAACTACAGGCCTTTTTAGACACTCATGGTTTTGCAAAACTTGGCAGTAAAAAGACAGTGCCAGCTGCAATTGAGAGCTATCAGCAGATTTCTATTAGCACAATAGCCCCCCTGCTATAGAAATAAGGAAATAAGGAAATTCTCCTGCCTCAGACAAGGAGAATGGAGACACTGGCTTCCTGTGCATTCCCAGTGGTGCAGCTGAAGGCAATACCCAAGCAGGACACCACTTACCAAATCTATCTAGAGATATTCAGTAAGTTGCTCAAAAATACGTTGTTAAACATCTGTTGAACCAGTCTGTTTTATTGCCTCTCGACACGCTTTTTAAGGTAAATAAAAAGGTGACTTAGGCTGGTTTTTTCCCTACTGTGTTATTATTTTTTTAAAAAACTTTTGAACAACTGGTATCTCCTCAAGCAGCAAACTAGTGAAATGTTTTCATCTGTATGATCTGGAGTCACCCCTATTATTAGTCCACTTGTCATAATTTTACTCTGTCCTTTCTGGAGGCCTCAGCATACTATTTATGTTGCTGTGTGATTAACTTACCTTGTTCTTTTACTGATTTTAATAGCTTACTGTGCTCAGGTAAGAACTGAGACATTGCTGAACTGAGACATTGCTAAACTGAAGAGTCCTCATTATCCTTCTCCCCTATGTCACGGACCCTTTAGTCTAACTCTTCAGAGGGTCTTTGGGAGGACAGGATGAGATTCTTTATAAGACTGGGGAAGGGCAAATGTGAAACTACATTCCCTACTTCTTTTTCTGTCTCGCTCTCTTACTCACTCTCACTCTCTCTCGCTCTCTCACTCTCTCTTGCTCTCTCATTCTCTCTTTCGCGCTCTCACTGTTTTGCTCTCGCCCTCTCTCTTTCACTCTCTTTTTCTCTTTTGCTCTCTCTCTTTCACTCTCACTTTCCTCCTCTCCTCCTCTCTCCTCTTTCTCCTCTTTCTCCTCTTTTTTTTTTTTTTTTCAATAGTTGCTGGGGAATATGAATGGAATTGTTAGCCAGTAAATAAAACCTTGAAGAGGAAAGGAATTATAAGCTGGTCAATGAAACCTTAATCCCCCCACATTTGTTTAACAAGTTATTAAATAGCTGCTTTATAAGCACCTCTGGGATAAGCAATTGGTATAGATTTATCAAGGTCAAACTCTGTCAGACAATTTTAATTCCTTTATTGGCAGTACAGCCAGCTTAGTAGATAAAAGATTAACAGTAGATGGATGAGGTATCTTGGCTTCCTTATTTTTTTTTTTTCTCATCCAGTGACTGCATGTGATATTCCTGACTATCACACATCTTTCATAGAAAATGGATGGCCAATTCTACCTTAAATTGTTGTAAAGTGAACACAAAAGTGGTTGAGAAAAGGTCTCCATGTATTGTCAATGGCTTGCTGACAACTGAGAGGGAATTTCAGATAGGTTCAATGTATCTTATGTTTATTTTTGTTCTATGTGGCTGGTAGAGTACAGAGAATGTTCTTGTGGACAGCAGCAAGCTGGGATGTTGTATTAGCATGTTGAAATTCAAGACAAGTTCAGAATGATGATGGTAAATTACTTCCAAGCTGTGGTTCACAGACCTTCTGAATCCGCTGGTTGCTTATAAGGAGTCATGAAGGGTAAATAACAAAAGCAAGCCTGTTATCAGGAGGCCTAAATTAACTACACAGGGTCCTGTGCCTCCACTGGAAAATTCAAAGGGGTTCCCGTGTGGGAAAATATTTGGTTGAAAAGCAATTATTTTGACAGTTTGGAAAGATGGTCCAGATGCAATGAGTTGAAATCCAGAACGTATGTTTTGCATAAGTGTTGAAAGAGTAATGATAAGCTAAATTAGTCTAGCCAATGAAAACCTGGGTCTATAGTTGAAGGATAAACACCATCTTGAGACATATGAAAAAGGAGTGTTACATGTAAGAGGACACGATGTTATTATCTGCTTAGCGCTGAAGAGGTCTCGGGTAGAGGACTGTATACAGCAACTGTGATAAAGTGCTTTGTTAATATGACCTGCAAGAAAATTCTGGAGGAAGTGACTTTGTTTTGTCTCATAGGAAAAACCAGTGACTGCTGGAGAGACATCACATGAAAAGTGAAAAGCTTTACAGGAGACTCTGTCTTCCATTAAAAGTGGGCAGGCAAAAAGTAGAATGACTTAGGATGGCTAATAGAAAAATAAGAACTGTTGCAGGTATGCAGGTTTCTGTGGCGGCTGCCTAGTACTCTGTCTTTTATGTGATTTGGCCCTCTACGTATTCTCACTAATTTGTTTGTATGTGTAGTTAGGCACATTTTAATGTGTAATTTTGTGAAACAAATGATTAAAGGTGTTGTGGAATAGCTTTTGAGAATAAAGGTTTCCAGAACAGGCTAGACACAAAAAAGTCTCAAGGAGGGTCTGACTGTAATTGCTGGTATCTCTCAGTAGGCATTAGGTAAGATGATCTTTTTAAGTCTCTTCTAGCTCATTCTATAATTGTATTATTATAGGAACAACTTGAATAAAAGGAAAACAACTGGCTCTTGAAACAAGATGTAGCTCCACAGGAACGAGCATTCACTTGGAAAATCTCAAGCCAGAGAGCAGCTAGGTGGTATGTTTTATCAGCGGACTTGCTTGTGACCAGAACCGACAAGGTATTAGTAATCGTGGGAGTAGAGTTAACTCTGTGTAAGGAAGACAAAAGCATTCTCATTCATTTGGACCAGTCTGTAAGGCTTATTTCCCCTTATCTCTCCTTAATAACTAAAGTAGTTGTGTCAAAATTGTTGCCATCTTGATTTTGTTTTGGTTTACTAAAAGCACAGTTTTTTACGTATCACTAACTGGGGATCAAGGAATCTCAGTTGTTACAGGCATTTAAGTCGCATTAGTTTTCCAGGCTGAAGTGTTAGTGTGATTCCTCATGGCTGCTGAGCATAGCAGTGAATAGAATTTGGGCAGCAATTCTCTCCAAAAGAACCAGATCTTTTTTCATGACAAACAGGACATGACAAAATTAAATCTTTAACAATTTGTTGTTTTTCCCCATAGAAAGGATATTGGATTTAATATCACCCTCATTTTTAGAAACAGTTCTGAAAAATTCCTCTGTACCTAATTCTTCGTGCTTTATCACTTATGCAGTAAGTACTGGCACACTAAAAAACCAACCAACCAACAAACCACACCGCCCCAAAAAAACATATTCCTGTGTACCTGGATTTGATTGGCATGTTTACGGACTTCCAGATAAATCTGAAGGGGCAGTAGATCTTGATGAGAATTTAACAGTAAACTAAAAGAAAAGTAACATTTAAGACACAAAGGGAACAGAATTGTTGGCCTCAATGACTGGGTAGAATCTATGTACTAGACGGGGGCATACCTCAGATACGGGGTTTGTCTGTCCACTCTTGATTTCCACTGAGCTAGAAAAGCTTTTGAAAAGTGACCAGTATCTAACGTTTTTGTAGAATACAGCCATCGTTTTTAAATCTGTTCTACCTAATTTCTTTTCCTGTTTGAGAATTGGCTGTGGATCATGGCTTGCTTCCCAGTGACAAATGAAATCACACATATGAGAGAGGTAAAATAATTGTTCTCATTTGTAATTTTTGTTTCTCACAGTGATTATACACGACTGTCCAAATCTGTTGTGTCTTATATCTTGCTGTTTTAAGAAATGGTGATGAATACTGCTTGTGAACTGGGAAGAGAATGAGCGTCTAATGCCTGCATACATTTTGTGCCTGTTGATTTGTCTGCCTTCATCCGGAATTTGGTGTGCAGTATTTCATGAGAACAGAGAACAGTCATGCTCTGGGCAGGCCAAGTGTCCATTTATTTCCATACTCTGTCCAAAGGCAGCTAGTAAAGATGCCTAGGAAGATAAAAGTAAGAAATGCAGTCCCTTAATTAGTGGTTTGGGAACCTCCTTAGCTAAATGTTGCACCTAAGCATTTGTGTTTTACATAACTAGCAGTGGGTCTGTCATTCAGGAATTTAGTTCTTTTTTGAGTTCATTTGTGCTTTATATGTGTCCAGTGCCTTGCTGTAGTGATTCTGTAACTCATGTATACATTCTGAAGAAAAAGAATTTCCTCAGTCGTCACACATCTACGGTTTAGTGAGTTAGCCACTAGTTTTGTTGTAGGAGATGTTTCCTTGTTAACTTTTCCACACATCAGTTCTTTTGCCAATGTCTGTGCTCTCCAAAACTGTAGTTACAAAAATAATGATAACTTCCCCAAGTGGTATATTATTGAAGTTCCTCCCTTTGTATGCTGTGCATAATCATTAATGGTGGTTCCTATTATTTGATGAAAGATATTTCCATAGGCAGTTTTTTTGCTACAAGTACTTGTAATATCTCTGTTTTTATGGTTTCTACTTTTATTTGTGTATAAAAATTGACAATTTTATTATAGCATGTTTCTTTCTTTGAGAAACATATTGCTGAACAGCTGATAAGGCTGAGAAACAAGATGTTATGACAAATTTCAGTTAAATAGAAATAAAGTTGCTTTATAATTTAAAATAAAAACCACATGGCTGTGGTTCCAGAGAAAATCGTCCATTTACCTGACTGTGAATTTGATCTGAACTGTGACCCTATGTGTTGAGCCTGTAAGTCCATTCTCTCCAGGAGTCCTGACAGTCCAGTTGTGTGTCTCTCTTTGCCCAATTCTACGTGCCCATGGATGGTTTATCAAACATTCTATTGCTTCCTTTTTGGCCGTGTGACACCTTTGTGGCCTTGCACAAAAAAGTGAGGGTATATTTGGGATACAGTAATGGAAAGGACTGTGGGTATCGCATTGTGGCAAGTTTTGGATGTGTAGCAGTGCTATGCAATGCAGAGGATTAGGGAGCAGTGAGTAGTGGGAAGAGCTGGGCACTGCAGCACTTCTAAATGTGAGTGTGTTGAACATAAGGTGGTGAGTGGTGGCAGGGAAGTTCAGCGGAAAGGCTGGTGGGACGTGGTCCATGCAGGCTGGCAAAGAAAATGTCCAAGGCCTGTTCAATTGTTCACTCCTTTAGTAGGAGTAAACCTCTTCACTCTTGTGGGCTTAGGTGCTAAGCAGCACGCAGAGCACATAGCCCTTAATGCCAGCAAGGCCCTTTGTGCAGCCTCATCGCGCAAGGTGTTGTACTTCCGTACTGTCGCTTTCTGGGATGGAATCTATAGGTGCTTCTTTGTGTAATTTTTTTGTTCATTCAATTGGTTTCAGCCATCAACAGAATGGCAGACTTCTCAAAGCTGACAGCACACCTCTGTTTTACAGAAGCGGGTGGTCAGTTGGAGGAGAAACTTTAAACATTCTGTCAGAAGTCCTGATGAACTGTGAAGCACAAATCTGACAAAAATAAGCTTTGTTAGTAGCAGAGTTCGTGAGACTACTTGCTTTAATTAGTTTTCCATAGATGAGGAATTCTTTACCATATGGGGGCTTATTTCAGATGCAAGTTTTCCATTAGCAGCCAAACACTATAAATCTTAATTAAAATAATGCAGACTTCACTCCTCCTAAAGTCAATGAAATATCTCTCTTTGTGTTGTGTGATTTCTTCATTAATTGTATTAGGAGCCTTAGTGGTGAGAAGGATTGGGTGGATGACTGTTTGTCCTTACTACTTGCTAGGTTGCATAGACGATACTATGTATGGGCGGTCTGCAGAAGTTCCAAGTTTGAGCTAGATCATGTCTTTGTCTGCTCCCTCTTATGTGGCGCTGCATATCTACAAGAACTTGAACTGGGGAAAGACTCTCCAGGAGAGCAGAATAAATACCAGGTTGGCAGGCAAAAGGTGGGGCCAATATGTAGTCTGCTATGGAATAACAAACTTAAAATCAAGTGAAAATATTTTATGGATCTTTCCTCTGCACATTTGTCAATGTTGTTTTGAGTTAGAGAGGCCAAAAGCAAACCCCAGGTTTTGGCAGGTAGGCTAGTGCTTTCTAGCCCAGTGATCATAAATGATGACTTAAAACATGATTTTTTAAAATAAATGGCTTGTACTGTTATCTAATAATTCACATTGTGTTGAAGTTAGATTATTACAATCCCTTGGCTCTTCTCTGTGTTAAATTGTAAAATATCTCTTTTCTTTAGAAACAGAGAATTCTGACTCACAAGGCTTATAAGCCCAATAGAGCAAATTTAGTATAGTATTAAAACTGTGTTTAAGTATTGTTAGTGTTTCAAAATTAAGTTGTTCTACAGTAGCCAGTTTTAGCTTGAAATTATTCCCACTGACACAAGCAGGAACAGTTGAATTAAATCAGTATTTAACGCTTTTTAAAAACTAACTTAGAATATGTAACATTTTTGTTGTTCCTCTAGTGTGCTTTTTTTTTTCCTTCTTTTGTAGCCAACTGATTTCTTATTATAATTTTATATTTGCTTTGCTGTTGATAAATACCAGTCAGAGAGCAGTGGTTTGGGTGGGGGGTTCTTTGTAGCCTTGTTTCTAGGCATTGTTCCAAAGTACACAACTAAAATGCTTTATAGGTTTTGTTTAGAGCAGAGCTTTGAAAGCAAAAATCACCACTGAGTCTTTTGATGCAGTTTTGCAAATACTTGATTCTTATTCTTTCCTTTAAACTCAACATTGCATTTCAGCGGTGGAGTATGGCTGTTAAAAATACATGTGATTGTCCTGCATACTAAGCTTTAGGAAGAGAGAATTCAATATTTTTTCTCAACATTTGGAGAAGTCTGGCAATGAGATAAGATGAAAGGACATGAGAATTAATTGTGTAGGAGGCTGCAATGAATGTGAGGCACAGAGCTTTGGACTATTTGAGTAAGGTTGTAACCTGGTTTGCTCCTCAGTGCCCATGACTGAAGTTTATGATGCATGATGGATGCCTTTAGGCAGAGAATGAGCAGCCAGCTTTTCATTAATTTGTAACAGAGAGATTGGTGGGAACAATGTTCCATGCTGTGGAGAGCTTGTAGTGAATTCCTTTAGTGTTAAGCAAGCTAAAAATAATACTCTAGAAAATGTATACGTTAGCCAGATCCTTGGTTTTCCACGTATCCATCTGAACAGGGGTTAAAACTATGCTATGAAAGCAAAAAGAGCAAGAATTATCTTCCCTCTTTTTATTGTAATCTTGAAACTATTAAGCTGCTGAATACATTTAAGTAACGATTTAAAACTGGTCAGTAATGCTTATATAAGAACGATTTGGGGAATTTGTCTATGTGCAATTTAAATATCCTGTTAGAAAATTTGACTGGTTTTCTAAGTTCCTCAAATCCTCATAACTATTTTTATGTCCCCTTCCCACATGTTGATTCTGTGAGAGGACCAGGGTTGATGGTCCCATCTGTCTGTGAATAGGTGTGCTGCTCAATCCAGCTGGCTCCCAGTAGGCAGAGATAACAAAGAATTGCCTATAGATAAAACCAGTGTTCCTTAGCTGCTGTTTGGAGGCACATAGTTCCAAGAAATCTTAATTTCCACAAAAAGAGAGCAAAGATAAGGGCCATTGGTACACCCCTTTAAAAAACATGTTAGAATGGGTCATGGAGGGAGAGTTGCCATCGTGGGGAGAGAGCAATGAAGGAACAAGTGTTGGAGGGAGCAGAGACGTTATAGCTGAGGGATCAAACAGAGCTGACGAAACCTGGTTGCAAGGCAAAAGGAAAGCTTCCAAAAAGCAAGTCATGACTTGCAAGCAGGGTGTTTTGGCTGCACACAGATTTCTTGATCCAGCCCTCAGGTACATACAAGTATAGGGGGCTGTAATATTGCTGTGAATATAGGATGAGTTTATGCTATTCTTAAAGTAAATTTGAAAAATGTAGGTTGAATGTCTCTTCCTTGCCTCAGAGAGCAAAGATCTAAAAATGCTGGATGAATCTATATAGGTTTGGTTCAGTTACTGCATCTGCCTGAGGAGCAAGTGGTCCATGGCAAGGTTGCTCAGGGGAAGAAACCTGCCCCTCATGAAGGCGTCATACTTTCTTGCTCAGGGGGAAGGCCTGGATTCGAGCCCTTTCCTGCAGATGAATGACTGCGTTCTTTTTTTTTTTGCAAAGGAAAAAAGAAATGAGGAATTACAGGAGTATTAAGATGCTGTTCTGTTCTCTGTGGTAACCAAATAATGAGAGCACTTGTCTCTGAAGGTGTGTTTCTGTCATTGCTGCAAGGGGATTCAATTTGTCCCACTTCTGCTGGCCAAAAGGCTGGAACTGGCAGGTCACCAGCATAGGGCCGCCCTCTAGTCCCATTGAAGCTGTGCCACTGCATAGCTGGGAACCCAGTCCTCTTTGTGACTGGGGAAGGGGACGTTGGCCCCAAGATCCTTATTTAGCTCATAGCAGTCAAGTGGAGATCTCTGCTCCACAGACTGTTCTTATGGCCTTAAACAGTGAACGGTTGCAGACATCTCTGTGGATCTCATCTTGATTTAGACATTTGGGTTTTTCTACTTGTATTGGCAGGGGGGGTAGGGGACGGGAAATAGCTGCAAGCTGACCTAGTATCGCTAATTTAACTTGGTATGTGTGTGCCCCAGAAAGAGTATGTAATAGCTGTAAGTATTCTGTTTTTAAGCCAGTTTTACTTTGCTAGCCTAGTTCCTTGGGGCAAAGCTGGCTTTTGAAATCACTGTGCTGGGTGGTTGTGATAGGTTTTGGTGGCTGTGGTATAGTTTGTGTGTCTATGAATTCATGAAGAAAGAAAACGAAAATACTAGGTGTGAGGTTCTACTGCATAACCCATAAAATGAACTTATGTGCACATCAGAACATCTCAGCCAGATGGATTTTTATGGTGTGGAGGTCTATGAATAGAGCCGCTGTCATTCATGTGGATGGGGGTCTGGCAAACATAACTTTTTCAGAGGTAATACTCAGAAATAACAAAGATGCATTTATCTGAAAAACTCTTCCTTGAAATTCAAACAGGAAAGAAATGGAAATCCCATTAACATTGTGTTGAACCAGGAAAATACTCTTAATGTGCAGATACCCTTTTGACTGAATACAGGAATGTGTTTGTTTTGTAAAAGGAGGTAGAATTATTAAACTTAAAAGCTGTTTAGTAAAATGTAAACATATTACTTACCCAAAGCGGTTAAGCTAAGGAAGTGTGCCCTTCATGCTTTCCCTTAGGAATTAATACTTTGCTTTAAGTTGTAGTGATTTACACAACCTACAAATACAATAAGTAGTGAAAACTATAAAGGGCTAAAGGTATTTTGTTTTCTTCCCTCTTCTTTTAGGGAGTGTCGTCTCTTTACTGCTCATAGACTCACTAGGAAAGAGCTGTGTTCTGGTATATTCAAAAGCCTTAGTAGGAGTTTCATGTTTTTTTGTGCTTAGGCAATAGCCTTAAATATCAGTTTGTACTGCTCATTATGTATGTTAATAATGGCTTTGAAGTCATATTTGATGGCTGCATAAATTCAATGAAAGCTTTTCATTTGTTTGCTTTGTTTTTGTTTTGTAGGAATAATTCTATGTATATTGAAAATGTTGGCCTCACAGCTTTACTGTGCAACTCAAAAATGCTTTGTTTTCTGCTGTAAGCATTAAGCGTAATTATCATCTTTTGCTGAGTTTTATAACAAAGACTTCTGTTTTATAATCTAGATAAAATAATTCATTTTGGTTTATACAGACATTCACAAAATGGGGAGGGACTGTTGTTCTTTACCTTTATGAGTAATTAAAGCATCTTCTTCCACCTCTACTGTTTTTTTATTCCTTTTTTTTTTAATAATTTGTCTAAATACTAACTTAGGATGTTTCTATTTTAGAACTTCCCTGCCACAAATTTAAAAACATTAGTTCAAATTAAATGTTTAAAAGAAATTTTGAACAAGGTTGTCCTTCCATACAGGAAAAGTAACAGGAGTCGCATCCTTAGCAGGATTGTACAAAATTCCTGAAGAAATAAAGGTGTTTCATAAAGCTGAAAGGAAAAAAAAAAACAAACAGTTGCTGTCTGTCGCCAGGCTGTTGGTGTGGAGTTGAGAAGCTGCTTAGCCACAGGCTCCTCAGCACTGAAGCTTTGGTTTTACCTGTCTGAAGGGCATTTTTACCTTCAGATCCAGCCAGTTCATTCCTATTGAGGAGTTCTTTGGCTTGGATCACTGTTCACGTGTAAAGATACAGAATATCTTCCAGGCGAAATTAATTGTTCTTTGATTACAGAGGATACATTTTACCTTCATATTCAAACAGTGCCAGTGAGCTGTTGATTTTTTTTTTTTTTTCACTTTTCACTTTTTGGCAGTTTTTTTTGTCTTGCCATTCAGCTCTTTGGATGTGAGCAGGCATTAAATAAAACTAAAAAGTTCTAAAAAATCAGGACTCTGCCCCTCAGCCAGTAAAATGCCAGTGCTGGGATAAAGTCCTTGACAAAAAAGGCAGACCCAGAGTAGCAGGGTTCTTGAATGTTGATCATTTAATTATTCAGTGGTAGGTGGTTAATAAGATTAGCTAAATTGAAACTTCAGTTGAGCTCCAAGATATTCACTGCTAATTGTATTAACTGTAATGCTATGGTAAACCTGAATGTCATAAATACTTACCTTTAATGAAGAATCTACTTCTTGTAGCCTAATGTTCAACTTTGCTTTTAAATAAATGTAAATTTTGCATAGACTCCACAGAGCTTCCATTTTTAAAGATACAGAAAGAGAAGGTTCGTGCATCTGAAGAAGTGTAGTCTGCGTTAAAAGAAGCATAGCCAGCAGGTCAAGGGAGGTGATTCTGCCCCTCTATTCCTCTCTTGTGAGACTTCATCTGGAGTACTGTGTCCAGTTCTGGAATCCTCAACATAGGAAGGATATGAAACTTTTGGAATAGGTCCAGAGGAGGGCTACAGAGATGATCAGAGGGCTGGAGCACCTTCCATATGAGGACAGGCTGGGAGAGTTGGGGTTGTTCAGCCTGGAGAAGGCTCCAAGGAGATCTTATAGCGATCTTCCAGTGCCTGAAAGGGCTACAAGAAAGCCAGGAAGGGACTTTTAACAAGGGTATGTAGTGATAGAACAAGGGGGAATGGCCTTAAATTGTAGAGGGGAAGATTTAGATTAGACATTAGAAAGAAATTCTTCACGATGAGGGTGGTGAGGCACTGGAACAGGTTGTCCAGGAAAGCTGTGGCTGCCCCATCCCTGGAGGTGTTCAAGGCCAGGTGGGATGGGGCTTTGAGTAGCTTGGTGTAGCAGGAGGTGGAGGTGTCACTGCCCATGGCAGGGGGATCAGAACTGGATGATCTTTAAGGTCCCTTCCAACTCAAACCATTCTGTGATTCCATGTTTTCCTTATTTGACAGCAGCAGCTGCCTCTGAATTTCATTCTTGCTAGCTGATAATTATAGACAACACATTTTAACAAGCCAAATGTGATATGTATCTTAATATTACTCAATAAAGATGTAAAACAAAAGAATTACAAAGTGTGACTTAAGGCTATTAAGTCCCTGGGCTCACAGGTTCCTCATTGCTGGTCTGTATAATCCTTAATATTGTCAAAAGGGATGATTAAGGCAATCAAACTGACCAGGAAGAAGCTTCCCTGATCAGGCTTTTAAAGCCACATATAAATATTTTTGGAGCTTGGTTGTAGTGTCATTATGGAAACATTATGTATTATTTAGGAAGAAAATAATGTTGATTGTTAGAGAAAATGAAGTAGCATTTAGGTAACTGATCTTTGAGTCTAGAAATTAAAAAAATACTTGTTTGGGGAGCAAGGTGCTTTTGATTGACAGTATGGGAAGCCATTAAGTTAGGTTAGGCCTAAGGTTTGAGAGCCAAGCTTAATAGTGATGTATGCTCTCATCCAAACCTGTTCATCCTCCATTAGAAGCAAACTGTTTAGGCTGTAGGGGGGCAAAAAAAAGAACTCTTTTTATAATCATATAGGCTTCTAGAAGTATTTATGTACTTTAACATGCTTTACAGGTAACTGCACATGTACTACAACATGTATCTTGGTATAAGAGATACTAATTCACATTAATCTCTGAGAGGTATGTTACAAATGCCTGGGTCATACATCTGGAAATTAACAGTACATAATATTAGCTTCTGTGGCTCTTTTTTAGTGCAGTTAGATTTTGAGTTAATCATCAGTCTTTCATCAGAAAAATGGGAGAAGCTACAGAAATGTCAGTGTTTACTATATTGATATCCTTGCTGGGCATTTGATAATTGTGAAATAAACTATCGTGACTATTACTTGTGAAGATACATACTTTCTGTTATTGACAGTGGAAACTGTCTTCCTGCTACATGCAGGTCACTTTTCTGATATCCATCTTCAATGCATGATTACATATAAAGCAAGGGTTTTGTCATAAGATGAATTTATTTTCTGCTGTGCTTCTGGTTTACTCTCTATAATCTGTTTCTTATTTACATCAAATATTTCTGATGAATCGAAGACTGGAATGTATAAATCCCAACTGTTAAGATTTTAGGATCTTAACAGTGAGTGCTCTGGGTATTAAAAGGATGCTAAGAATTATTTAAGGTTTTATATTAGATAAAACTCTTTATAGAAGAATAGCAGCTCTGTCTGATTTCTGTTGGCTAAAAAATAAAGAAATGCTTTTGTTTAATCATCTTGGTTTTTAATCTTCTATTGCTTCTTTAAATCTTTAAGGGCTATCTTTACCTCTCATTTTGAACAGCTATAAAACTGGAAGAAAACTCACTATAAACTGATCTGTTTCAGAAAGGCTGGAATGAGGCTTTTTTATTTAAATAAAATTAATGTTTTGCACACTTGACTGGTGTCTTAATGGAGGATGTTTTTAGTTTCAAAGAATCTGAAGATGCCATTTTGTACAAGCGAGCAACTTTTAAAAGTCAAAATAGTATGACAGCAAGCACAAAGAGTCCATTCTCCAAAAGACGAAGTTAGAATAACTAGCCTTGCAAATGTTTATTTGAACAGGTAATATAATGAAAATGGAAGTGGTGTTGAGCATTTTGATAAATTCCTCAGTATATGTGGCAGAATAGGTTTTCCTTCATGTTAAGTACCTATCTTATTGCTTAGTTATGAAGAGGGAGAACAGTTCAGCTTTGCACATGAATGCTTCTTTAATCTGAATCCTCCTCTGATATTTTGTCCTTGTTATCCAGGGTATTGGTAAAAAGTAAGAGGATATTGGTAAAAAGTAAGATTGAGCTCCAAGCTACTGTCCTCCATCCTATAAAGTAAGAAACAATCTCTTCTTTTTTTCTTGGTTCTCATTTTGTTTTATTACCCACTTAATTTGTTGTCTGCTGCTTGGTGTCCATCCTTCCTTACTTCACAGGAGGCACTAAATAGCTACTGTGATATTTTAAGCTATGAAGGAACTCAAACAGCAATTTCTTTTCTCTCTCAGTATGTTAAAATCAATTTAGTGGCTGCAAGTTATGGTGCTTTTCCTCCCCCAGTGCTAGAAACATGAGTGGATTAATCTATCCCCAAATTGCTGTAAGAAAAGCCTTTGCTCTTAAGTCAAAAAAGTCAGTGCAGGTCTGTGGATTGTTTTGTGAAAATATTGGATTGAGTTTCAGGCTTCAAGTCTGTGCTGATACATTACATTCTTCATGGTATTGGCAGGGGAGAAGCAGAAGACCTTTCTTTAGCTGGATAAATAGGAGAAGTGTCAACTCCAGATGCCTTGAAAGAGACACTCCAGACAAGCTTTTAGTACTATTACAGAAGGACAAAGTGGAAGAGACCCTTGGGACTCCTATGTGTGTTGAATTTCACTTAGCCTTTTGTCACACTAATGGAAAACAAACCCTATAGAGGTCTTTAAAGTATATATGTTTCCCGTCTTTTGGTTATAAGTATGCCGTTGTTGTTTTGTTGTTTTTGTGGGTTATTATTTTTTTTAGTAAGTATATATGTGCATATATATGCTGTAGTGTTTTAGGAAATAGTATTAGCAGAGAGCACACAAGCTAAAAAAATTAGATGTACCTCTCCTCCAGTGCCAGTACCACATGGAAGAAAACCCAAGACTCTTCTTTGGGACATTTCTCAACATTTGAAGTAAACAGACTTGTATGGACTGGCATGTAACTGGACAGCATGGAGGCTCAGCTTTGCTGATCTCTTGGCATCAGCAGGTTTGGATGTACAGGAAGGAGTTTTGTTTCTTCACCTGATCTTTCTTTGTGGACAGTTAATAACTTGTCTAACATTCTCTTACCTGCAGAGAGCCTTCAGTGATCCTTTACATGAAATAATTTTAAATGAAAGAATAAAACTCAAAGTTGCTATTGTTTATAGTTTGTTGAAGGGTATGGTAATGATGTCTGCATACCTACCTACTTTTTAGGTATAAATAAGTATTTGCATCTTAGCTAAGCAATATCACATCTTTTAATGTATCAGTGGCTTTAACTCAGATTTGATAGGAATTTTTCTTCCAAAGCACAACATGTACATAATGAAATTAAAAATGCATAACTATCATATGCAATAGGTCCTTTTTGTGCCTTCTAACTTATGGAACTGGTTGTCCTATGCATTTTAAATGGATGTCCTAGTTCAGTAATATCAGCGATTTTGCTGAGGGGAATCCCTTTAGAAGGCAACAGTGTTCTTTGCTGTTGAAGGCAGATTTTTTTTCCTTATCTGTATAGTTTATTTTTACATAAATAACAAACATTCTATTATTTGAACTTGATTTCTCCTGCATGTTTTCTCCTTCTTACTCTAAGAAGTCTCTCTGGTTATCATTCAGGTTCTTCATCTGTTTCATCCAGGGTGATGCAGTATTTCAGCACTGGCCACATGGATTACTCTGGTTTCCACTGCTGCCAGTAACAGCATGGGGTGGGGAACAAACCCAAAAATAATTGCAATTTTGTTTTGTTTTTTCCTTGTTGGGCTTCTGTTGTCATCTGTATTTCTAGTCCTAATGTCTGTGGAGAAAAGTTTGAAAATGCCTCCTATAGTATAAGGTATCTGCAGGTTTAAGAAAAAGACAAGTATTGGGAAGTTCATAGTAACATTGTAGGAGGTGGCAGTGTTATCTGTTTTCTGGTGTGACTGAACTGAAATTTTGGCCATTCTTTGAAATGTGTCGTCATAAATGAGTCATTGTTACTTTAAGCTCAGAATTAAATCAAATTAAAGCTATTAAATTAAAACTAAATGTGTCTTCCATTTACCCTGAGCCCTGTGAACTTTGTCTTTGTCAATCGCTGTAGATAATGTCACTCTTGTACTTGTTATGTGTCAACACTTTTTATGTGTTATGAATCAAATGAAGGTCTAAGGTAATGTCATAAGGTCATAAATAAAATAGTTAACCAGAGGTTCACTTAAACCATGATCTAGTAATAGCCAATGGCCTAAAGTACAGAGCAAATGAACACTGATGCATTCATAGGATCCACTGACAGCCATCAAATGCAACAACTGCCTTTGATCCAGTAACTCCTCAAGATACAGAGCAGTAGAGACTATTGTCCTGTTATTTCATGAGCAAAGGTGGGATTTAACATCCACAGCAGACTGTGGCAGATTTCTTGAACATAGCTGTGTCTTCTGTGGCAAAAGTGCTTTCTTCAATGTTGCATTTCCCACTGTGCTTTGATGCTGTCAGCACTTGCATTAACAAATACAGTGAAGAGTTGTTATCTATTCTTCCTTTCTGTGCTTATCAGCACTTTATAGAGATCAAAAGAAGATACATCCTTATCACTTAAATGTGTGATCCATTCAAAAGACGTTGACTTTCATAGTGTGAGAGCCTGGAATGTTCTCTCACAACTACAGAGCTCCACAATGAAACTGTATATTTTGTGTTGTAGTTTGGCAGGATTTTGCCACTGGTGCATAATACGATAGGCCATAAAATGGATTTTGGCTCTCCAGCTAAACTACTGGGACATGAAATGATGACTTTTAGGAAGAAAAGCTGTATTTTGCTTTGCCTTTTTAGTTATAGTGGATGATTTCTCAAGCACTTATTAATGATTTCCATCTGAGAGCATCTTATTTTTTTATCTTCCTTAGAAAAGAAACAAATTCATTAAAAGAAAAAAAGGCTTCTTAAACTTGTAGTGTTTTCCTCTTGCACTTCGGGATACTATTACACATGCTTGTGATTATCCACTCTGCAAACAATTGTCAGAAAAATTCATCTGTTTTCCAAGTCCCACGGAAGAACAGATGTGGAATTAAGTTTCAAACAATGTACACTTAATCACTTACATGTGAGCACTACACAAACTGAAGCTCAGTGGTAACTGATTGGATGCTATGTTAGTTGAGTGTGGAGTGGAGAATTTACATTTTTCTTAGGCTTCCTTCTCTGAACAGTCCTTTGAAAACAGTACTAAAATATGAACAAAAAAAGGTAATTTTCAGATATTCAACTCTTTCTAGAGACTCAAAACCTCAGGGGACAACCTGAATGGAGCTGAGATATATTATGTGTGTATGAATATGAAAGAGACATCGTGTATATACATATAATTTTCTTTATTTGAGAACTCTTTTGATGCAGTAAAGGACATTGGAGAGTAAAGTAGCTGCATATCATCTGTCTGCTTTCAAAAGCAATGATTTAAACCAGCCAGCTCTGGCTGTAAAAGATTTCAAGTCACTGTTCAATTGCTGGAATACCATAAGAAAGCAATTATGTCAGAAAACTTATTCATGTTGTGTTCTAAACCTCAGCCTTCATTGGAAAAATCACTCTAAAAAGAGTCCTTGCGAGTACTTCGGAAAGCTACTTTTGTGGGAGAAAAGGTTAGCATTTAGGGATTCTGGAACTTACAGCTTCAAACTTTATGGAGTTATGATTTTGAATCTATGCATTGGCTAGTCACTGAAGCTTAAGGAATTGTTGAATTGTTGTTCTTGTAATGAATTTGTTCATAATTGCTATGAAAGCTTGTGGAAATGGGGCTCTTGATAATAGTTCTGAGTGTAATAAGCCTCTCTCATGTATGTATAAGTCTTGAAAAATAATGCTTGCTAGTATTTTCACTTCCTGCAGAATTAAAACTGTTGTTAAAATGTGTAGCTTATATATATAAGACTATTCTCAGTTATATGATCCAATGTAGCCTGGAAATAGTCTGGTTTCCAGAATGTGCAAAAAAAGGGGGCAGGGAGAACCTAACAAATTTGTTGCTTTTTAAATTTTGTCAAATATGATTAAGCAGGCAAGATTATGTCTTGTTTCAGGGTTTATAGTAGTTCCTTGGAAGCTTTTAAACCCTTTTGGAAGTTTAAAAATTAGCCTTATGATATTATATTGAAGGTTTCAGAGGGCTGTGAACTCAACTACAGATAGTTTTTCTCTGGAAAAAGAGCAGAGTCACCCCACAAAATTGAAGTGGAATATGAGGACATCAGTAGTATGAGGACATCAGTAGTGATTGTTTTCTTGCATTCCAAGTAGTAAGAATGGGAGTCCTCCATCTCACTGCCTTGTTGTCTGTTTCTTAACTTCATACCTTGCTTGTTCATGATTATGTTTATTCTGGTAGCAAGCAAATGGGCAATGCCAATTAAAATATTCATGTCTAATGAATTAGTGAAATACAGTGTTTTGAGAGATGGAGAGAACTGAAGGAACTTTCAGAAATGTTTTTTATGTTCCAGAGAGGTATTGTCTCTTAGCTTGACTGCTGGAGAGATCTGTGAAGGTTATAGGAGAGTTTATGTATTCTTTAAAAAAAAAATCTTTCATATGGATTTCCTGAGGCTGTTTTGCTTGTGCTCTGTGAAGTGACCAATTTCTTCCTTTTCTTTGTTTTTAGGGAGGTCTGCTTGACCTCAGTTTTTCATGTTTTGTTTCAAAATAACTTTCTTTCATGGATATTCCTTTGTTTATACAGTTTGCAAAAGAAAAGAAAAGATATAATAACATTCAAAATAAACAACTTTGTACCCCTATGTCTTGTTTTTTAGGTTTTGTCTAGAATGATATAAATGGCTAGGTATTTCATGTTCTTTAAAAAAGACTTTGTGAATGTAGTTGATGTAGGTATCTTGTGTGTGATCAGGACTTACAATAACTGCAGTTGCCTGCTGCCTGTAATAATCAAAAGCATGGGATAGAGCCAGTAGATCTGTGTGGGACTGGTAAGGCTCAGATGAGAAATGGCATTTTTTATGTTTAATACTTTGAGAATATTTTAAATGGACAAAGAATGCACGTCTTGGTTTTAACAGTGGGGCTCAGAGTCGCTTTAAGATATTAAACATGTATTTTCTGAGAGATGATTGCAAGGTATGCTGACGTATTCTAAAAAATGTACAGATCTTTGGATGAGAAGTTCCTTCTAAGCAATTTTGTTCCCTTGTTATTGCAGGCAATCAGGTTGTATGCAATTCCTTTAGTCATGTCATCACCCTCTGACTTAAAACGAGGAAGGTTTCTTGCCTCTGCTTTTGTTATTGAAAGGGTGTTGCAGAATCTTGCTGGATCTAGAAATCATCTCTTAACCTGCATGTTAAGTGTATTCACAGTCAAGTCATGGGTTTTTGTTCCTGCTGCTGTATTGGCTTTTACTTTAAGTATCTCTTGTTTCTCCATGCTGATTAGTTGCCTACAGTAACTCCAAGAAACAATTCTACTTACTTTTTGTAATAATTTTTTTTAAGGTAAAGAATGCAAGACCTCCTATATTTTCTTAGCTTTTTTCCCCTAGATTAGTACAGTCTTCCTTCCATGTTCCTAATCCAACTTGGATGTCTTCCCTGGCTGCTTGCTTATGCATAATAAGAATTCTTTGTGATGTTCAAAGTAAGACCTCACTGGAGTCTTCAGCAGCTGGTAATACTGTCCTCTGGGCTGATGTTAACTTTTCTGGTGGATTCTAAGATCAGACTCGGATTCATCACTCTGATATGTTATTCGAGGCCTTGCTGGACAGGATCAAGTTCAGTTAAGAGGTGCTTCTGAAAGTCTTCCTCTTCTCAAAAGAATATCTGCATGTTAAATAGCCATTCTCGAGGAATTCATTCTACCACTAAACTTTAAAACTCTGTCAAACTGGTGAAGAATACCACCTGAACTGTGAGTAAGGTTGTTTTTGGTTTTGTGTTTTTTTCTGATTCTTTGCTTTAATTTATAAAATAATTGCTTAATGAGAAAGTACAGTGGTTTTTTTAAAGGTTGTAAAACAAGCCCAAATTAAGTGAACTGATTGATATTGCCATCTCAGTTTCTCAAATGGAGATGTGAGGAAAGCAAGGTATCTTCCATCACTCCTGCAATTTGGATAAGGAGAAGACATCAAAGGATTTCAAAAGTTTTTGCATAAAACTTAAAATTTTGGGTCAGGTAAACTACCTCTCATGAGTTTCAGTAAAGAACTTTAGGGAGTGATTTTATGATTACCATAAGCTTTCTTGCACACTGAATACCTACCTTTGGGAATGTAATGGTTAGTCAGTGATAAAAGTAAGCAAGCAGGAAGCCCAATAATGCATATTCAAGGAGAACATGTCTGACTGAAATCTATATTCAGTTAGTTGTGGTTAGAACTATACAGGTTGGAAGAGATGACTAGAAACAGCAGTCAGTTTTACCATCACCTGAGAAAGAGGAGTAAAAAAAAAAGTTGGGTAGACTTCTCCCCGCTCCTTCCCCCCCTCCCCCCATTCCTATTTGAATTGAGCCCTGCATGGATTGTTCTGCAAGCCCATTATTTGAGTCCTAAAATGGCCTGTGACACACCAGTTCAGCCTTGCAGGCAAGTTTTCTAGGAAATGTTAGAGGTAACAATCACTACGTCTTTTTAAAGAATTAACTTATAATAAAGTTGAAAGAGAAAAGAAAAGAAGGAACTGAGATCTCTTAGCCTTCTTAATCAGGATACCCTTTAAAAACAATTCTCCTCTTTGTGTGTATATCTATATGTGGAGGTAATCTTTCACAATCTTCTTTTAGGTAGTAAAAAGAGTAGCAGAAATCTAGGGGAAATAAAATGTTCTCACTAGGAGCTTATACTTCCTAGAAATTTTACTGAGAATTGTATTTTAAGGAATAATCTAAAGAATATTTAGAGGAATTTAAAGAATAAATAGAACTTCTTACAGTCTACGGTGTGACAGTATTCAAAGAGGGTATGATCAACTTCATGAAAAACTAAACCCACACATTTTATTTTTGAATTAGCAGGATGTTTTCTGAAAAGATTGTCTCGCTAGCAATGTTTAAACAGATTGGCTCCAGAGAAAGCTTAAAACGACAAAGTTAAAAAGGCAAAGGAAAGCTGCTTTGTGGTAAACAAAACCATAGTTAACATATTTCTTAGTTGCTGTTCAGTTCCCAGGGCTTAGCTAATTCTTCCATCTGCAAACTGAGAGTAATTTTTAACTCTTACCAGTGGCTAGCTCATCTCCCTGCCCTTGGGTTAGCATCAATGGAGTGTTTGTAAGGTCTTGTTGGAAAAGCAGGCTGGATGAAGATGGCTGAGAACTTTTCTGAAGTCTGTAGAAACTGCAGGATATTCTGCAGAGTGGGAAAGCTGGGCAGATAAGACTTGAGTAAGGATTTTCATTTCCATAACATGATTTCGCTGAAACACTCAAGAAAAACACATGGGATGTTGCTCAGGGTCTCATCTTTATTTATTTTTTCTTTATATTCTGTTTGGGTGTTGGGTTTTTTTTTTGTTTTTTACAAGACTGAAAACCAGTACTAAGACACGAGCTGGAGAAGAGCTGAAAATAAACAAGTTAATGTGCTCTAAGAATTATTTTTAGCCTTGAATTAAGGCCTTGAGTGCATGATAGGCCTTTTGGTTGGATAATGTTTGGATACACTGTTTTCAGTAGAAGGAACTTTGCTTTCAGGTCAAATTGAATTGTCATTTAACAAAGTCATTACCTGAATCACTGCAGTGATTCTTGACTAAAGAGCAGCTTATCCCTGGTGGAAGGTCCCAGGTATCACCTGTGGATATTTTAATTTGGTAAGCTACTTTTTATGTGGGCTTTTTTTGTTGCATCTGTAAAGGTGAAAGCTGTGGGGAAGGCATGGAAATTAGTCCGATATACAACATATGCTTAAGGTAAACAATGCTTTTTTCCCAACACCATAGAGGAGTTTTAAATTATATTTTGAAGACTCTTAACAGCTTATTTGTGTCTTAGTAAATCTGGGGGCAATAATTTGAATGCTAATAATACTCATCAGAAGTTGTTTTTTATTAAGCCAACTCACATTTAGGCAGAAGAATAGCTTGAGCTTGCCAAGTGATTCTAGTTCGTTGCTGAGGAGCAAGCATGATATTGATTAGAGCATTGAATTAGCAAACCGTTGTCAGGGTGCCCAGGGTCTTTACTGTGCTCCCGTCTGAGGGCAGAGAAGCCTGTTTCAGCCCAGTGTGGGGCCATCAGTCCGTGTTGGAACTGTGTTGCCAGCGTGCCTGTTCCAGTCCCAGATGCTATGGGGTTGCCTGGAGCCTGCTTTTGCCTGATGACTGCTGGGCTGTCCATGCAACCCATTTGTCTCACCACCTCAGCGCAGGCAGCAGGTGGCTGGTGGGTGAACAACGCTGGCCCTCAGGTAGAGCTGTTTTCTGAGTCAATTCTTGTCTGGTCCCTCTTGGTGGTGGCCAAACTGCAGCCACCTAGAGAGCTTTATGGCCAGAATGGAGCCAAGGAACATTTTCAGTGACTGTGAATGTTCATTTTGGAGATATCACTGCAGAGCAGCTGTGGTTTGGCTGCCTTAGCCTGGCAGAGGTGATGGGTTGTATGGAGCAAGACCAAATTACTGGTGGTGGTGTGTTGTAGCTCATGGTGCTGGTGTGGGAGGATGACTCACCTTTTTTGCTTTGCTGTCCTTGTGACACAGAGATGTGACTTAAGAAGCATGTTGTAAAGTGACCTTGTTAAGTGCTCTGACATGACCTTTAAAGTAAACAATTTATCTTGTTTTATCCTCATGGGTAACACTAAAGACAAGAGCTCCCACCGATTTCATAGAATGTGGGATTGAGCTGCTAACTCATGTTGTGGACTACTAACTTCAAATAAAATTTCATGCTTAGGTAAAATAAACCCTAGAAGACCAAAATAATTTTATAGAATAACTTTGCTAAAAGTAAGTTTGCATATCTTTTGCTTCAGTTAGTAATGACTGACTTGTTAAATGTGGTGATTTGATTCATGAATCACTCAGGTGCTTGTTCTATCAGGTAACAGGCTAAGAGGGATCTTTCATTCATAGTGCAGGTCTCTTAATGCTTCTGTATTTATTCTGTTTAGTTTTGTGGGAATTTCTGGGATTATAAAAATGTAATATTTGGTTTAAACATTTTAATGATGTGTAAAACTATGCTGTACTTTCTTCTTGGTTAAGGTGGTGCTGTGGGAAACAGGCATTAAGAGCAGGGATCAGCAGTGTATTAGAAGCACATCTGGCTTATATTAGGTTTAAACTTCAGGGCAGGTGCATTTGGGTGAAATATCTTTTGTAGTGTGAAAAAGTGAGAATATTTTTGTTCTCATTGACATAGCTTGAAAACTATGTTGCTCTATATGCTATGCTCTTTTGAATTTGCTTTAAATTACATAGATGTTTATGTGTAGCATAATCTTCTAGACTGAACAAATTTGCAAAAAGCAAAACTGGATTTTTCTTCTTGTAGGTTTGTGTGAAACAGAATAATCAGCCTGAGAAGTAATGTTAAAATGCATTCATTGCATATCTCGAACTGTTACTTTCTTGTGGTGTTTGGCATTGTAATTCATTTAGTGGTGATTGTGGTTTGGTTTTTTTTCCAACTTGCTAGAAAATAAGAAAGAAAATAAACTTCTTGTTTTGCTGTTATTTCTGGAAGTAGCCTTAATGACGCCTATGAAATAGTATGGGATTTTTTTATTTTATACTGTTCTGCATTGATAGCAAAAGACAAAAGACCCCTTGAATGCACTATTTCTATTCATAGTGACATAATTGGTCATACAAACCTTCCTGAAGTAAGTAAATATTTCTTTGATTGGGATACTTGCTGTTATATAATACATGGAAGTATCACACAGTAGTATATCTGAAGAAAAAACTACTTGAAAAGGATGTTTTAAGATACAGCGGATATATCTGTATTCTTTTCTTATTTTATTTTTGTTGGGGAGCCTAAGTATACCCAATTCCTGTTGCGTACAAAGCCAGGGTATGTGACATGGGGCTGTTATCAAAGCAACTGTGTTCTCTTAACAGTGTCCCGCTTACTTGCTTCTCCTGATGGCTATAAACAGTAAAACTTTAAATCAGTGGCTCTATTTGGTATACAGAGCCTTTCCCTCTGAATTATACTAAAACATTTCTCTCTTGTAAATAAGAAAGGGGCTGTAAATTAAGAATGTACTATTTTCTTTTTGGGGAGAGTTGGCGTGTGTGAGGGAGTTTATCGGGCTAAATTTACAGCTGGTTGAGTAGAAGGAGAGAAATAGAGTTTATGCTCCTTCCAGCACTTAAAGCAGGCCTGCAGGAAAGCTGGGAAGGGGCTCTTTGTCAGGGGGTGCAGTAACTGTGAACTGTGTCAGCAGTTTTAAGCTCAGAGAGGGGAGTTTTAGATTAGATATTAGAAAGAAATATTTTACTGTGAGGATGGTGAGGCACTGAAGCACGTTGCCCAGGGAATTTGTGGGTGCCCCGTCACTGAAGGTGTTCAAGGCCAGGTTGGAGGAGGCTTTGAGCAACCTGATCTGGCGAAAGGTGTCCCTGTCATTGGCAGAGAGGTTGTAACTGGATGATCTTTATGGTCCCTTTTAAATCCAAATTATTCTATGATTCTATGTATTTTTGCCAACTGTTGTAGAGACCCATCTGAGCTATTACGAAAATTTTAAGAGTGTGCTCATGAGAGAATGAGAGAGCATGTATGTGTTCTCATTCTGATTTGTTTGTGAGGATTTGGGTTTCATTTTGGCCATCTGTGCCATAAGGGAAGTGTACCAGTCTCCTGTTATCTTCATCACAAATGTGGTGGCGAAACATAGCCTTTCTTTTTGACACAAAATTTGCTCTCCTCCCCTTACTTAAAACTGATCATGCATTTTTGGGTGCTTGAGTTTAAAATAAAGTAATTTGACCTTTTTTGTTTATGAAACATTGTCTCTGCTACCACTGCTCTATTTTCATTGCTGCTTTAACTGCTTTTGATACAGAGGAGAAAAGTTGGAATAATCACAGCCACTTAATCGAGTCCATTGCTTGTTTGTTTGTTTTTCTGGAGGAATATTCTATATGCCTGGAATTCAGAGGCCATTTTAAGCTGTGCTTGATTTTACAGTGATCCCAGTACATTTTTGTCTGTCCTTAGCAGCAGGCTTTGTTAGGAATTCTGCACTGATTTTTCTGTTATTAAACCATCTTCATCAAGGCCAAATCTTTCTCTGTTAGAGCCTAGTGACCTTCCAGCTCTCTTTGTTCTTTAATGTAAAGGGAGGTTCTTGATATATCCTAGAATCATAGAATGTCCCAAGTTGGAAAGGACCCACGAGAATCATTGAATCCAACCCCTGCGCATGCATAGGACAGCCCAACATTCACACTGTGTGTCTGAGGGCATTGTCCAAATGCTTCTGGAATATTGTCTGGTTTGGTGCTGTTACTGCTGCACTGGGCAACCTGTTCCAATGCTCCACCATCCTCTGGGTGAAGAACTTTTTCTTAATATCCAATCCAACCCAACCCTCCCCTGGCACATCCTCCTGCCATTCCCTCAGGTGCTATCATTGGTTGCCAAAGAGAAGAGATCAGCACCTGCTCCTCCTTCTTCTCTTGTGAGGAAGCAGTAAATTGCATTGAGTTCTCCCTTCAAGTCTCCTCTTTCTCCAGGATGAACAGATCAAATGAGTTTAGCTGCTACTCCTACGGCTTCCCCTCTAAACCTTTCACCAACTTTGTGGACCTTCTCTGGACACTCTCCAGTAGCTTGATAGCCTTTTTATACTGTGGTACTCAAAACTGCACCTAGTACTCAAGGTGGGCTGCACCAGTGCAGAGTAGAGTAGGACAATCACCTCCCTTGACTGGCTATAGATGCCATGCTTGATGCACCCCAGGACACTCTTGGCCCTCTTGGCCAGGGCATACTGTTGGCTCATATTCAACTTGCCATCAACCAGCATTCCCAGATCCTTTTCCACAGGGCTGCTCTCCATCCTCTCACTCCCCAATCTGTATGAATATTCAGGGTTGCTGCATCCCAGGTGCAAAATCTGGCACTTGCCGTTATTAAACTTCATAGAGTTGGTGGAGAATGTGGACACTGATCCCACTACCTCTCATATCCTGCCCTGATGCAGATGTAAAAATGCAGAATTTGTTATTATTGTGAGAAATCTTGTAGTTCAGCATGACTGAATCCACCTTCCCTTCCCTTCATCACCCTTATTTTATTGCTTTTTGGAGATCCAAAGCTGCATGCGGTATTCCCGGAGTGCTGGCTAAAGGCAAATAGACACTTATTAGTGAGAACTTAGCCTGTAGACATACCTTAGGATATTCTTAGCCTTCCTTGCAGATATGGCTAACTGCTGGGTCATGTTAAGGACACTGTCTGCCCAGAACCCTGGCTTCATTCCAGAGAGGTGTGCCCTGGGTAGTCAGTGTCCAGCCTGTCTGAGGAACTAGCCCTCCTCAGGTACAGGACCTCATGGTTGTCCTTGTTTTACTCCATAAGATGCACGTGTGACGTGGTGGAAGGGGTTTGAAGATGCATTTCATAATCTTGTGGGTTAAACATGGTATGTAGTTTAGGTTTTTATTCCAGTAGTTTAGGAACTTTGGGAGTTCTTCCAAAGTCATACCTGTTTTTAAGATATTGTGGGTTTTTTTTAATTTTAAAATTCTATCAGAATAGAATATACAAATAATTTTAATTGTATTTTCAAATCTTGGCATACTTCATTAATGAAATACAGGAAGAGAAAAAAAATACAATTGGATACACACTTAGTGGTGTGTCTTGTTTCTTTACATGGGCTTATTTTTCTTAGCTCCTTAGTGGTTGAAGTGATGTCTAGAGTGCTGCATTTCTAGCTAAACAGAAGTGTCCTGGTGGTAAAATGTTACCCATGTGCATGTAATCTCTTACAAGCCCAGCTGTATGATTCCAGCCTCCAGTGCTAATCATAAATATTGTTTCAATGTTTTTGGCTCTATACCTTTCTTACATTTTATGTCAATTATTTCTCTAGGTATTGCCAGGCGTCTGAAGTGGTTGACCAAGACCTAAGGACTTGGAACAGTGGTGAGTAAATTAAATTCAGATTATATTGTCTGGTATTTTCACATGCTGTCTGACTCTGAAGTTTCACTGCTGTTCGAGGGGTGGAAGATGTGTGGTAGGTTATGTCTTTTGAATATTTTCTTCTGAGCACCAAGTTGCTGTTCAAGGAGGATTCATCTCAATTTTTTAAACAGAGATTTTAAGAAGACAAAGAGGAGGTAATCTCAGTGATTGCTTTTGATATGTGAAAACTCCTTTCCTCCTTGATTTGAAAATGCTGAACCTAAGGTATTTCAGGCAGAGCGGTTCAATGTACACTTGTTGAAGCAGTAACACACACTGTGACCCTTTGTATTAAATGAATGATGCTTCAATCCAAGCTGCTCAGAATCACGCCAGTGTATACATTAAGCAAGTATAAAATCAGATATTGTTCTAGTATGCATGGAAATGTAAGGTAAGTTGCTAAATTACTGCACGCTGAATTGTTTACTCCCTTTAAACACCTAAGCTTATGTCTGTGGTTCTTAATTCCTGCTCTGCAAACCATGGTGTCTTTTGTAAAGATGGGTAATTTTGGTGATCTTCTATGCCCTCCTGGTTGCTGATTCTTTGCAGGGTATGTGCTAATTATGTTGTGACTGTATCATCTGTTGTGACTAGTGAAGAATGCAGGAAAGATGTAAGGAAGAACTTTAAAAATTTCAAATACTTTTTAAAGTGAGTTTCGTTTAGTAATGCATTTATAAATACAGCATTTGCAGTTCCTGGCCTGTGGGTGTAGGCTGGCAAAGAGAGCCTTACAAATGCAGATAAAATCATAAACTGTTAATGCATAAAATAATAGTAGTAATAATCATGGAATCACTAGGTTGGAAACGACTTTTGAGATCATCAAGCCCAAGCACACCTGTCCACTACTAAATCATATCCCTAAGCACTTGACCTACCAGTCTTTTAAACACCACAGTGATGGTGACTCAACCACCTCCCTGGGCAGCCTTGGGCCCAACTTGTGACAGGTTTCCGATTTGAAAAGGACTAAACAAACTGCTTGCCTAGACTGTAGCACATCGGTTTCTCTAGGAGGAGACTGTGGAAAACCATATCAAAAGCCTTGGAGAAATCCAGGTATACTGTGTCTGCTGCTTGCCCCATGCTTCTTAAGACAATGTCCACTATGCTGGTTAAGATAGTATCTGCCACTCATGCCATTACACTTGTTAAGTGTAGAGGCGATACACAGTTGATAAGATTAGCTCTGTGCAGATCTAACTTGTTGAGAGAAAATTAAAATTGTAATTTTTCCTTTATGACAAAATATTTCTCTACAGATGTGCTAAGCTGCACAGCAAAGGCCTAGTCTTAGTTTTCTTCTTAGGCACTGCATATGTTGTCTTGAAAATAGGTAAGAACTTAATTCCATAAAAATCTGCGGTTCAGTTGCAACAACATACTCAATGAAATTGTAATTTGAAGCAAGAAATAAACAACTGAGATAAAAATTTCAAGTACAAAATTACCTTCTGAAAAGCTGTTCATGAAATCTCTGGTATTTTGCTTATTCTTTCCTCTTCTTTTTCCCTTCAAGTTTTCAATTTTAATTTTAAGAACATTCACATACTTCTTGACTTGTATGTGTGCTCCTTTTGTTGCAATATGAGTAGGATAAGGGCTTGTAATGCCTTTTCTAATAAACATGAGGGTTTTACCTCTGGAAGCCAAAAATAGCTGTAGCCAGTGTTGCTGGTTTTACTTGGCTTTGTTATCAGCCAGGGTAAATAGGAAGTTATATATTTGTACTGCTTTTCCTCTATGAGCAATGTCTTTTCTTTTGTCTGTGCTTTGCCTTTTTTTTTTTCCTTCCATGTAATTTCTCTTTGTTTACTCCTTCATTGGGGAACTTTAAGGTGATTTGAAAGCAAGGCAAAAATTGCACCCCATTTCCATTTAATAGAAACAAACCCAGCAGTGGACATTTTTTCACTTCCTTTCATTTTGTCTGTCATCAGAGGGGCAGTTGGACAAGTTGCCAAGTCAGGAAAATATTAAGGTTTGGAGAACTTTCTTTGGGAAGGCACTGGGAGCTTACAGATACTAAAGACCACACTGAACTGATAATTTGCTTATGGAGACACAAATACAACAGCTGATTTTAATTTTGTTATTTCTGGAACCCAGTGCAGTTCTTGACAAGGAGATGCCATGCCACAAGGAGTGAGTAAATAGCAATTGCATCCAGAGGAAGGAGTGTGATGTAGGAGCTAGAGCTGCCTCTCCTGACTCTTGCATTTGATTTCTACCTCAGTTATTAACCTGCTAGGTGATATTAGGACAGTTAATTATTTCCTACTCTTTTTGTCCTTCTAGATTGCAAGCTTTTATCCAGATATTGCTCCCTGGTTCATCTCACTGTGCTTTGATAGCTGTCCTTTAGTGTTTCTATTTTTACTTGCAGAGTTTCTCTCATGCTGTGACACTAACTCTCAGGAACTCATTGTGTGGTGTGGAATCCTGAAGTCACTTGAATATTTATTCTGCAAGAGGAAAGCTAGTAGTACTAGTCAGAGCATGGTTTCTTGTTGCATCTGGTCTTGCATAACTGCAGGCTGATGCCAAAAGGGGCAGTACTACTTCTGCCTGTTCTTCCCTTCTTGCAGCAGATCCCAGCCCCACAATGAGTTCAAGGAAAGCAGCTGATTCAGTAAAAAGCCCTGACTGCTTGGGAAAGAAAACTACATCAGATAACTATGCTGGCCTGGCATATCCTGTGTCTAGGAAATTACTAGGAACCAAGAGGGAATAAGCAGCTGGGAGTTGGTAGAGAGAGTAATACTGTTTCTTTCAGCAGCAGGTAATAAATACACCCAATGAGACATTGCATGAAAACCTAGGGTTGTTAAGAGCTGCATTTTAAAACCAGACTTTGAATGTATCAGAAGAATACTTTGCAATGGGTGTGATAGCCCGTCTTCAGTTCTGTTGATGTTGGTTGCTGATGTTGTGTATTCTTCATTGGAAGTAGTTTTTACTAATACAGCTTTATAAATATTTTTTCTGAAGTAGCAATCATCTTTGTGATCCATGTTACAATTTCAAGACATGTTTCTGATACCTAAATATATGTTTGATTTTATTTAGTTTTCATGTAAATTGAGGACCACTTAATCTTTCATATTGGGATGACGGAAGTTGCTCTTCATGTGGTATATTCTACAGACCTTTTTTTAATAATTTTCCTTTTAAACGCTGTCAAGAAACTTTGTTCTTTGAAAATTATTTCTGTAACAAGTTGACTCTTCGAAGGGTGTTTTTCAGGTACTGCCCTTTCTTGTAAAAATGTGTACACCAGATCAGATTGGTTTCTTTGACCTTACTTTCTTTGTGAGCCTCGTGTAATAAGATCTTGTGTTGAAGGACCTATCTCCTCTTCCCCACTTGTCCTAAGTGTCCATGAAATAAAGAGGCGGTGGATAGGATGGAGGTAGAGAAGTGAAATGTTAAAATATTTTGGGGAAATGTAGTGACTAACTTCAGTCAAGGAGCTTTACATAAGAACTCAACATGCTTGGCAAGGATGTATTTCCTGTCAATCACATTAATAGGTGAGGTTGCCGAGTAAATTCAGCTAAGCAAGGGGAACAGTTCAGCAGCTCAAAAAGCAAGCATGCCTCTGAAAATGCTGCAGCCTAACAAAGTCCCAGGGTCTGAAGCTGTACAACTGACCCAGCCAATGATGCAGCTGAAATTTCACATCTGTTATTTCTTACTGCCCACTTTTCTGGCAACAGCCAATCTTCATTTTTTCCATTATAGGCAGCTGCTGGAACTAAAAAGAGCTTGAGCTCATTTTCAGATGTGCTAGATAGACTGTGTTTCCCATTCCTCCTCCCCCTTCTTTCTACCAAATACTGCAGCACACTGACTTATTTCAAAAGTGCAGGATCTGTGCATTGTGTACTCTAAATGTGTCTGAAGATAAGCAGATGTGTTAGCCTCAGCATACAAATAATGTCTCAGAAACAGGGCCACCATGAATTCCAGGAAAAGAGGTATTCTTAGAAAGAAGCTGTCAGTGAAAGAATAGATTGACAAGGACTGCTTGTCAGGAATCACTAATATTATTGTTGTTGAAACTTGCTTTCTTCCCTGGCTGTGATTAGGATTACCTCATGCAGAAAGTAGAGCAGTGCGCAAAGCTGTATGGTGGAGACAAGTATCCTATGTGCAAGTAGAACTGAACTGCTTGAAATAAATAGTTCCTTTTTAATTTTTTGATGCTGACTTACCCTTTTTCTCTATATCCCAGAGAGGAATTATTCTTTTACATCCTTCCGGCCCTTTCTAGCTTAAGCTATTGGAGCTGTTAGACTACTTTCCAAAGTTATTAAAAGGAGGGCTGCATTTGTGCCTCTAAGTAAGCTTCCAAGTAACCCGTTGAAGGCTGTTCAAACTCATGTGTCTAAATACATTGTGGAATTGAAGCATAAGAAAACAATATGGGTTTTTTTCTTAACAATTTATGCAGGCAGACCATGGAAAAATCATTCAATGAGAATTATGAACTGAGAACTGGGCTGCCTGGTGAGCAAATGTTACTAGCTGAACTTTTGATGAATACCAGGGAACCACCAAAATTCCTACTTCACTGATTTTTAAAACAGCATTAAACCAATAGGGATGTGATTAGTATCAAGGATATCTACTGATACACGTAGGCAGGAATCCCTGACACTTGAGTCCTGTGGTCTGATCATGCCACTGTAGTTCTGCATAGGGGTAGTGCTTCCCTCAGCCTGGTAGTTGTAGTTTCCCACATGATTATGCAGAGTGACTTAGGACAAAGAGTAAACAACAGTGTGAGAATATTACCGACTTTCAGTGCAATGAAATAAATGGGACGAATGGAAGGAAGGAGGTGAGGTAACATCTAACCCAAAGGTGAATGCTATATATACCTCCAAAAATACTTCAAGATGCCTATGAAATATGTCTTTAAAATTAGTATGTTATTGTTCTGAAATCTTAGAATGGTATTTTGGTGAAATATATGCAATATTCCTGATAAAACTCGATGTTGCTGTAACTGAAAAGAATTGCTGTAACAAACAGGCTGATGATTTTCTTTAATTTTGCAGTTTTCATATCACTCTTACCTTCCTGCCGCTCCCACAAAAGCAAAATGGTTTCATCTAGTTGGTAGAAAGTTGCAGTTGTCCTTTGCTAGATCATTTTTAAATCCACCTCTTAGACAAATAATACAGGAAGAGAAATATTTTCAGAAAGATTCTTGTGTGGGTAAAATTTAATACAGTAGAAAACGAAAAAGTTTATAGTCTCTGAAGATGTGTAGATTTTATTAAATGAGGAAAAAATCCTTCCCTGCAGATAATTTTTATTTCATGTATTGGAAAAGTTGAGTCTAAGAAGAGCAAAATGAAATTCTATACTAGGGAAGTTAAAAACATCTCTTGAAATCCAACTAGTTTTCCAGACTGGGTTGAGCATATTTCTCTCTGGAAATTGGATACTTTCATATCCCTTCCTGAAACTGTCAAATCCATTAGGAATATGAAAATAAAGTACTGTTGCTTTCACATGTGTCATGGCAACATTATATTTAATGCAGTTAAAGCATTTTCTAGATCTGCCTTCCTGGCATTCTCAACAGTCCATCCTCTGCTGGCTGGTTATCAAGCTGTTTTTCTCTGTTACTGAGGTTTTTTTGATGACTGTTTTCCTGGCATCTGGAGAGACACCACCTCAGAGGTACTGCTAGCATACTAATGCTTGTGAAATATAGAGGTGTCATGGTTTAACCGTACTTGGCAACAAAGAACCACACAACTGCTCGCTCACTCCCCAACCAGGCCCACCCCCATGGTGGGATGGGGAGGAGAACTGAAAACAAAGAAGGTAAAACTCAGGGGTTGTGATAAAAAGAGTTTAACGGGACAGCAGAGGAGGAGAAAAACAATAACAATAGAAGGTACACAAAGCAAATGATACAAAGTGCAAACCAGAAACTGATGCCCCATGTGCACAGAGTTATGAACCATGCTGCCAAACTGCACACCATAGCCAGCTAACACCGTTATGTACTGAGCATGATGGCATGGTGTTGAATATCTCTTTGGACAGTTCATGTCAGCTACCTCAGCTGTGTCCTCTCCCAGCTTCTTGTAAAAATCCGCTCTATCCCAGCTGGACACAGGATGTGTCCACCTCTTATTCTATACCCCCTACATCATGCCCAGATCCTACATTTTCTCCTTAATCACTACAGCTTTTCCTGTCTTTGATGTACACTTAAACACAGAGATATCCTTTCAGTAGTCTATGGGGCATCCCTCTGAAATGTCTGTTGAGTTCATTTAATCCATAACTTTAGGTTCCATCTGTGGTAGCAGTCTTTCAGGGCAGGAGAGAGGGTGTGCGTGGTGCTGAATTATTCCATGCTGCAGCTGGAGCTTGTGGTTGGTGTATATGGCGTGGTCCATGCCTGTGGTCTGTGGGTTGAAGATGTCATTCCTGGGTGCTAGTGAAGCCAGTTCTGGTTCCATCACTGCTGTGCTTTGCTTGGTTTCAGTGTTTATTCTCCATAAATTTGGGCAATTCCTGTTTTAATACTCTTGGTATGGTGCATAGCAGCTGTGGTAGTGATGACATAAAATGACAGGTTATTTAGGAATTAACATAATCAATTTAATTCACTGGCACTTCTCACCCAAATCAAATCCCCTTGAGATACACAGCGGACCTCCCCACCTTTCTGCATCACCCACCCAGTGCACCCAAGTTCTTGGGCTAAAGCAATCCTGCAGGTTGGTTTGCCTTTGCATGAAGCAGCACTGACCCTGCCTGTTTCCACTAACATATTCTTTGTGACTACTCTGGGGACTTTATCACAGTTTTGACTGTGAAGGGCCAGCGGCCGGCTTGACTCATAGATCCCCTAGTGTTAACTAACCAGGTGGCCTTTGCTAAATGTGCATCCTGATGTTTGAAGGTCCCACTACCCGTTGCTCTCAGTGTAGTTTTTAGCAGTCCGTTGTATAGTTTGATTTTCCTGAAGGCTTGTGCATGATAGGGGATGTGATACACTTACTCAATGCCATGCTTTTTGGACCAAGTGTCTATGAAGGTGTTTTGGAAACGAGTCCCATTGTCTAAGGCAATTCTTTCTGGGTGCTACGTTGCCACAAGACTTGATTTCCAAGGCCCAGGCTAGTGTTCTGAGCAGTGGTATGGGCTACAGGGTAAGTTTCCAGCTGTCTGATGCTTGTTTTCACCATTGTAGGCACAAGGCACTCACCTTGGCAGGTTTGTGGGAGTGTGATACTATCGATCTGCCAGGCCTCCCATATTTATATTCCAGCCATTGTCCTCCATACCACAGAGGCTTTAACTGCTTAGCTTCTTTGATTACAGCATATGTGTCACATTCATGGATAACCTGTGTGAAAATGTCAATGGTCAAGTCTACCCTTTGATCCTAAGCCTGTGTATATCTTGCATCTTTTCCTGGATGGTCTGGGCTGTCATGGGCCCACTGAGCTATAAATAATTCACCCTTATGCTGCTAGTCCAAATCCACCTGACCAACTTTAGTCTTAGCAGCTTGATCCACTTGCTAGCTGTTGTGATGTTGTTCAGTAGCCCAACTCCTAGGTATATGGGCATCTATGTGATGTACTTTTACAAGCAGATTCTCTAGCGGGGCAGCAATATCTTGCCACATTGGGACAGCCCGGTTGAGTTTGCCAGTTGTTCTGCTCCCATTGTTGTAACCACCCCACGGGGCATTTGCTACCATCCACAAGTCAGTATAAAGTACAGGCCATTTTTCTCATTCAGGAGTATCTAAAGCCACATAGATGGTTTTCACCTCTGCAAACTGACTTGGTTCACCTTGTCCCTCAGCAGCTTCTGGGACTCATTGTGCAAGACTCCAGATGGCAGCTTTTTATCTTCAGTGTGTTCTTAGAATGCAACAACACCCATCAGTGAACAGGGTGTATTACTTCTCATTTTCTGCTAGTTTATTATGCAGTGGGGCCTCTTCAGCACATGTCACCTCCTCCTCTGGCAATGTTCCCAAATCTTTGCCTTCCAGCCAGTCCAGGATAATTTCCAGTATTCCTGGTCAATTGAGGCTTCCTAAGGCCCAGTGTGACCCACTTACTCCACAGTGCATCGGTTGCATGAGGTGTAGAGGGGAACCCTCTCTCTGAACATCCAGCCCATCACCTGTAGTCAGAGTGCCAGGAGGAGCTGTGCTTCAGTATCAACCACTTCTGAAACAGCTCAGACTCCTTCATATGCTGCCAATAACTCTTTTTCAGTCAGATAATAGCAGGCTTCAGATCCTTTGCATCCTTGATTCTAAAATGCTGGGGATTGATCTTTGGATTTTACCTGGTGCTTTCTATCAGGGCCTCCAGAGCCAATCTCCCCAGCAGCAGTGTAGACCACATTTTTAACATCTTGTCCTGCTTGGAATGGACCAAGGACTACTGCATGAACAATCTCCCATTCAATTTGTTTAAAGGCATATCATTGCTCAGGGACTCATTTGAGACAGTTCTTCTTATGGGTCAATTCATAGAGAGGCCTTAGAATGTAATTTGGAATATGCATCCTCCAAAAACCCATAATGCCTAAGAAAGCTTGTGTTTCCTTTTTGTAGTTAGTGGAGACTTAGCTGCTATTTTGTTCATTGCACCATTGGGATCTGACAACACCCATCTTGCATTTTAGTCCTTAAAACTGGATCTCCTGTGCAGGTTCCTTGCCCTCTGTTCATTTTATGGCAAAACCAGATTTCAGAAGGATTTGAAGTATTCTTTTCCTCAAAAAACTTCTGCTGCTGTGTTGCCACATTCAATGATGTCAATGTATTGCAGGTGTTCTGCAGCTTTACTTTGTCACAGTGCAGTCTGGTCAGTCCATGGCAAATGTTAAGACTGTGTTTCCACCCCCCGGGGCGGTTAACTCCAAGCGTACTGAGGACCCCTCGAAGTAAAAGCAGACTGTGGCCTGCGCTCTGCTGCCAAAGGAGGAAAAAACGCATTCGTGATACCACTTGTGGCATATCTCTTGGCTGCCCTGAACTTCAGATCATGCTGCGGGTCTATTATGTCTGGCACAGAAGCACTCAGCAGTGGTATGACTTCATTCAGGCGACGACAGTCTACTATTAGTCCCCACTCTCTATTAGATTTCCACACTGGCCATATGGAACTGTTAAAGGGTGAGCGAGTCTTATTGATCACTGCTTGGGTCTCCAGCTGATGAATTAGATATGAATCCATATTGGAGAGTCCTGGTCGGTGCAATATTACCACTGATGCATTGTTGTGGTAGCAGTAGGTGCCTGTTCTTTGACTTTCAGCAGTCCCACAACAGAAGAGACCAAGCAAGGTAAACAGCTGTTACTTTCTTCCACCTGAAAGTCTGATATGCTGAAAGCGCACTGGTACCATTTTGGGTCCTTTCAGTACCCTCTCCTGGGGCAGTCTGTGCCAAGGATGTATTGGGCCTCTGGACCTGTCACAATAGGGTCCTTTTGCCACTCATTCCGAGTCAGAATCCCTTCAGCTTCTAATATGTTTAACTGTTGGCATCGCTGTGTCCCTCCAGAAGTACAAGTGGGTTCTCCCTCATAGCTTCATGGCAGTAGGGTACATTGTGCACCAGTGTCCACTAGAGCCTTATACTCTTGTGGATCTGACATGCCAGGTCATCAGATCCACACAGTCCAATAAAGCCGGTTGTCCCTTTCTTCCACCTGGCTGGAGGCAGGGCCCCTTAGTCCTGGTCATAGTATTCATTACTCACTTGTAAAAATCAGTTAGAAGTTCCTTCAAGGGGAATTAGAAGTAAGGTGGAGTTGAAGCCTTCTACTCTCTCTGGGGAGCTGTCTGCTGGAGTGGCAATTTTCCTGGAAGAATCCCTTTCTGTGATTGTTTTTGCCTTACAACTCAGGTACTTCTGCATTTAGGGTTGAGGTAGGCTTTTCATCATACTTCCTCATGTCATTTCATAGAATCATAGAATCATAGAATCGCTACGTTGGAAGGGACCTACTGGGTCATTGAGTCCAACCATTCCTAACACTCTCTAAACCATGCCTCTCAGCACCTCATCCACCCGTCCCTTAAATACCTCCAGGGAAGGTCACTCAACCACCTCCTTGGGCAGGCTGTTCCAGTGCCCAGTAACCCTTTCCGTGAAAAATTTTTTCCTGATGTCCAGCTTGAACCTACCCTGACAGAGCTTGAGGCCATTCCCCCTTGTCCTGTCCCCTGTCACTTGGGAGAAAATGCCAGCTCCCTCCTCTCCACAACCTCCTTTCAGGTAGTTGTAAAGAGCAATAAGGTCTCCCCTCAGCCTCCTCTTCTCCAGGCTAAACAACCCCAGCTCTCTTAGCCGCTCCTCATAAGACTTGTTCTCCTGCCCCCTCACCAGCTTCGTTGCTCTTCTCTGGACACACTCCAGAGCCTCAACATCCTTCTTGTCGTGAGGGGTCCAGAACGGAACACGGTATTCGAGGTGTGGTCTCACCAGTGCCGAGTACAGAGGGAGAATATCCTCCCTGGACCTGCTGGTCACGCTGTTTCTGATACAAGCCAAGATGCCATTGGCCTTCTTGGCCACCTGGGCACACTGCTGGCTCATATTCAGTCAGCTGTCAACCAACACTCCCAGGTCCTTTTCCGCTAGGCAGCTTTCTAGCCAGACTTCTCCTAGTCTGTAGCACTGCACAGGGTTGTTGTGCCCCAAGTGTAGGACCTGGCATTTGGCCTTGTTAAACCTCATGCCATTGGTCTCAGACCAGTGGTCCAGCCTGTTCAAATCCCTCTGCAGAGCCTCCTTATCCTCCATCAGATCCACGCTTCCAGGGTTATGGAGGTAAAACCACAGGGTGGCCTGTGGTGCATGTCCTCTATGTCCTCTCTCTTGAGCAAAGGAACTCCTAATAGTTGAGGTATTAGTCTATACAATTTGGGAGTAGGATACGTCCTCTGTGAGTTGCCAGACCTCCCTGGGGCTGTTTCTCCACATCCTCCTCTTTTTGTTGCTGGACTTCCCAGGACAGTTTTCCAAACATGTTTTCAGATTTTTTTTGACAATCTTTCCACAGCAAAAACACAAGACTGTAGGGAAGAAGAGATACTTCCTTCATATTGCTGGAGTTGGCCAGCTAATTCATCCTCTGTTTTTCTTTCGGAATCACAGAATGACTTAGATTGGAAAAGACCTTTAAGATCATCTAGTCCAACCACAAACCTCACACTGCTGAGTCCGCCACTAAACTATGTCCCTAAGCACCACATCTACATATCTTTTCAATACCTCCAGAGATGGTGACTCGGCCGCCTTCCTGGGCAGCCTGGTCCAATGCTTGACAACCTTTTTGGTGAAGAAACATTTCTAATATTCAATCTACACCTGCCCTGGCACAACTTGAGGCCATTTCCTGTGGTTCTATCACTTGTTACCTGAAAGAAGAGACCAACACCTGCCTCACTACAGTCTTCTTTCAGGTAGTTGTAGAGAACAATGAGGTCTCCCTTCAGCCTCCTTTTTTCAAGACTAAACAGACCAAGTTCCCTCAGCTGATCCTCTTAACACCGGTGGTCCAGCCCCTTCATCAGCTTTGTGGCTGTTCTCTGGACACACTTCAGTGCCTCAATATCTTTTTTGTACTGAGTGGCCCCAAACTGAGCACAGTATTTGAGGCACAGCCTCACCAACACTGAGCATAGGGAGGCAGACACTTTCCTCGTCCTGCTGGCCACAGTATTTCTCACACAAGCTAGTATGCTTGTATGAGAAATGGGCCCAGCACTGGCTCATTGATTCGGCCAGCTATTGGCAAACACTCCCACTTCTTTTTCCACCTGGTAGCTTTTCAGGCACTCATCACCAACCCTGTAGCATTGCATGGGGTTGTTATGACCTAAGAGCAGGACCTAACACTCAGCCTCATTGAGCCCCATACAGCTGGCCTCATCCCTATCTTCCAACCTGTCCAGATCTCTTTGTAGAGCCTTTCTTCCTTCAAGCAAGTAACTGTCCTACACAACTTGGTGTCATTTGCAAACTCACTGAGAGTGCACTTCAATCTCCTCCTCCAGATCATTGATAAAGAGATTAAACAGAACTGGCCTCAACACTCAGCCCTGGGCACCACCACTTCTGACTGGCTGCCAACTAGATTTAATTCCATTCACCACAACTGTTTGGGCCCAGCCATCCAGCCAATTTTTTACCCACCAAAGAGGATACCATCCAAGCCATGAGCAGCCAGTTTCTCCAGCAGAATGCTATGGGAAATGGTGTCAAAGGCTTTACTGAAGTTTAGACAGACAACATCCATAACCTTTCCCTCATATACTAAGCGAGTTACTTGGTCATATAGGGAGATTAGGTTAATCATGCAGGACCTAAAACCATGCTGACTGGGCCTGATGACTTGGTTATCCTGTATGTGCTGCATGATGGCATTCAAGATATTCTGCTCCATAACCTTCCCCAACACAGAGGTCATGCAGACAGGCCTGTAGTTACCCAGATCCTCCTTCTGGCCCCTTTTGTAGATGGGCATCAAATTTGCTAATCTCCAGTCAGCTGGGACCTCCTCAGTTAGCCTTCTAAAGGACACTATTGCACATGAGCTGGTGTACAATAATGGTGCAGTCCATGAAAACTTGTGTGCATTTAACTTCATCAGGATCTGAGAGTAACTGCTCATTATTCAGATAAATATAAATCACCTTTAGCTCAGCTAATTCCCTCATATAATGGATACCTCTCTGCATGGTGGTCCACTTGCCTGGATGGCATGTAATACCTTTCTTGAAAGGATAACTTTCCCTTATGCCTGACAGAAGTTACCTCCAGAGGTTGAGGACTTCTGACTTTTTTCCAATTACCTCGTAAATGCCCCCTTCCCTAGACGGAGATCTCAGTTGCTTGGCTTCCCTAGCCCCTAATTTTGAACTACTGCCCTCATTATCCCAGCACTGGAGCAACCAGGTAACAATGTGCTTGCCTGGATAGGAGCTGAAGCCTTTTTGCATCTCTCATGGCTTACTCAGGGATAGGGATTGGGTAATCTCTGTTTCTGCCTCTTCCTCCTGTTCGTGTAATAGCCCTGGTTCATCATCAAAGCAAACTGATTTTTTGTTTATTTCTTCTTCTGTATAGGAGAAACTGATGCAGGCACAGGCTGGTCACGTGGTTCATCCGCAGTGCCTGTTGACAGGGTTGGGATAGCCACAGTGTATATCATGAGGGTTTGAGTAGCCGTGGTGCCTGCCTGCCTGTTTTCCTTCTCTTACTCCTTTGGGTGCTCAAGAATGTTTGGTAGATACTGGTCAGAGCCCAGCACAGTGCAGCAAGTTGTGCCTCTTTGGAACAGCCACAGCATTTTCCTTTCTAATATTCTATATCATCAGGATCCTGTGGTTGTTTTGAAGTGAAGTTCCACACTGTTGGGGATGAGAAATTCTCTAGATACCTGCCCTTATTCTCCCGCATGCCCTGCCACCCATGCCTATCCAGCCTCAGGGCAGATCTCTGGGAATTATTCTTAAAAACCATTTTTGTAACAATAAACAAGGCCCAAGACGTGTTTGGGAGACCTAGCATTAGGAGCATGCTGGTTTGGACAGCCTAAGGATATTCAGAATTCTCAAAAGCTCGTAAGCCAACACTACACAATATGATAGTACACATCAAAGTTATAATTCTAATCTTTCTCCTACAGGTGATAAACAGCACTGCAAGGAATATGTATAGCATGTAAGGATTTACATAACACATCAGCATTGTGACCAGAAACTATTACACTAATACAGTGAATACTTATAGCAAGTTTGTTTTAACGTGCTCTGGTCAGATTCTCATAATTCCAGCAGCCCAGACACTCTGTTGCCCATCAAAAGTGACTTTTGTAATTTAACCCCTAGCTGGCAACAAAGAACCACACAGCCGCTTGCTCACTTCCCTGCCCTGTCCTACTCAGATGAGGAGAAGAATTGGAAACAAAGAAGGTGGAACTCATGGGTTGGGATAAAAACAGTTTAACAGGACAGCAAAGAAGGAGGAAAAAAAACAATTATACCAATACCAATAAAAAACTATACAAAGTGAGTGATGCATAGGCCTAAACTGCTCACCACTTGGAAACGGATGCCCCACGTGCTCCTGAGCTGTGATTACTGAGCCCCAAACCAAGCTGTGAAACATATTGCAAAACCATGACTCCCCGCAAGCCACCTCCCTTATATACTGAGTATGACATCTTGGTATCAAATATCCCTTTGGCCAGTTTGGGCTAGCTGACCCAGCTGTGTCCCCTCCCAGCTTCTTGTGAAAATTAACTCTAACCCATCTGAATCCAGACAAGAGGGATTACTCTGCTTAGCCTACACATGTAATATATATATGTGAATCAGAAGAGAATTAACCAAATGCCATGACTCTCACTTGTAAGATTCTTATCCCATTTATTTTTACTTCTTTTAATCGCCAGTTTATATGTACAACTCCTTCTTATTAAATGAAATCAGTGAACAGTACTAGAACACTTTAGTTTGTGCTGTGTTTCAGCAAGTGATTTCAAAAATTCATCACTTCGGTTTTAGGATGGTACTTAGATAACAAGAGTGAGATGGGAATTAGGATTAGCAGTGTGAAATCATATTTTTTTTACATGTTTTGTGACAGCCTGAAAGATTGCTGTGGTGTTTTAGGTCTGAATGTATTTGTATTCATATCTGTCCTGTATTCTGATGCTCTCGCAGTGGTCGGCATTCACTGCTGTACCTATAGCAACTCACCTGTCACTCTTATTAATGAACCAGTGCAAATGCTGTGCCAGTGGGCAAGAAGGTGTTCATAGCGAATCAAGATCTTAATGTGTTCCATCTTGTCTGTGTGATGGAAGAGTTCACTTTAGGCAAAGCAGAAATTAAAGTGAGGTAAATGAAAAAATGAAAAAAAAAAAAGCTCAGAGGAAATAGAGTAACTTCTTAAAGCATTGAAGATAATCAGCCTTACTAACCTGAAATTATGTGAATTGATATTTCATCAGATGATGGTCTAACAAAGCTATAACTCAAAAGCTATTTCTGAGTGCAAAGATCCTTAGTGCTGTTTCCAAATATGCCTGGAGGCACAGCTCAGAATTTCATACTTACAGAAAATCTCTCGGAAGTATTGGGTGTTTCCAGGTATATGAGTAGCCTTAAAAGAAACCTGCTTACCTTGGCACACTTTGAATAATTTTACCTGTTAGAGCATCAAATAGCTCAAGGTACCACGAGCAACCTTCTAGTGCTGACTGAGCTTGATTCAGAATCATTAAAAAGTGAAAAGAGGATACTGCTGAAGTGTTTTGCAGTTATCAGAGATCAGAGAAAAGTAATTATTTAACTGATGAATTATTATGGAATGTAGTAACAGGTGTCTGTAATTGTGATGGTCTAAGGAATATATCCAGAAATATATATCTAGAAAGGAAAAAAAAAAGGGATTTCATTTACAAAGACACAAAGGCCTTCCTTAGTGATACTCTGGAAAAGGGATAAGGTACTGCATTCACTTAAGAGTTCCAAAGTCTCAATTTATCCCTAAGAATTGTTTCTGTTTTAATAGATAACTTTGTGGAATTTTAGAAAGGTTGGTGAAAACAGAGATACAGATTAAGAAAGGGAAGAGTAGCAAACAAAACAGTTAAAGGAATAAAAGCCAGTGGCTAGGGAGTCCTTAAAGAAACAGAGGTTGAAAGCTTTAAATTCACTGGCTCCCATAAAGTAAATAACACCTGTTGTTCCTCCTGCACCCTAGGATGAGAGCTAGAAAACTCTCAGGTGTCCAGGTGTGGGGAGCTTCTGAGGAGTTTCTAAGGGTCATGATGGTGTCACTTCATTACAGCATCGTGCTCAGCTGCTTAGGTAGCATAACAGTGGGGTGGAAAGAATAGAACAGAGCACAGATACTTCAAAAGGCTTTTCATTAAGTCATTTTAAAACTAGATTCTGGAAAAGATGAGAAATTAGCTGTAAGAGATATTAATCTGGCACGGACTTTTTTTTCTGGGGAGAAAACTGCAGGGCTTGCTTGCTTTCTTAGGCTGTGAGATACTCAGAGATCTACAAACCTTACAACAAAGCATTAGTTCTCCTTAGACTGAGTGCTCGTGATAACTAAAGATATAACAGCTCATGCTTTGCAAACCAGTGTGCACCTCACTTAGATGAAAATTGTGTCTTAAGGTATGAATCTCTTGTGAGTACACAGAAATAGTCTGTGGAAATGGGACCAGAACTAGGACTGATAATGAGCTGGATATTGCTCTGTTCCATTTTTGTTTTTTCTTCTGGGGGAAAAAAAAAAAGGTATTTCTAATTTAAATCACTGATGTATCTTGCATAAGTAAAGAGCTAAGTTTGCTTAGCTGTTGTGATACTTCCCTTTTTGTAAAAATATTTTTAATCTAATCAGGGATTTTATTCCAGTGTTTTTTCCTTCTTAATAAACAAAAAAATTACAATTTCATAATGCCTCACCCAAAAATTCTATTTTCACTTTGAATGAATGATTCACTTCATATTTGCCATGATTGTAGTCATACTTTTCTCTAAAATTGTTAACTTTACTGACCAGACAAATTCTGAAGCCTTTACCCCTTCTTTATGATCACTGTTGTTACAGAGCCGCTGATAAGTGCTTTAAGTTCAGCCCAGTTGCAAAGGCCAAAAGCTTCATTTAGGGCTTGTTCTCACAGCTTTCGAGCTGGATTTTGCTGAGTGACGTTGAGTCATATGCAGTCCATTTGTTCTGCTAACAGCCCAGCTGTGGATACTTAAAATCCCCTTTCCTTGTTGCTCCTTGGAACAAGAGGTTTAATTTTTACAGGCTCATAGGAACCAATTAGATTAACAGATGTTAAAGGGAGCCAGTTTCAAGTCTTGGTGGGAAGTAGTAATTTGGAAAGACTTGTGTAAGGGCTTGCTGACATGTAGGTGATGAGTGTCTGTCTTTGAGGATGAAGGTGCCATGAAAATTGCATCACTTTTCTCCTCTGTTTGCTGAGGCCAGATGGGGATGTTTGTAAGAATAGCAGCTGGAGCACAGTCTTGGATATTTTAGTAAGTAATGGCATACTGTAGAAGATCATCCTTGGTTTTTTGTTTCCTGTACTGTCTTGAGCTCCATAGAATCCTCAAATTCGTGCTTGCTTGAATTTGCTTTGTGGACAGAGTTTACCTTGGGGTCTTTTTGGTTTTCATTATAAATGAGAAGTTGATTAAAATGAGGAACATAGTCAAAATTTAATGTGAGAGAAACTGTTTACTTTATCTTTTTACTCCATTGCTGAAGCAGAATTGCTTCCTGCTGGTTGCAACCTGATAGAAAGCTGACATACTTTCAGTGTTGGAAACGAATATAGGAGAAACTTTTTTTTCCTTTTCTTCTTTCTTTACTGATTTAAACTATTTTGGTCATAGCTGGAATGGCAGTACCTGCTTCATACAATGGTTAGGATTTACAGAGGTTTATGTGAACATTGAAAGGCAATTTGTTTGCACCAGCTGCTTTTTAAAAACTTAGTTCTGAGAGTATTCAGAAGAGCTGAATTGAAAAATATTTAAGTGTGTTTGTATTGCAAGCATTTGCATGCTTTCCCTCTCTCCTTCCAATTTAGATAATGTTGATTCTTACAGGACCACTTGCATCTTGAATAGCATTTGAATGGTCTCAAAATCATACAACAGAATAACTGCTTTTAACTACAGAGGCCTGGCCACTGTTGTTTTCTTACTGATACTACTCATTAAATTTATTTGGCTGACAAAGGAAAAGAAAAAAAGGCAGAAAAACTAGCTTCATCTAGTTCTTGCAGTTTTTTGACTTATGCCAGCCTGCTTGTGGGTGGAACGTCATACCATTGCTATTGTAAACTGTCCAATAAATAAACAGTTGTTTTTCTCTAAGAGGGAAAAAATGGGGCTTCTCTCAGTAGTGAAAGTATTGACGAAGACATATTGAAATTAATTCATGTGGATCTTAGTGCAATGTCACTAAGTGTGAGAAGCAGTTTTGTAACAATTGCTTGCTTTCTGGGCAACAAAATCTGATAGCCAGTAGTCTGCATGCTTCATGCTTCTGTTTTTATATATATATAAAAAGCCAGATTCCTTTCCCTCTCACCATAGTAACAAAATTGTAAAATGTACTTATGTACATTACAAATGTACCACTGCTGAGGTTCCTAAATGTATGACTCAAGGAAAACACCAGATGACTCACGATAGAGTCACAAGAACTGGAAATCATCTGAGCTCCCTTAGTTTCAATTGGTATTGGCTATAGTTGCATATTTCTTTACAGGATCATACTTGTAGATTCACCTAGCAGCATATTTTTGTGGTGCTATCCATACTAACAAAAAAGAAATTATTATCACTGGGAGCTATGCAGTGCAATTTTGGCGGTGGAAATTTCTGTGCCAGGTGATGAAATGATAAGTATTGATTTAAGTAATTATACCCTTCCTTCACTAAGGGGCAATATAAGTTTGGCTTCATATTGATTAATTATAAGATATTAAATACCATGACACGCATCTTTACAGTTTAATTGGAAGCTAGTGTATTGTAAAATATCATATATTTAATAAAAGGATTACTTTACAAAACAGACAGAATAGCAGACTTGTAGATGAGAAAATTAGCTATTTTCCAGTTGAGTTTAATGTATTGATCTATGCCATATGCTTAGCTGTTTGTGTGTGTTAGTCCTGTTAGCTAACTGGCAAAGGGTGCAATGATCCAGCGTCTCTTTTAAGGGTCCAGCAGTTTGCAGCATGCCTAAATCAGTGAGAATTATGTGAAGTTATGTATTTTGTCAGATTTTCCTACCAGGGTGGCCCAATCTACCCAGGTGTTTTAGGCATTTTTAAAATGCTGGTTGTGTTCAAACTTGGAATAATCAGCAGAACTCTAAGAGTTGTTACATGATCCACCTGGATTTAATGCTTGAAGTAAGATACAGCTGTGGCTTTTTCAAGGGCTATTTCTCTGACCTTTGTACGCATGCAATTAACTTTGAGGGAAGGACGGTATCTTTGTATCCGTAGTAACACTGGTGTAACTCTGTCCAGAGTCCACTGGAGGTGGGTGAAACACCGCAGTTGGCTTCAGTGAGCAGTGACGACAGCCTTAACAATAGGAGTACATGTTGAAACACACCTCATACTAAGAGGCTTTTCTAGAACTTTACAGGATCTGGCATTTTTTTTTTTTTCACCTCTAGAGTCTATAAATTAGAAGGTTAAAAAAGAGGCCTAGAGAGAAATGTAACAAATACTAGTCTCAGGTATTTTAGAAGTCTTGGAGAAGAAGAGAGCAGTATTTGTAGATAAAATGTTGGACCTTTTGTCATTACCATAATTATTTTTGAAACCAAAGCAATGTCTTGTTGGGGACATAAGTGTATTTTCAGTGAAAAAAAATATTGAATTTTGAATGGCTTCAATTTGTCTTTATTTTAATTTCTGAATAATTTTGAGTAGTTTAAAACTTACAGTTTCATTTTTCTGATTAAATTCTCTGATTTAAGGAAAAAGACCTAGTCAGACTTGAATCTGCCTCTGAAAGCCTATTGAGTAAAACATTTATGATTCAATCTAAATTTATGATAATAGAATAGATTTTTTTTTCCCATGGAAAAGTTATTTAAGCAGACATGGAATGGAGTTGGTTTGATGTTTGCTGAAGTGTGATGAAGTACATGCTGTAGTAAAGGACTTATTATTTTAATTAAATTGATGTGCGAATCTTTGTGATCTTCATATTCTGATCATCTTTTGATAAAGGTCTAGACTGAGTTTTCCAGTTGCAAAAGCATTTTGCTGACTTGCGCATAATGGTTTACAATTGCACAATAAGGGTTGATGGCAGCTATGCTGATTAAGATACTGCCTTTGTAATTTTAACAAAATAAGAGACATTGTTGCAGATCATTATCATCATCTTTAATTCCTAAATGTTAGCATTAGTGTTATTTAGTACTGCTGTTAGCTATAGCTGGACAGGATTGCCTGCTTACTAGTTTTAAAAGGTAAATTGAATTGTGCTTCTTTGTTGCAGAGGGGAGCTGTTTTTTTGTACAGAGCAATCCTTGGTAGGTGACTTGCCCTTTCTGAAGTGCAAAAGGCTGTGGAGAAATAGGATTTTGCAGAAGGAAAAAAAAAACAGCTGGGACTCTAAATCACACAGACATTTTGGAAGTTGTGTGCCGCATATTGAATACTGTTGTATCAAAAGAAGATTCCAGATTTTCTTTGCTGAGTGGAAAGCCTTCCTGCAGTGATACTCAGAGAAAAGAATTCAGTGTTCCTTAACTTCTGCTTCTTCTCAGCTGTAGCAGGAAAATCGTCTGGAGTTTGCAGTGTTGTAGTAACTATAAATTACATAGCTTCTGTCAGTACAGTATTCTAGCACTGTATTTTGTATACCTCTAGCTGCCACCTTTGAAATGCAGAGTTGCTTCATGCAGTTTTTTGTTCTGTTATCAGTTGACTTTTACATATTACAAAAAATAATTAATATTCAGACACTAATTTTAGGTCTGAGGGACAATATGTAATTCTTCCTCTAAAAAGAGAGTACTATTGTGACTTTAATGAAAGCAACAATTTTTATTCTATTGTGGTGTAGGACTGGAGAGAGGATAGTGAAGCTTCATCACTAAGGTAAGGAGTCTCTTCTTGAATCTGAGTGATGGGTTTGTTATTTTGTTTCATCCCAGGATTAACTAGACAGAAGTAGTTCTTGTCAGATGCCATTGTCTCAGCTTTTAAGTCATACTGCTATCCCCTTCACATTTTAAATATGACTTTTAGCTCAAAAAGGGAAGGAAAATAGAGAAGTGCTGGGCAAATGGGAGGCTGATGGATAAGCTCTTATAGCAACGGTTTGTATGTTGGTCAATAGCAAGTACATGATGCTTATTTGGAAAATGATATTGGGCCAAGACTGTTTTGAAATATGCTTTCATCAGATCTGTTTCTAAGTTGTGTGAATTATTCCCCAGAACACTTTGCAATTGTTTCGACTTGCCATTTACCATCTTGATATCAAGCTGATGAAGAATTTTCCATGAACTTTCTTAAAACCCACAACTCTATAAAATCAGTGTTTGTCACAGGTTCATTCTACAGACTTTGACAAGAATGGAATTGCTGATGCAAACAAGTTTGCTCTGAAATGGCCAAAAGGAAAGAAGCTGGCCCCCATTTCAGCTGAAAGCGCTGAGTTGTGCTCTTATTCACTGATTCACTGACCTTGGAAGTCTTGTCTGTGTTTCAAGTGATGATTCTTAAATCTTGTGGTGCTGGCTGTTGAAGAAAAGTATGGATTATTTCTCTTTCTCATATACTTTTAGCTTTAGTGTATAGAGGTTTTTTGTTTCATTTTATCTTATATATTTTTTGGGGGGTTGTTTGGTTTGGTTTTTGTTTTTTTTTTTTTACAAAGCAAAGTTCAAAATTTTTTTGCAGGAAAGGAGAAAACTGTTTGACAGACAAAAATATATTTGTATACTAATGCTAAAAATCACTAGAATTACTTCCAAAAAAACTATCCTGCTATGTTAGTTAGAAAACTGGGTCATCTGTGTGCTTCATTACTGTGGTTTGATTTATATTGCCTAATTGCTGCTAGATTTCTGGGGCTTTAGAAACGTTCATTCCATTAGGAAAAGCAGTAGTTCTTTGTTTAAAGAAGAAAAATTTCTGGCAGGAGGCAAGGAAGGCTGTAAATACTGCCTGTGTGGGACCTATTTTGTGTGTGTACATCTTCATAAAATTGTCACTGAAAAATAAATGTCTGTATGCATACTCAGAGGCTGTTGTTATAGGCTGCTGGCTGGAAGCAGTTTGAGTCCATGAATAGAATACAGCAATCGCTGAAACTGTGTTCCTCTGTTTTGTTTGATTTATTTTTTAAATAAGAATGAAGTGGCTGCATTCATTCTTCAAGAGAAACAGAAAAAATATTTGATGAATTTGATAAAGGGACTTGGCAGGGTTTCATTTTATAATAAAACATTATTTGAAAGTTTGGATGTGTGACTCGTATATCTTGATTTCTCTCTTGTGTTCAAAGAGCTTACTTGGAAAATAAAGTAGATGTCTTTGCTGGGGACAGTATTGGATAGGATGGCCAGAAAAAATGCTAGTCAAGTCTACGTAGGAGTGAATTCTCATTACATTTTAGTGTGTTGAGTTCTGTATGTTGTTTTGTGCTGTCAGACCTTATTGATAATGCCTCTGAGGCAATGGGTATTGCTGTCAGACCAAGCCTTGATTCCCTGTTTTGGTGTGCTGGTCACATATGAACAGAGTGCTTGGCGCTAAGAGGAGGCAGTGCAGCCCAGTGAGTTGATTGCTGCTGGTGAGCAGCAAGGGCTGTCTCTGGTACATGATAACAGTGATTTATGGTATTGAGTCTTCTGCAATACTTTTAGTGAATATGCTGTTGTTGTTCTTGTTTGTGTTAGGGCAGCAAATCTGTGGTGGTTTGTACAGTTACTCTGTGGATATCAGAGGCTGACAGGGAAAAAGTGTGAGGAAAGAGAAGTTTTCAGGTCATCTCACTTCTGTAGACTTCCTGGTTGTTTGTATTAATTTTGAAGGTGACATCTGGAAACCCTGTTTACCAAGACTGTTAAAACTCAGCAGGCAGCTATTAGTAGATGTACAAAAGGGAACATCTGCAACAACCTCAGGATGCATTTCTGTGCCTCTCCTTGAGACCTAGCTTCTATGACAACTTCACTTACAAGTTATCTGGTAAGACTTTGATATAGAAGAGACAAAGATGTAAGATATGATCCTTCTGAGTTATTAGTGGATATTACAAAGGAGCAGATATACACGTGCAGCATGTACATCTGCAGCGCTACAGACTGGGGGAAGAATGGCTGGAGAGCTGCACGGAAGAGAAGGACCTGGTTGACAGCCGACTGAACATGAGCCAGCAGTGTGCCCAGGTGGCCAAGAAGGCCAACGGCATTTTGGCTTGTATCAGAAATGGGGTCACCAGCAGGTCCAGGGAGGTTATTCTCCCTCTGTACTCGGCACTGGTGAGACCACACCTCGAATACCGTGTTCCGTTCTGGACCCCTCACGACAAGAAGGATGTTGAGGCTCTGGAGCGTGTCCAGAGAAGAGCAACAAAGCTGGTGAGGGGGCTGGAGAACAAGTCTTACGAGGAGCGGCTGAGAGAGCTGGGGTTGTTTAGCCTGGAGAAGAGGAGGCTGAGGGGAGACCTTATTACTCTCTACAACTACCTGAAAGGAGGTTGTGGAGAGGAGGGAGCTGGCCTCTTCTCCCAGGTGACAGAGGACAGGACAAGAGGGAATGGCCTGAAGCTCCGTCAGGGGAGGTTCAGGTTGGATATCAGAAAAAAATTCTTCATGGTAAGAGTCATTGGGCACTGGCAGAGGCTGCCCAGGGAGGTGGTCGAGTCGCCTTCCCTGGAGGTGTTTAAGGAACGGGTGGATGAAGTGCTTAGGGACATGGTTTAGGGAGTGTTAGGAATGGTTGGACTCGATGATCCAGTGGGTCCTTTCCAACCTTGTGATTCTGTGATTCTGTGATTCTGTGACTTAACAGCTGTTTCTAGTTATCTTTGACTTCTTGTGTAACTTGGTGGTTTAATCCATGGAAGGAAGAGTATGGGTTATTCTTCCACTAATATAATGTAAATATTTCTGCAGAAGAAAAATTATGTAGAGCATTATTCTGTGATTATATTTTTGGAAAAGGAACTGAAAATTAGGGGTTTTTAAGTTTGGATGGTTACATCTCACAGATACATGACCTATCTGCATGATCTTTTCCAGGCCATTAATAGCTTTGTGTTTCATTATTTCATCCAGTGGCATGCTTTCTATTTTCACTATGCTTTCTCTCATCTTCACATAAAGCATAGCGTGTTTTCTCAGTCTGTTTTGTTTTCATCATCAGTTTGTCATCAGTTTCCTTCGCTCTTCTAATGCCAACCAGACTGGAGATATTTCCATCTTCTGTCCATAGCTAAACATTATGGATCTCAGAGCAAAGGGGAGGAATGACCAACAGGACAGGCAGGCTGAGTGATAGGGTGAGCTTCCGCAGTCGCTCCAGCCAGAAAGCCCTACATTAAGTTTTGCAAAAGATCAGGTGAGCCAGAAGTAGCAGAGCTTTTGTTTGAAGGATAAGGTACATGATTACAAAGAAATTGTACCTTTGCTTAGAGATGGAAAATGTTTGTCTCTGGTTTTTTTTAACATTACAGGATCCTTTTGAGAGAGCAGATGTTGCAATGGAAGTTTGTTTCTTCCTATGGATTTGTTATGGAGATGTGTTGGTAGGCAGATGGGTTGAGTATCTGTGAGACAAAGTGTTAAGAGCATCCACTGGCAAAACATTAACTACTTGTCTTATCTTGCTATCATTGTGATTCATGGTCCATGTTGTCATTGTGCTGGTAGACTAAAGTGAAAAACACTGCTACAGAAGTGAATGATGACTTACGTTATCTGGTTTATAAGTATTTGTGAACTGGATCTGCATTCTTCTGCTTTATTTATCATTAAAACGTTCTCTAGCTATTGAAGGAGACAATTGAAAGTTTATGTGAAGATATCAAAGTTCTTCCTATTGTCAGAACTGAGTTCTTGGCTTTGAGAGCAATTTTCAACAACTTGCAAAACAGCATAAGGAAAATTTAAATTAACCTTGCATCCTTCCTGCTTAAAAGAGAAATCTGACTTCGGGCGTCAGCTTTTCATGTAAGGAATTATCTTTCACTTGCCAAAAGATAGTCTTATAAGATAACAGTTTTCCCTTGCTCTTAGGATAATACCAAGAACATTCATAAATGAAAAGCTTGTGGATTTCACTTTGTAGGGGAGAGGCAAGTGACTGGGGAGGTGGAGGTAAAGAGGAGTACCAGATCTCAAATATTATATCTCTATAGAAAGAGGCTGTATAGACAGAAATTGGAAAGTATAGATTGAAACAGCAATGAAACAGAACAGGAAAATCAGTTCAATCCACACCAAAGGAGCTTATTTTTTGGTTTTTTTAGAAGGACAGCTGTTAACAAAGAAGAGAATTAATGTTGGGCTACAAAGGCCATTTAAAGATTATTTTCACATCATGTTAAAAATAACGTGTCTAAAAGCTGAATCCAACTTAATACACCTGAGAAGAAATTTTATCAAAACTACTGCATATGTTTTTCATATGTCACCTTCTTTTAACTCTGGGATTAGAGAGGATATATTCTCCACATGTTGTAATGAAAGTGTGCAAGCAGTGCAGTTATTTTGACAGAATAGTGTACATTTTAAATATTAATTTCAAGTTTGTTTTAGACGTATTAGGACTGGCTGATGGCTGCAGTCGAATAATGGGTTGTTTTAAGCTTTGTGAATGGTATTCTTCAGAAGGTGGACTTCGGAAACATCAAAATGCAACTTGCAAGGACTTGTCATAGCAAGAAGAATTCTCTTGAAAGTTTTTTGTGAGTTGTTTTGGGTTTGTTTTTTTTTTTGAGTAGCCCATTATCATCTTTATCCTGTAGAACAGAGATTCATTGCTATAGACACAAACCTTAATCACCTTTATATGCTTATAGTGTTAGTAAGTAGAATTTTATAAAAAGTGTATTCTCATAGGTTGTTATGTGAATGATGTTGGCATTACAAAACAGAAAGCAAGGAAAGCTGTTGAACTTCTCCTGTTACTGCCAGAGGCTTCTGTTAAGGAGAATGAGGTGAATGGCTGAGAAAGTATCCCAAAATATACTGTGTAAAATTTCACTTTCATGTGCGGTCTTCGTCTCTTTGGGCATGCTTACCTATTAGTCTGGGTCTTGTGGCATCAAATGGCAGCTTAGCCCCCCCCAGAGCACTTTCCATCTTGTCTTATACTATCCGCAAGCATATGTATACCATCACTCTCTCCAGTTATATATATATATACTATCACTCTCGCCACTTAGCTCTTCCCTATATGAGCCATTTTATTGCTTTCATGTTTGTTTTTTTTTTTCAAATTCGATTCCTCAGCCTGTATTCCATTATGAAAGGCCCTGAAGGGTAGACTTCTGTCTTTTGCTTGCATAACTGAAACAGGGTTTGTTTTATAGGACTTAACACACGGCTTAAGTAAGGGAATATTTCATCAATAATTGTGGGGGTTTTTTCAAGTCCATCATTCTTTTTTTTCAATCTCTTGGGCTAAATCAGTGCTAAAAGCTTGTACAAAATCTGCCTGGAAGTATAATTTATGATTAGACCTGAGAGATGAAGGCTAACTCGGCAATGTATTCCACATAAACAAGCACTTAGCATTGTGAGTTGGAAAGACAACTTATCCAGCACAGAGGCAATTTATGACATTTTAAAAGCCTAGAGAAACGGAGACAACAAAAAAAAATTAAAAAAAAATCAAAGGCTGGAATATTTCGTGCTCTGACTTGTAATTTTAATTGTTTTGGGGCTTTTGTTGTTCTCACAAAGGCTGCTGACTTTCTTTTAGCTACATTTTGAGTTAATTTGATGGTCTTCTGTAATGCTCCTAAATCCAACTTCCTGAAAACAAATGCTAGATTTTGGACTGTCTGGACTCTTCTAGGAACAGAAGCAACTTTTTTTTTTTGTCTCAGTGGCATGGTACAATGAAGGGGTCAAACCAAAGTCCACCTCAGGTTTTTCTCTTACAGGTTTGAAATCTAAAATGTAGCTGAATGTGCTTCTCCCTAGAAAGTGCTCTGGAAAGTGGGCTGAAGAGGTCAACCTTGCCTCTACTGGAATTAAAAGTAAATTCTTACATGTCTTTCAAGTCTGTACTCAGTATTGTTAGGTTAGGGTTGAAACCTGTTCTGTCAGTAGTGAGTACATTCAGGTCCCTCATGCAGAACAGGAATACAGCTGGTTGTCTGATGGTCCTGGGCAGTCTCAGGGGAAAAAAATGGACTATAAGGAATAGTCTGCTGAATTTCCATGTCTTTCCCTCTCTGATCTCCAGTTTGTTTATTATTATATTGTTGGAGGCATTAATTTCTTAAGATTTCAGTGTTTTAATCAACCTTGGGGGTGTCTGGCTTAGAATACAGTAGGACTTCTAAACTTTCAAGTATTTTCATGTTAGCAAAATCCTGTCATGACCAAATGCATGTGCTAATGAGTAACAAGTGCTAAAGATAAATGGCGGTAGAGTTGAATAGATCTTTACATGAATTAGAACCACATGACGAACAATCTGAACTGTTTATTTTGGCCAGTTAGGTAGTGAAATCATAGAATCATAGAATAGTTTGGGTTGGAAGAAACCTTAAAGACCATCCAGTTCCAACACCTTTGTGATGGCCAGGGACACCTCCCACCAGATCAGGCTGCCTGAGGCCCCATCCAACCTGGCCTTGAACACCTCCAGGGATGGGGCATCCACAGCTTCCCTGGGCAACCTGTGCCAGTGCCTCACCACTCTCATAGTGAAGAAATTCCACCTAACGTCTCTATGTCCCAATCCTATCATGACATGCCTTTCTAAAAAGTCCCTCCCCAGCTTTCTTGTAGCCCCTTCGGGTGCTGGAAGGTCACTATAAGATCTAGTCTGAGCCTTCTCTTCTCTTGGCTGAACAACCCCAACTTGATCATCCTTGTAGCCCTCCTCTGGACCTGTTCCAACAGCTTCATATCCTTCTTATGCTGAGCATTCCAGAACTGGACACAGTACTCCAGATGAGTTCCTACAAGAGAGGAATAGAGGGGCAGAATCACTTCCCTTGCCCTGCTGGCTGCTCTTCTTTTGATGCAGGCCAGGATACGGTTGGCCTTCTAGGCTGTGGGCGCATGTTGCCAGCTTATGTCAAGCTTCTCATCAGTCAGCACCCCCAAGTCCTTCTCTGCAGGGCTGCTCTCAATCAGCTCTCTACTTCAGACTCTTGAACTGTCATAATTTTATTTGCCCCTTCACTTCCCCATCTAACACTTTTGCTAGACCTCATTTATTTCTCAGCTCACATTAAACCAATGTTTTTTATGTTGAAAATAATTGAGAGACTGACTCCACGTATTTTATTTCACAAATAAATGGGCAAGAGCTTTGTTTCAAATAGATTTACATTCTCTTATTTCATGGCTGAGTCCGTAAATAAATTTGCACAATCTGCAATTGAATCAAGCTTAAACTTTCCTCCAGCACCCACGGGAACTGCCACTGATGCAAACATTTGGGAATTCTAATTGTATATACAGTGTTACCTGAATCCTTTCATCTTCTCCGAGAAATTCTTTCCTGTCTGAAAAACAAATTACATCAGTTAGTATCAGCTCTTCCTGAAGGGAAAAAGTGATTTTTTTTTTTAAATACAGATTTATTAAAGTTCTTAATATTTGCTGGAAGCTGAGTCTTGTTGCTTGCTTTACTGTGTGCCCTAATATAGAAAAACAAAGCACGTACATGATTTCCACTTGCAACATTTGTTATTTTTTTTAATTAGATATTAATTCTATTTGGACCTTTCAGATGTAGGTGTTCACACTGATTCTTTAAAATCTGAGAGAACACATTTTGTATTTAGGATTAGTATACTCAACTTACGTGACTGAGAGTAGAGGTTTTTTTAATTATGTATGTAATAACAGAAGCAGCCAGCACTTGACTGTCTAGAAAGAAATGGAGGTTCTCCACAAGTATGTTTTACCTTCAGGGAGCCTAGAGAAGCCTCCTAGAGAGGCGTCATCTTGTTAATTCAGTGTCAGGATTTAGAGTCTGATATTCTGATTTCAAAAGTGCTCTACCCCTGGAAAGCATCCTGCAATAAAATTCATGTCTTGAATAAGAATGACAGACTGAAACAAAGTAGATTGCTGGAACTGATGGATGAATAAACCAACTGGAAGCTCATTCTCTGAGAGTTTGCTTGGACAATCTGTGCGTATTTAGGTTTTTTTTTTTTTTAATGTACATCTGTGGCTGCAGTTTCTAACTCTTTAGCTCCCATGAGTAAATGAGCTTTGAGATGGGATTTGGAGAATAGTCATAGATGAGGTCAGAAAGAGAGTTAGGGCCAAAAAGACCCTGAATGCAGCGTGAGAAGGTGATGCAATAATCTTTCATTCTTGCTGTAGACTTCTTGGTGTGTGATGGAGTCTTTGTTGCTTTTCCTTTTTCCCCAAGTGCACAAGTCTAATCTGTCAACTGATGTGATGAATGGTTCCAGTCTGTAGCTGGAGAGCAATGTGGCAATCCCTTACCCATTCCAGGACACTTCATGCTGCGTATCTGTGATGCAGACTCAGCTCTGTCCAGGAGGATCTTGGAGAGAGGAGAGGCCAGAGCTGGATCTGTAAATCTGTGAAATAAGGACTGAACTGCAGGGAAGTATTTGGGAGGCTAAATTTTGACTGTCTTTCTGCATGCTCCGTGACGGTCACTAGCTTCACGTTTACAATTAATGTCTTTGCACTGAGCCCATGGCATGGAGGAATCTTTGCTCCCCAGGTCTCTCTGAAACTTTAGGACGGTCTCACCCAGCACCAGGGTTTTCCAGTGGGTGTCTTGCAGCTGGTGAAACCACAAGGCTTCTGCCCTGCCAGCACCAGAGTCACTGGCTCTGGTCACAGCAGCCCTCCTGCTTAGTGTTGGACACAAACAAAGGCTGAGCTATTTCATCCGAAGCCAGAGGCACTGCTTCTCTGACCACCTTGATATTATTATTCTCAAACACAACCATTGACACTGGCAGATGGATCAGTGACCCCTTATTTGAGATGGGTTTAAATGTGTATTTTTGGAAGACTTTTCAGGGGTTGAGGTGGGGTCAGGAGACTGTTCAGGAAAAAATTGGTAAAAAGAAAACTTCAGTACTTTGTCTGGAGTGTACTGTCTGAGTATGAGTTCAGTTGTAATGTGAGTAAAGGAGAAAGAACTTTTTAATGAAAACAGAAGGATTATTTTTCTAGTTTTAATCTTGAAGTAGGCGGAGTGCCCACTGGGTAAAATTGTACCAGTATGACTTAAGTACAGAATAATAAGAGAGACTAAATAAAACTATATTGTTTTTAAAGAGCATAGATATGAGATAAACAATAAAGCTGAGTTCCTTGTGAGGAATATATGGAACGCCAGCCTGTGAGTCACTGAAACATAGCTGAAGTGAAACAATTTTAGTGTGTGACTCTGGAGTTGTGACTGCGAATGAAGAAAAAACAATAGTTTTGTCCTGTTTTCTGTAAGAAGCTTCTGTCTCTAGGGGTCCTAATCTGTGGGGAGGATTAAGCAATTGTGAAACATTGCTTGTCTATAAACTGAGATAATGGCTTAGCTTTAGGTGACCCAACAGTATTCCTGCTCCTTGAAGTTTGATAGGGCAAGCTGTAATTTTTGTAATAAATATCTTTCAACTTATGATGCTGAAGGCCATTATCTGTAAAGAAGGGGGAGGTCTTGCTCTCTTCCTCACCCACTCACTCCCTGTTGTGTGGTCCTACGCCTTTCCTGATGCCAGCCGGGCTGCTTCTTATCTTCCCTGGGAGCCAGTTCAACTTGCTTACTGAGACAATGCCTATGTGGTTGCTTCCTGTTTTGTTTTTTTTATTTTTCTCCCCTTCTCTCTTAAGTTTTTGCTGGTTTGACGGTTCAGTCACCCTATGGAGGGATCCAGTGGCCAACCAGGATTGTTGAGGAAAGTGGAAGGAACGTGTGTCTGGGAATGGGAAGAAAGAAGTCAGGTTTAGCCTCCAGGGAGTCCCTGCTAGGCTGGCTCAGCATTAATATCTAAGTTTACGATTCGCAGTAATACGTGTGGATATTTTAAAGTAGCATTGCAGGTGCAGAACAAGGGAGCTTTAAGAATGTCATGCAGAGTTTTAAAAGGTAAAGAAATGCTGGATTTTATGTTGCTTGTGCAAAATCAATTCTGTGTACTTCTAGGTACCTTTCATGTCCTACTGTTAATACCCAGTTGTTCTCACTGAGTAAGCTGGTTGGTGTTCCCTGGACAGACCCTATCTGATTCAGTGAGTCCTGTCTCCCTGATCCAGACTCTCCATCTTCTTACAGCTCACTTCTTTTTTTTCAGCCCATCCAGTCTCCAGCTGTGACGTGGTTGTTTTTATCATTTTCGTGTGTTTGGTTGGTTGGTTGGTGTTTGGGGTTTAGTTTTTAAAGCTCTTTCACTGTCTCCTTCCAAAGCAGCCCCCCCAGCCTGGCTCTCTCCATAGTCCAGTCACTGACAGAAGATCGAAAAGCATTCCCTGTCTTCAAGTCTCATTCCAGCTCTGGTCAGTCACAGTGCATGGCTGATTGAAATCACACGTTGTCCTCAGGCAATGGTGACTCTGCTTTGCTGTTCTGATCAGGACTCCAGCTTGAGGGAAAGGTGCACAAAGTGACATTGCAGTCTGTTTAGGTTTGAGTCACTAGACAGACTTAGGAGAGGCTTGAAACTGCCACATCAGCATAGATATACACCCCTCAATGTCACACACCGGCTGATGGAACAGAGGTTTTATCCCTGCTACAAATCTTGCTTCTCTGTCCAGCTAACAGGCATTTGAATTCTGCCAGGAATGTCTTTTCTTCTTGGAGAAAAGGTCATCAGAAGCTTTTAATGCTGAAAAATATAGCTTAGTTTTCTAAACCTCCTGAACCATTTGACTGAATCTTGTGGAAAAAAATTTAGCCTCAAGCAGGCATTTGGTATGGAAAATTTCAGCCCAAATTGCTATTCTGGCTAAGTTGTAAGCAATGAAAACGTGTTTTAAGAGTGGAAAGTGTTGAACAATCTCTGTACTAAGGCAGAACTTATATTTTGGTGGATAAAGGAAACCTGTGCTGGAGTTTTAGACTGAACTGCAACAACTTTCATTTGCCTTTCCTGTAAGAGGAAGGCAGTACCCAACTTGAAGTTCTCCAGCAAATGACTGTGTCAGTTGAACTTTTTTCTAACACTCGTAGTTACTTTCTGCAGATTTAGCAGTTAACAAGGGAAATGTGGAGAAGTTCTGTGCTGGCATAAATAAAACTTAAGGAGGAATATGCTCTTTACTCAGTGTTCATAGACTTGATTTCTCTTTCTTGCTACTTGTCCTCATTGATTATCTTTTTTTTATTTCATTCAGTTTTGTCTTGTACTTTCAAGAAATACTGAGTAGTGCTCTGTGTTACCACTATGTCCAGATTCCTGGATGCTTCAGTTATTTTTTAAAAATAAAAACTAAACTTCATTGATCATCATCATCTTCTTCTGACAGGGAAGAGAAGAATGGGATGCTTTTGAAGTGTGGCTCATTCTGGCATATGTTGTTCCCCCTCTCACCCTCTTTTTCTTTTCCTTTACCAGAAACATTCCAGACCTGTCTGTCTGCAATTTTCTGGACATCTGAGCAAATATTTACATTCTTGCAATAGAGCAAAAGATTATTTCCTTCTCATGTGCCATTTATGGATGAGAAAGCAGCAAAACTGTTAAAAAAAAATGCATCACTATTCTGTTGTTGCACTTTTCCTTATTTAATCTCATTAGTGTTATTTAATTCATAGCCCTTGATGCATACCGAGGCTTAAGGATCATTGTGTTTATCATATGTAATTGCCATGGTCATGTCCGATTACTGAGTTTAATTTCAATGATATCCCTCTTGAATTCCTCTACTTAAGATCACGTCTGCCTTACAGTGAGAGCTTGTAAGAGTTACCTTTTGATTTAATCTGTTTTAGCTTACTGTATTTTCAATTGTCTTTTCAGTTATCTGTTTCTTTGAAATACAGCCTTGGAAAGCCCCTAATTGATTGTACCTTCTGATGGCTGCTTGCTGGACTTAGGGTAAACCAGTATCTTGGCTCACAATGGTGCAAAACAGCACAAGGACTTTTTGACATAGGTGTTCTTCTAGTGTTACAGCATATATGGGCAATGTGACTAGAACGTAAGCATTGGTTTTAATTGTGAAGCGGAAAAATCAAATACCATCGTTCCGGTTTTTTGGAGAGAACTGGCACTCAGCTTTCTGGTGTTCTAAACATTGTAGTCAGAATGTGACAGAATCCCAGTGATACATTCACCCTCCACTAAGTTTCTCCATTACCTGTTTTCTTTAAGAAGCTGTTTCCCAGTGATTTCATGGTACATGTTTATTCTTCTGAACTTTTAGAAGGTCACTCATCATTTCAAGGGCTCTCTTGTATGATTAGTAATCAGTCTCACTTCCTGAATACCAGCAGATCTAAGTGAAAACATAGTAACTGAGTCAGTTTGTTTTGTTTCTAAGATTACAGTTATAGATGCATGTTAATGCTCAAAAGAAGCGTGTATTCCTGTGATCAAATAGCAAGGCAAGCCTTATGGAAATGATGAGTTCATCAACAGTTGGCCATGCAGTTAAAATTTTTAAATTACACTGAGTATTTCTAAGTATATCCTAAAAAATCAGTCTGCTCAGAAAAAAAAAAAAACAACCCAACCTAAATGCATTTACCATTTCAAAAGTTTTGCTGTGGTTGAGAACTGTATCTACAGCCTTGATGCTGTGTTTTAGCTTCTGGGAGCTGAATCCAAACTATTACTAGCTAGAGAAGTGGGCTACAAGCTGGAGAAGTGGGCTTGTGTGAACCTCATGAGGTTCAACAAGGCCAAGTGCAAGGTCCTGCACCTGGGTCGGGGCAATACGTGGTTTCAATGCAGGGTGGGGGATGATGTGATTGAGAACTGCCCTGCAGAGAAAGGCGTGGGGGTGCTAGTTGATGAGAAGCTTGACATGAGCTGGCAATGTGCACCTGCAGCCCAGAAGGCCAACCATAACCTGGGCTGCATCAAAAGAAGCATGGCCAGCAGGTCAAGGGAAGTGATTCTGCCCCTCTATTCCTCTCTTGTGAGACCTCATCTGGAGTATTGTGTCTAGTTCTGGAATGCTCAAGATAAGAAGAATACGGAGCTGTTGGAATGGGTCCATAGGAGGGCTACAAAGATGATCAGAGGGCTGAAACGCCTCCCATGTGAGGACAGACTGAGAGAGTTGGGCTTGTTCAGCCTGGAGGAGAGAAGACTCTGATGAGATCTTATAGCGACCTTCCAGTACCTGAAGGGGCTACAAGAGAGCTGGGGAGGGACTGTTTAAAGAGGCTTGTAGGGATAAGACTAGGGGCAATGGCTATAAACTGGTTACGGGCAGTTTTAGAGTAGACATGAGGTGGAATTTCTTCACTATGAGAGCGAATCACAGAATCACAAGGTTGGAAAGGACCCACTGGATCATCGAGTCCAACCATTCCTAACACTCTCTAAACCATGTCCCTAAGCACTTCATCCACCCATTCCTTAAACACCTCCAGGGAAGGCGACTCGACCACCTCCCTGGGCAGCCTCTGCCAGTGCCCAATGACTCTTACTGTGAAGAATTTTTTTCTGATATCCAACCTGAACCTCCCCTGACGGAGCTTCAGGCCATTCCCTCTTGTCCTGTCCTCTGTCACCTGGGAGAAGAGGCCAGCTCCCTCCTCTCCACAACCTCCTTTCAGGTAGTTGTAGAGAGTAATAAGGTCTCCCCTCAGCCTCCTCTTCTCCAGGCTAAACAACCCCAGCTCTCTCAGCCGCTCCTCGTAAGACTTGTTCTCCAGCCCCCTCACCAGCTTTGTTGCTCTTCTCTGGACACGCTCCAGAGCCTCAACATCCTTCTTGTCGTGAGGGGTCCAGAACGGAACACGGTATTCGAGGTGTGGTCTCACCAGTGCCGAGTACAGAGGGAGAATAACCTCCCTGGACCTGCTGGTGACCCCATTTCTGATACAAGCCAAAATGCCGTTGGCCTTCTTGGCCACCTGGGCACACTGCTGGCTCATGTTCAGTCGGCTGTCAACCAGCACCCCCAGGTCCTTCTCTTCTGTGCAGCTCTCCAGCCATTCTTCCCCCAGTCTGTAGCGCTGCATAGGGTTGTTGTGCTCCAAGTGCAGGACCCAAGTGCAGGACTGTGAAGGCACAGGTTGCCCAGGGAAGCTGTGGATGCCCCATCCCTGGGGGTGTTCAAGGCCAGGTTGGATGGGGCCTTAGGCAACCTGATCTGGTGGGAGGTGTCCCTGGCCATCACAAAGGTGTTGGAACTGATGGTCTTTAAGGTTTCTTCCAACCCAAACTACTCAATGATTCTGTGTCACTAACTAATGGGATTTTTGTCTTGTTATTCCGGTGGGTTCATGAAAGCATTTTACCAGCTGAAATTTCGGTGTCATAGTCTATATTTGTTTTGTGCTTCAAGTCACAATTTTATTTTAACTAAGAGCTAAATAATATTATGAACAAGTTACTGTAGAATATATCTAGGAAATCTTTTGAAAACAAAACACAGACACCCCCCTCCCATCAATCCTCCCTGGTGAGCATTGTCTGGATTTTGTTGTTGGAATCAAATGAACTTTGTTTTCTTGCTTCCATGTCTGGGGAAAAAAGTGAGAAGAGTGTGTTCTCTGTTTTCTCTCTGTCTGGTTTTCACAGTGCATCTGTTTGACAGCATGCATAACAGTTTATCAGGACTGGAATAACGTTTACGTCCATGAGATACTGTGGTGGAAGTGACTTAGAATTAATTTGGATGTACGTGTAGTAGTATAGTCAGACTTCAGTATCTGCATTGGGCTAATGCATAATTTTATCAAGTTAAATACAAATATTTTTAAAAATATGTGCTCTTTTTATGCTACCTTACTTAACCAACTGATTTTAAAGTATATTTTTAAACCTAGCATAGATGCTTTTAAGAAAAGTGCAGTAATGGAAGTGTTGCAATATCTTCTGTTTTCACTATTCATGTAAATATGACTTATGTCTACCAAGGTGGGGAGTGGAGAAAAGACAAATAGAGGTTTTCTGTGTTAACTGTTTCCATGCCTTATTTGTCTTACAAAGCCATTACTTGTTTTGAGTGATTAACTACCCCATAAGTTCATTACCAACAAACCTAAACGAATAGTTTTTCTCTGCTATCTTAGAAAGCAGAGTTGAAGATGATGTCATCGTTGGTTTTCTCAGTCAGGTGCTGCTAAACTCTTCATTTTTGAACTGTTTTAAAACCAGGCATAAGGTAATTGTTGCCTTATAATTAATATTCACATTTGCTCATCATAATCATAAGGGCATCGATCTACAGAGTGATGCAAAACTTCAGTGAGTCCTTGCAGCTTGAATGCTTTGCTCCTTAAATTCTGAGTTTCGGTGGTAGCCCACCCTTAGGAAACTGGGTTTGATAAAGGGATGTGTCCAGTTTTGGACTAATTAAAGTTGTCTTCAGCAGCATTCTTCTGTGCATGTCTTTCAGGTATTTTCAGGAGAAAAAATATAGTTTAAAATGCAAGGAAGGATTGCAAGGAAGGCCTGCCTGTCCCAAGACCTTTTGTGATCTTTTTCTGCCAGAGAAATAATAGTTTATGCTTTGGATTTTAGCTTGTCGTTCTAAAGGAACGCACCATGGAAGGGTTAGACTTATTTCTATAATGTCATGTTCTTCATGGGTTTAAGGCAGTTGCTTACAATTTATAGGTGTCCTGTTTCTTGGCTTTAGTTGAGGCTGGATTGATTCCCCCCAGCTGCAGCACTACATCCATCAGTGCTGAAACTTCTTTTTACGTGTTACCCAAGACTTTTCAAAGGTTAAGCCATCACTGATCATTTTTTTCCTAGTATTTCAGTTATATGCCATTCTTCTGTAGCTTCTTAGAAAATTCAGTATCACGTTTTGAAGGTCATCATTTGACATTGGTATTATAAGACTTCAGGTTGTGTCATTTCTTGTACCTGAGAGTGATATAAAGCATCTGCAGTTCAGAGGCACCTGGAGTGAGGACACCTCCCTATGTCAAGCCTGCCCTATGTCAGGACACTGTTGTTTTTCTTCAGTGTTATCAAGAAGTGGTGGTGCTGCTGAGCTGCCCTTGGCTGTGAATGAGTGCATTGGTCTCCAAACACGTGCAACTGAATGTCCCTAATTTCTATGGTTCCTCTTCATATTTTAGTACATTCTCATTGTCTCTGAGTATAGTAGTAGGGTGCTGAACTGCTTTTAGGTGTGCAGCTTTCCCATGCAGGTTATAGTAGCAGCCTGTGTTTGCATTTCCATAGTGTGCTTTGTTCCACCACGTGCTCCCTCACACTAACCAATTCTTATTTCTCTATTTTTTTTTAACTGTATTTGCATAAAGACATAGATGTTTTATTGTTACTTTCCTTCCTCACCAACTCACAACTACTCCAGATCTATGTTTAGTATTTCACCTTATCTCTTCCTTGCATTTGCTTGTGGTTCAAGTTCTTTCTACTTATTGTTTCTTTTTATAGCTTCCGGTAAAAAAAAAAAAAAATTCTGAACATCAATATGATTTTGAAAACAAGCGGGAGGATTGTTTTACTAGATATAACTGTAAGCTGCATGTTATTTTTATATTTCAAGTATACATGCCTAATCTAACCTAACCTGTCATATTTGTTTGGGGTTTATTTTCTGTAACTCAACCAACTGGCTTTTTATGCAATCTTATTGTAACAGCTTATAAAGAAACAAAAATCTGCTACACAAGTTTTTGCACTTCTGGGAAAGGAGCTATAAACATTCTTGTTCCTTTTGCAGCATATTTCATTGCAGTTCCAGCTGCTTTAAGCTCTGATGTGTACAAGACAGTGTTTGTGGAATAACAAAGAGAATCAGGGTTGCACACATCCTGCAAGCAGTATTTACTTACCTCCAGCATATGACAACTGAGTGCTGTGTTGCTGCACAGCTACACTACTGCACAGTTCCTGCAGTTTCTTATTTCAGCCCACAGCTGGGAGACAAGTCCTAGGTAAACAGAGTCTTCTCAAAACTCTTCAATGCTTTAGTGTTTTTCTGATAATTTTATGTTAACCTTCCTGAAGTGAATACTGATATTATTCTTTTGTTAACTATGTATTGTGAAAAAGCATTCAAAACTTCAATACAGCTGTTAGGACTCATCAATCTTGTGTCATTCTGTAGATTTGTGTAATTGTGATCATGATGAGCAAATATGAATATCGCTAGCAAGGCAGCAATTACTCTAAGCGTGGTTTTGAAATGCTTCAAAAATAAGTTAAGCAGCACCATACTGAGAAAAACAAGAATGACCTGCGCATCTAATATCTTCTGCCTTCTGTAGTCCCTTCTCTGCATAGGATGGCAGATCTTGATTGTAGTGAAAAGCAACAGTATGGTTCTACTTTCTCTGGACAAAGATATGCAGTAAACAAATATGAGTGTTCTTGTAGTCACTAACACACGGAGGAGCACAATTGCTGTTCAGCTTCTGCAGCAATCTACCTAGGTCACTTCCAGTCCAGAGAAAATAAACCTGTGAATTTTCATAAAAGATAAACTGTGTTTTCTAGTGCTCTATCCAGAGTTACTCAGGCAGCATCTTAAAATAGTGCTGCGAAGACTCAATCCCAAGTAGGCATCACCAGGAGAGCAGATGCCACCAGCAATGAAGCTAGTGGCACCAAAACCAGATATGTGGCAATTTTTTTTCTTGATACAAACATGAGTAATCGAGGTGGATCTTGGCCCTACAAGGGTAGAACTCGTAGGGCACAGTGCACAAATTGCGGCTGGAAAGGAACAGTCTGATGCTGAGAGGCTGCAGCAGTACTGCTTATAGCTCTGACCTAGCTATGCACGTGTACCAACTGACCTCTGGGCACATCCCCAGGAGTGCCTGCTTTAAGATTCTGTCATCTCTGTCTTGTAACATCTCAAATCACTTGGTATTTTTATAGCTTCAATTCAGATGAGATCATTATCCAGCATCTCAAATCACTTGGTATTTTTGTAGCTTCAATTCAGATGAGATCATTATCCAAATGATGAGTCAGTCCTGTTAAATCATTTGGCATGTTCTAGTTGTGCTGCAAATGGGCCTGGCTCTACCAAAAACATTTCAGAGTTTCTGCTCTGTTACTTCTGTACCATCTTGACAGCTCAGATGATACACAGATGAAAGTCATTCTGGGAGCAAGGACTGAAATAGTCAGTTCAACCTGTTTGTGTTTTTTTAACTCCAAAAGCTCTGCTTTACCCTAGTGCCAAAAGTGTACTGTACATCAACCAGTGTATTTTTTGAATTTATACTATGCAAAACACTGAACGTATCTGTCAACTCTTACTGTAGCCAATGAATTAAAGTTTAAAAGAAAAACATACCCCATAAGAAATATCCCCTTGCTTTTTTAAAGAAGGTATTCACAGAACACAGGTTAATTAATCTGATGTCTGGTTTCATGTAGAATTGTATTCCTTGTCATACAGATAAGAAAGGGGAGCTTGCTGTGCCATTTGAATGCAGTAGGTGCCAAATTGATTCTCCTGCGTATGTTGCAGGCACTAATCATTCAATGATGCCTGGAGACTGGCAAGGTACTGGATGTGCATGCAAGCTGCTTTTTTTGATTTTGATTTATTTGGTGGATTGTTGAATTTATTATAGATTTTTCTTTTCCTTCATGTTGTGAGATGATCATCAGTTTTTAAGTTTAGCCTTTGCTATAGATATTTTTACTGGTTAACTAATCCTTTCTCTGCTGCAATGAAAAACTGATAGATCTCCTGATCCATTTTTTTTGCAGGAAGAATGGGGAGTTATTTTGTAAGGAGGGAATGTTTCTGAGCTTTTCATAGTATGTATATACAAGATAAAATTTTTACCTGTGTCAACTAGCAAGATTTTATGCAACATCAGATATCTGAAGCTTAGTAATGTGCAGCAGTCATTGGAAAGCATTTCAGTACACTAAGTAATGCTCCATTAAAACAAAACAAAACCCTTCTGGCAAAGGAAACTAGCTGCAGAGATTATAGCGTTGGCCTTTTGCTCTCCACCTGCATGTTTTTTGTTCTCTCCATGCTTTAGGTAGTCTATTTTGATTTTATTCTTTCTTTTCTCTCAGCTGATGCTTTGAACCAATCTCATAACTTTATTACTCAACAGTGAGAGAACATAGGGCTAAGCATCTTGGGAAAAAAAGAAAAAAAGAGAAAATACTGGTTTTCTCAGTATATTCCATTTTAGGCTAAAATAGTTTTGGTTATTTGTTTATTTTGTCTGAACTGTTAATTCTACAGTCTTAACCAAATAGACAAAGACTGGCACAAGAGTGTGTTCTGCCCAACTGGGACAGAGAAAAATGTGCACCGACATGAACAAGGAAGTTTGTTCCAGGATGTAACTGAGATATGTGTTTGAGGAAAATATTGTGAACAGGAATATGTGCAATTGGTGGCACTGTGTGCAGCTTAAACTGTGATATTGAAAGACCTTTGTGGATTTTGATCTCCCATATGAGGACAGGCTGAGAGAGTTGAGCTTGTTCAACCTGGAGAAGAAAAGGCTCCAAGGAGATCTTATAGCGACCTTCCAGTACCTGAAAGGGGCCACAAGAAAGGTGGCTATTCATAAAGGCTTGTGGTGACAGGACGAGGGGGAATGGGTATGAACTGGGCAGATTTACAGTAGACATAAGGTGGAATTTCTTCACTATGAGAGTGGTGAGGCACTGGCACCAGTTGCCCAGGGAAGTTGTGGATGCCCCATGGCTGGAGGTGTTCAAGGCCAGGTTGGATAGGGCCTTGGGCAGCCTGATTTGTGGGGAAGTCCCTGCCCATGGCAGGAGGGTTAGAGCTAGATGATCTTTAAAGTCCCTTTCAACGCTAACTATTCTATGATTCTTATAGATTTACAAAAAATTTACAAAATGCAGTGCAGTCTTTAGAACTGTTTTGAAATGGCAAGTTGCATGACGGGACGGTTAATAAAACAATTTCTTGCTCTGAAATTAATTTTGCACTGAAGTTCTGTATTTATATAGAGCTTGAAATGCAACAAGGAGATCTAATAAGTAATCCTTAAATTTAAAGATTGCTTTCAGAAAGCGATTAAATGTTTGAAATTTAGACAGCAGGCAGATTTTCTTAATGCTGATAGTATGTAGACATTTTTCTTAGTAGTAGATGTCTATCTAGACATTGGGAGATCTTCAGATATGCAGCTTTGGCTTTGATTTTATTTGCATGCTCCAAGGGGAAGACAGCTATACTCAAGAAATTTCCACCTTTTGGCAACATTATATTAGGTGCTACATTTACGCTAGTTTGTAGACTGTATTCACTTTCAACAGGATTAATATTAGTGAAAGCTTTAAAAAGAAAACTCATCAACCCAGAACGTGAAAAGGCTTAATTTGGTATCATTTGTCTGTGGTCATACTTGGTGGAGAAGGACTACCTTTGCAGGCAATGTATCAGTGCTGAAGATTCAAAGTTACAGATGAATAGCTGAGGTTTGTGTTTGAAGGATGACAAGAGAAGTGCTTGGCGCAGTACATAACACTGAGGAGTATATCAGACCTGTTCCTTCTATTTTTCCCATGCATCTAGGTATTGGGAATATGCAGCACTACCTTACCTATATGCATATCCCCACAAAGGTCCAGTTTTTGTTTGGCCCGTTAAGTGCTGCTGTGACACAAACTGCGGGATATCAGTAGCGGAGAGAGCATTTTCAGAGAAAGTGACTCTGAGAAAGGTGCAGGTGGTTTTTCCCTCTAGCCTTTCTCAGTTTTTTTTATTAGTTATTTATTTTCACAGTTGTATGCATTTTGAGGACAGAAGAGGACTGTTATGCCTAGTCTAGCAAGTTAAAATGTGTAAAACAAGTTGGAATTTTGTACATGGTGCAGCTTGTAGAACTAGGTCCAGTCTTGGCTTTAGAATTGATTCCAGTTGCTAAAATGAATCCTCTGTTTCTTTTTGTTTCTTGATCTGAAATGGGGTTTCCAGGATTTGAATTTAATCTAAATTTTTCTGAGCTCTTTGCAGTGAGCTCCCATTTTAAAGTTTAGCGATCTCAACTGAACACAGCATTCTTGTAATTATTAATTAATTAAATATGGAGTATCAGAAATGTCATTTAGATTCTTCTCTCTTGGCTGTAGTTAACTGGCTAGAAATTACATAATAATGGTGAAAGCTCACATTCAGTAGAAGTTCACACAGATACTGCATGTCTTTGTTTCTCTGAGTAAATTGCCTTTTTCCAGAATAGTTAAAAGGATTTTCATGCACTTTTTTCAAGGTCACTGTTGCACGTGGTGCCCAGATACCTTAGATGTGTACACGTCTTTCTAGTATGGAAACATGGCAGCTCTGATCCATCACAACCCTTTTCAGTTAGCTTGAGTCACTACTGGCTCTTATCAGCTCTAGTACCGTGAAAAGTCGGTGTTTTCTCAGTAAAGGTGTTGCCATCATGTACGTTTGTATGTGTTACTTTGCTGGGCTACTCCACTGTGTTGATTGTTTCTGAAGCACATTTCCTTTTCAGTTTGAATTGAGAGGAAGGAACATAAATGAATACATACGTTTTGAAACATGATAGGTTCTCCATCTCATCTGTCACTGGTATCTTACCTTAGCTTGGTATCAAGCAGTTAGCTTGCTTGAACTGTATGGCCTGAATTCACAGTGTACCCCCTCTCTTGCCAAAAATGTGTCCTTTCCACACTGTGCGGGCATTATGAAGCTGGGAAACAGTCAATACCTGTGTGGTGACTTGCTAACTGGTAGATTTCTGGAGGGACTGACATAAAAGATTGTTTAGAGGCTTTTACAGGAAGTAACAGTGCAGACACTTGTGGGTTCTTCATGCTCACAAAGGGCACTCCTTGGCTCTACACCCTTAAGTCTCATCTCAGCAGAAGAATTGCCCACCGTGGTCTGTTCAGAGAGGCTGAAGATAGATCATAACCTTTGTGGTTGCTCTGCTAATGCAGCCACAGCTGTGAAAGGAGATACGGCAGTGGTTTCCGTTTGAGAATTAACTGAAGCAGTGTTTCCTTCATACAAGGAATCAAGGTTGTTTGCAAGGGTGTCTGCAAATGAGGGGCCCAATTTGTTGTCCCATGTTGGCCTAATTTCAACAGGCACCTCCAATAGGTGCCTTTTTGTTAAGCTTGTTTGTCAAAAACAGCTTCTCTTCCCTTCAATTTAAGAGACTGTTCCTTCCTAAACAGTCCTTGCATCTTTGATCTGCTGTGTTTGCAAGGCTTTTCCTGTCTTAGTATTGTCTTTTTAGTAAGCAATTCTCCAGAGTTGCTAAGAAGTGGCATAACTGAGTCATTCTTTCCTTTCCTGCCTGTTTTTCTCACCAGCCTGGTATTGAACAATAACAAATATATTAGTATAATAAGTATCTTAATACAATATTCATAAGTTACTAAGAGCAGTTCCAAATCTGTCATGGTGAACTCATGGGAGTAAATTGCTTTTTAACAACAAGCACGGATTCCAAGTCTTTTTGTGTTTATGCTGTAGCTCGTGCACACACTGTTAACTAGTTATGCAGGCAAAGCCTAGCTTCCTTTTAAGGTTTAAATCCTTAAAGTATAAAAGAATAATTTGTTTGCTACTAGATACTGGTAATACTTTACTTCTGACTTCTCATTTTCCCCTTAGCCACCCTTTCTCCCCTGCCAAAGTCCTTTTGAAGCTGTATTTAAGAATTGTATGAAGTAATCACAAGACAATGAATGTTTTGAGTCCACTTGACAGACGTGATAGCGTAGGTAACCATGAAAGAGGTCTTCAGATGAGACTCTTGAAGACTGAGGCTTCAGTGAGCTAGTGAAGAATCAGAGTAGGAAAGGAAACTTGTGATTCCACTCTCAGTTGGTAAATTCCTGAGCAGTTAGGCTATCACTAATTGTAGCCAAGATTGCTCCCTTAGTGATGATTTTTGATGTGATATGTAATTTTATTTTGAGATAGCAACAACAGAAATACTACACGTTATCTTTTCTTAGTTTCATAGGTTTCAATAAGCTTTCGAATTGCAAAAGATCTTGAGTAAGTTTTCAGAACACAACATAATGGCTGTAGGTTTAAGGAATTTTGTAAGTCAATAAATAAGGAGCAATGGAACAAATCTCCTGCTTGAGAATTTGTGGTTCAAAGGAGATGCTGGAAATCCAAGTTAGCTTGATCTTCCCTTGGCGGGAGGGCAGGAGAGGGGACGGGCGATAAGCAAAGTTTGGTCTGGATGAGGGAGGAGGGAAATGAATCTTGTGTTTAAATTTACCCTACTGTTGGTCTGAAAATTTGGAAACTTTCATTCTTCTGGAGATTTTTCAGTGATGTATTGGTCTCATTAAAGTCAGTGGGAGTTTTGCCACGGCTTTTAAAGAGGTCAGAAAAAGAATAGTACATTTCAGCTGCTTTTTTTTAAAGTTGGATATGGGTTTTATATTAGTTTCTTCTATAGTGATGCATTCTAGAAGCAAACACACCTGTAATTAGATGGCATTGTCCATAGCCTGATTGGAGGAAGACCACTTGCGAGATGGGAAGGAATAACCATCCCATGCTGCCTCTGAACAATAGTCACTCTCAGTACCTTTTTGTTGCTTATTTATGTAGTTTTTACGTGTTGATGTACATAGAATTTGGGCATTTTAACACATGAGGGATAGTTTAATTTAAGATTTTATATCTACAACCTCTGACTTTGGTAGGAGAGGCTGAAGTAAATAAGTCAAGGAACTAGGGATTTGACTAGGATATTTCGGTGAGTTTTAACTGTTTTGTGAAATATTTTAGTGATATTTTACATCTTACATTGTGCCAAAAAGATGAAGACATGACGCATTGAAATTCTACATTCCTTCTATTACCAGGAAAATGCACCTGTCTATGAATGGAGTATGGCATGTCACAATAATGCACTCGTTAATATGCCTGTGTAGGTTTATAAGAGTTAAATATTTATTAGATATGCAAATGCTGGCACTCCTTCTTTAATTCACAAATGATGACTAATTGAAGCTTTACTTTCTGTTCTTAAAGTAAAAAGCTCTGGTCTGGAATATTGTCTTCGTAGGCAATAATTTGATGAAAATATGAGGGTGAATGAAGGAGAAGGCAATTCTTTGTTTGTTCTCTGCTGTTTATCTGATGCTGTGCAAGCACGTCAGTTTTAAAGCATCTTCTCATGTTTTGTTATCTGACCCTGAATATTTTTTGACGACTTTGAAATGTGTTGCATTTAAAAACCAAAACAAAGACACATTGAAGTATCCAAGTGTCCTTCCCTTGTCTTGGTGCAGGTGCTTCCCGTGGTGAGTGTGCATTGCTTACCAGAAATCAGTGCCAGGAGACCGCCTCATGGTCTGCAGAGAAAGCTTAATCCAAACCTTTTGGGACAACTTGTCTTAATTCTTATGTCCTAATCCTTGTCCTTATTGTCTCGTGACAAGGAAGTGTGATGAACGTGCCTTTTCTTAAATTTGCAAGGTACCTATAATGTGTGGGGATAGAAATGCAGAGGTGCACTTCTAGCAAGAGGGGTTGTTGTTCATGATGGTATCTCCTGAGAAATGCTGCTTGGTGTCTGGTCCACTACTTTGAAGACTGAGTGAAAGTCAACAGGAGCCTGCCCCCTCCTCCTAGGCAGCAGCTCCTGGAAGAATGCACCTCCTGTGAGGAGACCAAGTGGGAGGAGAAGTTTATTTGCTCGCATTTATCACTAACCAAGAAAATGAATAATCTCTAATGCTCATATGACATTGACTAAGTGTTATTCCTCCTGCCACCATGGCTTGGTGTCTGCCTCACTGTGCAAGGCCAGGTGAACTCACAGTTGATTAGCTTGCTTGTCCAGAACACCTGTGGAAGGAAGCTGCATGAAGTGGGACCTCATGTTGATCTTGGTGGGGGTCAGCTTGAGGTAACTTGAGTGTATGAGCCTCTTTCTGTTTGTTTTAAATACTGAGTCTGCAAACATCAACAAAAATAGGAGCCACTTCCACTCTCATAATTCAAAGGATTTTCGCAGTGTTTATAACAGCTAACGAACGATGTTTCAGAGAAAGCAGAATCCAATCTTCCAAGATTTGCACATTTTGAATTATGAGAATGTTCAAGCTTGTGTATTGTAAATAAGGTTTAGAAACTCCTCTGTGTAGTTGTGCTTTGGACTGTAACAGCTTTAGAAGAAAATGTCTAGTTGTGCCTGGATTTATTTTATAAATTGGGACTGTTTCAGCAGTCTGTGTGGCCTTCCATTCATCTGTTTGTTTAAACCAAGCCAAAAGCCACTTATCTAAAGATGATTTATTCTCACTTATGAGCTAATAGCACCAGGCTGGGAAGGGTGAAAGCTGAATTGTAGGGTATAGCCTGAGCTCTTGTCTTCAGTCAGAGTAGAAAGGGAGCATGAAGGACTGGCCATAACGTTGTTCTGGAAGGTACTTGTGGGTCTCTTGTGGATTGCTTGTAGGACACCTTTTTAAAATAAGTAGCTGTGGTACGTGATTGACTCAGATTTGAACTTTGCAGCTGTTCCTTCCTATCTTCCTGGTATGCCAAAGCAAAACCCTGCAGCTCAACATCTCTAAAATCAAAACCTTAATTCAAATAGTATAATTTGGATCAGCTTCTGACTTTTTGGTTTTGGCAGCATAAGCAAAATGGAGGCAAGTGTGTTTCTTTATCTAGTTTAGAAAAATAGATGTTATTTATTTACTTAGAATCATAGAATCCTTTAGGTTGGACAAGACTTTTAAGATCACTAAGTACAACTGTTAACCTAACACTGCCAAATCCACCACTAAACCAATCCCTAAGCACCACATCTACACATCTCCTAAATACCTTCAGGGATGGTGACTCAATCACTTGCCTGGGCAGCCTGTTTCAGTGAATAAATTTTTCCTGATGTCCAAACTAAACTTTCCCTGGTGCAAGTTGAGGCTGTTTTCTCTGGTCATAGAATCATAGAATCACCAGGTTGGAAAGGACCCACCAGATCATTGAGTACAACCATTCCTAACACTCCCTAAACCATGCCCCTCAGCACCTCATCCACCCGTCCCTTAAATACCTCCAGGGTAGGTCACTCAACCACCTCCTTGGGCAGGCTGTTCCAGTGCCCAGAAACCCTTTCCGTTAAAAATTTTTTCCTGATGTCCAGCTTGAACCTACCCTGGCAGAGCTTGAGGCCATTCCCCCTTGTCCTGTCCCCTGTCACTTGGGGGAAAATGCCAGCTCCCTCCTCTCCACAATCTCCTTTCAGGTAGTTGTAAAGAGCAATAAGGTCTCCCCTCAGCCTCCTCCAGGCTAAACAACCCCAGCTCTCTCAGCTGCTCCTCATAAGACTTGTTCTCCAGCCCCTTAACCAGCTTCATTGCTCTTCTCTGGACACCCTCCAGAGCCTCAACATCCTTCTTGTGGTGAGGGGCCACAGTATTCAAGGTGTGGTCTCACCAGTGCTGAGTACAGAGGGAGAATAACCTCCCTGGACCTGCTGGTCGCGCCGTTTCTGATACAAGCCAAGATGCCATTGGCCTTCTTGGCCACCTGGGCACATTGCTGGCTCATGTTCAGTCGGCTGTCAACCAACACTTCCAGGTCCTTCTCTTCTGTGCAGCTTTCTAGCCACTCTTCCCCCAGTCTGTAGCACTGCATAGGGTTGTTGTGCCCCAAGTGCAGGACCCGGCATTTGGCCTTGTTAAACCTCATGCCATTGGCCTTGGCCCAGCAATCCAGATTGTTCAGATCCCTTTGCAGAGCCTCCCTACCCTCCAGCAGATCCACTCTTCCACCCAGCTTAGTGTCGTCTGCAAACTTGGTAAGGGTGCACTCAATGCCTTCATCCAGGTCATTGATAAAGACATTGAACAGGGCTGGACCCAGTACCAAGCCCTGAGGAACCCCACGTGTAACTGGCCTCCAGCTGGATTTAACTCCATTTACTACCACTCTCTGGGCCCGGCCATCCAACCAGTTTTCAACCCAGGAGAGTGTGCACCTTTCCAGTCCAGAGGCTGACAGTTTCTGAAGCAGAACAGTGTGAGAAACTGTGTCAAAGGCTCTACTGATGTCCAAGAAGACTACATCCACAGCCTTTCCTTCATCAAGTAGTCAAGTCACTTTGTCATAGAAGGCAATCAGGTTAGTTTGGCAAGATCTGCCTTTCATGAACCCATGTTGACTGGGACTGACCAGCCGGTTCTCTTGCATGTGCTTCATGATAGTGCTTCATGATAGCACTCAAGATTACCTGTTCCATGACTTTCCCCGGCACTGAGGTCAGACTGACAGGCCTGTAGTTCCCTGGATCCTCCCTGCAACCCTTCTTGTAGATGGGCACATTAGCCAGCCTCCAGTCTAGTGGAACTTCCCCAGTCAGCCAGGCCTGCTGGAAGATAATGGAAGGGGGTTTGGAAAGGACATCTGCCTGCTCCTTCAATACTCCTGGGTGGATCCCATCTGGCCCCATAGACTTGTGGGTGTCTGGGTGGGCAAGCAAGTCTCTCATGGGAGCCTCATTCTGCTCCTCTAACTCCTGTGTTTGTACACACAGGGAACAACTTTCCTTGCTATTAAAGACTGAGGCAAAGAAAGCATTAAGTATCTCAGCCTTGTCCTCATCCCTTGTCATTGTTGTTCCTTCTGCATCCAATAGGGACTGAATATTCTCCCTAGGCCTCCTTTTCTTGTTAATGTATTTGTAGAAAGATTTTTTTATTATCTTCCACAGATTTGGCCAATTTGATTTCTAGTTGGGCCTTAGCCCTCCTCTCTTGTCACTGCAGAGAAGAGACCAACGCTTGCCTCACTAATGCCTCTTTTCAGGTAGTTGTAAAGAGTGAGGAGGTTTCCCCTCAGCCTCCTCTTCTCTGACTAAGCAGCTCCAATTCCTTCTGCTGCTCCTGGTAAGGCTTATGTGCCAAACCCGTTGCCAGCTACTTAGCATGTAACAGTGTTGTGTAGTAAACAGCTGAATAACTTGAGGAAGATTATCTGGCTGTCCAAGTTGCATGAGAAGAGGAAGAAATTTTTAGTGGTATTTTAAGATTGTTTTGTTAGATTAAAACAACCTGATGATTTTTGCATTCAGGAGCTCAGTTTTATTCTCTTCTGTTGCTGTGAGTATCTGATGTTCCTAGAGGCATCTATTTACTGTGTTAGACTCCACTTAATGCAGAGCAAGGTACAGAGAGCAGAGTAGGTCAGGCTGAAAGTGTAGTTTTGGCCTGTCCAAGAGCTGTGCTGTCCACACAGGGAATGGTAGGTTATATGGTAGGGTGCGATGATGCTGCCAAGACCCTTATGCTGGGGAGCTGCTGTGGTGTGGCTTATGTTGCTGCTTGCCACGCAGGGCTTTTTCCTTCGTGAAGCACCCACTCACCCGGCGCAGATGGCCTCTTTTCATGCCATGTACTGTTGAATGCAACAGTAAAAACAGGGAAAGGCTCAAATGACTAAAGTGCAAGCCTTACTTTTTGTAATCTCCTTCCTCAGTGAGAATTATTTTGAATGTGTTAATACCAAAGGGGTTAAAGAACTGTTGTGTATTTTGAATTTGGGCTGTCAAAGCAAATATTTTGACAGTTGGTTAGAAGTGGATATTGAGTGGCATGCTGTGAAGAACATACAGTTCTGTCATGGAAAAAACTTCTCGAGGCAGAGGACGCTGAGAGTAGGAATAAATAGCTAGTTCTCAGCATTGCAAGGGCCTAGTTTGAGTTTCTGTTGAGCAAAAATGGAAGAAAAGGAGTGAGCAGAGTGCTGGAGTGAAGCTTCATGAAGTAGTTCTTTAGCACAGTCTATATCTAGAAATGTTTTGATGTACGGCATAAATGTGCTGTTGGAGCCCTTTAAGAGTTTATTTGGTTCATTCAGAGAACCAAAATGAGTGTGTTAGAAGGAAAAGATTAACTACACAAGTGTGACTAAACTGTAACTTAATTCCAGTAATTTATCTACAACCTTTTCTTGCTAAGTCTCACAAAGAAGAAATGTTCTTGCCCCTCCTCTTGTCCGTGTGCCATCCTACTTCATGTATTACTGTCCATCCACTCATGAAAAGGATTTGAGGATGAGTGACATTCCCACTTCAGGGCATCACTAGTGCAAGAATATATTTATGCAGAAATTCCTCCATGCATAACAGTACATTGCTCTGAAGATGTTTTGTACTAGAACAAAGTAGTTGTTTCCTGGGAAGAGCTGAATTGTGACGGTTTCGTTGGAAAGCAAAGTTTGTTCTGTTAAACTGTAGTTATTGATGACATATTCTAACTTTTAGGTGCCGTGAAGTTTCCTTGTGTTGCAAACCAGGGAAGTATCTGTTCCAGTCAAGTCCTGAGATTTGACACAACCTCATATCATCTTTAGACAGGCTGTTTTGCTTTTTCAGTGACTTTTCTGGAGATACTGTTTTTCAAAATGAGTTTATTTATGAGTTTATAAATTGTGTTTTTTCTTGCACTTTCATTTCAAATGGAAAAGAAACCCATAGTTCAGTCTTCTGATTTAAATATAACATCCCACGTTTGTTATCAGTGCTATGTTTTTATGGCTGCCAGCATTCATCTGGAATTTCCACCTCCTTAAATAAACATGAGCTTTGTTCTCCTCTGTGTTCAATAAACAGTATTTTCTGTTTAGCAGGTACAGAGTAAGCAGTAATGGCTATGGTGGATGTTTGACTCCTGTGTCCCTTGCACCTTAATTAAAATCTTGAAATTAAAAAGATGTGCGTTTACACAGGTGCAGTACTTGCACAGAAATAGAGGTTCTAGAGCTCTTCAGAACTTCTCTTAATATATAAAGACATTTTCTTTTCTTTTAAATTGTGCCGATATCATCCAAAAAATCTAGGTTTATAGTGGACACTTCCTGCATTCCAGTTGTTATTTAAAGTGGAAATACTGAGAGAATTAACTTTTTTTTGGCAGGCTGACACTTCAGTTCTCTGTTATTACAATGGGTGTATTCGAGTCATCAGTGTGTCAAGTTGTTTGAAAACTTTATACATTCCCCCTCCCCAAAATGGTGAACAAGCTGAACTGTTACCTCAGGATGTCTAAAAGCACAACTAGATGTATTTTGCCTTTTTAAAAATGCAATAATGTACCATCAAACTAAGGGAGACAAAATTGAGTTGTTGGCACAGCGGCCTAAGTCCATGTGTCTGCTAGTACCAGAGGAGTCTGCAAATCTAGATGAGAAAGAGTAAAGTGGATAAAATCTTGTGGAGTATTCACTCCAACTAGTTTAGGATGGAGTAGAAATTGCTGGATGAAATTCTGAATGTAATGAAGTTGTGGATGTGTGTTTGTTTTGTGTTTGGTGGGACTAGGATTCCACCACTGGGCTCAAAACTCGGAGGCAGTTGACCACCAGTGCCATGCCAAAGCTAAAAAGAATTTTGGGATATCTATTTTTTCTGCCATCTGCTGACCCCTTTGCGTTTGGCAACAGTGCAGCAGTGAGGTCCAGATCTGGCTCTCAACTCTGTTACCTCCAGTTCGATGTTGGTATCTTGTGAGGAAAACTTGGAAGTGCCATGTCCTTATCATGGAGTGGATAATGTAGGGTACTTCCAGCTCCCCCACCCCTTGCTTTTAAGCCACACAGTTTCAATTTCAAGTGCAGGTGCATGTGTGATGAACCCCTTTGTTATTTTAAGGCCGGTATTTGGACACAAGTTGGAAGTACAGTGATCCCTGATTGCTTCTTGTACTAAGAAAAGTGTAACTCTGGAAATGTCACCAGCTGCTACAGAAAGGCAGCATAAAGGCTTAGCGAAATCCCTGGGAAAGGTTTTGCTGCAGTCCCAGCATGCACAGGACAGTAGAAGTATGGAATCAAGAGGAGTCAGGAAGCTCAAGGCTTGACTGGCAACCGTTCTCAACAGGGCTCTTGGCCGCTTGGCAGTTACTGGAGAATTTTTCCACAGATTCCTGTGTTCAGTGCTGTAAGTCACTGGAGGCTGCCAGTGTTGGCATCAGTTCAGGATGTGTGACATACCTGCAGGCAGATTGCTTTTCTGAAATACTGCTGCAAAGCTGGATGCAGAACCTAAGAGAACCACCCCTCCTGCAAAAGGGCCTCAGAGGGATGGGCTACCACATCTCAGAGTGGGCTGTCCCCAGCTGCAATCGTGTCCCCCTCCTCTCGAGGCCAGGGTTGGCTCAGCTGCGGTCATCAGAAGCCCAGAAGGTTGGAACAAGGTTCCTTTATTGTCCCTTGCCCCCAGATGCCCATGACAAGTGGAGCTGTATCCAACTTCCTTCCTGAAGGCGCACTGTGCCGACTCCCCAGACTGAAGGCAAGAGCTGTACAGCTGTGAAACCACTTAAACATGTACAAACATTTTGCTGGGTAGTTGCCAGCAAGCTTGGTAGTTTCGACCAGAAGAAGATGATGGGGGCGTGGTGCTAGGAGTGGGTGGGACGGCTGGGTGTTACTGAGACCTTTGCTTGCAAAGTGCTTAACAAACACCCGCAATGGGATGGGGCAGAGCAGATACCATAAGTACAGCTGGGCAGTGGGAAATGAATAATTCCCCTGGGACAAACCTGGGAGGCAGGCTGTTTGGTGGGCCCTTGTTAAGAGTTTTTGCATGTTGATGTGGACGTGCACAAGGTCTTGGGTTATTGTGGGGGTGGAAACAAAGAATTTTATTTTTTTTCTCATTGTTGATGTGTTTCTCTTCTTTTTCTTGTAGGTGTGTGATGTCAAACAGTGGGCAGTCCTTGCACCCTCCCCCACCAGCCTGCAGCATCATGTGCCAGTATGAATATTAAGAAAGAAAAGCATACTTCAGAGCTCAGCAACTCAGAAAGAAAAAAGGAGGAACTAAGCAGAGAGAACAAATGACTGTACTGCTTGCAAAACTTGGGGCCGTTCACTTTTTCTTCTGAGAAATTTCCTCTTGGCCTTTGTGAGAGAGCTGAAAGAGCAGGCAGAGCAGCTGCAGTTTCTTGGAGTTCTTTTTCACCTTTTTTTTTAAATTTAATTTTTTGCCCCTGTGCCTGGATTTTAAGACTGTTGGCTGCACTGATCACAAGCACTGGACATCAATATGTGTCATGTCATTGTAACTTGTCGGTCAATGCTGTGGACTCTCCTGAGTATTGTGGTGGCTTTTGCAGAGCTCATTGCTTTCATGAGTGCAGACTGGCTGATTGGCAAAGCAAAACCTTCAAGCTCTGAGGAGGTGGACAACAGAACAGGGGGATCGCCAGAGCCTTACCATCCAACGCTGGGCATCTATGGGCGCTGTACCAGAATCTCCCACATGCAGCTTTCTAGACGAGACACGCTTTGTGGTCCTTATGCCGAAACCTTCAGTGAGATTGCCAGTGGTTTCTGGCAGGCAACCGCTATTTTCCTAGCCATGGGAATCATGATTCTCTGTGCTGTGGCATTTGTGTCTGTCTTTACTATGTGTGTGCAGAGTATTATGAAGAAAAGCATTTTTAATGTCTGTGGGCTGCTACAAGGAATTGCAGGTATGTGTACTTTGAGAGCAACTACAATTTTCTTTCTGAGGCCATTGATCTGAAAATATATAGTGATTCTGGACTGTCTACAGACAGACAACATTAGGCGGACCCTAAGCGGTTCTATACGCTGGTGTTTATTCAAACACAACTGAAATTTATAGCTGCACAGCATGTAACACATTGACATTGGCAGAAGAATTGAAGCGTAATGTGTGCCAAAATGAACTGACCAGTGTTGCTTTTGTTTGCTGATCAGTTTTTTCCCTCTGTTTGAATTTCTTAAAGTAACAAAAACTTCTCTCCTTTGTTACCAGCAGAGAGCAAAGTTAATACTCATGTTAAGGCAGTCTATCTCCCTCTTGCTACTTTAGTAATTTTTCCCTGGACTGAAGGCAATTCTCCTAAGTGTCTCAGAGTCTTCATGACTATGGTAAGAGCCAATATCACCCCAGGGACAAGAACAGCCTGCAGTCACATTTCTCCAGTGTTTCACGCTAAGCAGCCTCCTTCAAGGCTGTGAGCTTGACAAGCGATACCTTACGATAAAACCTTCCTTTATCCAGCTTACTGTTCAGCTGCAGTTAGCTCAATGAGGTTATCTTTTCACTGTCCAAGTATCAGCTGTGCTTTACTCAAAAAGATGAATAGGTTCTAGAAATTTGGTGTTTCTACTTAAACCCACGGATTTTACAGAGATTAGATGACTGTTCGTAACCTGACACTAGACAGTGCTAGTTAGAGAAGTGTTTGGCTTTCTGTACTTGCCATGAGCAAACTGTAAGGAGAACCTGTCGTATGAGCAGGTTTCCATCTATTGTGTTGTGTATGTGTGTGGTCATCTGGAGGAGGAGAGTGGTCTTCTGCCCTGCCCTTGGCAGCCCTAGAAGACTTGCGAGGAGGGAGGGAATGAGTAGGGCCACCTACTCTTTGCCTCTTGGTGGTGCTCTTAAGCAGATGTTTTCAATTTATGAAATGGTTTAATTTCAAAAAAAAAAAACTAGGAGTTTTAACTTGTTTGCTCAAAATGTGAATCCGACTAATCTCTTCCTCATCTCCACTGAATGTCCTTTAGATAAAAATTACAGGTTTAGCTGTAGTCACTCCTGAGAATTTGCCAGAACCAGTGCAACAAGGAAGCAGCTCTGCACTGCAAATTAAGCCAGGGGAAGGTTTTAGCTTCTTGCTTTCTTACTCTGTATTTCAGAAAAATTCCATGAAACGGCTTTTTCAGGAGATGATGTTACTTCTTTTCTGTTGGAGGGGTATTTTCTGTGAGAGATTGCTTAACAACATAAGTGGATGCTTGGCATGTCAGACTTGTGTCTGTTGTAAAGATAAGGTTGCTTATGGCTCTGATACTATCTCAAAATATCTAGTCTAACATTAAGATCAGCAGAAAGTAAGTTCTTATGTCTTAGAATACTGGTGACCACGCATTTGTGAGAAAATATGTGAAAAGACAGTTTTATGTTTTATGATCAAACCAGCTGTACCTGTAATGCAACTTGTGACCTCAAGAATTGAACAACACAGTCAACAAAGCATTTCTTACATGTTTGGGGATAGATCGGTACTTTTTTGAGCTCTACTAAGGCTAGAAGTACTTCCCTTCTTATAATTCAGATAAATGACGCAGCATGAAACCGTGTAACGGAAAGGTCACATTACTGAAACTGTTGCTATGAGAAGAAGGCCTGCCAGTATTTGCAGCCAGGCATCTTTTGGCTAGCAACTCATTTTCTCAAGATTAATTTTATTGGATCCACTGCTACTTTTGTGCCAGTAACATTACAACATCGGCTTACTTAGTTGAAATTATTTTCCTATGACTTATCACATCTGTTAATTTCAATTTTCTCAGTTCCTGAGTTTTGAAAAATGCTTAAGCAAGTTGTTGAAGGACAGTTGTTAGTATCGTTAATCCATACAGGGATTTTGATAGCTAGACTAGTGTCCTGATCAGAGAACAAGACAGAAACCTCCCTTAATCATCTGAAACATAAGATCATTCTTTCAAATGTAAACAATTATGTTTTTAATAAGCGTAGGAGAAGAACTCACAAAACAATTTTATCAGCCTTTATCACTCCAATATTTGCAAGTATGACAAACATCTGTTAAAGGTGAGATAGGCCCATAGTAGAATCACCTATAGGAATTCAGGATGTCACAGACTCAATCTCATTTTAGATGTCTATTGTCTTCATTATGGAGATTTAATATGATTAAAAAAATACAAGTTAATTTATTCCTGCAATTCATAATGAAAAAAACAATAATAGACACCAGATATATCTTTTCAGCCTAGCAACATTGTTTGTGACCTGGATGATGCCTACAATGCAATTAAGGAACAGAAAGCAATCTCTCTTCTGTTATGGCCCTTGGACACGTTTGCAAAGTCCAACGTAGGTCAGTGGTCATTTCTGATCTGTAGAGGGTTTTTTTTGTGTCAGAAAATTATAGGTATAAAGCCACAAGGGAAGAAAATATGACTCTTGTTTAAAATCCATTTTTTTTAAAATCCTTTGTTATAGAGCAAAAGGTTCTACCTCTTGTTTTCAGACTGGAGTGCCTTTCATTCTGGAGCTGTAGAAACAGTAATCAGTGTCCCTATTTTTGGTGATATATGAGGATTGTTTCATCTGGAAAAGCATCTTTTCTCTGCAATAGAGAGTACAAAGAATGGAGCTGTGTAATTAAGTAGATAATTGCCACCCAGCAGCAAGAAGACTGGGCAGACTTTAATTTTGACTTTCCCAAAAAGTATTTTATTTTTGCAGTCTCTGAATCACTTGAAATTCAGACGCTGGAGGAGGCAGCATGTTATTATATGTAAGCTGCTAAGAAGCAATTAAAAGTAAAGTTTCACAGTAATCATCTGGTTAGAGGAAATAAACAATTGGTGATCCCCTATAGACATATCTTGGTGTGCATGTAGGGTAGGTAGGATAGTTGCTGATGCATTTACAAGCTTTATTTGGGCTTGGGTACTTCACTTTGGTGCTAAGTAATATAATTTAAATATAACCTGGCTTCAAAGGACAGTGGGGTGGAGCTTAGGACATAGCCTAAAACAGGTTTGGCTTCCACCTCTGACACAGTTTCCTTTATGAAGTTCATCATCAGCAACTGTTCTTGGGGTTTGTTTTTTACCCTCTAAGAGCACAGCTGGGCACAACTGCCTGCTGGTGCTGTGTCTGGGCAGATACGGCCCCCTCCCCAGCCAGTGTCTGCCTGACTTGCAGGTGACCCGCAACCGAACAGAGACAACTTGACCGTGTATGGGGAGGCGGAAGCGAAATTAGAAGCACATATATTATCTCAGCTGCAAAACCTGAGCAGGCCCCCATGTTTCCTAGTGGAGAGGTACTCCATCATGTGCTTGGGAAGTCTCTGGGGAGAGTAGAAGGAAAAGAGTGCTGGTGTGTAAGGAAGGCAGATATCTTTGGGAGTTCAGTTTCTGTTACTTCCACTTTACTGTGCTCGAGTGTGGCTGCATTGCCAGGAAAATTTAATGAAAGGTGATAAAATAGCTTCTCTGTTCTGAAGTCTTTCGAGAGTGCTGACGGCTTCAGCTGGGAGGGTTCTTGCAGGTCACCCCCTTCTCACTGCTTTCTCTGTTCATGATCCACTGTCTCTTAGCTGAAACAGGGCTTGACTAAATAGGACTCAGACTGAAACATTTTCAGAAAGGCCTGTAAAAATTGGATTGCATCAGTTAGAAGACCAGCTGCATCCTAGCTGCTTGCTGAGGGGTGTCTCTGGTTTGTCAGGTGAATGCACGGCTGCATTTTGCTATCAGGTGGCTTAGCAGGCTGGGCCACTGGCAGTTATGCCTTTAACAGATATACATTCACACAGACAAAACAGAGGTTTGTGTCTTCAAAGGTTGCTGCAGGTGGGCCAGGAGCATTTAATTCCTACAGCCACTTTGTCAAAGCCAGTCTGCTTGGGCTGAGATGCTGCAAGCTTGGGCTTCCCTTCCTCACCCTAGCAGCTCCTGCTCCAGCACTGCTGGGTGAATTACTTGCCTTCTTCAGTTCCCGGGTCCTACTTTAGTAGTCTCCTCTCATCACCCAGTGCTGAGATTTCCTTAGCATTTCACCCTGCTTTGCTCCTGTTGACCATGTCCTCCTGTACCGCTGTCTTGTTCTGGGAGACTTGTTTTAGTCTGGTGTTTGTCCTGCTCAGACCCAAGCAATGAAGTCTCTTCCACAGTACTTTCTGTTTTCGGGTATCTCACAAGGTCTCCTGTGTTCATTCTTCTGTTCCTTCCATGTTTTTTCCCTTTATTACTGTTCACGTCTTCTCCCATTCCCTTTAGTGGTATCTCAGGGGGTTCCTCTATCGGAAACTACTGCAGTACCTGGGCAATAGTTCCATTCCAGCAGTGTAGCTTTACCCTCAAATGTAAGGAAACTACTACACCATTTTCCAAAATGTAGCGGTGAAACCCAATTTGGAGCCAGCTGTTTCTATAACAGGCTATCATTGTTGCTGGAAGAGTTGTTTTTTTGACTTGTCTTGCACTAAGAAATAGTTCAGCGTGTTATACTTACTGGTGTTCATCATTTCCATTTGGGAGGCTGGATGATTTGTGAAGATGGCCTCAGCAAAGCATGATAGGAACCATATGAAAGAGAAGAGGATCTGGGGTTATTTGTGAGGGTGTAGGAACTAGCATCCAGCTGTGCAGGGTGGGCTTGTGATGTGTGGGGCCCTGTGGCTGCACGCTCCTCTTGATGCTGTAAGATAAGGAGACCACTGAGAGTTGTGGAGGAGGAAGCTCAGGAGGAAGTGGGAGGTTGGCCAGAACTCTTTTTGGAGACAGGAGAAAATGCAGGAGAAGCAAGCTGCTGTGGAGGTGGCATGAGGCTTCTAGAGCTCTTTGGCATGCAGAACATGACGTGGAAGGTTAGTATAGTTGCAGAATAGTTTAGAATATTCAGTTGTAGGGAGCAGCACACTGTAAAAAAGCATTAATTTGTTTGAGAAAGAGCCAAGCTTGCAAGCAAGGAAGAAAGCACCTTGTGGGCTCACATTGCTTCCTGTGAGCAAAGGAAGCTGCTACTTAGCCAGGGAGCCCAGGCAGTAGGAGACCCGAGTAACAGTGGTTTTGCCCTCGAAGGCAAGGAAGCTTCTTGTTTGTCTTTCTAAAATGCAGAGCATGCATTTTTCAAAAAGCATATTTCCTCTTGGATTCAGCTCAGAGTTTTTCTTTTCTGATGCCAGAATTCTGAATTCTTGGGTTAGGAAGAAAGAAAACTGGGGTGGGGAGGGGAGCAGGATTTCTAATGGAAATCCTGACGGTCTGCACTGCTTTTGCTGTCTGTGGTATAGTGCTTCCTGTAACCTATATGGCGTAATGCCAGCACAACATCTAATATACACTTGGCCGCTGAAAGTTCAAGTGAAGGCAACTGCTGTGTTGGAATATGCCAGGGAAGGAAAATTGAGTTCAGGCGCTAAATTGCTACTGAGCCTGAGGGAGAGTATTAGTAACTTCAAAGAAATAAAGTGAAGATTTCTGTGTTTTGTTAGATTTGGTGGTCGGCTTATCTCCTGTGCTACCAAGGTGGGCACATGGGAACCAGTAGACACCCAGGAGACAGTAAATAGCATGGAAAAATAAGCAAAAAATCAGTTTTTTGGTGGCCAAATTTGGCAGCTGTTTTTCTCAGCAAGCATATATCTCTTCTAACAAATGGTGCTCAGTGTGAGACTCTCACACTACCCACTAAAAAATGTTTTATTGTGGCAGCTGTGCTCTGAGATCCCTCACCTCTGTCAAGGTAGGTGAGATGCCAAGAACTTCCTTATAACCCCTGCTCTGGTGATGAGAGCCCCCCGAGAGGCCAGGGGGACAGCAGGGGGGTAGTGAGTCTCTCTTTCCATCAGACTTTTGCTTCTAGGCATCAGAGCCAAGATTGCTGCTGCTGTTCATCTATAGGATGCAAGCACTAGGAGGTTATTTAAACTCAACAAATGTGCTGCATTTTAACTCGAATGCGAGGGAAAAAAGGAAAGCGGCTCTTTCCAGACAGAAAGGTTTCTTTCTAACTTATGCTTAGCTTCTGTCTTTGGTGTGCCTGCTGTGGTGGTGAAGGAAGTCAGTGGATTTGAGTTCTGCCTTTTTCCCCAACTCAGATGGCCTGCAGTCTGTGGCTGTATGATCCATGAAGCCACCAAAAATTCTCCCCTTCCTGCATTCCGCTTTGCCTGTTCCTTCTTGTTGAGCCTTAGTTCCTCTGGAGTTCCTCCCTTCTGGACCCCTGAGGTTTTTGTGCTGAGAGAAAACATAATTGGGGAAATATAATGCCATGAAAAAGAGAGCTTATAGCCCTTTTAGCTTGGCTTAACTGAGGCAGGTTGTTTTTCAGCCTCCGTTATAGAACTGTGGCTGGGAAGTGGTGGTTTTCATCCCCTTTCTGCTGGTTCACCTTAAGTGATGGATTGTTTGGAGGGCATGGCATTCACTGGTCGAATAGCAGTGGAAAAGATTAAGGTGAGTGGCATGAAGTATACCAGGTCTTCTCTGCTTCTTTCATGGACAGAGTAATTGACATGACCTGATATTTCCTTCCTAATTCAGGGACCTCCCAAGTTTACCACTCACAATTGAATTACTTATTTAGTAGCTTTAGGCCTTTTATTGGGTTGTCCTAGATTAAAAACACTGAATGCATCATTGGCTTGTAAGGTAAAATGTGAGAGGTGACCAGCATTCTTGGCTGTGCCTGAGCAGTGGCCCTGTGAGTGGAGAGGTATTTGATTACCTTAGCATTGCTGAAAACTTATAGACATTAGGCTTTTCCCCTGTAAGGTGCTTTATCTTCACTTAATTACAGGGTTAGGATCTGCCACAGGGAAGACCCCATAGTGTGGTGACATGGGTACACATGGCAGGCAACCAGCAAAGTGGCAGTGGTGCCGTTTCATGGTTTGGCATTGATCTTACTTTAAGTCTCCACATTTCCTTGACTCCCAGCTACGGAGGACTCTCAACACATATATAGAAATTATTAAAAGCTAATGGGGAATTTGCCCTCTGATATTCTAAAAGCAGGAATCTGCAGACTCACACTTTTGTTAGAAAGAAGTCCAAGCAGTTAGATCACATCAGTATCAGAAAGACCAAACCATAAATCCCCCCGAATCATATGATGTCATTCTGCAAAAGCAGCCTACATCAAGCTGATAAACTGACTTGGTTTGGGCTTTTTCTTTGCATAGCAAAATATACAATAGTTGAGTCTCCCACCAGTAGCCCTCTGCCCTGTAATCCTGCATTCCAGCATTAGTAATGCCATCAGAACTTTACACGTTTGCCTAGGTTTGGTTATTAATTAGCATCTTTGATTTGCTTAATAAATAGGAAAAGACCCATGAGCAAATGGTATAGTTAATTTACTGTTGAAAAGAACAGGGATCTTATCCTATCCCTCAACTTGGGAAAGGCAGTGGATGGGGAACTGCTTTTTCTTCTAGTGACTGCTTAAACTTATATGAGCCTGAGACAATTTAAAGGAAAAAAAAGTATCTCTGCATGTTTTGAGCCATCACCTGGTTATAGTTATAAGCATTTCATTCTTCTGCCTCAGCTTTGCATGTCCCAGGTGCACTGAAATCTGTGTACAGCTGCAGTCCCTTGCAGTGACAGCAGGTACAGAGGTACGGACCTTGTCTCAGTGCACTGTCCATCAGAAACCTTCCCCACCCTCAACAGCCATGCTTCCATCTTAACCCAGATGCCCTCTGCTTGTGTGAAACCGCACTAAGTGTGGTGTCCAGGTAGGCTTTTTTAAGCATTGATCTTCTTAATGTTATGAATTTTTCTTTTGCTTTTTTTTGGGCAAAGATCTTGCCTCTGGTCAGCTGCTTGGTGGGTCTGGCAGTCAGCCCCTGGGTGGACAGCAGCCACGGAGCCAGGTCTGGGTCCCTGTGCTGTGGGTACCACAACCAGTGTGACCCTTGGGGTCTTCGCATACCTTTCCTATAAACAGTGTGAAGTGCTGACACCACCTCATCAGCTGATCTGAATCCACAGATTAGCGCACATCTTAGTAAAATGGTATTACTGAATCATTTCACAGGGCTGAAGGTGTCAGTTATGTGTTTGCTGTATAACAAACCATCAGTTTTGTTCTCTGGCAGTGGTTAAAAGCATGCAAATGGCAACCTGGTAGTATTCCTGCTGGGTAGGGGGTTGTCAGGAAAAGTTCACATATATGAAAGCGTACTTGGGTTAAGCTGGCATAGTACATACGTACAAATATTTTACACATAAATTGTTCAGGTATTCAGATAGCACATTGACACATTTGGAAATATGAGCAACAACATCAGGGTTATTTTGCCTGGCTGGTGCAATGACCTTGGGCTTGAGCGTTAACCTCCTGTGTGGTCGCACAGGAGATGAGAATGGTGAGAATCACTGCAACCCGGCTATGTTGCCTACTTGGTGTTGTGCAAGGCTTAATCCCTCTCCACCTTTACCCTTTTTCTTTTCCTCTCTTAAAATGTTGTTGCTCAGTTGTGCTGCTCCACGGGAGCCCGCTGCAGTGCCACCTCACTGATCACAGCTGCTTAATTTCCTGTTTCTTCAGAAGCATTTAAAAGCTTTTTTTTTGCTAGTTTGCTAGGAAATGAGAAGATAGTTTCAGGCTTTGCAATGGAAATTGGCTTTGTTAGTATATGCTGTTGTTTAATATGGCACTACAGCTGCTGCACAGGAGACTGTCAAAACTAAATAGCATGTTTTCACTTAGCTAAACAAGCATCTGCCTAACCCCTGTCTCGAGGGCTGCTTGCAAGGATGGGATGAAAAAGCTTTTACTCAGATCTGACCCCAGCACAAAACATGACATAGAAATGCCCATAACCATAGACCAGTCTCTTGGTTTCCAACGATGTTAGCGTGGCAGCACTACAGTAGTGTATAGAAACCAGGCAGAGCACTTGCTTGCTGCAGTTTCAGGTCCTTAAAAGGGGAAAAGTTTCTGGTGCACAAATACAAAAGGATTCTCCTACAGGAAAAGCATTATTGAGCTGTCTTTAGAAACATTGTGTGCAGCAGTGCAGTCTGCTATATTTATATTGACATTGCACAGTATTCTGTAATGTTTTCCTTTTGTATTTTTGGAGAAAGGAGTTGCTTTTACGTCATTTGAATATAGAAAGATTGATGTTCAATAGGTTGTCTGTGTTGTAATCAGGAAAAATATTTTAGTATAATAATCCTAGTAAAATCTAAATCTCTTCTAAATTCTATATTTCTTAAGGCTTCTATTTGAAAGCAAGTAATTAAGGATTGATAATGAAATGTTTTGTGGGCAGAATTCCTTCAGTGAAAGATAGGAAAATATTCTCTACTGAGAAACTTTTACCAAAGAATTTTAGATGAGGTATCTGGGTAAAAAAGTCATTTAAATAATTTTCTTTTGTCATTCCTAGGCATCTGACAGCGTTCAGTAGCATTCTTTCAGACCTCTGATTTAACAAATCCGTAGAGGAAAGGTAACTGAGAGTTGGCAACAGCTAACAAGAAGTAATATGTAATTATGAAAAATTCTTCTCATTTAAATAAGTGGAATAGAGCTAATTAAGAAGTACAGAACCCCTCAGATAGGGTTTAAGTCTAGAACAGAGCAAGCCTGTAGAGGAGCATAGTGGAAAACAACTTTTTCAAAATGAATTTGTTCTTTCCAGCAGGGGGAACAAACAGCAGTAAGTCCACAGATAGATTGGCTGTGAATTAACACTCCCAATTACTGTATATCAGCACAAAGAGCTGAAAGGATTCATTGCAGAAACCTTTTCTTCTGATGGAGTACTCAGGTTTTGTTCTCTGTTCTTTCTCTTGAAGATTGGCTTCTCTTCAGAGACACTGGGACATGAGCAAAAGCAGATATATTAAGAAAAAGAAATCTGTCACAGTTATTATTGTCCTTCTGCCAGATACATTTCAAGGCAAGCTGTCAGCAGGAGATAATTGTTGCTGTATCAGATTATGCTAATATAATCTGAGTTTTGTAGTTTTAAGACTAACAAAAGCATAAGTGCTTTAATCTTAATTTACCGCATTAAATGGCTTAGAAATCAGCACAATAGAGAAGTAATATTTGAATAAGTAAAGTGTAAGAATAACCAAATCAAATTCAGGAAAATCAAGAATTGCAATAGTTAATCAATTGAGACAGCATCTTCCATAAACAAAACGGTAGATTGTACTAGGAGCTGGTCTTGTGTTCCTGTGCAGTGTGAGTATAAATGAATGCCAGGGTAACGTGCTTGGCTCGCCTTTCCAGGCTGCTGTGTTTCATTCACTGACAAGATACTTTGAGCTCCTGGCTCTGTGCAGCCCATCTAACACCTTCCTCCACTTTTCCCCTGGAGGTTCTTCAGAAAAAAAGCCCCAGGTGCCTCCATGCAGCCATGTGCTGTCCACAAGCGCATGAAAGCCTGTTTATCTTCCTCCAACATTTTCCTTAAGATTGACTTCTTGTAAAGCCTGTACAGACAAAATCTGGTAATCAGCAATCTATGGATTTGATGAAGCTGTTGCTGTTATGCTGTTCACAGTTATCTCACTTGTGCTTGTGTTCCATCTTGGTGTCTTGTCTGAAGAACAGATTGTCATCTATTGGAGGCAGAAACTATGAGCAGAGCCACCAGGCTCTGTGGTAATGCAAATAAATAACTAAATCAAGACAGCTGCGGGCAGGTGAGCTGCAGTGACTAAGCAGTGCCTACAAAAAGGCAGGGATATAGGCAATTAAGCTTAAGCCTTTATTGACAAACAGAGATGTAAGGGACCTTACCAGGCTCTGCTCAGTGGACGCTGGTATGAGAAATCAGCACTGAGAATTTACTAAGTTTTTTCCCCTTGTCTTGCCACACACTGGCTTTTAAATGGTTTTTGCTCAACTGCGGCTGCTTGCACACGTGTTAGATGTAGATCAAGGCTGTGCTATTAGTTGTAGAAGCAGCCCTCTGGCTTTTTTGTGTTGCATAAAAGGGGTATGCAGTGCTCCTTAGGTCAGAGGTGGAAGAGCACAGACACTGCCAAGCTATTTGTATGGCATTTGACCATTTTGCCTGTTTAAAAACAGACCATGACTTTCCAAGCAACAACACAACCTCTTCTGGCCTTGCTACCTCTACTATAGCTTACCTTGTCCTATCCACATGGGCATTTTTCCTTCCCTTCCGTCTGAACCCATGTTCCCAGGAGCACAGAGAGGTTCTTTTTTGGAGGTCTGTGGAAGCTGCTGCTCTAGTTGTAAGTAGTTGGACAGTTAAGCGCTTTGGATTGCTACTTTCTGCTACCATCTCTTTTGTAGTTACTGCGAAGCAGGAAGCAAATCTCCTCTCGATCTTTTTATTTGAACACTGCTTTTTAGGCAGGTAGGGAGAATTGAGAAGGGATCTCTGCACCCTGCACAGCTCAGCCATTGCTCCAGGTAGTGGGACTTCGAGCTGAATATGCGGTGGGGCGTCTGTCCCTTTCCACTTGCTCTTAGCGTGAAATCTGAGAAGTGCCATTTTCTCTTGTGGGTATGTTGAATTGGCTTAATTGAATTATCTTTATTTACTTTTCCGAGCAAGTAGAAACCAACTATTAATGAAATGTAAAACGATAAGTATTAGTGACAGTAAGAAGAAGTGCATATCCTGAGAAGCCCTCTGTCTGCACTGAAATAGAGTAGCAGAATGTAGGTTCAGTAGTGAAAATGTTACTTTCATAGAATCATAGAATAGCGTGTGTTGGAAGGGACCTTAAAGATCATCCAGTTCCAACCCTTCTGACATGGGCAGGGACATCCCACTGGATCAGGCTGCTCAAGGCTCCATCCAGCCTGGCCTTGAACAGTTCTGGGGATGGGGCATCCACAGCTTTCCTGGACAACCTGTGCCAGGGCCTCACCACTCTCATCATGAAGAAATTCCTCCTTATATCTAGTCTAAATCTGCCTCTCACCAATTTATAGCCTTTTTCCCCCCCTTTTTGTTATGCTAGGCAGTACAGGATTCACAAATAGCTATCTGAAGGAAAAGTCAGGTGAGACTGACCATATTCAAGTCCACAGTTGATTTTTCACCAAATTTTGTTTTGAAGTGTGAGAAAACCGTTGTAGTTTATCAGACTATGGGCTGTAGTCAATATTTCTCCAGGAATTTTCTGTACTTTTAAAATAAATTTTTAATTCGGTGAAGTCCTGAGCACCACACTGCAGTGCTGCAGCTTTTGAGGGGGCTGAGTTTCAAGTAACAGCTTTTCAGCTTGGGGCATACATACCATGAACCAGTAGCTTTCACAAGTTGTTCAGTGCTCTAGTTTGGGTTAAAAGGGGTGGATAAAGCTTCATAGTCCTGCTTGTGACTCAGCCACGAGCCAGGTTTGCTGTTAAATATGGGCTTTCTAGGTTTGTGGGTGATGGAGTGGTAAGCTTTAAAAACTTCCTTGTTGGCAGCAGCTATGTTTGCATTTAAGATCCTGCTTCTTAATTTAGTAATGGTGATTTGTAACTATGAAAGGGCTTGTGGTCATTAGAGAAAACGGCAAATGGCCCATTCCAGGGTACACTTGGGAAAATAGGTAGATAGTGTGGTCATGCCAGTTACACAGAATAGGAAAACAGTGACGAACAGAGAAGGAGGAACTGCTGGTGTTTAGTCTGAAACGGCTGCAGGGCTCAGCATGATGAAAGCACAGCTTATCCAGGTCTGTCCAAGATAAAGCCATACTTTATACTTAATGTAGTTTGCCCAATCAGCCAGTAAACACTGCATAAAATTTGCCATTTGTTCTTAAATGTAAACAGAGATGAAATCCCTTCACAGAGAATGGATATCACTCACTAATGGATTTTGCCGCCCCAAAGAATAATGCCATTTAGTTCATTCATGCCCATGGTGTTATGTCATCATTAGAAAAACGCTAGAGGAAGGACTTTCTTTTGTGAAATGTCTGGCATTCAGAGACATTAATTTTCAGACAGGTGGATGATGGGATTTGCATTTTGTGTATATTAACTGCTTGCTAGCTAGGACCCAGCTTTTCTTTCTCAGTGAGGAAGTTTTCTTGCATCTGGCACAATTTCTTTAAACAAACAATTAAAGAAACCTGATATACTGCAGAAGAAGATAGTCCTAACTGCATCGAAGAAGATGCAAACAAGTCTTTACAACTGTTCTTGGTGATCTCTCCACACAGGGGAAAAAAAAGAGGACTGCTTTCTATTTTATTGATTATTTTATTCTATTTTATATAGAGATTTTGGGATTAGATGAAATCTACTGGGTAAACCAGCACCATACATAGAAAGCACAATTTTCAGCCCACTTCGGGAAGGTGGCAGCATCCTGAACAGCTGTTTTTGTGAAGGTGACAGGTTGAGTAAATGGCTTTATAGTGCAGGACAAATAAATCAGTAATATTTATGGAATCTGGAAGGCTTTATTCATTTTCTCGATAAGCTGGTTGTGTTTAGGCAAAAACTGTCGATACACGAGATGATCAGATGGGCAGAAAAACTAGTCTGAGCTTTTTACTTCTGGGCTGAGGCACAGCAGGGTGTTTGGGCAGCTTAGCAAGTTGAAGAGTTGAGAATTTGCTTCTGCCGTCACTGGAAAAGTCCTTCCCTTCTGCAATAGTTGATTGCCTGTTTAGAGGAAATCCCTGTGTGACCTGTTCACTGGCCACAGGTACTTAGATCTGTTTTTCTGGGTCTTCCTCCAGAATACCTTCATTACAAACGTATCTTACATGGACTGGTTGTATTGTTTGTCTGCTATGTCCTAATGTGGCCAAATATGCACATGCAGCATGAGATTTTCTTTTTCTCAGGCAAGAAAATCAATGTAGGGAAAATCCAGAGGAAAAAAAGGCAAACTTGTTTATGCTGAACAGCTAAATAAAGCAGAATGAGAGCTGGCGACACTCAAAATCAAAAGTGGATGCAAACTTTCCTAAGTATGTTAAAAGTGCAAGTATAAACAGTAGGCAAAGATGTTCAAAAGTTTTGCAAGCTCTGTGTACCTAGCAATAATGTATGAAAACAAAGGATGTGAGGGAACACAGAAATTAATATTAGGAATTAAGCCATTATGCGAAACGAGCCTTTTACAAGAAAAAAAACCACAGGATTGCTTCAAGTTTTGATAGAACAATGCATGGTGTGTAGTAGGAAACAATAAGTAAAGGAAGGATTGATAAGGAAGAGTCTTCTCCTAATCCTGGTATTTAGGAGTAGTGACCATGATAACCATAACTACATGTGGTGTATTTCGTGTTACACTGATAATTTGTAAAACTTCTGTCTTTCTGTTTTTATTTCTAGGCCTCTTCCTTATCTTAGGCTTGATACTTTACCCTGCAGGTTGGGGATGCCAGAAAGCAATAAGCTATTGTGGACATTACGCTTCTGCTTACAAACTAGGAGACTGCTCCTTGGGCTGGGCTTTCTACACAGCTATCGGTGGCACTATTCTGACGTTCATCTGTGCAGTCTTCTCGGCGCAAGCTGAAATAGCCACATCCAGTGACAAAGTGCAAGAAGAAATAGAAGAAGGAAAAAGCCTTATCTGCCTCCTTTAACTCCAGTGGGGAAGAATACCGGTGGCTGGATCCTCGTCTGCTTTCCATTGACTGGACAAGCAGATCTGCTTACCTGTTCCTAGCATTTGTGTGATTGAGCCCCATGCATTCCAGCCCTGAACTACTGAAATGGTTTTTTTTTTCCTTACTGGGCAATGAGGATCAGAGGAGGATCCCAAGAAAGCAGAATGTAAATATTTGGGGATATTTTTAGTTTCACTCCATGATCAGGACACAGTAGAATATATTAATCTGACTGGGGATTTGAGGAATCACGTGTACATAGCAGGAATGTTGTTATAACTGACAAATTCTGATTGATCGGATTGCCTTTACCCACCATGGTCACTCTGAATAACTTGGATTTAAATTAATAAAAGCCAGCACATTTTTTTTCCTTATGCAAAACAGAAGCCTATTTTAATTAGGCTTTGTTTCCAAGGGCTCCCTTCACCTGTGAATATTCCACCACCACCACCTCGTTTGGTACCTTACTTTTCATTGAGGTGCTTTTTTATACTGGACTTATAAAAGTACAGTGCCTTCTCAGATAGTAAGTATATGTTGGAGAGAGCAAAGCTGATGAAACACAGTTTACACCAATCCTTAAGCATTTAAAATCATTTGAAAATTTGAGTCCTTGCCAGGTTTCTTTGTCTTAAAAAATGCAGCGCAAGGTGTGTGCCATTCATTACTCAGCAGGCAAATGATTTTGTTTCTGCTGACTAGAGAGAGAAGCTGTTGTTACAGTGGCTTTCAGCCAATTCTGATAAAATTGTTTGAATAGCCATTGTTAGAAATATTTATTAAAATGTCTGAAATCCCAAGCAGATGAGAAATCCCTGCAGCAGAGCTGGCCATTATCTTATGAATGCCGACAGCCTGGCCTGGGCTGTAGCCTCTCCTATTCTTCATCTAGCCAGTGAAACCTCATTCCTAGGCTACAGATCAGTCTGTCTCATGACCCAGAGCCACATGAGTCCTTAGGAAATCTAAATTTTTCAGGAAGTCTTGCCAAAATCTACATGGCTCAGAAGATCTTTTCCCTTTTTCTTTAAACCGCATGTAGTATGGATCCTTTTCCAACTACATCAGCAGAAATAAAACAAACCTTGCCACAAATGACATTCCTTTCTCAAAGGCAGTTGGCTATATTACTTGTAGTGTTGCATCACGTACTTCTAAAAACAAATTTTAAAGGTATTGTAAAAAACAAAGGAATGATGCAACTGTGGCATGGGAGCACTGGGGATAATTCAACTGAGAACTAGTTCTAACAAAGTACTAAGTGAATTTTAGATTCCTCTTCTTACTTATTGGTAGTTTATCATCCAGTGAGAGTGTAGTCCCTTACTTCACTGTTTAATATGGAGCAGAGCTTCTTGTCAGTCCCTTATAGGTATTAAAAAAAACTGTTGTTATTGTGCAGGTAGATAGCTAATTCCAATGCCCTGCTCAAGTAATTTGCAATATGAGAGCTGTTCAGCAGTCATGACTGCAAGGCCAGGGCCAGCTGTGAGTGCAGGTGAACACTAGCAGCCGCAGCGTTGGAGCAGACCTCCAGTGCCTGCTGTGCAGCACAGACACCACCTCAGCCTGGCTGATGGATGGAGCAAACCAGGCCCACCTCCCAGCCTGTGCATGTCTGTGCCTAGAGCACTTTCAGACCACAGGATGGATATGGAGGCATCTCCAGTCCACTAAAAAGGGAATGTTTTAAATCTGGCCTCTTCCTGCACTCACCTGTTCCTGCAACCCATGTCCACCACATTCTAGTTTAAAATGGGCAATTCACTTTTCTTTGAAAATATTTAAAAAAAAAAAACAGAAACCACAAACCACAAAAGTTAAGGACTGAAACCACTTCTGCTAGGTAGATTTTAACAAATCAAAATAACTAGCACAAAGTAGTGTCTGAGGACAGAAGCCACTAAGTCCTGCCTGGACCTGTTTCATTCTTGTTTTTTCTTGTCCCCATACATAGAGAGGGCACGCGCTTGGCTTCCACCTCAGGTCTAGCACAGCCACTGGGTGACTCAAACCATCCCGCTGACGTTCCTTCTGAGCCCTGTGCTGGGATTGTGCGCCGCAGGGCTGAGGCACCAGCTCGGCTGTGCTCTCCTGGGCTCTGCAATTAGAAAAGAGGACTAGGAAGAGTATCATGTAAGTCAGCTAAAAATTAATTGCAAAATAGAGTTACTGTTTTAGCTTTTCTTAGGTGGGTAGCAATCCAGTGTCCACACTGCCACTGCTGACAAATCTTGACACTGTATTAGTGTGACCAACGCTGCTTTGGCTTGAGCACCTGATTAGTCAGAATAAGGTCAGTGCTTCCAAAAGGTATAGAGCACAAATACTGCTTTGGCTTAGAAGAAAGCAATGACCAGCCTGCATTGACATTACTTGCTGACCTCAGAATGCTTGAAGAATTTTAATAGTGTGGTTTTTAAGTACAAAGAAAGCTTTTTCAGTGTCATGTGTTGCTTTTGTTTGCATTTGGTTTAACCGAGAAGAACCAGCTTTTCTACCAGCTTTTCTGCTTGTTGCTGGTATATTCTCCACTTGCTCTGCAACAATGTAATCCACTAATTTGTAACAATAGCCATGTTCATCTCATAGCACAGAGAAAAGACAAGCTAGTAGGAAATGAAGAAGAAAAACTACCCAGAATTTCTTTTCTCAGGGTTTTGCTTTTCTAGTGAGTGATAAGATGGTATATTGCAGATATTTTTTTTCCTGGATGAGGTTATTCATTAAATCTGACAGCTGTTAAATGCTGTTCCTGAAGTTCACCTCAGCAGCAGCTTTCAAAGATATTGTGGGGGGAAAAGAAAAAATCAGCTTCAAGCTAATTTAATTAATTTTCTGAGGAATCTGTGGAGTGTAACTGCTTCTTAATGTACATGCACTGCATACGATCTAGAAGAATTTGCTGTGGACTCTAAAACCTGTGTGCCGATTAGTTCCATTTAACTTTGTTTTTGTGGTATTGAAGAATTCTTCAAACATCTGTGGTTTGATTGACTTCATAAACTTATATTCTGTAAAGTGCCATAGACCTTTTTTTTTCTAATTAATTGTAGCATATTTAAAATACACACATATACATATATATATATATACACAAACTTGTGTGAGATGTGCAATACCAGGAATGGGTTCTGTTATTGTTTTGTTGTGGGTTTTTTTCCTCCCTCCTTAGCTTTTTTCTTTTAAACATGGTATTGGAAAAGGGACTTTCCAAGGAAGAAGTGGCTGGATTGTTGGTGTTGACAATCTAAAGCATACAATAGAATGCCTGATTTTGAAGACTAATCCAACAGCAATATCAGCACCATGAAGATTTTTGTTAAATCTCTTCTAAATGGATTTGAAATACTCAGATCTATGTAATACAGACAGTTCAAATGTGAAGCTGTTTCCATCTCTGGCTACATGTAATCTAAAATCTGAAAAGGCTCGGCAAGGTTTCTTAATGTGCTTTATTTATAATGTGGCACTGCAAAAAAACATTGCTATTGAGCTATTTCTGGGTTGTCTTTATCACCTTTGTATCTATTTTATTCAATAAAGTTCCCTGGATTCTCAACTTTTTTTCAGCCACATCATTTCCATTTTGCATTGTTATCCCACATCAGTGTATCTCGCATCCTAGTGGTAAACCGACAGGAACTCATGGCTTCCTTGAAAGCAGTGGGCACTGGTGCCTATCCTCAAGGAAAAGACAGAGCCCAACAAAAGCAGAGCGTGGCAGCAACACGTACACCACAGCCACTTGGTATAGGAGGAGCGGCTGTGGCAGTTCAGCTAGAGTAGGTTTTGAGCCATGGTTTATTTGTGGTACTGTTTTTCTGTTCTTGAGTCACCACTATGTACATTTGTTAGCATGAACAATGTACCTAACGTTATTTTTAATCTAAATTGCAATTAAAATGAGAGTTTTCAAACCTTAACAGGAGTCTGACTACCTTAATTCAAACGTACTGGACAAGTTGAGCCACAGCAAGGTAGCTTTAATAGTATTTAAGATCCCAGACCACTAATGCCATTGGCATTTCAGATTTCCACTTGACTTCAACAATTATGACCACTAAGTGATCAAAAAATGTGACCTGAAACTGTAGCTGTGTCAACACAATACAGGTGCATTAAAGAGACTTTCTAATTGAATGTTTGACTGACATTTTGTTTTTCATTTTGCACCTAAAAAAATGTTGCAGTTTTTTTGCGGTGAAGGCTATAGGACAAATATTGCTTAATCATGCAAAATTTTTACATGGTGTTTGCCACAATTTGCATTTCCTTCTACCTGTGACTGGACAAACTCTAGAGAGAGCCTCTAGTGGGTACAATACTCTTCTCTAAGCAATTCATGGCAGAACCAGGAGTAAGGCTTTTAGTAGTCTGATGAACAGCCAGGATGTCCCTTTTGTCTCATAGTGGGTACGGTCCATTTCCATTAAATTTACATATAATTAATTGCATTTAGTTTAATTGCACTTCTAACAGTTTCTAAACTTCCAAGAAGTAGCTTTTGGTTAAATCTTGGAACATGCAGAAATCTATAGTCCAGAAATAGTGGATTAGTAAGTGCCACTCAATGCACCCCATGACCTTCATGGTGATGGTTTAGTCACCTTCATGGATTCCAAAGCAGGTATAGACACACAGTTGTTCTACAAATACAAAATCCTGCCAAAAGATTACCAAGTACTGATTTGTATAGCTAAAATATTAGCTCCCTTTTTCAGCAAGGTTAATGGAGTTGGCAGTAGGGAACACAGAGTTCAGTTCTCTAATTGTGTGAATTATTAGAGATTTCTGTGTTCTGGCAACCTCTTCCCCAAGCTCCCACTAGGTTTGGAATGGTGATGCAATGAGAAAGTGAATGTATATTATTAATACCAGAGGGACAGGATCATAAAGATGTTGTCTTGCTCCTGTGATTCACTTGTGAAAGCTTGTTTTCAAATAGATGCCTTTTATTGGATTTGTGATATTTCCTGTAAGTGAAATTTTGAGAGTGAAGGAATCTGTGTCCCTAACCACTTTAAGTATCACTCAGATGCAGTATCACTCAGACTTGGGTCTAGATGAGAAAAGTAAAGTAGTTCCACATTTAATCTCATTATTCTGACCACTCCCAGTTGCTCCCTTATCCTGAACAAAAAGTATCACTTTTTTTCTCTAAAACATCAAAAACACCTGCATAGCAAAACCACAGCCCTGCACTGCAAACTGGCAACGTGTGCTGTGGCATGTGCGCGTTGACTAACTCAGACCATATACTGTTATTTAAATAGCCTATAAACATAGTAAAATCTTCTTGGGGTGCTGCCAGCCAAGCCAGCAGCAGAGCAGCTCATGCCGCAACGGCAGCTGTGGTCAGAGGCAGCTGGTTTTTTAGAACAGCCCAGGCTGCAGCCAGCACCTCCTGCCTTGCCCTAGCTGCACACATTCGCAAGGCGGAAAAGCTGAGTGAATGGTCACAAGTAACTAGACTCCAAGGCGGGCTGTGTTTTCCAGGCCTCCCATAGCCCCGTTCCAAGTACGCTGCCCATCATGCAACCTCCAAGTTTTTCACTGAAACTTGGTCTCTGAAATTTCCCATCTCACAGCTCAAAGTTTCTCTTCCTGAACTGCGGCTAAAGAGTAAAACCTGATCTTTGCAACGCTTGGTACAACAGCTCCTTTGTCTTGAAGTGTTCTCATTCACCTGTGATGTAACAGCATCGTGTTAGAACACTTGAAGCACTACATCTTGTACATACATACATTACTTAGTCAAACTGCATCACCATGTGTGTTGAATGAAGGTAAAACAAATCAATTAAAAGCACTGCTCTTTGGTGTAATCGCTATCCATTCATCCAACAGAAAGCACATTTTAGAAAACAGCTGGACAACTAATTTTCTTTTCCAGAACAAAATGTACAGCAGTGTGATCCACAAGTCATACTTCCCACCAATACAGCTTTTCTTTTCCTCAGTAGTGTCTGGCATGGTACCCAGCTTAATCCCTGCATAAAGTTAAACTAGTATTCTGCTGCCAAGGCAAGAAATCTGCACCCCTTCTTTTGTAATTCTTCCTGACTTTTATACTGGTAAGAATAAAAGCTACTTACAGACATAAAACTAACTTGTAGAAGAAAAAAGTAAAAACTAGTTCTTACCCATTCTAATGTAACTGAGTGAAACCCAAAACACATTTATTTTACTTATGCCCCATGATGCCTTACTACTGACTCAACCAGAATGCTATAGATGTGTGCCTTTTCCTTGACAGAAATCTCTTTCCAGAAGTATTGCCAAGTATTTTTATCTCTGTCCTCGTCCCTGTTGTGTTTTCTGTGTGTACACACCCTTCCAACTTTGTGCTTGCATCTTCTTCAGGAAAACTAGCCTCAGCAAACCGGAGGAACTATCTCCCCACAACCGCAATTACACTGCGTAATAATTTTAATTGTAACACATGACTGGGTCATGCTGCACACTGTGCTTACCGTTTACAGGAAAAGTACAAAAGCTGTTCCTTCAGTCTAGATCTGTAAATTACAAAGTAATGGATTAAGTTGATGAAGAATTTCACTACTGAACGATGCAAGCATGCATCACATCTGCTGTCTCCCAAAATAATCCTCACTGCACTCCAGAGCTCTGTTCTCTTTTTGTTCAAGAATTTTCTTCATAACAGTCAAGTAGACTCATTCTCAATACCCTCATGTATTATTGTGAGAGTGGACAATTTGCTTCCCCATTTCAGCAGATTCTTATAGCACTTATATACAGAATTATAAAAATGAAGTGAGACTTTTACACAGACCAGCAACCCTGGACATTATCCTAACCTTTAGAAGAAAAATCTCTGTATTGGTCAAAACTATACAGAGCAAACATCCAGGAAAAAAAGTCTTTTTTTATTCTATGACACTGTGTTAATACAATAAATATACAAAACTTCTGAACTACTCAGACATGCAACAGAGGGACAGAAGTGCATTTGTACAGAACCATGACATTCACCAGGATGGCAGAGCATTGTTAGTAATTTACAAAATATACAAACATCCCTCAGATAAATAAAACCAACTCCTAAATTACAGATCAATGACTACTGACATTCCAGTGTTTGAACTTCATACTTTGTACTCAATTTGCCACAATACTACAAAATGACAACTTCAGTGGGCGCCATACTCTGACTGTACAATCTAGTTTTCATTAGGTACAAAACATTTTAACAAATATGAACCTCCTGCTGTCAAAGCTAAACTCAAGCTTCTCCCTCCCTTTTGGGCTGCAAGGTGTCAGAGGTTTTTGGTTTAAACAATTCACATGTAACTGAACCCTGAATTTCACTCAGCTTTAACACCATACATTCAATCCATGACATTACAAATCAACGGTCCCTATACATAAAACATTAAAGTTTGTTTTGTCAAAGAGCTTTTAAACATCTGGGAAGAAAATACCTTCCAAATTTAAGTTTTATTCCTATATTTTTCCATAATATATTCTTGTAATGTTTATTATTATGCATTCTTCAACTTCATTTGAATTGCAAGGATGATGTCCCCGGGATTCCTAACCAAGAAATACCAAGAGAATTGTGCAAATTTAGATTAATAAGTAATCCATAGTAGAGTTCCGAGACAAAACTCTCAAGTTAAATTAAAAGATCATGAAAAGAACACTCTTGATGCTAGAAGGATGATGCCTGTCTTCAGCAGAAAATGCTGGCTTTTGTCTGGAAAGCTTTTAGTAACATTCCACACAAATTTTAAGTTCAATGCTAGCACGTCCACTAGGATGAAATTTTAAAGCCCCCATTACACAGAACATTTAAATTGCTTTTAACTTCATGATGCAGAAAATGTCTAGAAGGAAGTATATTCATTAATATACTTCAGCTTTGGTGAAGCTAAAATGTTTATCCAAATTCAAGTTGGATTAAAAGAAAAGAGAATATTAGGGACTTCATGCTAACAGTACAGTATCAATCCTGGGATTAAGCGAGGGGATTTACTTTCTGTCATGCTCTTCTGTTGTTACCAGGACACTGTAGTGAAAAGATCCCAGTGAGGCATGGAGGGGCCTCAGAATTCTATGCTGTCTTACTAAAGGTGATTCTCCTTAAGAGCTGAATTAATTTCAGCTACAGTCTACACAGGCTGAGGGATGTGGTCCTTCCTGTTTTCATTTTTTATAAGACTGAGTTTGAAAAAACAGCGCAAGTGTTGTGCATAAGATTCATGAGGCAATCCAAGAATACAAATAAGTCTTCAAAAGAGATATAAATGACATTATAGTAAGACCTGATTACATTCTAGAAACTTATGATGGTGGGTACAGTTCTGGATTGTTCAGTTCTCTGGCACAAATTTAACCTCTTAGGCCTCCAGTTCAACAAGTTAAAATTTAACTTTGTTAAAGATGAAGACTTCTCACTTTTCCAACTCAAAATAATTTAGAAGCTCTTTTTCCGCAGCTTAAACTATATCGCAGAGATTGGCTGAGTTACCATTAAAATAAATTCGAGTATCTATAGTCAAATGTCATTGCTTGAAAAGCTTGGGTTTAGACAATGTTCCTGTTAGAAAATTAAATACTGCATACTTTGGGTTTTGGACAAGCAGTAAACGGAGTGACCAGGCTAGCGATTTAGTACCACTGTTAAACACAAATCTACACTTAAAAAAAAAACAAAAACAAAAATGCCCCCAAAATACCAAGTACAATAAAAATACCACTGCACATAAAAGAGGGAAGGGTGCAATAAACTAGTGTTCTGAAATCAATACTGGTTTCTTTCCCAGCAAAATTATTACCCCAAGACTTGAATACTGAAATTAAAAATAGCAAATATATAATCATTTAGCTTTGTGATTGAAACCATCATTTAACTTCCTTAAGCTGTACACTGCATTACACATTCTATTACAGAGAATGTTTATGCACCATAAGTCATTTCTCACAGGTAGAGAATATTCCATGAAAACAGATAGAAACAAATGCTGTAATTATAAAGTGGTGCAGGTAACTTCTGGACCAAAACACTATTTAAACAAGATCAGATAACTCAACAGTATTCATGCAAACTTACAGGTTTATATCAAAAGAGTCATCCTAAAAAAAACCAAAACAAACCAGAAAAAAATTTATAATATCTACCTACTTTCATTCGTCCTCCAGCAGCTGTTGAAATGGCAAAAGCAGTAGCCAAACCTAACTGTCTACATTTCTAAGTCTACCCCACTTCTTACAGTAGAAATAGGGAAAACAGTTCCTAGAAAGAAAAACAATTGATCCAAAGTGCTTTCCTGAAGTTAAAAAAAACCATTAGAGTTAATGACTAAAAAAATTCCGAATTCTTAATACGTTTATTTGATCATTATACACCATGATTCATACTCAGGCCAATTGTTGAAATTGTTTATTCTCCATAAAATATGGAAGGCTTTATATTCGAGAATGTGAGTTCTTAAAGAGGGCAAAGAATGGTTATCTTTTAAATAAATAAATTTATAACAAAATAAACCAAACATTTCCCATTTTACCCATGCACAGCTGCAGAAGAGACAAACATGCTGTGTGACTTTTGATCTAGGCTCTTAGGGAATACAGTAAGTGACTGGAAAACAAAGCACAATTGAAGAGAACCATGATGACTTTTAGTATTTCCCTACAGCCGGTTACCCTTGAACGCGTTTTGAGCTGCACTGGTTGCTGCTGTTGACGCGGCATTGGCTGCAGCAGTTTGTACAGTTTTGTTGGACATCACTCCTGTTGCAAATTCCTGCTGTGCTTTCTCAAAACTAGCACCAGTCGTGCGGTACAGACCGTGAACCTACAGAGGTGGGAAAGCAAGAAAAAAAGGGTGCTGAGCATTCAATTTCTTGGTAGCATAATCACAAAGTCTCAAACATGAAGCAGAGCTTTGCGATGGGAGAATCTGGTTCACTCATGTGTTCTGGATCATGAAGATCCAGAAATGAGTAAACAGACTTTTTTCCGAAAGTCCCATAACTTTCGATTGTTTCACTGTGCACGCAGTTTGACTATAACAGTATCTGCAACTTTTTGCAAGTTCAGAGGGGTTTCACAGATCTGTACTAAAATCTGTGTGGTGTCTACTATGTGAAATAACATACTTAAAAACACAAACAGGCTGCACCTTAGCATAATGCAGGGCTCAGAGCTTGCAAAAAGATCTTCTGTCTCAATTTATGTATAACATGCAGTAGTCATTAAAAGACTTTTGTGAGTGTGCATGTTAAAAAAAACTAGCAGGAAACAAACCCAAAGAAGTACTTTTGAATACACTGCGTCAATAGCATTTTGGTGAACTTTCTTCTACATCAAATTTTAGTTTCTCTAATTGCTATAGTTACAAGAACAAGCTAAGCTATGAAGGAACATTAAAAAGTATAAAAGTCCAAATAATGCAGATATGTGTCTGCTAAACCAGTGTGATAAAAAACAACTCTATGTAATAGGCAGAGGTTTTAAAAAACATGACTTATAAACACTCTAAACAACAGAGTATAATCACTATTACAACAATAAAACCCAAATCCTTAGTAACTTCCAGTTACTCCAGTATTTACTTAAAATGCTATTTCTGACTTGAATTCAATCAAGTTACAACAAAGTTGTCAAATAACATTGCAAAAACATTTTCATTCAGGTGTAGCAGGAAAATTAATGTTGTAACTTTCTGCTTTGTTATAAGCATGACTATTTCTTATCCATAAAAATACATGACATCCTATCTGAGTATGCAGGTTTTTTAAAAGAATCCTGATATATACAGTAGGGAAGACAACAAAAAAATCCTCAACCACACATTTTTCTTGCTTCTTTCTTTCTTTCTCCTGTACCCAAGTATTTATGCAGAAAACAAATAAAGAGAAGGGACATCTCCAGTCAATGCTTAAAATTTCTAGCTTATTGTAAATACATTGGAAGAGTTTGGATATGTGAACATCTTTATGTGTAACTGTAAATAAGGTTGAATTATTAGAATTGCCAGAACATTTTATCAGTTATATTTTATCTAAACTACATCAAAAACTTACTAGCACATTAGTATCTATACTTCAGTCTTCCCCATTTTTGGTTGAGGAAGATGAATGTGTTGTACAAAGAGCATTTCATTAATTTCATAACAGCATAAGCAAAAAAGTACAGTTGTTGATCAGTAAGGCAGACTCCTAAGAATATAATATAATGCTCATTACCTTGTGACAGAGTACCTCTCAAACAGGAAAAAACAATCCAGATCAAACATAAGAAACAGGAGAAGGGAATGATATGCAACTTACCTTTTTAAACATAACTAGTGAGATAACAGCAGATGCTGTAAAAAGTGCCGCTATGATTATCATCATAATGCCAACAGGAATACTCTTATTAAGACCAGTAAGAGCTGAAATCCACCCACTGAAGGAAAAAGAAAGAACATACTTTACAAACATAGCACATGAACCATTCAACCACAGGTATCCATGTCAAAGGAGGATTTATTACCTCCTGGTTCTGATCAACTGTATTTTTTAAGAAAAAGTCATGGGAATTTTACATACGCCCATTTCGGTTCTATAATAACCTTTTAGAGCTTGGTTTCCGTTTTTCCCAATGCATGAAGTGAAACTATACGAAAAATTGTAGTAAAGAACCTTGAGCAAAATGATAAAGAAATTAAGAGATCTGATCATGAACATTTTCGTTTCTTTTTATCACACTGACATTTGAGATGATTTCACAGAAGAGAAAATGTCCCTAAAAAGATAGCTGGTAAATGCTTTAATTATAGAATAAAAACATGCCAGACACGCACCTCTACACGGGAACACTAATTTAATACTATGTAGGCAGTGATGCCTTTTTAATTGAGGTTAATACGATAATTTTTAAGTAGGTTTCATCAGATCAACTAATGGAAAAGACTGCTATGTCAATATCTACTTCAAACATTTCCACATTCTTCAAAATTAGAACACCAACAGAAAAATACAATATCAAAACTGAAACCACAAAAAGCAGGTTGCCTTAAGAAAAATAAGACGTTAAGACGGAAAAGATTCTTCCACAGAAAAAAAAGCAAAAAATGTCTGTAAACCCAAACAACCTTAAGACTTTCCTCTATATGTTTCAAACTGCTTTGATAACCCCTATGTTCAACTGGACTCTTAGCACTTACAAACCAAAATCCAAACTGTAATTGGAATATTCTGATGATCTGGCTACTTTTCATACCCCTCCCCCGAGCATCCTTAAAAGCACATTGCACAGAATTGAAGAGTTGGCCCTCTAAAATACCCTTCTATTTCGTTAATGTAAATCAACTTACCTACGAAAAAGCAAAAGATCGGATTTGAGAGAAAAAACAATAAACCACAATATTTCCTTACACTACAGTTCTAAAACAACATGGTTTTGTCTGCCTTGCACGTCTAGAGGTTAGAAGCAAAAAGCACTGGTACAGAGAAGTGTCATTACCCAGCAATAGTACTGCCAGTCACAGCTCTCCATGCTAGCAGCTGACCACTACAACCATGCTTTAGTTATTTCGATTTATTGGGTTTTTTTCCCAGACGTGGTGATCGATGCCCATTTGCTTTTCCTTGTAAAAATCTAAACATTAGACCTCAAAGACTCAAATAAAAGACATTATACATAAAAACTTCAAGTAAACACTAATATAAGCATCAAAAAGGAAAATCAACTATAACAGAATAAGGAGCTGACTTGACTTAAACAAATGACCCTTTCAAATAATATCAGATACCACTATATTCACCAAATAAACCATTGACTCACTCTTACAATTTTAGCCATAAATTCCCTTAATAAGTATTAAGTATATTACTATAATTACAAATAACTAATGATACAAAATATGCAAACAGTACACCATTACTTCCTAATATGTTTTTGCTTTCTCTAAGTTTTGCTTATGTCCTTATCTTCAATATAGAGCAAATAACATTTCCACACACCACCAAAATACAGGAGGTAATGTAGAAAGGAACAGTTAGAAGTGGTTTACGTTGAAAGATAAAGTTTTGACCAGCCTAGTAAGAGAATTACCTCACACTTGAGATGCATTTCACTCGCTTTTCCTAGTTAAGGAAAACACTTTTTGGCAGAGCTAAATGTAACAATTCCAGTGAACACAAAATTTTTTTTTCTTTTGAAAACACACAGACGGTATTGCAGTTGCTACATCAAGTATGAGTGTTTGTCTTACAGAAAGTATGATGCTACAGCAAACAGAATACTCACCAGTTTCCCCATCTTTGAAATCCTGCAGCTTGAAGTACATGCACAGCAAACTGACAGATATATACAAAGAAGAACACAAAGAACCTGAATGAACTGTCACTCCTGGAAGAGGGGGGGGAAAAATATTAAAGCAGCCAGGAAATGAGTAACTTTTTCCAAATACTGTAGTACCAATCTAAAATTTTTTTTCTGCATTAACTAGAAGACATGTCCTGTCATTTATTGACAATAACAATGAAGTATCAGTAATTCTGTGGTTTTATAGATTATTTATAAGAGAAGTTTCTTCTTTAATACAGTATTTTTGCCACCTGCACCTCTAACAGAGGTGAGAGTAGCAGCAAGATACTATTCCTCAGTGTTCTGTTCTGCACACACCAGGGCCTCTTAGGACTGAACACAGAAGTTTTGCTACAATGCACAAAGAACAGAATTCTGCTCCACTTTCAGACTGAAGTTCACAGTGCTGGCAGGATAGGAAGAAAATAATTTACTTGTAAAAGGAAATAAAATCTGGTATGGAATTACTGAAACATAATGCAGACTAAAATACTGAAGCAGCTGTTGCTTAGAACTAGAACATGCAAAATAAGTTTGCTGTTTAAATTATTAAACTGCTAACCTGACAAAGACTGGCTAAATATAAATGTACAGGCAAAATGTCAAAGATCTCAATGTACTACTATCAAAACTAATGACCATATAATATGTTTGCTACCACAGCTCTAAAGGAAGAAGACATCACTTAGTTACGTGATAGAAGTTAATGACTCTTCCTGCATAAGCAAGGTTGTCAATTTCTCCTTATTCAATCATTTCAGCTCAATAACTATTTCCTGTTCAGCAGAGCAACTGATGGAAAGTTGAATACTCAAGTAGCAGTTTTCCTTTTCCAAACAATCAATATTTACTAAAAAAACCTATGGATTTACTAGTGAGCAAATGCAAGTTAAACTAAATGATTCCTCAAAGATCTGCGAGTACAGCAGTGCCTCCTTGTTTAGCAAAACGAAACATCTCATGTAGTCTAAGTTATGCTTAACTGTAAATTCTGGCCATCAATCTGTCTCTAGAAGAATTAGTGCATTTTAACTGAGAATATCCTGAATCTCTCTTTGATATAAAAAAAAAAAATTAAAAATCTCAAGAATTACAGTTAGAAGTAGAGGATTTAGAATCTCTACATAACGATTTTCACAAAAAAGAAGTTTTGCACGCAAACCAATCTTAATCACAAAGCTACCACACCTCATGCTCATGAGGTCTGCAAAGATTGCTAAAAGCTAAGAAAAATACTAGAGTCGGATTACTATAAACCTTCTCTACTCATTCTTAGGAATTTCAGCATACTTTATTTACGGACGCAGTACGTCACTTAACAATGTAAAATTTTAAGCATAGTTTTATGAAGTTCATTCGGAAAGCCAAAAATTTAAAAGACACTCTTAACTATTAACCTACTCAAATTCTTGGTGTAAAGAGATAAAGGCTTAATGATAATTTTCCTTAAAACTGTTATCAGCCCAATGCAAAGCTAAATATTTCCTACAAATATTTTGTCAATGGTAGAAGCTAAATACTTTAAAGGACATTCCATGACATTCCTAACTATTGCCATCTTTGTTTCCAATACAACAAGTGAATTATTGGCAAATATACTATTTGTTTCTATTGAAAGCATGTAAAAGGATTATAACAATTATAATCAAGCAAATTCTGGAATATTAATGCATTTTGACAAGTTTTTAAATATCCCAAGTCAAACTGAAGTTGTTACCTGAAAGCTCCATAAAGTGGTCTGTACCAGCAGACAAAAGAACAAGGGGTAAAAAGCAAGAACCAGAGAATACTCAATCCAAAATCAACCCCTCGCGTAGCATCAACGTAAAACCAGGCCAAACATCCAAAGATATTAAGAAACAGTGTCAGTGTATCGACTGTAGAAGCAAAAGCAAAACAGTCTTAATTAAATTATGCTTATACAATACATTATTACAACTGTTAAAGTCATACCCAAGCTAAGCATATTTAAACAAAACATCCGTATGCTGAAAATAAAGCAATACCTTCTCAATACCCTCAGCAAAAAGCTGATCTTTATTTCTAACTTTTAGGTAAACCCGGTACCCCCAAGTGAAAGTACTGAACGTGAAAATTCAAGTACTGTCAGCTGTATGGTGAAGAAAAAAATCCTGTCACAAAAATACAACATTTTCAAACTTAAAATGATGTAAAAAGAGGTTTCTGCAGCTGCAACTATTGATATTTCTTCTACAGTAATAGCTGGATACAGACTACTAAGTATTTTTTGAGAGAAAGTTTATAAATTATGTAAAATGCTTCACAAATTTAGCACTGTACACATTCTAGTTTGAAAATAAAAACTTCCAAAACAATCTTTCACTGAAAAGCTTACTGTCTTCCATGTAAGAAAGCAAACAAAATCCATTTAGTAAAACTATTTCTCACTAAAAGAAGGTACGCAAGAAGCTGGTTTAGAGCCTTTAATATATACTGCGTATTCAAATAGTTCTTACTATATTGAACTTAAGCATCTGCCTTTTTGGTGTTCCATTCTTAGCTCAATACTAGCATTTTTTCATTGGCAGACCTTGTCAGAGGTTAATTACTGAATTATACTAAAGGAAACGCACTGGCATTACGACTTCACAGCTTTTTTCAAATATATTTTGTTCCTAGAGCAGAAAAAGATACAGCAGTATAAAACGTTACAACTACTACCTCCATGCTATCTGGCACAGAAGTTAGTTCTGTCAGACTTAAAAGATCAACATGAATTTCTGTCTTCATTCAGCAATAACCAGTGATTCAGGAGTTGATTTTGCTATCTCTGAGGACAGTTTCTGTCCTTGCAGACCAGGACAGAGTATTTATAATTGAGAGTGCACAAGCTGCTCCTTGTAGGCGTGATTTTTTCTTTACGTTGAAAGAAACACTAGCCATTCTACTGGAAAGTAAGGTTTAACAGAAGAACTGGCAATATAATAAAGATTCTGAAAAGTAGACTCTTCAAACTATTTGCTGCCCTCTTAACCAATAACTGAAAAAGCCTTAAATTAACTGAATGGGAACATTTCTTCAAGCAAAATGCCCACATCAACATGAAAGGTTGAGGAAACTCAAAGCACTGCCCTTGGACAAATGGTATCTTCCCCTAAGAGTCACCAGAAACAGAAAACTTTGTAGTTTTAAATAAAAAGCATTAAACGCATCTACGTATCTTAGCACCATTCCTTGAGGTCACCAAAGCATGTTTACTTCAGAATCTGTGTGTGCGCCTCACAAAGCACAATAAAGGATACAAATCCGAATTCCTGACTTTCTTTGATAAATATCAGAAAGCTTACTACAGGATATTCTTTTGTTTTCTAGTCAGTACTGGAAAACAGGGAGACCCTCCCTAGAGTACTAGAAACATTCACCATCTCCTAGAGTTTGAGCTTTCCGAAATTCCTACTTTTTTAATTGCAATTACAATAACAGGACAAGTGTTAAAATAATACTATCAGTGCAGAAGAAGGTTAAAATGTCTCAACCACTACTGACACTTACTAGCACAATAAAACCAGCAACACATAGATCTATTTCACTGCTGTCATGGAGAATCTCAGCTGTAAAAAATGAGTATTAGAGCAAGCTACAGATGAAGACACAGGACTTTACTCACAATTCTCCCTTCGCTCCACCTGCCTCTTCTCTCTGCTGCTGCAAGTTACAGAAAGACATTTGTTCTTTGATCCAACAGCTGCACTAAGCTACCTTGATAAGCTTTGCCTTCGTGTGAACAGACCGGTAGTTTTATGTTCAGGATAATGGTTTTAAGTACCTTCCACCTACTTGCTTTTTCAAATTAAACCATGATACAAGTTATTAGAAGACAATGACCACCAGGGAGCTCAAATGGCCTATGGGTTTAGAGGAAGTCTGGTATACACAATGCCTGTATGACAGTAACTTCAGAGCTATACCAGTGCAGTACTCAGTTTGATGTGATCTATGAAAGCCTTCTCCTACTTTAGTTATGGATGCAGCTGGGGTTGGAAAAAAACACAAAAGGGTATTCCCATGAACAATGGGAAATTACATTGGTTTAATAAAAACTCAGGCTCAATTTCATTTCTACTAGTATAAATCCTACTTGGATATACATTCTCCATCTTAATTAAGTACGCTTTATCATCCATTAACATCTGAAAGTTAACTGCAGATACAGACCACAAACTGCACTAACGCTATTTGACATCTACATTATTGAGATTATTATTTTGCAGCACCATCTGGGACTGTATAAAAATAGATTTTTGTAATAAATTTTGTAATGTTTTATTGATGGTATTCTTTGAAAACCAAAGTTTTCGCTAGGACACTTGGCAAATAACGTGCTTCTTCCCAGGAAGTAGCTAGACTGACATCTCTAATGGACTGCCTCAAACAGAAGGGGATGCCTACAAACCCAAGAGTTTTGAAGCAACAGGACAAATGACAGTGAGGACAAAGTTGATGAAGTCTGATCATACACAGCCTTAGAGCACAGAGTGGATTCGAGTGTATTTTAAGGCTTTTGTTCCTCCTCTGTTCTGCTCTTTTTGTAGAGGGGGTGGTGAGGCATGTGCAAACACACTTCACAAATGATAGAACTATTTTCCATAGGAAAAAATATATTCTAAACCAGGCTTAGATCAGCACATAGGCACATGCTATCAAAAATGTGAAGGTGTTTTTTTCTCTACATAGTACATAGAGAAAAAAAAAATACGTGCAAAGATAAAACCACATCAAGGACTTGGAAAACACTAATTTCTCACAGAGAAGAGATTGGTAAACTCATGGAATAGGGGGGATAAGGGTATAAAAATGGACTTGTTATCTCCTAAGACAAAGAACATGTAGACCTGAAACTGGAAAAAGTTTTATTTTCTTCAAATACATAAGACTAAGGATTTAAAAATTACTAAGGATTCAAAAATTGCTATTAACCGTGGAAACACACAGAAAACTGGAAAAGAAAGGTTTGTCTCCTAAAAACTAAGAGGAAAACTAACCTGCTTTACAAAGTGCTGAGCATGGAGATCTATATTTATCCAAATGTGATTATGTTCACAGAACCCCATGGCCTTACAAAACCTAGGAAATTCTGGAAGAGGAAATAAAATGCATGGGAGAACTACAATCAGAAGCAGGCTAGTTTGTTATGGTAATAAGCGTCTCCACTGAGGAAACATAGCCACTGTAATGAAAAACGAGCCAAGCTATGCAGGTACGAACCTGGGAAAGAAAAGTCACAAGGACTAATTCAACAGCCAGCCCTAAGGCACAGAATTCTGTACACCATCTTTTTTACGCCTGAAATAGATTTTGTCTTTCTTTTCCTTTACTATGTCCATTCCTTCCTTCCTAATATCTAAATCAGAAAATATGAGAGCTAAAGAAGGAAAAGGGCAAGAGGACTCAGTTAAAACCTCAGTCTACCTACAAGAAACTATGTCGTGTTAGTACAAAAGCATAACTCCTTTATATTTTGAAATACTATAACATTGCTGCTTTCTTTATTTATTGCCATAAGAATGAAAAAGGAAAACAGTATTCCCAATGAGTATTCCAATTCTCACTGTCTAACTTCACTTTGTGTTTGAAACATACGGTGCTTTCAGAACTCAGTCCTGCTAATGGCCAAAAGTAGTAACTATCCTAAAATTTTGGAGTTCTTGATCTTAGACCTCATGTAAATCTTAAATGTCTGTCAGATTTATGGGAGTGACTAGTCACATATTCCATAGTGGATTTAGTTGCTTATTTGAAGATTAATGGTGAAAGCTGTGCCCTATTACAAAGTCAAATTCACTTGAGTAAATGCTGACTGTGTTTTACGTGTTTCAATTACGTGGTTCAGACACAGTACTAAGATTATCAACAGGCAAAATTATAGAGATTTACTAACTATATCTGAAGCTCTGATAAAAATACAGAAAATTCTGAAATTCTTATTCCCTTAGTATCCTAAAAATATATTAAAGGCATTAAAGCACCTACATCTTTGGAATTTCCCCAATCTCTGAGTAATTATTGGGCTCTCATCACACTGGACAAGGCAGAAGAAACAAATCTTGCAGCATTTGTCCATTTGGCATATCCAGCATATCTCCAGTTAAAACACAGCATATGGATGAGAGCACGCTTAACCTCACAAAGACAGTGTAGAGCATTCTTGGTGTACAAAGCACAGTTTTAACATGAACTGATTCTTTAGCTAATTCACTTTGAGCTACTTTTTAAAAAAGACTAAAATGAAATTAAGCCTCCACTTTAGATTAAAAATTATATTAAACTATATAACTATGTATCTTAAAGCAAATTAATATTGTACTTCTTAAACTCGCAAGTTCATTACCAGTGATTGTGAATCATATTTGTTAATATATAGGCTGATTTTAGAAAGTATCTCTAAGTTAATAAATGGTCAAAGCTCAGTTTACAACAACCAAGATACTTAAAACCAGAAAACTGCAATATACTAGATCCAAACTGCTTTAGCATAAAACTTCTCCTTTTTTTCTGTGGAAGTTTCTATGAAATAATTCAACAATTTTAAAATTGAGACTAACAAAAAGATTTCATTTCAATGTTTGAATTCTGGATTTAAAAAAACTTCTCATTACAGATATTGCAAGAGCCAAAGTAGCATGTACGTGTCATCAAGTCTGAATAGGGACATCATTTTCTTCTTCTGAAAAAATACTTACACATCCACAAATAGTACATAATCTTCACTGTCTTCTGGAATTCTACAGGAATGTCTACAGAGAAGTCCTGGTAGAAACAAGGACCTACTGGAAAATTCTCAGGAAGAGGTGGCCAGTTATTTTTTCTACCTGCAAAACAGGAAAAAAAAAAAAGAACTTTAAAATACGGTTTTAATCACTGTATACTAGAAAGTGGCATAGGTTTATTCAATTTGTTTTATGCATAAGCTTCACAAGCACGGATGCTCTGGGCTACCAAAACCCAAGAGTTTTATCAGCTATCCTCACACAATACTGAAAATAAACTTCAGAAATAAAATACAATGAAGTGCAGATGGACGAAGGAAAGTACAGTATTTTATCCATGTTAAACTCCAACCAGGCATCTGACAGTACCTACAAAATAATGAGAAAAGAGACGTCTTCATAAAACAGGCAGATATGGACAGAAAAGCCATTTCTCAGAGTTCTTTGACTTCTAAATACACATTCCCCTGACGTCCCACCACACTCACATAGTCTGTTGAATACAAGAACTGGGGAGCGAAAAGCATTCTCTATTCTTGAAGTCCTGATGTTTTTAACACTCAGCTATCTCAAATACTTCAAACTAGTTCCCAATATAGTTTACAGTCAATGCTTTACCTAAAAGCCCATAAGCCTCAACTAAGGCAGCTACTGAAATGGTCTAAACTACTTTCTTGTTACAAGAAGATGTCCTACAGAATCATTGTATTTTGATACAATTGTGTGACAGAGTGAGGACACCACAAAGGACACAGTATCAGACACCTGGATTTTCTGTATGCTGATCTGTTCACAGACACATTCTGCAGAACTCAAATCATACCAAGCACAGACTTATGAGAGTCAACTGAGATGGTAACTGTAACAAACCTTTACCACAGCATTTCAAATTATGGATGCAAGAGATACATTAGTATCTCTTCTGTGTTCCAAGATTGGAGCTGAAATAGAGATCTAAGCCAAAGGCGCCTTTATTTCAACTTCTGACAAGTTTTTACTATCAATTTTTATCTTGAATCGCATCTGATAAGGACAAAAAACTTGCAGAATTATTTCTTGTTCCCCGACTCAGACAAGACGAAGCTGTAATTTCTGCCTGCACAGTTCCAAAGCACGGACTATCTATTAAGTTTTCTGCCTCTTCTACTGAATTTTTCACCAAGCCTTTCCAAAAAGGTGACTGGCAGAGGGAGCATACAGAAGGTAATCAAGTAACATTCCCATGCACATTAAAAACTACTTTGGGATCTCTTATGTGAGAAGTATCCAATAATAATTCAGACCTTCAGTCCACAGTATACAGTTACTTCTCTTGGAACTGATAGTTTCAAGACAGAGATATGGAAAGATTCAGGTATCTTGTAATAATTTTTATTTAAGAATTGTATTTCATGTGCTTTCTTGCTGCTGTTGTACAAGTTTCACGATTTTCAACTTAGACTGAAAGACAGCTTGGTGAGACAGTTTGAGATCAAAGCCCAAGTCATCTATTTGTAACAAGACTTTTGACAGTCTCATTCCAAGATTGTACCCTGACATGCCAAGCCCTAGCTCAGAGTTACTTCATTTGACACAAGCTACCACCTCAACGCCCACTAACATAACTTCAGCAGCATGTCTATACTATGAATGCAGACACCCTCAAACCAGCTTCACGCACGCACAGGAAGGGATTTTCAGGTACGCCAAATGAACTACCTTAAACAGGAAGCAACACATTTCAGTTAGCTCAAATGCAATACTACACAGAAATGGAGCAGAGAATACCGAAGGCATTGAGCTGAGCTGACGTACCAGCTAGAACAATTTTGCTCTGTAGTCAACTGTGTATGATGACAGCTTCCTAGATGTGCAGCCAGCGTCTTAAATTTAATGCAAATATGCGGGTTATTGCCGAAAACCTCGTCCTCCAATGAATACAGCTCAACAGTGTTTCCAAAGGAGTCCAAGTAAGTGTGTAAAAGAAAAAAAATCAGAAGGGAAAGATATTGTTCTCCTCAGTCACAACATATAATTTCTGACTTGCAGTATCTTTTACACAGTCACTTGGTAAAAAAATATCTCTAAAGCTTTAACAGCTCTCTCTCCTCTGTTCAGCCTTCTTAAAGAATCCTTTAGAATCTTCAAGAATTCTTCAAGCAATTTGATGAGAACAACTGCAACCTAATAAAAAACACTCATTTCAGAAATATCCTGAAACATGTATGGGGCATCAGAGTTAGGTCCCCTAAGATAGAGATGAACAAAACTGTCCCTAAAGCACAGAAAAGTAATCAATGTAAGTTAGAAGTGAAATTAGATGAAGGGCAATACATGGACAAGGAAATGAAAAACAACCAAAAAAAATCATTAGCTGGGAGAAGAAGTATAGAGATTTAATAAAGAGACTGAAAAGAATTAATACTAAGAAAATTAAAATGGTTTAGTGAAGGGACAATATCACCATGATTCTTCTCCTTAGTAGAAGACCAAGTCCCTATTCCAAGAACCTCATATGACTGGCATGTATGTGTTTCCTACAGCTTTCTGAGAAGGAGAAATGAAGAAGGAGGTGCTGGTCTCTTCTCTCTGGTACCCAGTGGGAATGGTTCAAAGTTGTGCCGGGGGAGGTTTAGACTGGACATTGGGAAGCACTTCCTTACAGAGAGACTGTTCAAACCCTGGAACAGGCTTCCTAGAGAGCTGGTTGATGGGCCAAGCCTACCAGTGTTTAAGAAGCTCTCAGTAACCATGCTCTCAATAACATGCTTTGACTTCTGGTCAGCCCTAAAGTGGTCGACCAGGCAGCTGGACTACATTATCACTGTAGGTCTCTTCCACCTTAGTATTCTATCCTGCTCCGTTCTACTCTATTATATTCTATAAAATTTGAATGACTACACAATTATGCAATATGGAATTATACCACTGGATATTCAAAAGAAACAGCACAGGTGGAAATAGACAGAATTCTAGATACAAGTAAAAACTACAGATGGCACACATAGGGTTTTTTCGTAACTTAAGATCTTCCATTTGAAAAGGAATAATATTCTCATAGACCTACTTCTAGCAAAGTATTTTCAGGTAAGGAGATGTAAATCTTCTAATTTTTTTAATTTCTGTAAGGTTTTGCACAGCACATTTACAGTTTGTGGCAAAACAAGATACTGATCTTGATATGAGTTCCAAAATGTCAGATGAAAAACTAAGAAAAGATTAATAATGGAATACATATTTTTGCTATTTGCATAGAATAATATTTCTGTAACAAAGCAAAAGATAATGAAGTGTTTCAAAACAGGAAAGTTTTCCAACAGATATAAATACTGACAGAAGAGAAATCAAAGACTTGTTAACTTATGAAGTTACTTTTGCTTCTTCTCAAAATGATTAAGTTCTATTCAACAGTATTACTTAGATATTAACCTAGAACAAAACCAGCTGATAACAGGAAGTTACATCTAACAGAGACTACATTTAAAATTTTTATAGCAAAAACCTGCACTGGCCAGGTCAGTTTCTATTTACTGCATGCACTGTCTCAAACAAGATAAAACTTCCTTTTTCCTCTGTGATCTGTTTCACAATATAATTTTAAAACTAAAACAGTTTCTTAGAAAAAAATAGATTTCTGTAATTTAAAGAACTATTTTTTTCTTGCATACCCCCCTGCTGATTGAGACTCTGCATCTCTCTTTCTCTGCGATCCAGTTCAGCTGCTTTTCTCTCCAGTTCTTCTTGACGCTTTAGCAGTTCTGCCTGGGCCAAGGCATGCTCCTGAGCAAAATACGTTTTGTTAGATATTGATAAAAAATATGGACAAGAAATAAATATTCCAAGTCTGCTTTCTATAAGAAAGCATCTCCAGTTATGGATGAAGATTGACCTAACATTATTAATTATCATAAAACACTAAGAAAGCAATGCGTATTTATAAAAGACATTACTCCTTACGGATATTTAAATATTTATAATTAAAAGGAGTGTAGTGCTTGAAAGCTATAGACAAACCTTTGCAATTTGTGTGTAAGCAGCTGGTTCTTCTGTTGGTTTCATTATTGCTGGCTGGGTACTGGGTACATTAGGCATTTTCACATTTCCTGGAGGAGGCTGAGAAAACAAGACACAATTATAGTGAAAAAGTCTCCTATTCTAATAAACATCTTCTCATTAACTCTGTAAGAGCCAATCCAGTTGCTTTAGAGGAAGCGTTATTGATAAACTGAAAATCTGATATGCTCCTTGCAATATTTACAACCTTTAGAAAAAAGAACTACACTCTGTGCTGCAGCTTTCTGCTTATTTGGTTTTACACACCACTACATTCCATCAACACACATGGAATTCTAGGAATAAGGAAAAAGTAAACAGTTTTCATTTTGTTCAGACATGAGTATGAGTAAAGACAGCTACTGTTCAAAAGAATTGCAGGATTTAACAGTGATCTAATTTGTATGCTGAAACACCATGCCATTTATTAGTAATGTCTTCCAGAGCTTTCTGCTTAAAAAAGGCTTTTATTACCTGGCTAACTAGAGAAGCAATGCACAGTATTACATTTTTCTATTCAAGATCCATAATCTACTGCTTAACTATTCCACTAGTATGCATCATACTATCTAGTTTTAGGCACCACCAGCAATTCATTCACTTCATCATTACCCGTAAAAATACAGCTTACAGCTTTTCTTTTTCTTTAAAATCTCATTCTCATTTGTCATCTTCTCTGACTCTTCCTCCACATCTCTCTAACATGCAGGATGTTAACCAGTAGCTAACAAACCAAGGAAAAAAATAGTGCCCATTGAAGTTATCAAATGAACTTTACCACTACAGACCAGTATAGTAATACCATGAAGTTATTTTATTCTTAAATATGCTCTGGGGAAAACCACAATTCTTTCTTTGTGTAGAGCTTGCAACATCAAAGATCTCCCTGTTCTGTGATCTTGTAATACAAAGAATCACTTGTCCCAAATAAGACTGAAATCAAGAACAAAAATACTGAAAAGCATGGTATTTTTAAAACAAAAGTACCCTAAAACGAAGCAGGAATCAACTAAATACCTCTAACTTGACAAATTATGACTTGGTCCACATTAAGCTGATCTTTGCTAACCATGTTTTGAAAGGTACAAATGCAATACACAAAGGAGAAAACAACATGCCTGAATAAACGCCACCTCTGTGTGTGACATTGCAGCATCTCTGCAACATCAGCTGATTCCAGAATTTCAAAGTTATCTTTTCATCCCTATAAACCAGCTCCTGACGGAATACTGAGATATCAGACAGTTCTCATTTCTCAGCAATTCTCAGTGATTTATGCTTTTCATCCTAAGAAAGATTACTCAGTGTTGTAGGATGAAGACAACCAAAGGCTAGGTGTCAAGTCCCACACTTGGGTCACCAGTCCCTAAGTCCCTGCAACACTATAGGCTTGGGATGAATGACTGGAAAACTGCCTGGAGGAAAAGGACCTAGCAGCATTGGTCAACAGCCCTTGAATGTGAGCCAGCAGTGTGCCCATGTGGCCAAGACGACCAACAGCATCTTGGCCTGCATCAGGAATACTGCATCCAGTAGGAGTAGGGAAGTGATCGACCCCCTCTACTCGGCCCTGGTGAAGCTGCACATCACATACTGTTCAATTTTGCACCCCTCAGCACAAGAAAGACATTGAGGTGCTGGAGCATGTCCAGAGATGGGCAACCAAAGCTAGTGAAGGGCCTGAAGCCTTATGAGGAGCAGCTGAGTGAACTGGGGCTGTTTAGTTTGGAGAAAAGGAGGCTAAGGGGAGACCTTATTGCCTCCTACAATTACCTGAAAGGAGGTTCTGGTGAGGTGGGTGTTGGTCTCTTCTGTGAAATAGCAAGCGATATGATGAGAAAAAATGGCCTCAAGTTGCAGGGAGGTTTAGATTGGAAATTAGGAAAAATTACTTTGCTGAAAGGGTTGTCAGGCTCCGGAACAGACTGCCAAGGGAAAGGGATGAGTTACCATCCCTGGAGGTATTTAAAAAAACGGTAGATGTGGCACTTAGAGACATAGTTTAGGGGTAGACTTAGCAGTGCTAGGTAAATGGTGGCACTCGATGGTATTAAGGGTGTTTCTCAAGCTAAATAATTCCATGATTCTACAAAGCTGGTTAAAGACAGTTAGTACTGCTGTTTCTTATGTTGGAGCATTCTGTGATAAGGGAAAGAGTGTGTATTAGGACCCCTACAAAAACTGGACAACCCTCAAGAGTCTTATCTTCAAACATGAGATACAAAACCTGCATAAGAGTAACAAAAAGCTACCGAACAAAAACTCTTATGCATTATGCATTGTACCCCAAAGCAATGCTACAAAAGCCAAAAAAAAAGTCTAATTATCGCAGCTTTGTGGCTCAAGTAACAATAGCTTTCAAAGCATAACTGGTTAGCAGCTGCCTGCTAGAATAATGAGTAAGACTGTTCGCTATCTCCAGCAAGGACCTCAGCAGCCCTCCTATAATACTGTAAAAAGTAACAGTAATAGTGGTTATTACCTTGTAATAGGGTAACAAACGGGATTGTCAGACTATAAAATAGTTGAACAATGAGTTACAAATATTCATTCTTGAAAGACATTTTGTCCAAACAGTCTGCAGTGCTGCTAATGACTGGAACAGGGATATATGCTTAAGGGTAGAAGAATCAATCAGAAAGCTCACTAGAGCTACATGATTGAAGATGTTAGCCAACACCATACATGATATATGGCATTAACGTAACATACTAATTACATACAAAGTTCTTCAATTCAGATTTCTACATTTCTTCTCCCAAGTGACAGGGGACAGGACAAGAGGGAATGGCCTCAAGCTCCACCAGGGGAGGTTCAGGCTGGACATCAGGAAAAAAATTTTCACAGAAAGTGTCATTGGGCACTGGCAGAGGCTGCCCAGGGAGGCGGTTGAGTCCTCTTCCCTGTAGGTGTTTAAGGGACGGGTGGATGAGGTGTTGAGGGGCATGGTTTAGGGACTGATAGGAATGGTTGGACTCGATGATCCAGTAGGTACTTTCCAACCTTGTGATTCTATGATTGCGTAGGTTGCACTCCATGCTAGCCGGCCATCTATACAGTGTTAGACTTGTTATCTAATGCACACAACAACAATTGTGTATAACACCTGGTACCTAGGTAGTCCCTGGAAGAAGTAAGACTACAGCAGTGATTTGTAGCAGAGGCCGTGCATCCTGGAAGACTAAGAAAGTAAAGAGAGGCTGGTAGTCAAAAGCTGTTAAGGGGTATTATTAATAAAAAGGCTACTACTTCAAGCAGACTCTGAGACCTGCAGACTCTTCCTTTCAACTGCTGGAGCTGAGACCAGTGCACCCTGAGACCCTTTGAGGATTCTGCTTTACAGGCTGATAGATACAGCTATTGCTTTCCTGTTTCCAGGTTCAGCTAGTAGCAAGTTGAGTATGCATTCCAGCGATGTACACAAACCTACACATACCAAGGACACTAGGATGGCCAGCTACACAAGCTGCCGCAGGTAGGGCACTGCCTTTAACAACATCCCCACATAATACTATTAGAACTACACAGAACACAGGCGCACAGTCATATCCCATCCCTCCTCTCCAGCTGATAAGCACAGAAGGTCACTATTGAAAGCATATGCGTCACTCTAGATTTATAAGCACATGAACATCTGCAGATCCCTCCGATATGGGCGGTAGGCCCTCAGCATGTCTGATATACCTGTCTGGATCTGGAGTTCTCTTACTTGGTATAAAGGTTTCATCCTTGACTTTTACTACAAGATTCATGCATTCATACTATTCATATGACAAGCAACCTCCACATCTGCAGCTCCCTCAAGCACCAGCATGGGCTCTCAAATATCCAAGTCCGACAGAGTTTAAGCTCCAACATTTTCTTTGAAAACAGCTTCCACTTTTCTAAAGGCTGTCTTAGCCCAGTAGCACACTTGACAAAGCAGCAAAAAGCCAGAACAGTTAATCTCTTCTTATGGCGCATCCAAAGCAGCTATTTTTGAGCTACAGTAAGTATGTCTACATCCTCCAGGAATGTTATTGTGTTTAACATCACTCATAAGTTATTTAATATCACTTGATGGAATTAGTGTATGATGTTAAAAGAAGCAGAGAGCTTGTAAAAGAGTCAGAGATAGTAATGCAAAATAAGAAAAATCATATATCTTGTTCAACATCTGCAATTTTTGCTTAGTATCACTCCAGAATTTCTGCTAGGTTGGTATATGTATTAAGAATATAAACCTAGTAAAAGTTGCATCTTTTTGTATACTACTATGTTTTCATAATTACTTAGCTTCCTAAACGTACGCACAGGGTAATAAAGTGTCAGTGTTCAAATCTACCTCAAACGGTGGAAGTTCAATATTGCTTTAATGTGTTTACTTCTCTAGTTTATTATTCAAAGATCACAACTCAATATAGAAGCACCCACAACTGCACACAGTCCTTGAGTTGGGGCTGCACCAACGCGGTGTTGAGTGGAATAATCGCCTGCCTGGATTGGCCAGCTATGCTGTGCTTGGTGCATCAATGGATACTGTTGACTCATATTTAACTTGTCATCAACCTAACCCCCCAGATCTCCTTTTATGGGACTGCTCTCCAGCCTCTCATCCCTCAATTTGTACCCAAATTGTCGCCCCAATCTCAGTCTGTGCAGATGTATCCAAAAGGTCTCTCTGCCCTCAGAGGCAGTCAACAGCTCCCTCTAGTTTAGTATCATCGGCAAACTTACTTTATGTACATTTTATTCCTGCATTCAGATTATTTACAGAAGTATGAGAGCACTGGCCCTAAAAATTGAGCCTTCAGGAGCCCCACTGGTGACTGGCCACCAGCCCGAGGTAACCCCATTTACTCTAACTCTTTGAGTCTTACCTGTCAGCCAATTACTCACCCAATGTATTATGGACCTGTCTAGCTGTGTGCTGGATATTCTGTTCAGTGGAATACTATGAGAGACAGTATGAAAAGCTGTTTACTTCCATTGGTCAGCTAGATGGGTAACCTTGTCATAAAAGGAAATGAAGTTGGTTAAGCAGGATGTTCCCCTCATGAACCTGTGCTGGCTATGACCCATGACTATATCATCTCTCAAGTGTTCTTCAGTAACTCAGAATAACCTTCCCTGTAATTTAATCAGGCGTTGAAGTGAGACTAACAGGACTGTAACTATCAGGGTCTTCCTTCTTATCCTTCCTGAAAACTGGGACAACATTTGCCAGCTTCTAGTCAACTGGTACCTTCCCAAAGACCATTGAAAAATAAGGGAGAGAGGTTCCACAACAACACTGGCCAGCTCTTCGAGTACCCTGGGATGAATCCCATCAGGCCCCATAGACTTAGGTGCATCCAGGCGGAGCAGCGAGTCACAAATAACTTCAGAGTCAGATGAGAGTTTATCATCCCCATCAAGTCACAGGGCTCCGAGGGTTCCAAAGCCCATCACTGCTGTTAAAGACAGAGGCAAAGACGGCATGAAACATCTCTGCTTTGTCTACATCCTTATTTGTGAGGTGACCATCCTCACCATGTAACAGACCAATGTTATCTTTGATCCTCCTTTTGCTGTTAATACATTTTAAAAAGTTCTTTTTGATATCTTTCACGGTCCTGGCCAGCCTGAACTCTAATCAAGCTTCGGCATCCCAAATTTTCACCCTACAGTGGCAAATACTATGTCTACAATATGCCTGTGTTGCCTCTCTGTGCTTCCAATGTCCGTACACTTTTCCACCTAAGTTCTAGAAGATCTTTGCTTAGCCAAGCCAGCCTTCTGCTCCACTTACTTGACTTCTGACACCTCAGAACTGCCTGCTCCTGTGCTCTTAAAGAGATGGCTCTTAAAAGTGTCCAGTATGCAAAACATTTTTATAACACTAATCAAAGCTAATCAAAACCCCCAAAATGGAAGTATCCAGTTGCACTGGAAAATCAATCGGCTATCAAAAAAACTCACAATCAACCCAACAAGACAAAACAGAAAACACAGTTATACAGTTTGGTACTTTCCTAGAAGCAAGATGTACTGAAGTTAAATCAAGAGGAGTTAAATCTTCAAGTTGTAGTATGGTGCAGCAGATCCAGAGCACTGCATGGACAAGAAAGTTCAGCCAACATAGAAGATTATCTGTTATTAGACTTACATAGGTAGCAAGAAAAGGGTACAGGAAAAAAAGGAGGGAAAAAATGTAATTTGTCATAACATTTTGTCAGAAACCACTTAACATCTTCTTTTGTACTGTAAATGTATTTCCCAGTATTCAGCAACCACTGGAAAAACAAGTGTTCAATAAAAATGTATAAACACAAATAAGTAAGAACCACAGAGAACAGAGGTTATGCTCACTAAGCCTTGATGCAAACAAGGTACACAAAACAAGTTTTGCTTCGTGCACGCCATTAAAACATACTCAAAAGTCAAAGAAATAATAATTTATTGGCTTGGTAAACAAAACAGTAAGCCAGACCATTCTTTGTACATCAATTAAAAAAGAAATACAAAGCATAATTCTAGACCTTAATGTTTCACATCAATTTCCAAATATAGAGTAAGCACAGGCTTGCTCTAATTGCCACCTCAATTAGCTCAATTAAGAACTCAGCTAACTTCATAAAAGGAGCTGCAAAATAATTCCAGTAAAAATATTTATTGGCATGTTAGCTAGCATACAGGAGGTTCTTTGCATTCTGAAGTAGAGGCATATTTGCAAGCTGTTTTATTGAAAAATTTTCTGAAATTATCTAAGTGCTATGGTACAAGATGCAGAAAGTCTAAAATTGGAGGTATTCTGGAAATCAATAGCTCAAGATTTAGGTTTTTAAAAGGTTGGCAAGGGACAGACATTTAATACAGACAAAACCTGTACATACTAAATGTAAATCTTACTGAAGGAATACTATTACCAAGTGGTCAGATTAAAGCCAGTTATAGGGGCAACTGATGTGCTATTTAGAACCAGAAGAAAACATCCACTTTCTAAGGTCATTTCAAATGTTTTATCGATACAAAAGATGCAAGCAGGCAAGAGATACTTGGTCAGTAAGTATTAAAATCCTGAAGATGTCAAACTAGGTAACTGTAAGAACTAGTTTTGAGAATTAAGGGATATTTCATAATGACACTGAGACCCATAACTACTAAGCAAGCAGAACAGGAATTCTCATCTGTAAGTGTATTTCTGCCTATTTTATTTTTATTAACAAAGGATTTCTAGGAATAAAAATGGCTGAAGCACCTTTGAAGGAAACCAGTGATTCTGGCACTTGCCACGTAGCTTCTTTAGTCTCAACAAACATCTTCTGAGTTCATTCAAGAGCTTCCCCCAGACTACTGTGCATTCTTTTGCCTTAGATTAGCTAAGCAGAGACACATGCTTCTCAGCTACCTTTAGGGCAGCAGATGTTTAGCCTCTTCCTCTCCCTCTCCAATTTAACAGTCCAATCCACCTGGAACTTGGAAGACTTGGCTTCACATGAGGCATAATGAAAATCTGAAGAGATTTGATCAGTTCTTCTTACCTGAGCAGAATGTCATAGTTATCCTGCAAAAATTCTTTCATTTCCTAATTTCATACTTACTGGACTGAAGTCTGGCTTACTCAATAATCAGGAAAAAGCTGTAGAATTCTGCCATAAGTATTACATAATTTACTAAGTATAAGGAATGAGACAGATACATTTTGCTTCCCTTATGGATCAGCATACACATGGGGTTACTGGGAAAAGATGATGCTGCTTATGTTACACACCATGTTACTTGTTGGAACACAGCAAATTAATTAGACACTATGGAGAAAAAAAAAAAAAGTCTGTAAGAACTGTCAAACATGTTGCCCAGTGAGGTTCCACTCCATCCTCATATACATTCAAACCTCCCCAGGACAAGATGCTGAGCAATGCGATTTGGAGACCAACTTTGCATAGGGTGGACTGAAAAAGATGACTTCCAGAGGTCTCTCGCAACCTATGACTTGGCACTTATTTTGTCATACCTGTCTGTCCATGTACTATCGGTGGCTTAGAGTTTTGGGTATGGAAGAGTGATATGGACTGACTTACAGCCTGCACAAGACAGACAAGATATTCACAGCAAGACAGATGGTCAGCAATCCTGTTTTTCCAAGGGTGCAACTTGAACACTAATTATTCAGATTGTTATTTTGAGGACTTCACTAACCTCCAGCTATCCACTTATATAATTATCATATCATTATTATATCATTATCATATCATGATATACCACCCACTTCTAGACAGGGCAACTAGGTCAACTGTTTGTGAGACTTTACTTACTAAATCTATGGTCTCTGAACCTCACTGACACATTACAATAAAGTACTTACATCTTGAAATTCAACCAACTTCACTGTACAAAACTCCTTTTTGTTCCTACTCCAAATAGTACTTCTGGGATAGATCTTATTTTATGCCTTGTTCTCACAGCTGCACTTGGGAAAGAAGCAAATCATTATGACCTCTCTTGAAGAGAAGAGGCTGGTTGGATATAAGTGTTCAAAACGATCTCTTTCGAATAGATTTCCCCATGTGGGTAAAGTAGTTTGTTTACTGTGAGCAGGGAAAAGACTTCCAGAAGAAGCCAGATATGGATGATCAGTCTGGTTCCTCATAAACACCTCACTCTGTTCAGATGCAAGACAGGAGCAGAGCTGCCTAGGAATTTACTGAAAATAAATCCATTAAAATATGTACCTTAATATGGTTGGTTGACCCTGTCTGGATGCCAGGTGCCCACCACAGCTGCTCTATCACTCCACTTCCTCAGCTGGAAAGCGAAGAGAAAATATAACAAAATGCTCATGGGTCAAGATAAAGAGAGCGAGGTTGCTCAGCGATTACCATCATGGGCAAAACAGACTCAGATTGGGGAAATTAATTTAATTTATTACCAATCAAATCAGAACAGGGCAATAAGAAATAAAACAAAATCCTAAAACACCTTTCTCCACACCTCCTTTCTTCCCAGGCTCAACTTCACTTCCCAATTCTCTACCTCCTCCTCCCACGACTGGCGCAGGGGGCCAGGGAACAGGGGTCGCAACACCTTCCTCCTCCTCGGTGTGAAGACTTCTCATACTCTTCCCCTGCTCCAGTGTGGAGTCCTCACATGGGAGACATTACCCTGCAGATTTCTCCAACATGTGTCCTTCCTACAGGCTGCAGTTCTTCATTAACTCCTCCAGCAGGGGTCTCTTCCATGGGACACAGTTCACAAGGAACAGAATGCTTCAATGCAGGTCCTCCACGGTGTCACAAGTCCTGCCAGAAAACCTGCTCCAGCGTGGGCTCCTCACTCCACAGGTCCTGTCCAAAGCCTGCTCCTGCATGGGCTTCCCACGGTGGTCACAGCCTCCGTCAGCATTCATCTGCTCTGGCTGGGTCCCTCACACACTGCAGGTGGGTATCTGCTCCATCCTGGCCCTCCATAGGCTGGCAGGGGTACACCTTGCCTCACCGTGACCTTCTTAATGGGCTGCGAGGGAATCTCTTCTCTGGCACCTGCTGCATTCACCAAGGTCAGTGAAGAATTCTGTCTCATATATTCTCCTTCCTCTTTCCCAGTTGCTGTTGTGCAGCAGTCTTTTTTCCCCTTCTTAAATATGTTATCCCAGAGGCGCTATCACTGTCACTGCCAGGCTCAGCCTTGGCCAGATGCAGGTCAGTTGTGGAGCCAGCTAGCACTGGCTCTATTGCACACAGGGGAAACTTCTGGCAACTTCTAACAGAAGCCACCCCTGTAGACCCCCTACTACCAAAACCTTGCCATGCAAACCCAACACACTTAAAAACAATAAAAACCCAACTCTAAGGATGTTTTCCCACATTTTAATGCAACAATTTGAAAGTGACTGCTATTTGCACTACTGTCTAGACATGTTATACACACAGAGTGCTCAGAGGAGTTTAACAAGCATTAGCAAAATTTGCAGAAGCAGGAAGAGACTGACAACTGTCTTTAACAGTAGTTTCACTGAATGATGAAGCAGAGATGCTAATTGTCATCTGTTCCTTGTTGATTTCAGAAACATGACAAAAGACACAAAGTCATCTCCACGGTGACTGTTAGAGCTGGAGACAAAAACCACTAAAGATACACACAATGATATTTAATCTGACATTTATACCATTCACTGAAAAAATTGTTTGTTTTAACAACTGAAAACAAGACAGACTTCAAAATTTGACAAGAAGCAAAAAACCCCATTCCTGATTTCTCATGTTAGATATAAAGGTGTTGACACTTGAGACCTAACATCTTCTATTCCCATCCTCATGCCTATTCTTTCCTCATCATGCCTTACATGTTCTTTTCCTACAAGATGTCCCATTGCAGGTGTGAAGGACATAAGTTGATTAAGAATCACTGAATCCACTGAAATACTAGAAAAAAACTAAACCACCAAACAGAATAAGGAATGCTGAGAAAAAGTAGAATTTACTCTCTGTTTTTCTCTTCTATCCTGATAACCAAGAAAGAACCAATAGGAAGCATCTCCCTTCGCAAAAGGAGAACACAACTGAGCTAAGAAAATGAATGTTAGTATTCAGAAGTCACTTTCTCACAGAAGAAACATCCTTGTCTGGATTTGCAATGGAGACTATTTCTTGCCATCCAGCATGCTTTATTAACTTTGGAGTGAAGAGGGAAAGAAGGTTAACGCTGTGTTAATGCTATAGACTGCAAGTCATCATTTTAACCACTACAAATGCGGATTTTTAAAGTACAGATTCTCAGCTTCCTTAAAAGCTAAAACTCTACATTGTTACTTACAGTGAAACAAACATCATTTTAAGCTATTTTAATGAACGGACAACCAATTTTCAAACAATAGAGCATAAAAAACTCCAGGACATATTTTGCTACCACCAGCTCGTATGCTTTCTGCTCACTAGCACCATTACAGTTTTCAGATGTTAGAAGTGGGATTACCTGCACAAAACTGTTCAAGGTGACTCATTTTTCCAACACAGGCAAATTTCTCAGAAACCATTTGGGTATTTTTGCTCTGAGCAGCACACAAAATACAGAGTTACCCCTACTGTAAAGAACACCGTAGTCCTCCAACTCTAAAATTGGCAGACCCTGCTTCCAGCTCTGTTCATCCATCCTTGAAGGTATTCACTTTCACTGCCTCTTCCTTACTCCTGTCACATACATTTATTTTTACATCCACGGTACACTCTTCCCTTGCATACAAAGCTGGTAGGAAAACAGAGGTACACACACAGAATTGTGAGTCTATCTTCAGACACCTAAGCACACTTCTGTGAATGCATATAATTACATGGAATTTATTATAGACACAAAGCTGACTGTTCAAAAGCCAGATAACCTTAGCCATATGCTTCAGTCTTTCTTTTCCCACAGAAGAGCATGTTAAAATAAGTATACAAGTAATGAAAAGAGTCAGAATAGCTCTAGAATTTTTTTAAACAAGACTTACTGTCTTTATAACTTCAGAAAGATAAATTAATCATATTTATTAATACTGTGAATTAGGAGAAAAATTTCAGAGATATATTTAATATGTTTGCTCATACTAAATTCTCTGTCTTAAACACCTGATCGAAGAGATATTCAAAAACAAGTTTCTTCCAGTCTAGCATTTTAGCATTCAATGAAACCTTACTTTTCCATGTGAAAAACTCAAATACCATTACTCCCTATCAGCACTACTACATTTTCCATGGGAAATAAGCTTACATTTGAAAAGTGCAGTACTTCGATGTTTATAAATAATACTGATGGATGGTAATCATCCACACATTTTGCTAATCTTGCACAAGATCCTCACTATCAAAAGTAACCACTGAAAAACGCCATTACAGTATGAATTTCCTACTTCATTCACTGTATTTCCCCCCTATGGCTGAAAATAAGCACAAGGTAAATTAAAACTATACAAATTTGAGGCAAAACCCGACAGTGTTTCTTGGACATAAATTATGCCTTTTACTATGGCACAACTACTCATTGGCCATGGACTGTACTCAAATGCAATGTTTTTCTTATTCTGAGCAGCACTTTCATTAAGTGAAGTTGAAATCAATTTCCTCAGTCAAGAGACTGAGGAAGCATGTCTCACCCACAAGCTTTAAAACAAGTAAAATTCAGAAAAGCATAAGCACGGGCTACCAAAAATATGTACTGAACAGGGAAAAAAAACCCTCAGTTCTGTTTTGGCCCTTTTTCAGAGAGCTGTTCTTCCTTAAAAGGTCAAAGCTCACTTAGGCAACTTGCTTACTGAATACTCCGAATAAATCATGGGACTATCTATAGTTAAACATCTTCCACGACCTCCAGCTAGCCCATCATGTATTTTAGAACATCAGTCCCAAACTCTGAAAACAATCTTACTTGGATCTCATAAATCCTACCTAGAAAGATAAACAGCATGATTACAAAAAAAAAATGTGCTTACTGTTCTTGTATCAGAGAAAGGATTGTACTCATCTAGCCCTGGAGGAACATTTCTTGTCACTTGTGTAACAGAAGGATCCTAGAAGAGAAAACAGTTCTGTAAATGTATGCACATGTATTTAAGCAACAAGTCAACACTCACACCACTGCATCATATAATACTCAGCTTCTGTCTCAACCCAAAAAAGGTTTGTTTTCACTAAAAATACCTTTAAATATCCACCTCTTTCTCCATCTCGAAAATGACAATTCCATTCTGAGCTTCTTAACTCAGTCTAAAAGAAAATTCATCTGTTGTACATTCAATTTACAATGAAAAAAGTCTCAACAGCAAGGGAAGAAAACTGTATCCTGCTATGTTAACCACTGACAAAAAGCACAACAGAAAAGAGCTTTCTATACAGAAAGCTCTGTATAGACAGTTTCTACCCAGAACTGTCTTCAACACTATCATAAACAGGAAAAGCATTTCAGGAAAATGAAGTTGAGGAATCACAACTGCTTGATGTCAAAAGCACCTCTGGTTCAGCTTCAACCTGCACTGGTAAAATTAAGAAAAAAGTGACTTTTTTTCTCCAATGAACTATATAATAAAAAAGACTGCTTCAGGTTTTGCTTGAGAAATCTATTTCAGGAACGAAAAATTTCTCTGTGCTAGAGACAGGCAAGGCTTGGTTCTGCAAGAGCAGAATTGCCCACTACCAGAGACCACATAAACTTTATAAGAAGAAAAACTGTACTCATTCCATGTGATGCCTGGTTCCACTACCTTGTTTCTCCGCCTTAATTAAAGGGAACTGAATCTTCAGAACATAACAATGGGTAAAAGAAGGTTTTCTTGAAAATTAATACCCCTTACTCAAAACAGTTAGTTATATTTGTATTAACAGAAAGATACAAAACAAGTATACAATATTTTACATGTACATCAAATACACAAAGTAGTTGTAAATATATTATTTATAGATATACATTTTCTTAATTTCAACAGTCTTGTTCAACATTAGAAAATAAAATGGAGTCGATAAAAACTGGGAAGAACGTACGTATTTACATTGATACACACTGACATTCATATTTCCCTTAAAGACTGCTACATTTAAAACCTCTACATGGAATATTTGCCTAATTTATTAAAAATAGTGACTTAATCTACACTTAAGTAAATATGCAAACTATTAAGCTACTGAAAAATAAAATCTAGATTCTTAGAATCACCACCTACTACAGCATTAGCTTAATCTTGGTAGCAGAAACTTAATCTACAGATGCAAAACCAGTATTTTCTTAATGGCTGCAGCTAACTTAATTACAGCTAGAAAAAAATAGGAAGAATTTCTAGCACCTCAAAAATCCTGAAGGCTACAGCAAATGAGAAGTCTGTTTTTTCCATCAGCTATAGTCACAGATTTATTAATACAAGGCAATTAAAGGCTTTTTAACATAACAAATGTTTAAGACAAAGAAATCACTGCTTTAAAAATTAAAAAAAAAATATGTTGCATATTTTCACAGAATCACAGAATCACAGAATCACAAGGTTGGAAAGGACCCATTGGATCATCGAGTCCAACCATGGACCATTTTAATCAAATTCACATGCACAAGCATATATAAGAACTACTCTCCAGGTCACGTAAAAAGCTTCCACTATTGGCTAAAACACACATTTAGCTGCAAAGCAGTATTTTAATGATGACTAAATAACAATTACCCTTTCTACAAACTTACACAAAACAATGTTACATGCAATTCAAAATCAGCTTTCCTACATGGTTTACTAGTGATTTTAATAGAGCCACCATGGTGACACTCTCTTCCCCAAGTTCACCATATTTTTTGGTTCCCATCCTAGATCTGAATGCATTGTTACAATTAAAATCTCATTAGAACTTGCATAAACTGATGGACTACTCCATTGCAACATGACCTTTAATTAAATGACTGGCAAAAAATAGTGTGCAGATGAACAACAAAAACAAGGGAAAGCGTGCGTATGTGAAGAATGTTTGTTGTCAAAATTCAATTAGGAGTCATTTGAGACATCAACAAAAAGATCATAAATAAAGGAAGAATTAAATCTGACATTTGAAATACGCAGTAGTTTAGTAGATTTGTCAGTACAAGATAAAAAAGATGAACTTAAAGTGAATACAAATAAGGTAATCTCATAATTCAATATACAGGATGGTACAAGTTGTATACAGTTGAAAACTTTTAACTTACTATGGTGGGTCCACCCTAGCCAGCTGCTAATCCCCCACCTATTCGCTTGTGCACAGCACTCCTCAGAGGGATTGTGGAAAGAATTGGAAAGTGAAAAGCAAGTAAAACTCATGAGTGTCAAGAAAAAGACAGTTTAATAAGGGGGGGGGAAGGGTAGAGGCATTTTATTTTTTAAGTTGATATCTTGAAATAGCAATCGCTATACTTCTGCCAAATATTGCTACTGTTTGCAAAAGTAGCAGCAGCTCTGAAAAAAAGCTGAGTGAATCGGAGACATGCAGTATCAGCTCTATCTAGGAAAAGTTTTGTTACTTAATAAAAAATAAAAAATCAGTTGTATTGAAATACACAAATTGAAACCCACCATGGCAAGTAGCATTCAAATTCTATTCTTGCAGAACTCCAATTACACAGTCTGTACTTCAACAGAAATTTATGGCCTGATCTCTCCCAACAAGCAGAAAAACTCAAGAAGTAAACGAGATCACAGGAAAAAGAGGAATAACCTCACAGTTGAAGGAGGCAAGTACTACTAGCCTGAAGATCTGTATCTCTCCCATGCTCACTCACTCCAAGCTTCTCTAATGCTAGACCAATCCTCAGCATGGAAAGAAAGAAGCTCTTCAAGGTTTGCAAACCCAGATGCAGGCTGCTAGTCTCCAAGTTGTTCTGAAGTTCATCAATCAACTGATGCCAAGAGGAGCTGCACCTCACATTTCAAAACGCTATGTCCTAGTTTCAGCTGGGATCGAGTCAGTTTTCTTCCTAATAGGTGGTACAGCGCTGTGTTTTGGATTTAGGATGAGAATAATGTTGACAGCAACAAGTAAAAACATCCATGTGTTAAGTAGTGCATAGACTAAGCCAAGGATTTCTCAGCTTCTCAGCACCAGGAGGTGCAAAAGAAGCTGGGAGGGGACACGGCCAGGACAGCTGAACCAAACTCGCCAAAGGGACATTCCATACTATATGATGTCTGCTCCATATACAAACTGGGAGGCAATTGCTGCTCAGGAACAGGCTGGACATCGGTCAGCAGGTGGTGAGCAATCGCATCATGCAGCAGTTGCTTGGAATAGTCTTTTATTATTATTACATCTTCCTTTGCTGTCCTATTAAACTGTCTTTATCTCAAGCCACGATTCTTACCCTTTTTTTTTTCCCCTATTCACCACGTGATTTTCCTCTGTCACCGAGCAAGTCCCAGTCCCTGCTCCTTTCAGTGCTGATGCCCGTAATTTTTCATCTTGTTCACCTCCTTGTTCCTTCCTTTCAATTCTTATTTCCTTCTCCAACCCTATCTCACCCACACACCAGCCAGTTCAGCCCTGAGTTTCTGATCTTTCTATTTAATTGTTAGTGATACCAGCCAAGGAACAGAGTTTAAGAACAAGCCGTTTTTCAAACCTAGTTACTGTAGCTATTGGTCTGTTTAAGTCAGACATGGTCATTTCAGATGATGTTTCGAAGATCTGAATTAGTTCAGGAGACTGGAGTTTTAAGAACAGCACAACCTAATTAACTATTTTCCATCTAATCCTTCATTTTACCTGTTTCTTGTAGTCTGTCTTCTATGTGAGTTTCAAAAGCAAAGATTAGCATCACACCCTTTGAACCACTACAAGCCATATGCAAGAAGCACCCCACATTTACATTAAGAATGTAACAGTGAGCCAGAAAAAATACCAAAAGCACAAACAAACAAAACAATATCAGAAAATACAACATATTTATATCTCACATTGGAAAGAACACCTATAGAACTGCTAAAAATGTCTCCTTAAGAAATTACACTTGCATCACTCAGATACAGATGAAACTAACTGAATACCCAGTTATCACAAAGCATATTCAAACAAAATTAATTGTGAGAATGTTTAAAATGGAGCACAATAATCCATTCTACACAACTTTTTACAGCTTTTTAAAAACCAAACTAAAGGGAATAAAGACCTCTGTTGTCTAGGAAACCAAAACTAGTCATCAGCTACCATGCTTCATTAATAGAGATGAGTAAATGAAAGACTAAAGTAATAGGCACATCTATGATTCAATGATTCTATGTATTCCCGTTCACTGGAATGGATCCAGCATTGTTCCAACAGAAGATGCTCTGATAGAACAAAGACAACTAATAAGAAAATCAGATAATACAGTTAATTTTTAACACCGATTGTCTAGGACAAGTAAGCAAGACAACTGTCTTCCAAGACTTGGATACCAGGAGTATTGCAGACCAAAAGAATACAATAATTATGTTGTTTGGAAAAAGCGTAAAACTGAAATGCTGCACTTAGAAGCGATAAAGTTTTTCATTTAGTTCCTTTTCTTCTTTACATGGAATTCACAGGATAACACCAAATAGCAAACTCACAGAAGTACATCTGGTTAGTGCTAGGAAAAAGGGAGGAAGGAGAAATAATATATTATAGGAAAAAAACCAAACAACCAAACATTAAAAGAGGAGGATTAATTACTTTTAGTAAATGAAATCAGAAAACGAAAATAGAGAAAACACCTCATCAGTTACACAGTGTTGTGACCCAGCTCCTTAAGTACAGCCAAAGAAGGAATAAGATACTGCAGATGACTGTAGAAATCTCCATTTTTGACCCTAGCTCTATGTTAAACACAAGTGCCAAGAATGATTTTGTAACAACTGGAGTAGTTACAATCCAAGCTGAGAAAACTGTTCTCCTCATCACAAAAACTGTTTGAAGATGAAATCTCTTTTTTATCAATAATTCACTGTAGCAATCCTATCACGTCCCTCATCAGTCATTGGCTACCCTTCAGTCCTGTCAACATACAGTTTTTCTCTTCAAGATCTCCACAAACAGGTTTATCCAGCTTAGCCGCTTTACCAGTCACTGATATGAAACAGCCTTCACTTTATCAACTTCTTTGGCATCTACTGTTTCATAACCAGCTTCACCTATGTATGCTTTTTCCCTGTTGCTTATTGTGCTTGGAAGAAAGTTCCCAGAAAGCAGAAGAGACACAATCCCAATCTTATCCTGCAAACTACTTAACATGCTCAGCAAAGATGTTATTTCTTAAAAAAATTCTGACTATAAACAGAACAGAGCAGAAGCCAGAGGTCTACCAGGTCTGCACAATCCACCCTGGGGAAATTAAAAGCTTAGATCCACAAATCTAGCAAAGTCAATCTTGACCATCTAGAATTCCTTATCCCTACCACTGCTACTAAAAGGCTTTGTCTAGCTACATGAAAAGGACAAGCTGTTTTCATCTCAAGTGAAGCTCTTCATTGATTATCATAACTTTTCTCTATACCCAATTCGTATTAGTATTTTCTAAATGTGACTAACACTAATTGTACACTTACCAGTAAGAATTAATCCTGAGGTCTGGCTTTTAGTCTGTTGGGTTTGAGTTTTTTTCATTTCAACACTAACAGTTGTACTTATTGCTCTTTACTGAGCACTTCCTAAGAAACACTGGCTCAGAAAATTAAGCAAAAATGCAATGAAAAATGACTGAAACAATGCTTGTTGGTCAAAGCTTTTTTATTTCCTGATCAAAGAGAAAACTATTCATCCCATTTTTCATAGATGAGTTCTGGACAGCAATCAAAGCTATTGCTACTCCTATTGAAACTCTCCATTTTACTTTCAGAATGCCCTCCTGAGCATTTCTGCGGAGAGATTTCTGACAAAGCTTAGCTTGTAAGAACAAAAATGAGAGGGGGTAAAAAAAAGTACTTGACTAGTAATAGATATTGAAGCTTTTTTTTCCCCTCCTTTGTTCACTGCTGAATTTCAGCTTTTAAATTAGGACCTGACACGTAGAGAGCCTGCACATGAAGGATGCATTTTCCAGTCCTGTAATACTCTATACTGAGCCAGGCTAAGCCCCTGAAAATTTGCACATGATCGATAAACATTTAGTATGTTTATCGGTCATAACATGTTTTAGTATGAGCAAAACTCCCCAAAGACTTTCTCCCTGTTTATGCCACAACAAGGGAATAGGAGAGTTATATATAGAGAAAAGAAAGTTTCAAGAAGCTACTAATGTTTTGACGCACTGTCAAACGTTGGTGCTTTATGCTTGCTTGCTTGCTTCATCATCCCAGGCCGAAGATCAAGTAAAAGTACAGAAACTTCACAAAGGACAACTAAATTGAGATTTCACATCTCACTATCCTAATAGTACACTAACAGTGTAACCAATATACATTCAAACAATATAAAGGAAGCCTTAGGTGTATTGGACCTACGATAATAAATTTTAACCTATGATTAAAAACCACTTACTACAACAAAGAATTGTCCTGAAAGGTAACATGTATAACACCTAGAGGAATTAACGACTCAGAGGCAAAATAAAGACTATTTATTGTTCTAAGTACAGACAAAAAAGAAATCTGAGTAACCACTATAACAGCTCTTCCATAATTTCAGGTTCAACATCTCATTCACTGATCATCCATTTCCCACACCCCTCACAGAGTGATATACAAAAGATTTTCACTCTAGCACTAGTAAAATACAATTATCAAATAGGACTGCACAAAAGCAGCCAACTGAGGTTTCTAATGCTTGGCTCTCAAGTAGTTCCTGCTATATACCACATTATCACACAGAAGCAGAGCTATGAAGGGTTCGGAGCTACCGAGCAAGGCAAATTCTCCACTGCTGAAACCAAAAAGAATTTCAGAGACTCACAAGTCCGTATTTGTCCTGAAGCTTGCACCAGTCACATCTTGCAATGGAGCATTAGACACCTAACAATGCATCATCTTTATCTCACAGCTACTCTCAAATCTCTCTCCTTCTCTGAAACCTAATTTTTTCCTTTTTGTAGCATTAAATATCAATGTATAGTTTAATAATACTACTAATGCAACATGTGCTAACATTTTAGTTAAAATCTGGGGAAAAAAATGCAACTGTAACTGATACCAAATATCTATTAAAACACTTCACAGTTTTAATATATTATAGTGCTGTTACAGCACTGATGAAGTGTGCTCTTGAAAGCCAACTATCATCCAGGACACCTAAAGGACACTTCCAATACCATGATGTTCAGCATTAAATTATGCAAGACTTGAAGGAATTTATAAATTTTGAAGTCATGGAGAGAAATCAGGTAACCAAGTCAGAAAAAATACTTATATTTTATATCCTTCACTAATTTGAAGCATGAATAATTAAATTTGGTATATATTATAGTTACATAAAAGAATTAAAACTCAGTTATCCATATAGGCACACAAAAACCCTTTTCATTTCTAAAGCATAAATACTGTAGAAACACTAAAAGTAAATAGGGTTCCGATAATTCAAAAATAACTAAGATTTCTCTTTCTTCCTGTAAGTTTCTACCACTTTAGCTTCACTTGAGGAACTGGGGTGTAAACTCTTATCGATTCTGGTGCCACAAGAGGCAGCGGCCACCTGCACTATTCAGAATCAAACCCCCAGCTTGTACCTCCTGCCAAACTACACAGAAGATAAGTCTGTGCTCATGTGAGTCAGATTAAATGTAATATCCAAATTATAACTGCAATTACCACTGTAGCAAATTTAATCTCTAACGTATACTTAGGTCTAGTGACTCAAGTTATCTTCTGATCTCAGTCAGAGTGATTCAGGTTTCTAATGCCATTTTTAGATATCTTAGAGCACCTCCAACATCCATACAAGAATGGCAGTCATGAAGAACTACAAATTATGTCTTTCTGGAGCTGGTGGCTGACCTTGGTTACTTTCAACAGACTCCATCCAGACCCTGACTTGACCTTCTAACTCGGGCTGAGATCTGTCTCCTCTCCATGGACTTGCCTAGCACTCTTGACTCCTGGATGAATGCACTTACCACCACTAGATCTGTTCTATTCATCTTGTTTGGGTGCTCTGGGACTGCATCATTCATATGCAAGAACTTTACCAAGTGTGAGTTCTTACTCACAAACTACAACAAGTGCTTGTCAGTGAAAGACACTAAACAGTTTTCATTATTGATCTGTTTTCATCCATGACACTTGACGGCACATCAAATGTGTATTTCTTCACAACACTGCTACACCAAATTATAGCAGGATTATCACATCTATATTTGTAAAGTATATGGATGCATTTTCTTCTACACAACCTTAATGTGATCAAAAGCTTTGTAATGTTAGTGCACTAGTTATCTGTTTGTTTCATTAACTCTTGCCTTTCAAACTAAAATATCTCTTTTGTTGGTACAGTATCCGGAGGACAGCTATTTATAGAGGAATACTATGACTTCAGAAGCCTTTGCATTCAGTTTGGGGTTTTGGTTTTCTTTTTGTCAAAGAATGAAAAAAAACCCAGACACTAAGTAGCCAGTCTCAAAATCGTTCAATGAACAATCCAAGTAAGCTATTACTTGAAATAAGGAATTCTTATTTAGAAACTAAATTCCATTACTTCCAGTAGACACTGAAATGGAAACATAATTTAATTTTAGGCATCAAAAAGAATTAGCTACACAAAATACTGAGCAAACTAGATCTTTCTGCTTTATCTTTACCTTCTCAGATAACTGATTTATTTGACTCAACACCAAACAAGACTCTCTGCTGAAATCTTTTTATTGAAAGGCATAAGAACAGTCACAAGAAACCTCACAAGTAGATAACAGACAACTAGCAAAACATTTTAAAAACAGAAGGATCTATCTTTAGACTCTTCCTCATGATGTCTCCCGCCCCACTTGCCCTGCCATACTAGTTTGCAATTTTACATTATTGCACAAAAAGCCTTCAAAAGTAAGGAAAACAACTAAACATTTCATACATAAAATTATTAAGCAAAGATATAAAATCTGAGTACATTTGAATAATGTATTCAGACAGCATGACTTAGGTTGTTAGGGTCCATCTGGAAATACTGGTCCTATTTTAACACACACAGTCATACAAAACCTAAATGCAGACATGCATTAATACCACTAATCCCAAAGCTGTTATGCCAATGAGATGGTAATCAAGGTTTGGTTCATACACAAGGCCTTCCTCCCCTTGAAGATAATTGTGTGGATAACTAAAGGCATGCAAGATTACCTTTTGTGGGCAGTGGAATGTGATGGAAACAAGCAAAGATTGAAGGAAGTTAAAAAAGCCCCTGAAAACAGAAAAGTATACAGCCTTCCTAAACCAACTTCTGCAAACAGAAGAAATCCAGAACTGTGTCTAGCAGTGAGCTTCAAGTCACAGAAAAGTTGTTATGGAATCTTTTTACCGTGATGCATTGCAGATGAGTGTGCATTCTGCCTGATAGCTACAGTAGAAGTCTTTCGCTGAAGTGAAAATGGAATAAACTACTGTGCTTTGAGCAATGCCTTCAAACTATGTATGGTAAGTATGGTTGAGGTAGATCCCCAGCTTGGGTCTCAGAAACACTACACAGGACAAGTTACCTGTGCAAGTGAGCAGTGCAGGCAACCACAATGTTTCCAATACCCGTAACAGCTCTGGATATCTACACACAACAAATTTTACTAGATGTTATTCCCGTAACTATTGCAACAAGTGCGGAAAGGCATGACATATTTTTGTTAATGAAGATGCATTCTAGAACAGTAACACCTTTTCAGTGCTTAGTGCTGAAAGTCTTTTTAAAAACAGTGCTCACTGCCATTTATTCCCAGTCCAAACTATTTCTGGCAGTAACTCAACACCAGGGCTGCTGTTCACCTGGCAGGTCACTGCACTGTGTACAACACCAAGTAAAAACAGTGACTAGCCTAAAGAACACTCTTGCCTAAACTTTATGAACATATAAACTAAACTAATGATTCAGACAGACTCTAGTGAGTAAGTGTCAGTAATGCTATGCTTCCAGCAGCTACCTGCACAGAAGTATGCTTGAAATGTGACAGCTCAATTTTTAAAAGGCTTAATTATTCCAACCAACATCCTAAACTCACTGGCATATACTATGTTTGTGCTTTGAAGTGTCAGCATGAAATAAAATACAGCAGAAAAAGTTTTCTCAGATTATTAAAGTAAGGATCCAAATAACAAAGAAAGAAAACATAAGGAGGGGAAGCATCCAAGGAGGTCACCTCATTTTGACAGCTGAGGCCAAGACAGTGAGTGAAGAAAAAATTCAAGTCAATAGTGCAAAACCTAAAAGCTTTAGAATACATTACAACACAGCATTTTGAGATGCCAAGCAGAACTTGTGCGTAGGTATCAGTACCCTGCATGCTTTGGAAATAGCGTAAAGAAGTAAGTAAGCTTCATGGGGGCTGGGAGGAGGCTAGAGAGGAAAAAGGGAGTAAATTCACTATCTGGGTCAGCCAAATAGAAGAAAAAAAAAGACTGTAGTAATATTATGCACGCTTCAAGTTACTGCCAAAATCCGGGAAACTTATGTTTTTCCCTAAAAATAACGCACCCGAGATGCGATTTGTGCGTGCTACTCTAGCAAAAGAAAGGCAACACAGAAACCCGAACGTGTGAAGAAGCAGCTGCGTCCGTTTCCAGGGCTTCCAAACCCGCTGCTCACCCTAGGAACGCCCCCCTCCCGCCGCAGCCCAGGCCTCGGCAGGGCAGCCCCCCCTTCCCTCAATGCTGCTGCCAGGGCACCCCCAGCGAAGGCAGTCCCTCCCCCACCCCCCCAGTCCGCGAGGGACTCTCCCAATGCCCTCCCTACAGCGAGGGCTCCCCTCTCAGCGAGAGGGCAGCCCACTGAATGCCCCCCCCCCCCCCATCAGGGCACCTCTCTAATGTCCCGTTCCCCCGCCAGGGCACCCCTCTAATGCCTCCTTCTCCAGCGAGGGCAGCTCCTCCGGTACCCCCACCCCCAGGGCAGCTCCCCAACGCCCACACCCCAGCGAGAGCAGCCCTCCCCCCTTCTCACTGCCCGCTCCCCCCCCCGAAGGCAGCCCAACCCCCCCGCCGCCCAGCCCCTCAGGCACAGCGCTACCCCGCGACCCTGCCCGGACCCCGCACCCAGCTGGAGGAGGGCCGGGCCTCTCTTTCCTTCCGTCTTTCTCACCGGGCTCAGGTCTCACCTTGAAGGGGTTGTTGAGGTCCGGGTCGGCGAAGGGATTGCTGTCGAAGTCCGCCATGGCGCGGGCCGCGGTGCGCGCTGGCCGCTCCGGCCCGGGCCGAGCCCGCCCCCAACGCCCGCCGAGCGGCGCCCAAGATGGCCGACCCGGAAGTGAGGGTAGCAGGGGGGGTGATGGCGGGGATGGGAAGTGGCTGGGGGGTCGTGAGGCCGAGAACGTCTGTCCGATACCGACCGGAGATGATCAGAGGGCTGGAGCACCTCTGCCGTGGGGACAGGCTGGGAGAGTGGGGTTGTTGAGCCTCGAGAATAGAAGGCTTTGAGGAGACCTTAGAGCGACCTTCCAGTACCTGAAGGGTCTAAAAGCAAGCTGGGGAGGGGCTTGAAGGAAGAGATTGTTATAAGTTACTAACCTATTATAGGTTTGAATATTATGTATAGTTTTAGTGATTTTAGAACTAAAATATAGGATTAGCCTGAATAATAACTTTTAGCTAGCCTGCACCTGGATACTTACGCTTAATCGTAGATAATCATAGAATCACCAGGTTTGAAGGGACCCACTGGGTCATTGAGTCCAACGATTTGTAACACTCCCTAAACCATGCCCCTCAGCACCTCATCCACCCATCCCTTAAACACCTCCAGGGAAGGTGACTCAACCACCTGCCTGGGCAGCCTGTGCCAGTGCCCAATGAGCCTTTCCATGAAAATTTTTTTCCTGATGTCCAGCCTGAACCTCCCCTGATGGAGCTTCAGGCTGTTCCCCCTTGTCCTGTCCCCTATCACTTGGGAAGAAAGGCCAGCTCCCTCCTCTCTACAACTACCTGAAAGGGTCAGCCTCCTCTTCTCCAGGCTAAACAACCCCAGCTCTCTCAGCTGCTCCTCATAAGACTTGTTCTCCAGCCCCTTAACCAGCTTCGTTGCTCTTCTCTGGACACCCTCCAGAGTCTCAACATCATCCTTGTGGTGAGGGGCCACAGCATTCAAGGTGTGGTCTCACCAGTGCCGAGTACAGAGGGAGAATAACCTCCCTGGACCTGCTGGTCACACCGTTTCTGATACAAGCCAAGATGCCATTGGCCTTCTTGGCCCCCTGGGCACATTGCTGGCTCATGTTCAGTCGGCTTTCAACCAACACCCCCAGGTCCTTCTCCTCTAGGGAGTTTTCTAGCCAGACTTCTCCTAGTCTATAGCGCTGCATAGGGTTGTTGTGCCCCAAGTGCAGGACCCGGCATTTGGCCTTGTTAAACCTCATGCCATTGGTCTCGGCCCAGCAGTCCAGCCTGTTCAGATCACTTTGCAGAGCCTTCCTACCCTCCAGCAGATCCACACTTCCACCCAGCTTAGTGTTATCTGCAAACTTGCTAAGGGTGCACTCAATGCCTTCATCCAGGTCATTGATAAAGACATTGAACAGAGCTGGACCCAGTACCGAGCCCTGAGGAACCCCACGTGTAACTGGCCTCCAGCTGGAGTTAACTCCATTTACCACCACTCTCTGGGCCCAGCCATCCAACCAGTTTTCAACCCAGGAGAGTGTGCGCCTGTCCAGGCCAGAGGCTGACAGTTTCTGAAGCAGAACAGTGTGAGAAACTGTGTCAAAGGCTTTACTGATGTCCAAGAAGACTACATCCACAGCCTTTCCTTCATCCAGTAGTCGAGTCACTTTGTCATAGAAGGCAATCAGGTTAGTTTGTCAAGACCTGGGCCTGATCAGCTGGTTCTGCATGTGAGAAAGTTGGGGAGGGACTGTACACAAAGGCTTATAGTGATAGGACTAGGGGAATGGCTCTAAATTGGAAGAGGAGAGATTTAGACTAGACATAAGGAAGAATTTCTTCACCATGATGTTGGTGAGGCAGTGGCAGAGGTTGCCCAGGGAAGCTGTGGCTGCCCCATTCAAGGCCAGGTTGGATGGGGCCTTGGGCAGCCTGATCTAGTGGGAGGTTTCCCTGCCCATGGCAGGGGAGTTGGAACTGGATGATAGCCAATTCTGGGTCCCTCACTACAAGAAGGATGTTGAGGCTCTGGAGCATGTCCAGAGAAGAGCAATGAAGCTGGTGAACAGGCTGGAGAACAAGTCTTATGAGGAGCAGATGAGGGAACTGGAGTTGTTTAGCCTTGAGAAGAGGAGGCTGAGGGGAGACCTTATTGCCCTCTACAACTACCTGAAAGGAGGTTGTAGAGAGGTGGGTGCTGGCCTCTTCTCCAAACCGACAGGAGATACGACAAAGGGGAATGGCACAAGCTCCACCGTGGGAGGTTCAGATTGGATATAAGGAAAAGATTTTTCACAGAAAGGGTCGTTGGGCACTGGCAGAGGCTGCCCAGGGAGGTGGTTGAGTCACCATCCCTGGAGGTATTTAAAAGGCACATAGACGAGGTGCTCAAGGACATGGTTTAGTGGAAGATAGGAATGGTTGGACTCGATGATCCAAGAGGTCTTTTCCAACTTGGTGATTCTATGATCTTTAAGGTCCCTTCCAACCCAAACTATTTTGTGATTCTGTGATAACTGAAATTCCCTCTGTTGTTTCCATCTAGCTTCTGAGCATGTGGCTCCTCTTGCGTCTTGCACAAAGGTTCAACAAGGGCTGTAGGGAGGGTGTAGCTTTGAACCACAGTCACAAAATTCTGTTTCCATGTGTAGACATTTTAGAAGAGCTTTTTGGAAATGTTCAGCCATTTGAACTGATTGGAGGATTTCTGAAATACTTGATCAGAAGTATACTGCACTTGAAGAACCTGGTCCAAATGATGCAAATAAAAGGAAGCAGCTGCTGGAAACACTGAAGAACCTTTAGTTCAAAGCTAACATTGAAATCTGAAATCACATACAGTCAATATCAAACAGTCAGCATTGATTCAATGCTTTTGAAAATGGTGAATGCTGAATTTCTTCACATGATTTCTGAAGAAATTATTTAAATGTTAACTTAAGTGTAAAAATAGAAAAAGACAGATTTGAGGCAGGCCAGATGAAAAGAAATTGCCGTGAGAGTAAAACTGGCCTTCTGTCTTTTTAGTATTCAAGTGTGATTTTTCCCAAGTAGTAATCATAGACTAACCATAGGTCACACTTTCCAGGGTTTTTTGAAGGCCGACTCAGAATGCTAACACTTTTATGTATTTGAATGATTCTCCATATATTATTACACTGATCCTAACACCAGCAGTCATTACAATGGTGGTGTTCTGTCAACAAGTCAGGAAAAATGACTTGCGTACAGGAGAATTGATTTTGCATGGATCAGTAAAGAAAGCAATAATTGCCTCAAGTCTTGTTCTAATTTATACAGAAGCTTCTCAATTATTTGTGAAGAACTGTCAGATATAAGATGGTATGTAAATGGCACAAATCATAGAAGCATAGCTTCTAAATAACAAAACACTTTCAACTTTTTTCTTGCTATGAAGTGTAAAATACTTCATACTTAGAAAAACAGAAAAGTAACTTTTGTACAATCATCAAGAGTACATTAAAGTATTAGTCACAATCATTCATATATTTCACTTATGGTGACAGCAAATTAAATTGTGTTGTTTTCCAATATTAGCCCATGTCTCAATATATAATATCTCAATTATACGTGTTGATAGTTCAAAAGCTGCATGCACTGGTAGCTGTGTATTTCAGTTCTCTCAACTGAACTCTTTCAAATGAACGTGATTGAATTAATGCGTGAATGGTTGAAGGTTTGGCTAAAAAGAATATCTTTCCTATGTAGTTGCTGGTGCTTCAGATCATGGACATTGCAAGATTTCTTTGATAATAATTTGTTAACACTTAAAATGGAATAACCTATCAACTCATATGAGTTTCAAAGCAATAATGAAATGGCATTACAATGTTTTTTTTTAAAGGATAAATATTTTACAATTAAATTATAGAACTTTGATAATGCATCTTTGTTTGCTACTAAAACAGATAACTTGGGGAGATACTAGCTTATTGCAAGTTAATAGAAAATGAGAATTAATATATGTTTCCAACCAGTTGAGTAGTTTGTACTATACGTAAACAACATGGGCAATATAAATGGTCATCATTCGATGCTGAAGGTTGACAGTGTCAATTATTTTCCTCATCTTCCAATGTAGTTTCAGAATTAGAAAAGAGACATGATATCCAAGGATGACACCCCCCAACAAGTTCTTTCTACACCATGTTTTCTAAATAGTAGTTTGTTTGTTTTTTCCTAAGAATTGCCTACTTGCAGTTAATTATTTCTAAGTCTGGTACAAGATATAATGCATAAATGCATTAATCTGATTTTTAATATGCTACTAAGTTCATTGAAAAATAGGTTCTAGTAGAGTAGGGGTGATGTTATTTAGATAAAAATACCCTCTCAACTAGAAATTCCTCATCCTTCTGGAACTGGTGTCTCTCAGTAATTTTGAAATAGTTGCCTTCTGAGCAAACAAAATTATCTTAATCTAGTTGGCCATTTTCTCATATGGAAGAGTTTATACTTCAATGATCAGTAGATTTTAACTGCTTGTGTGTATAACCTGCTTGTATATTGTGTTTAATGACCTTGTGTAAGGAACTAACTTGCTATTATTCCTTCAACTGGTTTTCTCAGTTTTCTGTCACTTGTGGAATTTACAGTGTTTCTGCCAACCAGAGATGGTGGCGGGAAGTGCTTAGGTCAACTGAGAGGAAAATCCATAATTTTTTTTTCGCTCAAGAATGTTCAAATGCTGAGCAGACAACCAGCTGATCCTGATCAGCTCTCTGTTCCAATAAAGTAGATCACAGTTTTGTAGAAGATGGACCTTCAAAAAATGAGAACAAGACATAACAAGTAAGAGCTAGTAACCCTTCTAAAGAAGTGTTTCCTTTCATAAAATGGAGTGGTCTGTGCAGCATCAAATGCAAGCATAATTGTTAAAAGAAAGCAAGGATGGAGAATGTCAGTGTGCTACATGAGCATTTAGCTAAGGCTGTGCTACAGAAATTGGGTGAAATGTGTGGCACAGAAGACTGAATGTCTGCTTGAAACTCACGCAGAAAAAAGCAAAAGAACTGTATTGTAGTGTAAGTGCAAGTTACAGCTTCAGATTAGATCATGCACAGACAGGAATTTTAATGTCATGCGGAAAGTTAAGGCAGAAGACACCTAGTTTGTTAGGTAAAACTTCTCTAGAAAAGTTGTTCAATAACAGCTGTTGGAACAATTTAAAATATCAAGAACCTTTTTTTCTAGGTTTTACAGCAGAGAGATCTACTTGCAAAGTATTGGAAAGATTTTAATTTAGGAGGGAGGGAAGAGAAGTGTAATAAACAGGCATTTCAATATCACATTTCAAGGTCATTAGGTACAATATTCCCCAAAGTCTTTTACTTCAATTTAGAGGAAGACTGTATGGAGAAGGTAGAAGAAAGGGCAGAAATCACAGCAGCATTTAGAACTCAAAAAACCTGTTACATGCATATTCCTATTTAACTTCTCTTTCTCTTTCTTTCAATCAGTGAAACTGTGATTTCACAAGATAATAAATTCAGCTTTAGTGTGCCAATTGCTGAATCAAAATCTTTGTGTTTCTGTCATGCAAAGTGTTGAACAAAAATAAGCTTGTTTTAAATAGTCTGAAGAGGTAGCTATAGTCTTTTTTTTCCTACCAGTGGGGCAGCTTCTCCAGTTCTCCTGTCAGAAGGAACACTTACACCCTTTTCTGAGTAGGACCAGCTTAGCCAGTTTACAGGAGGTGGTGCATGACCAAAACGAAACTCTGGGGTCAGCTAACAAGTGTAACAGTGAATTCTCACTGGCTAGTGAGTGTCATGCCCTTTTCATGAGAACACTGACTACTTACTGAAGCCCCACACTTAGATTTTCCCATTGTGTTCCAGAATTGTAGCAGAGTATTTGGAATTCTTCTCTGTGGACAGCTCTGCTTGTTTATGTAGAAGTATTCCCAGGGCAACAGTTGAATTGCAGCAGGGAATGGGTAACTGATGCATAGCCAGGTTGTAGTCATTTTGCCAAAGGTCAGTCTAGTACTGCCAGTGGTCTCGTGCCCTGCATGCTTATGCTGTACCCCAGTCTTGTGCTGTGACGGACCCTGCCCTGTAAGCTCTACTCCAGACCCACATCGACATAAGGACATGCTCCTTGGGGGAATCAGAACTGAGCTTTAGTTCTCAGTGGGGAAATGGTATATTTGCTACTCAGAGTAGGTGACTCCCCAATGTCCAGGTGCTCTAGAGGCACGCTGTATAATAACAAAATTGGTTCATTCTTAGCTTAAGCAAAGAATGTTTTGCTGACCTAGAATGACATTGCTCAATGTCATGTCATTTGGAGCAAAGCTTAGATATAAAAAGTAAAACTGTCCCCAGTGGGGCCATTATTCTCTGCCATTCTTCCTGTTCCACTTTGGTCCTATTATGCTATATCTGTTCTGGGACTCTACGAAGAGTAGATTATTAGCAAATCATCCCTCTCTCTGCTTCTTCGCGCTGCACACCAGTTGCTGGTCTTCATCTAAGGGGTAGAGCCCTCTGCCATGGCAGGGGATGCCTGTGTTTTGGGAATGTGCAGGCACAGCATAGCTATCACCAACAAGGTGTCTTCATTTTTCTCCCAGACTGAACTTGTCTGATTGTTTCCCATCCCACAGATAGCAAAGCACACGTACAAAGCCCAGCGATCATTAGCACTGGCCAAGGCAGCAGGATTTAATAATACAAGAAGAGTAATCCTGCTCCCTGTATGTACCTATTTAACTGGGGACGGAACAGAAGCAATTTCCCACCGCTTGTCTAAAGAGTTGTGACACCTGTGGATGAAGCCACACACTGCCACAAAAGATGCCTTTAAGAGAATGGCTAACCTACTGTGGAAGCCAGTGTGTGGGAGCACCGAATAGTAAGCTGCCGTTATAAGGGAAGATACAGCAAAGTGAACACATGCTGTTTGGGAGTGTGGAGAGCATTCCAGGCAGCTGTGAATTGAAGCAAAGCCGCACTAGCAGTCTGTGTCGTTTGTGCTGTTTGCATATATTCCTGTACCAACACAAGAGTGGGAGGAAGAGCAGAAGCTAAGGCAGGTGATAAAAATCTGGTTCGGGCACTGAGCAGACCACTGAGCAGCTCACCTGGCTCCTCCTCTCACTCTGTTATCTCTTGCTGTATTAGTCTGGAGATGTCTGGCTTCTGCAGTCCTTTCCTCACACTTCCCCATCCTTATCTCATATCCATACCCTTCAAGAGTATCTACACTGGTGGACTTCGGTGGAAATTGTCTAGACAGTAATGGGGCTTCTGTTATGATCCCTTCCAGCCAAACAATTCTGGCAAAGAACTTTTCAAGCATGTCTCTCATCCATTCCAATTTCAGACTGTACATAAATAGGTAAACATAAATACTTGTCTGCATTTTGAATATTTTATATTTTGCATTGCTTTTTAATCGCTCCTATCTTCTTCATTGCATGATTATTAAGTTGTAATTATTAAGCAATTAAATTCCAATTAGAAAGCAATCAAATTGCAATACTGGGATCTGGAAAACAATTTGTGAAGTAATCTGTCTACGTGTAAGAAGTGATTCAAAACTGTAGTCCTCAAATGTCTATTCTGTTCTGCAATAAATAAGACAAAGGATTGAGAACAGAAGGTGTGGGGAATGATGATTTCTTGGTTTCAATTCAACTGTACACAGTTTTGCAGAACAAATGTGGGATTTTACCTAAAATAGCTCAGAAGGCATCCTTCACAGTTTGACTCTCTTAATTCTGATGCTCAGGTGCAAGTAGTTACTAATCTTCACACAAAGCCCAACAACATGTTGATAATTTTGGGGGTTGGAGCAGCCTGCCCTGGTGTCATTCCATCTCTGCATGTACCTATACTCCCTGCATGTGACCATTAGTGGGTAAGAAGTCTCATGCCTGGCACAGAAGCATAGGGTTGTTGTGCCCCAAGTGCAGGACCCGGCATTTGGCCTTGTTAAACCTTGTGCCATTGGTCTCAGCCCAGCAGTCCAGCCTGTTCAGATCCCTTTGCAGAGCCTCCCTACCCTCCAGCAGATCCACGCTTCCACCCAGCTTAGTGTCATCTGCAAACTTGCTAAGGGTGCACTCAATGCCTTCATCCAGGTCATTGATAAAGACATTGAATAGGGCTGGACCCAGTACCGAGCCCCGAGGAACCCCACTTGTAACTGGCCTCCAGCTGGAGTTAACTCCATTTACCACCACTCTCTGGGCTTGGCCGTCCAACCAGTTTTCAACCCAGGAGAGTGTGCACCTGTCCAGTCCAGAGGCTGACAGTTTCTGAAGCAGAACAGTGTGAGAAACTGTGTCAAAGGCTTTACTGATGTCCAAGAAGACTACATCCACAGCCTTTCCCCCATCCAGTAGTCGAGTGTTTTTGTCATAGAAGGTGGTCAGGTTAGTTTGGCAAGAGCCTGCCTTTCGTGAACCCATGTTGACTGGGACTGACCATCCTGTTCTCTTGCATGTGCTTCATGATAGCGCTCAACATCACCTGTTCCATGACTTTCCCTGGCACTGAAGTCAGACTGACAGGCCTGTAGTTCCCTGGATACTCCCTGCAACCCTTCTTGTAGATGGGCAGAACATCAGCTAGCCTCCAGTCCAGTGCAACTTCCCCAGTCAGCCAGGACTGCTAGAAGATGGTGAGTAGTCTGATACTATAAACAGAAGGCCAGATCTTCCAAAGACACCAATCTGCAGGGAGCCCCACAGAGAAAGGATGGACAAGCAAACAGCCATGTGTGTAGCAGTTGGAGCATCAGGTTTCTTACCATCCAAAAACTTTTGCCATCTACTCTTGCTAATGGTGTTGGAAAAGTGCCTTTGTGTCTGCACTGACTCAAACTTGTACTCCAAGGTAATATTACAACACACAACCACAAGTGTGGAACCATAGCTTTAGACAAAAAAGAAAACTTAGTCACCTGCAGTCCGAAGCTAAATCTTGGATGTAAAAAAAAAGATAATTCTGAGATTAAATGTAAGGATCATCTGGTGAAATTATTCTTGCAGATTACCACACTGCTGGGGAGATACAGAGATATTCTGAAAGCTGCAATAGCGGACTTGAAGTGAAGCTGACAGAAGAATTAATATCTATGATTTAAACATTAAATAGGAAAGGCACAATGTTGAAGGAAAGTAAGACAGATTTTGGTTTACTTTGGACTGGTATCATTCTTATGTGTTGATACCTGCTTGTTATGTGAAGAAGAAAAAAGGAGTGTTTCCCAGAAATGTTAGCAACTGGAAGGAGCAGAGATGACAGTAAATCATAAGTTAGGTAACAAGATATCCTAGTTTGGGTAGGCCTATCTTCTTATGCAGGATTTTTTCTTGTTTTTCTTTGCTTTAACTTTATTCCTGAGAGTATGCGTTTCTCCCATGCCATTCTGCAGAACACACATACATAAGTAGAGTACCCTGTTGATTTGACTAGCAGAAAAACTGCAACTGCATATCCAAATGTTCTGTTCATAAGTGAGTATAAAAATAAGTGTACTACGGAAAATGTTTTTAGTATTGAAAATGAGAGAGTCTCTGCTCCAGTGTGGTTTTGAGTCATCTAAAGAGATTTCAGTTTTCAGGGGTAAAGTGCTGTATGAAAGTCAGTTTTCTTTGGGCCTTTTTTAAAGCCACATTCTTTATTAAGCTGTACAATAAAGTTCCTGATGTTAGAGCTGTTTTCTGAAAAGGTGTTGCTGTCGAGCTTGTTTAGCCTTTTAACCTAAGGCTGTCATATCTGTGGGTTAAAAGTGGTCGACTCATAGTTGAATTGCATATAAGGCTCCTTATTGGTGTTCACTGTGTGGTCTGGCTTCGGGGGCGCTGTTACATCCTCTGGAGACTGAACCAAACCACCGTTGGCTTGGTAGAAGGCAGGAAGAGGGGGGATATTGGGGAACACATCCATTAAATGCAGGAAGTGGAGGAAGATTTAGCAGGGAAAGGCATGATATGCTGTTTTTGTGTGGCAGAAGAGAGGGAGAGAGAGATCATTTATTACCTGTGTTACATGGAGGGGTTAACTGGGGAGAGGGAGCAAATTATAACAGCCTGTAAAGGCTGTCCCTTCATTGAATCTATGGTTTCTAATATCTACTAGAGTTATTGTTTCACTATGCTGCTTTATTCATTGAAGATGCTTTACAGAACTCGCTTGAAGATGAGAAGAAGAGGTTAGAAGTGAATGAAATGGATATGTGAGAATTGCCTCCCTTGGGTACCAAGTTGTTCTTAACTTTGTGGCTTGCATGTGAATTCATTCAGCAGGCATAATAATAGTTTGGTTTGTTATTATTTATTTCCACAGACGTGCTTTTGGGGATACGTATAGTATGCTGGATGAAGTATACTACATTTTGGGAAGTACTTATATAGCATTTTGTGATAGTGTCAATTCTGTTAAGAGGCATGATGGGATGGAGATATGTTGGGAAGTTCTGCTTGTTTCTCAGGCTTGGTTTAATTTTACTCATTGCATGATGGTCAGCAAAGAGTTTGTTTCCAGCAGTCAACTTAGTGAGGTTGGGAGCTATTTGAAGGTTAGGTAGAGTTTTGAGGACAGGACAAGTGAAGGAGGGACATGTCCCTTAGGTGTGTCAACCCCACTATTCATTTTCATATCGGCTGCAAACTTGCTGAGGGTGCACTCAAGCCCACTGTCATTGCTGAAGGTACCAAACAGTACTAGTCCCAATACAGACCCTGAAGGCACACCATTTGTCACTTATCTCTATCTGGACATGAAGCTGTTTACCACTACTCTCCGGATGCACCCATCCATCCAAATCCTTATACACTGAGCAGTCAATCCATCAAATTTATGACTATCCAACTTAGAGAGGAGGATGTTATGGGGGACTGTGTAGTCCTCCATTCACAAATAGTAAGCCTAAGAGGGCATCTTTCCTCAGTGGCTTGCTGAGTATTTGTGACAAGAAGTTATCTTCCACAAACTTCCAAGAGATTCCCTGACCTACTTATCACAGCAGTACAGAGTGCCCCAGCCTGGCACAGCTCTTGTTCCCCTCTCCAGGCCTGCACGTGGCTCCGTATGGGCGCCTTCACGCCCCCACAATGTTCCACATCAAAGGTCCGGCCAACGACATACCCACGGCCATCACGAGGCTTGGCCGTGGGGCGTCTCGTCAGCGCCTCCGGGGCTTCAGAGCTCCCAGGGCCAGCCACAGCGCCCTGGGCAGAGACACCCCGATATTCCCCGTGCAGCCACAATCCACTCCTGGGTATGAGGAGATGGAGAGGCAATTCTCCCACCTCGGCTTCTCCATGATGACTGCCCCACTGGGGCCCCTGCTGAGCAGCAGCATCTTCAGTGCCTTTGCTGCATCCCACATCCCAGCCGGTGGTCACCCAGGCAGCAGCAACAGAGACATCACCAAGCACGACATCCAGGGGCTCTCACTGTGCATGGAGCTGTTGACCATCGACAACACCATCTGCGACAGCTGCAGTGCAGGCCTGATCTTGGAGCTGCTCAGTCTTGGTATATGGCCCCAGGAGCCGTGTTGGGATATGAGCAAGCACTTGCCACCCACCCAGCCTCAGCTGCCCAGAAAGAGCACCACTGCGACCCCCGCATCCAGCAAGCGCAGGGCTGGGGCCATCAAAGCTGGGCTGGGAATGTGGGGTTAGACCCACGTCAGGGATGGGAGGGGGAGATCGGTTGCGTGGAAGTGGCGTCATTGGGTGGGGAGACGTGGGGAAAAGGGGAGAGGATAGTTTGGAGGGTGGTATTAGAGTTTGTCATTGGGTTCTTTGCTTCTGTGTTACAGTTCTATCTTCTTTGGGGATTCTGGTAATGTTCTGTCAGTGTTCGATTACATATTAACAGCAATAATAAAAAAAATAAAAAAAATTAAGTGTACATAAATGCATGTTAACAACAATGACTAATCTCTTTGTGCACAAAAGCTGCCTTGTGGAAAAATAGATTTCTCTTTAATAATTTCACTGCTTCTTGCACCGTATCTTACTATCTCCCTAATGCCAATCCTGAAAAACAGTAGGCACTACATAATTCAGAAATGAAAATCCATCAGTGCTTTCACGGATTAAACTGTATTAATACAATTTTCATATTTGTATTTGACCTGCTAGGAACTACACAAACAGATATTCTTTGCTCAGCCTGACTAAACTTTTGGAAATACACTACCTAATTTGAAAACACACTCCAGGAAGATGCTCAATGCACAGATGTTAATTAAACTTTTATCTTTGTAGGTTCAATTTGGCTGGTTTATCAAATGGAAGATGATAAACTACTTTATTAGGATGGGCTTGTATGTCATACATCGAAATAAAAATTAACAAAGAATTATATCTTCCAAGATAAACACAATAGCAATTATTTGCAATAATGCCATAAAAATAAAAAAATAATCTCCTTGTCCATAAAAATTGAGGTAGCTCATTACTGGAACGAAACAGCATATTCAGGTGAGGGCTAAGTATCTATTTTCTTCATCAGACTCGTTTAGCTCAAACCTGGATTAACAAAATAATGTTTTATGGCCTGTGTTGCATGGAAGATCTAACTCAATGAGCTCATGATTATACCTGATCTTTAGCAACTGTGGTTCCATGATAATTATTTTTAGGAAAAAAGTAGTTCTACAGGCTAGGTTACTAAAGCAGTTGTATATACCAGTCACCATTATAATATTGGAACGTATTTTTATTGTACCTACCAAGTAAATTCCTTTGTCCTTCATAACTGGACAAAACCTGTCCTTGGATTTTTGAGTAGTTATCACTATCCTTTCCCTTCTCTCTGGTATTGTCAGTTACTGTATGTAAAGGACTCAACCCTAGTCTTGGAAAGGAGTCACTGTGTGGTCTGCTTGAGAAATTAATGTGGATGGCTATTGCATAAGAATGGAGATACTGAGAGGTAGTTTAGGAAGCTGATGAATATGATGGACAGCTACTTAATTGCACAGGAGGAAGTTAATTCACTACTGAAATGTCATTATTTAAGTAATGCTTGTCTGTTCAACAGGCATCTACTTAATAGAAATGTTATTAAAGCTAAACTACGGCAAAGCTGTGAGATGTCTCTTTCAAAACAAGACAGGCAAGTCAAAATGTATAATGACATACTCATTTTAGTAACTTTCAGTTTAGCCATTTATTGTAATTACTGTTGAATGCTATATCTTTGGATCTGAACAGGCTGGACTGCTGGGCCGAGACCAATGGGATGAGGTTTAACAAGGCCAAATGCCGGGTCCTGCACTTGGGGCACAACAACCCTATGCAGCGCTACAGACTGGGGGAAGAATGGCTGGAGAGCTGCACGGAAGAGAAGGACCTGGGGGTGCTGGTTGACAGCCAACTGAACATGAGCCAGCAGTGTGCCCAGGTGGCCAAGAAGGCCAATGGCATCTTGGCTTGTATCAGAAATGGGGTCACCAGCAGGTCCAGGGAGGTTATTCTCCCTCTGTACTCAGCACTGGTGAGACCGCACCTTGAATGCTGTGTTCAGTTCTGGGCCCCTCACTGCAAGAAGGATGTTGAGGCTCTGGAGCGTGTCCAGAGAAGAGCAACAAAGCTGGTGAGGGGGCTGGAGAACAAGTCTTACAAGGAGCGGCTGAGAGAGCTGGGGTTGTTTAGCCTGGAGAAGAGGAGGCTGAGGGGAGACCTTATTACTCTCTACAACTACCTGAAAGGAGGTTGTGGAGAGGAGGGAGCTGGCCTCTTCTCCCAGGTAACAGAGGACAGGACAAGAGGGAACGGCCTCAAGCTCCGTCAGGGGAGGTTCAGGTTGGATATCAGAAAAAAATTCTTCACAGTAAGAGTCATTGGGTACTGGAACAGGCTGCCCAGGGAGGTGGTCGAGTCACCTTCCCTGGAGGTGTTTAAGGAACGGGTGGATGAAGTGCTTAGAGACATGGTTTAGGGAGTGTTAGGAATGGTTGGACTCGATGATCCAATGGGTCCTTTCCAACCTTGTGATTCTGTGATTCTGTGATTCTGTGATCTTTTGTTGCTTCATTTGTCACTTGATGTTTGGAGCCACCTGGTTTGTATTTTTGTGTTTCAAGTACAAAAGTAATATAAAGTAATATTTTTTTTTCCTTGTAACTGTTATTTAGTTGAAGAAGTGATAAGAAAGAGGATAAGATATGAAGCAACAGCAATTCGGATTTCATATGAACTAATATAACCTGAACTGCTAGACGAAAATGAGCTTGTGGGAATATGAACTTGTAATTTTCAGTCTCACATGGCTGCAACAGAAAAGCTAAAACTGTAATAAAAGTGCTACCTGCAAGATACAGAATTAGAATACATATTAAACCCCCTCTGCTGCTATTATTTAAATCTAATTGTCTTTAAGGCAAGATTTTTTTTTGGAGCAGAGAGAGGAGTTAGAGATTAATATAAATAACAGACCATAGTAATATGGATCTTGATTACTAAAGTTGTAACAACACATACCTAATACACTCAAAGCCGTAAAAGCGTGGACCAAAGATATTTAAGGGAGAGACAATTACTTTGAAGCACTCTTGTGCATTTCTTTTTACCTTCATATTTATAGTATCCCCCAAAACAGCAGTAATACAATGTAATGATTTCAAAGGCTTTTACTGCCAGTCTGCATTAGAAGCTAACTGCAACATGTACACTGCCATATTTTGCTAGTAATACAAAACTGAATTTCTTTTCTTTTCTACTTTTATGCTTATTATATCAAGAGATCAATATATGGGGACAGCCTCACAAATTCTGTTATTGTCAGAAGGTATTCTGCGCTAACATAAATGAGAATACAGTCTAAAACTAGAGTTTTCAAATTTCATATAAAGGGATGCTAAGATTGTTTTCCTAATAATCTAGATTCTTTGTACAGAATCTTCTCTGTTTAAAGCAGGTGGAATGGGAAAATTGAAATTATTTATATTTGTTATATTTTTATTTAAATACATAATAAGATTTATATATTTATCTTGTTTTTGAATTTTAAGTCAAACCAGACAATTGTCTTCTACATTAATGTGTTCCAGCCAATTGTCTTTTACATTAATGTGTTCATATGTTTTGCTCCCTTGGTTATCGAGGTACAACACAGTGATGTAACAACTTGTATAAAACAGAAAAGGCTGCTGATGTTTAAACAAGTTGTTTCAACTGTGTTTTCCATTTACATATTTTCTTTTTAATGTTAGAGTTTGTGAAATAGTTCAATTCAAAATTCGTTCTTCACATATACCATTAGACTTTTAAATTGCTTAGTGTATTTATTCTCATAAATTATTCATTCTTTTAGTAATACTAAGTATTATTTTAGTAACATTTAAGATATAATGACTACTGATAGAACAAGTTTTTTCATTTAAGACTTGGCATAGAATAACTTTGTTTTCTCCACTTTCAAAGAATGGATAAACAATACAATATGTTTATTTATTCCTGGGTCACATGGTTTGACATTAGCTTTGAATGTATTCTGTTGCCCACAAAATGATATATATTTTTTTCTGTCTTAAATATTATTTCTGCTGTGACTGTTGCATTGACACCAGATACTATGTTTAGCTTTGTCCAAATTTCTTCTATTTTATTTTCAAACATCATAGAGTAGATTTTGTTACACTGACTTAGCCAGTGTAACACCATCTTAGGTACTGACATATTACTCCCGTTTGAAGCTGCTGAAGAGGGTTACTGCTTTGCTGAGTTGTGAGGTGAAGGGGAGCAAGATGAAGATCTGGTGGCCACTCCACATCAGCTGCCACTTCGAAGCCGATGCGTGCAGTAAGGATGAGTCCGGGAGAATAAGCTAGCCATTATGTCTCTACCACTTGTTTGCCTATCAGGATGACCACACTGGCCCCTGGTCACCTCCTCCTGCATATCAAAGCAAGTGTGCGCATATAGCAGAGTTACACCATAGCCACAGAGCAAAGAATCAGAGGTGATCCGGAAAAGGGAAGTATTAACAAGATTTATGAATAGAAACCAACATATGTTGTACTTGGGTGTCTTATGGATGTGGAAAGTGTGTTTTTATGTGTTAGAAATGGCTTGATGTATGGTCCTGGGTTTTTTCAGATACCATGTCCCTTATTAGCGGTGCCACTGATCAGAGGCAAAGAATTATCTGATAAGGAGCTGGGCCAACTGATACTCCTGATGTTATCACTCTAGAATGGACTATAAGAGGATGAGAGGAGCAGGTCATAATTGGAACTCCCTCTCAGCTGGCCTGAGACCCCCACTGACGTCAACATAACATCATGGATCCCACCCCTCCGAACACCAGAGCATCTGCAAAATCTTCACCTGCAGCAACCTCATGGAAACATCTACAAAGACTTTATCACTAAACTCCGGACAGGTCGTACAGTCCCTCAGAAACCCTTACATGATGTTAATATTGGTCTAGACTTAAGCTTACACCCTTGACTTAGAATTGTAACATTACAGGTTATAAACTAACTGTTTAAGTGCAGTTCTGAGTCCTACTCTGTCTCTGTTGGGGGGTGTGACATGTACACCCTCACCTTCTTTAAGAAAGGTATTGTTACCGTTATCAGTACAGCTTGGTCAATGGGAGTTACTCAGAGTTTCAGTTGGATGTGTTCTCAGGAAGATTAATTGACAGCAACTAAAACAATGGTTAATATACTGTTCCACAGCTACCAGCCTTTCTGGAACTGTTTCGACAGGGACAACAATGGGGGATTTTTAAGGTAGTTTCCTAATGCAGGCTCTGTAGTTGTATTCTGATTTTTTTGTAGCCTCCAAGTGGAGGGTTGATTAAACCCTAGTTCCTATTGACCTACAAGCTGTTCTAGTGTTAAGTCTGCCTTGGGACCCTCTGATAAAACAACAGCAAAACAATTGGATTTCTCTGGTGACATCCAGTGAACTCTGGTTTTGTGCCAAATGTATACATCCCTTCCTGTAGCAGAGCTTGATCCTCTGAGGCCATTTGAAGCGCTATAGACCCACAGAGATGTTCCTTCTAAAATGGTTAATGGACTTCAAAATCCATTTTAAAGACCTATTTTGAAACCGGTTGCCTCTAATTAAAGAGATGACTGGAATGTCACGAGTTGCCTGTCATTTCTTAACCCCACTCTTGTTCTTGTTTGGATCAGAGAGTTTTGCACTCTTACCCAGACTATACTAGCAAATGAAATACCAGTATTTCAAGGAATCTGTTTGATGCAAATCTGCTTTCTTTTAGAGTGTTGAGCTAGGAATCTGTGCTGCTATATATTTATCCTTAGGGCAACGCTGCAAAGAAGCAGCAGAAAATCAACTATTCATGTTAGACAATGATTGCAGCAAAAGCAGCAAGATACAGACTTCGGGGCACATTCTGCAGTTCTGTGCTCTGAGAGACCACAGCCACGGAAGAAGGAACAACTGTCTCGTTGGCAAGTGACTGTGGGTCTTATAGGCAAACTACTTTGCTGCACCTAGTCGGCCAGTAATGTATCTCACATAGAGTAGAAGATGACCCCCCTGAAAGGGATTTCCCAGTTCCTACAGCATCCTGAGGAGCAAGAGGCTGTCAAGCACAAGGGTGCTTCCCATGGGTACTATTGGCTGCCCTCCCAAACACTGAGGAGGCATTTGAATGCCCATGTTTACTCCATCCTCAAATCTAGCAGGAGTGATCGAAGATGTGGCAGACCACCCTGTTGCTTCTTTGGCACACATTCAGCAGTGGGAATGGCTGATCCCAAGGTTCAAGGCTAAACAATATGTAGAATACAACTTAGTTAATTTAGATCAAGCGTCACTACATGGAGCTTATGAAACATTCATTAAGGATGTAGAGCAGCTTTTTGATCATTTACACCATCTGTTTGAAGCTGATGATTATGCTCAGCTGTCTCGAAAGTACCAGCACGCATAACTCTTCATAATTTCATACTATTAATTTATGCTATATGAAGGCTGGAAGTTTTCAGACTAGGTCAGTACTGTTTTGCAGAGTAAAAGAGAGCTATGCTTTAATCAGCCTTTCTACCTAGCTGCCATTATGAATGAGTTCTGCAGAATCCTACAATCTGTCTTCCATTCCAAAACCATGGACAAAATTTGCTGTTACTTAGTTCATCTAATTAGCAGTCAAGATAGTCTCTTTTAGTGGGATTCTTACACAGAGCTTCCAGTTGTGAGGGATCTAATAGATACAGAATTGTTAAGCAGAGCAAAAGGGTGACATGACAAACTAGGCTGGGCTGTGCACAGGAAGGTCACACTGAATGACAGCTCCTTGTCTGAGAATCTGCAATATGGAAACATACTCATGATCCTCCTGATGGAGGGGAAAAGCTGTGGAGGGACTTTTAGGTTTGGTTTCATGGGTTTCAGTATTGCAAGATTAGTTTCCTCCTTTTACATAATTAATGTTATTATGGTGTTAAGGATGTCAGGAAGGTATTTGGGGTGAGAAACTTATGTGAAATTTGTCATACATTATATAAACATAGCCATAGCTGTAAATATTATTACTGTCTCTGCTTGCTTATGACTGTGCAGTTAACCTGGGGACAGATAAGGTGCTGTAGCTGAAGGCTGCTGTGCAGATTGGGGAAATGTTTGCAGGGGCATAAGGCCTCAACCAAATTGTCTGACTAAAATTTTCTGTGAAACATGTAAATCCTATGTAGAAAAACATCACAAAAGTAAAGTGAGGAAGTGTGGGCTGTGAGGTGGATAGACTTGTAATATAAACTAGCACAAGTGCTTGGTGCGTTTGATCTAAAACCCAGAAGCAGAGCCAGGGCTATATTATCTATGATGTGTAATACATGTGGCAGACTGGGACATATAACCCAAAATACATTTTTGACATGAAGTTAACACCAGATGCTCCTTGGAATGAAGAAGAAAGGGCAGAAATGAAAACTGAGCAAGAATGGGAGCACACATGTCTTATGGACTTCATTCAGTTGTTCATGGACACAAAGATTCGGGGCTACACCTCCCTAGCACTCAGTGCCAAAGGTTAGGATGGCTACTCTGTTGTTAGTCAGCTTCTGCAGGCGAGAGTGGATGTACAGTTGGGATGTACCCAAGACAGTGAACTCATATGCATAGAGGCACCCAGTCTGAGCATATGCTTCAGCGACTCGTTACGTTTTTTACCCAATAAATTAAGCAGCCCTCCTCAGACTTTGGGTATTGAACACTGTAAAGGTTATTTCCCCCATTTCTTCAACTGATGGAAAACAAATTTACATGGGGCCTCTTCCACCACTGGAACGCTATGGGTTGGACAACATGATGTTTAAAGAGAAAAAGCAGTTCTGAGCTTGGCACACAGCTAGTCAGGAGAAGATTTTTGACTAGCAAAACCAGCTGAGTAACTATTGCCAGCAGAACAAAAAACTTTTGAAATCATACATGAATGAGATTACGGTGGCAATCCATCACACATTCTATGAGAAAGAAGAGAGTGAAAATGTGAAGATCCATTACAGTGCACTACACTGGCCTCTGCTGGCATGTTCACATGCTAGTTTATGTTCCTTAAACCTGATGTAGTAGCACTCTTCCTTCAGATGGCCATCATTTCAGCAAAAAGAGATATACGACCCCCTTCAGTGGCATATATATATATATATATATATATGTGGCTGAAAAGGAAAATATTCAGATCTGTCAAGCATTACAAGGTGGTAAATGTCAAATATGATCCTGCTTCTTGCATGGCTATGCAGTAATCGTGAGATGCCAAAAGCTTTTGAATTTAATAGAGTTTTTTTTTTTTTGCCACAACTGTAAAAAAAGCTGCTATGAAAATGACCAGAACCCTCTAGCAGGGACCACCTTTGGATATTTGTATTATACAACACAACAAAAGAAGGGACTACCTAAAGAGAGACTGTTTTCAGATCGGATCTATATAGAAGCATGAACGGCCCACCACTATGACAAAATCAGAGGTGAAGCTTGTGCAGTTCTTAGCCAGGTCCAAACTGCCCACACTGGTGGTCTCCAGAGATGTTCTTGTTGGTCACAGGACAAATACCATTTGTCCATATTACAAAGAGCTCTCAATGAAAAGATAAATTTCTATGATTTTACTAGCTTCTCTCCCTTCATGAACAAAACAACAGCCTGTTGGACTCTGCAAAATTGAGAATTTTGACACTCTGACAACCTGCTTTGGGATGGTCGAAGTGAAGGTGCACTTGCCTTGTGAGCTTTTTTGCCTTTGTGCTCTCTGTGCAGACAGAAGTGGAAAACCGCCTTGAGACTCCTGAGGCTTCCAACTGTGTAGTTCAGAAGGTGCTGGATTATGTGCACACACAGTATCATAAGAATGCACAAGTACACCAAGTTAACACAAACATATTTCTTCCTGGGTCAACCAGATGAGTTTTACTATTCATAACTATACCTGCTGGTCCTGGAGAAGCACTGGCCCCAGGGAGACATTTGCTCATGTAAATACCTAGAAATATTTCTTTGGTGTAGGGGTCTACTGAAAAAAAGTCAAGGAAGCTGTCCAACGTCCATCCTTCCATGCAGTCGAAGAATACATTTCACCACTGGTTTATTTCTATCACGTTGTCAAATATCTTGTACATAACCATATTGACAGTAGTGTTCAAAGCCTCTGCAAAGTGCACAGGTTTCTTGTTTTAATCTGAGAGTAGTGATTGCACATTCTTTGTCTAGAGACAGGTCAAAGACAAATGGAATAGCCACTGACAAACTGCTCCCTGTCAGACACCAAGGAATGGCCTTTCATATGGCTGCCAATAATCGTAGAATCATAGAATGGTTTGGGTTGGAAGGGACCTTAAAGATCATCCAGTTCCAACCCCCCCTGCCATGGGCAGGGACACTTCCCACTAGATCCGGCTGCCTAAGGCCCATCCAACCTGGCCTTGGACACAGGGGCAGCCACAGCTCCAGGGATGGGGCATCCACAGCTTCCCCGGGCAGTATTTTCTACCTTTTTTAAAAATGGGCACAATGGGACTTCTGACTGCCATGACTTTTCATATATCATGGAGAGCAGCTTGGCCACCACATCAGCCAATTCCTTCAGGGCTCTGGGATGCATCTCATCATGTCCCAAAGACTTACATATGTTCAAGTTCCTCAAATGGTCATGAACCTGATCCTCCCCTATAGTGGGAGGGGCTTTAACTCCTTGGTCCCCATCCTGTTGTCCATTGAATCAAGGGGAGGAGGAGAGCAATTGTCAGCGAAGACTGAGGCAAAAGAGTTGAGTACCTCAGCCTTCTCATAGTCTGTTGATAAAAGGTCAGCATTTTTGTTCATCAGTCGGGATACGCTTTCTTTAATATTCCTTTTCTGGTTGATGTACCTGTAGAAGTCATTCTTGTTAGTCCTCTCTGCCCTTGCCTAGTTCAGCTCCAGCTGTGCTTTGGCTTTCCTAATCCTATCCCTATACACTTCCCAGTTTCTCTGTCCCTGCTTGCACTGCCTGTGCAGCTCACTTTTACTCTTCAGTTTGACCAGCAGGTCTCAACTTAGCCATGCTGGTCTCCTCCCTTCCCTGCTGATTTCCTACATGTGGGGACTGAGCGCTCTTGCACTCTATAGAAAGCATCCTTAAATATTTACCAGCTCTGCTCTGCTCCATTGATCTTAAGGACCGTTTCCCAGGGGGTCCTACTGAGTAACACCTTGAAGAGCCAGATGTTTGCTTTCCTAAAATTTGGGGTCCCGACTACACTTCTCACCTGTTTCCCTCAGGACTTTGAACTCCACCAACATGTGATCACTGCAGCCCAGGCTGCATCCAATCTTGATGTCACTGATGAACTCACTTGCACTGGTGACCATCAGGTCCAGTATTGCATCCCCTCAGGTGGGTATATCTGTTAGCTGGGTTGAGAAATTATCTTCAATGCACTCTTGGAGTCCCCTGGATTGCCTACAGCTTGCCATGCTACTTTTCCAGCATATGTAAGGATGGCTGAAGTCCCCTAGTAAGATGAGAGCTTGTGAGCGTGAAGCCCTCTGTATTTGGAGGAAGGCTTCATTGGCAGGCTCTCCTTGATGAGGTGGCCTATAGTAGACACCAGCCACAAGGTTCCTTTTGTTACCTTGGTCTTTAATTCTCACCAATAAGCTTTCAACAGGTTCATGGTTATTCTTCAAAGACACCTCTTCACATTCAGTCCATTTTCTGATATAGAGGGCAATGCCTCCACCCCTCTGTCCTGGTCTGTCCCTTCTGAACAGCATGTAGCCAAACTTCAGTCATGGGATTCGTCCCACCAAGTTTCAGTGATGGCAATCAGATCAAAGCTTTCTAGCAGCACAGTAGCTTCCAGCTCCTCTGGTTTGTTGCCCAAGCTCTGTGCATTTGCATTGAGGCACTTCAGCTGGGCTGTTGGCCACACCACCTTCTTCGTGGAACACCCCTTATATCCATTAAGGTGTTCTGTGTAAGTTTCCTTCCTGGCACATGCTACCTCAGGAGCCTCCTGCTCATCTCTGTAAGACTTCAACTGTGTTACAGCATCCCCAGAATGCCCTGTGGCAGCAGGAGGAGGGCCCATACCAGCACCCCATCCCTCCAGCACCCACACAGCGTGTCCTCTTCAGCTTGTCATAGTCAAGCCTGATGTTGTCCCTCTACTCCTTCACATATAGTTTAAAACCCTATCAATGAGCCCTGCAAGCTCCTGAGCAAACCTGGGAGAAAGGCGGTTCCCATCTGATACTTGTAAACCTGGTGTTGTATAGGCCATCCCATTGTCAAAACCCCCGAAGTTATTACAGTGACACCAGCCATGGAGCCATTTATTAATAGCGTGGACCTGTCTGATCCTTCCAATGTCACCACCTGTAACTGGAAGGAGGGGGGAAAAAATCACCTGGGCCCCAAGTTCCCTCACTAGCTATGCCAAGGACCTGAAGTCTCTTTTGAGACCTGGGCTACTTACTGCAGCTTTGTCATCTCCCACACAGAAAAGCAGGAATGGGTAGGAGTCTGATGGCCTTACCAGACTGGAGTTTCCTAGTGATATGCCTAACCCAGGCTCCTGGGAGGCAGCAGACATCCCTATGAGTAGGGTCTGATCGATGTATTGGACCCTCTGTTTCCTCTCCTACAACTATGACCAACCCTTTCCTCCTCATGGCAGTTGTAGTAATAGGGGGAGGGGCAGGTGTCGTTCTGGTCTTGGCTCTTCCTCTGATGTAGATGGATTGGCACCCACATTGTGCACATCTTGAGCCTCTTACCTGTTGTGTAGAGGCACCTGGGGAGGTGTGGGCAAGGAAAGGGTTCATTTTTCTGCCCCACTGGCAGACTTGTTTCCACTCACTGCTTCCCTTTAAGTCCCTGCCTACATCCTGGTGGGGGAAGGATACCAAACTGCTTTGATGAGGGGCTTTTCCTGGTGGTCATCTCTATTCCTGTTTCAGGAAGCTCAGGGTGCGGTTCCACCAGTCTCTCTCTTGCTCAGACTCCTAATCTGAATGACCTGTGTGTACTCGTTAATATAGCAGGAACTCTCAAAACGTGGCTGCAGCACCAGCATTGGGTTTCACTGCTGTTAGTTCAGCATCCAGATAATGGGCTACAAAACTATTCCACCAGTTCTGCTTTTTTTGCTATAGCTATAGGAACTTAATACTCTCCAGCGAGCAGAGGATGGTAAGCTAGAACAACAGTAAACAGAGAAATTATTTATTTAGAACACATCAGGAACAGTTCACAGTACATCACAACACGGGGACTACATTAAAAGGGTGATCAAAAAAGAGTGATTCAAAAAAAGCAAAAAAAAGACAAAGCATAGATTATTGGCTAGTTGTGGAAACTGATGAGTGTTTTTCCTCCCATAAGCAAAGCTGTACAAATAAAGATTTTCTTACTATTTCTGCAAAGGTAAAAGATTGTTTACTCAGTCTGTACATTTTCTTCATTTTGTATAAACATACCAATATCTAGATTAGGACTTCCATATAGCTTACAATGCTTAATTTAAATACAGTATTATGTCTCATTGACTTGTTAAGGTGCAATTTATCAAAACCTACAATAAATATTTTCTTCTTTTCTTAATCAATTCTCTTTGGCACACGACTACTTTATTTAAATACAGAAGTATAGGATGTAATCAAGTACCTAGCACTTGAGGAACTTGAAGGTCTTTTTGTTAGCATGAGAATGCAATATTAGGTTTACCACAAGCTTACTTACAAACAGAGAACTGTATATGAATTTCAGTTTACTTTACATATAAAATGGCTAATGACTTTAATGTGCAAGGCAAAAAAATTCTTTACAGCCACTCCTCCCCTGAGAGAATGATTTTTGCACCATGAAAATCTTCTATAAAATGTTCTATAAAATGGAGCTTTCTTATGAGGAAGTAATGGATGTTTCTTATCCCACAGCAAGCCATTTGAACACATGCTTTTCTGCATCCAGAAGGGCTTTGTAAGGTACAGTTTAGCTCACAAGTTGGCACTGTAGTAGTGTTGCAGCTATGAACTTGCACGTTCAAGTGGCAAAGTAAACCAAGGAGCAAAAATGCCAACCAGTTTGTGTAAAAAGTTCAGTGACAGTGGCTTCTTTCTAGAAAAAAGTATGCCTCCTATATTCTTGATACTATCCCTGTGTTCATTTGAAGAAGAAAAAGTTTAGAATTTGCACTATGCAATGCTAAATAGTCTATGTTCACCTTCATCTATGCCTACTTTGGGGTTGATGAGTATTTGGTTAGAATACTGTGAACTGTGAACAACAGTAAATTAACTTATTTTTGCTTCTGTTGGAAACGTACTAGAGGCCATCAAAGCGGACTTAAGTTGGTGAGGTATCACTTTACAAAAAAAAAAAACTTCAAATACCAGAAGAGCAAATCCACAACAATTTATTTCACACCTGAAGGCCAATTGCAGCAGTTGGCATTCACATGAAAGGCTTTGGAAGCTTAGCTACATAAACACTGGAAATTCTTTCATGAAACCCTGTTCATAGTAAAATACTTATTACAAAGTCTTTCTGCTCTGTTCCTTCCTGAGTTACCCAACTTGTATCCTTTCAGCTGCAGAAATGAGTATTTTGGCACGTGATCAAGTTACAGCAGTTGCCATGTAGAGTGCAATCTGTTTAGAACGCAAGGATGTTAAAAGGGATTTCATACAGGTGCTTTGTTGTGTAGGTAAGACGTGGAATGCTGTGCTGCTCCTGAGTAAAACATGTTTGACTGTCACAGCTAAGATCCCCATTTATAAGCATGCTGATTCTAAATAGGCATTTCATAGCCTCAGCAATACTGTATATTCTTAAAAAAAAAAAAAAACAAAACCACACAAATGTATTTTACCACTGACTGACTATTCAACCTAAAAGCAAGGACTAAAAGTAGTGAGTCCAAATTGTTAGGAGAGATGATGAGAAGGGGACAGAACCACTAAGAAGAATCAGGGTTTGTGTAGTAAATCAAATGCATGTGAGATGTAATTAATTATCAATTAATTATTAAGCTTTTTGAGACATTGCATATGGCCATGTCCTTTAGGTCTCCTGTTTCACCTGAAAGCTGCTGATTCTAGAACTTAGATGTCTGCGTAAAGGATATGTTGTCAGACTTATCTTCAGCAAAGCCTCCATTGACATATGATTTCTTGGTCTCTTTTTCATCACTACCAGGTGTTTCCAAGGCAAAAGGATTGACTATGTTGACTTGAGAGGTGACATCCATCTGCTCCAGCTCCTTTTTAGAGAGCTTCTCCACGATCCCTGCACCAAAGGCATCCCCCAAGACATTCACCATTGTTCTGAATCGATCCCTATGGGATAAAAATGTTATCAGACAAAATATTATGTATGTTACTTAGAAAATCCTTTCAGCAAAAGTAAGCTATCCTAGCAAATGTAAACCTATTTCTTAACCAGTGCAGATTCAGATAATTCTGCAATTAAAAGAAAAAAAATCTTGTAGAACAAGAAACAGAATTCTCCACTTGTATTTGAAGAAACCTACAGTCACTTCCGTGACAAACTACTTGGTATAGGATGTGTAAAACTGCAAGTCATGTCATTAATCCATTAGATCAGTAATATGTTGCACACAGCCTTACAAAATGTTGTAGGTATCACTTCTCAGGCCCTGGAGTAGGCTGCACAGCTGGCTTTCTTTGTGACGAGCCTGCTTTTGTAAGGAGGAGATATTTTCGGGTGCAGCAGAGGAGTCTGCATTGTGCCTCTTGTCTTTCTAACGCTCATTTCCTCCACCAGAGGGGTGCCTAACCCAGTATCTTCAGCATTCTGTCCCAAACCCTGGAAATGGGAAAGACTACCTTCTCTTAGCTTCTCCTTGTTACAGGGTTGAAGTACAACGTTATATTAAACAAGTCACCTAAAGGAATATGTTGATTTTTCCCCAAACAGAAATGTGATTTGTAGGCCCTAAAACTCTGCCACTAATTTGCAGAGGAGCAACAACATCATGCAATATAGCAAAGTTTGAAAAGTGGCATTGAACTAAGGTAGGGACAGTGGAAGGTCGTGCTTTCCTATTTTTATTTCCAGCCTTCTTTTTAGCTATGCTGTTGCTCTGTGGAGAGATATTGAGATGGATATAGTCACAGATGGAAGGGACTGCAAAAATGATAGTGAAGTGACTCAGTGTGTTTCATATACATATTCTACTACAACCACTGAACACCAGTGCTAAAAATGCCCATGTGTTCTTCCCTTGAAAAGGAAAGACATGGTAGAGAAAGAAAGAGAGAATGGTAAAGTAAAATTCTAGTAGGATCAATGTGACAAATGAGGAAATCAACAGCACTGGAAACTCATCTTTCTCATTATTTCTGTTCTCAATTTTTTTCTATTCTTTATTAGAAACATGGAAGTGTTCCTCAAGCCTCTATAATAAAACCTTGGTAACTTCAGAATTAACTAGAGAATTGGTAATGAGCCACTACTAGCACATTTCAAAATAATACTTTAGACAATAAGTACAAAAGGCAAAAGTGTTAATGATCTATGTGGTATCATGATGTGCATTCCATCTGCTGAGGTGCAAAATGCACTGGCTGTTATCTCTGGCACATGGAATTAATCTTTAATTTGCTTAACACAGCAAGACACCTTAATCTGTAAAGTATCTCAGTTAGAATGAGAAACATCTTGAATTCTACCCATTTAACAATGGAACATGTAGCTTCCACATGTACATATTGTGCCTAAGAATCACACATATTGTGGACTTTCAAAGTGTAGATGAGATCAGATTCATAAAATTATGATTACTGCAAGAAACAGGAAATTACTGCTTCTTTTTTTCTCTCTCAATCCCTTAAAAGAAGTAGACAGCATTGAATAAAATTATTACGGTGTACATTATAGAATCACAGAATTCCAACCAGGTTGGAAAGGACCCACTGGATCATCGAGTCCAACCATTCCTAACACTCCCTAAACCATGTCCCTAAGCACTTCATCCACCTGTTCCTTAAATACCTCCAGGGAAGGCGACTCGACCACCTCCCTGGGCAGCCTGTTCCAGTGCCCAATGACTCTTTCTGTGAAGAATTTTTTCCTGATATCCAACCTGAACCTCCCCTGGTGGAGCTTCAGGCAATGTCTCTCTGCAACACATTATCAGGTTGTGGAATTCCTCTCCATGGGACTTGCGGAAATCTAAACGTTTACATGGGTCCTGAAAGCAATGAAGCATTCATAGAAGAAAAAGAAATCTATTGAGAACTGTTAAAACAAAGTCCACCTCTAGCTCAGGAACTCTGTATGCTGCAGGAGCGTGGGAGAATGCTTTGGGAAAAGAACCAGTACACGTCTGTTCTTACACTCTTCTTCATCTACCTGCTCTAAGCCAGCACTTTGTGCTGATCTTTACCATCCCTAGCAAAACTAAATGCCCACTGGGTAAAGAAGAGAGCTGAAGAAATCGAAATGATTGTGGAACACAGTAAGCAAACCTATTAGATGCTGTTGCAGACAGTTGACGGAGAGAAAGTACTTGTGGCTGGAGCTGTTTTTTTCTGAGCAATTATGCTTATACAGAAATTGAATTGATTCTTGGATCCATTCAACAGCCTTGGTTTTCCAAAGGCTAGTATTTCTCTCTACAGCTTGCATATTGAGTTAAATAATCAAATTTATTATATATATCATCTGTGAAATACATAGGACGCTGTCAGAAATGCTTCAAGAAATTGATTAGAAAGGGTAGGAGAGGAACAGGTTTGCATTTACTTTCAGTGTAAATATGAGCCTAAGAAGAAGACTTGCAGTGACCATGAAATGATTAAGATCTCTGTATTGATACCAATGAAATATCATCCATACTGAGTTACTGCAGGTGAACAAGACCTTGGGCTGAGTGCTAAAGCTCAGTTTAGAAGGAAAAAAATGTGTATTACAAACCAAAGTTATACTCTTTAACTTTTAAATCTTGTTATTCCTTTCCAGTGAATCACGGGAAAAAAATGAATGCTGATGTCCTTCTGAACTGCAGAATATACTCTGTGATTCTTTGCAGAATTAGCAGAGTAACATCTCAGTGTAAGTTGAAGAGAAAAGATTACTGGTGAAAAACTCCAGAAAGAGCTGTTTAATGGGTGTTCAGGGTTTTGATGTGCTCTGAGGTGAGATGGTTCAGATCAGGCATAAGGAATGCTTTCTGTTAAGAAGCTGGGTCTTCGAAAAAAATCTCAGTGAAGAACAGCCCTAGCAAAATAATGCTGGCAGCACAGACCCACATACAGCCTGCCGTATGTGTGCATATGGAGTCAAGGGTCAGTTTTGCTTAGTCCACTCATGCTTCAACAGTGCATGGATTTTACATGCTTTGTGGAAATCAGCTGTGATGTTCTGTTTGTGGCTGCATCTGATTGTTATAAACGGTGTATGTATTTAGCATAATATTGTGGCAGCTGAGACACTTGAGACGCAGTCCTCGGTACTGCCAAACTTGTCTTTCCTGAGTGTTACGCTAATGATTGGCCACTATTTTAAGGTTAACAGCATCTCTGGATCTGAGGTTACTCACTGCCACACCTTGCGCTTGGACTTTTCTCAGAATTAAAGCCATTACTACATTCAACTCTATACTGAACAAGCCTGTCCATTAGAAGAACTGTTGTCCAATTCCTGCAGCAGTCCTAAATGATTTTATTGCCTTCTTTCTCAGACCCACATGTTCCCACACAACTTATGTAAACATTAAAAATAAGGAGAAAGATTTAAATATTAAGTGCCTTAAACTTACAGAAGCCAGTCAACTGCAATGATCACAGTAATATCTTCAGCAGGCAGTCCGACAGCGCTCAATACAATCACCATGGTGACAAGTCCGGCTTGGGGCACACCGGCAGCACCAATACCGGCTGCTGTAGCTGTGACACTAAAACCCAAACAGAGCCCAGAAAAGGCATTCAGAATACATGTTGTTCACAGAAACTCTTATTTTCTGGCACAAATAGTTTCTTTTCACTGCAAGAAATAAGTCCAAATGTTCCAGTGTTCCTCTCAAACAGTGTCTATTCAAAGTCTGGTGACAAGTTTAAGGAACAAGACTTTATAGATGCTGTTATGGTCACACTGCAGAATAACAGGTAACACATGACTAACAAGCAATTGGACAGATCAGAGGTAGAGGCCAAGCTGCTTTGCAAGTGTTCGCAGTGGAAGAAAAATAGCAATTTCCACAATGCTGCTGAATACCAACTGCGTGCCCATTCTTCCTCCTCATAAAGTTGCACAGGCAAGGCCACCGACCAAGAAGTAAGAATGTTTCTGTTACTTCTGTGCTGTGAACAATAGTTACACTTTCTCATGGGGTATCCAAAGTTAATGTACTATTCATTAAAAAAACACCTCCAACAAAATGTGTGTGAGGGCTTTAGTCTCACCTAATGGTAATTATTTTGCTCATATCCAGTTCCATGTCATTCAGTTGTGCAATAAATACAGCTGCTACTGCTTCATAAAGAGCTGTGCCATCCATGTTGACGGTAGCTCCAACTGGAAGAACGAACCTGGTAATTCTTTTGTCAACAAGGTTTTTTTCTTCTGCACAGCGGAAAGTGACAGGCAAAGTTGCTGAACTGGCACATAGATAAACATACAAAGTAAGCACAGGCTTGCACACCATTTCTCTCACCCCCCTTTTTCCTCAGAGCCTAATCTGCTCTAAGACTGAAATGGAAACAAGCAGGAAGGCTGCAACATGGAAGTGAGATTTGGCTTTTAAAGCAAAGTAACTTTCGTTACTTCTTCTAATTATGGGAAGCAACAACAAAGCCTTAGTTATCCGCAAAAATACATGGTAAAATCATCATCACATAGTCAAACAGTGCAACAGCTTAAATTCTAAAAGCCTGTAACTAATGAACAGAACGGCGAAGAACTGTCTCCTCCTGGGAGGGACAGACTCTCGTTTACTGTAAGGCCAGCACAAACTTTAGTGCCCCTTTGGGTACTCCAGAAATAAGGAGAAAGTAATTTTCAACTTCCAAGGGATTTAGAACTGGCTAGGTGAAATCAGAGAATGTAACAAAGTAGCAAAAAAATCAGAGCACAAACAATGCAATTACTACTAAGAACAATATAGAAAATAAACATGTCTTTCGTTTACCTGGAAGAAATCATGAGGGCCGTCAGAAGTGCCTGAGCCATCCCCATGGCAAACCGATAAGGATTTTTCCTTACTATTACTAAGTAGATCAGTGGCAGAACTACACCGGAATGGACTGCAAGTCTGCAAAATAAAACAGATTAGTTAAAGAAATGGATACATCTCATTGCCTTGTTTTAATCAGACGGTGATAACAGGTATCTAGTTCTGTCCTCAAGTACACTTTTGAAAGACTAAAGGTGACCTTAATGCACATATGTTCAAAATCTAGAGAGTTAAAAAAATGCAGAATAATGTTCTTCCGTACTTTCTTCTGGAAAGGAGAAAGAGATTATTAATTGTTTCTCTTTCCGAAGTAGGACAAGAAATAACTAATACATTGGAAATAATTTTAAACCGATGAAGATGAGAAAACTAAAGTAATAAATAATATTTCAACTGATATGTAGAAGGTGATTCGAAATATAGTATAACACCCCGATGTCTTGCTAAATCCTTACAATGCAGACTAGAGACAAACCAGAAAACAAAACAAACTATTTTTCTAAGTTCTTCTGTCCTTATTACAGAAGACATTTTGGAATTACAGGTAAATATGGTTCTCAATCAGGGATAGATGAGTTCCACATCTTTTTGCAGAAACTTCAAACGCGATCCTAAAAAAATTACACACTTACTTTGTGGAAAACTGTGTAGACTTATGTCTACAATTAAAATGTAGTGAGGCATTTCGGGCTAAACAAATGAGATATATGTAGTCTCACCCTCTTTAATCTTGTAAGATGCTGAAATACTGTCTTTTAAAACTACTTTTAAAATTAAGTCTGTTGACATGCAAAAGATTAAATTGTCCTCTTGACTTTAGCTGCCTATGTGTATTTGCCTGGATATTTGTGTGGGTCTCAGGGACAAATTCATCCTTCAGCTTGTGCATTAATTTTGAATATTGTGCATACAACGCAGAGCTTTGTGAGCATTAAGATTAGAGGTACACAATCTGCTCTAAGTATATTTGAAATGAAACATATATGAAAAGTGTGTGAAATATTTCCTATGTTCCAAGCTAGCAAGCAATTATAGCAGCATCAACTTCTTGTGACAAGAAATCATCACAGCCTGGAAAGATGAAGCCTGGAACTGTTGTCATGTATGACCTTGGGTTTTTTATTCTATTCTCACAAGATGTTCTTGCAAACATTACTATGTTGTAATGGTACTTTGTGATTTCAGAGCAGCTGATAAAGATAGCAATAAATCATGGTACCATTTGTTCTGCCAAAGAATACACAATTAAGAGAGCAGTAGCCACACTACAGAAATCCACAACAGTGTCATAAATCATCTGCAAAACCTAACCATTTGTTTGCTTGGAAAAATTATCTTTTTAAAAGCAAGAGCCATTGACATTCTGTATGTCAACAAATGGTCTATTTAGTGGAATATAAATAGCAGCATACAAAAGTATTGATAAAATTTTGTAAAGAATTGTAGCAAGAAATGGAACGATTTATCTAATGGTGCCCAAGAACAAACTGAATTCTGCAGAACATACAGAAAAAAAAAATAAAGTGGTATGGGTATTGTTGGATGTCTTAGCAAAATGTTGATGAGAGTAAAACTTTCAAATATGTCTACACCTAGAAGCATTCTGACTTCCAAACCTTTATTTTCAGAAACTTAAATGTGCATGCACCTTCATAGTGGCAGGATGAATATGGTATTACCCAAAATAAGGTATTCATGCATATCTGCTTTGCTACTACTGATCTTCCTGAAAAAAATTCAAAGTAATACTCATTTTCATGCATAAAATGCAACTTACAGCAAGCAGCAGAAAACTTCATACCAAAAATTAAAATCAACTGAAAAAAGAAACTCTAATAGTTCTCAGTTTTAAAATAGGAGGAATCTTGTCCCTCAGAATCCCAAACTGGCATTCCTTACAGCAACCAGATGTGCATCTGCTTTGCTGCTTTCAGAAAGGACAAAGGCACAGGCAAGAGTCCACTCCCTGCAGCTTCCTTTTATTTTTTCACATCAGGCTGTGAGTCCTTGTACTATGCCTCATACTTTGATTTTCCCCCTCTGTGACTACTAACACATCCTCATCCTGACAATGTCACCATTACAAGCGAGAAGCTGAAGAGATTTAGTGGCCAGTTGGAGCAGAGGCACTGGGGAGAGTGTGTTCCCTCATGGTGACCTGAATGAGACACAAAGACTGAGATGTGTTGCAGACAGTGGTGGGTGAGAGGTTGTTGGGCTGAGAATGTGAAAGGTCATGACTAATAACGCTGGTAAGAAAGTAAGATAGAATATAAGCTGGAGAGGAAAGTTGAAAGAAAGGAAGAGGATGATAAGACACATCAGCTCTCAGGGTGTTGCACTTTTTCTTGATAGGGAACACAAGAAACAGGTTTAAGATAACCTGTAGTTCTCAGGATCAAGCTTAAATGAGGTTGATACAGAGACAGCAACAGAAGACACTGATGAACAGGACACACTGTAAACACACAATGTCAAGCAAATAAGGATGAAAACCAAAATGATGGTGGGAAGACCAGTGTTTAAGAAAATAAAAAAACAAAGACTAAAACTTCTTCTGTTTGCTGAGAGGTGGCAAAAAGGGTACTCTTGCACATTGGAAAATGCAGAACAAGCACCCCTCCCCTACAGCCTGCAGCCTTGTGTATATACTGTCATCTTTGCTCCTGTGACCTGATTACAAAATGACCCCCCCGATGGCTAGTTTTGCAGAGAATGCGTTGCTGTTAGCCCTTGACCGCAACACCTTTAGCGTCATCCACTGTAGGCCATCCTGTTAAAAGACAAACACTGCAGAGATCTACCCTAGCACCCATGAGAGAAAATCATGGCATGGGCAAGGGAGTTTGGCAGAACACAAAACTTTTCTCTCCAAGGTTTTAAATCAGGGTGCCCTTAGAATAGTCAATCTTTTTGATTGCACCTGGGAACCTACTTAAAATTGCTGTGCCTGTCAAATCCATGGCTACCAGCTAAATGGGAGACTAGATTGTGGTGGTAGTTTATTTTGCAACTGAAGTACTGTGGAGAAGGCATTGTGTCTTCACACGTCTTAAGGAAGATATGCCCTGTTACGGTACATGCAGTTACCATTAACAGGTAAAGAGTCATAAGTTTTGTTACTAGATCTAAAACTGTAAAACTTGCTATCAGATCTAAAACTGAAGTCAAAGGGCAGTAATAATCCATGCAAAATATTCCTCTTCTGAATTAATGTGAGTGAATAACATAGAAAACCTGTAGAGTGATAGTGTTATTCTAAAAATGACTTCTATCTAAATTATGATCATGGCCTCATTTTAAATGCATGTAGAAAATATTAGCCTTTTGATTTCCAGTCTCTTGTAAACATTGACTTTTGAATCCTTTAAAAAATTGATTTCTTTTGCAACTCTAAATGGAAATTCACAAAAAAACCCCGGCATCATGCACTAATTAAACATAACTTGCACTCATCTCCATAACATTTTGAAGGAGTCATGATTCAGTGTTATTTCTGGAGCTGTAATTTTTACTTAGGAAGTCATTATGCCTCAAATAATTTTTAAACAGCTAGTCTAAACATATTGGCTTTTGCATAAAACAAAACAACAGTTTTGAAATAAATACGATTATCTAGCAAAGGTTAATACATAAAAAAAGAGATCCTTCTCTATTATTTATAGATAAGTTTGCACTTACAAGTAATGTATCACCCTTCTTTCTGCTTAGTTGTCAGAAAGCATGTGAATGACGTTTGAAGAATAGCATACGCACACATAAAGTGTTGGGAAATAAGTCTTTGAACAACTTTAGATCTAGCCTCTAGACAAAACACTAATGAATCTTTAGTATACTGAAGGAATTATAGGAGTGGATCCTAAGGCAATGAACCAAGAATGCCTAGAAGTTATGGTTCACTGAGCTGTAAACAGAAATTTAAATGCATTTAACTTATTTGGCCTGTAATATCAATTTAGCTATCAAAAGGGTTCTTTGTAGGATAGTCCTCAGAGATATATAATGCTCTAGTATTATAATCTACATCACTTGCAGCAGTTCAGTTGCCCCTTTAAGGGTCCACACCTGCAAGGCTCCACATTGTGCAGGTGTAATGTCCTCCACTCCAGACTGTTCTACACAGCCAAGGGTCTAGAAAAAGAACTTAGTTTGGCTAAGTTATTCAGACAGCAACTGCTGGTTTTGCAACTTCATCAGCTACCTTTGCCTTGAAGGAGCAACTAACAGTGAAAGCCCTGGGGCTTCTCTCAATGTCAGCTGTCTGCTCTGTACTGAGGTGGGAAGGGATCAGTTTCCTCTTCAGCACCATTTATTGTGCACTGCACTTAATATGCATTTGCATTGGGTAGTGGAGGTGGGGCTATGCTGGGCTTACAGATCCCATGGAGGCTGCTGACTTAATCCAGATATCTGTGTATTTTCAACAGGCTGGCAACCCCCAATAAGCCATAATTCACCACCTCATTTTTTTCCAACTTCTAGTATCTAACAGAAATGTTGCTGCTCTCAAAAATGCAATGATACTGGCTGTTTAAGCACCAAGCTGAGAAGATGAAACAATGAATACATGGTCAAACTTTGCTTTGTTTCTCAGAATGCAAGGCAGTGACTTTAAAAAATACCCCACATGCATTCAGCAAAATGTGCACTCAAAACATCCTCTCGCATCCTCACAGAATTTTCACTGTTAAGAATTTTTGGTTATGACCTAGAAGAGACTAGGTGTTGTGGATAGCTGAGTTGTAATCATTTCCTCTCTAAAACTGCACTCATTTCATTTCATCTTTAAGAGATGACATACCCAGTTATTACAGTAGCCATATAAAGACCCAGTTTACGGAAGATTTCCCAGTTCTCAACTTCTATTATCTTCCCAGCAATTAAAAACATGATACCAATTGGCATATACCTAGAAAGCAAAAAAAGCAGTTAAAAATGCATTATCAGAAATATTGTGTGCTCATCATAGAATAATTTGTTGCACAGTATAATTTCTTATAACCAATGGAAGATTTTTTTTTATATTCTATTATGCAATTGAAGACTTTTTTAATAGTGTATTATACAACCGACTTTATTCACTTGCAGCAAGACTACAATAAAGGTGATGAAAAACAAGATTAGAAAATTAGAGTATCTGTAACCTTTTGCATAGTCTAGCAAGTACTGTATGATCTGGTGTCACAGAACACACAGGAATGGAAGTCTGCAGGGCTAAGACCAATATCTGTGCAGTCTGCAATCACACACAGATGGGGAAGATCTCCTGTGCTTACGGCAGTTGCCCTGCAGCACTGGGCACTACATGTGGGTCACCTGCACAGAGAAAGAGTGACTTAGGTATGTTGAGACCGTATAGTCATTTGTGTGTTGCCTCAGGTCCTCATCCTTCAGTAAATCTAGACATGGCCATACCTCACAAACATGAGTAGCTGCATGGGCTACTGCCTATAGAAAATTCAAGGCAAAAATGAGGACTTATGCTAGGCCCAGCTCTACTGCATTCCTTTTGGTACTAATGAGCACACTGTCACAGAGATAAGTTGCCACTTCAGAGCTCTGAGTAATATAAATAAATTTACAAATTTGTGAATATATCAAATTTATACATTTTGAAATATAGTCTAATCTTATGTGTGCTATCTCACAAATAAAATAGCATCTTGTGCAAAGCAGGGATTTCTATTTCCTTCTGAGCCCGGAACTTGGAGAAAGCAGAACTAATTCTTCATGCTGCCAGCATTAAACTTTACCTTATTCAAGGCAACAGCTCCCACATTGGTAGAAACAGGGAGCCACAATTTCATGCATAAGCAGGACAATGGATAGTCAGCTTATGGGTAGGATCCTGTATTTGTGGCATGTGTTAGCTCATAAGTATTATTAATGGTAATTTGCTGCACAGTGAGGCAGCTTAATTCAGGGGGCTGTAACTCCGCTTGAGACTAAGGCAGCAGCTTAACACAGGACAAGCTGCAGAAACTAATGTACCTTTCTTTAAAGCCAGCAAGGAGTGTACAACTAAACCCTGGGCAGGTTTACTATTTTACAGACATCTCAAGAGTGCTGGAATGAATGAAAAATCCAAGTAAGGGCAGATCTGATAGGCTACTGTTTGTGTGAAACGTGGCTATTAGAAGAATATTGTAGTAAAGGGTACGAGGCACTCCACATGTTGAAGCGAACTCTGGAAGGGATTGTGTGGGCTTATAGTCCTGGTCTTGTAATTACGATCTGCATGGACAAAAGTTCTGTGAATAGCTTTGAAGTCCAACCAAACACTATCAGATGAGTCGCTACATTTTTAAACTGTTTTTCTGAGAATCTTATGACAGAATATTTTGAGAATGTTTTTTCACAAAACCTACTGGCAAAAGGTAAAATGATTTTAAGTTGCATTTTGCACACCATTTTGGATTTTGCTCTGTGCTGTGGCTTGTATATTAATTTATATTTCTAAAGAAATTTGGCTCCAAGGACAGTTATCCTGTGAATATAATGGCTATCAGGGAATAGTGTTCAAGACCAATAAGGGCACATAGGTGGTAATGCTCAACAGTCCTCAAATCATTAGTGCAGTTGTACTGGTTCGAGACAAATCCCTAGCAAAAATGTCTGAAAAACTCAGGTTTCCAGTGTACCAAAAGAACTGTTTCTTTAGTACATAGTAAGCGGAAGGTCTCTATCTGGTATCCACAAAAGGATCAAATTCTACAGAAAGGAAACTATTAACTAGCCTTTCTTTTAAAGTTGTTTGCTGTGTAAGGCACTATACAAAAGCAAAAGTACGAGTCTGCTCCTATTTCTTCACTGACAAAACCTACTTAAAGAAGCTATTAGAAAATGCCAGTATGTCCTTGGACTTACCACATAATTATCTGAACTATTCTCATTGTAGCTTCATTCAGTGCATTGAAAAAATCCACCAGCACTTGTCCTTTCTCTCCCATTTGCCCAATAACCACTCCGAAAACAATACAGAAGACAATCAACCCAAGCACGTTCATGCCATTGGAATACACGCCCACAATTTTGTATTCCTCTGTTTCGTTCTACAGATTTGAGAGAAAAAAGTTAGTATCTGAAAACACTGAATTTACTTTAAAGTGTTGTGAAATGAAAACACATCTAGATCTTTCTTTGAAAAGACCCAGAACTCTTCCCCAGTCACTCTGTTCCCTTTCTAGCAGTGCCAGGCTGTCAAGTTTAGGAACAAAGGCAGAACTAAATTGTCTTTGAATGCTCTGTATTTCAAAGCGATGCAAGGATCTAACCAAACCCTAGCAGTGGGTAAAAAACATCTTAACTTATGTTGCCCTTTCTATAGACTTCCAGTATGAACTATGGCAAGGCCTATGTATCCACAGTCATGCATTCAATATACTTAAGACTTACTCCATGTTGTGGAGAACAAACCACAAGTGATATAGAATCCTTGTGGTTATTTCTGAGCAACAAGAGGGTTTATGTCTGGATTTAATATAAACAGTATGTTCCATAAGAACTGAGACAATGATGTCCAATTTTGCACCAAGTTTAATCTCTATTGTTCAGTTGAAAGCAGTGAAATTGCATTATTTATAGCAGATCTGGACGCACATAAAAATCCTACTAAATAGGCAGGTATTCACACATTCCTCTGTGTTCGTGCAGAAAGAGTACAATTCTTCACTATATCCTGCTTCAGGATTTAATTCGTGTTTTTTCATATAGCTCATGTTCCTATGTTCTCATTACTACGAGCTGAAATTTGGAAGGAGTACAATAAAACCCATATTGATTTGGTACTGTTCATCATTCTGTGATCATATGCTACTGAATTCCTTCTTCCCCCTCCTCCAGCCATTCTAGGCTTCATAAATCATCAACACCCATAAGCATTCCACACCTCAAATCAAAGGCTCTTTTCACTTCTGCCTGTTTACATGTTTTTTTTCAGAGTAACAAATAAATAACAAATGCCTGACACTGTTCTGATTTCTACTAAAAAAAATTATGATTTTCCATTCCTTTGTTTCCGCACTTCTTACAGTCACCTCACAGCTGCTCAAGTATCTCATGCTGATATGCATCTAGGCTTTCCATGGTGATTGTTTTAATTTCTCAGTAAATTGACAATTTATTAGCATATACAATTAATAAAGCATATGAATTGATTATTTTCCTACATCATCTATTATCTTTGGACTGCTTAACTACCAGTGGAGTCTTCTGGTGTTCTTACACCTACTTGAAGATCCTCATAATCACCTCTAGCATTTACGTATTAAGTTTTGTGCCCTTACTAAAATCTATCTATGTACCATTTTCTTCCTTTCCTCAATCACTAACCACATCAATTAAACCAAGTTTGTTGTATTTTCTTTCTTCCCACTTTAGATATTATGAAGGCAAACAATAATAAAGGTCACACCTGTGTAGCCTCTGCAGTTGTAGTTTGTCCTCCTGTAGATGTGGAGTTACTTTTATCCATGACAGGTTTAGCTTCTATTTTTTCACGTTTGGTTTTATACTGAAAAAGTTTTTAAAAAAATAGAAGAGCTTATTTAGAAACACAAGGAAACTGAAGAATGGACAAAGGCATAGCCTTTGCCCAGTAAAAATAAGGGAAAAATGAACTGATTCGATATAAATGTAGCTAACATAGATAAACAGGTTATTTCCAGTTCAAGGGAGCCATCATGGTTCTGTACTTCATATGCTGCAGATCAAATAAGTGATTCACAGATAATATGCTATGAATTCTACTCTCGAGGCTTGGGGTAGAGGAGGAATGCTGTGGACCTGGTGTAGTCTTGTTGGGCATGAAATACAGCTCCTGATAATGGCAAGGGGACTTTTTGCTGAGACAGTCTGGAAAGAATTGCTGACAAACACCCCAAGTGAGGTCTGCAGAGCAGGGGCACCTGATACAACCAGAACACTGGTAATGTGTTTAGTGCAACTAACACCATTATATATATATATATATATATATATATATATAAAATATTCTCTGTGGACAAGCTGGTCATTTATTAGTCCCCTTTTTCCTCCTCATTAGCTGGCCCTGAAGCTCCTCTGCACCAAGCAGACATACCAAACAAACTTCTTCTCCCACTCCCTACTGGCCTCAAGGTTCCTTGGCGTCAGGCTGACTACTGTCCTCCTTAGTGGCCTTGGAGGTTCCAGGCATCCATCAGACAGACGGTGGCAATGACCCAACTACAGAATATAGCATAACAGTATAACACCATCCAGAGCACTGTCTGTAAAACCAAGCTGTCACTACTCCTGCAGTGGAACTTGGATGAGAGGTGCTGCAGGACAGTGAGACCAGCCCCCACAGGTGCCCAGGGCTGCCCCTACCATTATCTGCTTTCTCCAGGGACTGAATGAGTCTCATTCTTTTACATCTTTTTTAAGTCTAGATTATGGTTGTTTTGTTGATACAGCAAACCAAGTATTAAGATTCAACCCAATCTGCAGAGGGTCCAGGTGATTACAAACCATAAGATAAGTGGTGCTATTATAAAATTGTACTACATTGATCCTGCTTCTAGAAATTTTACGTGATTCTGGTTATAAATTCTGTGCTATTCTAATCATAATTAGAATTATGAATAGAATAATTTCTGTTAAGAAAATAAAGCTTTACTTCTAACTATGATATAGTACTGTCAAAATTTTGCTAAGGATCCCTAAAGAACCTGTTTGTCCACTCGGTGTTGGGTGACAGTAATTAACATATAAGTAAATCTACATGAAGTTAGATCCTGTGCACACCAGGAGAGTTAACATAGTTTCGCGGGAAAGGTTAACTACCTCACATACAAATCTCAGATAAGGAGATGGAGGAGTAGCAGGCTGCTGAAGAAGACAAAAAGGGAAGCAGAGAGCATCACAAAAAACAGTTGATGTATTTACTGATATAGATGACTGAATCTGACGTAAATCTGATTTACAGACAGCAGTTTCCTCTTTCATACTGCAAATCTCACTTTTTCTGAAAGATGCCTCAAACAGACTCTCCCAATTGGCTGCCTGTTCATCAGGATGGACCATCAGGTCTGGTAATGGACACTAGATGTCAAACATATCAGGGTGAGTCATGCAGATTTCATCAGATATTGCGGTATTTTAAGATAGAACCTCATGACATAGTGCTTTTAACTCTGCCTGTCTCAAAAGGAAAAGTTTTGTCTGCTTGGTTTCTGCACCCAACTCCTAAGTGGTGCCTCCTTGCAAGGGATGATCAAAAACTTAATACCCGATAACAGAGTGTTTATCATACTAGAAATGAAACTAAGATGCCTTAGAATAAAGACTTTTTATGGGAGATCAAGATACTCTTGGACTCCCCTGGACTTCTCAGAAATAATTCTTTTCCAATATAGTTTTGGGGACATCAAAGAAAAAGAATTTTTAGTTAGCAATGAAAACTACAGTAGCAAAGAGGAATATTCAAACTCACCTGTTGGAAACAGGCCTGGAGAATGTTTTCTGGGAACATGTTCCTGTTAGAAAAGTAGAGAAATTACAGAATACTAAGAACAGGTTGTTTATATAAACAAAATGATTAAACCTGCTGCTTGAAAAACAGATCTGGTTGTGTTCATTTACCCAGAACTAAGTGTATCTAGCAACATCAGATATAAAGCTGAAAGAAATTAAGGATTCAGGACTCCCCAGTGATCATTTGTGTTCCTACTGTTGAATTTTTGAGCTTATTTTTCAGTATTTGACATTTCTGCTGCTCAGTTACTGAATCCAATGGCTTCCTCACTGTTACATCAACTCCCTCATTTGCATGAGGAATATAGGACATGCCATTTACATAGCATTTGTCCAATAGGGCAGGAAAAAAACCAAACCCAAACTCCAACATCTTCTAAAACCTATGCTGGAAGAATCAGACATAAGATGGGCTATATTGTGCAGTCCAGTTGTGTGTCTCATTTCCAACCACCAATTTCAGATTCAAATAGTTGCAGAAAAAAGCATTAACTAGGTATTTATCGAATACTCAGTCCAGTGCAGAAACAGGCAGCTTATATACTGAAATTGAAGTCTGCATCTCCCCTCCAGATCTTCCACAAATTCCTGCCTTTGTTTTTCAGCCTTTTAAAGCAAAGTTTATTCAAAGGTAAGAGCAGCTTGTAAAAGCCTGGGAATTTCCTTAATCTATTCAAGACAGTCTGGATTTTAATCTTAAATCTGGTGAATATAAGTATGTGGGAAAAATAACAATAATTCCTTTAAACGAGAATTTCAGATCTACAACTCCTAATGTACAGTCTTACATTTACAAGAACCTGAGCTATAAACTGAAGCAAAACTCCAAGCTACTCTGAATTACAATTCACATTGTTTTGAGGACATATGCATGGAACTACATCAGCCCTGTGAATATTTGTAGAAACGTTCAAGTGGAAATTGCTGATAACAGGCTGTATTAGGTTTTTTGATGCAGCTGATTGCATAGTTCCCCTCACTGAAACCTGGGCAAGGAACCATGAGGAAAGAGATGAACCATCCAAGGACCTGCCATTATAGTCATGCCCAGGCAGGAAGGGACAGAGACTGCAAAAAGCTGTGGACTGCCAAACTGGCTGTGCAGTTGAAGACTCTTCATCATCTCACATACAAACCTCAGAGAAATTGAGGTCTACCTTGATCTGTGCTGGGGCAGAGGTACCCCAGATGACAGACATTTTCTATTAAATACAAAGGAGACTTTTTCAAGGCAGACATACATGTGTATATATGCATGTGTAATTTTATAAATGCCAAAGAACTGTGTATCGGGAGTTGCATCAGCAAATGCCAGTCACATTTCTTGAAATGAAAAATGCTGAGAAAGCCTATTTTAGATATGTGGCAGTTGATTCTTACATGACAGATTAAGTAAAAATTCTACATAAATAAAACAGTGGGTAGGAATAGTGACATAGAGCAGAAAGTAATTGCGGCTGGAGAAAAAAAATAATGGAAACATTTTTGAGCGACCTACTTAGCCACTATTCCAAAAGCATCCCTTTATTTTTAGATTTTTTTAAGATTTTTTTTAATTTCTTAAACACAGCTCTGAAAACCTGCTCAAGTCTTCGTAGACACTTCTAGGGATTTCTTTATTCCAACTACTTTAAGTACCTATTGTTTTCCAAGATGCTGATGGGGAAAGACCCATTATAAGGTTGCCTGGTGATGACTACACAGTCCTAAGAAACCATTGCATGCTATGCCTGTTACTCTGCATCCTGCTTTGAGTAAAGGAAACATAACATAGAATCACAGAATCATAAAGTTATTCAAAATGGAACAGACCTTTCAGAGTGAGTTCAACCCTTAACCTACCACTGCCAAGCCACCACTAAACTATGTCCCTAAGCACCACATCTGCATGTCTTTTAAATACCATCATGCATTGTAACTCCATCACTCCCTGGACAGCCTGTTCCAGCAACTGACAACCCTGTCAGTGAAGACATTTTTCCTAATATCCCACCTAAACCTCCACCCAGGAAACTTGAGGCTATTTCCTCTTGTCCTGTTGCTTGTCATTTGGAGAAAAGACCAACACCCATCTTACCACAATCTCCTTTCAGGTAGTTGTAGAGAGTGATAAGATCTTCCCTCAGCCTCCTTTTCTCCAAACTAAACAATCCCAGGTCATAGAACCATAGAATCATAGAATAGTTAGGGTTGGAAGGGACATTAAAGACCACCTAGTTCCAACCCCCTTGCCACAGGCTACTAGATTAGGCTGCCCAAGGCCCCATCCAACCTGGCCTTGAACACCTCCAGGGATGGGGCAGCCAGAACTTCCCTTGGCAACCTGTTCCAGTGTCTCACTACTCTCATGGTGAAAAAAATTCTTCCTAATGTCTAGTAATCTGCCCCCCTCCAGTTTATACCTATTCCCTCTGGTCCTATGACCACAACCCTTTACGAATAGCCCCTCTCCAGCTTTCCTGTAGGCCCCCTTCACATACTGGAAGGTCCCTATAAGATCTCCTCTGAGCCTTGTCTTCTCCAGGCTGAGCAAACCCAACTCTCTCAGTCTGTCCTCGCAGCGAAGGTGTTCCAGCCCTCTCATCATCTTTGTAGCCCTCCTATGGACCCGTTCCAACAGCTCCACATGTTTCTTACATTGAGGATTCCAGAACTGGACACAGTATTCCAGATGAGGTCTCACAAGAGAGGAATAGAGGGGCATAATAACCTGCCTCGACCTGCTGGCCATGCGTCTTTTGATGCAGTCCCGGATACAGCTGGCCTTCTGGGCTGCGAGCACACATTGCCGGCTTATGTAGGAGTTTCTCATTAACCAGCAACTCCAAGTCCTTTTCTGCAAGGCTGCTCTCAATCACACTATTTCCCATCATGTACTGAAAACATCGATTGCCCTAACCCAGGTGTAGGACCTTACACTTGGCCTTGCTGAACCTCATGATGTTCTCCCAGGCCCACTTCTTCAGTCTGTCCATGTCCCTCTGGATGATATCCTGTCCCTCCAGTGTGGCAACTACACCACTCAGCTTGGTGTAGTCTGGCCTTCTTGGCCATCCAGGTATGCTGCTTGCTCAAATTCAGCTGGCAGTTAACCAGCACCAGGCAGTTTTCCAGCCACTCTTTCCCAAGCCTGTGGCATTGCACAGCATTGTTGTGATTCAAGCACAGGATTCAGTGCTCAGTATTGTTGAACCTCATCCCATCGGCCTCAGTCCATTGATCCAGCCTTTTTAGATCCGTCTCTAGTGCCTTCCTCGAGCAGATCAACACTCCTGCATAAATGGATGTTGTCTGCAAGCTTATTGAGGATGCACGGAATCCCCTCATCCAGATCATTGACAAAGATACTAAACACAACCGGCTCCATCACTAAGCCTGGGGAACCCCACTTGTGAACAGCACCAACTGGATTTAACTCTACTCACAACTCTTTGGGCCTGGTCATCCAGCCAGTCTTTTACACAGTGAAAAGTATGTCTGCTGAAGCCATGAGCAGCCAATTTCACAAGGAGAATGCTGTGGGAAATGGTGTTAAAAGCTTTAGTAAAGTCCAGCTAGACAAAATCCACAGCTTTTCCTTCATCCACTAAGCAGGACATCTTGTCATAGAAGGTGATCAGGTTAGTCAGGTAGGATCTGCCTTTCCTAAATCCATGCTGACTGGGCTGATCACCTGGTTATCCTGTACAGGCTGCTCGATGGCACTCAAGATGATCTGCTCCACAAACATTCCCTGCACTGAGGTCAGCCTGACAGGCTTGTAGCTTCCCCAGATCCTCCTTCTAGCATATCTTGTAGACAGGTGCCACATAAACTAATCTCCAGTCACCTGGGATGTCCTCAGTCAGCCAGGATGGCTAATAAATGATGGAAAGTGGCTTGGTGAGCACTTCTGCCAGTTCCATCAGTACTTTTGGGTGGATCTCACCTGGCCTCATAGACTTGTGTGTGTTTAAATGCTGTAGCAGGTTATTAACTATTTCCTCTTGGGTTACAGGTATTTCACTCTGCTCTTCATCTCTGTCTTCCAGCTCACTGCACTGGGAACACACAACAACCGGTCTTACTATTAAAGACTGAGACAAAGAAGGCATTAAGTGCCTCAGCCTTCTCCTCATACTTTGTCACTATTTTTCCTTCCACATCTAGGAAAGGACAGAGATTTTTCTTATCCTCTTTTTGCTGCCAATGTATTTATAGAAACAGTTTTTATTGTCTTTTACTGCAGTAGCCAGATTAAGGTATAGTTGTGCTTTGGCCCTTCTAATTTTCTCTCTGCGTAACCTCACAACATCTTTGTAGTCCTCCTGAGTTCCCTGCCCCTTCTTGCAAAGGTCATAAACTCTCCTTTTTTCTCTGAGTTCTAGCCAAAGCTCTCTGTTCAGCCAGGCCAGGCTTCTTCCCCACCAGCCTTACTTTTGGCACATGGGGACAGCCTTGAAGAACCTCCAGATTTCCTTGTCTCCCTTGCCCTTCAGGACTGCCGCCCACAGGAGCCAGTCTCCTAACCTGGCCAAAGCCCACCCTCCAGAAGTCCAGTGTGGCAGTTCTGCTGCTCCCCGTCCTCACTTCTCCAAAAATCAAATACTCTATTTATAATTTCATGACTGCTCTTGCAAAGGTGGCCACCAACCATGTTTCCACGATGGCAACTCTATAATAGATGGATCTCCATCTGAACATCAAGCCATTGACCACTACTCTCTGAGATGTTGACCACTACTATCTATTCTCTCTTTATTCATCCAAACAGTATTAGAAAGTATTCCTATTTGTTTGGACTTCTGCAACAAGAGTATGGAAACTGAAAAAGAAAACCTCACCTGATCAGATCCAGCAGGGCATCAACAGTACTGACTTCTGGGGTACTGCCCATTCTGTCAATCTCATCAGCAGTTTGACGTGCTCCAGGTTTAATGGCCACAACTAAGATAATCCCTGCAGAAGGAGAAACAGATGAAGGGCTCACAGTGCAAGCAGATGCATTGGTGCATCCTGCCTCAGTGTACACCATGTAGCTAAATTCTTCATGCACTAAACTCACCAGTTGCTTTCTCTGGGTGCTCATGCCAGGCTGTTCACGAAAGGCAAGTCTATAGGTGGTGTCTTAAACGTGTGGTTTCCCTCAAGAAGGAGCTACTTGCAGCTTTGCCACTGAACTTACTTAGGCATTCTAACTTTGTTTTGACATGTATGGTACTAAATCATTACTGCTCACCAAAAGGGTAAATGTCGGCAAAGGGTAAATGTGTTCAGCAACTTCTGCTGTGATATTTTGAACTGCCATTTACCTTTTTCCCTTATATAGTTCTTCTTGTTACTAGCTTTCAAATACAAATACAAATGTGTTGTCCTGTGACCCTGAATTACAATAGGATGTTTTGGTAAACTTAGTTAGCAATAAAGTTACTTATGAGAAAAGCTTCAGAAACAGACTGAAATAAAAAATTATGGGCAAAAAATACTAGCTTGTGAATACTGAAATCAATGACAAATTTTCCATTTTAGTGGCTTCATTTTAGGCATTTTTACTACTACATGACATACTAGGCTTTTCGAAACATAAGTGGTTTTCCCCCCTCCTGTAAGTCCAAAACCACCTAAAGCAAATGGAACTGCTAAATCTCAGTGTAGGGAGAAAGACGTATTTGTATTACTTCTCAAACAGCCAGGAACAAGGCTCTCTAACAATAGCTATGCATAAAACTGAACTGAATTTGTGCAACTCTTCACAATGAAACAAGCAATACAATATCATAGAATAACTTAGAATACCAAGGACCTCTGGAGATTGTCTGGTTTAACCTCTCTTTCAGGATAGGGACAATTTCAAAGTTAGATACATCTTAATGGTAGTTTTTAATAACTTTCCTTACTCTACTAATATAAAAGTCCCAGATGAGGTACCCTAAACAATGTAAGCACAGTGATATATTATTCTCAATGATGCAAGCTCTAGAAATTAATCAGGCCTCATACGCGCTTATGTGATTCTTTTTCTGTTGTTAAATACCACTTTTAATTTACAAGTAGGCCACGTACAATGTACAGTTTATGCTTCAAATAAATACACGTTTCACTTAGGCTCTACAAATGCAATGATAAGCCACACGCAACAGGGCAGCTGACAGATGAGGGTTTAATTTTATTTTTTATTAAAGAAGGTAGGCTAAAGATGATTGTTTAAGCCACTATGAAAGAATTCAAGTTTGCTGGTAAGGAATGAACTTCCTGGAAGTGGAGATGTGGATTTCAGAAAGGTAGGGTTGGAGCCTGGCAGTGACAGAGAGGACAGAATCCTTTTAGGAAGGAAATAAGATAACAAGGAAAGCAATATTTTCTGTCACTCTTTCAGATGGGACACATTGTGCTTGCTCACATCTGAGAACCAGTGACTGTCACTTTGCTGTTGAGGAAATTCACCTCATAGGTAATGCTGGCTTTCAATATTCACTCACGTTACTCACTGCTGGTCACTGTCTACCTAAGCAGACAGCTTAGGTAATTAAATCTTCCCTGAACTGAAGGCAAAATTGCCTGTGGCTTCATAATGGATATGAATACAGCTCAAATGTGAACTGCAGGACTAACTTCTTCCTGTATCTGGCTACAAGTATATCAAGATGCATGGTATGATTCCTGCTTCTTCTCCCCATCCTGCCTTGGGAAATCAGTAATGTTACAGTGCTGTATACTTATAATCATGCAGTGCTGAGGATTTAAAAAGTTAAGGCGTTACAGAGTAGTGAGTACCCAGTATTACAGCCATGATTGTAGTGGAGAAATAATATATGATGGCTCTCAAACCAATCTTCCCAGAAACGCTGGAATCCAAAACAGCAACACCTGCAAAAAGAATCACAAAAACAAAGCACTAAGAAAGAGTCTTAGAAGAAACTTGTTATTTTTGTAAAGACAATTATTTATTGTGCCTTATTTCTATGCAGGAAATGTTTCCTTATTCAAGATATTTCTAAATACCTGTTGCATTTGTGAAAAATGTCTGTAGCAGACCAACATATTTGCTTCCGGTTCTTTGCAAAAATCCTCATTCTCTGGATTTTTCTAGGACTCAAAGCTCTTTCTACTATTTTTCTCGTTGCCCAGTTTTCAGTAATTGGCAACCCATACACATGTAAACAAATAAAGAAGGAAAAAGTGAAATCAAGTCTCTCACATCTTCTCTTTCTTGTCCCAGGACCTCAAAACCCTACCAAAATGAAATGCTGCACTGATCATGTACCTTTTTTTTTTTTTTGAAGAAAGGATGATAAATAATAAGACTGATGTTAATAATTTTGTTTGATGATCAGAAGGCATAAAAGCACAACAGGGATGAGGATGGTACAGGACCCTCAACAGAACAAAAGAGGCAGAGGAAGGAAAACTCCAGCTGTTTCTTGCCTTGCAATAACTTCTTTTATTCTTTATATGGCCCTTCTTTTACCTGAATATTTTGATTGGTGTTTCCAGGATGACTACCAATTTAATTTTATTTTTATAGATGTCATTTTTTCTCTATTACCAGATGATTCCCAGGATTTTTCTCTTCGAAGAATAACCAGAAAGGAGGACAATATTGTAAAACTTCTGAAAAATCAGAAGTGGAAAAATGAGATGATTACAAATGACCAATTTAATCCTGAGCTGTGGAATACGTTATGTTGCTGAAGTTAAAGACACTTAGCTTCTCCAACTCTTATTTTAGAACCCCTGTCTACCTGGTTAAGAGCATCAAACCGAGTCCTGTTAAGACTAGGTTATAGCACCATCAGTCACCTATAACTTTTGAAGTCCCTCTGAAATTTCTTTCATACTCTTGTTTTGTCGTACATATTTAGAGCTGCTTCCCTGAAATGCTAATGTATAAAGCTACTTTACTTAAGAGAATACTCTGATTTACACAAAACTGAGCCTAAGTATGAAATATGGTGTTCCAGAAATTTTTACCACTAGCCACTGATGGAAGCATGAATTAATCTCTCTTTCAGTTTCACACAGATTTAAAGAAGTGACACTTTAGTACAACACAAGGTTGCAGCTTCATAGAAGACCAATATTTACTATCTTTTGTCTGACAAGAGAGACGATTTATTTTTCCATTTTGGTGTCACAGGGGTACAGAGAATGTTCCTAAATAAAGTTATGCTTTTGAAAGTGCTGAAGAAGTTATAATGAAGTGACTCATCAGTGATGTTAGGATCGGTGGCAGCCTGGGCTGCAGTGGTCATGCACTGGTGGAATTCAAGATCCAGAGGGATATGGGATAGGTGAGGAGTATAGTCAGGACACTAAATTTCAGGAAAGCAGACATCCAGCTCTTCAAGGACCCCTGGGGCGTAGTTCTCTGAGACAAGTGAGTGGAACAGAGCTGGAAAACATTTAAGGAAGCTTGAGCAAGAGGGGAAGGGTAATCTGGGACATGTATAGAGATGCTGCCCGGTTGTGTAGGGATGAAGTCAGGAATGCCAAGGTGCAGCTAGAGCTGAACTTGGCAAAGGAAGTAAAAACTAACAAGAAGGGTTTTTACAGCTACGTCAATCAAAAGAGGAAGGTCAAAGAGAATGTACCCCCACTGGTGGTTGGAAATGGGGATCACATATCAACAGATGAGGAGAAGGCTGAGGTACTTAACAACATTTTTGCCTCAGTCTTCACCAATAACTGCTCTCCTCGCCCCTTCTGGGTCATGGGGCAGCAAGATGGTGACCAGGCGGTAAACCCCCTCCCACAGTAGAGGAGGACCAGGTTCACAAACACTTGAGGAACATGAACATATCTAAGTCCATGGGACCTGATGAGATGCATCCCAGAGTCCTGAGGGAATTGGCAGATGTTGTTGCCAAGACACTCTCCATGACATTTGAAAAGTCATGGCAGTCAGGAGAAGTCCCTGGAGACTGGAAGAAGGGTAACATTGTGCCCATTTTTAGAAAGGCATTTAGAAAAGACAATACTGAGACAATACTGAGAAATTTAACACTTGTGAACCTCATAATAAAATCTGTTAGCGAACTACATTTTTATACAGCATGGAGTGGATAGCCAACTGACTGACTGCTATCAGCACAGAAAAATTACAGCACTTGAGAGATCTACTGTCCAGGACAGAACACTTGCTCTGTACCACAGGTACCAACCCTGGTCAGAACCCAAAATGTGTGATTAATGAAATATGGATTTTTATTTTTTTTCTCTCTGAGATGTGTACAGTTGCTACAAATATTTTAAACTGAAACAAACAAGTCAGTACCCAACACAATTAAAGATCAAGTAGGTAAAATGCTCTCTGTAGCAGATGATATTGCACCACATTGTCATTAGCTTTCTACCAGTGTTCACTTTGGAGGCCTGTACAAATGCATACATGTTCAAATGGCTCTGGCACAACGTATAACACTGTAACTCAAGAGCTGATCACTGCGCTTTAATCCTGTGGTCATATGAGATGTGGGAGTGAAAAGGGTTACAGTAAGGACTGGAAACAAGGACTCCTCTGTGATTTTTTCCCTCTTCCATTTCAGACTCAGCCTTTTCCCCCCCCCATTCTGCCCTTTCCTCTAGAATGATCTCCTAGTACAAGTCTACCCTGACTGTGGATAATCTCCTGAAAGATCAGTTTCTTCATATTCTTCCTGAAATCTAAGTTTATACATTAGGTTCAAGAGGAATTACTGTTGCTCCCCTCCAAGGGCTGAACGGTGTATCGTTTCCTCCTTTTCCCATTCCTCTGGGGAATTCTCGAGGAAATGCAATATTGCACCCCTCGCATATGAACAAGACTATCAGGACAAAACAAGTAACTCACAGCTGCCTACCACCCACATTCAGTGTCTCAGAAAGCATGATTCCATGCATGACTTCACAATTCAGCTGAGACACAGCACTCAGATGTTGCTGTCTGTTATTTCCTGCAGATCACTCTCAAGCATATCCCACTTGATATGCATCTCAAATAATTTTATCTTTTCATCCTGCTTGCTGTGTCACAGGGCTCTGGATTACCTTTCCTATCTAGTCTTCCATTAGCTAACTAAATGACTGTTATAGCTAGGTCTCATTAGGAGGATAGTTCTGAGTCAGATGTTGAATGAGAAGATCAGGTAATGAAACAGCTTTGGCAAATGGAAGCCCCAAATACACTCTGATACGCAGTCTCTCAAATGAGATTTTTGGTGACGCGCCACCTCTGCCTTTAATGTTTGTTACTAGAAGTCTTTCATTCTTATTCTATCAGTCCTTCTATAACAGCAGTTGTCTTCTATATTCAAATTTCATTGTTACCTATTGTAAAGGAAAAGGATTTCTGTGACAGCTTTTAGCAATTACTTTTTCAACAGACTTGATAGAAATTTAATTAATCTCTCTTCTTTGGAGCAAATGACTGTTATTCCACTAATAATGTTGTGTAAACCCAACCGAAGAATGTCTTATAAATTAAGTGAAAAAAACTAGCAGATCTTGGGGGAATGGCAGAGAGGAAGTGGGAAGGGAGAGAGATGCACATAGCTAATGAATGAGCATCTCTTTGTGCTATTTAAACACCACCAAAATATGTTTTCAGGAAGTTCTCAATTCCAACTTACAAGACCTAGTGAGACTATCACTAGATTAGCATGATAAATATTGGTGTTCTAACTTCCAAGAAGCATTGAAAAAAGATTTGAAAAAAGATTTTAAAAATAAAAACCCAACCAAACCAGAATAAAGTGTGCAATGCAATAATAGTTATAAAGAATATTCTAAATATGGAAAAGGGATTTAATGGATTATTTAGGATGGGGTTGAAAAAAATAGCTATTATGAACCTTTTGAAATACGAAATAGAAGAGAAGGAATAAATGGAAGGTGAGCAGATTACAGCAATGAAAGTGAAGAAATTACTATAAGATGGAAGGAAGTTCAGATAAGATGTGAAGGAAGAATTCTGACCCTGCGTATCAGTTTGCTAGGGAACTGTTGTGCTGCCCAGAAGGTAGCTGGCACAATCAGCATTACAGCATTGTACTATGACCTTTCCCTATACAGTTTATTGGACTACCTGCATAGTAAGAAAGTTTTAGTACTGCATTCCATTCTTCTTATTTGCCAACAGTATGACATGTAGGAAAATGTTAATTTTCCTCTAGAAAGCCCTTAGAGGTTATATAATCTCAAGTTAATGCCTTTTCAGGAGATATGATTTCCTTGGGTGTAATACAATAAGAGCTTATAAGGAGGGAGGGTGACACATCAATCTGCCAAGATGGACATGCTAGCAAGATTAATAATAGAAATCAGATTCAGTTCATGGATGTAGCAGAAATATAGCCTCTGCATTGTTGCAGGCGAAATATGTATGAAGTGAATACAGAAAACCAGGAGTTCTAAAAGCACTTCAATTACCACAACATTACTGGTGGTAAAATGTACAGGTGGACAAGTTTTATCTTCCAGACTCTTAAAAGAAAACTTTAGCATGATACTACATTTTTTAATTGATCATGAAGTCCACATACAGTGAAACAGAGGAAAGAAGTAAACATAATCTGTTTTATTCAATGGAATTGTTGCTTACATTCTGAGCTCAAGAACAGAAGAGCGGAAGACGCTAACGCTTTTCAGAGTCATCCACAGTGGTGCCATCAGCAGCCCCCTGGTGATACAACGAGGATAGGAGGCAGTGACTGCCAATGCTACAGAATGGCCGTTGTTTTGGGGCTTTTTGTCCTTGAGAGCTGGTGGTAATCATGGTCAATGAACCAGAAGTGCACTTCGAAGTTTTATTACTATAATTCCAAACCTTGAATAACGTAGAGGCTCTCTCAGTTGCATAAGGTCAACAGATATTGATGGGAAAGGACTAGATGACTGTGACAGAAGTAATCCAAAGAGGATGGGCACAAAGCCTTGTCCATTAATAGCCCATGACTCTGCAGTCCTCCCTGCCTCAATGACTGCGCATGCACAGCAGAGACAGGACCTCCAGCATCCCTCAGTGCAACTGAAGGCAAAACTTATTAAGAGTAGTGTAATATTTTCCATCCTTTGCACAATGTATATAATACAAAGGGATAAGGTGAAATTCCTGACTAAGTCCAGGTAACTAGTTTACTAGCAGTATACAACAGACCTACTTTCTCAGAGGGCTTTGTGACTTCAGAAACATAAAAAAGCAAGGAAAGAACAGGCAGATGTCCCAGGAGACAGCCTCTTGAGTACGTTAAGCTAGATCAGGGATTCCCCAAGGAGTAGAAACTAGTGTGCCTGCTGGTGATGAACTGTGCCTCAGTCACAGAGCATCTCTCGGCAGCTGCCTGCCACTCCAGGAACAGTGATTCCAAAGGAAAATTGATTTGGAAGCCCTGCACTATAGGAAACAAAACAGATGTGTCGTCCCACTATTTTCTTGCCTGTGCTCCTTTACAGTACCTTAAATCTGTGGATATTTTATATCTGTTGAAACTGGCAGGTCTATTCCTGAGCATAGGTAAAGGCTCAAGTGTTTTTTAAATTTGATTAATAATATAGTTAAAGGAAGAAAAAAAAAAAAGTTGAGTCCTAACTGTTCTGACTTTCAACGATAAACATGAGAAATAAGAATAAGCTGATTTTTTTTCTCATTGCATTCCAGCTCTTTAATCTCCCATTTAGTACATTTTGTTTCCATTTACCCAACTTGGTGGCATTGTGATAATGTATACTATAACTTCCCAAACATAGATCCAAGGTAGGAAACTGACACTTTAATTTCAAACAATGGAAAAGAACAAAGCATAGATATCCATTAGCCGTGATTCAACATCCTTGTTGCATATGGAATGCAGTGGTCTCTGCAAATCCAAAAAGTCACATAGTCCAAGTGCTTCATTGGGACATTTTTTTCTCTCATGCAGTTGTATCAGGTCATTATTGTCTAGAAACAGCCACATTTGTTGTGGAATCACTATTGCAAATCAATGCAATTTGAAGTGCAAATCAAAGAGTGTGCGGCTGGTACTGGGAAATGTGGAATTGGAAGGATGCTTCAAACAGTAATGTAGCAGTAAGCAAAGCAGGCAGTTATTGTATTTATAGCTCACATACAGCTGCTGTCATAAAGACAACTGTGGAACAACGTATGTATATATGAACAATGTATGTATAACCCACATATGCCTTATCAATTGCTGTAAGGAATTTTTATGTTCTCCATAGCTGACTCAGCACAAATTCACAAGTCAGGACACTCCCATGCATCTGTTTTAGCTTCTTTAGAGCTGTTGTTTAGACTGGAAGTACAAGGAAGGTCAGAAACATAAGGAAAATCATTATTAATGTTTTGCCATGGAGACAAGATATGAAATGAGAGAGGGGTTATTCTAGAACTTAGAACAGATGTTGAAAAAAATCATGTCACCAATATAGACATGTGAGACATGAACCTGCTGTGTTACGTGTCAGACCTTTCAACCCAAAGCATGAGGCAGAAAACAAAATAGACATGACTGCTACACAGTTAAGATTTCTCGCATTTATGGGTAGCCCTGGAAACATCAAAGGTCATTTATCAGATACGTGATGCCAGCTTTTAGAGGAAGTTTTTGACAGAAAACATTCGTGGTCTATGGCTTGTAATTTGAAAATCAATGAGACAGGCAGTCTGATATAACCTGAGCTTAGAAAGGCTGATTGGAAGCAGAGCGATGGCGCTCTGATAGTTTCTGGAGGGCTGAGGGTGTTGGCTAAGATCAAGATCTTCTGCCACTAGGTAGTAACACGGGATCTAGGTGCAGGAAGGAGAGCCAGACAATTTGTGTTGATGACTCAGCTCCTGGCCAGACATGTAGGTTTCCCCAGCTTGCACCCAGATACAGGGGAACAACTGTCCAGGAAAATGGACAGTTGTCTCCAGCCTAAGTCCTGGTGTGATCCAAACAGAAAACAGATTTGCAAACATTTACTGCCATTATCTACCCTGTGAATCTCAGCACAAGAAAAAGAAGATGAGAAGTGATTCAAGAGGATTAGTCTGCTCAGTATGCAGACGTGAAGAAATATACTACAGAATTCTACAGAATTTTCATTCTCTTAAAGAAATTAAGAATTGTGTTTTTTCCAAAACTTTCATAGACATTTTATAGGCTTGTAAATACTCCTAGAATGTTTAAATTTAAGTCTCCCAGGAAGCACGGAAGAGATTAGTCTCAGTTCTTTCTCCATACAGGGCAACTAAAAAGAATATATTTTTGTTATCTGCCTAACTGTTTCTTCTTTTAGAGCACTGCTTCAAAGAAGTTAATTTGGGGCGTGGAGTATTACACTCAGTACAGGTGTAATTCCAGATGTCATAGCGAGTGCCTTGAGTAACACTCTAGGTTTTTTATTTTCATTTCAATTTTCCCATGCCACTACAGCAGGAAACAGAAAATACAAACAATTCCTTCACATGACTGATGCATCAGTGTGCCCACCTGAGGGATAGAGATCTCCTGGAGATCCAAAATAGCTAGATATTTTGAACAGAATTATCAGCAGTAGGCTAATAGGACAAACTAAATTAAACTTACACCTCCCATTCATTAAAATAATGAGACACAAAGAACAATTAAGATTCAGCTCCGAGGTAGACTAAGACTAATTTAAAAGAGCATGTCACTACTCAGACTCTTCTGTCCCCAAAGCAAAGACCTCTCAACCACCCCTTTCAATTTTTTCCTAAGAAATACATGCTTAGTGTTTATGTTACTTTTTTTACTAGATTACAGTTCAGCCTCCAGGCAGGTCAGTGGAGAAATCCCATTGACTGCATCTCATACACTACATTAAAGTAAATAATGCCTTTCCTCTTTTACACTCTGAAGAACTGGGTTTGTGAAGGAAAACCACATTCTACAAAGCTCTCCATTCAACCAAAGATGGAGAATTGAAAATAGACTGTGTGATCGTGCTCTAATTGAAGGAGTCAGTGAGAGTTTTTCTACTAAGACAGGATTTTTGCAAGAAGTTGAAAATACTAATACTTAAAATTTCACAGAAACTCCTCGAATCTCAAGGAGTGATTCCTACCATCACTGCTTTTGCAGTGGGCTTGTTTTACATCACTACGTCCAAATGGACAGAGGTCTTGTCATAGTACATGCATTTGTATGTAGCTCACTGTTTCAAAGCATATGAATAAGCTGATGTTTTTCAGGATGTGATGTCACCTTTTAAGACATTCTAATCCTAACAAGGAAAACTACAGATCATATCATCAATATGCAATTCTTGTGCAAAAATGTTACTAGTCACCAAAATCCAGTATTCTGACATGACCTACATCCACACAACAGCTTTGTGTAGGCATCAAAACTTCCTAGATGCCTTTGGACCCAGCACCATGGTCAGTTTACAACTGTGCACCAAATGAGCCATTACCATTGTCTCTGCACATACTAGTAGCAGCAGCAAAGGCACAACAACATGAATTAATGTTTAACTTTCTCTCATGGTGAACTAAGTAGTGTCCACTTACCTTGTGAATCAATAAGATAGTTATACAGGCCCAGACGATGTGTTGTCACAAGTTTTTCTGCAGTAACTTCACATGTATTGAGGCCTTAAATACCTGCCACTGATCATGTGAACATGTACCTAGGTCTGACAACTGTGATCATCAGATAAAAGCCTTATCAGAATCTGCACAAATCCTGAGGAGGTGCACATATTCATAACACATCTGGTCCCACCATGGACAGCCAGCATGCATGCAGGCTGTGGTGCTATCCTGATATGTCCCATGTTTAGTCAATAACGATGAGGTTACTTTTGAGGAAAGTACTTTCATGTCGCATTCCAGGGAAGGTTCACAGCCAAATGCAGAGACACATGCCCTTGCCACTAACAGTGAGGTCCCTGCCTTGTTAAAAGACACAGGTAAAGACACGTAATGAATTCTGAATATTTTCATTCTCTTCCTTGTTCTATCCTTTACAGTATTTTTTCAAACTGTGAATTTTGCTTTGGCACTAAAATTCAGAATTGCAGGGGGCACGTTCTCTCCCTTGACTTTAGTGAAGCTTTCAATGCTGCCTCTGATGACACCGCTACAGAAAAAACAACAAAGTACAGGTTAGGTAATTGCACTGTGGGGTGAACTGAAAACTACTGAATAGCCAGGCCCAGAAGTTGTGATCACCAGCACAAGCCTGGTTGGAGGCAAGTCACTACTGGTGTATCCCAGAGGTCAATACCAAGGCTAATACTGTTTAAAATCTTCATCAGCGATCCAGATGACGGGGCAGAATGCTCCCTCAGCAAGTTCACAGATGATACAAAACTGGGAGGAAATGGTTGTACTGCTATTCAGAGGAACTTAGATGGGCTGGAGAATTCATCTGAGAGAAATCTCATAAAGATCAACAAGGATAAAGACAAAGCTCTGCATCAGGGGAGTAATAATGCAAGGCACCACTACACACTGAAGGCTGACTGCTCTGCAGAGAAGGACTTGAAGGTCCTGGTGAACAACAAGCTGACCATAGGACAGCAACATCTCATACCAAAGGCAGCCGATAGCCTCCTGTGCAGCATTATGAAAAGCACTACCAGCACATGGAGAGAGGTAATCTTTCCCCTAAAAAAGAGCACTGGTAAAACCACGTCTGGAGTACTGTGCTTAGTTCTAGGCTACCCAGTACAAGAAAGAAATAGACTTAGTTAAGTGAGTTCAGAGAAGGGCCATAAAGATGATGAAGAGATTGGAACAACTCTCACGTAACAAGAGGCTCAGAGAGTTGGGACTGTTCAGCTTGGAGAAGAGAAGGTTCAGGGGGATTTTATTCGTGTGTATGAATACCTGATGGGTGGGAATGAAGAAGACAGAGACAAGGTCTTCTCAGTGGTGCCCAGACATAAAATAAGACGCCATAACCAAAAATTAAAAGAAAACATGAAACTTCATCTGAAGAAGAAAACACTATTTTACTGTGAGGCTGGTCAAACACGTTGGCCTGAGAGACTATGGAGTCTCTGGTGTTTTAAGACACTCAAAATGTGACTGGACATGGTTCACTGCAACCTGCTCTAGCTGACCCTGCTGGGGCAGGGGAGCCTGTGTTGTCTCATAGAGGTTCTTTCCAACCTCAACCCATTCTGTTGCATCAGTAGGCTGGTGTGCTTTATGAGGCCTACTCATTCAACTCAAATATGCATTTCTAGTGTTTAGAAGGCTACTACATTTCTGTTACAAGAAGCAAAATATCTCATCAACATCCTGAAGAAGGATGCAGGTGAACAGTGAAAATCAGACACGCCCAGTCCATTTGCTTGCCACACATCTCAGCATTACTTGCACACAAGCAGCTAATGCTTTTGTTCCCAAGAGCAGCAAAGCTCCACATATTCTATTAAAATAGCTTCTGTTCATTATCAATCTTGTTTCTGTTTTCTTGCCTAAAATGTTAGCTGTAGAAAAATAAGCCCTTCTTTTCTACGTAAATTGGGTATGCTCAGGTCAGAGTCAGAGCACCTCATTCTCATCTCTCTATACGAATTTAACTGACACAATCTGCAATCTTTAAAATCAAAGCTCATGTTAGTATCTACAAATGCAGTTTACTCATACTGGAATGCTAAACACTAAATACAAACACAATATAGTTAACAGCATGATTCTTGTTTTGCCTCACAAGTGCTAGACAGGGTTGCATTTCATGAATAATTAATTTCATGGTTATTCTAATTATATAATTTATTTATGAAGACAAGGCTCAACTTCACTCACAAATAAACAATTGTTCAGAAAAGGAAATATACTAGTCCTAGCTTGGCAGCTTTCTCTGGATCTCCTGTCACAGACTCAAGCCCAATGCTGTAAGAGTTCAGTTTTCCTTTGCTTTCTGCCTCATTTCCCCCTCTATACAAAAATGCTGCTGTCCTGTCTATTAATTAAAACACTGAGCCCTTTTTATTCCTTTTTCTGCCAGTATGTAAAGGATAGAAGAGCAAGTGCTTAATCTCCCTTCACTAATCCAGATACAGCTCTTGACTCTTGCAGCTTTCCTCTCTGGATGTCTCCATCTTGTACCTCTTGACATTTTCCATTTCAATTCTAACACAGGGTTCCTGTCACCCTGCATTACAGACAAGCTTCAAAGACCTTGGCTGTTTCCCTTAGGCTCTTCCTGTCATAGGTCTGCTTTGGGGTGTGCTGATGAAATCAGTGATACTTTGGGCCATGAATTTTTGAGCTTGGGAGTTTGCATTCAATAACCTATTCTTGAAAGCACTTTCATAGCATAATCTAAATTTCACTTTCATTTTCTGAAAACACCACGCTCTCCTCTCTCTGCAGTCAAATGTCTGATGCATTTCCATGACCATCCAACCAAACCACAAACGCCTGGACATGAATACATTCCCAAACCAGAGGCTTTGTAGAGATGAAACGGGACAGTATTGTGACAAATGTGTCCCGATTCATTGTAGGAAGCTAAAAGAAAGTAGTCACAACTCTTGTTCCCTCAGTAAAAGCTTGAAGAATAATTACAATTTTGTTTGGCTTTCCTCACCCTTTTTTTTTCCCCCACTCTCAGAAAGGCTATTTGGCTTCCAGTTCTGCCTTTCTGCTTTAGGCTTGCTCTGGCAAATCTTTCCTGCTTGGTGAGCTGTTAGCAAATTCTAGCATGCTATGGAGAGGTTGCAGCCAACAGCTTACTTACTTCTCCCAAAAGAGGGAAGTTTTGCTCATAACCCCTTTCTGACCACACAGGCTCCCTCCCCACTACTTTGCACTTCCCCAAAAATCGTTTGAACTGAGCACACCAAAGACTTTTTTTTTCCTCTATTTTATAGTTTTCTGTCAGGTCAGTGAATTGAACAGACTTGCAGGAGAAGCTGGCAAATGCCACAGCTCATGTAAGGTACCTCATGGGAGTTGGTTGAGAACAGGGAAGCAAGGAATTTCCTCTTTTTATAACAGTAAGCCATGAGATCAGCTCTCCCTTGCTTGTGAAATGGCAGTACGACACTGCTTACAACGGTTAACTCTGCACCTAAGAACATGCAGTTGCAGCTTTGGCTTGCAATTTGCAACTGTTTAACCCATTCCCGAAAACAAGAAGAAAGATACAATAATCTATAAAGATGTAAGTTACTATCTCATAGCTCTTTATACCTTAATTACCAGACAATGGTGCTAATCCTCCAAATCCATCCTTATTATGTCTAGAAAAGCTTAATCTAAATGTATGGAATCTAAATCTTTCATTATAGTTACATCAAGTTGTTTTTAAGGGTCATTTCTTTTAGAAATAAAGTTAAACCACAATGATACTCTCATCAGCTAACAGTACATTTCCAGTCATACCTGTGATTGTACTTGATATGATTAACGGCAGAATGACGACTTTGAGCATCCTCATCAGCACTTCCCCATGAATGGAAAAGTATATTTTACCCAGGTTAGTCAGTTTGCCATATTCTCGTACCAGCACGCCTACTCCAATACCTAAAAGGCACATAATAAAAAAAAGTGACAGCAATTAGCAGGAATTTATAGTAGAGACATGGGGGAAAAGGAGGAAAACCAGCAGAAAACAAGGAAAACAAATAGAGTGAGCAACAGACACATTTTTACAGACATGCTAGAAATTCTAAAGCAAATTAAAGAGAGATGTTTCTTTTTCTGTTTCATATGTCAATGACAGAAACAGTAATAACATATATCAATCTGAGCTTGGAAGATATCTTTGGAAAAGTCTTGATTATGCTCTCTGATTATCAGTTGAGTCCAGCAGTGACTTTTTATGTGGTTTCATAAGCTTCAGAAGACGTACAATCTACATTAAAAAAACCACAACAATATAATCCATAAGCACTACCAATTATTAAAGAAAGAGATACAATATAAATATTTTAGATAATTCATGTTGTTAAAAATGTCTATCCAGCAGCAACACTTTCAGCAACTGCAGCTCTAAGTGCTTAGAAAAGCATGTGACTACAATCACTATATTAATTTAATAATTTCCAGAAAATTGATCAACAAAAATATACTCAACATATTTCACACTATTTCCACTACATGACAGATCTGCAAAATATCAGACCGTAACTATAATCAATGACTGAGCCATAGTACAAGGTACCTTCATACTTCCTCTTATCTTTGGATTACACGAGTTATCAGATAGTTCTGGCTTCCTAGACAAATCACAGATAAGCATTCAACGAAAAGAAAATAAATCATAGGCCAAAAGATAAATTTCTTCAGTTTGACAGGAAACACTTTTATTTTCCATTTCAAATTATTTAGTACAGAAAACATGTTCATCAGTGTTTAGAAATCACTACGACTATTGTTTCACATACCAACTTCGTAATGCTTCAGTACTGGCTAAACTGAGTATCAAGAAATCCAATTTCTAACTGGATTCAACGAGAAAGACAGCGACTTAGAACCCTCCATTACTCACTGAGAGCTGAAAGGTCTTACTCATATGAACAGCAAGCTGCTAGTGCCCAAGCCACTTGCACATCTTCCCTGTTTTATTTCTGATGGTATATGAAGCATTTAAATTAGATGTTGTTTAAGAAGCTGGTGTAAAGGTTGACTAAACAGGCTTATAAGAAACATTCCTTAACTTAAGTGATCGAAGTTGTGGAGGCAGACAATACCAGATTTGGTTCAAAACCAAATCTAGGCAAAGGCATAGGCAACTGGTCCACACCTTTGATACTGAAGGAAATAGACAGGGATTCCCTATCCAGTTCTCTATTAAAATATAAACTCATAATTTCCTCTTCTAGAAAGTAAGAATTCTTGTAAAAATCCTCCCTAAAGATTCATGATAGCTGTGGTTTGTGCTAGTCTGTATACTATCTGAATGTTAGTTGATGCAGATCTGTAAACAGTCACCTTCACAGAATTTGTCTCTGAGAGCACAAAAAGATAACTAACCATCTTTTCTGCGCTATATGAGCACCACAAAAAAAAAGATCAAAGAAAACAGAGGCAGAGTATAAACTCCTACCAAGTCTTTCCTGTTAATAAAGAGATGGAAAGTGAATAACTTAACCTTTCAGGCAACCAGGCTGTTCTCAGCAACTATTACGATTTCTGATTTAGCTGTCATCTGTGCCAGTGAACATGGATACTTCAAATTCCTTGCAACAATCTTGAATGTTAATAGCCTTGAAGATGCTTGCAACATTAAATGCCCTTGATCAGTGAATGATAAGATACAATGATCTCTAATTCTAATCCAGCAAGTGAACTAAATACCTTGAAAATTACTAGTCTGTGCTCCAAGACAAGCTCAAGCAAGATAAAACTCTGTGAAATGGTTACACGTATTGAAACGAGTTATAAAGACTTTGATCCTAATAACACTGGTATAAACAGCTGGATCTAAGCATACAAGTAGTCTCCATGTTTGCAGACTATTCACATGATCTACGGTGGGCATCTGCTTAACTTGCAGCAAACCCACATCGTATGTTTACTAAAAGATGTGCAACATCACTTCACTTTGATCAGGTGTGACTAGGTGATGTTCTAATCGTGTGTCTTTACAGGTGATGACTATCACGGTTGACCAGCTCAGAAGTCTGATTATTGCACATTTAGCTGGATTACTAACAGATAGAAAGATCCATCCTCATTTTCACTCTTCAGAGTTCTCTTTTCCACTTCTTTGGATTTCACTACAAAAACTTCTTGTGTATTGTCAAAATTTTAGCAGTGTTTCCTTACGCTTTTTCACTCACATATTCATACTTGTTTAATTTTCTTGGGGGAGAGAATACTAGATATCTAGCGGCAGTAACTGAAAATAAACTTCCTTATTCCAACAATTCTCTTGAAATATTACTGTTGTCCCTTCCCTGTTCATCCTATTCCTTTACCAGACAGAGACCTTATATCCATATTAACTTGTGTAGCATGCCAAAATACAGTTAAAATGCAGCATCCTTTTAATTTAAGACAGAACCTAGCACAGACTGCTTGAATTTAGCATGGAAATACAGGAAGAAATTTTATTTTGTAGCAGTAACAGAAGAAGGTTAGAAAGTTACCAGAATAAATTTGCTTATGTGTTTGGAATGGGCACATACAGAACTTTTCAATGCTTAACTGGAATCTTCTTCCTTGGAATTACAATACAGAGAAAGAAGTGTGGCCTATCATAAATGTATTCCACACAGTCACAAGTACCTCTAACACCACACTGATTACAGCAGCCCTAAGCAAGTGCAGACAAAAGTCTTATGAAACATTAATTTCTCTACAGAAATGCTACTGAACCTCAACCACTCCATCTGTCTTCTTTTCCATGCTACATTGTTTTCATTTTCCACCCCCTCCTCTTGCCCACATGGCTAAGTTAGGTTAGGATTTTTACCACGAGAATAATTCTCTACTTACAGCTCAATGGCACATGTCACTTAAAGTCTGGATTTCTGCAACACTGGGCAGAACAGAAGAATGAAGGCAGAAATATATGTACAATTCAATGTCCTTGATCTAATTTTCTAAAGGCAAATATCTCGTCATGACCGTCCATAGCACAGCACATGCTCTATAGATAGCATGATGTCTACATTTTCTCTCCTGGCAGCCACAGACAGAAAGCGAAAGATGCAGTCTGGGTCCCTGAACTACAACAGATGAAGAGGCCACAGGACCCTTCTCCTGTCTGAACTCATATGAAACAACACATGCCATGCTTTTACTCCTTAGCACTGGTCTTCCAAGTAGCACACAGTCTTTTTACAACCTGGTAACAGACAGAAAACCCTTCAAAGAAATAAATGCAGACTAAGAAGTGATGGGTGAGGGTGAGAAGAACAAGGGAACAAAAACAGAGCGGAAGAAAATTACTGAAAATGAGCATACCAAGAAAAATTTCTTGGCATTCATCTCCCCATCAATCCCAGGAGTCCTAGTATAAAAAGCCAGAGTGTCACGCTTCCTCTGTGTGGCATGACCCATGTTTTGTCTTTACCTAGGGGAAGGGGAGCAGGAAGTACTGCAAGGAGATAGCACTTGCAACTAGCCGTACTGCATGTAACGCTTGATCCATGACATCCGACAACCTTGAGGCATTGACAGCTGTGTGTAATGAGGCAGCAGAACCAGTCTGGCCTGCATACGTGCGTGCAGTGAGTGAACCACAGCAATCAGGTAAAATGTGTCTTGGGAGACCATTCTGTTGCAGGTTCTGTATATCTCTAAAGTTCACTCTGACATTTGGGTATCTAGTGAATACTCATTTAGCACAATCTGCCCTGCACACAGAGTATGCCTTTTTGTACACTGCTGTTGTTTCTGAAATGCAAATCTTTTGCATGGGAACAACTACAGGACTACGACATTTTTCTTCAAGTACTGTGCTGCAGTTCATGACACAGATGTGGAAATGAGTAAGAAGAGAAATACATAAACTGTTCCAACAAATTTCATAATCTGTCTGCTCACCTATACTAGCACACATTGGGAGTGTCATGGATTGTCCTATAGCTATTGTAAATTCATATAAGAGTGCTGTTGTCTCAGCAGCCATCAGAGCAACCAAATATGGAGACTAGTTACAGTATTTCAGGGAATTATGGCTAAAGACTTCATTCCCTGGATCCTGAGGCCTTTTTTGTATAATTGTCTGAGTTCAACACAATTTAGATCTTGAATTTGAAAACCTGGAACCCCCAAGCAGCTGAATCTGTTCAGGATGAAGCAACTGTAGTTACCTGCTTTACTTCATTACCATCATGGGTTAGATGCTCTTCAGAACCCGATCACATCTTTGATGACAAGAACGCATGATACTACTTCACTTTTTTTACCTTCTCTCACAGATGAAACAATTCACAATTTAGAAACAAATAACAAAAGTACACACATAGACATGTCTGGTCCTATTTCTCACAGACAGAGAATATAAAACAGATAAAATAACGTGTTAGGGATACTAACATGTTATTTGCACTCATGGATGACGACATTGACATAGGATGCACAGTGTTAACTGGCAGAGAGTTCTCACTCCACCAATGTGCGCAACACTGCGGAAACAGCATATCGCCTTCAACTCCCACTAACTTCATTACGGGAATGATCCTTAGGAATGAACCATAAAGACGACGAGAAAAGAAATCCAGCATGTATTTCTGGAAAACATACCATCTGTTTTGTAAAATGTTCTGTTCTGAATCACACCGAACCCTTCTCTGAAAAAAGTTGTAGTATTTACTTTATCTGTTTTCACATAATTCAAGCATGTAGAAACTCCCCTTCACTGGAGCAAAATTAGTGATTCTGGCTGATACTGAAAGACGCTAGAGGAATTATAAGAATTTTGCTTTGTTACGGCACTGAAAGGTGAAAAAAATATGGGCATTTTCCATGGTTCAAGCCTAATATTATTTAATTGTGCTGCGGCAACACCAACCGTGCTACTAGCAAAGTGACTAAGCTTTTTATAATTTCACATGATATGCTGTTCATGTGATAGACTAAAACACAACTACTTCTATCATATTGGTGGGTCTTAATTGGATTTCTTTACAGCATATGATTAATTGGACCGAAAAGGCTGACACAGGAAGTTCACTAACTTGATTTGAAACATCATACAAAGAATTCAATATAAACACCTTAAATTGCAGCACAGGCAGGCAAGATTTTTGCAGTCTATGATACAGTCTGAGTACTTCTCTAATATTTTATAAAATGCACTTTTTTCCACTCTCTCTAGAGCTTCTGTAATGTCACTGGCTGTCTCAACTACAAAGAAAGACAAAGTGCAAACTATGTAACACTAAAATAGAGTGTGTAGAAATTCTTGGTTGTTCTTGGTTGCAATAACACTTATAAACTCATTATTTCAGCTTATTAATTCAGCTCTCTTTGAATTATTTTTAACATTTTCTAATGTTATGCATTTTACTTACATTTTACTTGAAAATTAATATTCCTTCTAATAAACATACTGACATTGACAGAAAAAAGCAAGATTCTTAGAAAACTGCAGGCAACTACTGAGGTAGGATTAAGAGGGGTATAACTGCATGGCAACTGATCTTAACTCTCTGGAAGCTAGTGTTGCCTACGCTACCAGCTTACTTATAAAGATATGTGAAGAAAAGTCCTCTCAGAAATCTTTCAGAAGAAGAAAGTTCCCAAGTCAGAACTTGGTCTACTGAAAAATATGTAGTAGGAATGTATTGAGGGAAGGTATGCTCATTCCTCCACTGTGGTGAGACCCCCTGTGTCCTCTCTCTGAGGTTAAGCTGTTGAGGGTGCAGCGGCTGTAAATTCCTTCACAGAAATTACAAACTGTCATCTGACTGCTGTGTGTGGAAAGTTTGGGTGGACAGTGACTCCCTCTGACAGACCATCAGGAACGAAGGCAAGGTGGACCCCCGGCCAGAGGGGTAAAAACCAGCTTCTCCAGTGTAGGATACTCCCCTTTATTGACAGCAGGTGTAAAGGCTGCTACGATTGGCAAAGCTGTTCTCCTGTAGGAACCTATGCTGATAACACCAAGCGGCCTGTAGCAGTCACAGATAACACAGAGCAGCTGCTCAGCATTGCAGCCCTGCACAGTACTCACTCCACCCTTAGACAAATCAAGGGTAGTTATGTCATTCCGCCAGGAAAAGGCAAATAATGACCGTTCTTTAGTGACAACGCGTGACTATGGTTCTGCTGAATGCTGGACCTGTGTTGCCCCAAATCACCAATGTACAGATAGCTAAGCAGTCTGATAATGCATGACTCCTCTTGGTCTCCTAGTTTCCTCTCACTTATGTAAATATGTTACATATTAATTTCATGAGGATATATATTCTCCAAATAGTTCCAGTATACAGATGTAACTTCTACCTGAGAAAACCAAGATAAAAGACTACAGCTGAAGGAAAGAAAAAAATTTACAAACGTGCTTATCTGTATATGTATCCCAGTACACTAGAGAGAACATATTGTTAACATACAGAAAAAGTACGAGAGGTGTTGTGAAGAATTTGTTCCATTGTTAATCCTTAACTCTGTTAAGATAAATTAAGTGGTATCGGAGATACAAATCGCCTCTTTCACAGTTTTTCAACAAATTCAGTGACTGTTAGATTTGTGAAGTACAGAACTTAATCTTAATATAATAAATACCATATTATAAAGCTTACACATAAATTAAGTAATCTGCAGAAAACGATAGTTCTTTTGCAGCAGCTATACAACCTATGTTTCCTCATTAATTCGGGTGTCTCCTGGTGAAAGCACCTGTTCTCTTGGGAAAGACTGTGCTAAACTCATCGAGACTTCTGGAAAAGTGAACTCAGACAGGACCACATGCAAAGAAAGACTGTAGAGTGAGGAAGAGAATGAGGACCATACCTTCTGAAAAGAGATTAAAGAGCTTAGTTTGTCCAACAGGGCTGAATGAACTAGAAGTGCAGAAAATGGCTAAAGAGAAAAGGAAGAGTAATTTTTTAACACACAGATGCATATTGAACCTGAATACATTTAGACTGGAAATTGCAAGGCTTTCATCAATCAGGCTGATGAATATTGCTTCCTAGGAGGACAGGCAGCACCAAGAAGCCTACAGAGGTTTCAGGTGCAGCATGATGTTACAGAAGTTTATATAAAGTGATGTAACCTGAAGCAGCAGTTGACTAGATGTGATAAGCCAGGATGTATATCTTTCTATCTCATATTCCTGTGTTCGACAGTAAAACTGAAATGTAATGTGTCAATGGCAAATCACTTTTCTTCTTTTGCAGATCTTCCCTACGAACCCTTTCAGCTGTCACTTCTGAAACCACTACCACTCTCTTTCACCCCACCCACTGGTAACTTGGATGTCTTCTTGAACTAAAACCTCTCTCCCCGGCAGTCATTCAGACATGTACGGGTCTTTGCTTCCTCCATGTCTCCAAATCCACTCAATTTTATAAAATAGTGCTTTCATTTGGATCGTTTTTGTCACTAATTTCTGATGGCACCATGTCCCCAATTCTGGTGTTACCAGTGTCTAACATTTTGCTTACTCAGCCTAACATATTACTACTCCAATGGCACCATTCCAATCCCCCTCAAAAAAAACATAGCTTCTCAGCCTTTCTTGTAAAAGCCTATTGACCCTCTGTTCTCTTTTTGTAACATTTGTTTGCTATCCCAAAGCTATCTGAGCACTATTGTACATCCTTTACAGTCCAAGAGATATTAGCTCAATAGAGCACATAAGGAAAAATACACCTTCATTTAAGACCCCTGAAACACATAAGAAACTAAATGGTTGGCAATGGTATAAGAAAGGTGAAAGGCTAGTAACTGGGAGTATCTGCCAGATTCTGACCTTTGTTACAGCTTCTGTTTTAAACTGTGATGAGAGAAGTAGTTAACAGGACATACCGTTCTAGCTGTCTCCTTGCTGGAAGGGCAATGGAATGATCCTGACTGTAATAAATTGAGATATGCAGCTGGAAAGCCAATTTAGCAGAAACTAAAGAGAGACAGATAGTGACATGCAGAAACATCATCGTTCTGAAACTAATGAGGACTTCAAAGAGTTGAGAAATCAGAGATATGACCTAGAAGAAGAGTTCAGATTAAGCAAGGCCAGGTTGTTTGTGGTTCCAAAAGCACGCAAGGACTAAGAAATGGCTGTTTTGTAATACCTTGTGAATATACATATATAAATAGAAATTGTTATCAGACATCACATTTAATGTTCTGGTATGCCATCAGAGTCTCATGAAATGTGCAATACGTGGAAGAACAGTAGGAAGAAAATTAAATCTGACACACTTAGTCCAATATAGCCCCGATGTTCAGTGTAATATATGATACAGATATGATCTCACACCATGAAACACTGCTGTAGGGACATAAGTAAGAACATCTTCCACAAATCCTGTAAGGCTTTTGTTAAACAAATAAACAAACAAAACGTAGATTTGCAAAGAGTGCAAGTGTTGTTTGTGAATTGTCTCAACTTGTATATTATCTGTTTGCTGGGCTACATAAGAAGCAAGCATCTTTACACCTTCTTAAGATATAAACAGAAATCAAAAAAATACTTTTGCAATTACATTGCAGTATTATCTCTTTAAATGCAATTCTGAAACTGGAAACAGTAAATATTTTGCTGGTACTAGTATTTGTGTTACTGTTTCAAATGGAAAGAAATATTTTATTGGACTTTGCAGAGAGTAAATTTGACCTTCAGGCTGACACCCTTCAAAGCTCTTTTTACTTAAAGGCTCAGCTCTAGTGGTAGTTTCTCTTCATTCACATAAAATGAAAGCCAGGTTCTCTGTTAAAGCAAGGCACAAAACACACAGACAGACAACAGGAAAACATTTTACATGCCAGAAGAACAAATAAAGTCAGGATTTTTCTGCTTCAAATTAACTCAAGAGCAAAAGAGGCAAAATGCCTAACTTCAGCTATCTTTGGTTTCTTTTGTTGGCTGAGTTTCGGGCTTAGAGCATTTCTGATCCTCAGTCGTATGCAAAACTCTCAAGATGAAACTGTTGGCCACTCCGTATTTTACTTTCTGTCTTTAAATTCAGACGTTATTTCAGAATTTCTGTGTTCCACACACTTCTAAATGGATCTCATTCTGTAGGCAAGTTGTATGCACAGAGAAGAACAGAAAGATAAGCATCACCACTGTCTAAAGAGGCATAAAAAATCATAAGTATAATTCATGCTGCTCTAAATCACACCAAGAAGAAAACAGAGTCTTTTGACAAATTTCCATGCTACCATAGTTGATTCAGGATTTCTGGTCTTCACGTGCTATAAATTGCAAAATTAATAAAATTTTATCCTTCAGAATTCAAGAACAGAATCAGATGTCAGCTTTATAACTGCACTTGCCTGAAACTGACTCCATATGCAGAGACATTACTCCATACCCAGAAACATTACTCCATATCCAGAATGGTCTCTTTTATTTTAAAATTACACTTGTTAGAGATAGAAACAACTTGCTGGGAGAAAATGAAAGACTTTCCAGGTGTATATGGTTTAGGGGCAGTAGGCTACATTTGCAAAAGCAACTTCCCAACCTTAGGTGGTGAGATCCCTGCATTCAGAGTGGCCTTCTCTGTGACAAGAGAGCATCAATAGAGTGATATGTTACTAATTGTTCTGCTATTGTCTTTGCCCTGCGAGACATTCATTCTTGTAAGAACGCCTGGTGGGTTTCCTTTCCTAGGATGAGCTGACACTGCTCTGACAAGGATGAGCTGACACTGCTCTGACATGGATGCATTTTAAAGGAACCAGTGCTTTAAAAGCGGCAGTCAATTCCCCTTGTATATGATTACAGAGGGTACCTAGCCTTTCTAGCTGCAGCTAGCAGACGTGAATGCACCTGACATTTTTTTTTCTGAACACAGACCTGTGGCCAAAAAAAAAAATATATTCTTATAGAGAGACATTGCTACTTAATATTAGAATATTGTTCACAAAGGCTTGTAGTGATAGGACAAGGAGGTATGGGTATAAATTGGAGAGAGGCAGATTTAGGCTAGACACAAGGAAGAAATTCTTCACAATGAGAGTGGTGAGGCACTGGCACAAGTTGCCCAGGGAAGGTGGCAACCTTTCCCGGAGGTGTTCAAGGCCAGGTTGGATGGGGCCTTGGACAACCTGATCTAGTGGGAGGTGTCCCTGCCCATGGCAGGGGTGTTGGAACTACATGACCTTTAAGGTCCCTTCCAACCCAAACTATTCTATGATTCTGTGAATATTAGAATATAAAATAATAATTTTCTCATTAAGATTAAAGAGATAAAAAATATGGCACAGGGACTGCTGAGGCAATACCATAAAGCATAAAACAGAAACTCCAATGGCTGTTGCACTCATCAGATCTGGGTAAACAGCTATAGCTGCACCACCCAAAGCTTCTTCAAACTGGTACAGGTAGGAATGATGTATACTTTAAACTCGGTCTCAAATGCGGGGAGAAAGGAGGTCTGATGCTAGCTCCAGTCTTCCAAAAAGGGAACTGCAAGCACCGCGTGTGATCCTGCGGACACCGAATAGACTTCAGAGCATGCTGCAGATGCTGCCCCGCCACCTCAGCTTCCTCATCCCTCCGCTGAGGGCGCCGCCTGCCGGCGGGCTGTCCGGCAGCACCTCGGACAGCTCCCGCTCGGCCGCCGTCACCGTGGGTGTGCGGGGAGGGGAGAGCAGAGCGGGGTCAGCCGCACAGCGCAGAACTGCTCTTCAATGCATTTATGCGCCTTTGACCAACGCGATTTGTGGCTGGCTGAAGAGAGGACACCAGCCGTTCACAGCCTCCCATGACTGGAGGCTGCATGAATCTAAATACTGCACTTCTCATGTCTTCCTCTTGAATATCTGAACATTTCCAGTGTCCCACACAGGTGCAGTTAAAAAACCCAACCGGTTTAGGCTCACAGGCATCTGATGTTCTGAATTTGTTTAGGAAATGATGGACAGATATTACGTTGAGGGACAAATACAACTACTTGTAACCTGCAAATTTACGCGAACCAAATCCCCCCAGAAACATGCTCCCCAGCCACAGAACTATTACCAAAAAAAGGCAAATTACTATTACTATTACTATTACAAAAAGATATTGGCCTATCAGATTCAAAAAATATAAGTACTCAAAAAACCTGCAATCTACTTGTGTATACTTTCTGAACACACACAACGATCTCTGCTTTAGTATAGTGTGCTACTGCAACTCAACACCTGAGACCATACGTACTCAAATTACTTACACTTTTATTTCCACTGCAATAAAAAAGCAGTTCTGCTGAATAACTGCTGAGAACTATAAGCTATTACACTATGGCCCACAGACTAATGAATAAGTATTTGCACATCATCAGCCTTTCATGATTGGCTTGGTTATGTTGCAGCAGTGACCTCTTGGAAACAAAGTGATACTAAAAAACAGATGCTCCCTAAGAATGCTATGAAGCATGACTCAAACTCTCCTTTTGCAACTGTCCTTTGGCAACTTGTTTCAGAGTGAGTAAATTTCAGGTCTATTTCTGGTTTATTTTGACTTGATTGCATTAACTGGAAGAAATATAACCTTCTTTATCAAAAGGCTGAAGAAACACTTCAAGTAAGTCCACTTTTAAACTGCTTTGGTTACCTCAGCTGCTTTGAGCTCAGTAAGGCCCAGGTAGGAAAAAAGATACAAGATCTACCTCCTTTCACAGTCACCTACACCTATGTGAGGCTGCAACTCTCCTGCCCTCCCTGCCTCCTAAAAAAGGGCAGCGAGACAGGGGAGGAACTGATGACGCTACACCTCACCTTTGAGTCAATGGTCAGCACACAGGACCCACTGCATTCCTTATATATGCAGTAGGAGCTACTAAATAACGAAATCCCTTCTCAGGCTGAGCATTCAAGCACATCTATCACTGAAACTATACAAACCTGAACCCTGAGAATTAGCTCTGCATCTGAAATACAGTCAATTTCAGACTGCAAATCTGAGTTCATGGATCTCTCCACATCAATTTGATGATCTGAAACAGAATCTCTACTAAGGTAAGAAAATTAGCCTCTTAAGCCTTGAGCTTTGTTTTCTTAGAGAAATACATACAGGCGTTTTCACTAAGAAGACATGATATCCTTAAGATATTTTGTGTACAGATTTTAAATAACTCCCCCCCTTCAACTGCTATAAAAGAAATTCCAATGTTTTTGAAGATGTAAATGCCAGGCAAATGATTGAATGCTTCAAATATGACACAGAAAATAATTACTCTTGAGGGATGAAGCATTTGGAATTCCTAGGTGTTTATGCCTCCTCTTGTCAAAGACGCACACAAGTAATGAGGAAAATGTTTCAGCTTATAAGGGTATTAGCAAAGATAAGCATATCTCACTGGGATGCTAAACACAGTTCTGATAGTGATGAACAAAAATCATGATTCCATATGACAGTGCTAGAACATCAGGCACTTTGCAGCACAGCTGGACAGTTTTCACAGCGCACTTCCACAGCTGCGTGGATTCAATATCTCCACTCCTCACTCAGGCATGCATTTCTGATAGGTCTAAACATATTTTCTGCTTTCAAAATGGTGACAGTATTCTGTTAATGAATGCTAAATTGTTCCTCCAAACTAAGTAGATTAATAAACCTCAGAGCAATTTCCCCCTGTATATTAAAAAAGAACAAATATGTAAATTTAATTAAGCAGGGATTGCAGACTCCAAGTATATTACAAACATTCCTCAACAAACCTGTAATAAAAAGAAAAAAAACAATTCAACTGATCCATCCTTACAGGAGTTTCACTGTTCTACCTGTGTAACTCATTTCACCTCCAAGAAATCTTGAAAATGCAGCAGATACATAGCTACTTGAAAAATGTAATTTGGTCCAAAGCTCAATGAATTTTTATGAAGTCTCTCTTTGCCCTATTATTGAGCTCCCCTGAGTTCTGGCCTTTTAATTACAGTGTAACAGGTAGGGAATTCCAAAGATACAGGTATTTGGGTGCCTGGCACTCTTTCACTGTGAATTCCCATAGGGTGTTAGGTGGATTAGCACTTTGTACGCAGAATTCAAAAATCTTTCCTCTTACTAAAGAGGAGAATCAGAACAGAGATCTTTCAAACACTGAATGCACAGAGAAAAACATACAGGTACGCATAGTTACACCTCTGATCGCAGCTTATAAATAGCTAGGTAGAATTAAAAAAAAAAATAATTATTTCCCAAACAAACACGCACAGAAATAGACCATGTTCCACCCAACGTTCAAATCAGCAGAAAATTGATCTGAAATAGACCCATCAAACATCAAGCGCCGTTAAACGAAGTATTTAAAGCAGCACGTCCCTACAGCAGCAACAATGCAAAGGAAGCTCCACTTGCTTGGCATCAAAATAATCACCAGCAGAAGATGGAAACGGTGTGTAACCAGGACTAAAGATCCTTCCTACGGAAAAATATTTTCAGCCATGACGTCTGACGGCTTCTCCCGGGCCTTTCGCCCACCTTTTCTTCACAAAATCGCGTTCAACTCAAGCGGAAGGGAAACCCTCCCGCCTTTACCGCGACACCCTCGAAAACCCCGCCGGGAGCCGGGTGGCGTCGCCGAACTTCTCCATCCTGGGCCAGCAGAAGCCCCTCGAGGCCAACCCCCGTCCCCGCGGGATAACTCGGGGATCCCCTCGGCTCGCCCGCATCGCGCCCCGCGCTCACCCATCAGCACGGCGGCCACCGTGCTGATCAGCAGCCAGTTCTTCTTGAAGAAGCCCAGGCAGACGCATCTCCTCCTGCCTCCCTTCGCCATGGCGGTGAGCGGCGGCTGCGGGGCGACCGGCCCGGGCGCGCTCCCCACGGGCTGTGCGCGAGCGCAACGACAGAGCGCGGCGGCTGCGCCTCAGCGCCCCGAGCGCGGCCCCCGCCCCCCTCGCGTGACCGGCCCCGCCCGCCCCCCGCGAGCCCGGCGCGCCCACCCCTCTGCCTGCCCCCGGCATAGCGAAGATGCTGCTGTCTCTGCGTGCCTGCCCCCCTGCACCCTTCTGCACCCCCCATACATGCCTGCCTCTCTGCACCGCATACACGCCCAACCCCTCTGCACCCCCTGCGTGCTCACCCTTCTGCTGCCCCTACATGCCCACCCTTCTGCCTGCCCCCTGGCATGGCCACCACTTTGCACCCCCCCATACACGCCCACCTCACTGCACTATGCATGCCCACCCCTCTGCACCCCCTGCATGCCCTGCATGCCCACCCCTCTGCACCCCGTACATGACCACCTCTCTGCACTCTGCATGCCCACGCCTTTGTACCCAATGCATGCCCACCCTTCTGCTGTCTCTACATGCCCACCCCTCTGCCTGCCCCCTGGCGTGCCCACCACGCTGCACCCCCTGCGTGCGCCCCCCATGCACCCCCCTACCTGCCTGAAGCACTTCAGCTCCCATGCCCCACAGGTCTGGGCTGCCAGGCACGGCAAGGGGAGGAAGGGGCAAAGGAGGCTGGTGAGGTGCTGTGCCCAAACCCCGCTGCCTCGGCTTGCTTCCCTGCTCCTGAGCCCTTTATGGCCCAGGCTGACCCCCGCCACTGAGTTCTGTACCAGAGAGTTGACAAGCCAGCCTCCACAATGCCTGACCCCGTGCCAGGGGAGAGTTTGTCTCCTGGCGAGGCCTTTGTGCCCTGCCAGGTGTCCTCCATGTCCTGCATGGTGGTGAAGGAGGCCAAAACCTTCAGGCAGAAAGTTGGTCCTGGCTGTTGGGAAAGCCACTAGTCGTTACGCTGAGGACAATCTCTGGTTGCATTTTAAGGGGAAATGATCTGCCCTGTACTTCTGCTATTAGAGTACAGAAATGGTTAGTAGGATTTCCCACTGGAGATTTATCCTGGTTAGTTTAAGTACCAAAATTGTGAAGCAGTATGTATTTCTCCATGAAACCCCTTCAACCCTCCCCCAACCATAAATGTGATTAAGATGGGTATAACATTGGGACCCGGTTTCCCGTGGGATTACAGTAGGATTTTCAATATCTGTTTATAAAATTGTTGATTATGATTTTCAAAGTTGGAAATCAATTGGTAAATGTAAGCAAAGAAAAAACCCTGCTGTTCTCTTGCTGGATGACATGCAGGACAGTGCAAAATGATTTAATTTATGTTATTTAATTACACTTTACACTATTCATTCCAAAACACAGAGTAGTGAAGTTTGCTTAGTTTCTGTCGGTGATGACTGAGTACCTAACACCTGTAGTAGATCAGCAAAACCAGCAACTGAAACCTTCTCATGTTTCCTCTTCACATGGGTCTGGCTGTTCTGAGTGAAAGCTTAGGAAAAGAGACAAATATGTACCTTGCTGAGACAGGGAAGAACACTGAAATCCACCTCAATGAGAAGCAAGAGCCATCATCTATCCCAACTGTTAAAACCTGGAGTTGGCTGCATGAATTTATAGAGTGGCTCCAAAACAAAAGTGGACTTATTTTTCAAACTGCAGTAATTTGTCTGCATCTGTCACCATGAGGGAAATGCAATGAAAAAAATAAAAGAAAGGCTTGCTGTAGAAAGGAAGTAGATGAGTATCACATTAATTTAATTAAATCATGAAAGGTTCTAGAGCACTTCAAAGGAAAGCTGGCATACTGTTACAAAGCCACAGAAAAAGCAAAATGAAAATAACCGATTCAAGGAAACAGTAAGGAACATGATGACTGTGTCCAGGATTTGGTACACAAGTGTGGCAAAGTGTGAGGGGCACTGAAGAGACACAGGGACAAAACATGCACGTGGGGTTTCAGGGTGGTCAGGATCAGGCTTACCCTGTGCAGAGGAGCTCTGGCCTCGGTTCTCACTGCCACAGAGTGTAATTCTTTTAATTTCATCCCACGTATACTGGGAATGTCAGATATTGCTTTCAGTAAGTAAAAGGTGTGATTCGTCGCAGTTGGCAGGGAGGTGGTGCCTTTCTGGACAGTAGCAACAAAACCAGATGCAAGACTACTTCATAATTTAGACCTTCCTTTGATCCTGCTGGCTGTTCATTATCTCATGTATCCCTTCTTAAAACTTGCTCTGTTTTTTCTCCTGAGCTGTTTTGATGAGTTAAAGGAAATAACTACAATAAAATGGTTCCTGAAAACTAGATAAAATTAACTTACAGTTTACTTCTTCCTCCATGGAGTTTCCATGGTTTGCATGTTTTTCTTAATGCTTTAAGCTTCTTTTTTTTTTTCCCCCACATTAAGGATTTCACGGTACATTTTTTGGAAGAGCTACAATTGTCTGCAGCACTTTTAACTTGAAAAGATGCCCTCCTGTTGCTATAAAGCAATGTGATTGTAGCTGATACATGACATCCCGGAGCTAGCAGTATCTTGGAGGAGCTGTGCAACCTTAGAAAAATCATGATACAATTATGCTATATAGCTTGCAAAGGCTAGAGACATGTCATATTTAAGTGTTCTGCGACAACAGAGCAACATATATTGAATTCTGTTGAAGACCACTGCACACTTTGTTTCCTGTCAAAGTACAATGCTTCTGTTCTTTCTTACTAGTGTTTTGTCTCTAAAAATATTCAAGAAAAAAAGCGTGCCAAACTCAAGGTTTTTTTCTCAATAATTTGTATTCCTTTTTTCACTCATCAAATGTAATTCCATGGGCATGACCTTGAAAAAAAAAGGAATTGATAACTTACGGTGTCCATAGCAACTTTAAGAAGTATTTTTAAAAAGTCTTAGGCAGGTAAAACAGAGGTGTTTAAAATCTCGATAAGCAAGCTGTTTTTTATTTGGTCTTCCTACTATAGAATGACAGACATTGGCTTTCATCCTGGATGTAGAGTCATGCTGGCAGTTTCTGCATGGGGAGCCATAAAAGAAAAAACTGTAATAAAAGTGTCCCAATAAAATGGAAAAGAATTAAAGGTAGCCCTGGCCCATGGATCATTCTTGAAATACTGAGGTTATTTTAAAAATTAACTCAGGTATGGAAAAAGACCAAAAGAACTAATACCTTGGGAGGCTAGCTGCCTGCACAGCTACTGAGCACAGCTGCTGAGCAAACAAAAATCTAAATTCTATTTAAGCTACTTCTAGGTTTGTGTGATTTTGAGACACCTTGTAATAACTACGAAATAATTGGGATGCATGTGTGAAAAAATCATAGATGTCAACAGACTTGATGTGCGGAGATGATAGGAACACATTCTTTAGCTATATTGCTCACTGTTAGAAAAATCTCAGAGCAGATCATAGGTAAGGTTGTATGCATGGCAATATGCTTTTATTTTTTGTTTAAATTTTTTTTTTTAGTGTTAGTGAAACACAAAGAGATTTCAAAGTCTGAATATTTGCCTGGGAAAAAGTGACGTGCATTTATATGCATGATTTTTCTGTTTAAGGCTAAGCTCATCCAGGTTACTTTGCTGTAGACCTAGGATCATACATAAATAAATAGTATATTGAGAAGTTATTACCACATGGTGACCTGCTATATGTGTAACCCTGTGTTTCAACATCATTTTCAACCTGTACAGCTGCCTTAACATTTTAAGAGAATTATTTAGGAATGTATCAAGTAATTTCACAGGCTGGGAATACTTTTAGATTTTTGAGATATTTAAGTGTTTCAATGCTGGGAGATGCAGACGGGTCCTATAGGAACACCACAGCATAGTACAATGTGCATCAAGTGGAAGCTTGCCCATTCATACCCCGTAAAAAATCCCTTCAGGGACTGTAGTTAGGAGACAAAAGAGAAATTGAGTTCAATTGAGTTTTACTTATTCAATCCTTCATTTTTTTTAACCTATGTCAGCCTACTAATAATTTCTGTAAGCTTTGTTGACAGTTGATTTGTTGCACAGAAAACAAAGGAAATGCTGAAATTGTAGGTATTGCATTTTAAAATGTTTTGATAAAACAACAATATTTAGGAAAGATTTCAAACCCAGGTGCTAATAATCTACCTATACTGCAAGTAGAATAATTGGGCCAGCAGCTGTGTAAATCCAGGTGCATATCGTAGTAATAATTTTAGAAATGTTTCTTCCCTTTTCTTAATTCTTCAGCCAGTTAAATGCCCATTAAAAGAGCTAGACCAACATGACTATGAACAGTTTTCCTTCCTACTTACAGAAAATGTCAAGGATGAGTATGAATAACACATGAATTTCTTACAGCACCCTTCTTTAGCCTCCTGCAAGAAGGAATTATGGTAGTACTAAGAAATTAATCTATTTTACACAGTGATCAAAATTTTTTGAGTTTTTGCAAAGCATTTAAAAATGCTTGGCAGATAACTTCAGCATGGCAGGGATGAGGCTTGTGTGGAAGGATGGCAAACTTTTATTCAAGTTGATTTTTAAATGTTCATAGAAATTCATAAATGTATTGTCAATAACTGATGGATAGGACCAGCTGTGATAGGATTAGAGAGAGAAGATCAATACCTCTGCAGTCTAGAATGGAGGCTGACTTGGATTTTGGCAATGGCTTTCCACCTGCTGACTCAGAAATGTGCACTGCTCAAGGCAAACGGGAATTTGAACTGGACCTGATCTGTGTTTCCAGGATTCTGGGGCTGTGGATCTGGCATTACTGTTTGCAGATGGGACTTGCTACTGGCTGTTGCAAAAGAAAAAATACATTCAATATTGCTCTTTGGCACACTAATACCTACAAGGCACCTCCACCTCAGAGCAAGGGTTACTTCACAATAGCAACGGCTTTTGACCTTGACAGTCATATAAGAAGGCTGAATCCTTATTGTACTGGTAATCAGCTCTTATAATCTTGAAGAACTGAGAGGTAAAAGTAAGTTAATCAAATACCATTTTGTTAGTAGAATAATAAATTGGTCCCCAAATGAAGGTGGTGATATTCCCTTGCCATGTTGGTATAACATCATTTATGTGTGCAAAGTGCATACTCTATGGTGGCAGTGAACATAGGGCAAAGTATAGGATAATATTATACTGCTGCTCCAGTAATTCTGCAGAATGACTCATTATGCAATATATTATATATATAGCTGCTCTAATACATATGTAATTATAAAATTATTGATTATTGCAGACAGTTGCTCTTTACCACTCTTCACAAATGGCATAAATGAAATTGGAGGGCTCTGTTCACCCACACGCCATTTGGAGACTTATTTTAATGAAGACATAATGAAGCAGAATACTTTCTTGATAGAACATAATGATAGCAAATGACAAAATTATTTTAAAGCTCAAGTATCTTGCTAAGACGTTGAAATGGATGAGTGAGTGAACAGTAATTTGGAGAACATTGAACAAGTTCGAGGAAATAGGTTAATTTAAATACCCATAGATCTGGAGGATGAAGTGGAGAAAGGCATTTGGAATTATTTGCTATGCAACTCTCAAAAATTAGCTACAGGCACATGATCTGATCTTCTGGCTTATTTCAAGAGCTTGAAAATGCTCAGTGTTCCTGACATCCTTTCTAGCCAGACAATCATTAAGTTGCCAATTTGTCACCAGGAGCTCGATCACAAGACTCAGAGTATTAGTGGGCTGTGTTTAAGCTTTAGCATTTTCAGTTGCCGGAACACATTTGAATATTAACTTCCAGCTGTAAACTGAGATTCTAGCCCGAAGAGTGTAAAGAAAAAGTTGAAAAATACAATTGTAATGCACTGCAAACACTGTGAAGGCAAGCAGAGCTCATCTTTTATCATTGTTTAAAATCTCAGGATGTTTAAACCAGCCTCACTGTTTTCTAGGGAATGACTCATAATTCTTTAATATTTTCAGTTGGCAGTCCTGTTCTGTACACATCTAGGGAATTGTAGTCATTCTTGACAGTCTTATTTTGCAGACTCTAAAGTCTCTGTGAAAGGAACATCACTTCAGTCTGTATTTAATTATTGCTTTTTCTAACAGAGTTCTGCTCCACAATTGGGTCTTGGGTCCCTTTCTTCTTCATCGTCATCATCATCACCCCCCCCAATAATAACAATAATAATAATAGTAGTAGTAGTAGTAGTAGCAACAACAGCATCTCTAAATAATAATCAGTGCAAGGCCATTTGCAGTGGCCTCTGTGCCCCAAATACCTTATCTATCAGCATAAGAAATTGGATGGGAGGATAGGAAGCACTAATTCCTGCAATGATTTTGCTGATGTTATTTGTCTTTGAAAGCGATGATAACGGTATGTTCTGGCAGGCAGTCTGTTGGGGTAGGCAAGTACAGGCTGATGACAGAAGTCAGGATATCAGAACATGAAGATGGATTTGGAGAAAAAAATTGGAGAGCAGCAGAAGAAAAATGATACTGAATTCATTCAGGATTACCAGGATTCCAGTTTGTAGTACCAAAATCATGTTGCAATTCGATGCACATATTTACTTTTGTTGTCTGGGAGAATATATACCTGTGATGGCCCAATTGCAACTGACAGAAAATTTGGCAAATATCATGTAATCAAGTTCTGACAATTAACTTCTGCAGCATACTCGGTACTATGCTTGATGCTAGGCTTCCTATGGATCTTCAAAACTTCAAGATAAGCTTACAAGGAATATAAGATGTTGCATTGGCACTGTGCCAGTGAGTCATACTTGCTTATGTTTTGCAGAAAGACCGGGAAACTGTGTGTCTCGAAGGATCAGTAAAACAGTTACGGTCACACAGGAATTACAAACAGCCTCCATATCTAGTAGGGCTACATGAGTGGAAAACAAAGAGGCTGCTTTTTCCCTTTCCCTTTCCCTTTCCCTTTCCCTTTCCCTTTCCCTTTCCCTTTCCCTTTCCCTTTCCCTTTCCCTTTCCCTTTCCCTTTCCCTTCCTTCCCCTCCTCCTCCCGCTCCCCCTTCCCCCCTCCCCCTCCCCCTAGTTTGATGGTTAAATCTCTTTAAGAATCCCCCTCCCTCTTTCCCTTCCCCATCCTCATCCCCATCCCCATCTCCATCCCTGAAACTTTATTAGTTATGATGGCCAAAGGATAAATCTTGAGGCTTTGTCTTAGGACTTTAGTAAATTAATATGGTAATTATCTCCTATGAAATCCTTTAACTAGAGATAAGTAAACTACAAAATAGGGAATAGAAAGAAAAACTTAAGAAATTACTTTTAAACTTTTTAAAGTGTTGAAATATGAGTTTTTTAATATCATGTTGTCATGGAAATGCTGCTGGGCTTGAAGCAGCTGACTTCTCCAGCCAGCCAGAAACTTGTACTCATCAACAGCAAATAGGACTTCAACCTGTGCTTTTAGCAAGTGTTATAGTTAAGTTTATCCACAGACGGTTAAGCATATTCTCACAGTTCTGACAGAAATGTCCTGTGAAAACAAATAAATCTTTCTGGAAATAGCCTTTAGAGAGGCAAAATGTTTCTGAGAAGTAGAAGTGGAAACTTTTTGTCATCCAAAAGGACATAAAGTCCCTTCATGCATCAGGACTTAACTGCAATACAGAAAATTTGCATGGTAAGGTTTTCAACCTGAAATATGAAAGTATTTTAACAAATGAGAAGCATTTTTTCCTGTGCTAGCACAAGGACTGCATGAAAATGACCCCACATCGTGGCTCATTGTCAGTGCAGCTAGTTCAGAAGCCCACAAAGGCAGCCCCTTCCCATGGCACTAGCAGAAAGTATTCAATAAACTCTTTGCAGATTTTCCTTTAAGTGTATATTAATCCATATACATAGAGATGTGCATGTGTGTGTGTGTATCCCGCAGTGAACATTGAACTGTGCTCCTCCTTCCTTGCCCCAGCTCAGTTTGTGAGGAGACCTCTGTGCCAGAGGGTCCTCCTACTTTTGTCCTCTTTTCATCTGCTAAAGAACAGAGAAAGACCTGGAACCAAGTGCATAGCAGAATATTATCTTTCGAGCAAGTACATTCAGTTGTAGGTTTGCTTCAGAATTTTCACAGAGATGTCTCCAGCTCTCCAGGTTCTCTCGGTCTGGTGACCACATAAAGATATGACTATGGTAGTGGTCTCTTATATTCTTATGAAATCAACCAGCAGGAAGGAGTCTTCTCTGCTAAAGCAGGAGTCACTTAACAGGAATTATGTGCAGTCCTCACAAGATCACCTGACAGTGATCCTTTTCGTCTGATGTGTCTGTAGGGTATTGCAATTGCATCAGTCTAAAGAAATCCTGATTAACCTTAAATGCTGTTATCTTCAGAATAAGGCCACCAGTTTTCTTGAAAACAAAAGTACATTCTGCATTGTGGATTGAAATTTAATGTCAGGGAGAGAGCCCGCTGTAGCATGGAATTTCCTGATCTCAGATTTTGTGAATGTGAAGGTCAGCAGTAGGTTCTTGAAATAGAGCTTGTTATCAGCTCCACTGTGACACCATCCCAAGGACAAGCCAATGAATCATGTGTATAAGTTTGCTTGGAAGAGACTGTATGTTGAAAACAACCATCTAACAACTTCTTATTTTGTGGTGAATGAGTATGTGGATAATTTGGGGCTGATAATCCTTTCTACTGGTTTATTATGTCACCTTTACTGGAAAGTAAACCAATGCATTTCTGCAAATCAAACAACCAGAGGAGCAGCCTGGACTTAGCAGTGCACAGGCTGTGTATCATCCAAGACACAGGAAGATTATTCAATGGCAGCTTGATCAATTATATTATAATTGATGGGGGGGAACCCTTTTTCCCCCCATCTCTGCTATGAGATAATGTTATTCCTTCAATACATGTAGAAAGTGAGATGAACATTTTTGGGAGGGAGTAAGTCAACAAAGAAAGATAAGCAATGGGATCTTCTCTGGTGGGATATGATAAACTTTGTCTGGAGCCAGAGGAAAATTGCAAGTTCCTACTAATGCAATACAAATACAATACAAATAGTATAAGTTAAAGCAAATTCCTGTAAGTTTTGTCAGTTCCCACAAGAGCAATTGTAGAAACTGCCATAACTTATAGGAATTTGCTTTAATTTAACCAGTAGGAATTGCTATAACTTTTAGCTGTAAATAAGAAAGATAATCTAGGGATGATACCATTGCAAGTGATATCAAGTTTGAATACGTTGCCCCAGTTTTCTTGGGGTGATCACACCTGAATCACAGTGGAAATCATCATGGCATAGACTTAACAGTGCAAGAAGATTTGCCCTAACTAGATCTTTTCCAGACTCACTCCTTATAAATCAGCAGAAATTCCCCTATAAAATAACTAGAAAAACCGCAGCCTTCTTTGACATTGCCAGGTCATCACTTTAATAGAAAACACTTTGACAAATGGCATGGCGTGACTTTCCTGTTCTTCGAAGTTCAGTATTTTCTGCTGATAGAATGAGGAAATGCTTTGGACAGTGTAGCAAATTTGAAATCTAAAACTATTGCAGGATCACTATTTTTCCTGAAAATGTAGCCTGGTCACTGAATCCCGACCTCTTCCTGAGAGCAGTAAGGATGATCTTTAATGTTGTATTTTCCCCATTTTATCCCGTGACACATATCCATTGTGCTTTCATTTGTTGCTTTTATTTGCATGTGTGGTAGGTTTCCAGCATGCTTTGCTTTGTGCACTTGGATCCGCAGGCTAAGCATGATGGATTTGTCTGTCTTCCTCTCTCTTTGTGTTCATTGTAAGTGTCCTTGTACCATCAAGTACTTGTTTCATCTCACTGCATTGCAACAGAGTTTACACAAGCAATCACAATACTAATGCTGTTCTAAGAAATAATTGCAGAGGCATTCAACTTTTAAAAAAAGCAAAACGAGATATTTTCTTCTGTATGTCTTTGAGACGAGGCTGTACTACTCTTAGTTTTGCCATGTACCCCTTGAAATCTCAGAATTCAGCAAAATGGATTGTGCTATTGTTACTACTACTGTGATCTCTTTAAGTGCCTCACTGAGAGATTTATGTTTTGAAAAAACAGAAAGCCTTCAGTGCCTATAGTGTAAAATTATTTATTCAGGGATATGAGACTCAAGAAGGATCTCTGCTGTTCCTCTGTATTATAAAGCATGTCTAAATTTATTTAAGGTGATATTGGACAGCCTGAATTTGGCAAAATTGGAACTTTACAGGGATATTAAATTACGTAAATGTTTATTTTCTCAGAATGATGCTGTTTTGCCTCATTTCATTTTCGATCCACATTGCTTTGGGAAGAGAGAGAATCTGATTGTGAATTATCTGTGTGTTCAGTTACAAAGTACTTGAAAATGCCATCTGATTTTGGTAGAAGACCTGATATCCTCTCTACATGCTCCAGACTTGAAAGAGGAGGGCGAATGAGAAGGAATAGTGGTGTAGCTAATGAGTCAGTCATGCTACTCTTGTGAGATATACGAACTGTCAACCTTCTTATAAGACTTTGGCAATCAGGCTGACATTAACTGCAAAGTCACTACTGTATGTATTGTCTGTATATATTTCAATTGTGTTCATTGCACAGCCTTCTATATACCACCCATAAGAAACATATATCTGTATTTTCTGTATATAAGAATCTTACCAGATTTCAGAAATAGATCTTTCTCTATAAATACACATTGCACACTTAAGAAAAAATTATGCTCGTTTTTTCATCCAGGATTTCCTTCCTACATTCTTCCACACAGCAAGAAATATCGGTTTCAGTCCAAACTGGTTATTTTCCAGGTAAATGGAAGTCATTCTATGCTGCCTTAAACTATATTTTTCCCCGAATCTCTGTTCAGAGAGAATGATCTTGAAGGTGTGCTCAGAGAACGTGATCCTTTTGCTCAGCTGGAGTTTGTGAGTGGGCAGGCGGTCATTGCTCTTCAAACTTCTGTGAAATCCTAGGCAATATCCTTGAAAAGAAGGATTTTTTGTGTGTGTTTGCAAGCAGTGTAAGCAAGGACAGCCTGACAAAGGCAGCGAAAACGGCTTTTTTTTCCCTGTTGTTTTTTGGGTTTCTTTTTTGTTTTGTCAGTCTACTCACTAACTCCCTCCCGTGGCTTAGCCAAAATGCTCTACATCTCTATTCTTTCTATCGACGTCTCTTTGTTGTTGACAAGAAGAAAGATATTATGTACTGAGTACATTTTCACTAACTGGTTATTTTTCTTTGCAAAAATATCAAATACTTGCTATCCGTTCCTTAGATAAGTCAACAGATGCTCTCAGAACAAGTGTAAAGTAGCTACAATGGAAGGTAGGTTGTAATTAACAGGGTTGTCTTTATTCAATGTGTGTTCTGTTTTCTCCAAGGCATTGAATACAGAACCACATTGACAGATGTTAAAGCAACTGGACTATGTTATTTTCTAGAGATTGTGGGAAAGGAAAGAGAAGGACACAATTATTAAAGAACCTTTTTAATAATATAAGTGAAGTGTAATCTATGTAATTTTCTAGCTACATCAGTGCTTGTTGTGGAGAAAAGGAACTGCTGGGCTGACAGTGATATTAGCATTGCTCTAAATTGCCTTGCTTATTGAAAGTAATAATTATTCTTTTTTTTTACCCATCATTATAGCAATGTGTAACTTTGTAAAGGAAAAGAATGAGGGATTTTATAATAAAGACAGATGAAGGACACAGTAAATTGGTTAATAAATAATGCCAAAAATATTGCTAGCCAGATGAAACAGAAAGCACCAAAACTTATAAACTCTTGATTATCTGTGAGTAAATGTCAGTCTAACCTTTTAGTGAATACTGTGATTTAGTAAGGAATTGACTTCACAGAGGTGTGTCCAGTTTTGTGCTATGGAAACAAAGCAGTGTTTAACATGTAACTGGGCTGCAGTCAGAAATCCAAGAATCCAAATCCTCCTGCAGGACACCATTAAACAACTGGAGTGGATTCATGGAGTGGATTCCTCACAAACAGATGTAGTGCAACAAGCTTATCCAGGCATGAGTTTAGGTTCTAAGTAGACTGTGTCTCAAAGCATATGGATTTCAAGGTGGACCTGGGATAAAGGATTTGGTTTTAATGCTATTGAATTGTTTAAGTGGGCTAATGAAGGAATTGGGTGCATGTCTGTATGTACGCCTATCGCTAACAAGAAGAACATAGTTTCTGCAGATTCAGTTACTACAATAGAGCTGTTTATATATATGTATCTTCAAATATAGTAAATCCTCTGCTTACAAAATTGTCCATTATAATAATGTAATCAAACCTAATAAGAGCCTTGCACAATGAATCTTCAAAAGCCTGTTGCTTTCAGGATTAGTTTCCACTGGACTTTGATTCCTTTCTTTTTTACATATATATTTTTACATACTTTTCAATTACAGTGCCATGTATTTTCTTATACAGAATCAGAGCACTGATTTCACAGAAATAAATAGACGAGAAAGGACACAGATAATTACGTGATGCTATTTCTGCACACCATTTCCAGTCAAATATTTAGATCTGCATTACAAGCACTGGCCTGCTCCAAAACAACAGCCGCCTTTTGCTTTTATCAAATTTGCATTTAAGATTCATAAGTAACACAAAAAGTATCATGGAAATGTGGTAAGCTTTAGGAAAGTCTTTTAATTTTATCCTCTGTATTTATTTCCAGTTCTTTTTCTTGCTCATCTTATACCTGATCTGAAAAAGAACATTACCTGTCTCTCAGTGGAAGAGAAACCTGTTGAGACTGGCTGGGGCGGGGAAGATTACTTTCCTTACTGGAGTACCAGCCTAATCACTGTGCCTGCATCTTAGTTAAGCTGTTCAGCAACAGATGTGGGAAGCTCTTTCCTCACTACTGCATGTCATCAACACTGGAAAACAGACCGACAGTTGTGATCTACCCTCTCTTCTGATGACCTTCTACTCACAACATATAGAGTTCCTACCTAAAGGGAGACTTTAAAATTCATCATGGATGTGTTGCCAGCATTTTTTAACTTCTGCAAAGCTACGTATTCTCTATTTCTTAGAAATACCAGTTCCTTGGCATATAGTTTTGGCCACTAGTGTTTCTCTTAATGTCTTTACAGCATTTAGAAGATGTATTTTATGGAAAAAGTTTGTGGCAAGAATGAACTTATTAGCTTAGTTGTAAAGTGCTTTAAGTGAAAGGAGTAGCAGATGAGAGCTGTGCTGTTTAAAAGAGCTGATGACTTGACAGAAAGTAATACTATATATGAGCAGTCAAGTAATCAGCAAAAACTGCTTAAAGAAAGCTGGAAACAGTTGTGTTGGACTTTACCAAGACATTTTCTGGAAGTTAGAGGATTCTCATCTATTTTTTCCCCCTGGCACAGCAGTGGCCTCTGCTCAGTTCTCTACACCAATTACTCTTAATCTGTTGAGAAAATACTGTACCAGAGAATGGTGTGCATGGCTGATTTTGGCTCAGGCTGGCATAAATTAATATTGCTTTTGCAACTATAAGAACATTTATTTGAGGTAAACTTTTCTCCTATTTATAGATGTTGATCAGAGTTTCATGGATGGGAAAGCAGGAGAAAAGGTCAGTACTTAGTAATCTTCAGTCTGTTTCTAAGCTACAGGTAGGTGCATAGTGTGGAAGCAGAGTCTACAACACCTTTTCTGCATACTTCGTTTGCATTTGTGAGGATCCCATAAGGTCAAGGCAGAACTGTGGTTCTTTAACTTGTAGGAGAAAAGTAAATACTGTCTCAAAGATGTTTGGCTGCTGCCTGCCATCTCCAATAACCTGGAGTGGGCAGGTAGGCTTATTCTGTGCTGGAGCATTTAGAAGGAGGCATCACTTTGCCACATTCTGCTTTGTCCTAAGGCTGTAATTTAATTTTGGTGACAAGGGAATTATTAGTGCCCTAGCTGGATTTCCTGATCCCCTTAACTCAGTTGATAACTTATGGAGTGGGAAAGATTTTCAGTCTTTTATTTGTAAATATGATAACTTCAGGAAGATGTTGAAGAGGAAACAGCAAGAAAAGAAAATAATGCACAGCTAAGTGAGCTTATCTTTATTGTCGAAAAACAGACCTTCCTGCATGGCATCTTGTGTCTTTTGTTACCAAACTGGCTGAATGAGGTCTACTGAGTAAGGCTCTGCATTTTAAATGTCTCTGTACTTCAGCAGAAGGAAAAAAGAAGTAAAGGTTAGCAGTGCTCAATCAAGTAGTGATGAATATGTTCTCCTGCCTGTTGCTGGCTCAGGTGTTCTGAGAACAAACTGAGTGCATAGACAGAGAGCCAGTAGTTTCAGCATGGAAATCACAAGTCTTGGAAAGGAAGTTTCCATTTATAGCTCCTCTCTTCCAAGGATGTATTTATCTTCATTTTTACTGCCTCTTTAGTGTATCATGCAGAAAGTATTTTTTGCTGACTTGCCAGGGAAAACAATTCAGAAACCCTATGCAGATTCTTCTGATGTTTCCATAAATAAAATTCTGTCATGGTGAATACAAGATCAGCAAGAGCTCTTTAATGTCTAATATATGATTTTAAGGTGTCTATCTATATATGAAGAAACTACTTGGCAAAAAAATAGCTCTTCTTTTAAATTTAAATTTCAGAAATTATAAGTTCCAGGTAAAGAATAATGAAAACTTTTCTAGATAATAATAATAAATGTTTCCTTCTCCAATGCAGAAAGGCATGTAAAAGTGTTTGCCTAGTAAGTTTAAGCTCCTGAGATGTGTATACTCAGCAAAAGCAAATACAACCTGTGCTTAGATCATGTTGTGAACATCAGCGTCTGTCTGTTTGTGATTGGACCAAACTTAGACCTCTCTAATTATACGCAGTCTGTGGGGAGAAGATCCCTAGGCAATCATGCAGGGCCTAGAAGGTGGCCACGTCACAATCATATAGTCAGTATGTCAGGTGTTATTCCTGTGTGAGCAGAGATCATGACAGTCCAGTGTTGTGCATCAACAGGAATACAGAGACAAATTACTGAGGAGTCAGACATGAATGTTATTGCACTTTCAATGGTTGAACCAAATGATGTTGTGCTCAATTCCTGTCACTTCTTCCCTTGGCCTGTGAGCTTTGTGTGATGCTGCTATTGAAATAAAACGCTTATCAGAATAAACAACAGCTCCACTATCTCCTTATGATTCATCTATCTGACATGTCTTTTTTACGAAATAAACATGAAAATGTCTTTCGTGTTAAAATGCTAATGAAAACACTGAAAGTCAGAGCTGCAGACAAGGAAGGCTGCAAAATACAGTAAGTGATTGGCTTATATTACCTGGTTATTTAAGTTATGGTAACATGCTTGAATGAGAAGCGGATGAAACTATACCTTCAGTCATGAAGGTCTGTGAAACTAATACCAAACACAGTGTCACCCTCCTCACCACTTCAATCATCCAGGTCCTTCTGGTCTTGACAGAGGGGAGGTTCTCAAATGGCATTTACTCCATGCCCTTTCAGTTTTAGCTGCATGTTTTGAGGAAATACCCAAACTTCCAAAGTAGTACCATTAAGGCTCTGGCAGCTAGCCCATCATCCCTTTGTGATAGCTCATTTTTGAACATCTTATTAAGATTTTCAAGTTATGCGTCTGTGGTTTAGGCATTGTTGTTGATCCTTCCTTTGGCAGCAGTGTGAACTATGTGACCTTCTGAGCTCTCTATCAGCCCTGTGATGGTCACCTCCAGACTAGATGCACTGCTCAAGGACATGAGAAATCCTGCCTAGCTCCTTCTGGTTTCTTCTGCAGCAAACAACAATCAAGCAGTGTTATTATTTGCGAGCAAACCGCACTTACATATAGCTTTGTCATCACCTCCTGCTGTCACAAGATATATTGGAAAGTAGCATTCTATTATAGCCTGGCAGTGCGAAGAGCAAATTAGATGGCATTGCAATTCTCTTGAAGTGGCTGCAAGAGCAGAGGGTTAATATGAAGCCAACAATTGCAATATAATGTTAGTTTTGGATAATCTGCCCCTCCTGCACTAGTATGCAAACCAGATATGAAAACAGGAAGAGGCATAAGGAGAACTGTAAGGGCTCTTCCTTGTATGACTGTTAATTCTGGGAACAGAAAACAGCCTGGGGCCTGATTATTCATCCAGAGTTTTGTACTGAAGCTATGCATGGGTCTAGTTACTTAGCAAATTTTTAACACTAGGATGTTCTGTGTGCTGTCCAGAGTGAAAGATGGCATTTACATGAGTCCACAAAAACTAAAATTTGTCTTCATGGGGAGCCACAAAGCCAATGGTATATTGAGATTTTAAACATTAATTAAGTGTTAATACATTACAATGACAACTCAGAATATCTACAAAGCTAATGGAAAAATAAGAGAGGTGATGCTGCCAATGTTTGTATATTTGTTGAAGTTGTCCACTGAGGGTCATTGCGCACTGCACAGAAAAATGCACAATGAATTTGACATGCTGGGCCACTTCCACACCCACATGCTTAAAGGAGTGTGAAGGGTTTGAAAGGAGGCTGCAGCCGGGGGGTAAAGGCTAGGTATTTTTATGCTTTCAATCATGGTCTAGATGTGGTGGGGTTTGTTGCTGTGGACACCCCCAGCAAAGGGAATCGGACTACGCAGTTAGCTATAATCAGGGCAGTTCCTGACTTCAGAGTACTTGAGATTTACATCTCAAAACCCTTTTTGATGTTGGGGTTTCTTTGTTTGCTGAATTGGCCCATAATGTCACATCCATGCCACAAGAAGACATGCTGGAACCATGTCTAAAAAGGAAACAGAACAGAATAGCAATAGACTGCACTGTGTTACTGTTAACACTGATTTTAGATATTTTTATAGCTATTTTGTGAATTTCCATCTTTATCACTACTTGTATTACAAAACTCTTCATCTTTGCGCTGATTAGCACAAAAGCAGGGCAGTAGCAAACCGCTAAGTCATGCATTCTGTACCCCTGTATGGAACAATTTATCCACAATATTCATACTTCACATTGCAACACATAACCTTCCAACTTATATCCCTGCTGCATTTTCTCATGTATTATAAAAAACTATATAATATTTAACTGCATGTGACTAATGCATGCTAGGAAACAGTCAGAGTCGGGGAGAAGCCTGTTTGTCTCAATGCAAAGTTACTCATCACTTTGGGAGAATGCATACAAGCAGCCTGGCATCAACTAAGCACCTGGTCTCAAAATTTTCATCACTGTTTTCCAGAAATGGCTGCCAAATCTCCAGCCGGAATGTAGTTACTTCCTGGCTTTTGAAGGCTTGACTCAATAACCTAATATGCTGCTTTTTTTCAGTAGATTTGTGTAAGGTATTGGTTCAAAACAGGGTGCCTGAAGGCTTGGATAAGACAGTCCTTATTTATACCAATTTGTTTCTTTGAAAAGGTTTGTTATATACAACTGGTCTTTATCAAGAAGAATTTCATGAAATCTTGATGCATGTAAGAAAAATGTGCTTTCTCTCATGTTTGCAATAAAATGCTGTCGTGTTAATAGTGTGCAGCATCACAGACTAGTATGCTATCTCCACGTAATTTCCCTGGGGAATCCCTGTATTACAATCTTCACCCAACCTAAAATAAGTGAGCTATAATTTCTGAAATGGAAAGAAAGATGAAAGATCAGCGGTGGCCTAGGAACTCACATGTGGAATGTCAGGGATATATGAAATGGCTATTTCTGATGGGCCTGCCTGCTGTGTCCCAGCAGCATGCTCCTGCCTTTCCTGCCCATTCCTGATGGAATACAAAAGAAAAAGCTTTGGTATAAGAACTCTCAGATGTACTACTACTGCTTGGAACCCCCAGAATCTGTGGAGAGTACTTGTGCCTTTCTAGGTCTCACTTCTGTTATTTTGTCCTTTAAGTGCAACTGCAAAGCCACTTGCTTAGTTGCAAAGCCAGAGTTTACAATAAAGCCACAACGCAACCTGCACCAAACCTGTGTTGTAATGTCTCTGAAGACAGTGTAGTCCTTCTTACTCACTGCAATGAAGTTTAGGGTGACCTTTATGAACATGAACAACTTCCCTGCTGCACACACTAAACAGAAGGATAAAAAAGGAAAAGTGATCTTCCTGAAGAAGCAGGCATTTTAAGCTCTCTCCACAGACAGCAAGTTTTGAAGCCAGTATTACTATATTCATAGCAAATTGTAGTGGCTGACTGCATGTTGCCCAGATGGTAGTGCTGTTCCTTGCCTCAATATGCAGCTAAAGCTGGAATGTGAAAACCGCCTCATTACGAAAATCTGCTCACTGACTAGGGAATGTTTGTTGCAGGGATAACAGATATTTTCCAAGAACTTGCTTGCACAGGATCTCCAGGTCAATGGTCTTAGATCATGGTTCTAGAAGGGACTACTATGCCGTCCAGCCAAAATTTCTGTTTGGACAGATGTACACACTACTGCATACTGAACAGGCAAGGTAACAGTGTTATTCAATGGTTTTGTTTGTTTATTTTTCTTTGATCTGTTTTCGACAATATGGGTTTCTCATCCTTTTTTTCCTGTACTAAATAATCTGAAGTACTCTGACAGTAGATCACAACAGGAACACCTGAAACAAACAGTGCTTGTAATGTAAATGCATAGAAGATATCTTTGGCCTTTTGTATCATATTGTTTCACATAAATCTAATATTACATTTGGGAAGACAGGAAATATTTTGGACTGAACCACTTCAGTTTGTTACAAATCTTTGGGTGTGGTATCATCTGGTTTAGCTGTTTGAGACAGGGACTCACTTTTGCAAATGACTGGTTTTAAAATGCTGTTGCCATAGACATCAGCAGGCAGCATAGTTAGACATGTATCTTAATTCTTTTTCTTAGCATTGAACTGATAAGAAACACCATGGTTTGTTTTTCAAGGATTATGAATAGACGCAGCTTTGGATGAGAGTGGGCTATCCTACTAGTTAGAGAATTTGTCCTCCCTGTCACAAGTATTTATTATAGAGCACAGCTTTGAAGCAGAATTGGATATTGATGTCAGGTAGGGGGAACAGCTGCAGGTGACTTTTAAACAGTTACATAAGGACATGTGCATTATCAATGGAAATTGCTCTGTATAGAAGTCACACAGACCCACCCCTCCCTGGTTCTTCCCAGCTTGGGAAATTGACTACAAGAGAGGGAGACAAAGGGCCTCCAGTTGCTCTGTATGCCAAGTTTCAAAACCAAAAAGTTCTGGAGATTCTATTCTGTAAACAAACCACAGCAAAAAGCAGTATCAGTCCTGGGGTGTAAAGACTGAGAGCCAGATCCACATGTCTTCCTCTGACAGCTCAATCCTTGCACTGGAACCAGCTCCCACCCTGGCTGAAGCTGCAACTTCCCCCTCCTTCCCTTCTCTCATCCAGGTGGCAAAGGACCCCTTATGCCTCTGTGGAGCAAATGCCCGGCCTTGGAAAGTGCACCGGGCAGCTGTGGAAACCTGAGGCTCGCTGGTGATTTGCACCCCAGTCCTGCAGCTCCTGCACAGACTGGTGCAGGATGAGACAGGGCTGAGTCTCCTCCTTCTGTGTTGTTCAAGGGTCTGGAGGTGCTGGGACAAAGCACGCTGAGCAAATCTTAGGAGGGGGACACCACTCTGCATGTCTCTTGAAATGTCCCCTCAAGGAATGACACTGCTTGGGAGCACACAAATCACAGTAGTTGCACAGAGAGCAGCAAGTCCTCATTATTGTTTTTCCTCGTAGCCAGGTCCCACTCCCAGTGCCCAGCAGAGACGTACAGAGACAGTGAAATCCCAGGGAACATGACTGACAGTCCCCAGTGGGGAGGCTGTCTTTGGGCTGTGCTGTATCTTGACAGCCTTTGGTCATATTTGCGTGGGCAACGGGAGTAGCACCTCACTCCAGGATCTTTGGAGAGACCAGCAGTATCCTGGGAAGCAGTGAGCAGAGGGCAAGAGCAATGAACGCAAGAACACAATGGGGCACACTACGCTCCTGTGCAGCCAGGAGTACAGGCGTGACTGTGCCTGTGGGCTGTGCTTGTACTCAAAATGAATTGCATGTCAGGGAGCAGACAGAAGTTTTCCCTGCCCAGGAAAGAGGAAAACAGCCAGCCAGTGGCAAGTATCTAATATCCTGCTCCAGAGTGAGGGCTTTCAAGAAATCTTTTTTTTTTTGCCAGTTCTGCAGCCTCCTCCCACCCTCCCCTACCCACACAGAAAAGAGACAATCAGAGCTGAGGCAGGGAATTGGGATCCAGAAGGAAAATCTTCTCCACCCACCAGTGACCAGAGATGGTGGGCAGGAAGGTCTGCTAAGCCTCTTTCTGAGGGCAACTGCTCTTTTCTAGGGAGCGAAGCTCTGTGTGATTCCTCAGGTGTCAAGTAAGCGGATCTGTGCTGTGGCCTTAAGCAATACCAGTACCCTGAAGGGAGACGTTTTCAGGCTTGCCTTCAACCTTAAAAGAGACAAGAGAAGGAGCACTGACAGCTTCTGTTACTGTACCTGCACAACGGTATCCAGAAGGGTGGAGCACACAGGAATCAAAACATCCTGCAGAACCATGAAGAACTGCTGGATGGTTTCTTCATGTCAATGGCAGCCCCTGAAGGGAGAAGAGAGCAGCTGACTGCAAGGTGTCCCAGGTTAGGAGATCCTGGTGGATGCAGTTGACTTCTAAGGCTGCCTGCCAGCTCTGCATGCAGCACTGCACCCTTGGATGTGCCCCAGGGAAAGATGGGGATCCTTGTGCCCAGTGATGATGTCTCTCTGCCAGCTGCACAAAAAGAAAGTCTGTGGGTGCTGGGACACAGCAAGCCCCCATGGGAAAGGCTGCAGACCCAACCCAAGGTCCCATGGCAAGGACAACAGAGAAGGAGACAGCCATATGCTTTCATTCCCCAGGAAAACTCCATGGAGTGGGAGAGGGCAGTCCCTTCCCTCCCCTCCCCACTTGGCCTTTTATTTCTCCTTCTGACCAACAAATATGAATACAGCTACATTTAAAAGGCTTCTGCAACTTCTCTCCTTGTCAGCCTGGTCTATGAAGTCGCTAATTCTAAGTAAATCATTAAAATTTTGTAGAGAATTCCCCTATATTTTAGCAAGGCTTGTTGAAGCCATCCCCAGAAGTCACTGGGGTGTTCATCTGGTTCCTGTCTATACACTTGTACTGTAACGCAATTTACTCCTAACTTGCCACATGCTCCAATTGTTCCTGTTAAGTTCCTGAGTGCCATTTGGCACCTAGTTCTATCTCAGGCATGACTACACTCTTAATTTGGATCATTCACTGGCCAGGAGTTTCTATTCCCTCTGACTCATTGTGCTAGTTCTGCATCCTTATTAATTATTTTTTTTGTGTTCATCTGGCTGAAACAACTCTTCTGACAATATCTTGTTACCTTACCAATTTGGTTTGTACCCAGTGCAGATGTTGGAAAACAACTGAGCATGTCTCTCAGATCTTCTCTTAAGTCCAGCATTTTGATTCCCCATAAAGCTAAGTTTCAGGGATTCCAGGACTGGTTTGTAAATACATTCGGTACAGAGAGAGGAGGGTTGGCCCACCCTTTTTGACTGCAAAGCCATGGAAATAGTCACTATGCTAAAAACATATGATAGATTCTGGCAGCCAGTAAGGTAGAAGCAAGCGATAAATAAAATAAACAACTGATTGGTCATGAGGCATATCAGGTTGGGGAGGCACTGATGAAGGGTTATTTGGAATATCAATATCTACTGTCTTAAATTGCACCTTTAGCAGAGCATCTTCCCTCCCTTGATTTGGGTGTGGTCATTCCCAAACCTAGTTAGTCCAAACATATCAGTAATACCTTTGTTCTGGAAATCTTTCTTCTAGATGGTGGCACAGAAAGGTCTATTTCTGTTGGTCAAAAATCCCCTGTGGTGGCTGCCATTTTGAGGGTTTGTCTCCTTTTGACAATTTTTTAAAAAAAAATTCTGACTATTTTCTAGAATAGCCTTCATGGAAAGAGATGCACAGAACCATCAGAAGCTGTTTTGCAAAGTACTTTCCAAGAAGGATGATTTAGATTCAAAACCCTTCAGAGGGAAGTGTTGTAAGGACTGAGGCTTGTGATTGGATATGGTTAAAGTATGGAAGAAGAAAAGAGTTTGGAGTAGATATAGAACAGCAATATTTGCATTCCTGGCATTCTCATTTTGTTGGTTTTGCCTGCTGCAGGTGCAGGTGGAATAAGAAACCTTCCCTTCAAGTCATTTGATGGATAGTGCTGGGGACAGGGTCCTTTTTATATCCATCTAGAATTAATTTATACTATTTTCCCTCTTTTTGTAAAAGAGAAAGATAAATGGAGATGTCTGCCACTAAAACGATTGTGATGATGACTCTTCATAACCAACAGCTCTGTAATTGAAACAAATGGGTAAGAGATGTTTTTTAAACTTAATGCTCTTATTTCATGAAATTTGCTCCCATTTGAGAGCAATATAAGAGGAAGAAGGGAACTGTGAAGAGATTGACTGCTGGTCCACAACCTTATGTCTTCATTATGTCTTCTTCATTTTGCTAACACGATGCAGGTGTAAAACACTAGCAGATTAGAGAGATAATGTTAAACTGCTGATGTAAACTACTTAAAATGCTAGATGTCAAGCAGCAACTTCAAACATAGCATAGATCACTTAAAAAAAAAAAAAGAAAGAAGTACTACAGAAAAAACAGTTCTTTCCTACTGTGAAATTACTTTGGAAATCCTCCTAACTGACCTCAGACTCTTGCATACAGCCAGTACTAAGAAATAAATTCACTGACAGAGCACACTATGTTCAGGAAGAATATTGGCTACTCAAAGAACTGTTACATCAACATTTCATCTTGAAGCCATATTTTAAAAAGTGATAAAAGGATAAAACAAAATGAAGAAACTGGTTTAGATGCAAGCAACAACTGTAAACTAAATCCTTGTTCAAACCAAGCAAAAAAAATATTGTGTGTGGAAAGCGGAAATATCAAGTATTACAAAATATGTCACTGGCTCTTACGAATTTTATGTAACAATGAACTGGTTTGGAGAGTTGCTTAGAATACACTGTGTAATGCTTCTCCATTCCTCGACCTGCTTGCGGTAAGCAAATCTGTTTAGTTCCTACACCTCATTTCTCTTAGAAAATACTTTAAAACAAGCAAACTCAGCTAGGAATGTGAATGTAATGGACATAATGGACTAACTCAAGGGCAAGAGAAACAACTTCAGCTCAAGGTTGAACAATTTCTTCAACTCAAATTTGAAGTAGGAGAGAAGCTGATACTGCACCTTCTCTTACACCAGACAAGAAGTCATGAATTTCACATCAATCATGCTGTTTCACTTTGTCCATGAATTTAGGTGCATATAGCAATGTTATATGTCAGTCTAACAAAAATGTTACATGCTTTGTCTTCCTCTGAAAGAAGGAGCAAAATTTCTCATTCTGTTCTTTACATATAAGCTCAGCTTCTGAGTAAGTGGATTTCACAGTCCTTATCTTACTTCTTCATTCAGGAATATCAGAGAAATTACTGCAGAACTTATTTCAACCAATAATGGCTGAGGGCTTCCTTTTAGTCAAAGCTGATAAGAAATGACATTGTATCGACATTTGTTGTACAGGGTGTGGATGGGATTTTCTTCTTTCGTCACAAGTATATGTTAATGCTGCATCCAATTATTGACTTTTTTGTTACTTTGGCCTCATGTTTCAGTTACTGTCTTCTGGTATTCTTTCATGTGTTCTGTTTCACTGCAGATGATAATGTATTAATATTTTACCTTCTGATGTCAGAAGCTAGGAGAAAGACTGGGCACAGAACGAGGCTGAAAGATCTCCTTTCTGATAAGTATATACTATCAAGAAGATATTTATCTCATCAAGCCTCCATTTGGCAGCTCCATCATGCGAATAAGGATGTAGAAACAAGTCCCTGAATTCTCATATTCAGCTTCATCCTAAACAAGCAGCACAGAACTTTGAATATTGGTAATTAATACATTAGTAAATCCTCTTGGCAGAATTAAAAAACCAGTAAAATTGGTGCAAATAAAAAGAAAAGACCTCTTCTTTAACAGTTTTATCTGTAGAAAAGGGAGAATATTTCTGCCTATGTGTATTCATCCAAGCAGAATGCGGTTTGTTTTACTAAGATGAGTTTGTAAAAGGATTTCCTCTTGGGTAAGAAGAAAATACAGAGAGGTTGGTGACTGCTTAAGCCAATGCCAAGAATTGTGTTAGATAATTGATTGTGGAGATTTGATCTGAGAGTTTTGCATCCTTCTCTGTGTCTGCCAGTGATGTCAGAAAAAACTCTTTTTACACAATGCATTCTCAAAAATGAGATTATTACTACTTCATAATGAAACTGGCAGCACTGGTGAGAGGCTTGTGCTTTGTGGTATCTGTATGTACAACAAGAAGATGAAGCAGATGGAAAAGTGAGGGCAAGACAGTTTGACACCAATAGAATATACACTCCTGTGATGTATATCCACTCTACACTACCCAGGTACTTGTAATTTCTGCCTAGTTAAACAGTGTGGTCCTGAATACTTAATGCTTATAAGTTACCAGTGGGCTTTCATGTTGCTCATACTTTCATTCCACTACTAATCCAAATGCAATTAATTCCAGTATTGCTAATATTAATAGTATATTATGGCCACTCAAGACCCCATCCAACCCAGCCTTGAACATTTCTGGGGATGGGGTATCCACAACTTCCCTGGGCAACCTGTGCCAGTGCCTCACCACCCTCATCGTAAAGAATTTCTTCCTAGTGTCTAACCTAATACTTCCCCCCTCCAATTTAAAGCCATTCCCCCTTGTCCTGTCACTACATGCCCTTGTAAAAAGTCCCTCCTCAGCTTTCTTGTAGGCTCCCTTCAGGTACTGGAAGGCTGTTATAAGGTCTCCCTGGAGCCTTCTCTTCCCTAGGCTGAACAACCCCAATTCTCTCAGCCTGTTCTCATAGCAGAGGTGGTCCAGCCCTCTGACCATCTTCTTTGTAGCCCTCCTCTGGACCTGTTCCAAGAGCTCCATATCCTTCTTATGTTGAGGATTACAGAACTGGACACAGTACTCTGGGTGAGGTCTCATGAGAGCAGAGTAGAGGGAGAGAATCACTTACCTCGACCTGCTGGCCTCGCTTCTTTTGGTGCAGCCCAGGATACAGTTGGCCTTGTGGGTTGCGAGTATGCATTGCCGGCTCACGTTGAGCTTCTCATCAGTTGGCACTCCAAAGTCATTCTTTGTTGAACCTCAAGAGGTTCACACAGGCCCACTTCTCCAGCTTGTCCAAGTCCCTCTGGATGACATCCCATCCTTCTGGTGTGATGACTGCACCACTCAACTTGGTGTCATTTGCAAACTTGCTGAGGATGCACTCGATCTTGCTGTCTTCATCATTGATGAAGATATTAAATAGCACTGGTCCCAGCACAGACCCCAGAGGGACACCATCTGGCATGGTGTAGTCAATGATTACCTTAATGGGATATGTCAAAATGCACCACTGAAAAATGTTTCATACCTCATGCCTAAATTTTTCTCTAGGAATATGCTTTGCCCTTTCAAAATTAACTATAGAAAAAAAATAATCTTGTTTCACTTCACAGCATCGTCAAAGTAAATGTTCAATGACACAAAATGCAGCTAAGAGAACATTTCTACTTAGAATTGGAGGCAGATGGGAATCTGTTTCCCCTCATAGCTTACCAAGACCTCTCATGTGCCTGAATCTCTTGAACTCCTATTTCTAGAGTCTTTCTAGTTATTCTAGTGTTATTCACAGCAACGGCATCACTGACACAATGTCTATGTACCCAGGACGAGGCATATATAACAAATGCCATGTTCATAATCATTTTGGCCTAGTAAACAGGTAACACTGATAGACGAGATTTTAGGAAAATTATACTTTAGTGTACCACCCATCACTCACCACTATAATAAAAGTTCTTGTTTAAAGAAGCTCAATTTTTACAACGATGATGACTTTGACAAGATGTGTATTTTGTAAATAAGGTTTGTAAATACCGTTCCCAAATAGTAAACTTGTGAGTTATTTGACACAGTGTCAAATATCAATTTGACACTAGCGCCATCTTATGGTAAATTAAGTCATGGTAAATACCACTGTGGCTTTTGCTCTCCTCACTGCAAAGACACGCTTACTGCTGTCTGATAGAGTTCTGCAACTGATAAAAGTGTAGTACTGTGTAACTTCATACTGGCAACGTATTACACATTTTAACAAAACTAGAGTAAAATTGGTTGAAATCACTGGCAATAAAAAGCCGCAGCCAAGCATCTTGGTATGCTTTTTTTTGTTGTTGTTACATATATCATGTTTCAGCTCTTTCTATTGTCTGTGAATCCTTGTAGTCAATTTCTGACATCTATATTAGAGAGCACCCTACAGTCTTCTCCATGTTTTTGAGTTTTTTGGTAGTTTGTTTTTGTTTGGGTGGGTTTTTTTTTTTTTTCATTCCAGAATAAACAACAGAGAAATATCTCTGTTTAGTGGAAAGTAACCAAAACTAGAAGCTCAGATTTATCTTTTCTACAATTTGGGGTTTATTTGGCCTACCTTTACTCTCTTTAATCCTCACCCATAAGCTCTGAGTTCGGTCCTCATCCAGGCACTGTAGCTGCTCCCTCACATAAAGGGCAATTCCCCCCTCCTCATCTTTGCCTATATGACTTTATTTCAACACTCCAGTCATGGAAGCCATCCTGTCATGTGATCCAACAAGACCGTAGCCCTGCAACTGCACATAGATCTCAAATTCATTGTGTTTACTCCCCACGCTGCATGCATTAGTATGCACTTTAGAGAGGCGACCCATAATGTTCACTATCTAGAAATGGTTTTAAGGTTTTCTCCATAATTATGCCTTCTAGGCACTTCCTTGCTTACGTGCAAATCCTGGAAGTGAACCCACTTAAACTCCGTTTTGTTCATTTTAAAGCCTTCCTTAAGAGGTCAGCCATACTATGGGCAAAAATAGCTTTGATGGGCTTAGTGATGTGAATCCCATCTATCCCAAGCAGAAACTGATCTGCAAACAGATTTCCGTGGTTGTAGAACCCTAAACTCTGATTCCCACACCAGTTCTGCAGCCAATTATTGGCAGGTACCTTCCTCCCCACATCTTTTCCTTTCATCAGCAGGACTGAGAACATTATCTGAGCCCTCAGGCCCTTGATTACCACTCCCAGAGCTCTGTAGTCACTTTCAACACTGTCCAAGTTTTCCCTAGCGGCATCATGTATTCCCCAATAGCAGCTGCAGGTAGCAGTCAGAGTTGGACAAGCTTCAGCTGTCCCTACACAATATGCTGGATCCAGGCCCCTGGCAGGCAGCAACCCTTTCTAATTGATAGGTCAGGTCAACACATGGGTGCCTCTGTTCCCTGCAGCAAGGGGTCACTTATTACAATTAATCACTGTTGTTTCCTTGTGGTATTGCATTGTTAAGGGTCAGGTGGACCAGATCCTTTGCTTGAAGGGACATGAGGCTGTTCTTCAACTTTGAGGGTAGAGAACCTATTTTGCAGTTGCAAGCCCTTAGGTGAGGTAGGAGCTTTTCTCTTTGTGACAGAAGTCACTGGCTTCCATTCTTTCCATTCCTCAGAGGCTGTATTTACCTTCATACTAGGAGGGGACACTGCCAGCTTCTCTGCTGCAGTTGGGAGTGGTGGCTTTTCAAGCTATTGAATCTAAGAGAAGATCCTTTCTGCCTGCCTCCCTTTTGTCTTTCCTGATGCTGTGCTGCCTGCTTGCTTCCTGCCATAACCCCTCCTCCTGGCGGCACAGGTTGTCCAAGAAAGCATATCTCCTGCAGGAAGAGAACCATTTCACCTGGCATCAGAGAGAGACTTCAGTCACTCTTCACAGCCTTGGAGTGCTGCATCCACTATCCAGAACACAATCTGTGTCAAAGCCTCCCCTGTAGCAGGGACAACTACTCCAACACCTGCTGGGGAAAGTGCTCTGTTGCACATTACTACAACACCTGAGGTGGTGGTACAAATTCAGTTGAGACTCCCTCCTCACAAGCTGCTGACCCTTGGGATCTGTAGTCTGAGCCTGATTCTTAATATGGGCCTCTCCTGAGCACTAGCTAAAAAGCTGCTTAGCCCTGCCTAATTTAACAGACCAACAAATTAACAGTTAACAACTGTTAATTAACAACACTATTAGTTAATTAGCAACTAACTTAACAGTTGCAAAAAAGGCTTCAGGCACACTGGGTCAAGAGCAGCTAATCATGTCCTTGGGATCACACCCTTGTGGCTTCCTTCTCCTTGCCTGACAGCAGCTCTCGGAAGCTGCAGAGATGAAGTTTTACAAAGATAGAACACTGAGAACAATAAATAATACAAGTTACCCCACATATGGAGTTAAGCGTTTCTCTTACGCTATTTACACCAACAGATACCACAGCAGTGTCTCACACCGTGCCATTCAAAAGGGAAGAAATGTCAGTAACTTGATCACCTGCACTGCCTAGGAAGGACTTTTGGATTAAGCTCAAAATGTTTCCAATGTCAGAGCAGCTGAAAACTTAGATTCATTTCTGAGCAGTTGCTGCAGTGGTTAGCTGCTCTTTGCCCTTCTCAAGAGGCAGGGCAGGGAAAACTCCGCCTAGACAGCAACTGGACAAAGCTAGGTACTAGGTATTTTCTTTTGGGCTAAGTAAAAGAGCTAGGACCTAGCAATAAGTAAGGAATACCTGCGTTCCTGTTACTTCTTACATAGAAAAGAAATGTTTCTGAGGTTTTTAGTGAGAAATTTCTAACTAAATGGTAGATCCTGGCTGTCCTCTGTGTCTCTCTTCTCCTCCTTTAACTAAAAAGAAAACTCTTACCTCCATCCTCAACTGTTCAACACTTGCTTTCTATCAAGCTTTGTCTTCCTTTCTTCTTTTCCAATTTTATTTTTTTTTATTTTTATTTTAAATCTGTGAAGGGGAGAATGGTAAGAAATTAAAATATAACAAAGGAATTTTGACTGAAGCCTACTGAATGTCAGGGTAGCTGCTGCAGTACAAACGTGTTTTCAGGCTGGACGTTTTTGCCATCGTATGCTATAAAAAGGACTGTTTGAGCTTCCAGAAGTGTCTTTCCCATCTTAGATATCTCAAACTCCTGACACTGCATGTTATCACTATTTGTCCATGCAGGGATCCTCATTCATGCCACACCTAAGATGTAACTCTATTTCTGTGTAAAGAAAATTTATTGCCGTCTCTAACATGTTCATGCAAAGACAGCCTCGTCTTGAAGCCACTAAATCAGTGAAGAACTTCCATACAAAATAAGGAAAAATAAAGACTAAACCAAGTCATAGAAACTTTTTATATTAAATGTTTGACAAGATACAATGATTCTTACACAGATCTGGTGTGAAAATGAGCATTGAGAGCAAGATTGACTCTGGGAAAAATAATGCTCAAGAAAAGTCGCCAGTGTTTGGAGAAGGCTTTACTGCTGTCTCAAGAGGCAGTTTGAAGCAGCAGAGAGACACCTTCGTGAAAACACTGTTTTGAGACATCTACAGGTATACCATATAAATATTATCAGGACATAGGTAGGGGTCACACTTGAGATACTTGGCCAAGTAGTCCTACTGATTTTCTCCAGGGTTGTAGGCAGCCACTCAGAAGTGAGAATGGGAACCTGATGCGAAAAAATGCTGCAGGATCAGCTGAGTGGTTATTTCACAGTGGCAACTTTGAGAGAGGTGTTGCCTAATCTCAGATACCATGATCACCACAACCTGTTTGTGAAGCATTTCTACTCGAAGGCTATTTGAATGTCAAAGGAAGAAAAACCAAAGACTTAAGATTTTTGCCCCTCAGCTGTGGTAGGATAATATATTGGTGGATCTTATTGTTCTAATGTGGAAAATTATGCTCAGAGATCTAAATTCTTTTCCCAAAAAGCTCCTGATCTGCTGAGTAACTTCATTTTATTGATGAAAGAACATTTTTTGTTTTCATCAAAAGAAAAGGAGAGCTCTGGAAGAAATGGCTTTTAAAATTCAATGGTGTGAAAACAAACTAAAGCAGTATCTGTGAAAGTGATTGGATCTCTGAATTCTACCTCTTGCACTATTATGCTTATTGGGCTAACAGATATTAAGGTTATGGTCCTGAACAAATAAGCATTTCTCTGTCCACATTTCTTTTTTTTCAATCACACTTCTATTCTAGTGAGAATGCTTTAGCTTAAATAGGTGTTCAAATTTGAAGCCTTCGAAGTCTTCCATGCCACTCTAGTAAAACCAACGCTACACACTATACAAGGCATCTTTTGTTGTGGCATATTGTCCTGCCTCTATTTCACTAGTTCTTGTGGCAACAAGGCCAAGTGCAAGGTCCTGGACCTTGGTCAGGGCAACCCTCAGTATTGATGCAGGCTGGGGGATGAAGGAATTGAGAAAGCCCAGAAGAAGATTAGGGCGTGCTGGTGGATGAAAAGCTGGACATGGGCCAGCGATGTCTGCTGGTGGCCCAGAATGCCAACCATGTCTGGAGCTGCATCAAAAGAATTGTGGCCAGCAGGTCGAGGAAGGTGATTCTGCCCCTCTGCTCTGCTCTGGTGAGACCCCACCTGGAGTACTGCATGCAACTCTGGAGTTCTCAGCACAGGCAAGATGTGGATCTGCTGGGTTGGGTCCAGAGGAGGGCCACAAAAACAATCAGAGCAGTGGGACACCTCTGCTATGACGATAGACTGAGAGAGTTGGGGTTGTTCAGGCTGGAGAAGAGAAGGCTCCAGGGAGACCTTACTGCAGATTTTCAGTCCTTAAAGGGGGCTCATAAGAAAGATGGGGACAAATTTTTTAGCTGGGTCTGTTGTGATAGGACAAGGAATAATGGTTTTAAACTAAAAGAGAGTAGACTTAGACTAGATATAATGAAGAAATTTTTTACAATTGGGGTGGTGAAACCTTATGGTAGTCACAAATGGTACTTTGGTGTCTAAAGGCTCCAGGGACCTATGCAGAGGTCTCTATCACACTGCCATAGCAAAGTTTTCAAGCACCCGGGTTATCATAGGTTGTCAGCGATTTCTTATGCTGGTATGGGTAGGCAGAAAATCTGTATTGTGATTAAGCTGGAGAAGCTGCAGCTGTATCCAGCATGATTATGACTTCCCAAAAGCCAGTCCGGAGCATGAATGCACTCCGTCTCAGGTCCGTCCTACAGAGGTCACTACAAACCCACTTCTGAGACAATAGCAATGCTGTTCTGCAATACCATTACACTGAGTGCAGGCGGAACACTTTTTTTTTTCTATAAACAGTATTTATATCTCGTGTTTGTTTGCACAGGGACAAATAAAATGTCATGTATTCTTCACGGACAGACTCCATGTAACTGTGAGAGCAAGTTATTAGCATGCACTGTATTTTTACTTAACTTCTCAGAGTCAGTTAAAAAAAACCCTGTAGGACTCCAGGTCATTCGACGTTTTAAAGATGGACCCTGAACTCTAAGTTAGAACAAAACTCACGCAATCTTGAATTTCTGATACACAGCTGCTCTGTACTGATCTTAATAATCATAGGAACCTAAAAATCACCTAATGATCTTATTATGCCCTTAACAGAAATTATCTTAGGAGTTGTGATTGCAATATGGCAATTGAAGTCAGAGGTGTCTGGGGTTTTATTGCCAGTTCTCACTGACACACAATTTTGATTTATTTTAATGGGTACAGGTTTGCATTAGACATTGATAGGATTACTTTTGATTGGATTATTGAGTATGTGTGCATATATATATATTCTCTCTAGAGATATGGTACCTCTTCTTGAAAAAAATAACTTGTGTCAATGCTTTTGGTTGCTAAAAGGAAAGAAAAAGGTGACACAATAATTTTTGAAGATTAGTATTTATTTTTCCTGTTTCTTTTTGGTATTTTCCACAACAACTCATGCATCCCTAGGGTATGCAACATTATGTGTTGTCAGAAAAAAAAAAAAAAAAGAACGATTTTAGCACATATTACTCTTTGTATCTAAACCAGAAACAACAGGCAATCTGAATTCAGCTGCACAAAAATTAATTTACATGAGTTACTGAAAGTCAGGACTCTTGTCTTCATTACAGGTGTAACTGGGAACCTAGAAAAGGTAGGAGGTCTCATTATCACAACACTTCTCTGGAGAGCTTGCAAGATTTTTCTCCTAAAGCTAAAGTTCACCAGATTTGTTTCTAATCCTTATACAGTAGACTTTTTCTGACAATAAGAAAATGTTCTTAGAGATGTGGAGAAAATTGATAGAAATGTACCTAAATCTCTTAGTGTTGCTTTACACAAAACCAAGACTGGACTCATGATGTAAGTTTCTAATCCACTATATCCCTGTACTTTTTTTAGAGCTAATTAAATGTGAAGATATGTGTATAAAGTTTTATGAAGAGGGCTGGGAATATGAGTGTATACTGTTATAAGGATAAACGCAGGGAAGTCAGTATTTTGACACTTGGCTAACATGTAGACATCTTTCTTAATTCTAACTATGCCTAAGCACAAACTTCTGAGAACACTGTGTGACCAGCCCTATACGTGGATCTTAACTTTATATCATATAGGTGTCTTTATCTGACCCCATACAGGGAAATAAATTTTGAGAACAACTCTGCAAAAACAGAAGACATGAGAAACAAATTCTGACAGTAAAATACATGATCCTAGGAAAAAGTTAAGACTTCCAATCTATCAGAATGAGTTGCATGAGTTAATTGAAGAAAAAAAAGGATAGCAAATTATTCGTGTTATTTTTAAATTGTATATCTTCCCACAGTGGACACATACTAAACAACATAATTAAGAGTGCCTGAGTGATTATCTTGAAGATGTGGTAGAAAGTATAAAGTCAAGATGCCTTTTACTTGGGTTTTAGCATTGATTGGACAAGTCTGAGAAAGAATGTTTATTTATAATAAGGATAAGCTCTTCTTGCCCTTAACTACCAAGAAATTTAATTTTATAATGTTTACATTTTACATCCATCAGACTGGATGATACAGCATCACCAATTGTACTGACCTATACGTTACAAACATCTTCTGATCCTACAGTCAGACTGAATATATCTTAGACAATGTGAAAGTAGCATAAGAACTTTCTCCTGTTGTCAGCAGGCAGACTTCTGAAGCTCTGGGGCTACACCCCAGCTGTCAGCGTGCCTCTTTGTGAGGATGACATTCAATTTAAAAAAGGGTTTAGAGGAGGGACATCCATGCAGCTATTGCTGTTGTGTGTATATTATTGCCAGAGGAAGCCCATTACCTGGAATGAGGCAATAGATCTCTCCATGATTAGCCACATATGTGGCTGTTGCAGGTTTTGGGTGAAACATTCAACATCTGATTTATTAAGAACCTACTTTTTAATGTGATTTGCACAGTATTTTCTGAACTACATTAGTTCCTTGGGTGGAAATCCCAAGTTATTATAGTGATGATAGCTAATTACATACATGTAGATATTTATTACAGGGTATGAAGTATAATTCAACATTAGAAGTCAGTGTTAAAGTGAGTAGGTACAGAAACGAGTAGGATAAAAACTGCAGTGGTACGTGCATATCACAGAAATGATTAATAAAATGCTTAGCCTCACAAACAAGAAAAGTGAGTTTCAACACTGCACTTATCAGCTGTTCAATCTTAAATTGCTGGAGCCTACAGAAGAAATCATTATTAATATCAGAAGATCTTACCGTAGGACAAACAAACAGTAGCTGCACCTTATCGCAGCATTTTCTTCTAAGGTTTCTAGGTGGACTGTGGGAAATTTCCTTCTTTGCTTCTTACTTGACCCTCAATTAGTCTCCTACCTGGAATGCTATTTCTAGCACTGTCAGTCATCAGTAGATACTAGGGAATGGAATGGATGTCATGCCAGCTCTTGACACTGAAATATCTTATACTCTCTGAATGGAAATTAGATTGGTTTGATTTACTATAGTTTAGTCCACATCAAACTCAATTTGACTTCAAATTCTGTTCAGGCACGAAGACTGAGGTTCCCAGGCAAATGTGGTCTCTCCATTCTGCTCATGTATTTGAACCCCAGTGTATGAAATATGTAAAGTATCAGTTAACTGTTGATATCTAATTATGTTAGCTAAACTATATTGCTGCTTTTAAGTCTTAGCTCTCTGATGAAATTTTTATGAGACCTGGAAAATATATCCCACTTATCAGTCTCAGTTCTAGTTTCTTCAGGTGCATTGCAGGAATCCTTGCAATTGATTTTCATGTAATAATTTTAGTTTCTGAAAAAAACCGACCTTGACCTTAAAGGCATGGGCACATGAGTTGGAAGATAAAACAACACAGAAGGGGATCTTTCCAGGTAAAAATGCCACTCCAGTCTCCAGTGGGCAGTTCCCCAGAGCAGATGGGCTGAGCTTACTTCTGATCCTCTTGAAGAGCCTTCTGGTTCAGATTTATAAGAAATTAGTAACAAATACTATGACAAGGATTAGAGAAGCCGTGCCTCCAGCCAGATGGAGGAAAGGGACCACCATATTTATTGGACTGTGTGGATTTGATGGCCTGGCATATCAGATTCACAAGAGTATAAGGCTCTAGCAGACACTGACGAAATGAATATGCTGTAATACCATCAAGGTATAAAGGGGCAGAACCCATCTCTATTTTTTGATGGACAGGAGGATCCCAGGAGGAAACTGAATTGGAAGCCAAAATGAGTCTAACGGGGAACAAGTGGCAAAACCACCCCATTGTGACTGGCCCAGAGACTCCATACATCCCTGGCATAGAGCACTTGAGCAGAACGTATTTCAAGGGCCCAAAAGGGTATTGGTGGGCTTTCAGTAAAGCAGCCTTGGAGATAAAGGAAATTAAATTGCTGACTACCTTACCTGGTCTCTCAGAGGAGGTTTACCTGGGGCTAAATCATGACAGACAACAAAGTTCACAGCTGTTGCAGTGGATTCTGATACAGTGAACTTTCTGAATCCTTTCTGATCCTTTTCTGAATCCACTACCTCTACTGGACACATGCTTCTAGCTAGAGGGAATAAAACTTGCAATAGAGAAAAACAAGTTTAATGTAATAAAAGACAGTAGTTTCCTGAAGGTCTAAGGCACAGCCTTTTCATCGTGAAAATGGATGCTTTATGTGTGAAATGAGTATGGGCTCATACTGATTGGTATGATCATGCAATGGTGCATGACATGTATGAAAATGCAATTAGTGTTACCCACGAAGAAAACTTTAGATGTACTCACTTTCAATACACTTACTAGTCTCATCCCATTTATTTTGCATGAACTTCACTTGCTTCTTCAGCACACAAAAATTACACCAAAACACTTGTCAAAAATTGATAGCCTTTAGACATGAATCATAGAATCATAGAATCACCAGGTTGGAAAGGACCCACTGGATCATCGAGTCCAACCATTCCTAACAGCCCCTTAAACCATGTCCCTAAATACTTCATCAACCCGTTCCTTAAACACCTCCAGGGAAGGTGACTCCACCACATCCCTGGGCAGCCTGTTCCAGTGCCTGATAACTCTTTCTGTGAAGAATTTTTTTCTGATATCCAGAAAACTCAACTCATGATATCCATGAGTTGCAAAGCCTAATGTTAACTTCAGTAGTATGAGATCTTCATTGTCCTCTTTCCTCCCTGCTCAATATACTTCTCAGTGGGCTTCAACCAAAACTGCAAAAACTCCCATCCTGTTGGTTAAAAATTGCCTATCTTCATCTCATTTACACCCTTAATTCACCAGTCACAGCACAAGGGAATAAAACTGACCCAAACTGAAACAGCCAACATGTCCCAGTTACTGGGCCACACATCCCATGGTAGGAGACTTCTGAACAATAAGTACGTTTTGTGGCATGTACCTCTGGGCTCCAACTGCTTCTGCAAGAGGCTGGTCATCATTTTAACCTGTAGGCTAAAAATCCCTGGTTTTTCTGTGTGAGGGGATGGAGGCAGCAGATTGGCCTGAATATTCTTCCAACTTTCCTTTACCTCATTTCCAGTCCTCTGACCTTTGCAAGCAGGATCCTCACCTTATAGCAGCGAAGAGCTCCTGCCTTTAAGCTGCGTTTCTAAGATTTGTACAGCAAAGCACCACGAGGCATCAAGCCTGTTCATGCTCTTTCTCACCTATAAGGCACCGTCCCCTCTGTTTACCCACTCCTCTGCCATGACACAGTTTCCCACGGAGCCCACAGACAGACCCCCTTACAGCCCCCTACAACTTCTGTTGTTGCATGCGGTCCCATAAAGCCCACATTGCAGCTCCCAAGCTCCCCTCCAACCGGCCCGCAGGCCCTGGGAAGCTCCTACGCATCCCCCTCCAGCCCTCCTGCAGCCCTCCAGCTCCCCCTCACCCCTCAGGGTCCCCCGCGCAGCCACCCGCGGGCTCCGGGCAACCCCGTCCCCCTGTTCCCCGCAGCCTCACGCCCTCCGGCGCCCGCGCTGCCCCCCAGCATCCCCAGACCCCTCCCCGCCGCTGCAGAGACGCCCCACCGACCCCACTCCATCGCCTTGCGCACCCCTAGTCCCAACCGCAGCGTCTACGGAGGCGGCCTCAGCCGCACGGGTTCCGGCAGAGAAACCCTCTCCGCTTCCCCGCCTGTCGGTGAAGGCGCCTCCCCGCCGGGAAAGGCAAGGGTTAACGGCGGGCCCCGCGGGCGCATGACGGCCGCGGGGCACGGTCAGCCGCATCCCGGCGGCGGGGCTCCCCCCTCCCCCGGCTGCCCGCGCGGCTCCTCCGCGGCTCCGCTCGCCCGAAGCTGTCGCGGCGCCTCCGCCGCAGAGGGTGAGTCGGCGGGTCCCGGCTTCCGCGTCCGAGCGGGGACGGGGGGAGGAGGAGGAGGAGGAGAAAAAGCGAAACAAACCCTCTTGCGGTGAAGTTACCGCGGAATTACTCACCTCGCCGACCACCCCGCCGCGGAGATGAGGACGCAGCGCCGTCTGGGAGGCCGGGACAGACACCCGCTCGGGAAATTTGTCATCCCCACGATGAATAAGCGGAGATAGGTACCTGCAGGAGACGGCTGCGGAGCGGACAGCCTGCCGCCCCGGCGGCGACGGGAGCACGACGGGCAGCGCGGAGCGGTGCGGGGCAGCGTGAGCGGTGCGGGAAGCGAGGGGCGACGTGAGCAATGTGAGCGGTGTGAGCAATGCGGGCAGTGCGGGGAGCGGGGCAGTGTGAGCGGTGTGAGCAGTGCAGGTAGTGCGGGGAGCGGGGCAGTGTGAGCGGTGTGAGCAATGCGGGCAGTGCGGGGAGCGGGGCAGCGTGAGCGGTGTGAGCAGTGCGGGCAGTGCGGGGAGCGGGGCAGCGTGAGCGGTGTGAGCAATGCGGGCAGTGCGGGGAGCGGGGCAGCGTGAGCGGTGTGAGCAATGCGGGCAGTGCGGGGAGCGGGGCAGCGTGAGCGGTGTGAGCAATGCGGGCAGTGCGGGGAGCGGGGCAGCGTGAGCGGTGTGAGCAGTGCGGGCAGTGCGGGGAGCGGGGCAGTGTGAGCGGTGTGAGCAATGCGGGCAGTGCGGGGAGCGGGGCAGCGTGAGCGGTGTGAGCAGTGCGGGCAGTGCGGGGAGCGGGGCAGCGTGAGCGGTGTGAGCAGTGCGGGCAGTGCGGGGAGCGGGGCAGCGTGAGCGGTGTGAGCAGTGCGGGCAGTGCGGGGAGCGGTGCGGGCAGCTAGGGCAGAGTGGGGCAGCGTGAGCAGCGTGGGCAACGCGGGGCGTCGAGTGGTGCGGGCAGCGCGGGTCGACGCGAGCACCGTGAGCAGGGCTGGGTAGTGCGGGCAGCGCGGGGCGGTGTGAGCGGTGCGGGCAGCGCGGGGCGGTGTGAGCGGTGCGGGCAGCGGGGTCCCCGCAGGGGCAGACGGGCATGGGTGCCGGCAGGAGCGATGCGCGGCCATCGGGGCTGCCCCGCAGAGGCTCCTGGCCCTGATGCCGAGTAGTCCGTTGTGTGGGGCTTGCTGTCACCCAGGCAGTGTCTCAGTCATGTCATGCCCGGTAAGGTGACAGCTCTGCCTCATCTGTGGGTTGTATGCTGCTAGCAGTTCCAGCCTCTTAAACTTACTAGACTTGAAATTCATGGCTTTTTACTTTGCCCTCTTCTACTGAGAGAGGAGGCTTTTGGCACCGTTAGAGGCTGCTCATGCTTCAGCTGCCAGGTCTGTGGGATGAGCCACGGTTGTGATAAGGGTGGTGGTAGGCATCTCCCAGGCCGTCTGCTCAGCAGCACGCGGTGGTTACCCGCACAGCCCCACGAGTGGCAGTCACAATGAAAGCAGCAAAGCAGGGCAGCTGCCCGTGGCTCTGCCTTTGCATTGCCAGTGGCTCACATTGGGACATTGTTGGTGTTTTCAGGTGTCCTGCATGCACTGGAGCTTTTATCATTGCTGATGCTGCAACATTAGAAGTTGTGGCTGCACCCCTGGGAAGTTCAAAGTCGTTATAGGCAAAGATAGAAGCACTGCAGCGTGAGTAAAAGGTGCACAAGTCAGGGTCTGCAAAAGTCCTTCATTACTGGGTAAGGATGCTGCAGCTATTGAAAGCATGTTGGAAGGCATGCTTCCGACTCTGGTATTCAGTGCTGCCAGATTTGCATTGAGTATTTCATGCAGTTTTTCTGAGGTTTATAGCTAGCTTTAGTGAGAATAATGTTGGTCTTGCAAAGCTCGTGCTGTTCTCTTACAGCAACCACTTGCAGTACCAGAGCTCTGACACGTACAGTTCTAGCAGAGAAAAAGATCAGGAGATCTTAATTACCATAATAAAAAACTGAGAAGGCTTTTCTGGCAGAATGGTAATAAAGCTTGATCCCAACCAAACTAGGATATACATCATCATGTCCACTGATAACCGCTGCCCTTTTGATGGCAGTTGCAGCCATATCAGCGATTGTGCTCTCCTCTGTGTTTGTACAGTCCCTCACACAAAGACTTCCTTTCTGTGACTAATCTTCCAAGGAATTATAATGATGCAAGTAATAAGTAATTAGTATATTTTGTTATGCTAGCTCTGAGAAACTCAGTCATGTTTAGGGGCTGCTTGTCTCACAGCACTGTAGAGGGTCTTCTTTAGCTTTCATTTGACTTATTCGTTGATGTTGTGTGACAAAGGCATGCTGCTGGTTTTTGAAACTCGCAGATTATGTGAGGCTCTTCCAGTTTTCCTTGGCTGACAACCTGGGCCTAAGAAAACTGTGATATTATGAGAGTATTGTAGTTTGGAGTGAAGCCCCCTGTGGTAGTTCAAGAGAACAGTTGTCAAGAGATGGATAGAAATAACCCGGACAGTGGATGCTAATGTGAGGTATTTGTTATTCTCAGTAGTGTATGACTTCTGAGATGTGGTCTGGCATGAAGAGTGGCAAGAGCTTACCTATAAAATGAGTGGAAAGCTTGTTTTATAGTTTCAGTTTTGAACTCACATTGTCTTCCTTTATTACAGTTGTGATTCTTAATATGTGTATTGTTTCAAGCCTAAGTTCAAGCTCTCAGCTATTATTATTTTTTTTCCCTAATTAAATCTCTGTGTAGTTTTGCTTCCCAAAAATAATTTACTGCCATGCTTTGGTCTGTAGGCTGTAGCCAGATAACTGTACAAAAGCTGTAATTGCAACACTTCCTATGTGTGTGCGTGCTTTTTAGAAAATGAGTTAAGTTGGTGGCTTCACCTGTGTTAGGGTGTGTCCTTGTCCCAGCAGCTGAGAGACACAAAAACCTCTGAGGCCCCATTTCCACAGACATTGATGCTGAGGTGTGGCATCCCTGTAGCTTTTGGTGGCTGTCCTTTCATCCTCTTCATCCTTGTCCTCCAGACTACCCAGACTGACTCATCAGTGGTGGCACTGACTTCCGACTATTTTGCCACTGTGCCACTGACAGGTGATGCTGCAAATAAGATGGGCATGCAAGGATGGAAGGGCTGGCAGGGAAGAACAGAATTTAAAGGGCAAGATTTTAATGAAGAATATCTTCCTAATGTCTTATCTAAATCTTCCTACCTTCAGCTTAAAGCCATTCCCCCTTGTCCTATCACTACATGCCCTCGTAAAAAGTCCCTCCCCAGCTTTCCTGTATGCCTGCTTTCAGGTACTGGAAGGCCAGTGTGAGGTCTTCCTGGAGCCTTTTCCAGGCTGAACATCCACAACTCTCTCAGACTGCCCTCATAGGAGAGGTGCTCCAGTCCTCTGATCTTCTTTGTAGCCCTCCTCTGTTCTGATGGTTCCATATTCTTCTTATGTTGAGGATTCCAGAACCTGACACAGTACTCCAATGAGGTCTCACAAGAGCAGAGTAGAGGGGCAGAATCACCTCCCCCAGCCTGCTGGCCACACTTCTTTTGATGCTGCCCAGGGTATGTTGGCCTTCTGGGCTACGAGTGCACATTGCTGACTGATGTTGAGCTTCTTGTGAACCAGCACCCCCAGTCCTTCTCCGCAGGGCTGCTCCCAATCACATCATCCCCCCATCCTGTATTGAAACCGTGAATTGTCCCATCCCAGTTGTAGGATCTTGCATTTGGCCTTGTTGAACCTCATGGGGTTGTCACAGGCCCACTTCTCAGCTTGTCCACATTCCTCTGGAGATGAGGGAAGAAGGCACTCAGAGTCTTGGATTGCACAGTCAGGATTAACAGTAGGACATTACAGTTCATGCTTGATTTCTGCAGTGTCTGATTGCTGTTGTGAGGGTGAGATGTCTCCTGTGGAAGAAGAGAAAGGAGAGACTGTACAGTGCATTGCCTTTCAGTTGTCTTTGGTGTGGGATAGTGCTTGCTACCCTATGCACGAAGTGCCAATGTCTGATAATTTCTTTTGTGACAGTGTCTCTGAGAGAATTTATTACAATCCCTTTAACTGATCTCTGTAGCAGAGTAATTCAGGTTTTATTGAAGTTGAAATGTATTTTACCTCTTATTTCAATGGGTGAAGCAGTAAGCCAACTCTGATTACTTTTCAAAACTGTACTGTAAATGTAGACTATATGTCATACAGTGCTGCAGCCAGATTTGTGAATTCTTCTTTTGTTTTGCTCCCTAAAGGATTAGTATTCAGATTTTCAAGGGCTTCAGCTTGAACTTAAATTTTACTACATGGGTTTCTGACCGTTAATTTATAAATCATTGTTATGGATTTTGCGTAATTATGTTGTTGTGCTGTTTTTGATAGATGCGGAGTCATAAAGCTTTGAGTAGTGTCAGCTTAAAGAAAAAGGAGGCTTTGGAAGCAATGGACATAATTGTGTTTCCATTAGCTTCTGGGGGAGCATGATAAGGTTACTACAATATCTCACTGATGCACAGGAATATTTCCTTGAGAGGTGGCAAATGCTTGTGTTCCTTTGGTAGAACAAAAGAATTTGTCAGCACAGCCATTCGGTCTCGGGACAGTATTATTTTATGCATTTTTTTTGGTGTATTTTAACATAGTACTTTAAGCTTCAACCCTATTCAGGATTTCTAAGCTTATTTCTAAATAAGCTGTTGTAGTAGGTGCTGTAATCCTACCATTTCCAAGATAACTTGGGTTAGAAATTTATGGATTTGATGCAAAAGTCAGTTATACTTTTAGAATATAATTCATGTCCAGTTGGCATTTAGACAGTTATATATGGTTTATTCACGTCTAGGTAATGCGTTGTTTTGGTTTTAACCAGTTTGCCCACTCAGACTTTGACGTGAGAAGTTCCTTACACCATAATGGAAGGTGATGCTAAACAGACTAACTAATAAAGAGTGACTCGTGAATAAGTAAATAATATTCAAAATGCCACAAAATAATAATAAAAAACTGTGAAAACTAATGCTCTGCAAGGTGCTTTAATGTTTTAAAGAAAGGAAGCATTGATTTGCATGTTAATGTAATGTTATACTTTTTCTTCATAGAATCATGATGGAGACTGGGGGGGAAATGTAGAGAAATTACGTGATTTCTTTCTGCTTTCATTAGAAGAAGATTGTTCTATTTGTACTTTCAGGGCATTAATTCAACATATAGTGTAGTAGCATAAAGAAAGAAAACACAGGCCTGGAGGTCTTTCTTCAAGTGTGAAAAAAAGCCATACCCAACCCAGAAGTAGACAATGATAAAATTGAGACATGGTAGCATAGAACACTTCTTACTCATTGTAGGATAGACTATTACTGGAGAATAGTACACGAGACCATCCTCCTAGCAACTGAAGCCATATGTTGACCTGGATTTTATAGGGCTGGAAAGTGTGTGTAAGCTGTGCAGAAATATTCTTCTGTTGATTAAACTAAAGGCTTTTGTTGAGTACAGCTAATGCATTTGTCATGTCTAATCTTCTATTGATTATATTATAACTTTTCTAATGTAGTGAACACTGCAAACGGTTACTACAGACAGGAATGATTTTTATTTGCAGCCAGTTTATGATGACATGGTGTATAGCCTTGCCAGCAGAACAACTGCCTTTGTTAGTATGTACTTTTTTAAGGATCTAGCCACCTGTGTTAGGGTAATGTACATTCTGCTTTTAAAACAAACTCTGAGAATTTAAGAGCAGTCAGCTCTCCTGCCCTTGGTTGTATTGCAGAGAGTGGTTTTTGCTTCAGCCAGGCATGATAGTAAATTATATTGTTTTTGATTGGTGTGCTTCACAGATTTCATTTTATTTATTTTAATATAAAAATGCAACAATAAAAAATAGTATGTAGAATAACTCTTTTATGACCATTTAAGTGTGGTTGGGGCATCTCAATGTCAGTTGGGATTTTGCTCTTGCTTTTGAAGTTAATATGCTTAGGCCTTTCATTATTAGTGAGTTTTAACTGGAGAGCGTGTGTGAATATTTATGCATCTAAGATTATGCAGATACTTAGATACCTCTTAGAAGTGTTCTATGAGTGCAGTTTTGCTAAACAAATAGGTGTTTGTTTTTTTGTTTTTTTTTAACAATTCACAGATGGAGATAATTGAGACACTGCAAAATCATAGTAAACAAATGGTTGAGTATGAACATTATAATCTTATTGGCTTCAGTGTTGAAAATTTCATGAGCTGAAGGTAGAAGTTGTGGTTCAGTGTTTTGCTGCAGCAAGATCATAATGCTTAATTCAATGAAAACTGTAATTGAAGTTGTACTTCAGTTTTATTTCTGCCAACTTAATTTGTTTGTCTGAACAAGTTAATTAGGCACTGAGTCTATGACTGAACAACCTACTTATACGTGTGCTTAATGTTAAGCATATGAACCTAATGATGAAAGTTGGGCATGTACTGTTCAGCTGAGTTAGGGCTGAAATTAGCTGATCTGTGCTATATCTTAGCCCACGGATTTACACTGACAAGTGCAGCTTTTACCTACAAATCTTTTTTATATCAGGAAATATTTAGGTGTAGTTGATTCTGCCCTGGAGTAGGCTGTGGCTGAGATGATTTTTCAACCCTCTTACCAGTCTTGACTTCTAAGATTCAAATAATGGGAAATGTAAGTGATGAAAAGTCAGAGTTCCAAAATTATCAGTATAATTTGAAAGATGCCCTTGAAAATTTGCTGCTGTATGATTACATTTAAATTATGGCATATCTCTAGGTTTACAGTAAGCATCCACACTTTAAGTGATTGCAGTTACTTTTATGGATATTTCTGTGCTGTGCTTTCTTGGAATACTTTTCTCTGTGAAGTGTCACAGAGTTTGAAGGACCATAGAGGCATTTCTGTGGTTTTGGTGTTCCCTCTTCGTTTTGTTGTATGCACATCGTTTAAAACATGAACTGCTAAATCTTGTTTCGTGTATATCTGCATAGTGTGATTTTCAGCACCATTTTAATTAATAGAGTGAGGAGATGCCAGAAAAAGGGGGGATAGTCATTTTTACCCTAATGAGAACTCCCTATCAGAGAGTTTTTTCACTCTTCACTGCCTTCTTGCACTTGGTCAAAATTCATTTAATTTCATGGCTGGTTTAGCTAATGTGAAGGCAGCTGACCGTACTGCAAACTTCAGCTTTTGAAGGGGCAGGTTTTCTCCGTGTTAGAGCTCTAAGTTATTGCTAGGCTTTGTTATGTCTCTCTGACAGACCATACAGTTCTTTTACTTTGTTTCTTGTAACAATAATGTCACAGAGGTATGTGCAGTCCTCTTTCATGTATTATTTACTTATAATATAAGTTATTTTTATTTATGTATTTTTTTAAACAGGCATAGTACACAGTGGATTACTTGCTGACTTTGGATTGATATTCATAGCTGTGGGTCTGTTAAACACACTTTGATTACATTAACTTCTTAAAAATGAATGAGTGGTCGTGAAGTAGGAGCCATCAGACAACAGGCATTCCCCATGGACCTAGGATGAGCAGTGGAGAGCAGATCCCACCTATCAGAGTTCATGCAGGAATGCCCTGCCCATCTTCAAATAGCAGCACCCTAAGCCCAGCTATTGGAAGCTTGTCTGCCAGCCTACACTTAAAGGTGCCCCTTGGAGGAGGGGTAGCTCCTCAGAGCAACATTATTGACAGTGCTTTTGACCTTCCTGCTCTAAGTGCCAGGAAACAAGTGGTTACAAATGGGAAGCCTTTGTTACAAGTCCCACAGCCCGCAGGACTGCCACTTCCACAGTCTTTAAAGCCAGAACAGCAAGAGTTTGGAAATACTTTCTCCGTAGGCACAGGTGAAGGTAAGACTCCTTTTTCTATTGCTATTATTAGTAGCATTTCTTCTCCAATATCAGATGCCTGTTGGTACTGGTGTTAGTAGGTGGTGTCTCATCCCTTCTTTACCACTCTTTTACTGAAACAAAATGTTTTGCTCTTTCCTGCAAAAGTTATTCATCGTTTGATTATTCCCAGAGGCTTTGTATTACACAGCATTTACTCAGAATCTCTGAGCTGCCCTAAGGTGCTTTATAAACAGCGTACTTTGCTTTGCTAACCTAACCTCTTGACTCAACAAATCCAGGTAGTCATGTTCTGTGGCACTAGAAGTTTGTGAGTACTATCAGAAATACTCCTTACTGGATGCATGAACACAGCTTTCCACTGGTGACTAAAAGCTCCTTACTGATGAAAGCAGCAGTATAGTCCTGCTTTTTAGAGTGCTTAGGCTGGAGAAGATTTGAAGGTCTTTGGAGCATGTGTCTACCATAGATTTGTAATCTATTTTTGGGAACCACTGTTTGTGCTGTAGAAAATAATGATGCATAGACCTCACAAAATTTGGAGGCTGGTCCTCTGTGAGTAAGTGCTTGTGTATCAAGAGTTTTACTTATCTCTGAGAAAGTACTTGACTATCTGCTCTTGAGTTCTTGAAATCAAACCAGAACTTTTATGTTTTCAGTATTTCTTGACTCTGGTCATGCTGGAGATGGGGAGACTCTTCTGGAGGAGTTTTGGTGTCATACCTTTAAAACTGAATGTGCATAGACTTGAGAATTTAATATATAGAAAATAATTAAATGTCTTAAAATACCAAGGAAATCTTGTATTGATATCTGAAAGTGCAGAAAAGGCAGACATTCCCCATTTCATTCCAAGTGTGTTGCTTCTTCCAGTTTTCTGTTTTTCTTCACTACTTCCCTTTAAAAACTTAAGAAGTCATCCCTCTTCAGCAAGGCTTGCAGGCTTGAAACCAGTATAATTTCAGGAAAAGTTAAAAGTTAACTGCATGCTTGAGTGCTCTGCTGAGTCAGACCAGTGGTAATGCATGTACATATTCATTGGGTGACCTCTGAGATCACCAGTCTGGTGCTTGCTTTGGTGGTGGTGATAGATGTCATTCACAGCATATATTAAGCTCCTGCTACAGTGAAGAGAGGTGGACTCACATGATGAGTTTTGGAGAAACTTTTCTCTCTCTCTTCCACTACAGGCAGATCCTAATTCCTGCTGTCTTCAAAACTGCGTACCTAAAACAAGAGAGTCCTTGTTGAGATCTCTAATATAGCCCTAAGTAAACAGCTAATCCTTCTGTAGTATATGTTGCAGAACTGCAGCATAGAGTGGAGAGTCTCCTAGTTTAATGTCCTTGTTTGGGGATTTGGTCTGTTGCCCGACCACTATGCTCCTAGCTGCTGTTATTCCATCTTTACTTCTTGGCCTGATTAGCTCACACGTATGTAAAGTAGTCTGCTGTTTTGTGGGGCAGCAAGAAGAACATTCAGATGAAGCAGTGGCATTAGGGAAGCTTATGTATGAACAGTGCTTGTTAAACAAGATACTGCGGACTTATGATATAATGGGCTTCAGATTCTGTGTTTCTGTGGATTTGAATTAGTAATTCATGCTTTAGAGTTCTGGTTATTAGCAGGACCATTTACAGAGCTGAAGATTGTGTGTGCTGGTAATGTACCCACAGTGAAAGAGCTTAGTCTCATTCACTTGATCATATCTAGATAATTCTGTAAGACTTTGAACCTTGCTATGCTGTGTAAAGCACAGCATGTATATGAATAAGACTGTAAACCTTATAAAACTACTCATGCAGTTTATGGTTGTGCAGCTCTTTTCATATTTTGTCCTTTTTTAGTGGCAGCGCATGGAGGAAAATGCCTTTTAGTAGGTACTTATTTTAGTTAAACCTTCATCGCAAGAAGATAAGTTTTCCTTTTACATTTGTCTAAGTATTAGTTGTGGAGGATTGCACTATTGAAAGTTGGGTTTTTTTTTGTGGTTTTGGTGTTTTTTTTTTTTTTTGTTTTTTTTTTTTTTTACTTTAAAACCCATAGGGTAGTGAAAGGAAGAGGTAGAACAAAGTGATTTTTTGGTCATTTTGGAATAGTTTCCCTGCTTTCTTTCAGTAATGGATAAAACAGTTTAGAAAAAACTCCAACAAAACAGGAGCTTCAGTTTGGGGTGGAGGAAAGAACAACATATTTAGGGGCAAACCAATTATCTGCCTTGTTTGTTACAGAGGGGATTTTTTTTGACAGGAGGTGGTGCTGAGTGCTCGAAAAGAGAACAGTGATCTACAGTAGACAACATGCAGAGAGCCTTTACTTTGCTTGAAGACTTTCTTAATCTTGTATAAAGTTACAGAGCTTTGAAAGGAGTTGATTTTTAGAAACTTTTTAAAATTTCTCTTAGTGTAATGTAACTGTTACGCTTTTGTGCATGATGAGAACCTGAAGAACATATTGCTGTGTTACTCTATGGAGGGAAAAAGCAAGTCTGAGCACACACCAGTCTACATCTGTGATCTCAGTTACTTTACCTCGTGTGTAGTACTGATGGTATAATAAGATTTCCAGTACTGCATTGTGCATTTGAAAAGGAAAATAGTATAATGGTGGATTTTTTCCAGTACAGAAAAATATGCTAGTGCAGTCATCCTCCCTTCCCCCTGCTCCCAGTTAGGAGTGAACACTTATGTACCCATATTAGGTATTTTCACATAGAAATTAGGTGCAAAATGCAGTCTTAACAGTACACATATTTGACACTGGAAATCTACAGTCTTTCTTTTGTTTGGTATGTGTATTTGACCACTTCTTGTGAATAGTCAGTTTCATACCTTTTAGATTTACTCAGGCCTAGAAAGAGATCTTTACTGACTGTATTTGCTGAGGTGAAAGTGAGTTGGAGACACATCAGGCAGGAATGAGCAGAAGGGAGAAAAGGGTGAGGACAGTAAAGGAAGACACAAGACCATAACCTAGCCAGCACGGGTCTTCAACTTCTTTCATCATTGCAAATCTTTTGACAGAAGTCTTGGTAATGAAAAATAATATTATTTTTAAAATAGAACTTACTGCTGGGTGTTCTATTAAGAAGGTAATTTTTAATACGCGTGTAAATGTCAAATAGTTCAGATTAGAGCTGTGATCTAATTTTAGTGATGTCCAGAAGTTACGTATTTATTTTATTTCCAGCATATCTGCACTTTATACACATCTGAATAGTATTTTATTTTCTAGAAAACGTAGTAGCTTTTTTTACTGCTTGTCTTATTTACTTTTCTATGCAGACAATGGACTTGTGAGTATGAGCTGGACTACGTTTGGGCACATCCTGAGTGTTCTCATGTCTCATGTGGTGATACAAATCCCAAATCTTTCTGAAAACAACGCATATTTTCTGAAACAAACAATCTCTTCAACACCTATACTGGCTTCTCTCACTCAATGCATGAAACATGTTTTTAAAGTCTTGCTGGTGTAGATAGTTGCAGAAACTGTTTGTGGGAGTAATTTGGTAGGCCACCTTGCTTTTCTCCCTCAGCGTTATTCATAAGCACTACCGGGGCAAGCATCCTACTGGGGGAGTTTGCTCTTTGGTCTGCGATGCTGTGACTGTATTTAACATGCTTATAAGAGTTCATTCAAAGTTTAGGAGTGGATTTTCCTGTGAGACAAAATATTGTTGTCTTAAAGCAGCTTGAATTTGGCTGATGGAGAATTTCCACTGTGACTGAAATTCTGCGCTGAGGTGCTGTTGGTGGAGGTGGTGCACCTTCTGTGCCTCCAGCCAATATCTGCATAGCCTGGTGGAGAAATGCAACATGGACATGGGGAGGTGAGAGGCAGCCTGTTGGCCTCGCTTTTGGTCTTCCCTGTTGTGATTTGGTTGGAGCTGGTCTGTCTAGCAAGACTTTCTAGGGATTGTGAACAGCTCTCAGTCATGAGAGCCGTAGCCATCTCCTTGTGTCCTCCATTCTCCCTGGCAGCAAGTGACAATGCACTCATGAGGAATTCAAGCCTTGACAACCATTCCGGACGGCCTTTCATTCCACTCTGACTGCTCTACTAAGACCAGTGTAGTCAACATGTGGGTACGTGACTACGAATATGTTACAGTGATACAGAGCTGACCTGGAAATACTTGAGATGGCATTTGAAAAAGCGAGTCTGGACATTTGTTAGAAAGAAATTCAGAAACTTCTGCAGATAAACCTCAACCCCTTTTGTTCTTCTTTACAGCATCATTGAAAAGAGAGTTGTTAGCTTCTATTTCTGTGGTTCCTGCAGAGCTATGTTTGTTCCTTGACATAAAAAAAAAAAAGTGTATTTTATTTGCTGTCTTCTTGCAAATGTGACTGTAAATTTTTTTAGCAAAATTAGTTAGCTAGTATTCATGTATCAGATGCATATTTCCTGATGGAGATTATTAGGGCTCTTCCTCATCCTGGAAGTAGATGACAGGCATTAAATCTTGGGATTGGGATTTTATTTTTTCCCCAGGGGCTCTGGAAGAATAAGCAGCTCCAATGCTGCTAAGCTGTGTGAGAACTGTGAACTTGGACAGACAGGCTCATTTGTCTCCAGCTGCCAAGAGAGCCTTGTTTCACTTTTGAATAATAACCACGCAGGTCTGTTGAGGAGTGTTACATTCAGAAGTGTTAATCAGTAAGCAGCTTGAGCCACACTTGAAATCTCTTTAACATTCTTATTTTGCTCTCTAGTAGTGTTGTTTTTACGTGTCAGTTGGCACAATCTGAAAAAAGATGTTCATCAGTATTCTGTGCAGTTCCTTACACAGAAAGCTTGACTCAAGACTGACTTTCTTTTTCTGTTGTTTTCTGTAATCAATTGTCAGGAGTTTTAAAGACTGGTTATTGATGATGTTTAGGTACAGCAAAGTGATTAAGTGATAATGATCTTTGTTTTATCCTGCATGACACATTTTCCAGCTTTGCATATGCTTCAGTGATCTTAACATACTTGAAAAACAACACAGGATCCATCAAGGCGAGGAAACCATTACTTGCACCTCTGGTAGTTGTTGGGGAAATGCATCTGAAGACAGTAGGGATGGGCCTCAGTGGATTCGTTTGTCTGGTCTAGGACTTTCTGAGAGAGAACAGCTGAAAGCAGGACACTCCCCGAGTTTAATACTACAATTAGTTTTAGAGGTTGGATGACCAGCAATCCTAGTCAAACCTAGTTTGAGAAGATTTATCTTCACTGGTATGTGTCTCATAGAATGCACAAGAAGTTGACTTCATTTTTATGTAAAAGGTGATGCGCAGATTACTGTTGCAAGATACTTTGGAGTGCTTATTTCAGGTTATTTTTTTTTGTCCAATCTGTCATGTTTCAGGCATGGTTCAGCTCCTGAACATAAATGTGTTCAGGCAACTCTTGGAACACAAACAATGGCAGTGATTTATATTGACTTTGACTCTCTGCTTTCAGTGTAGTTATCTTAAGCATTCAGAATTTTGTTTAAGAACCAAGTATTTAAGAAAATAAAAATGACTGGTGTTAACAAATCACATGTTGGACTATGTGTTATAAAGGCCCCAGGCAACTTACAGAAAATTCCCTGAAGAGTGTTAGGCTTAATGCCAAGAATGATCTACTTTAAACTGTAAAATCCCTCAAGACTATTAGGCATTTTGCCAACACTTACCCATTCTGTGTTAAAAGTGTAATTTAACTTCTCTCATACTCAGCCTTATACCTTTATCCTCTGCTTTGTAGGCCTGGACAATGAATTGCAGCTATCCAAAATACAGTATAGCGAAGGGGTAGATTTAAGTAAAGCTTGTATTTTATGTTTTTTTTCTTATCAGTTATTATTCTTTCAGACTGAGACAAGCCAGTTGAAGGTGGTGGGGTGTATTTATCAACAGCTTTATGACACCAGTTTTCACTGTGATGAGAACTTGCTGCTGTCAGTAGCATCCAAAGAGTATCTCCGACTGGAAGGCTGCATAGAAAGCATGGGCAGGCTGATTGATGGGGAAGGCTACACCAAGCTCATGACCCGATGGGAACTAGCTCGTGTGGATCTCGGTATGCCTTTGAGTGTGATCCCCAGAAAAATTCCCAAATGATAAAGAAAGGCAGCTGTACCTTCCTGTGAGGGTAGCTCTTCCAAGAATGTAGCTTTTTTTTTTGTTTTGTTTTCTCAGTTGTCACTGATTAAAGGATGCCTATGCATCTGCACTTATGTCATCTGAAAAATGGATAGTGGATTTAGTATCTTCCTTCATGTTTACAGAGAGGAAAATTTGGTGCCTCAGGTCAAGCCATCGTAAAAAAGCAAACCAAACCAGGCCAAACTATTGTATTTTCACTTCACTGTTTGAGAAGCTTCAGTTTAGTGCATGATTTTTCAGTTCTGTTTTATCACCAGGAGGTGGCACTAAAAAAATCTGGTTTTATACAGAGAGATGTGTGTTTCAGCCACCTTTTATAGAGGAAATTTGGAGTAAAAATATTAAAAATCTGGTTGAAATATGAAAGTTCTGGAAGTTTTGTGCCTGAAAATTCTTGAAAACTGCATTGGGGTGACTTTTGCCTCTGAGTGAAGTAAGATTTGAGTATTTTGGTGTGATATGGGTAGGTAACTTAAATTTGCTGCATCTTTATTTTTACACTTCTAAATTTTGGATAAGTTATTTTACATTTGTACAGTGCTTTGAGATTTCCACCTGAAGTGCAATTTATTGATGTCAATTTATTGACGTCGAACACAAAAAATAATTTCAGGGCTGCGTGTGCACCTACAGAGAGAGAACAGGTTGGTTGTATGTTTACATGGAGGAGCAGAGAGCCAAGAAGCAGCCTGGTGCACAGTTTAGCACTGATGCGTGCAAATGCTGAATTTTGGTCTTTTTGCCTATTACCACTGTGTTTGTCTTGAACTTTATTGCAGTTCTGAGCAGTGCTACGATGTGATCTTCACTATGGTAATACGTTCCTTTGTTTGTTCCCTATTACTACAAACCCATTTGTTGATGGTGAACAAGAAACATACCAATGTCTTCCTTTCCAGATGCTCCCTCCTACACCTTACCTATGTAAAATAATGAGAAGGGAAACTATTCTTCTGATGTTGTTTCTGTTCATAAAGTACAAAAATAGTCTTTCGTTTACTTTAAAGTTTCTCGCACAGTTGTAAATACCTAGAATAGTCCTGCTAGGGGTTGGATTCTATGATCCATATGGGTCCCTTTCAACTTGATATAAGCTATGATTTTATGATTCTGTAATTCCTCTGTGAATAAAAGTAGCAATTGCCAGTGCCAACGAGATTTTTTTTCTCCTTTATTTTACTTGTGGCTGGTCTTTCTGAAGCTGAATTTGATAATTAGGTCTGTCTCCAAGTTCAAGGAAGCTAGAGGAACTAGCACGAGTTTTTTTAAATGACCATCCTTACATATTTGAACTTTGTCGTAGGTTGGACAATAAACTGCCTTTAAATGTATCTGACCTGTTTCTAACTCAATTATTAATAGCCTGCACATGTTTCTTTGTGTTTCTGTACCAGGTATCCTGTCCAGGGCAAATTTCATCACAGGCCAGTGGGGTGTTTGCACGCATTGCATGTTACCTTACGCTTTAGTTTGTGGAGTGTGTCTTTCACTGCTAGTTCTAAGTGTGTAGATCATCTTTTCAGCAGATTTGAGATAACAGCTCAATATGTATTGGATGCAACAGCTGGTGCTCTGGGCAGGGAATGCAGAGATACAGATGTAAAAACATGGTTTCAATTGTTGTTGCTGTTAAAACTCGGTAATTGCATCAGCATGGCAGAATTTCATTTTGGTTCCTACTGGGTACTTGCTGCTGAAGCTTCTTAAACTATTGTATCCCATTTTAGCTGTACTAATCCACGTGCTCTTTCCCCATTTGTCATCTCTGAATTTGTGGTAAAGAGTATGTATTCGCTCAGTGATAGACACAACCGCTACTCAGTCTCTAACATTACTGCAATGCAAGTCACAATAACGTAATATGTAATGATGGATGTAATGTGTCTATAGTAAATACGTATATGGGGATATTATTTTCTATTGAACAAAAAATTTTTAATGTGATATTAGCTTTAAGGTAGTAGAACAAATATATTGCCATTTAATGCTTACTATAATCTTTTAGACTGTATTAATATGAACTGTAACAGCCAACTGTTTTTTTAAATCTTTTTATCTCCCATGGTAAACTTCTTGGATAAATAGAATTATGGCAAAATAGTCATAATTGACTGCTGTGACCTTACCAGTGAGACTTCTCAGTGGTAGGGTCGTATTACTTCTGTATTTCAGCAAAGAAACATTGTCAGTTTTGGTGGCTTTAGTTAATATTTTGATTTTCTAATTTCTCTTTGGTAGTTCATCTTGCAGAACCAATAAACATTTTCTGTTCATTGTCTTGACATAAAAATCTACATTATTGGTAAAGGGAGAATATTTTTGAGACTGGGCGAACAGCTAGTGAAGTTTATTGTCTGCATTTACCCATATTATTTATGAGGCTAAGTGAAATACTGCCATTTTATACCACAGTTTGTGAAATTCTGCAGCTGTTTGACGGCCAGTGGTTTTAGAGAGACTTGGGAGGCAGAACTAGTTGTGTTTGAGTGTCATAGGGCTACTTTTGCTGATGAAGCTGATTCACTCTTGAATTGTTTCTAAAAGTTGTAAGGCAGCTCCGTAGTACCCCCAGAATTGGAAGCGCTTCACATCATGAAAGGTCAGATGGACTGAGGCAGAAGCAGGGATTGAGCTTTTTTGATAGCTGAGCCCTTTCTCTGTCTCACAATACAGGACACAGCTGATATGTAGGCCCTTACGAGAGAAATAAAAGAAGTGCAGACAGACGATATTGTCCACTTGCAGTTCTAAACGGATGAAACAGAACTTTCCCTTGTGATAGAAATTTCAGTTCATCGGGGTTTTATGTGGTCAATTCTACGGATACCGTATGGTTGATAAAATCAGTCATTTAAATGGTTTCCAATGGGCTGAATAGAGGAATCTATCCTTGTTTAGTCTAACCATTTTGACATGTTAATAGACAGAAACAGAATATGGTTTACTTTTGCTATTGCTGTCTTTTCACACACAAAAAAACCCCCCAAACATTTTAAAAGCCTTTTATGACAAGTTGGTCAGAAAGAGGAATTTCTTGCCGAAGCAATCACTTTATTCTGTGGTGGAAGCTGTTCTATTTAACTCCTATCATGAATTTTATTGTCTATTCAGGCAGAACCAGTGTTCGGACAGTTCGGATGTTGGCAAATGTTTCGTTAATTGAGTGTCTTCTTTTTTTTCTGTGTAGATGCATTTCATTCAAATTTCAGTGAATGAATGGATGGATAAGAGCACTTCAGTACATTTCTTCCAAAAGGGTATTTTAAGTAGTATAAATTAGCAGTTGATGTAGTCGATTATCTTACTTGCTCTGTATCAAGGCTGTACATTTGTACACATGACATTTCTAGAGACTGACCTTCAGGAGAAATTAAGTTTCTCAACTAAATGGTTACTGAGAGGCTTCTGAAGAAATGAAAAATGTTTGCATTTTTAATTGGTTCACTGATCTACTCCTGTGTTTTTGAACTCATTGTCTTCCTACATCTGTACCCAGAAATATCCCTAAACTGTTGCAGTGTAATTTTTCGAAGCTGAGAGCTAGGTTTCAGATGAAAACTGTTCTTGTGCAAACCTATAGCTCTTTGCTTGCAAACTGCATTCAGATGCTGTGTATGCCAGGATGTAATTGATTAAAATTTCATATATTTCATATAGTGGATGTAACTGCAGCACGGAACATGCATTTTATATACATTGTTTTAAAATACAAACACATAGTTTTTATACTTGCAGCATTTGTTTGTTCTTTTTTTTTGGGAAGCACATGTCTGCAGTTCTGTAAAATTTCACCTTAAAATTAGACATGTTCTTTTGGCCTCTCTATGGGCGACTGAAAGTAGAAGAGCGCTAGAGCGTATGAGAAATGTGCCATCAGGCAGTCGCTGTACCTCTGGCTCTCTTGACAGTAGCAAACATTTGTCATGAAAAATCATACAAGTGTGTGTAATACTAATACTAGTACTAGTCTGAGTGACTCACTGCATCTGTCTGCTATAAACCTGCCAACTTTTATCTTCCTGTATAAGAAGTTTCAACTGATAATGAGAAGCAAGCCTGTCCACACTGGGTTGTTATGCTTTAATGAGCAGACATGACCATCTCTTCAGATTTGCCAGTTTAAACAGGAATCTGATGTTTTGTCTGAGGACAGCACCAAGCTGATAGGTCAGCAGAAGATACACACCTTCCCCAGCTTTAGTTGCTGGATAACATTTCCTTTGTTAAAGCTCTGCAAAGAATTTTGGCAAGACAGATTGCCCTGCAGGTGTTCACATACATGGCAGGTAGCATCCAAGTGGGACATCTCCAGGGCACGAGTCTCCTCTTGGTGCTTGGGGTGGGTGAAACTTCAGCTGTCGAGACGAACTTGTGTCCTGGGTGACCCATTTTGGTATTTGGGTGAGGAAACGTTGAGGAAAACTCTTTTTTCCTTGCTACAGTCCCCCTTGTGAGGAATTGCAGTGGTGAAGAAAATTCTGTTTCCTCAGTTCACTTTCTCCCTGCAAATGTGTCCAAATCTTGTGGCAACCAGATTCCTATTGAAATCAATGTTCACAGACCTTCAAGTTTGTGCTCTAATAAGGGATTACTTTGTATATTGATGTAGCTCTTGTCTGCATGGTCAGAATTATTTTGCAGAGCTTCCCTCTTCTTTGAGAGGAAATCAGTAGAGTAAAATGTAATTTTCATTCAAGAGGCATTCCTTTATTTTCAGGAAAGGTTGCTTTTAGTGGCTTTACCGTACTACTATTTATTTTCTATGAAACAAAACCTTAAAAGATAAAGATTTTTATTTGAGATGAATATGTAGAGAAGATATTTATACATTGGAGGTACTTGACCTTTGCTATCTGGTCATTATCTCATCTTCAGGGAAATAAGCTTCATTAGACCAAAATTTGTCCCACTTTTTGGGGGGGGTCTCAAACAGAGCAGTGAGATAATGGTCTTTCTCTGCTGTCTTCTGGATCTAGTATTACTACATTTGCAGGAGAATCCAGACTATTCTGCTTTTACAGTATTTTTTTTGGTCATTACTGCCTTGTGTTTGGTAAAAATCCCTTATAGAATTGCGATGTGAATAATTAATTACTAAAATATTTAACAGTAGATTAAGAAAACGCAATAGATTAAAATTCACAGTATGGCTAAAATAAAACACTGACAAGTATTAAGGGCAAACATCAACTGGAAGTGACACTGCTAAGGTCAGGCTGCCACAGCTTTGTTCCACTTTCTGAAGCTGTGGAATTGAAGAACTGTAAACCCCTCTAGGAGCTTCAAGACAGAAGAAATGTTATAATGCCATTTCAAAAAAAGGGTTTCTATTCAAATGGAGAATGAATTTTTAGGCTGGATTATGTTTTATTAGCATTATAATGTATTTGGGTTTTGTTGGTTATGAACACCAAGAATGGTGATTTCATATAAGGAGCAGTGACGTTATACAGGTTCCTCTGTTTATGTGGTATTCAGTATAGTCTGGACTGAAGGTAGCAATACAACAATGAAGAGGTTCTCTGTCTACTTTTCAGTATCCTCAGGTCTTGGGGTTTTAATGAAAAATGTTTCTTGTTGTTTCAGCTGAATGGATCTTTATTTCATCTCTTTACGTCAGTGAGGAATCCAAGGCTAAAGAGAATACTTTTAACTGGTGTTATATCCAGCCTTTTACACAGAAAATTTAGGTTTACTTTATAGTTTAGGGATATATTAGGCAACCCGTTTCTGAGACTGAAATGAGATTTGGCCACTGAAAATGCTTTGGGATTACCAAGAATTCTACCATGAATGGTCTGGAAACATCCTAAGTAACTGTTTTGACCTCAGAAATTTAATAACTAATTAACTAAATATTTATATATATATATGTGGTTTAATAATTTTTACTTAGAAAGGTAAAAAGAAAATAGATACGCTAACTAAAAGGACGCTTGAGAAAACTCAGAATAAATTTCAATATTTACCTGAATTTACAATTCATGCTTTATTCAAATACCAATATAGAATGACAGGCAGTCATCATCATTACTGACATTATCAACAGGAAGTTTACTTTGGCAGTGAAATATAGTTCTTAATTTCATAACATGCACTTTAACATCCTTGTTCTGCTTTACTGAGATATTTTCTATGGCTTATTTCGGAGAATAAGTCAAGAGTTCAGCAATAGCATGTTTGATTTAGATTGAACTTACATTTGTATTATACTGCTGTTAAAACATCTGTCAATAAGTCTGCAGTTGGCTTTCAAGTTCCAGCTAACCAAACTATAATTGGTCTCTCAATCAACATTCCCAAATAAATGTACTTCTAAAGAACTACTGACACAGCATTGGTATAAATTAATTAGGGAAATATATCTTCTAACGCAATCCAGACTGCTTCTTATGAGTGTTCTGATGCTTTTGGGAGTAAGAGAGGACTGCTTGAATATTTATTTGCCTAAATAAATGTATCTAGTAAAATGAGTTGGTTTTCAAGTAAGAGGAAATGTTTTAAAAAATCTTGTGTAATGTAAGATAAATCATGTTCATTTTGGGACCTTGAGCCCTGCTGGAAGTTCACTTTTGAAACCCTATGTATGCTTCCTGGCGCACTCCTGAGCAGTGGGATAGTTAGTGCTGCTTGCTGCCTGACAGCTTTGTGCCTGCTCTAAGAAATACTTAAGAAAACATCTGTCTAGTTAGGTACTGGAAAACATTTCGCCCATGCCTGTTCCTTATAGCTCTGACTGGTGGTTGCCAGAGGCCACTGGTACCCACTGGTTGTGATAGTAGGTAAGTTGTGGTGCCCCCAGCATCACAATTCTGTGTCCTTTCTGTTTATACCCACTCTGTCCAAAAGCCTTGTGTGCCTTGGAGCTTCACCGTGTACCTCAGATAAGCCTGTCTTCCCCTTCTCTTTCATATCTTTTCATCACTCCTCTTAACCTTTCTGCATCTCATTCCCTACCAGTTTTGTCGAACAGCACTGGTGGAAAAGGAAAACTTACTCATGTGAAGGGCAAGTATGGTAAGTTGTAATTTTGTGAAGTGGAGAAAATGAAACTTGGGCTTGCAAAAATTCTTTCTTTCACTTGAGGGGAAAAAAACCCCACCTAATTCCCCAGTTTAGACTGATGAGTCTAATATGAGAAATAAGTCTAAATAGATCTTGATTTTAAATTTTGCTTTTGACAGATGTAAATATTATCTGATATGTTAAACGTGTAGTGACAGATTCTGAATCTCTTTCACCTACTAAATACAACCCTGGGAGGGTTAAAGGCTAATGAAAGTAAGGGATCATTGTTTGGACCATAGAAGACGAAAATGTCAACAAATGTAGGACAACTGGGATTGAAATTTGAAAGTGTTAATTCAAACACAGGTATAATTCTGTTAAGAACACTGCTCAATTCAAATTTAGCAAGTGCTTGTGCACCTGTGTTGATCGTAAGTACACACTGACATTGGCTTCAGTTCTTGTGCCGATTTGTATTTCCATAGCTTTGAATCTTAACATTCTGTAGATTGAAAGATTTATTTAGATATGGATTTCCTTATCATTGTGCTCTGACATTTATAAGGGGAAAAATTAAGGTTCAGGGTTTGTTTTGGAAGGCAAATGGCTGAAGTATTCTCAGCCTCCAAACCTGAAACAACACGCAAGTCGTTCTCTCAGAAGAAGGAAAAGGACATTGCTTTCTGTGCTTTCTGTAGAGAACAGTCACAATCGCTTTTAACTGTGGTACTAGGAAAGTGGACTGAGGAGAAAATATGGGCCTTCTTGGGCTGATGAAAAAAGCCTCTGAGTGGGAAGATCAGCCACACTGCTGTCTGAGACAGTTCTGAAAATACGTGCTGGGAAGCTATTTCTACATGTCTCTGTCCCCTGTTGGTCACAAAAGCAGGAGTTTGTACGTTCTTATTAACAGAAAATATTGCATGAGTGTTCACTGACTCCAACATGATTTTCCTCTTTAATCTGGAGATTTTTTTAAATTAACTGCTTCTGTTGGGATAGGTGGTAGGGTCTATGCAGTTGGAAAAAAATTTCTTCTAGATAGCAACAATTTCTCTCTGTCAAAGGGTGAAGTCTAAATTCAGAATGAAGGTTGCTGAAGCAGTTTATTTTTTAGCCTTTGTGGACATGTTGTAGAAATTTTATTAGAAAATGCTAGACTTATATAGGATCTAGTGGAAAACTATGTCTATACTGCATGTTTCTGCAGAAGTGTTAAAAGTGAAGGAAAAAACTTTATATTAGATCTGGAAGTTTAGACTAATCTATTTATTTAATTCAGATTAAAGAACCACTTTTAAGAATACAATGAAATAAAAAAAGGTGGAGGACAGTGGTGACTATAACACTTGCTTTTCATCTCTCAGTGATAACGTTCTTGCTTCCCATCTGTCTTCTCCCTTTGTCATTGTGCTTTGGTTATGTCCTGAACATTGCTACCCTTTATTCTTGGGCTTCTGACAGCACTGTTAAAATTCCCTCTCAGTCTCCAGTTTCTTTGTACGGTTATGAAGTATTACTGTGACAGCACTTATAAGCAACAATTTTCTAGTGTTAAAAAACTTACTTCGCATACAGCTACAGAAAGACATAGGTATGGACCAGGTAGAGCTACAGTGTGAAGTGTCTACCGTGTGAAAAACTGAAGTCATCTTCTTGCACAAGAAAGTAATGTTTTTTAATAATGCAGATTGCTCTTATTACTTTGCCTTTTGCTTCAAGTAAGACTGATACTGATTGAAGTTCATTTGGGTTTTGGAGCTGAGAGTGTGTGAAGGGTGTCTGAAGGAGGAGGAGGGAGAACGAAGTGTACGTCTCCATATTTACTTAACTACAATATAATTCTGCCAGCTGGACAAAGGGAATATGCTGTTAATTGCCCTGCTGCACGCCCAGGGGAACACCAAGGACCAAATCTGTGTAAATGAAATTCAGGTTACTGGAGAAGTTTTGCAAAGCTGTACTTCTTGAGGGAGAGACCTGGGAAGCATTGTGCCTCAAAGCTCACAGGTTTCACCCTAAAGATGCAGTTTTGTTTTACTTTCTTCTCTATACTTTATTGTTTTTAATCTTACTTCACTACTGTCTTCCTTTGTCGAGACTTAACTTAAGGATCAGTCTTGTTGTCCTGTTCTTGAACACTGAGAAGAGCAGAGATGTGTTACTTTGGTACCACTTGTTACATCTTATCTTTGCTCCTCTGAAATACAAACTGATTGTTTTATGGTCTTATACGTGAAGGGGGAATACAGATTACTAAAAACAAATTGTCCAGACCCAGCTTACTGGACATGATCCTCTGTAGCCTTCAGAAAAAAAATGACGGCAGTTTCTATATGGAAGCTAAGAGTAAAGAAAAAATAATGAAACAGTTTAAAATCTTTGCATTACAAGAAAAAAGAAACAAACAAAAACGTGACACAAATAAACCCCAAACCCTCCTGCACTACTTTTATTCATTTTAAACAGCATAAAGCACAACATACTCTGCAGACAAAAATCTAGGTGTTACCACACATTGCACAGTTCTTAGTCTTATAGTGTAGAGGATGTAAAACCACCTAGAAAGTATTTGAATTTCTCTTATTTCTTTTGTTTTCACAAAAGCCAGGAAAATCAAGTCTCAAAACACTGACTACATGATGATGAGCTTGAATTTGCTATAGGTGTTTGAACATTTCATTTAAGGACTTTTTTAAAACCTTCACTTTGATTAACCCAGAGGTCCGAGTGTAGTGGAGGTGAATTAAAAGACAATATTGGCACTTCTTGAAAATCTCATTTTACATTTACAGAAGTAGAGGTGGACATTGAGTGCAGTGCAGGTGTGAGACGATTTCATGGAAAAATGCTGCTGAGAATGGCTCTAGGTAGGGAGCTGCACTGACAAAGTTCCTTACTTGCTCTTTGTAAGCAGCATGTGTCTCCAGTGGTCACATTTAATTGGGTTCTAGCACTGCAGAGCGTGGCTAAGACATCCTGATCTTTGTTTTCAAACATTGCCAGCAGGTAAACATGAGCAACTCTTAAAAGAAAAATGTATACAATAAAGCACTGTGCAAACATTAACTAATCAAATAAATTGTTTGTATAATTTTATATATGAACAAAATGGTCCTATTTGCTATTGTTTGCACTGTGCAAAACTGAGTAAAGGTACTGCATGATGATCAGTCGATTATGAGATACCATGGAAAGAATGTTTTGTGAATACTAACATTTGAGTTTTTAGTTAAAGAAATTAGGGATAGCTGCATCAAAACAAGGTTTGCAGCTGTAGGGTTTTTTTTAGCAATTTTCAGATTTGTCCAGTGTCTGCACGTTTTGATGTAGAATCATAGAATCAGAATGGTTTGAGTTGGAAGGGACCTTTAAAGGTCATATAGTTAACCCCACATCAGTGAGCAGGGACATCTTCCTCTAGGTCAGGTTGCTTAGAGGCCCATCCAAGCTGACTTTGAATGTTTCCAGGGACAGGACATCTGCCAGCTCTCTGAGAAACCTGTTTCAGCGTTCCACCACCTTCATCATAAAAAATGTGTTCCTTATATCTAGTCTAAATCTATTCTCACTTAGTTTAAAACCATTGTACCTTGACCAGTTGCAACAGGCCCTGCTAAAAACTTTGTCTCTTTTCTCCAGGATCTGGGATTCCCGAGGGTCGGCGGTAGCAGTAAAGACCGAAGCAGTTCAGTATTGCAGTCCCTCTGGTAGTGCTGTCTTTTTATCAGGAGTTATCCTCAACACACTCCAGGAGTCTCCTGGATTGCCTGCAGCTCTATATGCTATCTTTCCATTGGATGTTGGGGTGATTGAGGTCCCCCAGAGAATGAGAGCCTGTGAGCGAGATGTCTCCTGTAGGTGGTGTAATAAGGCTTTGTCAGTAGGCTCCCCTTGATCAGGCAGCCTGTAGTAAACACTAACCACGAGGTTCGCTTTGTTGTCTCAGTCTCTAATTCTTAGCCATAAGCTTTCAGCCTCCTCGTGGCTGTTCTTCAGAGACAGCTCTTCACGCTGTATCCATTTCTTGATGTAGAGGTAAATGCCCCCTTCCCTCCTTCCTCACCTGTTCCTTCTGAACAGCCTGTATTCACTGATAGCCACACTCCAGTCATGGGATTTGTCCCACCGAGTTTCAGAAATGACATCTGAATTGTAGTTTTCTAGCAACACAGTGGCTTCCAGCTCTTCCTGTTTGTTGCCCATCCTGCATCCATTGGTGTAGAGGCACTTCAGCCGGGAGGTTCACCATGTCATCTCCTTAGAGGTGCACCCCTTAATTCCTTTGAGGTGTTTCGCTGGTGTTTCCATCTCTGTTCCTGTTGCCTCCAGAGTCTCTGGGTAAGACTTCAAGTGTGCTGCAGTGTAGCCAGGACTTCTGAAAGCAACAAAGATGTTTTCTCAGTTTAGACAATGTTCTGAAGAGCAGTGCTGACATTTGCCTGCAAGAGCTAGAACTGAGGAAGAAGCTCTTTTTCATTTAACTAGAATTGAGGAGTCTATTTTTTCACCAGTGGCTTATCCACATCAGGCACCTGCAGATGTGTAGTGTGCTCCAGGGCGGTGTGTCCCTGGTGAGTCTAGACCTGCTGTGTTTCACACAAGTAGCTCAGCATGCCAAGACCCCTCTCAAGTTCCCCTTCTGTTTTGCCTCCTGATGGCAGGTGGGGAAGAGCACAAGTAAGCGGGTAAATACTAAGTCATAATTCAAAATGAATGGGAAAGCGTGCTTGGTGTTGAGGATGGAGGGCAATCAATCCCTCTTAGCTTGCCTATGGAAAGAAAATGTACATAAGTACATTTACAGACAGCTCAGTGGTTGAAAAATGTTGATCAATGCCAAGTCATTAATACCACTTGAGGTATGCAATGCCTTCTGTCATTTCTTCTGTGTATAATGAGTAACTCAGCAGAATCGTCAAGAAAAAGATGTTTGTGAAACTATGTATGTATTTTTAGGAAAAAAATTATATTTCTCAGCTAAAATTTTAATGCGGTGAACAATGTGTTCAGTGTGGTCTTTTTTTTCTTCCTAGTTTACGTTTATAAAAATTGGCTTGTATGGAGATGTATTGGTTTATAAACAGGATTAGAAGGGTTTGAGAATACAAGAAAAATATATTCCCATTCTTGACTAGTAAAAATGCTCTCTTAGGTGCTACTATTAGTCTAATTTTGTACAGGCATACATCAAACATTAGGGTGTGGATTACATGCAACCAAAAAAAAAAAATCATTGTTAATCTTTCATTCTGCATTTCTTCTTATATTCAGTTTTGGAGAGTCTGGTTTAAGAGAGATTCTGAATTCCTCAGTTGCTGGGGAGACTTAAGAAACTTTGTAGTGTGCTAAAGTAGAAGGACCCAATCCGTGTTGGCTGAATTTAAAAACAAATAAAATGTTCTGCAAAACAGGAACAAATAGTCATGAGTAGATTCTTTCCACATGATTGCTCTTGTCATTAATTCTTTCACCTTATGCTAACTTATAAGTTCATTAATGATCAAACTGAATTATTTGAATAGTTATTTACCCACAGATCACTAAAATAAGGTTTTTTTTGGTTTTTTTTTTTTTTTAATTAAATGCTGGAATCTTCTAGAAGTTAGAATTTTCTAAAAGTTGAGAACAAGAAAACAGGGGCTAAGTTACAGTCCTAACAAACATGTTCTTGTTAAGGCATCTTTCATTGTTTCTTTAAAATAGAAAAATTGGGTGTGGCTAATGAAATGTATATGATTTAGTTGTTTAGGTTAATAACATGTGTAGGTTTACTCTGATCGCAGCTATGATCCAGTCCCATAAATACTAAAGAATTTACACATCTTTACTGATGTGAGCTACCCCCCAGAGGCTTTACTTCACTGCATGTGGTCAAGCTGTTCGGTTGTTCATCCATTTGGCCAATCATATTTTATCTTTTCAAAATAGTGTCATGAAGATTGCATAGTGGGTTCAGTGAAATACCCTGCTTCAGCCCACTGATAGCTTTAGAAATATTTCTGTATTTTTCTGGCCCCTCAGCTGCAGCCTTTTGAAAATCATAGTGGCAATCAACTGAAAAAAAAGTGTGGTGACCATAAGAGCATTAGAAGAGCAGAAAATATGGAGAAGACCAAAATATAGTCATGAAGACTTCAGACTTCATAGGTGTCTATGTCTATTGTCTATAACAATTTATGAATTGTTAATTTAAGAACTGGCAAAATTAAAGACACATGGGTAGCTGTACTTTTGCCCCATGTATGAATACATTAGAGGGTGTATCATGCTTATCGGTGATAAATGTGATGTGGTTTAGTTGTACATGCTTTCCTAGTAGAACCTTGGTATAGTACCTAAAAAGAAATGACGACATCAGTGACATCAGTAATATAGCAGATATTTGTTATCATAGAATCATAGAATAGTTTGGTTGGAAGGGACCTTAAAGATCATCCAGTTCCAAACCCCTTGCCCTAGGCAGGCAGACCTCCCACTAGATCAGGCTGCCCAAGGCCTCGTCCCATCCAGGTGTGGGACATTGCACTTGGCCTTGTTGAACCTCATGATGTTCTCACAGGCCCGCTTCTCCAGCTTATCCAGGTCCCACTGGATGACATCCTGTCCTTCTGGTGTGGTGACTGCACCACTCGGCTTTGTGTCATCTGCAAACTTGCTGAGGGTGCACTCGGTCTCGCTGTCAGTATCATCGATGAAAATATTAAACAGCACTGGTCCCAGTATGAATCCCTGGCGGACACCACTTGTCATGGATCTCCATCTGGACATCAAGCTGTTTACCACTACTCTCGGAATGTGACCATCCAACCAATTCTTTATTTCCTGAAAAATCCACCGATCAAATCCATATCTCTTCATTTTAGAGAGAAGGAGGTTGCGAGGGACCATGTCAAAGGCCTTACAGAAATCCAGACACTGCTTTTCCCTTGTCCACTGATGTGGTCACCCTGTCATGGAAAGCCACTAGATTGATCAGGCAGAACTCACCCTTGGTGAGCCATGCTGACTGTCTTGAATTACCTTCCTGTCTTCCATGTGCTTTAGCATAGTTTCTAGGAGGATCTGTTCCGTAATCTTCCCAGGCACGGAGGTGAGGCTGACAGGTCATCTTTTCTGCCCTTTTTAAAAATGGGGACAATATTACCCTTCTTCCAGTCACCAGGGACTTCTCCTGACTGCCATGACTTTTCAAATATCATGGAGAGTGGCTTGGCAACCACATAGTCCAATTTCCTCAGGACTCTGGGATGCATCTCGTCAGTTCCCATGTACGTGTATGTGTTTGGGTTCCTCGGATGATTGCAAACCTGATCTTGCCCTACAGTGGTACAGGCTAAACACCCCTGGTCTCCATCTTGTTCTTCATTGACCCAGGATGGGTGAGGAGAGCAGTTGCTAGTGAAGACTGATGCAAAAACTTTGTTGAGTACCTCAGTCTTCTTATCTGTTCATAGGAGGTCGCCATTTTCATTTGTTAGTTGGAGTATGCTTTCTTCAATCTTCCTTTTCTGGTTGACGTACTTGTAGAAGCCCATCTTGTTAGTCCTCACTTCCCTTGCCAAGCTCAGCTCCAGCTGCACTTTGGCCTTCCTGACCCCATCCTGACCCCAGCCCCACACAACCAGGCAGTGTTCCTAGACTCTCCCCAGGTTCCCTGTCCCTGCTTGCACTGCCTGTGCAGTTCCCTCTTGCTCTTCAGTTTGAGCAGCAGGCCTTGACTCAGCCACGCTGTCCTCTTCCCTTCCCTGCCTGAGTTGCTACATCTGGGGACTGAGAGCTTTTGTGCTTTATGGAAAGCATCCTTAAATATTTGCCAGCTCTGTTCTGCTCCCTTGTCCCTGAGGACTGTTTTCCAGGGGGTGGGGCTGACTACTTCCTTGAAGAGCTGGAATTTGACTTTCCTGAAATGTAGGGTCCTGACTATACACCTTGTCTATCCTGTATCCCATATCCCTCAGGACCTTGAGCTCCACCAAGGCATAATCACTGCAGCCCAGGCTGCCTCCCATCTTGACATCACTGATGATCTCACTTGCATTGGTGACCATCAGGTCCAGTATTGCATCCCCTTGAGTAGAGTTGTCTATTAGCTGGGTTAAGAAATTATCTCAAAGCACTCTAGTAGTCTCTGGATTGCCTACAGCTTGCCGTGCTACTTTTCCAGCATATGTAAGGGTGGTTGCAGTCCCTCAGTAGGACAAGAGCTGGAGTGTGAAGCATCCTATAGCTGGAGGAAGAAGAGTTCATCAGTAAGCTCCCCTTGATCAGGTGGCCTATAGTATACACTAATCACAAGGCTCCTCTTCCTACCTTAGTCTTTTGTTCTAATGCATAAGCTTTCAACCTGTTTGTGGCTATTCTTCAGGCAGCTGTGAGAGACCATGGTGTGTTGCACTTCTTGTGGAATGAGATTAAACAATGACCCAAGAATTTTATTTCAAGATAATTTGTTGAAAACTTTAATCTGATTAACGTAAAGCAAAAGTTAGAGTTGAAACTGACCAATACCTCTTTGGGAACAGAAACCAAAGGGACCATTGAGTAGGTTACTGATTATGGTTAGGGTCAAAAAATCACAGTCAAAGTTATGTAGGTAGGCCTTAAGATTTGTTTGTTTGGCATTGCAGAAGTGCTGCTGATTTCCAGATTTCAGCACTTGACCTTTAACAGGAAGAATTGTAAAGGGATCTACAACCTTGTTTCACCTGACAAATTTGGAGTGTCTCCTACAGTTATTAGGCCCATTGAAACTCTCTCTGGATATGTGCTTTTGGCCTTTTCACGTAGGAAGCTAAATAGGAGTTGTATGGCATGTGAAGCAGAAGGAGCAGGGCAGTCTCAGCTCTAAAGGTTTTTTTCTGATCCTGAGAACAGTCAGGAAGACCTACAAAAATGAAGGATACCTGTTGGTGTGTGCACCTAGTGCTTTCAGTGTTTATATGGAAGTAAAGCCAGACCTAAAGGGAGGATCTCTGAGCAACTGTTGGAAGTTTTATTTGAAGTTCATTTCCTGGCTTAATTTCCCTCACAACATTCCTGTGAGATAGTTATAATTCTGGGCTGTTTGCTTCATATCCTAGTTTTTGCTCCTCTTTCTAAATTTATGTGAGATAGGCTGACACTTTACAACCTGTGTCTGTATCTGTGGTGCAGAGCTGAAGTCCTCCTGGAGCGACCAAGAGTAAAGGCTGTGGTTGGGCTCCTCCTCTTAGTCCTGAAGGAGGAGCGATTTATGTCACTGTTTTTCATCCAAGCATTGCATTTGGCCCACTGCCCTGATTCTGAGGAGCTACTGTCCTTCTGACTCTCTGTTTCAGGGCGTGTTAGGTAAGTAACTTTTCCACATCCAAGTCATGCCCACCTGAGAAGAGCAGGGGAAGGAATTTTGGTCGTATAGTATTTATAATTTCTGAAAAGGGTGTGCATGAGGAAATGGGATCACCCCTGTGGTGCCTGTGACACTTAGCTCTGTTTGCAGTTTTGGCTGAGACTTCAGAATTCCTCTTTGCTTGGATTTCTTAGGCAGAAACATAATTTTGAAAAAAATAATTGCTGATTAAAAAAGCAACAAACTTTGTGTAATAGTGATTTAAAAGCAGAAATTGTCTTTTCAAGACTCATTCAGAGTGAAAGTATTCATATTCAAAGTTCATGCTTTTGTCTGAAACCAATAAGATGTGGTTATGAAACTAGTGACTTTCTTTCCTGAAACTGTAAGCCTTGTGAAGTCCTACAGCTACATTATTTAAACAGAAAACTGAATGTTTAATACCTATCCAATGTTCAATTTTCCTTTTTCTCACATATTTTAAAATAGTCACAAAAGCATTTGGGTTTTTTTTCAAAGTAGGCTCAATGTTTTTAGAAGTACATTCAAAGTTTGGAGTGATCCCTGAAGTCCAGACTTGCACTGGGAAGTGCTTCCCCTCCTTACTCCTCTCCACCTTTCTGAGCTTGTTCTCCATACATATGCCTCTCCCAGAGCGGTCTCCTGATGTTTCTTTGAGTTTCTTCCATGTCTAGTATAATGGGTCTGGCTGCATGGAGTTAACTTTCTTCACAGCAACCCATGTAGTCCTGTGCTTTGCGTTTGTGACTAGGCAATGTTGATAACGCAGCAATGATAACACACCACTATTTTGGCTCTTGGTGGGTTGTGTTTAAACAGTGTCAAGGCTTTCTTGGGTTAGCTGACCCAAACTGACCAAAGGGATATTCCATACTCTGGAATGTCATGCTCAGTGATAAAAGCTGAGGGAAAGGACAAAAATGCAGGGACGTTTGTGCTGATAGTATTTGTCTTTCTGAGCAGCTGCTCCTTGTACTAAGGCTCTGCTGCTCAGACATTGGCTGGACAGCTGCCTGCTGATGGGAAGCAGTGAATACATTCCTTATTTTGCATCGCCTCTGAATGCAGCTTTTGATTTTTTTATTAAACTGTCCTTTTTAGCCCAGGAGCTTTACCATCTTGTTTTCTTCCCCTGTGCTGTTGATGAGGGTGGGGAGTGAAAGACTGGCTGAGTGGGCATCTATTAGCCAGCCAAGGTTAACCTACAACACCTAGGCATTGAAAACTCCCAAACCCACACTACAAATCCACACGCTTTCTTCATTCAGCCTGCCTGCACAGGCTTGATTCTTGAATGTCGCTTGAAGAAGAGGAGCTAGTTATAAGAAGGAAAAATGCTATAGCCGTTATTCTGCTTATTGTCTTTTCTTCAATTATAAGCATTTTCACTACTCTCTTGGCCTTATTTGGTCTTCTGGGGTCTTTTGAAAGTGTAATGGACTTTGTTTTGCACCTTTAGCATGCACTTCAGAAGTACTTCAAAAGCAAACGTGTTTTGTTAACATGAGGTTTTACAGGCCGTAGAGTAGAGTGTGTATTTCAGTTACAGTGAAATACAACCACAGCTGACTGCAAGAGGTTCTGATTTATATCCTATTCACATTAACTTCAGGGAATTGCAATCCCTGAATTGCAGGGAATTCAATCCCTGCAATTTCATGAAAATCACGCCAGAATAATAAAGAAGCACACAATATTTTGTATGAAGAGGAATACGAAAACACTTGCATATGACAGAAGTTTGAAAAATTACCCAAGCAGCTCATAAGGCCAGGTTCTGTTTGTAAAAACTACTTATGTACTTGGCATTTTAACTTTACTGAAAGTCAATAGGATGAAACCCTCAGAAACCGCATAATCAGTTATGAACATTTTGCTCTTATACAGCACATTCTCTCCATCAAACTAATGTAAAGATGGGTACCGGTGGTTTTTTTTTTTTTTTTTTGAGAGGTATGGAAGAGAAATACTTATTTGGGATGACTACCTTCTTAAAAAGATTTCATTGTCTGTCAGGACATTTGTGTGGGTTTCCAGCCTTTAAGAAAGATCCTTCAGCACAGCTGAGCACGTGTACATTTGCTTTTTTTATGCCTTTATCCATGAACACTTCTTTCTGCCCTTCAGACAGCCCTAGCAGACATGCACACACCCCATTGCGTTGGTATGCCAATGTGGTTTCCTGTGTCTTCACATTAGACCTTACTGAGTAGACAGCTTTGGATGCCAAACCCTGCCAACACAGCAGCCTCCTCTTCACAAAATAATACCTGTGGTTAAGATGTCATTCTCCATAAATCAATTTTGGCAAGGATGACAGGTAAGGACAGGAGCTAGAATTACCATTACAGTGCCTAAGCCATTCAAGTGGCCATAATCCTCCCTCTTACTACCCTGGTTTTGTGGAAGGCAAATGGACTCACTTTAACAAGACAGAATGAGCTTTATTTTGGTCTTTTCTTTTTGGTCACAATGTCTCTGTATAATGGAAGAATAAAATTGAAAGAAGAATATCTAAAGCTTTGAGAGGAGTGTCATTCTAGTGACAATACAGATTTAAAATACTTGTGGCTGTTTGTGTAGTTTTCACAGGGTTTGCTTCTCATTGACTTAAAGAGATAAGACTGGCAAGTTGAAGGTTTTGTTTGGACCATGATGTAATAACATTTCAGCTTTCAAGGAGTCTAAATAATCTGTAACATGAAGGATGCTGATAGTGGCCTCCTTTAAAAGTCAGCTTAAATAACAGGAACTAATATAATTTTATTATTGCAGTGCATCTTACTGACCATCTATTCCATGGAACAAGATTGCATCTGTAGATCGTAGTAGAAATTTCCAGAGAAGTCATAGTAATCATGCAGGTGTACATTCAAGGAATAATTTCTCAGTCTGGAAAATGTTCTTCTAAACTGCTCTGAGGTAACTAGTATCCTGAATAGAGAAAATGAATACTCTGCATAAGTAAACCTTTATGGTAGGAAAAAAGTATTCTCTTAGCCCTGAAAGTTTCTTTTTGTGAGTGGCACTTGGCTTTTGGCCTCTTTATCTTTGCAACTATTAGTTTCATTGATCATTATGCTTCCTTAAGGACATAACTTTCTGATGTTTTGGCAAAACAACCACAACTACTGAATCCGCGATGGTTTTGAGCTGATAGTTGTGAAGATGGAACAACCAGAGATCAGTGCAGAAAATTTTTAGTTATGAAAATAACGTGTCAAGCCATATTCTTGACAAAGTAATTTTGTTTCAGGCAAAAAAAAAAAAAAAAATTCCATTGCGTGTGGAATGAGATTTGCATAATGCTTTGAGAGACTGCTACTGTAGCAGTTCAGACTTTGACAGTGTCTGATAGACCTAGAATCATAAAATGGTTTGAGTTGGAAGGGACCTTAAAGATCATCTAATTCCAGCCCCCCTGCCATAGGCAGGGACACTTCCCACTAGATCAGGCTGCCCAAGGCCCCATCCAGCCTGACCTTGAACACCTCCAGGGATGGGGCATCCATAACTTGCCTGGACAAGCTATGCTGGTGCCTCACCACCCTCGTTGTGAAGAACTTCCTCCTAATGTCTAGTCTAAATCTTCCCCTCTCCAATTTAAAGCCATTCCTCCTCATTCTGTCACTAAATGCCTTTGTAAGGAGTCCCTCTCCAGCTTTCTTGTAGGCCCCCTTCAAATATTGAAAGGTTGTTATATGATCTCCTCTGAGCCTTCTCTTCTTCAGAGTGAACAACCCCAGCTCTCTCAGCCCGGGATGTGCTCCAGCAGCCCTCTGATCGTCTTTGTAGCCCTGCTCTGGACCTATTCCAACAGTTCCATGTCTTTCTTATGTTGAGGATTCTAGAACAGGACACAGTACTCCAGATAAGATCTCACAAGAGTGGAGCAGAGGGGCAGAATCACCTCCCTTGACCTGCTGGCCACACTTCTTTTGATGCATCCCAGGATACAATTGGCCTTCTGGGCTGTGAGCACGCATTGCCGGCTCATGTCAGCTTGTCGTCAAGGAGCACCCCCAAGTCCTTCTCTGCAGGGCAGCTCTCAATCACATCATCTCCCATCCTGTATGGAAACTGCAGATTGTCCCAGATGCAGGACCTTGCACTCAGCCTTCTTGAACTTCATGAGGTTCACACAGGTCCCTCTGGATGACGTCCTGTCCTTCTGGTGTGTCAGCCACACCGCTCAGCTTGGTGTCATCTGCAAACTTGCTGAGGGTGCACTCGGTCTCGCTGTCAATATCATCGATGAAAATATTAAACAGCACTGGTCCCAGTGTGCATCCCTGAGGGAAACCACTTGTCACAGATCTCCATCTGGATATCGAGCCGATGTCTGAATATGACCATCTAACCAGTTTCTTATCCACCAAACAGTTCACCCATCAAATCCATATCTCATTTTAGAGAGAAGGATGTTGTTAGGGACCATGTCAAAAGCTTTACAGAAGTCCAGACAGATCACATCCTTTGCTTTTCCCGTCTCCACTGCAGTGGTTATCCCATCATTGAAAGCCCCCAGGTTGATCAGGCAGGACTTGCCTTTGCTGAAGCCATGCTGACTGTCTTGAATTACCCTCCTGTCCTCCATGTGCTTTAGCATAGCTTCTAGGAGAATCTGTTCCATGACCTTCCCAGGCACAGAGGTAAGGCTGACAGGTCGGTAGTACCAAGGGTAGTCTTTTCTATCCTTTTTAAAAATTGCGACCATGCTACACTTCTTCCAGTCTCCAGGGACTTCTCCTGACTACCATGACTTTTCAAATATCATGGAGAGCGGCTCGGCAACCACGTAATCCAATTTCCTCAGGACTCTGGGATGCATCTCGTCAGGTCCCATAGACTTACATATGTTTGGGTTCCTCAGGTGGTCCCAAACCTCATTGCCTCATACAGAGGGAGAGGCTTTTCCCCCCTGGTCCTCTACTTGTTGTCTGTTAACCCAGGATGGATGAGGAGAGCAGTTGCCAGTGAAGAATGCTGCAAAGAATTTGTTGAGTACCTCAGTCTTCTCGTCTGTTGATCGAAGTCATCATTTTCATCTGTCAGTCAGAGTACACATTCTTTAGTCTTCCTTTTCTGGTTGACATACCTGTAGAAGCCCTTCTTGTTAGTCCTTACTTCCCTTGCCAAGTTCAACTCGAGCTGCACCTTGGCCTTCCTGACCCCATCCTGACCCCAGCCCCACACAACCAGGCAGCGTCCGTAGACTCTTCTCAGGTTCCCTGTCCCTGCTTGCACTGCCTGTGCAGTTCCCTCTTGCTCTTCCGTTTGAGCAGCAGGCCTTGACTCAGCCATGCTGTCCTGTTCCCTTCCCTGCCTGATTTGCTACATCTGAGGACTGAGCGCTCTTGTGCTTTATGGAAAGCATCCTTAAATATTTGCCAGCTCTGTTCTGCTCCCTTGTCCCTGAGGACTGTTTTCCAGGGGGTGGGGCTGACTACTTCCTTGAAGAGCTGGAATTTGACTTTCCTGAAATGTAGGGTCCTGATTATACACCTTGCCTATCCCATATCCCTTACTTGTATTGGTGATCATCAGGGTATCGCATCCCCTCAGGTAGGGGTGCCTATTAGCTGAGTCAAGAGATTATGTTCAATGCACTCTAGTAGTCTCCTGGATTGCCTACAGCTTGCCGTGCTACTTTTCTAGCATATGTCATGGTGGTTGAAGTTCTCCAGTACAGTGAGAGTTTGTGAGCATGAATCCTGCTGTAGCTGGAGGAAGAAGAGTTCATCAGAAGGCTCTCCTTGATCAGGTGGCCTGTAGGATACACCAACTACAAGGTTCGTTTTGCTGCCTTGGTCTTTTTTTCTGACCCACAAACTTTCAACCTGTTTGTGGCTACTCTTGGAAGACAGGTCTTCACACTCTTATCAATTTCCTGATAAAGAACACGATGCTTCCACCCCTCCTTCCTGGCTTGTCTCTTCTGAACAGCGAGTAGGCATGGAGAGCCACACTCCAGTCATCGGATCCAAGTTTCAGTGATGGCAACCAGATCAAAGCTTTCTAGCAGCACAGTAGCTTCCAGCTCCTCTGGTTTGTTGCCCAAGCTCTGTGCGTTTGCATTGAGGCATTTCAGCTGGGCTATTGGCTGCATCACCTCTTGGTGGAAGACCCCTTATTTCTCTTGAGGTGTCCTGTGGGAGTTCCCTTCCTGGCACCTTCTACCTCAGGAGCCTCTGACTTATCTCCACAGGACTCCCCAGGGCAGCAGAGGGCCCATATTGGCACCCTGTCCCTCCAGCACCCACATTGTGTGTCCTCCGCAGCTTGTCATAGGCAAGACTGATATTATCCACCTCCCTCTTCACATTTAATTTAAAGCCGTATCAATGAGCCCTGCGAGCTCCTGAGCAAAGACCTCCTCCTCCCCCCCACCGGAGAAGGGTGGTTTCCATGTGATACTTGTAAACCTGGTGCCATGTAGGCCATCCCATTGTCAAAAACCCCAAAGTTATTATGGTGACACCAGCCATGGAGCCGTGTATTAACAGAGTGGACCTGTCTGATCCTTCCAGTGTCACCATCCATAGCTGGAAGGAGGGAGTAGAAAAATGACCCGGGCTGCAGATTCTCTATTTAGCCATTCCAAGGCCCTAAAATCTCTTTTAATCCGCTTTGGGCTGCATACTGCAGCTTTGTCACCTCCAGCATGGAAGAGTAGTAACAGAGAGAACAGTAAGAGAAGTCTGAGGGCTTCACCAGTCTGGGAAGTTTCCTAGCAATATCCCTTAGCTGGGCTCCTGGGAGGCAGCAGACATCTCTGTGTGTAGGGTCTGCTCAGCATATTGGACCCTCTGTTCCCCTCAGCAGGGAGTTTCCTACAACTACAACTCGCCGTTTCCTCCTCGTGGCGGTTGTAGTAATATGGGGTATGTGTCGTTCTGGTCTTGGCCCTTCCTCTGATGTAGTGGAGTTATCACACACATTTTCCTCCGGTCGGTCTTCCACATCTTGAGCCTCTTATCTATTGTGTAGAGGCACCTGAGGATGTGTGGGCAAGGAGGGGGTTCGATTTCTGCCCTGTTGGTGGACTTCATTCCACTCACTACATCCCTTTATATCCCTGCCTATATACCATTGGGGGAGGATACTGAACTGGTTTGATGAGGGACTTTTTCTGGTGGCTGTCTCTGTTCCTGTTTCAGGGAGCTCAGGGTGTGATTCCACCAGTCTATCTCTAGCTCACTCGCCGTGATGCTCCTTAGCCTGTCTGCTTCCTCTCGCAGCTCTGCCACCAGACTGAGGAGATCTTCCACACCTCACGCAGCTGTTGCCCCTGCTGCCCTCTGTTTCCAGTGCCAGCTGGGGGCATGCCGTGCAGTCTGAGACCTGGACAACTGGACATGCTTGAAATGTATACATCAGCTAACAAGATTATAATTTGAAAAGACAATTGTATTTTTACTGAGAAGTTTTTTTAGGTGATAAAATACATTGCTATTTAATGAAGCATGAAACTTTTAACTGAACCATGAAAGCAACAGTTAAACTAATTAACTGAGTATAAAACCTCCTAGAATACGTGTTATGCATGCTGTATGCTTCTTATTTCTGCCTGGTTAAACTGACAACTAGGACAACATTATTATTATGTTTTAAGAGAAAGAGCATTACATGGGGTCTTGTATTTAATGCAAGGGAAAAAAGTTTGTTTGTACTATCAGAAACTCGGGGACAGTGCAGCTTTAAAAATTACCCTTCAATATCCTTGAACAATGGACTCTTATCTGGGAAACAAAAACATACCGAATGTGATTGCAAGTTACTTACATTCCTGCTTGCATACTGCAAAAGCCAGTTTCTTTCCATGTTATTATTTGCCATCTGTTCTTAATTAGTATCACTATTCAACAGGTTGGCATTTATTCTTCTTTTCTCCTGCTTATGGTTTCCATCTGCTAAAGGAGTAAAGACGCTTTTCTGAGGGGCAGTGGTCAAGTACCTTCTGTAAAGTTTTAGAAACGTAGCCTCACAGAAGATTACAGTTTAATATTGAACAAAGCCTTTATTGTATGCTTCTTCGCTAAACGAATGTCTCTTGCTGGTTCGTAACATGCAATGCAGTCTGGCATCGATGTGTCATGGTGCAAAGACTGAGATCTGGTCCATGCTGGAAGTGGAAAGTAACCTCCTTGCTCTTCTGTCCTTTACTAAAGGCTCCTGCACAGCTGGTGGCGTGATTTATTAGGGAGAAGCGGTCATAGATCCTTTGAGTTAAGGCAGCATAAACCTGATGTCTCTTCCCTTACTCTTGGTGCTCTGCTGGATGGTGCTAGCATGCCTGCATATAAGTTGGTGAAGGAGACTAAAAGATCTTCCTTTTGCCTGAGGCCTGGAGGAAGTACAAGATCTACTTCTTTCTTCTCAGTATCACTCACTGGCCATACTGCCAGGCTGACAGGAGGAGCAAATATAAGGTGTGCATGAGGAAGGTTGCCTTTGTGTTAGATAGTAGTCTGATGGACACAGCAAGTGATCAGAAGTTACTGTGTGAACAGAGGATACGTTGCTATGCTGACTTGCTTTGTTAAGTGGAATGATAAAGTCATTTGCGTAATGGATTTGCACTTGCCCGTGATTACAGATAGCAAAGCTCCTACATGGTATTTTCCAAAACCATAAGGATATTGAGATAAGAAAAATTATCTGATCTGAGCATATTTGAATTAAAATTGAGGAAAAAAAAAGCCTTTAATAGAAAAAATACTAGAAAAAGTGCTATATATGTATATCTCATATGAAGAAAAGCATATAAATGTGCAGTGAAACTTAAACAGTGCTGAAAGCTGTTGTAGCGGGTGAAGTATTAGAGTCTAGAGAATTATTTTTCCTAAGTGTTTTCTTATTGCCCCTCCACAGTTGTCTGTTCTTGCATAGGGAGACACTTCTTTCCTTTCTAGTTTGGTGCAGATTCTACAAAAATAGAAAGTAATTTAATTATTTCCAAAATTATTGTTCAGGGCAGTGATTGATATGCTTTGTAACACTAGTCTCTGAATTGTTCAGTGGTACAATTCTGCATTTCAGTGAGGTGGTATCATCAAAGAAGTATTCCAACAACAGTGCAGGAATCGATCTGCTTATCTTGCAGTTGAGCATGACACTGTTTAATGAGCAAAGTGTTTTCCTATAGATTTCATTTCAGTGCTATAATTCATAATGTAAGAGGAAGTTTTAACAATATTATATTTTGGTTTGTTCCTCAGTAATGCCACTTGCAAGTCAATTGAAAAAAACAATCTGTGTTGTCACACACATACAGATATGTGTTCTGTGTTCATTTAGATCAGATTCAAACAGCAATTTCTCAATGGCATGGAACTAGAAAGTATTATCTCTAATTCCAAAACAGTTGTCATTTGTTCTTTCAAATATCTGCATATTTCCAATTTGATTATACTAATAATTTTTTCTCTATCTGTATTGCAATGGTATTCTAAGGAGCTGGCCAGTACTGAAAATCAAAGTGTGAAACTTATTTTTTTTAGTTTTTCACCTGTTATTGTTTACCATTAGATTAATATATTGGTAAAATGAATTAATATGTTATTAGTGGAGTTTATGCTTATGCATACTAGTTATTTGAGAATAATATGAGGCTTGCATAATGTATTCATTGTTCAGAAATACAAACTGAACAGTCAGGTTAAGTTCTGTAGACAGAAACTTAACAGAATGTTGTATAAGTAACTAATACTATAGAGAAGAAGCAGCCTAAACCAAAGATGTAAAGCTGTATGTTTTATGCAGTAAAAACACTCATACTGTATATTTTCCTAACAAAGACAAAAGCAGAAGTAATCTAATGTCACTGATAACACAGTTACACATTGCAGCTAAAACATTTATATTTTAGTTCGGTTAAACATTTACTGGTCTGTGTGGTAGTTATCAGTTAACTCCTTACTTTTTATGTAAAATAAGGAAACAAAGTAGCTTTCAAAATAGCTATTTAATAAGGCCTTCCTGATAGAAATAAAACTAATTCAAAATTAATAGGATGTGTTATAAATGTCTGTAGATCTAATTGAAAAGTTCTGTTATATAGCCTGTGTTTTCTCCTGGAAGTTTCCTGGACCTGACTGTTTCATAATATATTCTTGGTTTAGTCATTACAAGACCACTGTTTTCATTTGTTTAAATTTAGTGGTTAAAGTGTTCCATAGAAGTAGATGATCTCATTGCTGTCTGCTTTAAACCAGCTAAGTTAATCACCTGTGAGGTATTGTTTTCACTGGTCAGTTCTGGATAATTTTTTGCCTCGGTTCCACTTGAAGGGAGACATTGTTTTACTTTGTGCTTTGTCAGTCTCTTTTGTCTCACAGTACAGTTGCTGAAAGTACGTACTTGATTACTTCATACAATGAATGACAAGTAGCACTGGAAATTAGTGCAAGCTAATTTATCATGTGCACTATAATAGTAAAGAAACCGCCTTTCCAAAATTCAAAGCATTTAAAGTGCATACAGATTCAAAGCTTTTAAAGTGCATACATTGCATTTTCTCATAATACAATGGTCAAATAATTCTGTTTAGTGTGTTTCCTCAGGCTTATTTCTCCTGATTGTGAAGGTTAAGTCTCTGCAAACAGTTAAGAATATGGAAATTGCTAGTACTCGTCAGATTAATGGCCTATCTAACTTGTTCAGAGTAGACACTGCCAGAGGCTTTGGAGGAAATTTCTTTCTAACAAGGCATTGCTAATTGTAAGTCTTAAGACCATCATAAGCTAAGATCATAACTGTCAAGTTAAAAACAATAAAGTTTTACGATCTCAATTTCAGAACTTTCTCTCTACCTAGCTTTGTTTTTTTTTTCTAATTTCATTTTTTTTAAGAACATAAAGACCAAGAATCACGGTTTCAGTTATGTGTAGTGTCTGTGTGGTATAATATAGTTGAGAAACTACTCTGTTTAATAAGACTTGCAATAAAAAGCATTATCTGGCAATCTTTTGAGCCATAATTTAGTAATTTACTTGCACCCTAAAAGATTCCACATTGCATGCTATGAAAAAACTGCTTATAACTAATGTAATATTGACTGAGTTTTTGTGTAGTTCACCTGCAAGTGACAAGGTCTCCCAAAAAAGACTTGGGCTCAGAGGCTGATACCGGTATGAAGAAGCCCACGTTCCCCAAAAGACACTGATTTTGGCGGAGTCCTATAGAAGTGACAATCTCTTCAGTACTTGCCTTCTTTTTCTCCCCTTTGAAGCTCCATTTAAACACACTTAATGAGGGTTTCTAGAGGTTTGATATCCACCACTGTGCAACTGATGTCTCTGCGTAAAAAGGTGGCATGCAGTAGTGCCTCTTATCTGGCTGTAGAAACAATAGGAAAGTGGCCATTGTGTTTAAGGACAAGTGCTGGATTTCTAATAGTCTTTAATAATATTACTAAAACCAGTGGAGGGAAGCCTGAAAGGTTTGCCACCCCCAAGGGTAGAGGGATTGGGATATTTCCCGTCTGGAAACAAGTCTTCCAAGCAAACCTTTGAGCTTGTTCGGTCAGTACCTAGTCCAACTAGGGTGCCAACAACTATAGGGTGGCATATGGCAAAGATACACATGGTAGCTGGGGACTGCCACATCCCAAAATTTCACCGTATCATGGAAAAAGACAAATTTAGCTTGAAAAGGGTATGGTGACTTATGTCTGTATGTCTGATCTACATGAAGAAAACATTGACGTGGTCTTACTTAATGCTTTGGTCTTTCTGTCCTCTTTAATACTTACTGTCTTACAAAATACTTTTTCAGATGTACCCTCTTCTCCCATTTTTGGTGGCTACAGAGTCCACACAAATAAGACTGGAGGCCAGTTAAGAAGGAAGCATTAAAACTGACTGTTTACAAAGCTCTCACATACTGTATGTCAACAAAGAGGACCCCTCCCCCAGCAAAATTACTTTTTTCTCCTTTGTTGCAATTCTTTTATATCTAGCTGTTATTCTTACAATAACGTCTGGAGAGATTTTCAGATAACTTAAATAGCTTTCTTTAATACTAATTAATGTCATTATTGAAGAATTTATTGATCTAAGAGATGACTGAATTTGATCCGGTATCATGTATGATATGTTGTGCATTTCAGAACACCAAACAATGAAAACTGTTATTGCCTATAAGTTTTTGTTGTATTATAATTTATACATGGGAAGTTTCATTTTGTAACTCTCTCCTTATGGGGAAACTGTGCAGCCTGTGGGCTTCCCCACACCAGGCCTATGTCAGTGATCGCAATTTGCATGGATGCTTGTAGTGCCTGTGCTTTTTGGATGGCTAGTGGTAGGAGTGATGGAAAGGTTTGCAATGGCTTGGAGCTGTGGAGTTTGGTATGATTCAAGGCATTGTGGTGTTCCTGCAGCCTCCTTGGGTTCTCCTCTCCTTCTTAAGAGAAAGGTGCACTTGGGGCTTGGGTGTCTCTCAGCTGAGGAGTGTTCCTTAATCTGGACTCTTCCAGTGTCTTTTTTTTCTGGAGTTTATCAATAATGCCTGGTCTTTAATTTGTGTAGTTCAGGACATATTTTAAACATGCATAATCTATTCATTCTTTGGAATATTGCTTTTTGTGTTTGGAGAATTTTGCAAAATCCTTGCATTGGTCCCATCTTTCATCCTCATCTGAAGATACTTGGTTCCAGTAATTTTTACTACTTTGCAAAGTGATGTGAGTTCTGTGGCCTCATCGTGGGTTCACAGGAGATGAACACTAATCTACCTTATTTATTTTTAGGAGCTCTTGCTTATGGACCCCAGTGCAAGTCCATTGGAAAAGACATCTGCAACAATGTGATAGTCACCAGCAATCCCATGACAATTCCACATCTGGGACCTGTTTCACGTCCTACTAATCAGATTTCAACAGCATGCAACCAGATCAGTCCTAGCTTACAGACGTCCATGGATGCTTCCACCCTGAGTGCTTCCCCGTCAGATTCAAGGTCCTGAGTTACTTTTTTATAGTCAGTATTTTAAAAAGAGGATATTTCACCTCTCCTAACATTCAAATGCAACCTTTCTGATGATTAAATTGACTAAATGATGCTGTGTTATGCCACAGGAAATCTAATTCAATGCAATTTAATTCACATCAGCTATAATAATTCTATTTTGATCATTCAAATCATGGGTGAAATTTGGCCACAGATTTTCTATGTTGATAGAGCTTTTTTGTTAGGATAAAGATTTTTATAGTCACTTAACTGTATTTTTTGCACTAAGGTCAGCAATTGTTATGGAGGATGAAAACAGAAATAGTCCACGTTGTACCTTCAGGGGCAGTGACCTATTTCAAGCTTGCTGTAGTGCTAAAAGTGTTCTATTGGTGCCTGTCAAGTAACACTCATGTCCGACAAAATAAACTTAAATGCCCTACTAACATTCCTCTCGCCCTGTCAAATACCCTAGCTTTCAAGTTGCTTAATTGTTTACATAATTAAATTAATCAGATCAGTAGTTCGAAGCCTATGTTGAGCCGGCACTTAACTTCATCTGTGGTAGACTTGTGTCCCTGAAAGTGTGTCCATTTTCCTAGCTCCCAGGGGTAGTTTAACACAAACTGTGGCCTCTCCCTGGAAATGTTGCCTTTCAATGTCACTAAACCATAGATAAATATTTGTTAATTAATTTTAAATGCTCAAATAACTTTTGAGATTATGAGACAAACATGAATGAAGGGAAAAGAATCATTTGACAACCTCCATACAAATACATTAAGCACATTCCTGAATATTAGTTAAACATACATTGAGAAAACATTCTGGTGTGTTTTCAGAAGCTGTGTTCCCATTTTTGTAGATGTGACTTGAGCAGCAGTTGCCTACTGAGTTGAAATGTAACTGTTCTTATTTATAAAAGGCCACAAGAGTCTTTATTATCAAAATAGTTTACATTTTACTGTATGACTTTATTACAAGCCAAGGAACATGCCTGGAAGAATTAAAATTGGTACTGTGTAACTGGAAGAAAACCTTGCTTTACTGTCCTATAAGATAGTTGTTGACATTTCTGTCACTTTGGTTGTGAAGACAGAGACTCCACACCAATTTACAAAATTAGTTATGCTTCTTGTGTCAGGGAAAGTAATTCAGTGCTAAGATGATGACAAATCATGTATTCAAAGACATGCCTTTGAGACAGAACAAATGATGATACAAAAATATCATTAAGTAATTATTACTTACTTAGTAAGTTTTAGGTGTGCCTGTACTGTTCCAAACACTTTTATTTTTACCAGAATGTGTGGTTGGGTGTACTATGTCAGTACTGAATTGCACATTTTTTGGTTTTATATTAAAGAAACATTTACTAAGGGTGAACTGAAGTTGAAACTCTGTCAGAATTGAGGCTCTAGTGTCTTTAGTCTCTTTTAATGATTTATCAATGAAGATGTTATAAAGTCAGTTTGTCACAGATTTAAGTCACAGATTATCAAAACGCTCTTTTTAATTGCTTCAGCAGTAAACTGCATTTGTTTAAACTGGTTGCCTAAACTAACTCTGTATTCTATCTCTCAAGCATCATGAACTATGCTCTGGCAGCTTAATCCAAACCAGATTATTTGCTGAATTGACCCAAACCAAAACAATTTTTCTTGATTTTTACTGATGGAAGAAAGAAAAAAGTTAGCAAAATTGGAGTTCTGCTGCAGATAACATCAGATTTTGGTAGATACACCCTGAGGGATAAAACCTTCTTCCATCTTTTTTGAGAGTTTCCCAAAAACGATTTCAGGGTTATGCTTCTTGAAACTAAATGTAATACTGGCATTTACATTGACGCAAGTCAGAAAAGAACCTAGGAAAGAGCAAAAGATTCTTAGCTAGTAAAGCAGAAAACCATGTGAAAAGATAAGAGAACACAGTTTGCACTCTTCCGTGTTTATGTTTAAGATTCTGGGTTATACTTGACACTGTGGCCTCTGTATACAGAGGGAGAATGGAAAATAATCGTAAGAGTCTCTTGTAAGTGGTCATAAAAGAGCTGGACCAAACTGACAGGTGGTTTAGATTACAATAAACCAATGTGCCAATTAACACAGTCTGAGAATCTGGCATAGTGGTCTAGCTGGCCCTTCATTTGCATAGTAGGTGTCTTTAATTTTCCCCCAGAAAACTACTTAGTCACAGTGTGGGATGAGTTTTAAAGAAATTTTCTTTGTTTTGGGAGCTGGAAATCTTTGTTACTTTTTAATTTAGAGGCTTGAGTGAGGGCCAGACTTCTTCAGATTATCTGGCTGTTGTTGCATACTTTCAGTTACGGGCAAACATTTTATTTTTATCTTATAAAGAGACTTCTAAAATGCAGTTTTTCTTCAGCTTCACTGGTGTGTGTTCCTCTGTCTTAGGCATTAGTAGCTTTTTCAATTACACTGGTCCTGCTATGTATCTGATTAGAATTCTTGACATTACAAAAATAGACTTGTTGTATTGATGCATTATTTTTTTTCCTTATAAAAGAGAAAATAAAAATTTAAATAATCAAACTGGCAAAAAATCCTCTATTTATGTTTTCCAGATATAAATATGTATAGCCTAGAATGAAAAAAATGAAACTTACTTTTCTTGCTCTCTTGAGGAATGTGGATCTGTATTTGGGTCACAGCATGCTAACGTGATTTGACTACCCTATAATGAACTATGCTTTAACAAAGCCTGTTAATAGCAGACCAAACAGCCTGAATCGATTTTTTTTCCAGAAATAATTATCCGTTTAGATCTAAATCTTACACAAGATTGGCCTGATATAGCAATCCTATTTTTCTCATTTCTCTCAATTGTAGTCAGCCTGTTAATTGCACTTTCCTTCAGTGCTCTGTATAGAAAGTACTATTCAAACCCTGATAGAGTAGTGTAACCTCCATAAGAGTACCCTACACTGACATTGAATCTGAATAGAATGTTTCTTATTCTGATACAGCAAACCAACCATCCATTACAATGCAAGTATTTTGAGCAAGAGAGCATTTACCCATCCATCCCATAGCTCACTACAGCAAAGCTGGATGATACTTAGAGCTGCGTGTTCACTGTTCGTGAGCTATCTGTGTGCACAGACATAGTGTCTGGACATTGCTTCCACTCTCCGTCAGCCTGTGCCAGCCTTCCTCTCTGGATAAAAAGGGGCTGAGGGGTTAGCCAAAGTGCCTTCAACACCAATTCCCCTCCTCCGGCTCTTCAGCAATGTCTGCACTGTGTTCTTGAAGTGTGATCCAGCCCTTAAACCAAAGACTCTGCAGAGCAGCTTTTGTTTCTTACCAGTTGATTCTCAGGTGGTGGAAAATGCTGTAATATGAAGTAGTAGGAAAAAAACTATTACTCGGGGACTTCTTGTGTGATAGGCAGAATAAAAGAACAAAGACACAGATTTTTCAGCTTTAACCTCTGAAGCTAGAACTTAATGTGAAAGCTGTATTCATTACTCTTGCTAGAATGACTTTAGCTAGTGTTTTCATACATTCTTTCAACTTCGTCTATGTAACGGAACGGTAGTTCATGGATCTCAGAAGTGAAAAGCCATTTTGCCAAGCAAAATCATGGATATTTGGTAAACATTGCCATATTCATTGGGATTCTATCCAGAGCCATTGTTTAGCATCTGTTCTTGCTCTCTTGGATTGATTGTTGTTTTAAATGGGATTCTGATCCTCAGTTTTAGCTTACCACCAATTCTCAAATTAAGTAGTTTCATGTATCTCCACCAAAGCTGCAGTCACTGCGTTAGGGCTGTGATGAAAACATACAATTCAACTGTGAGCCTGAAGAGATCTGTTGCATGGATCCTTGTTTCCTGAAACATTGTCTATAATAAAATGCTGAAGAACTCAGAAGCAACTGCAATAATGCTTACCCTGACTAGACATCAAAAGTTGCTTCACTCTTAGAAACTAAAAGAAGCAAGTAAAATAAGTAGAAGTGCCTCCTCAAAGGTGCTTCCTGTAACTGTTTTTGTGTCAAGAAAGAGAGGACTATTTATTTTTATTATTTTTCTTCATTGTGCATATTTTCTCTTTTAGATATTTGGAGCTTGTAGCAATATAAAACCATGCAGTAAAATAATGATAAATAATTGACTATAGCAAGTTAGCTTTGTAAATAAGCTTACATTATTCCTTGCCTACATGGCAGTTCTTTTGCTTACTGCCTGCAAATATTTCATGTACTGTTTACTTAGAGCTGTGATAAAGATGTTTTCAACATCTTGTATTTAAGGTACCTGTTAGCACTTACTAGCTATCTTTTTTTTAAGCTAATTTGACCTCCGGAAGCCTTTGTGTGTTCTGAAGAACTATTACGTATCTTGTTTTTCATATGAGAAGCTGAGGAACAATGATTGACTCGTCCACCTTCAGCAATGCATTTTAGATATAGAAGAGAAACCAGATTTCCCATGTACTTGATCCACGCTTGAAATTCTATTGTTATTTGAAAGTGTTCTGTGAAAATAATAAACCCAGAAATTAAAGCCCAAAACATAAAATGCAGAGGCTTCTGTATCTGTGAGATCTCCAGGTTCATCTAGACAAATACCTGATTCTTCCTGCTGTTAGAACCCATTAAAAGTAGAATTTAATATACATGTAGCAGCCCTATTTGGCAGGAAACCCAAGTTTGCCATGAGGTGAACTGGAAACATAAAGACATAAATCCAGGTGGCCTCTACCCAGAATTTGCAACTAGATATCAGGGGTCCTAATGTCCTTTTATACCTTTCTGTGGGAAACAATATTGTTAAGACCTTATGAGGCTGGGGTTTCTTTAAGGTACCTGTAGGACAATTGCAGCATACAAAAGTTTCTTAATATTTCTGTGAAAAAGCAAAAATAACTGCAAGATTACACTTCCATGAAAAATTATGATTGCTGACTTGCAGGCAGATACATCATCGAATCAAAACTAACTAAACCCCATCAACCAGTTCTTCTACATTATTCATTTATTTTGTTTGGTTTGTAAAGTTAGATATTATCTATATTTTTAAACTTGAGCTAATTCTGTAGGGAATATACTATTTGTATGCATTACAATTGACAGAATCATTCAGGTTAAATATTTATTACAGTTTTCTTGCTGTTGTTTGGCAGCAAAAATAATAGTCAACTCAACTCAATATGAGTTTCATACAAAGCAGGAGCATAATGCTCTGGCTTCAGAAGCCCAAAACTGTTTACACCGCAGCTGATGAAAAAATGTGTATTGATTTCTGCAGTGATATTTCAAGAACGTTTACAGCAACTTTTCTTCAACATCTTATAGTTTTAAAGTTGATGTCTGTCCTAAGTGACCTCATTACTATGTATTGCCTGTGTATGCCTGCGGGTGTGTTAGCTGAGAGTGCAAAAGTTGAGTATGTAAAATCGGGGAGAATGTTTCTCACATTAGTCTTTATTTAATTTTTATGTGATGGTAGAAGAAACCCTGCTCAGTTGTCCAACTTCTTACCTACTTTATTGTACATTTATTCCAGGTTGCTCTTGTCACATGAATCTACAACATTAAGCTTGTCGGGAAGTCAGTCCACTTTGAGTGTTAAGCAAGAGCAGTCGCATGGGTACAGGATACTTCCTTCTGTTCCTCCTGACAAAGGTTTGCAAAACAGCAGTGAGCTGGGGGACTTACTAAATTTTTCATCTGGAACATCTGTGTCCAGTAACTCTGTCTCTAACTCATTGCCATCCTACTTATATGGCATGGAAAATAACCATTGTTCTTACTCTAGCCCTTGCCATTCCTCAGCCCGGTCTCAATTAGCCCGCTCCAAAAAGAGAGCACTCTCTCTATCTCCTCTTTCTGACAGCATTGGGATTGACTTCAATACAATCATCCGTACATCCCCAACGTCTCTCGTGGCCTACATCAACAGCTCCAGGACATCACCAGTAAACGTCTCCCCTCAGCCTGAGGTCTATGGACATTTTTTGGGAGTGAGAGGAAGCTGTATACCCCCAAACTGCTCTATTCCAGCTGCCCAGAAAGGCCTTCTCATGGCAAATGGCAACATCACCTTCCCAGAGCATGTTGAGAACGGGACTGGTGAGTACCAGCGGATGCAGCAGCTGGAGCAAGCTGGCTTGCAGATGGCCACCGCAAGTAACATGGTGATCCAGCAGGGTGTGCTGCCCACAGAGAGTCAGGTGGTGGGTGCCCTGAAAAGTGAACAGACGAGTGGCTTCTTGGACCATACTGTTGACATGCCTCCTCCACCCCTGCTGCTGCTGCCTCCTCCACAAGGGCCGCCCCCACCCTACCATACTCATCAGCACCGGCATCCACACAGTCATATTCACCCACTGCCTGTGCCTCCATCTACCCCAAGCTCCCTTCTTGATGAAGATGATGAGCTAGATGATTTCAGTGGCAGGCATGGCTGTCGCTGGGTTGACTGTGGTGCGCTATATGACCAGCAAGAGGAACTTGTGCGGCACATAGAGAAGATCCATATAGATCAGAGGAAGGGAGAGGACTTCACTTGCTTCTGGGCAGGATGCCCACGAAGGTACAAGCCGTTTAATGCCCGTTATAAACTGCTGATCCATATGAGAGTTCACTCAGGAGAGAAGCCAAACAAATGCACGGTAAGTCTGAATTCTGTCTCTTTTACCAATAAAAGGCTGTCTATTGCTCATGAAGATACAAAGAAGTTGTAATTCTGCCTTTGGTTTTCCTAGTTAATGGTGTACATTTTGACTAGTATATGTGAAGGAATGATCTTTCCACCTAAATAGGAAAAGTATTCTTTAATTTGGTACGTACTGACAGATAGGATTAGACAAAACTTTATTTTTTGAATTTACAAACTTTTACTGTAGACTGCAGAAGTGACGTGGTAGACTTTCATAAAGCAAAACTTAAGTACCATCAGCACTTAAGTAACTGCATGAAGGATACGTGCGGGAAAAATGCTGCACAATAAATGGCCCAATTTATCCTCAAATATTCTTCCATCATAATGCTACCATGATAAGCTAGGAAGTGTGGGCTATTTGTTAAGGTACTTGTTTGTTGCATTACTAACAAAGAACAGACTCACAGTCTTGTTTCCATGAATACAGTAGGAATAAAACACATGACAGTTTCTCTGTTAATGGATTCTAGCAGTGAGCATTCAACCTACAAAGTCATGTTTTTCTTGCTCTTTTTCTTAGGGTCACTGCAAATCAGTCTCACACATATGTAATCACATGGGGTGGCAATTGAACCAGTAAAACTTAGAATCGGTTTATGTTTAGACTCCAGTGAACCATCTGTAGTCTCTGTAATTCAGGTTCTTGATGTTGCATATAGTCTGTATTTTGGATGACAATTAGCATACCCTGAGTAAGTGCTTGTTCAGTGTCAGCAGAAAGCAGCTTCAGCAATGCTGTTTCCACTCCTCAGCATAACCTAACAAAACAGTGAATATATAGTTCCTGGGAATAACTGCTGATTATTGTTCACTTGAAAAAAAACCCCATATTTTTTGTATGTTGTGAACTACAAATCAGTACTAGGGTTCTATTTTAGCATGTGCCTAGTTGAATGATTTTCTTACCGTGATGTAGATGTTTGCTTGTACAGTATATAAAGGAAATTATTTTCTTTCACTTTTGTTACTTCGAAGTAACAGCTCTGCTTCAGAGAGAGCAGATATCTTCCTAGATTTCTCTCTTGACTTTAAAGAATGTGGTGAAGATTGTGTCACAACACTGGGTAGACTCTTTGTCCTTCCCTTTTGTCACACCAGAACCTGAACTTAGGCTCTTTGCTGTCTGGATATTTTTTTGAAGTTCCATAATATTCTCTTTTATGCTTTTCAGATATATTGGATCAGAGTTTACTGCTAATTTTGGTTTCTCCTCAGGGATTTCTTGTCAGCTTTGTGGGGAGAGAAAGAGGAAAAAAAAATAGGACTCAAGAAAGTAAGGTTTTAAGGGAATAGCACTTTTTCAATGGTAAAAGCACTGAAAGAAGAATAATGCAAGTACCTATGGTTTTCCCAGCAGGAGGATTCTGATGAGGGATCCAGGAAGACTGGGTCTAATAGTGCTCTATACTCCTTGCGTTATCTGTTCAGAAAGGTTGTTTGCAATGACCTTCTTATGATTATCAGGCCTCCTTTTTGCTTTCATAAACATTAAAAAATGTGATTAATTTTACTGAGCTTCAGCAAGTATTGCTGGATAGTGCCAAGAAATTTGCATATCAGAAAAAGCAGCCACATGCTTATCTTAATTTAAGGTTTAGAAATGTAATGAGATGTTGAAATACTCAGGGTGACACAATAACCTTATTAATGTGGCTGTAAATCTGGAACGTAGGCCTCCTTTCTAGGGACAAGCATGCAGAAATGGCATTCTTTAGCAGGGTTTGAAAGTATCAGCTTGCTGCTTTCTTCCTTTATCATTTCACAAGTGATGTGAATTTGAAGAAACATATTCGACTTTCTAATGCTAAAGGCCCATGGTCTGGAAGTCTATATATTTAGGAAACTGTACTTCAGCCAAGGTTCATCCCTTTCTTTCCAAGCAGTGAAATTTATAATTGTATCAACTCAGTTTAATGTTTTAAATTGAGATTTTAAGTGAAGTGTTAGGGAGGACACTTTGGGCAAGATGATAATGAACTATGATTTCTGTAATTAACAAAAAACTATGCAAAAGAAATATGAAACTTTTCACCAAACTTGTATGAATTTATGCATTGACATGATAAATTAAAACAGGTCGTTCATTTTGCAAGAGACAATCTCCTTCTTAAGCATAGACTGTGATAGGTCGTAGTCTCTTCATTTATCATGCAGTACTTATTTCTGTGTAGTGGACTTTTAAAAGTGTATTATGTGCTGTTTTGTGTATCCCAATGGATTGCTGTGATAGCTCAGCAAGTGTTGCGAAGTTTTAGTCATACAGGGTCAGGGTTACTTCTAAGCTGTAGTATTGTAACACTAATAGGGATAATGTGGAATCAAATGCACAACTAATTACAAGCAGAACTTCATATAATGATTTTATTCTTCTCTGTTATATCTCTGTAATGATGAAATCATATATTTGAGAGCAGTCTTGAAGAACAGCTAGAACTGCAGTACTTTATGGGCTTATAGTTAAAATCAGAGCAATACCTCAACATTGTTATGCTACATCTGAACTAGTTTCTATTAATCTATGTAACAAAAATTTGAAGTGATAAACTGTAGCTACAAGCAATACTCTGTTCCTTAGTTCCTTCTTGTTCTGCATGAGCAGTCCTTGTTTCTGGAAGATAAACATGTTGTATACAACATCAGATTGCAGCGCATAAAAACATGTGACTATCGTGATAATCAGGTCCAAACTTAAAGACAAGCATTAAGGTCAGAACCCCAGAACATACTTGTCCTTCTGTACAAAGGTAACTGGGGTAGAGTGGAAAATAATTGTCTGCTGGTCTTGATAGATTTGTTTCATATTGTTGTTTTACAGTGAGTGAGGTTCTTTTTCCAGCTTTAACTGAATTTGCTGCTGAAGATGCGTGTTCAGATTAGGTTTACAGCTATTTGATCCAATATACTCTCTCTGTGTACTGAAAAATCGTGGTGTGTTTTTCATTCCTGCCCATTTTCAGAATATTGGATCTTGTTTTAAAATACAAACTTTAATTTTAATAAGCATGAATTGCATGAAGTCCTGCGTTTTGTATTATACAGAGAAACAAAGTAGGTGGCTATGCTTGGCCTCACTTTATTACATGGAAATTTGTGAAGTTGAGGTGTACTGCATGCAAAGGGCCTCACCTGAAGTTGACTTGTTTGGAATAGGCATTCATTCAGTAGGAGTTCAGCTGTTAAAATGTTTGGTCTCTTTCTTCATTAAAACATCTTCCAGGTTGTATTCCAGTTTACTGTATCTAGAATGCAGCCTTCTTTTCAGTGACCTTTTTTAAAGAAGAAAACAGTTATTCATGACGTGGTAATATACATTTAGTGTCTATTCCTAAACTTCTTTATATAAAGTAGGTATGGCATGTTCAAATATGTTGTCCTTATTTGTTAATCTATGCATTAGCTTGAACTTTGTAGGAACAAGTTAAGGAAGAAACAGTTGAGTGAAAAAATTGTATTGAAATGCAAGCAGTTAGTACACCAGTGGTTGAGATAAAATCTGCAATGTTTGCCAGCAGTTACCACACAATGATATCTAAGGTTCCCTCAGTTTTTCTCTGGATTAGAAAAAAAGAGAATTCCTGGTAGCTGTGGAAACCACAGTAACAGTTGGCAAATGCTGACCTTTTGCTTTCTTTGGCTGTACCTGTAAGCTTATTTTTTAGTCAGTGTTCCTTCTTTTATAGTGATAATTTTTTTTACATCTCTAAGTCAGCTTATTGGCCTTATTGTCATGGTATGCAAACAACAATTTATGGTGTAAATAGCAACAGCATGTTGTCAGAGATAAATTTGAGGGCCTCTCTTTGCAATTTCATTCAGGTGCACTAGAAATGCTTCCCCTTTTGAAACTGAATTAAATCTTTTTGCCTTCTTTATGTGCTGAGCTATGCTTCAGCACAGTGCCATTACTGTTTTATAGTATGGGATAGTAATACATACACTGCACTTTTTATCATATTTCATTCATGCGATTTAAACCAATAAAATGGGTAGCATTCCTGTCAGATTTGAAGCCACATCCATTTAACATCTGCTAAATATCAAAAATTATGCACAACATATCAATCTACAATGCACATAAAACAGAAAGTATGGTTAAAAAATAGAACATAAAACACTTGTATAATGTTTTTTTGATAAACAAGTGTCCAGAGAAGAGCAACGAAGCTGGTGAAGGGGCTGGAGAACAGGTCTTATGAGGAGCAGCTGAGGGAGCTGGGGTTGTTTAGCCTGGAGGAGAGGAGGCTGAGGGAGACCGTAAAGGTATTAAAAGACAGGTAGATGAGGTGCTCAGGAACGTGGTTTAGTGGCAGATAGGAATGGTTGGACTCAATGGTCTTTTCCAACCTGATGATTCTGTGATTCTATGATTCTTTGGGTGAACATGAATATTTAGATAAATGTGCTTGGAAGATGGTGTTCAATTTTACAATACAGAATATGAAATTTCTGATTTTATTCTTGTTCTTCCAATGAATGATTTGATTTTTAAGTTAAGTATTTGAACCAGCTTTTTTGCCTTTTGACTTGATATTTGGAAAATTTAAGACAGATTTTTAACGAACTTTTTCAAACACACATCTTATTAGTTGCACTGTAATACAGAACATGACTGTGAAGAATCCCATAACAGTGAACATCCTAATTGCATAAACACTTATGTTTGTGCAGAAAGTGTTCTAATTTATTACCTCTTTGTGCTTCTAGGTAAGCAGAAAGATTATATTACATTAGATTTATTTTCATCTCCCTCTATCATGATTTTAATGGAATATTTTTGTATTTTTTTTCATTGTTGTACCAAAGTATAAATAAGTGGTAAACTAAGAAGAATGAAGCACTGTTAAAAAAAATCATCTGTTTGAAATGTAGCATCCCATATCAACCTTTGTATCTGTTGAAATGTCAGTTTAGAGAATTTAGAGATTTTTTTTGGTTGGTTATTTTTTGTTTTGGTTTGGTTTGGTTTTAATATGAGGATTTTAAACTAGAAAATTATCGGATTTCAAAGGTGGGAGGCTAATGCTAAGGCTGTGGGTTTGGACCATGTCTGTGTGAATTGTTTGGAAATCCAAACCATAAAATAATTTTAAATAACTTCTACTCTTTTCTGCCAATTTTACTTTGCATTTTCAGCATCCCTGTTTGGTTGATGGCTAGACCTTTATCAGGAGCAAAGTAAGTAAATTATGGAGCTTTCCATTTACTGGTAGAGAAGTCGAACAATATCTGCAGTGAAAACACAAAATGCAAGTTATGACACAGTTGCAACAGAAACAGGCAGAAACCATTCCCAGAAAACATGGTTCTGTTTTAAAGAAAGGAAGAGAGAGGTAGAGAGAACTAGTTAATAGATCATACTGTGCATTGCACTGTTGTGTCTTCAGAAAGGAAATACAGTTTTAAGCAAAGGTAAACACACCATCAGCTTTTATTCAGGTGATTGACACTGATTTCCTGAGGATTAGAGGTTTAAATAATGCTTCTGGTGCTTTGTGGAGAACTTCCCAGACACTTTAGTTTAATGAAGATAGTCTTTAAAAACAAATACTAAGAATTAAGCATCATAAATAATAATTTGATTATTTGTACAGAGTAATTAAGAAATGAAAAAATGCCACGTGCCTTTTTGTGCACAGGTGATTGCATTAGTTAAATACTTTGCAAACCACATGCAAGTATATTCTGAAGCATTTGAATATGCTAAAGTAGTCTGACATTTTTTCAGCATTCAGTTTTAGTTTAAGATATTTTTACTGACTTAATGTTTTAACACAACTCAGTGATTCCACCGATCTCAATGGCATGTCTTGAACACACATTTATACACATATTTACATAGAATCATAGATTCGTTTATGTTGGAAAAGACCCTTAAGTTCATTGAGTCCAGCCGTAAACCACTGCCAAGCTTTCACTAAATCATGTCCCTAAGCACCATGTCCATACGTTTTTTAAATTACTCCAGGGATGGTGACTCAGCCACTTCCCTGGGCAGACTGTTCCAATTCTTGACAATCTTTTCAGTGAAGAATTTTTTCCTGATGTGCAGTCTACACCTGGCACAACTTGAAGCCATTTCCTCTTGTCCTATCACTTAAAACTTGGGAGAAGAGACTGACACAAGGCCTCATTACAACCTCCTTTCAGGTAGTTGTAGAGACTGATGAAGTCTCCCCTCCGCTACAGGCTCAGTAGCCCAGACACTGGGGAAGACAAAAATCAACGCAGTTGCCTCTGATCCCTCATGTTCATCTGTGTTACTACCATTGTAGTCTGAATTAGACGAGGTGGCATTTAGCAGATGCTAAAGGCTTGTGTACTTTTACAGATAGATATTTGCAGGGTAGGTTTCCAGAGGACTTGGAAAGGATAAAGATTAAGCACTGTTCAGAACATGGTTATACCGGACTGTCCCTATAATTGGTTGAAATAGGCTTCTTGGACAAGGATATTGCCAGTATAGCCAGTGAGTCCTCTGTTATAGAAATGCAAATGGTGTTGATCTTGTGTTAACAGGGCATGAACAACTGCTGAACAAACCTTTCTGAATGAGGCTGCTTGGAAATGGGGAAGTCTTTTTAGAGGTAGTCACTGTGAAGATGCAGTCTGTATCTGTGTAGAGCATTGAACTGACGGAGAAAAGGAAATTCAGAGAGAGGAATTAGTGAGGATACTGTGACTGTTTTGTCTAGAATTGCCATGGGACTCTGTTAGCTTTGTTCAATGCATCTGATTTTGCCAAACATCAGTATAGTCACATTGTGATTGCTTGCTGATATCACCTTTATTGATTGAGCATGATTGTTTTTTCTGTCTACTAAGGACTGTTGATTTAGTTTTGATACTTTCCTACCTTCCTGTTTAAGGATATATAGCAAATTCATTCCATGAGTACTCAGCTTTTGAGAATTAACATGCATCATTACAAAGTTAAAGATCACAAGTGAATATTTTTATAGAGATGTCACTGTGCTAAGAAATTCTTTCTTAAAAGCTATTTCTGCATGAAATGTTGAAATGTAACGTTCCTTATCTGTCCAGGAAGCAGTTTCCTTGATACAAAGAGATGTTGTAAATACTATCTCTCCCTTTCTTTTCTCCTTCTTTGAATGCTTTCTCCTGGTCATCAGCTGGCACAAGGTCAGGGAAAAGATGACAATGGGCCTTTATGGGCACTCTTGGTACATTTCTGTAAATACAATCAAACAAAATTAAATTGCCTTGGCTCTTTACTGTATGTTTTTACAGTTTAACATTTGCAGAATTGCCTCCAAGGTTAATCAGATGTAAACACCAAGCAATGACCCTGTTCTTCCTCAAGGCCTGTCATACTGCTGATAGATGTATTTTCCTAGTAGCATTTGAATTTCTGTTTTAAGAAATTACAGTTATGCAAACAAACTTATCTGGGTTGACAATAAAAAATTTATTCTAATTAGGAGTCGTCACATAATAGAAAAAGACAATGCTTGTTTTGTTCTGTGGAAAACAGTACTTTGCCTGCTTGCAAAAATGGCTTTCTTACCAGTGGCTTTACATAATTGGTATGACAGAGTTTGAGTCCTGTGATCTTACAGTTTCCAAATGATTCAGACACACTGGTCAAACCTTGTTTAAGGTATTTGATGTTAATCTGTTACAGAAGTTGGTAGATAGCATGAACATGAGGTTAGCTTTGTTTGTTTAAAGGCGTAGACTATGCATAAACTGAATTAAGGAATGTATGTATTGAGACTGCTGGGATTATTGACACTTTTTTTTTCCCAAAAAATGAGCCACTGTTGAGAAACAAGGCTGCTTAGCTCTGACTGACTTACAAGGACTTTTGGCTTTTGCATGCCTAGGCTAATGTGGTCTCAATCCACTGTGTAAATTACCAATGTGAGCTACTAGGTTGTGAGACTGATTTTATGTCTATACCAGTGAAGCAGGTCCATTGTCACATAACTTGTCAAGGAAAGAGACATACAGATTGAGTAAATACTGTGGAAATCATTATAATTGAGAGCTCTGCTGGAAGAGTGATTTAAAATATAAAACATATCGCCAGTTAAACTTAGATTGATAAACTCAGTTAAATCAATCTCTGTGAAGCCTGGATAGGGAACATGGCACTTCAGTGAATCAATGGAGAGTTTGGTTCCAAACTAAAAGCAAGCCATCTGCAAGATTGTTGATCTGCTTTAATTGTGATAAGGTTCTCAAAAGTCTGTCATGCATATTTGTGGGAGCTGACATTTCCTCTGAAGATAGAGGTATGCTACTTCTGCTTCTGGTTGTCAAGAATTACTTAAGGCCCACTGAATGCAATACCAATCTCAAATGCTGAGTCTGAATCATCACTCATATTGAAAAATTTTGATGGCCTCCTTGAAAACTTATCTTCTCCCCTCATCCTTCAGTCACACACAGTGAAAAGCTTTGGAGCTATTTTTTTAATCTCTTTCACATCTACCAGAGGAAGATGCACAGTGGTCATGTGTTGCGGGTAGTCTTTGTGAGGCCTGGAAGACAGCAAAACTAAACTCATAATAGCAGGTTCTGTTCACTAACTTCAGTTCTTATACTTCTTTCATCACACCAGTATCTTTGTACCTTATTTTTTTCCATTATTTAAGAAGGTATGAGTCATTGAATGTTTCATTTGTATTCCCAGAAGATGAAAAAGCTAGTAGATTGTCTGTCTCTCAGGCCTTATCTTAAGATACTGTTTTTTCCTTCAATAGCATGTGGTATAGCTGAGAAGCATGAAGTCTTTAATGGCTCAAAGCACACAAGGCAAGGTTGCAGCAGCATGAGGCAGCTGCATGTTCCCTTTAAAATGTAATGGGTCAGTCATGCCTCAAAGAGCATGTCGGGGGGTGTTCCACATCCACAGATGTGGAACATTTCTGTAATAGACTATACTGGTGGCAGAGGCTGGAAACAGATGCTGTGCTGTGTCTTCCTAGACAACCTGCTGCCTGCATGGAGTGTTTCTTGCTGTTGCTGCTTGTCTCACTGGAGGATGGAGAGGATGGACTTGGGTGTGTGGGATGACTGACATACTATCACAAGGAAGAGGAGAAAATTAGGCTAGCAGGCTTTATATCATATGTGATGAAAGCAGTACACCAGCTTTGGCTGTTCTTGTTTTGTACATATCTGCAATATGCACGTTTTCCAATTTTTAACCTTTATTGATTAGATTAGGTTAATTTTGCATTAGTCGTGAAGATTTCTCTTCACAGTCTTTGTGAAATTCTGTGAAGTGGGAGCAGTCCACAACAGTGATAATGAATATGCAGTATTTGGATCCACTCTAGAATGTATCCAGTAAGCTCAGAGTTCAGGCAGAGTGAACTCACTTCAGTCTATGAAAAGACGATATAGGTATGACCTCAGTGATCTTGAGAGCCTCCCTCAGTGGACTAGTGACATGAGCCACAAACAACAAAGTTATCTTTATTAAGTTCTGAAGAAAATCACAAACTCAATTGTGCTGTTTTACCTCTAGAGTGACACTGGAGAAAATAGAAGGAAAGTTCTGTCGGTGCTTTAGAATCTGACTTATATCTGTGGGTTTGGTATATATAACCTGTGGTGCTATGTGTTCCTTAACTTTTCATTTTATAGAAAGGCTTTTTTAAAAAAGAATAACTACTTTTAAAAATCCGTTTGTATGGTAAGAGTGAGCTGAATTAAATAGCTTGAACTCTTCCAATTTTGTAATGATACCTGGAATTCTTTGCATTAACTCATTCAGTATTTTGACTTGCTTGATCAGTAGACTTTCCAGAAACAGCATGTTTTTCCTTCTGAAGTTAAAAGTTTAGATAAAAAAGGCAATTTATTTCAATGGACCATGGCCTTAATTTATTAACAGATAGGCTTTTCTTTATATGTTGATTAAAATCTTTACAAAGAAAAATGTTTTGACTTAAGTCCCAGAAAAATAATTGTCCATTCTATAAAATAGCCGTAATTTAATTTTTTCAAGGTCATGATCTGATGGAGTATTGTGTCATTGCCATAACATTCTCCTCCTCAGTCACCACTTCAAAACAAATGCAGATGAAGAAAATAATTTAAATGTGTTGCTTAAAGTTACACAGGAAGTTGTGAAGTATTTGACCTGTATAGAAAAGGCACATGTTTTGTGAAAGCTAAAACACTAAATGAAACACATCTGTCCCTGGTATTTAATGAGTGACTTTGTTTTCCTTGAGTATTTTCGGTTTTTTAGCCTGCAGGATAAGATAAAATGTTCTGGTTTGAGAGTCTGTCTTCTAGTTCTGATCATACTAGAGTTGCTAGCAACACTTGGTCATCTAAGCTTTTTTGAGTATGTTGATATGAAGAGCTGATGAGCAACTTCTTAAGTTAGGAAAAAATATTGTAGTTTTCTTCATTTCCTGATATAATTATATAAAAGATTTTGTAGTATCAGAAGATGAACTAATCTCTGGATATGCGCATTCAATTTCAAATGGTTGTATTGCCAGATCTTTGCATGTTACTGGCTGCCTGTAAAGCCACGATAAATGGTAATTTCTGAATGCTTAGTCTGCTATAGCTTCTGAGGTCAGAGATGCATTTTATTTTGCATTTGGAATAGACTGGCTATATATACATATGGTATACTACAACTCAATTAATAAGAAGTAACTTGTGAAATATTAGTATTTTGGTGGCTTGCAAGTGTTCCTGTTGACTGTGTATGAGAAGGAACTGTCGTAATTGTAAAACATAATGAGTGGTCTTCAATAAGCCTGATTTTTAAAATGTTTTGAACTTTTTATAGGTTAGCCCCGTTTTTTTTTTTACTGGAAAATTCTGTAGCATATCATAATTGCTAGTTTATCATGATCTTATGAAATGCACTTGAATCAATTTAGTTCATACATTGGTTTCCATGATGCAAAAACTGAACCTTGCTAAAAGTCACTTGTTGATCATGGGTAAGAGCTTTGCAGCTGTGGTATTTTGCAACAGATGAGGTAGAAGGGTGGGGAAGCAGCAAAGAGCTTGATCACTGTCCTTACAATAAAGATATCCAGGGTGATTCTGCTGTATTTTCTGTAGGACAGTGAGCGCTTCACAGTGAAACACCTGACTGTCCTTGAATGTGGCCTCTTGGAGAAAATGTCATTCGCACTTGGAACAACTTATTGATGGTATTTAGGAGGATAGGTGGATCTTATCATGCCATTGTTTCATTTTTCAAGAAAAGTTAATGAAATGCATCCCGATAAGCATGAAGCTGTATACTAAGCGGCCCATGCCCCTGTCTCACAGGGGGTCTATCTGAAAAATAGTGAAGTTTTAGCCTCATTGGCTTTACACACAAGAGCATGTGTTAGAATTTGGAGCTAGTTGAGTCACATTCTTTGTAAGGAAGGTAGCTGTTTAAAACTTGTTTTGCTTAATTTTCCTTCATAAGGTGTACGTAAACAGACATTTCCATTTTTGAGAACTGGAATTTCAGAAATCTCAATTTTTGTTTGTTATAAATATCTCTTCATAAAATATGTCTTATGTAAAACACACTGACTCCATTTGTTGCCTCTTAGAGCAGGAAACAAAATATCTCCATCTTGGCTGCTTGACTAGTATATTCTTTGTTGTTTGTGGTAGTAAAAATATGTCAGCTTTAGTGTGGATGCCCTTTGGTTGAAGTGATGATGTTTCAGAAGATCCACATGTTGGGGAGAATCACCAGTTCTTTTCTCATCTGTTTGAGGAATTGTACCATCTGGCATATGGATGGCACAACATGTATTAGATTCCTATAGGTGTATTGAAAAGTAAAACAGGATTAGGCCACTATAGATAGCTGAGTTGCAAGACACTAATTCTTTCGAAGAAATAGCAGATTTCTTTTGAGAAACTTGGATGATTCAGAAATAGCTGAACAGAAATCAAGTCCCAAGTATTAACCCGTACCCTCTAAGAATTACTAAAACTGACTATTCTAGAGCTGTAAACAAGACTTTAATCTTGTTAAACTTGCATCCAACTGGCAGCTGGGTTTGAGCATTTTAAATAAGGCCAAATTAACAAAGCAGCACGTGCTGTCCTGTCATTTGATTTTTTCCAATAAAAATGACTTGTTTATTGCTTAACATTACTTTTTCTTATAAAAATCTCAAGCATCTGCTGAACAACTTTGTTTTATTAAGATATTAGACATGTATTTTCCTTTTTATAATATAAAAACTGTCATGAATGATATAGAAGTGTTCTTAAACATAGAAACTTTTTCAACGTTGCTGTACAAATGGTAGCCTTCTTTTAAAATGTGTTTTTCAATTACTTTCAAGTAGAAGAAAATACCTCTGTTTCTTAAGGCCTAATAAGCACACAAGTAGAGACCAAAACTGACTTCTGACTTTGGGCAAGAGACCATCAATGCAAATGACAGCAGCATGGATAAGTAGCTTTTCCTCACCTACCAGATTACAATGCTAACTGCAAAACTCAGCTGGCTCAGAAGTAGTGTTGATTGCTGACTTTTTTAAAAGGCATGCCTACATTGTGTTTTGTATGTTGAAAGAAATGCTCTAAAGGCCTTAGATTGTAGTCAATTAATCTGCTAGAGTAATTTGTTTGTCTGATCATCATTTGTTTGCCAGATGTACTGTCCAGGTACAAGCCACTTTTTGTGGTGAATAAAGAGACTTGGCTGATAAAGCAGTATATTATGTTTCTCTCCTGTTAAGTACATTGATCTTGCTCACGGAAAATGTTAGTACTTTCTCCTTTGAACCATACCTCTATTTTTCTAGTAATTGTTGTCTGTGACTTAGATCTCATTAGGATTATGCCAAGGTCACTGAATGGCGTGTCAACTTAATTACAGCAGCTTTCAAGCTGAACAGTTCTGACTCACAAATAGGAATTCACAGTTAGGTAAATGAACAATCTGAAGTCTCTGAGCTGCATACCATGTGATGCTTAGCTCTTCGCAGTAAGATGCTGAGTGAAGACAGTATTCCTTGGATCCAGTGAACTGCAGCTAAAGTTCAAAAGCCCTTTACTTGCAACAGGATTGAGCCACTTGAAGGGCTGGTTGTAAGTTGCTGGTTTTAGCCATCTAATTTTAAGCAGTTCAGAAATATTGTAGAATACTGATGAGAAGTGTGAGACATCAGGTATCTGTTAACAACAGAATGACTTGTCCATTGCAAACAGTGAAGTATTAAGTAGTTATAAGCACTCCACAGGGGAAAAAAAAAAAAAGAAATAAATTAAAAAAAACAATAATGTAAAGCCATCAGGTTAAAAATGTGGTTCTTAAGGATAGGCATAAGCAGCCTGAACTCTTTTTGGCCTACAAGTATCCATGTGTTGAAAACAATCTTTTTATAATTATGTCAGGGCATGTATCATTGCATGTGTTGTTGCTCCAAAATCTTACATCTTTCTGCAGCTGGATGATGTGACCCACATAAGAATTCTGTTTGAAGTGAGAGGCAGGTCTCATTTTTAGTGGTCTCCTTTTCCTTTTTAAATTGTGTTTTACCAAACTAACATCCACGTATCTTGTAGATCAGACTACCACATGCTTTTTAAAGCAAATATAATTTGCTCTATTTTGCACTTCAGAGTTTTTTTGTGGTGGTGCTTATCTACACGAACATCAGGTGGATCTAATAAAAAATGTCAGACTACAGAGGAAAACAGAATACAGTAAGAAACAGAATATTTTTTCATGCATTCCTGGGCGGTTACATCAACAATATTTATAATTTATGCTTATAGTCTCAGTGTTTATTCATATTTGAGTAGAATTAACTCAGGTGTTTTTTAGTACAGGGAAGACAAGGGAAAAGTGCTTTTTTCCAGTTTTTTTAAAAAAAAGTAACTTCCATATTGTCCCTAAAGTTAAAATACTTGAAGTGTCTAGGAAATATTGGCCATAGACATTGTCGATTCTAGTGGTCAAACCTAGACAATGGTCAACACAAGAGTTGGGTATCATGATCAAGGTTAAATTATGGTCCAGATCAAAGAAGCCATTAAAAAAGTCTTTCAAAAAACCTTGTCAAGAGTGTCCAGCAGCTGAAAGCAGCAATCTGAGAAGCCTGTGCTGCAAATTTGGGTTTGGACCTAAGTAGACCATGGGCAAATGGTTAAAAAGCAGTAACTTGTAGAGAGTACTAAGGACCAGTGATCCAAAGGACAGGATGAAGACTGATGCAGGGCAAGCAGGGATTAGGACTGCACAGTGAATGAAAATCTCTGCTGTATCCTAGAGGCTGTATCTGATAAGCTGTGTCCTGGTTGTCTCAGGCTACTCTGTCAGCTTCACTGGCTTGCTTTTCATCTTCTGGAATATTGATTGATTGAAGCACAGCTGTGGCCAGCTGTATCTTGCTTATTTTATACAGATTGGACTGTTCCTAATTTTAAAAGAGACATCAATTTCTTATTAATTGCCTGGCTGGGACAGATAAAATCACTGACAGAGAAAAGGACTTACTGAGATGCTCTTAAGTTTTCTGACAAAGCATAGCATTCACCTTGGCCTCACTTTGTCAGGATGTCTGAGAATCATGCTTTGCTGCAGTGTTTTGCAATCTCTTAAGTCCAGAGAGAGAAAGAACACTACAAGGCATGTGCCTTTCCCTTTGCACAGGTTTGTGTATTGCCAGTGTGATGGGTACAGTAATATATTGTAGGTACAAGACCAAATATAATAAAAATCATGGATCTTTTTAATGGAGGGAGAAGGAGAAGATGGGCAGGTTCTGGTGCTTTTAATTTAATCTGTTTAATTCATTTGCAGTAATTAAACTCATAGTCTGACTATAGAAAGGAAAAGAAAGACCACAAAATGGAAGACTTCAAAATGCGCATGGCTGTTGGCTCAGATTTTTAAAATGGAATTTTTTTTTTCCAGCCACTTTCAGAGATGAGTTCTGAGTTTTTCTTAGGAAGCTAGCAACAAAATGAACTGCTAACATGCAAGTCATTACAGTCTCTTTTATCAAGATACTATGCCTTGATTTCATTTTCTGTTGAATTAGATTGATAGATCTAAATCATTGATAGATCGTAAAATCATAGAATGATTCGGTCTGGAAGGGACTTTAAGGATCATCTAGTTCCAACCCCACTGCCATGGCCAGGTGCACCTTCCACTAGACCAGGTTGCTCAAATCCACGTTCAGCCTGGCTTTGAACACCTCCATGTATCCACAGGTTCTGTGGGCAGCCTGTTCCAGTGCCTCACCATCCTCATAGTGAAGGATTTCATCCTAATATCTAATCTAAATCTACCCTCTCAGTTTAAAACCATTACCCTTTGTCCTGTCGCTGCATGTGCTTATAAGAAGTCCCTCTCCAGCTTTCTTGTAGGCCTCCTTTAAGTACTGGAATGCTACTATGGTCTTCCTTGATCTGCTGGCCACGCTTCTTTTGGTGCAACCCAGCCCAGGATACAGTTGTCTTTCTGGGCTGCAAGCACACATTGCCGGCTCATGTTGAGCTTCTCATCCACCAGCACCCCCAGGTCCTTCTCTTCAGGGCTGCTCTCAATCTGTACTCCACCCAGCCTGCATTTGTGCTTGAGATTGTGGTGATCCACATGCAAGACTTTGCACTTAACCTTGTTGAACTTCTTGAAGTTCACACAGGCCCGTCTGTCAAGGTCCCTCTGGATGTCATCCCTTTCCTCCAGCATATCAATCACATCACACAGCTAGTGTCATTGCTGAGGGTACTCTCAATCCTACTGTCTGTGTCTTCGATATAGATGTCAAGCAGTTCAGTTTTAGTGCCAGTTGCAGTACTAGTCCCTGAGGAACGCAAGTTGTCCTGGTCTCCACTTGGACATAGAACTATTGACCATAGCTTTTGAGTGTGAGCATCCAGCCAATTCCTTATCCACTGAGTGGTCCATCTGTCAATTCTATGTCTTTCCCATTTAGAGCCAAGGATGTCTTATGGGACTGTGGCAAATGCTTTGCACAAGTCCAGGTAGATCATATCAGTTGCTCTGAAAAGTCACACTTACTTCAGTACAAATTAAGTTAAAACTCCTACTTAGCACATCAGATATGAATGGTTATTTTGAGTATATACTGAGTATATTTTGCTGTGGTTGACTTGGCAATTGACAACACTAATGCTTACACAGAGACTGATGATGGTTGACCCTAATCAGCTTGTACAGTTCATTGTGACCTGATGCTTCCCTGGACACTGATCAAAGTCTTGTGACTCTTTCTAATGCAAAGAGTTATTCATTATACTCCTCAGCATGTTCTTTTGAGAGGATTGTCAGAAGATTTGGGATTTCTGTGATAAATGTGAGGGACATAGAAGAACCTCCAATCAGAGGTGGTAACCTGATATTTCTGCATAAAGATTCTCAGGAGCCTAGTGCCTAAAGGCTTCTCTCCTTTGAGTGTAGGTTTATTGGTAATTACAAGGTTCATTTTGTTGAGGGTTTCACTTTTGAATTCTATTAGGCTTTTTATTTGAAGAAAAAACTATGCAGCATTTTGGTTTTATTTATTATATAATGTGTTTTGGGAAATACTGGAAAGAGTATGTTGTAGGTTAGTTAATTGATGCTGACAACCAATTCCAATTTTAAATTCCAGTTTGCATCTGACAGCCAATTACACAGGGAAATAATGACTTTTCTGAATTTTGTCAAGATGTCATCTATGATATGTGCTGACCAAATTAGAGCATATGGTCTTAGCAGTCTTTCCAAAGGGTAGAAATACGGCTATATTACTGGTTTAGGTGGTTTCATTTTTTTTCCTTCATTATATATACATAATTGTATATAGCAGTCTGGATTTAAAAAAATTGTTAACAAAAGTTGGTATCTCAGGAGTATCTTTCTGAGGAGTGCCTATGCAAGGATTTTAAGAGGCAAGGAGAAGCAGCCAACTGTGCTTGCAGGATATTCATCAATGTTTTCCTCTCCATTGTTTCTGACTCAAGATTATGAAATATTACATCAGGAATGAATATTCTATAAGAAAAAAATCTGAGCTCTCTGCAGTACTGTCATTACACCATGCAGTTTGAACATGTTTCGCTCTAGCACATAAACTGAATAATTTAGGACTCATTATGCAAGTGATGAAAAGAACAGGATACATAATTTTCAGAATCTCTTCCACATTTTTAAAGTAGACTGCCTGCGCACTGAATGACAGCACTGGGTTTATCACTTTAAGGGAAAGTTTGCTGACATCATTTCTAAAAGTTGGCTAAAATTAGATGACTTTCCAGCATGTACCTTCTTCTCTGCCATTGTTAGAATTTTATATTTAGAGTAAAAAGAATACAGTCTTTTGTAGGTCGTGGGGAAGGAAAGTCTGTGTGTATTTAATCTGAGGTTTTATTCATATGGGCAAAAGGGATGGCATTAGAGCTGCATTGACATATGGTATTCCAACCATGCTGTCACAGTTGCCCCTTGACAACAGACCATGCCTTGGGAGACAGCAGTCTTCCTTGTGGAAAGACTCAGAAAAGATTTCTGTGGTCCTGAGTAAGCTCAGGAAGTCTTGCAAGCATAACTCCCTTGAATGAGCTGTAAACAGGGTAAGATTTGCAGCCAGGAGGCATTGTCTCTTTGCTAGTGCTTAATTCTCTGGAAGAGACTTTGTCCTCCAGGCCATAACAGAGGTCTGCTGTCTGCAATATTCTTCTTCTGTGTACCTCGCACCTAAAACAACAACAAGGTTATTTCTTTAAGGCTGAAAACTCAGGCTCAGATGCCTAAAAGAACTTGAAGTCTATGTTAATAGTGCCATCTGGTGACATTTTATGTAACCCTCTACTATTTCTGAGGCAACGCTGTATTTTACCATGACTTTTTTTACCTGTGTATGTGAGAATCTGCCATGGTAAAAAAAAGTTCTAGTGAACTAGATCCTCGAGCATATTTTGCTTTTCTTCTTACAAAGTGCTTTTGAGGCTGTTTTCTCAACTTGAAGCCAACTCTTTAGACACAATGACACGATGAATGTTCTGCAGTGTTGTCTTGGCTTGGTATTCCCCACAGTCAGAGGGGTCTTGGACACTATCAAATTGACAGCTGCTATTTAAGAAAAAAAAAAACAACAAAAAAACCACAACCAAAAACCCTCCACAATGCTTCTTGTAACTCTTGGCTGCTGTATTCTTTGCTTCTACAAAACCTGGTTAAGTGCTGTATTAGTTATGTGAGGAGAAAGCCAAGATACACTTTACTCTAATGAAATACATTAATAGAGATGCACATGTAGTTATGTGCGCCGAAGAAGAGCATACACGGCACTGGAAAATTTGCAATGCAAATTAAGCTGCAACACTGAATTAGAAACCCATAATTGAGAACATGGGTGCTTTTTAACACATTTTTGCTAATGTGGCTAGTATATGTACATGCCCATTTGTAACGGTCTCAATTAAAGCAGTAGCATTGTTAAAATCAATGTCTGCAATTGTACATCATAGTAGAAATCAGAAATGCCTGGATTTAGCAAAATGGATGATGACTGTGGAATTGCATTTCTTCATGCCTAACATGTCTTTTCCCCCCCTTTTTTTTAAAAGAGGAACAAGACTGAGATAGATTTCCAACATGCTTAATGTGTAGTGTACTCCAATGGTCTGAAAGAAAATAAACGTCTGAAAGCATAAGAGCATAACAATCTGAAACTGTGGAGGGGGGATGGAAACTAAGCCCTGTGTTAATATGTCTCCAATATTTTAAATTCTTATTCTCCTTAAGCACGTAAAGAAGTGTGTAATCTTTACCACATAATGAACTGACCCATTCTTGTTAACATTCAATGAAACCTGGAAACTATCCACAAACAAGGATTTTTAGTGAGATTAGGAGTTCAGTTGATGTGTTGAGTAAGTTCTGATGAAGTCTTGTCTCTGTGGTACAGTTGTGACTCACACGTGTGAAGCAATACAGCAGGCTCTGAAATGAATAAGTAAATATTTCAGAACAACAGAACAAAAGGACGTATCTATTTTTGGTGAGAGGAACTTTATTTTAAGAGGTAGTGCTAGTGGGACAGGAGTAGAGTGAAAGCAGTGTGTTACATATCTGGTCCAACCATCTACTGAGGACTTGAGTATTTTTCATGCTTAAACTTTCAACCAATGGCTTATGGATAATTGGAATACCTCCTACAGAAATACATCTAGTGCTGAAAACCTCAGGAAAGAGGAATCAGTAGTTATGCTAGTAACTTGTTTGCATGGTTAATTAAACTTACTGTTCAAAAAGTACTCTTTTTCTGATTTTTATTTGTACAGTGTCAGCTTTTGGACATTAGATTACTGCTTTTTCTACTAAGTAAACCAAACAAAATAATAAATTAAGTGTACTTTAAACAGCATGTAATTATTTCTGAGAACTTTAGATCACACTACATGGTTTTGTTTTACAGAGATATGAAATAAGCTTTGCTGAAGAAAGCAAAATTTCAAGCAGTTAAAAGGCTTCAATCAAATAAAATATGTGGGCTACAGTCTGTTATTAAAAAGAGAGTTTCTGTCATTCCATGTCTGATTGTCTTCACTTTCAATAGTATTCTTCTGAAAATATTTTAACATCTGTCTAAATGTTATATTAAGCATGGTTTAATAATGTTCTATAATTACCTAAAAGGTGAAGTTTCAGTCTGATGCTTTGATCTCTGAAGCAATATTTAATAATCAATTTTAAATGTTCAAAAAAAAAACTAAGTGATCCTGAGGTGTACTTGTAAACTGTGTCAAAGATACCACGGGCTATGTTGCTAAGGGCTATTGGGAGCTTTACAACAGACTGTTCAGCTTTTTGACAGCATGGAACCACACTCTAAATGCTCCCAGTAAACCCATTGACTTCTATTATAATTACATGATTTCAGTGATGTATGGCTCTGAAGTGACATTCTTAGTTGGTGTGGTTAAATTTGCGTTAAAACTGCCTTACTATTTAAATCATTTGAGGTTAATGGTGGAGTAACAGCATATTCAAGGCAAGAAATTTGCTGTATGTTTACTATGCAAATATATTAAAACCATATGCTGTTACATCAGATATTTTCTGAATTGTTTCTTGTTTGCCTAGTAAGAGATTATGTTCAATTGCTTTAATCACACAGTTTCTGTTTAGGATGCCTGATGACGATGTAGAGAAGTATACAAATCTTCATTGTTGTCACTTGATAGAACTTTATATAGACATAGTGACCTTCCTTCTTTTTTGACATATTGGATGGAAGGTTTCCATATCAAGACCCCTTCTGTAGGCATGATCATTAGATATATCCATAACTGAAATTATAATCCATAACTCTATTATTATTCTGTGCAATTTAACTGCTTGTGTTGCTGCGCAGCCCAGACATACTGAGTAAAAATAATTCACCAAAGGATGTGGTTTTTATTTGTTCTGCATGTTGACAGTAAGTAGAAAATCTTGCATTGGTTTTGTATTTACTAGGAAAAGAGTATACTAGGGTATATAGCTTAGTGAGACTTGTCACTAATTTTGGAGTGAATTATTACAAAATCCTGACTTGAGGGGCTAAATATGTCATTTCTCATGGTCAAAATGGTAATATTATGTTCATTGTTCCTGTTGAAGGTTTGTGATATACCATGACATGAGATGTGATTTATCTGAAGGAGGACAAGGAGTCATTCTGTTTCCCTTAGCATCCTGTAAGTGGCATTCAGTTTCTGTAGAGGTCTCACAAGGCAGGCTGCCTGTAGGATTAGCACAGTCCCTAACTATCCATACTTAGCTTTATGGCTTCTTGATAATGTTCCCGGTACCAGTCTGCTTCTGTTCCTAAGGATGTAAGCTGTGTGTATTGAGTACCTTTTCTGAAGCATGTTGTTGCATTCTAATTGCATTCTCCACTGCTGTTTCACTTGCCAACTAATTTACTTGTGGCTTCCATGATCTTTGCATCCATAAACACTACAGATGTGTTTGACCCAGTAATGTGACAGATATATGCATTTCAAGTTCTTTCTGTAGAAGTGGCATCATGAAGCGGAGTGTAGACACATAGTCTGTTCCTTTTATGTCCTCTTGGATTGTGAAAGCAGAACTCAAAACCACTTTCTTTGTGTACTAACTGCAAGGCCAGCAACATTTTTCAGTGACTACCTGCAGTGATGGCAAAAGTTACATCAACAAACCCTGCTGTGGGAAAGTGAGCTCTGACACTTTCACATCTTTGCTGTGGCACATATCCAATGTTGTAAGTCAATATTAGGTAGCAAATAAATAACAAAAATGTGCCATGAGGTATTCCACCTTTTTTAAAGTAGAATTTATGATTTCATTTCTAAAGTGAATTAATTTGGAAATCAAAGGGAAAAATTATTTATTTATATTATTCTTTAGACTGATTTTCCCTTTGATTTCCAACATCAGCACTGACATTAGATGGCTTTTTAAAAACATGTTTTCTAGTTAAATTATAAGTTAATGAACTATGTAAAGTTTTCTTACAAAGTGAGTATTAATAATTTCCTGTACTCAAGAAATAGTTGGTTGTATATTGAGTTATTCAGGATGTCAGTCTAGATGCAGGTTATTGTCGCATCAAGTTTTTAAAACTAGGAATTGCTCAACTAGTATTCAGGTGGTGCTGTAAACTTTTAAAATACTAGTCTTTGCTTATATGTTCACACATGCATAAAAGGAGTTGGATGGGTCAGAAATTTAACATTCAGAGTACCAGTATTGAAAAGTTTATCCCTGTGTGTATTATGAAAACATCCACATAAAGTGTATAAAACTCAGCTGTAGTTTGGATCTTGTAAAATGTTTATACTGAATGCTGAAGTGTTTTGTTAATTGCACATCTTCAGTTTGTTTCCTTATACGTGATGGAAAGTACTGGCAGCAGAAGGAAATGAGAAGTTTAACAGTACTGCATATAAAAGTATTCGGTAAGAATAAATAAGAACCCTGCCTGACAACATGTCAGCATACTAGGAAGCAAAATTAAAAATAAATGGACAGTCACTTTTGCAGAGCAGCTGAAGCTTCCAAATAATTTATTTAGCCATTGCTTCCACAGAGCTGAGATTTCAGCTTGGGCCACCACTTGGTATTTCTACCCTGTGCAGTGAGGAGCAGTAAACTGCCCTGCAGTCAGCCAGTTTTGCCACATCAGTCTAGGAAAAAGATCATGCAAATAAACCCTGGTTTTTAGATTGAGGGGACTGTGCTGCTTAATACTTGCAACACTGTCCTAGTATTGCTGTTGAACTTGATTTGATGTTGTTTGCCGCTGAGCTCTCTATGTATAAAGCTGTGCTGGCCACTTTTTGCTGCAGAAAGGTGTGCTCCTCATAGCTGCAGACTTGTTATTTCTGTAGATTACTTCTGGTCCTCAGAAGACAGACACAGATTTCCACAGAAAGCCAAACAATTACTCTGGTTGTGTATAGGACCATGCAACAACCACAGCTACTTGAAATCACAGGCACGCCCCCAAAATACAGGGACAGGGAAATAAGACTCCTAAAGAGCTGGCCTGTTTAAACATACTCTAATCTTGTATTTTCCTCCCAGCTAGAAAAGACTGTACTTAAAATATCCCATCAGTGCTCAATGATTTTTTAAACGTCTGTGTTCAACTGAGTTAGATTGTGCAATACTGATAAGTAGCTCTTTCTGCTTGATGGACAAGGTGATGTGGTTTTTTTAACTTCTGAAAAAGTATACATTAATTTTGTTTTGCCAATTTAATCAACTGTCAATGACTACATAGAAAAGGATAAGAAAGCAGTTGGAGTTCTTTTATATCTCTTTCTGTGCTCTACTTTATCAGGTGTGTTTGTGTGTGTGTGTGTCTCTGTACATGCATGCTGCTGGCCCCCCAGTTTTTAAACTGTCTCCTCCTGTCTCCCAGGAAGCTGAGGACACATTACTCTTATTCCATTGTGCTGCTTCTATGGGATTTTTAACCAGGACTTTGTATTCGAAATACTAGCATTGTTCATTTCTTCCACAGTAGTTAAAATTATTTTGCCTTTGATAGATTTATCCATCAAATCTGATGTTGCTACTACTGTTGTTACAAGTGAACTGGCAGAGGTTTTGGCTTTTCCCCTTTTAGAGAACCTTCCAGACTCTCCCAACTGACATCACTATTTTGTTTGTGTAAATATACCTTGCTCCTAACAATGTTACCTCAAGTGGGAAAGTAATGTTAATAGAACTAATCAATAGATGTCAGAGACCTGCTGATATTACACAGTTGAACAAATATTTTAAAAAAATATTGAATACTATTTATGCTGTCTTTCCAAAAAAGGCTAACAAGTTTCCAAGCCAGTTTCTCCCTGACCCCTATGTGATGTGTGCTTTTGTATGGGAAGATCACGAACAATCTGTTCTTTTGTGTGCTCTGTTTAAAGAGCCAGCATAGCTGTAATACTAGAATAACACACCTAGGGAATGCAGAAAGAACAGTTAAAAGGATGGAGCAACAGTTGTACCCTGTTTCTTCCTAAAATCATGGTGGGAGAACAGGATGCTCCCCTCTAAATTTTCCAGGCCACATCTGTCTGTTCTTCTTAGCCAGAGCTGATTCCTCTTTGTGTAACATTCCTTCCTTCTGACTGATACAGGTGAGCTAATCCAAATACTGTAAGAGAGCAGGATTTGACTGGAAATCAGATGGATCTTATTTAGTTTTGAGGACATTTTGACTTCTTTTGTGCCGTTTCTGAACTATAAATGGATATTTGAAAGTATATAATGTCATTTTTCTCTCAGAATATCTGGCTCTGCTACACCGAGGAAGCAATAATGTAAAGGAATTTACATGGCATTGTTCACTTTTTGTGGGACTTCAGCAGTGAGTTAGAAAGGTAGAAACAAAAATAATTATGTGCTCACTCATATGCAAATAGGTAAGTGTTTTTCCATGGTTCAGAGTCAGGGAAGCACCTTTTCAGGAAGGATGCTGAGGCATGTGGGTAAAGCACGTGCTTAATTGTTGTATCAGTGTCATAAGCTATGATGGAAGAGTCCTTGTAAGTTATTTGTACACCTGAAGCTCTATGGAATTAAAGAAATTGTTGAAGTTCAAGGAGAGGAGGCTGTTTTAGCCTAATACCACCATCTCTGTTTAGCAGATCGAGTTGTTTTCTCTATTTAGTTTTCCCTTCTGGTTTGGGGATGGAATGAGATTAGCCCTCTTCTGCTGAAAACAAGAAGTACAACTGTCTGCTTGCAGTCCTGTGCATCCTTAACGAGTGGAACAATTGTGTTTGTCTTGTAAAAAGTAGACTTATTGCAAATAAGTGTTGGTGCAGACATGAGTATCCCTAGGAAACATTTAGCCATTCAACCACAATTTCTCTCACCTTTCTGGTAATGCATTATGCTCCTGCTTGCTACTGGCTATAAATACTCAATTTGCTTTGAAAACTACTGTAGAAGCTCCTGACTCACATTTCCCTATCTTCAGCTAAGCCTGTGTGTGCAGAAGTACAAACAGATTGCAGTGTCTGTCTTTGTTACATTGATTTCTTCAGTCATTCCTGTGCCTAGCTGCTACGGAAATAAAGAATAATTCTGGCAGAGTTCTTATTGTTGTGCTGTTTTAAAATTCTTCTTACTCAGTGCTTACTTCAGAAAAATTTTCTTTCTGTCTTCAGGACATAACAGGACTTTAGGAGGGATGGTGTTTCTGTACTCTGTGCTCCATTCAAGGGAATAGGCCTGGATTTTTTTATGAAAAAATATGCAGAAAACGCATTAGAGTGTCAAAGAGGCTTCTAGGCTGCCATCTTGCAAAGTTCAAATATCATGGTGTTGCGGCTGCCAGTCCAAAGTGGAGGGAAGGAAGACACTTCAGTGCGGAATGGAAACTTTCAGCAAAAGCTTAGATGAAAAAATGTAGACAAGGGAATAAGGAAATCACCTGGCTTGCAAGTGGTGAATTCAGTCATACTTCCCAAGCAATGACCACAAGTTAGTCTGCCTTGGATCCAGCTGCAGGTACTCCTTATCTTTCCAGAAAGACAGTACCTCTGCTTCTCAGCACCTGCATGGGTGAAGACGTCAACGCTGATAGGAATGCTTTGATGAGATGCATGATTTTAAGAAATTTCTGACTAGAAAAAAATATCAGCCCAATCTGTGGGTTTTCTTTCGCTAAATAAATAAAACCAACTACAGTAGAGGTTTCAAAGTTTAGTTAAAGCCAAACAAATGTATTACAAATCATTATCAAATTTGTTATGCAGCTGTGCAGGTATGGGTTACAACAGATTAACCCACTAAGATGATTAACTATTTTTATTATAAACTTTAGAGGTATTCACAAAGGGCATTCTCAAAAATGTAGAAAATATTAAAGATTGTCAGCTGTTTCTGTGCCATGAATACAATAAACTCTTGGGTAGCAACATTGCTGGCTGAAAAGCTTTTGTGAATAAATTAGTCACCATACATTTGCATTTATGATTTTGACATCCTAATGCCACTCTCATACCAACAAACATTTGTTTGACATTGAATTAGATAGCGTGTCCGAACTGCATCAGCCTGTCCTGCCCCAACTCTCTAGCACTTTGATTTCCTGGAATTTCAGTCTAGGAAGAATCTGGGGCACCTTCTGCTTCCTCACCTGGGAACCTAGGTCTCTCTCCTGGTTAAGAGAACAGGATGCTGTGATGTGCTTGTGTGCACTTGGGCACAGCCTGTTCTGGTGTTTTACTCTTCTGTTGGTGGTGTAGGAAGGATAAATATTACTTAACTGCTTGGGCTGCCTTGGCTTTTCAGTACCTAATTCAAGCCTCTTTTAAGAAAGTCTTTTATCATAGGATTGCTCTCTTGTCTTGTGGAAATGGGGATAATTTGAGATTACTCAAACTGTACACCAGAAATCAACAGTGACTTTGAGCAATGTTGCATGATTTTTTGCACAGAAATGCCTTTGTTCTGGTAGTACCAAGAGCAATTACTGTGTTGAACTGGCTTCTAGCATATTGTGTAGCCTGTCTAAACTTATGTTATGTATGCCCCAATCTTATAGTGAAGCATTATCTCAGATGATGTTCATTTTGCTTGCTTCCCATCTCATTCTTTGCTAGCTGAGGCTAGGTATGGCCTCCTGTGTAGCACATTGCTCCCCAGCAACAAAAACACCCAAAACAGGTGCAAGTCAGACTAGTCTGTCTTGCACAGCTGTAGATAATAGATAACAACATCATTCAGCCTTTTAATACTATCTTTTTATTGAGAATTTTATAACTCTTTACCATATCCAGAACAAATTTACTCCTTTTGCTTGCATGAAGATAGAATCAGGAAGAACTGAAAAGGAAGACTGAACATGATTTAATAACAAGACAGTGTGTTCCTGAACTTCCCTGACATAAGTCCTTTAGGAAACCAGTGTAGTCTTTTGGTTGATCAAATGGAAGTTTTACAGTCAGGGCTGATAGAAATTAATATGCCAAAGAAGAGGTGACCCTTTTGGCTTCTTATAAAGGAAGCTAGATCAAGTATGAGGGGACAGTAATTTAAACATGATAAAAATCATCACTGATCAGAACATACCCAGTCTTGTGAAATGTAGAGTCTTTTAGAGTCTCATTTTCTGATTTTCCATAATGGGATTTCTGTGAGGATTTTTTTCAGCGTAAAATAATTATTATTTTGTTCCTTGAGTGAGGAAAAAGAACCTGGTACTTTGCAACATAATACCAACTACTTGTCAGGAAATAAATTTCTTGAGTTATTTCTGCCATTAGAATAAACTGTTGTGTTTGAAGCTAAATGAAATATCTGGCGTACGTAACAGTAAAAGCAACAGCTTACAAAGCAGCAAAATATACATTTCTGTGTGCAAAAAGGGACTGGCTTTCTACTCAGAATATGCCATTAATTTTATGAAAACTTAAGGATGACTTCTTTAAAAGCCTCTTTTTAAAGATTGTTCAATACAATGCTATTTCATTGATGGATGTTCCTAAACAAATAATTCAAATAGTCTCTCATTACTTTTGCATTCCATCATTATTTCCTCTATAAATAGATGCTTCGGGTAAAACATGAGTAAAAGTCTGGATATCACACTTCTGATCAGATGTTATCTCTTCTGTAACATTTTTTCCATTTTCTTAACTATTTATACAGTTGTAATCCTTCACTGACTCATGTAATTAGAGATTTCCATGAGTGTAAACAAAAGTAATCTTTATTGTTTGGTAACGAGCTGTGTAGCTCTCTTTTGGATTTGAAGAGAAACAATCACTGAAGAAATAATGTTTATGGAATGTCAAAACTGCAAGATGACTGTATGTTAATCACCTCAAAAGAAAATACTCTTTTTCATAATTACATTATGACAGATCTCATTTTTCTAAATGATTTCTTAAGTCTCATTTTCTGATTTGGAAGGCCTAAAGTGCTTTTCAAGGCTCTTCTTGGGTCCCACATTCCTATAGCTACCATGATGATCAAGCTGCCCCAGCTTTCAGCCAGGGATCTAAGCACCAGGAATTAGAGGCTTACACTTCCCATAAAATGTGGTTAGCATCACTTGGAAGCAGGGTGGGTTAACCTGATAAACAGTTAGCTGTCAGCCTCTATTGTGTGCTACCAGGCTGAGTGGGTGCTGTGCCTCCCCGTGCTCCTGGTAAGTTAATGTTGTGTCGTTCCATTAAAGTGAAGCAGAACTTATTCTGTTCTCAAATAAACACAGAAATGTACCAGCCTGTCGGCAGAAGAGAAACAACATAATTTGTAAAATCCACTACCTGTTTGGGCAGAGATGTAAAAGTCCAAAAGCCTGATTTCTCTTTCATTTTCTCAGGAGCAAATGAAGAATTACCAGTTTCTCAGTAGGGCCACTCAGCTGTTATAACAGGAAAGTTTGTCTATATAACGTTGTACTTTCCTAGGGCATATTTGAAGCAATGAATAATGAAGAAAACAGGTTTGCCTTTTTTGGTTTTCGGCAAGGTCTTGATTATCAAAATCATATTACATTTTAAAGACCGAAAGGAGGGTTCAGAGGATACTAAACATTAGGACTGTAGCATTTGTTTCTCAGTGTGATTTGAAATTAATGCACAGGTTCTTCTACCACATTAGATTTTTCTTATTAGTTTATTTAAGTTTTAAACAGTGTTTCGAATTTGAATAAATTTGTAATGTATCAGGCAAACTCCAAACAAACTTGAAATTATACCTCTCAAAATATGTTTTAAATAGCAACTTTATGTGCAAATAGAAACAATACTGATGTTTTTCCTCAGATATAGATATGTGTGTACTTCGGCCTTTCTCCCAGGCAAGTAAAAAATATAGTGAGTGATTTTTTAAGCCCTTTTGGATCACTGTTAGTAGATGAATCTTTCCTAGAAACAGCATCAGTAGTTTAGTATACTTTAAAACCTGTTTATAATTTTTATTTGCTTATGTAGTTTGAAATCTGTACTTGTTAGCAACCAGAGCTCTTGCATTACACAGATGCTGAAGAAAGCCACCATGAGGGTGTGGACTGTGTCACGTAGCTCTCTGCATTTGTTCTTGGCCTGTTGTAATTTCTACACTCCAGTGATGGAATTCATCTATACTCACCAAGTTGTCCAGGCTCTTGAAATTGGGTAGAGGGAGACACATGGGCAGACACAGACATTTCTGAAGGGGCAATTCATCTGACCCTAGAACAGTCATTGTAACATCTTGAGCTTTCTGCAATGTCTCTGCTGTCTTTTTTCAGCAAAGGGATTGATAGAGTTGATGCTGGTTGCCATGAACTGGTAGCTTTTTGAGGTCACCTGTTGCTATAGGATTGTATGAGCATGATACAGAAATAACTATCCACAAACCGTTGCTCCTGCACTGCCCACAGTAGCATTCAGGTTCTCGTGACCGCTTAATCTTACCATGGATGCTTCAGTGTTTTAAAAGAGAAACTGCACAACCAAGAGGAAAACAGTCCTTAACATACGCTTTTTTATTCTAGACCTTTCTTCTTCTAACAAAGTTTCCATCCAAGCTGGGATAAAAATACTCAGGCACAGATTTTCTCTGCATCTTTTCTTGTTCCTTGTTTACTGCTGGTGTGATGCAGCCATTATTAATTCAGTGCTGCTGCCAACTTGTAAAACTTGTTTCATACTAATTAAAACAACAGATTTGAAGTGCTGGAAGGCTGAGGCCGGCATTTATGTTTTTCCGAGGGCTGCCGTCACTTGCAACAAGGACTGATCTGGGGAACACTGCAGCACATTGTGAGCCTTTACAGCTCTTTACTAAGCTCAGTTCTTTAATTCCGAATCACTCTGTAGAGGGGGTCACAAAGGGAACGTGCAACCCATACTGACCAGTTGGTTTTGTACTTCATAGTAATAATTGAATGGAGGCTTGCCTCATTAAAACACATGAGCTCCTGCAGAACTGAGTGAACATCCAGCTCCTCAAAGTAAGGGTTTGACGGTCCCATGTCCTTTCTAGTGCACAAAAGGGATCAATAGCTGCAGTGAGTCACAAAACACTTATTTTGGCTTGTTTTACAAGAATGTTTGACTTAAATTGTATCCCCTGTCTCAGAAATGAGGAAAAAGAAAAATATATCTTGACATACTCATTAAATTGTAATGTGAAATAGGAAGTGAGGATAGATGAAATATCGGTTTGAAAAGGGAAATTAACCTACACTAATGAAGTGAAAAGTTAAATGCTTGGCATAAAAATTTTGAACTAAATAAAATTAATTTTTTTACACCTGAGACAGGTATAATTAAAGAAATGCTGAAACCAAGTTGAATTTTTAGAACATTAAATCATTTATAAGAAAAAGATAAAATAGTTGACAATTGTCCAGTCCATGTTTTATAAGTAATTTTCCCCTCTTGAAAGATTCTGATAGGTTGGTTTTTAGTTGCCATGTTTCATGTTATCTTGTTTAATATGCACACCTTTTGCATGTGTCTGTGTGTGTTTGGGAGGGGTTATGGGCTCCCAAAGGTTTAACTCATTTTTTTTTAGGGACATTTCTAATAAGTTAACTGTAGTAAAGACTTTAATCACTGTACTCAGTTCAGAAGTATAGGGTTTTTGCTCATGAAAACATCAAGTCTTTTGTTAAAACTGTGTGTAAGCTATTTTGTGCAGTTGGTGCTTACTTTGCAAGTTGAGGGAGAGGATCACTATTAACAGATTCCATATTCTCTCATCTTCATATGCTTTTTGGTGCCCAGGCAAAGCTTTCTTGATAGCTCTAGTGAAAGGACAGATTGTCATGGAAAGACAGATTTGGCACAGAATGTGTTGTAGAAGTAGGAATATTTACTTCAGGTAGAAGTAGCTGAGAGTTCTGTAAATGTGGCTTGTAAGTGGGGAAACTGCATTTATGTTATTCTTGGTATCACTTTGTGTAAATATAATTTAGTCTCTTAACTCTTTGCGCATGTAAACTAACAAACATATGAAAGTCTTTGGGGTTTTATATGCCTTTCACCCTTTCTTTCTTTCTTCGTGTGGAATATGTTGGAAAGTTTGCTTATACATGACCTCTTAAATTCTAATGCAGTGATAATTAATACAACATTCACAGGACTATATTTTTTTTTGACCAGCTGAGGAACCTGAACATATATAAGTCTATGGGACCTAATGAGATGCATCCCAGCATCCCAAGAAAATTGGATTATGTGGTTGCCAAGCCACTCTCCATAATATTAGAAAAGTCATGGCAGTCAGGAGAAGTCCCTGGTGGCTGGAAGAAGGGTGATATTGTCCCCATTTTTAAAAAGGATAGAAAAGATGACCTTGGGAACTACTGACCCGTCAGCCTCACTTCTGTACCTGGGAAGATCATGGAACAGATTCTCCTAGAAGCTATGCTAAAGCACATGGAAGACAGGGAGATGACTAGTGACAGCCAGCATGGCTTCACCAAGGGCAAGTCCTGTCTGACCAACCTAGTGGCTTTCAATGATGGGGTAACCACAGCAGTGGACACGAGAAAAGCAAAGGATGTGATCTCTCTGGACTTCTGTAAAGCCTTTGACGTGGTTCCCAACAACATCCTTCTCTCTAAAATGAAGAGATATGGATTTGACGGGTGACCTGTTTGGTGGAGAAGGAATTGGTTGGATGGTCATGTTCAGAGAGTAGTGGTCAGTGGCTTGATGTCCAGATGGAGGTCCGTGACAAGTGATGTCCTTCAGGGTTCTGTACTGGGACCAGTGCTGTTTAATATCTTCATCAATGATATAGACAGAGTGCATTCTCAGCAAGTTTGCAGATGACACCAAGCTGAGTCGTGCAGTTGCCACACTAGAAGGGCGGGATGTCATCCAGAGGGACCTGGACAGGCTGGGGAAGTGGGCCTCTGAGAACCTCGTGAGGTTCAACAAGGCCAAGTGCAAGGTCCTACACCTGGGTTCAGGCAATCCCCAATTTCAATACAGGATGGGCAATGATGTGATTCGGAGCAGCCCTGCAGAGAAGGACTTGGGGTGCTGATTGATGAGAAGCTTGACATGAGCCGGCAATGTGTGCTCGCAGCCCAGAAGGCCAACCATATATTGGGCTGCATCAGAAGAAGCACGGCCAGCATGGCGAGAGAGGTGATTCTGCCCCTCTATTCCTCTCTTGTGAGACCTCATCTGGAGTATTGTGTCCTGTTCTGGAATCCTCAACATAGAAAGGATATGGGGCTATTGGAACGGGTCCACAGGAGGGCTACAAAGATGACCAGAGAATTTCTTCACTGTGAGAGTGATGAGGCACTGGAACACGTTGCCCCGGGAATGTGGATGCCTCATCCCTGGAAGTGTTCAAGACCAGATTGGATGGGACTTTGGGCAGCTTGATCTAGTCCTTGCCCATCGCAAGGGGTTTGGAACTAGATGATCTTTAAGGTCCCTTCCAACCCAAACTACTCCATGATTCTATGATCTGTCACTGTATTATTAAATAACTGGAGGGTTAACTCCTAAGCCTGACTTCTGAAATGCCAGCTTTAACACACGAATGGAGGAAAAGGCAGGAGGGAAGCTATCTCTCTTTACAGGTTGGAAATGCTGTGTCAACTTTCAGTGCAGCTATGAACCATTTGCACAGTGGCACACAGCATTATTAGGGAGCAAGTCTATGTCTGTTACAGAGGAATGGTGAGACGTAAGTGGCCCAGAGCAGAGGAGGAAACCCTGTCTCCCTGTTGGCATCAGAGTCCTGAAAATCCTTGTTAAACTACTGCCTGGCTTTTGGCCTTCTTGATCTTCAAGTTTCTTGGGTATTTCCGGTTTAGAATATGTGCAGGTGTTTGATGTTGACAGAGCTAAGTGGCTGTTTGCATTCTTGACTCCCAGTCAAGTCCAGAGAATAGATGTTCTTCTTTCTGTTCCTTGAGGACTCAACCATACTTTTGAGGGGTGTTTTTGGGGAATACTAATCATATCTATATGTGAGTGTGACAAAAATGCAATGGTAGCTGCAGCTTTGGCTTCCTTCTTTTCCCTGTGTATTACATGCAATGAGAGATGTGAAAAACTTAGCTTTGAAATTGTTAAGGTATTTATGTTCCTTCTTGGCTTTAGTACTAAGTGACTTGGTTGGTGTCCAATCATCATTTATTTGCGAGGTTAGGATTGATGATATTTTGACTTTTGACCTGTGATCTCAGTATCTGATCACATTGTATCTACCTACCTCTTCAGATTCAGCTAATGACTATTTCTGCTAAGGAAAAAAATGCTACGGAAGATCTGAGATCTGATTATTTTCAATGGATTAAATTCACTAGTGTATCTTATTTACAGTCTTTATGGCGAATGATAATATTATTCCTAGTAAAATATATGAAAAATAGTAATAATTCAAAGATAGCATGATTCTTCATTGCTTAGGCTAATGTGTTACTCTTAGGCACACATCGTCTTAGTAACAGTGTGTGTGAGAAAGCAGAGTTGCTGAATGCCTTCTTTGCTTCATTCTGTACTGCTAAGGCCAGCCCTCAGGAATTCGAGACCCAAGAGGGAAGAGAGAAAGTCTGGAGAAAGGAGGACTGTCCCTTGGTTGAGGGGAATTGGATTAGGCAAACTGGACACTCACAAATCCATGGACCCCCACTGGAGCATCTTTCTTATGAGGAAAGGCTGGGTGAGCTCAGTCTGTTTAGCCTGGAGAAGAAAAGACTGTGAGGGGATCTTATCAATGCCTTTAAATATCCAAAGGGTAGATGTCAAGATTATGGGGCCAGACTGTCTTCAGTGGTGTGCAGCGACAGGACAAGGGACAATGGGCACAAACTGGAACACAGGAAGTTCCATCTCAGTGCAAGGAAAAAATTCTTTACTGTGAAGGTGATGGACCACTGGAACAGGTTGTCCAGGGAGGTTGTGGAGCCTCATTCTCTGGAGACATTCAAAACTCGCTTGAGTGTGTTCTTGTGCAGTCTGCTGTAGGTGAGACCTGCTTTAGCAGAGAGGTCAGACTGGGTGATGCCGAGGGGTCCCTTCCAACCCCTACCATTCTGTGATTTCTGTGTTTCTGTGGCTTTGAAGCACTCAAGAGGAACACTGTTTGAATGGCATAGTGTTTTCTGAAGACAGAGAAAAAGCTCTCTCTCTATTCTTCTCATCACTCAAGTCTAGGTAATGTGACTGTAAGAGCAAGCTGCTGTATCATATTTCTTCAACAATAGAAGTGTTGCATGTTGAGAATTGTAGTTGCAGATGATATATCAGAAAATGTCCTGAGCCACATTGTCCACCATAGAGACCTCAACCCATCCTCCCAGTGTTTAAGTGTTTCTGTGTGGTGGTGGTGGTGGTATTATGTGACTATCTGCCATCCAGTGATAAGGTTGTCATGGCTTTGAACAATGGCATAGTCTTAAAAAAAATTAAGGTACTTGACAAATAATAAGTGGCAGTATTCTTCAATGTTCCATTTAGTAAGGAGAAAGTTATTTTAGCACAGCCGTGTGGGGGCATTTTAAAGTCCGCAGAACTGCCTAACTCTCAGGAAGGATGTTTAGTGCTTACATTTGGGGCTACAGTGTAATGCTGCAAATCTTCTGCTCGGGTTTTGCTGTCTTTTTGCAGAATACATAGGTAGTGATTTTAGGAAGGCTTAACTTGGTCATCCAACTCTTCTGTGTTTAATCCTTGAGCACGGAAAAAAAACCAAACCATTAACTACAGATATTTATTTCTTATATAAGAAGTCATTCTGGCCTTACTGACTAGGTCAGTATGAGAGAGGCAGAGCTGGAGCAATGGATAACAACGGGCTAGATGATAGCAGCAGAGAAGAGGAGGAAGAGAGTCCTTCCTAGCAAGACTCAGAGAAGATGTTAGAGAGATCAGCTGCTGAAGCCTCCTGCTGTGCACAAGGATGCCACAGAACAAGCTGAGGCCAGGGCATATAAACACAGTAGAGAGCACAGATGCTGGTGCACTTCTGGCAGATCAAAATTCTGCAATTGGATCACTGCACACCTGTGCCTTTTAGGTTAAATGGGAAATTATCCTTGTTCCATCTGAAGAATTGGTCCCAGAACATTCCTCCCAGCTGCACCTTCCATTTTCCCATGAAGAAGGAAGAGATGGCGGAAAGCAAGACTTAGATAGGACATAACGCTTGGGCTGAGGCCTGTATTCAGCTGTTTATGGGGTGGATTTTTATTTTCATCTTTTGGTTAGCTTTACAAACACATATCATTTGACTTAATTTACAATCCTGTGTATGCTGAACTCCAAGCCTTGGCAACAAGTACAAATCAGTAATTTACTACATACGTGTATGAAGGGATGTTCATTAAAATCAAGATGAATTGGTGAAGCTTGATTAAAAAGTCTGAGTTACAGGATGCTGTTGAAATTTAAATCTAACCCAAAACTTGGCTTCTCCTACACATGTATAAATTGTAAGTACAGTGTATTAATTTTCTCTCTTGCACTGTAGATTCTAGATGTTGACTATTTCTTTACGTTTGTCAGTAGCCTAACAAATCTTTGTGTGTCATGAACCTGGTAAGTACATCTCTGGCCCACAAAGTAAATAGAGTAATGAAATTTGCAAATTCAGATTTATTTGGTATTGAATTGAAGACAGCTCTGGTGTAACAGTGATGTGTGACAGTGCATTCCATTTTTATGTGGAATTTGTTTCCTCATCGGGATTCTTAAGATTTTTCTAAGAGCTTTTTGGTGGTGTTCTTCTTACGTAGGATGAAGTGGCAGTATGCAATCTTAGTGCGTACTTGCTTTTTCAGGCCATGGTTGTGATTTTTATAGCACCTATTATTTAATCTGTTTCGCAATCCAGTAATTCATCACAATGCTGCCAAGCTAGGGGAGCTTGGCATTTGTTTTTGTTTAGCAAAGTTTGCACAGGTGGAAAAAATGTTGTGAGTCTGGGCACAGCAGAGCAGCACAACCTCTTCAGAACACTTCCCATGGAAACTAGGTTTGAGCAGAGTGATCTGGCTTGAGGTGTGGTTCTTACGTCCACATCTTTGACAAATATAGTCAGTGGTTAAGCTAGTGTTTGGGTCCACACCTATGTCAGGGTAGGGGCCTGTACTTAGCTCAGAGATGGGGGCTGCCTGCTATTTGATCCCTCCTGTTGACTTTCCAGGTCAGAACTGTCTTCTTAGTCATATTCTCTGCCAGACATAACCTACAGCAGCACAGTCACTATGATTAACCTACTTGCAATTTGTGACTGAGATGACAGAGCTTACACAGTTTAGCCAGTATTATGTATGACCTGGAAATATAGCTTAGCAGCCAAAAGTGTGTCTTGTTTACACAAACGATACAATACAAAATCCATTATGATCTATGACCACAGCAAATTAAATGGTTTTGCTGAACAGCTGCCCCTAGACTTTAGGTGGAACACTTAAAATTCAGTAAATTGAATTTTTTTAAACTTCTAAACATTTCTTCTGGCATTCCCATTTACATGTATAATAATTTAATAGTAAACATTTTCAAATTGAAAACATGCTACAAGTATACAGAAACAGTAGAAAATCTGGAAGAAGGGTTTTTCCACATAAGCATTTAGTCAGACGTGCTTATTCTTGTGAAAAGTTTCTGTTTTGGCTAGTCTGACTGTTTTTTTTTTTTTTTCTGTAATGTTCCTGACCAGGCTGGTTGTAACATGAGATACAGCAACAACTTTCAAAACTTGCAGCATGTAAGGCTGAAACACAAAGTCAACATCCTTGCTGAAACAGCCTTTTCTACTCTCCCATCAGTGGTTGTTTTGAACCAAAATGTAGATGACTATACTGAGTATATATTTTAGAGTCTCCTACCTGAAGAAGTCACTCATCCACCTACCCACGTAGCAGAAAATTTGCCCAGCCTAGACTTGAAGGCTATTTTCAGACAGTTGCCAGGAAGAATGGCTCAGAGAGGAGGCTGAGAAGTCAGCCATCCCACTGGCTGGAGAAAGCTGTGCTACTTCCTGAAGTGCTTCACAGGCTTTTCATCATTCCAGAGGACCTAGGTATGCCTTAGTCTGTCACAGTCTCATTTCAGATTTAATTTAAAAAAAGGACAAAAAAACACCCAAACAACAAAAATAGAAGTTGGGTATTTTGAACATCTGGTTCACTTCAGGGAAACCAGTGCTTCTTTGCGTTGCTTGGACAGCAAGCCTGTAATCACAGGCTAAGGCGGTGCCCCAGGGACCACAGAGCCTGGGGCCCCTCATGCAGAGCCGTCACTGCATGTCCACGCCTGGGTGGTGGTGCTGTAGATGACTGGTGTGGTCTCAGGCACAACTAGGCTTCCCAGATGCTGCAGTGTCAGTGACTATGGCATACGGCACCTACTTGAAATCCCCCACCTTTGTCATGTACCTCTATTGCATTTGTGTATTTGTATTATGTTAAAACCTGTGGGTGCTTAGGGCATAATTTTACAGGGTTGAGTATGAAGTAACAGGTGCGTTGCTCTTTGCTGGGCTAACCTTACAGCTCACATGGTAATGTAAGAAACACGTATCGAAGTTTCTCAAAATTATCTGGACAATGCCATAGGTGAGACTTAATTATAGCACAGATTTCAGGCAAGTAACTAAAATTGGCAAACATGTTTTTAAGCAGTGTGAAGAACTCATGGAGTTTAGATAATGCAGTCAGGAAAACACTGAGGATTGCATAAGCACAGTTAAACAGCCTGCAGATGTGTACTGCTGTTTATGGGATTTCAATCTTCGCCTTGAACTGCTTTTTCCATGCTGAGTTTATAGAAAGTTGTTACAGTAAACGATCTGCGTTATGCTGTTTCTGATACCTTTGCTAGGCATTATGCCCCATTCAAAAATTATTTTTTTTTTTCCCTTTGGGTGTTCATGTTAATTGTGTTCAGCATCTCTTCCCTCGTAGAGAATTACAGAACTACAGCTCAATGACTGCTATGGTCATGCTTCAGTTTATCTTTTTTAATGAACTTCCTTGTAGCCCTGTCAGTTTTCTAAACTAACTTCATTAGCATTCACTGTAAGCTCTTTTTCTTGTATGCCTTTAGGCCTCAAATAGTCTGATAAGATTATCTTGAAGATCTGCAGTTCTCTGCAATCGGGATCCCTTAACCCATGGTCTACTGTTATTCTCATTTCCACTGGCATTTTTCTTCAACCTTTGAGAAATCTTGTATCTGAGCTTGGACTCTCTTCTTAAATTAACAATGTAGCATATGATTATTTAATTCTCTACAGCGTAACTTCTTGGTCATTAACTTACCTTGTAATATATTTGAGGTTGTACTGTTTAATGTATGGGCCTCTTGATCTTTACATACATAAAAATAGCAGTTTATTTCAACCTCACAGGCAGATGTAGCTTTCCAGCTCTCATACAGATGAGTTTTCTCCTGAGATGTGTGTGCCCATGGTTTGCAAAGGTCTTATCTGGGTCTGTGGAATATATGGACCCTTACTTCATTGAATTGTGATATATTTATTTCAACTGTAAACTGTCTGCAGTAAATGATTGGTGCTGCAGTTTACAGTAGTCAATTGCAGGTTCAATATCTCTTTTCTTCTTATAGTGTGATTGTAAAGTGAAAAGTGCCTGGATCAAGCCTCTGATACCACAGTTTCAGCCACGACCAAATTAGTTGGAAACAAAAGATTACTTCATACAAGGACTGCAGTGTACAAAATTGGGATTTAAACCTTGCGGTCAATTCTGAACAGCATCAGTGCTAGACTTCAGCCATAGTTAGTCTTAGTATGAGACAAGGCTTGATAGTGTTATTTGCATTTGACCAATGAGCACCAAAACTAAGGAAGATGAAAAAGAGTTTTGTTTTTACAGTTTCAGTCCCTGTGCTTCTGAAGCTTTAGCTAAAAGGAAACCAAACCAAACAAAAAAAACCCAATACATAAATAAATGCAGGTTTAAAACTATGCATCATCACATTCATTTATGCTGCAACATGACTAGGGACAGTCATTCTTGTCTTACAGACCATTGTAAGGTCCTTTCGAAGGCACTAGACGTGGATATATTTACCATAGAAACATTAACTGGTCAATCAAATGACATTTTGCTGTCCACAGGAAGTTTTCTTTGACTAAATGTCCTTAGTACATAGTGGTAGGTATTTCCAGTTGGTGTTAAGCATCTGAGTTTTTAATTTTAAAACTTCTTTCTTAAAAACAAAAAGAAATATGCTGAAAATTTATGGGGTTCAAAAATACATTAGTAATTTGACATGGGATAGTTATGCTTTGGAATAAATTGAAAATAGGTTTAGAGAACTTGATTCATACTTAGTCACTCTGTATTTACTCAGACGTTAGATGGTGAGGTAGGAAAAAATCCCGAGGGCGTGAATAATGTGGTAGCAGACTAGACGGACGAGGAGGCAGTAGAGGTTATCGCTACAGACGTGAATACAGTTGAGCTGGGACTTCAGGAAAATACAGTGAGTAGCTGTAAGGGTGATGCCAAGTCAGGCTGCATGATTCAAGTGATTCCTTTCCCCACAAATTCCTTAATCTATGAGTCAGTGTGTGCAAATAAGGACTGCAGTCAGACAAATCAAGAAATAATTTGGATTCTCTCAAGTGAGCAAAGACATGTCCATCACGTCATTCTTGTTCTCAAATACTGGCTCTGTTATTAAAGGCACAGCTTCATTCTAAAGAGTTGCTAAGAGCAATGGTTTGTTTTACTTGTTGGGTCTTTTTCCTAAGCCCAGTGCCACTTTGAGAGGACGCTTGTGTGTTCATAGATGCTATGACTGTTCTTTATGGCAGGTTTTGATGCTTGCCTGTGATACGCATTTTAATCACTGGAGAAACATAATCATAGAACTCTTGAAGAGTGAATGCACAGAGTGAGTAATCCTGCCAAAGGTACCCTATCAGCAAACCCTAATGATTTGTGTCAGAGGGAGGCATATATCTTGAGTGGGCTTTCACAGTGAACTGTCACATCTAGTCATTAGTGTGCTTAACTGTCTGATGTGTTTATTCAATTTGCAGATGAAGCTGGAAGACTGTGTGTATCCTGAAGAATTAGGATCAGAATACAAAGCTATCTTGAAATATTTTTTCTAATTGGTACTCAGTAAGAATAAATATAGAGGATTGTGATTAGGCAGGAGTAATGAACTTTGTTAGGGGCCTAGTAACATTTGGAATTGTAGCCAATTTTCAGGGAAAAAAAAGAATACAAGCTAAGTATCATTAAATAGTGCTGTTCTGCTGCAAGTGAGGCTTTTATAACACAGAGACTTGTAGGTAAAAGCATTGTCTGTAAGATGCTGGAGATGCCTGATCTAGTGGGAGGTATCCCTGCCCATGGCAGGGGGGTTGCAACTAGAGGATCGGTAAGGTCCCTTCCAGCCCGAACTATTCTATGTTTCTGTGATACCACCTTGTTCTTGGTCCAGTGATGATTTGTCCAGTTCAACACTGCAATTCAGGTAGACATGATCCAGTTGAAAAGAATCAACCCTGCAATCCAAGATGACCAATGTGAAAGATCACACATTGAGAAAACATGACCTAAACAACGTGCGAGGGCTGTCTTAGCTTTAGCTAAGCAATGGAGGACTGAAGAAGAGCAAAAAGCAGGTATAAGTTCTTTACGTGCACAAAATATTATTGAAAAAGATTAATCCATTCTTCATGTTCTGTGCCTTGTGGATATAAAGACTTCTTTTCAGGAAGGGAAATCGTTAGGGAAACCTAGTATTAGTGAGAAAAGTACTGCAGTGCATTTCTGAACTAGGCTGCCAGCAGAAGCTATGCAGTAGTAGATCTGGAGGCCTTGGAAGAAGATAGCTAAATGCCAGTCAGCAATATTTCTCTGGTACGAACATGACCTAAATGCTCTCTGTAGACACCTTCCATGATTTCTACCACTTGTTCTTTCATCCACTGAATAGAGTACACTGCTTGAAGTAGCTGTTCCAGGCCAATCCTGGCTGAAGAAATCTCATGTGCTATTCATTACACTGACACAGAGCTTGAACATGGCATGGAAGAAAATGCTTAAAATGCTGTATGCATTTCTGAAAACATGCCTTGCAGTGGAGAATGATGCAGAGCACATGACTTGACAGTGAGAAAGGAGGCTGAAAGAACACAGCTAGAAAGAATATTAAAATGTTGCAAGATCACTTCCTGCAGTTATCTCTATGAATAAATATTTGACATTACTCAGCGGGCAAGACTCAGCTGATGGGTTAAAAACCTCATACCTATGGAAGCCAACCTTAAATGAGTCATTAATGTGACTATGAGGACAAAAATGTGATGAAGTATTTTACCAATAAGCACTGTAGCTTCCAAGTAGTACGGAGAATTTAAATCACAGTTGGATAGCTCCAAAAACAAATGCCTGTTTCAGTTCATAATTTTCTGGGCTTGATACACAGTATAAAGTTCCATAGACTATAAGTAACCAAAATGGTTTTAAGATGTATGCATCCTAAAGGGTGCACATAGGAAAACAGATAGATCTAATACTTACATAAAGTGTAGTTTCTTGTACATACACGAAGTAAAGTTTCATGAATCTGAAAGCAGACTGAACTTCTGATCCTCACTCTCAACTTAGTTTTATTTTAACTCTTCAGTAGAAGAAAAGATTCTCTGTTGCATTTATTGTCCATCCAGAGAAGGACCAGGGAAGGCAGGGTCTGTTCCGAAGTGCATTTGAAGATCCTGTGGCTGCTGGGAAAATTGGTGACTCGATTCATTAAGAGCCCAAGTTATTACTTCTGTCAAGGAAAAGAGAGGTATAAGGCATTCATTCAGACTTGTAGAGGCACCGTGTCCTGTCAGTGCACTTTTTTCAATGTTGCTGTGCCACAGGTTGCCATTTGTTTCGCCAGTGGTGATGGGCAGATAGTGGGAGGGACCTGGGAAGGGCTGAGGAGGTGCGTCAGGGTAGACGGGAGAGGAAGGCAAGGTGGTCACAAGCACATGAAGTAATACCTGAAGTGCTGAGAGGAGAGCGGCGCTGTGTGTGAAATCTGGGGTGAACATCCTGGTGAATGAGGACACTTATATGCAAAAGCACTCTAATGGTCTGCCTCTATGGGCAGTAAATTTTTGTTCTGTGCTGTTCCCTCCATATCCCAGACTCCTGCCCGCAAGCTGCATACTTGTCTTCAGCACTGTCGCTATTTTAATGTCTCCAGGTTAAATTATTACAAGGCCATGAAGAATTATTCTGTTTTCCCATTAAATAATTTTCCTCAGATTTTTCCTCAGCTTGATACCAACTATAGAATTCAAAATGCAATGATGATAAATTTATATGAAATCATAATTTTAGGCCAAGATATGACAGCATGCACTAAGCTAAACTATGGAAATTTGTTGTGTTTTTCACTTTAGATTACAAATTATGCTTCTTATTGATACACTTTGATACACTTCTTACTTTTAAGTACAGCGTTATATATTTATAAATCCTGCAGTTGCAATACAATGTGATTTTTTAACTAAAGAGACTAGACCTCATAACATTTTTTAGAAATAATATCTTTTGTTTTTCTCTTTTTTATAGTTAATAAAATGTTAATTTGTGTATTTGTATCATTAACAAAATGTAAGCTGAAGAATGCAGTAGATATTTTTTAGTTTTATGAATAGAAACACAAGGGCACCCCCAGCACAGGAGTTAAAAGGTAGAGAGCTGATGGCACTGAAGCAGATCAGTATTTGGGCTAAAGCATTCTTAGCTGTGCTTTGGGTAGCGACTGGAGAGATTCTTGGAATGCTAGCAGTGTTGTGAATCCAAACTTGATGCCTACAGTACTTCAAACTTACACATATAATGTAACACCAGCAAAGTCTCTCCAGAAAAGAAATTCTGCTGCTGCTAGGAGCTTTCTTATGATTTATGGTTTTTACTATTTCCTGAATCAGTTTTGTACCATGAATGGAAGGTGAGGCCCACAGAGACGAACGAATAATTGGTCTTTAGTCAAAAAAAAAAACAACACTGCAAAAGAAGAATGCAGTAAATCCATTAGTATAACAGAACATGTCAGCTTGCAAAGGTTTAAATGTTTCACTGCAAGAATGAATGGCGCTTTAAGATTCTCTTGGAGTGGGCTGTAATTCATATGGCTTTTTCTTTTTTTATCCATCAAGATACTATAGTAAGCATTCTTATTTTGTTATTTCTACAGTTGTATTAATATTCAGAGTAGTCTTACCACATGCTGTGAGTTTTGGAATACCATGTTCTTTTCTGTCTGCGTTAGCAAGTAAATACAATACTTCTGCAACAAAATGAAGGAAATAAGGTATGTTATTCTGTGAAGTAGTAATGAACTCACAGAGGGTAATTCATAATAACTTTTTTTAAAAGGCAACAGTTGTATTGCAGTTGAAATGAAAATTCAGGTTTTTACATGAACCCATTATCATTAATTCAGAACAGCAGGGCAGTGGACCAAAACTCCTGGAGTGTTAAAAAGCTGATCCTTGGTGGATAGCAAATGAAGAGCTGTTCTCACATGGTGCATTTTGGGAATGACTAAATGTGGAGTCTGTGTGGTGATGAAGGAAATGCAGACTCTGCAGCTCCTCTCTAAATATACTCTTTTAATCAGCACAGTGGGCAGAAGCAAATATTAGCAAATCGCACTAGCTCCTCTTTTTCAGGCAAATCTATACAGCTCTCCAATTCCTGAACTATGAAGTCAAAGAGGATGTTTAACATTGCTCTTTTTCGGACCTACACTTGTGACTGTTTTCGGTCACATCCTCACTCCACACATCAGGTGGGTTTTCCCAGCCTTCCTTTCTCACACACTTAAGATTCACTATCCCATGTGACTTGTTCAGAACACGTGGTCTTTTAATCATGTTCGTTCTTATATATTTGGTATCAGCTTCATACTTTTATTTTAATCTTGATTAATCTTCTATATGTTTGGCACTGCTCCCACAGTCTGTTCTTGTAATCATTCCCGTACTGATTCTGCTAAATTATAATGTCCAAATGTAGGATGTTTGTACCAAAGTTAGACCTGTATCGCTGACTTTTTCCATCTATGAAGACAGTATTCCATTCATGTGAACTGTTTGCAGCCTAAGCTGGATTTATATTGATCCTCTTTTTCCACAAGTGTTTCATAAATATACCAGAAGTGAAACCTCTTTCTTTCAGTCTGTCTCAGTTATACTCGGGTATGAAGAAGCATCCATGATGTATGAACTCCTTAACGCTATCATACTAAAGATATAGGAAATAAACTGCAAGTGTATGAAGCTTTCTTGTTCAGCATGATTACAGAAGTTAAGATACTCTCAGGGATTCTGTACATTCAGACGAAAGAAAAGCAAATTTCTTTTCCTTAAATAACTGAGTACTGACATATGATACTGACATATAACAATAATATTTATTTTTTAAAAAGGTCATACCAATTACCCTGAAATTATTTTGGAAAATTTACAGTAGAAACATTACTGTGACTTGATAAGATTTCCATGATAAATTGGTTTTGTTATCAGCCACATATTTTGGACAGCACAGTGTTCATTTCATGTGCAGTATGTTAGAAGAAAGAAAAACAGAGTATCACAATAAGGAATATGAGAGAGTGTTTCATGGCAGGAATACCATTAAGAACACTAATTTTATCTCTTTAGAAGCATAGGGGCTCTTTTTAAATGGTAATTCCAAGAGTGATACTGAATCTGCATAACAAATGCTCATGATCAGAGCATGTAAAAAAATTTATTTAGAAAAGCTGTTCAAAGTTATATTTTCTGTCCAAGGAACAAATCAGAGGAACATTGTTTAGTTTTGTGACAAAGAAGGAAGAATTTTAAGGACTGAGATCTCATTTGTTAAGCTCCAAAATTACTTGTATCTAGACCTTAATCAGAAATGATAAAATGCCCAGGAATCTGATGAAAAATTTGGGAGTGGAATGTTTTTCTTTTCTTGACTATCCTGTCTCTTAATATTATTGTTTACCCGCTGTTTTAAAGATTTACAGAGGTGCTTTCAAACAGTACTGGGAAACACCGAGTCAGACCTCAAAACTGTAGGCAGCATGTCTGGTTTGGTGTATCTGTGATGATACATAATAAAAGGCATTGGATGTGAACACCTCACAGAGTTCAGAATCTAGAAATCTGATGTCAGAGGGCTGTGTTTCCTAATTATTTTTTATTCAATTGAATGAGATACTGTGCCTGTCAGCACATTGGTATCTCTTTAAAACTTCTGCGGTGTTTCGTTGTGTGAGGTCATGTTCACTAAATTTTGTTCTTATTTATATCTGATTCAGGTTATTTTGCTGATTGTGTCCTTAACACTAAATTTTCTAGGTTTTTAGTCTATGTTTTTTTGGATAACACTGTTTATCATTCTTAGCTTTCACTAATTCCTATATATGATTTGCATTTGACTAATGATAATTATCTAGGAATTTGCATCGTAACGACATATGAAGTTTAACAATGCTAAGCTTGTACTCACTTGTGGAAAATACAAAGCATCCAGATCATGAATTTTTCTGTTCCTAAAAAAAAACTGTTAATTTGTCTGCGAACACCCTTTATAGCCTAGGAGGAGGTTTCCTGCCTCATGGTAATCTTTTTCTGCAACAGGTAAGAAATGGTGATGTTATCAGCCTCCTTCTACTCTGATTTGTGATCCTCCTCTTCGTCAGTTTATGAGTTGTTGTCCACCCTCATTGTGAGCATCTGCTCTTTGTCCTTTGAAGGCTCAGAGAGTTCACCTCAATTCTTTCGGTCACAAGGAAGGAGATATTGCAATTATTAAAAAAAAAATTAAGAAATAAAAGCAAAAGGGTTTTGGTTTGGTTTTTTTTGTGAGAAGTAAATTACAACAATTTAAAATAGGTTTTAATAACAGAAACACACATTCAAGCTTAAGAATAACATTTATTGTGTTTTAACAAAATTTCAAACACATGTTCATACTTTTCTTCCAATCAGCCAAGAGAATTTTTAAAATCAGGACTAAAATTATGGAGTTTGGTCCAGTCTGAAGTAAGCATATCATGTTCTCTGACAATGTTTTGTTTTGGCTTTAGTTGCAGAGGGAGTTTCTTCAGTGTGTTCTATACCTTTCCCAAAAATACACCAACAGTCTTTGCAATTAGTAATTGTAGTAGAAATCCATTTCTGCTTGGAAAAAAACAGTAATCACACTTAATAAACCAAGTGAAATCCTAGCATAGGCTATGTCAGCATGAAAAAAAATTTAAGAGAGACAATGTTGCCTCCAGAGTAGTTTAGAAAGGTGAATAAATTCTGTGTTGATATGAAATATATCAATACATGTTACTGTCCCATGTTCCAGTGGACTTCTCTTCCGAGAGAAAATCAGAGAGGAGACCTTTTTCTGTGTTCTGTGTTGCACTTAATACTGCTCTGTTAGGTCTGAAAGAATAGCAGGACATTGTAACATCAATGCTACTCCCCAACTGGCTATAGTTGTCACTCTACGTACTGACTATAAATTATTGTTCCCAGATTTTATTTCTAGCTAGCTTTCTTCATACAGGATATTTCACAGAAGCTACCAGGAATTCTGTTTGGTTTTCCTCCCAGAACTGCCACATAAATTCAGTTAGAGAGTTCTCAGTTCACTTTTAAATAAAACTGTGCTTTTCTAGAGAGACTGTCCAGCTAAATTGGGCAGAAAACTAAGGCAGATTTTACGAAGCTCAGCCATCTGTTAATGACCTGAGTATCCACAGCAGTAGACCTTGGAAGAAGTTTTTCTCAGAGCCAAACTCTTAAAATGTATTTATGGGGATTGGTAAAGTAGTGGTGAACAAGAAAAACTAAGAGTATTACTTGAAGAGACAGGACTACATGTCTTTCAGCAACAGCAGTATCTTGTTGAGATATAGCCTAGATTTGTCTTCAAGGTGACAAAATATATATATATCTTAATATATATATATCTTTCCCCATAGAGATTTGTCCTCAAGGTAGTGATTTTATTACCTGAAATATACCAGAACATCAGTGCACAACCCATTCCTGTTACTGGGAGCCCTGTTTCAAGAAATACTCTATTAGTTTGTTCTCATTAGAGAGAGAAAAAGCAGTGATTTGCAATCCAGCTGCATAAATAGCCATAATAAGAAAATTTTGCTGAGTCTTTGTTCTGTTACTTGTTACAAAATGTAAATGAGGAAAACAAAATATTTGTATGTTATTATAACATTATATATGTTGCTTGTTTTAGTCTTGATTTTCCAGATGTCTTTTGAAATTGGACAAATAAATACTTTATTTTGCAAGAAAGGGGCTGCAATTAATTTGCTCTAGGGAAGGTGAAACTGTTTCAGTAACTTACATTCTTATGGTCTTATCTTCTTGGGTTTTTTACGTCAGATGTATTAAAGTCCTGTAAACTGAGATTCCAAAAACTCATTTGCTTGCAGTCTGCATTCTAGCTTTCCATAGATGAAAAAAATTCTGACTTGTTCTTTTAAGCTGTATAACAATCTTATTCTAAATTCTCTGTGAACTTTCTGACCTCCCCACTGCTGCAAAAAAAAAATGTTTTCACAACAATGCGAATAATGCTGATTAACTTTGGGAGAGTAGCATAAGCCAAATCTGCCTGCTAGTAATTAAAAGAAATACAGTTTTTCACTAAATGCATCAGCTATGTCAACAGTAGCTATTAAATAGGAGTTTTCATTAGAAAAGAATTCCTTTAAAATTCACTGTGTGACAATGGCATCCCTCATTAATGGTAAAAGGGGAATCAAAGAAAACTTAGCATTTGCTGTTAACTGTCTCATCCCATAAGGGGAGAGAAGACCAAAGTTCATTGATCCCCTGGTTAGGAATGTGATGAAAAAGCAATGAAGTTCTGTAAACACAAAACAATTTATTGCTAATATGTACCCACACTACTTAATCACACAGGTAAAATATGCAGCCTCAAACACAAACACAATACTACAGATGTGTGGCTCTAAACACAATACTACGATATAGGTGTAAAATATGCAGCACCAAACACGATGTTATGATAGGCCATGCATTAATCTAAAGGAGAAAAGGAGAGTAGGCCATGCACTCTGTTCAAAAAAAGAGAAAAAGAGGGAAAAAAAAGAATGAGAGAGTAAAAGATCACCAGTCCTGGTTCCAGTGTTGATCCAGCTGCCTGGACGGCTCACTCTGTAGGAGCACTCCACCTGAAGTTTTCTCATTGCTGGCCTCTATTTTTCTGCTTTTATAGCTGCAAGATTCCGTGGCTCAACAGAATGTAATTGAATGGTTCTTTAATGTGTTTGAGACAGGTAAGACCAAGAGAGCCTCCACCCTTTGTCCTTATCTCCTTGTTAAGTACTTTCAGGGGGCACATCATCTAATCAGTCTCAGGAGATTAAAGGTTGATGGGACTGTCAGGGTCTCTGTTTTGTCCTGGCCTCCAACACCAACCCTCAGCTCGTAGACTCCAAGGTCGTCTTCTACTGTAGTAATTTGTATGTAGTGGATAGGAGAGGAAAGGGAGGATAGAATACAAAAGATCATGCATCTGACTACTGCCTATCATGAGAAACAAGAATCCACACGATATCATGAGGGCAGTGTTTACAAGCAACTTCCGCACCTCAGGAGTCCAAGAGATGCAATCCATGATCAGGAGGTCTATCCATCAAACCAATCCTTTGGCTTCGTTGCTTAGAAGAGTTTGCTGGTCTGTGCTGCCACCTCCCTCACCTTCTTTCATGCTTCTTCTGTGGTAGTGATAGCATTGTGTATGGAATGCAGCATCTGCTGGACTGCAAAGGTCCCTCCATGACCGGTTTCAGCAAGATGTGGAATTAAACATTCAGAGGAGGACATATAGAGGGGAACCAACAGAACGCTGTGGTCCTGCCATTTCCTACCTATTTAACTGTGAATATGATAACCTTCCATTGGAGCATGCCCACAGCATTCCTTGAGGAGCTGGGTGTTTGACTTGGCAACAGTCAAGTGGATTGTCCAGAGATACCTCAAGTCACATTCCATTAGAGCTCCAGGGTTCCTTTGATCTGGACTACCCATGGTTGGAATGCCACAGGAAACTGTTATTTGGATATTGTCAAAAGCACAGTTACATTTCCTACATTGCTTTTGATAACCATAATTAGGATAACACTGACAAGTACAGGTGTCTCAGATAAAAGTTCTTAATTCCAAAACCTAACAAGTCTTGAGGAAGTTACCTGCCCTAGTGGAGTACTTTAATATAAGGGAAAATTTATTAGGGATTTTTTTTGTCTTTTTGTTGTCTGGGGAAGTACTTGTACATGTTCTCCAACAAAGACTTTCCGTGACAGGTAGTCTGGATGATCACACTTCCCCACACCTCTCTCCTACATTGATATTGTAACTGTCTCCATTAGGGAGAGTAGAGCTCCACTCTAGAGGGAAACAGGATTTGAACACCTTTGTCAGGGACAAGGCTCATTCATACTTACTGTGATTATCAAGATGTGGAGTTCCAGGTTTATCAGGGATTTGTCTATACTGGTCTGCACTCCAACGCGTATTATAATCTTGTTCAAAATAACTACTTTCATGGTACTATGGTGCAAGAGACAGGAAAAGTGCTGTCATCAATAGATGTATAACGTGTTTGATTCCATAGATTTTTCCCAAGTGGAATTCTCTGGGAGTAGATACAAGGCTTTTGAGTAATCTACTCATTACTCGTTATTTCTGCCATGTTTTTCCTTCTTTCTGCTCAAGAAAGAAACACCCAGCTGCTCCCCAGGCAATGTTTTCTTTGGTCTGATTAAGATTTTTCAAGTAATTTTCCAATATTTTTGTAAACTTTATGTTAATTATTGTGAATTTGAATCCTTTGGCAGCGGAAGCAGAGAAGCCAATGTATTTTGTCTCTCTTTGGTTTGTTTTATTCCAAATAGGCATAAATCCTTGTACCAGCTCTGAAGTCACACCGGATAAGGTGCTCTCTCTGTGCCTTCAAGAGTCATGGGTGCTAGATTTCTGGTTAAAATTGTGACAGTAATCTGAGCTACTCTGATTCTTTCCCGTTGGATACTGGAGCAGTTATGTGTTTTGGGCACATTAGGGGAGTTATGAGAAGATGACTGAGAATTATTGTGATGAAGATGGTTTATTGTTCATCTTTTGCATGATGCTTCTTTTTCTCTTCTTTCTCTCTGATACTTGCTGTTGATCCCTCACACCTATTGATGACATAAGGTAAATTACACTTAGTATGGTAAGAATCTGTATTTAGTGGGTATAGTTCAGAGAATAAAAAGTATACTGATTTTTTTCTTTTTCTTTTCCTTTTTATGAGAATCCTTAAAAAAAAAAAAGAAAAGTCTGCTTTGCAGTATAAGGAACTCCTTTCCTATCTTGGAGCCTTCGTGGAACAGTTCACGTACACTTAGCCATTATTCTTGCATTGAACTTTGAGTGCTTTTGACAATCATAAAAGGTTCAGAATTAAGCTTTGCAGATGTAAACTAGAAACTGGACTCATCCGAACACATTGACATTGTACAGTTTTGATAGACATCATGTCAGAGCTACAGTTTATCTGGCTGACTGTGAATGCTAATCATTAAGTAAAACAAAAGTTAAAAAATAACTTTCCTCTTTCTCAGCATGTACCGACACTTAATATCAATGCTGTTCCATGAAATAAAAGCATCAAGAAATAATGCAGTTTGTTTTAAATGAGGAGTGTCTTCCTCTAGGAGTGATTACTAGTCAGAGAATATGAAGAATGCTGTACCCATTTCTTTTTTTTATTCTTACTTTCACTCTGCCCTATTCTGATTGGTTCACCCATGCCTTATTTTAGCAACAAAAGATTCTAGTCAAAGAATGTGCGTATTTTTAAAAGCTTTCATTTGTGGTGCTTTGCAAGTAGCAATATTTGGCAGTTCCCCGGTTATTCATACCATGATGACTATTGCCATTATTTATTTTTCTGTCAATACAGTTTTGTAAGACCTCATCCCAAATATAAGTTAAAAACAAGCTCAAAATAATGATGTGGCTTTTTAAGCATTTTTTTTTTTACTTGTGGCTACTCTCTGTGTCCAGGAGGAAGGGATAGAGAAGGCTAGGGAACAACTTAAGATTCATATCCAATCTTGGCTTCAAATGCAGGGCTTTGTTAAAGTTGAATTTGCTTTCTTGCTGGAAGGAGAGGAAGAAAGCTTCTTGTCAATGAAGATTAAATACTGAATGACATCATTAGGACTCAACAAAATTCTTGGTTTCTGTGCAGTAATGTGCTCCATTTCTTTCTTCTTTGTCTCTTTTGCTCTTTTTTCTTTTAGTTTTCCTCTCTTAAATTAGAACAGTAGTATTCAAAGCTATTATATTGCTGATGAACCACCACTCAGCCTTGTTTAAATAATGTGTAATTGACACAGCCAAAAACCAGTCATTTTCTCTTAAGACTGGATCTTGTTTGCTGAAGTGTATTGCATCTGCCTGTTTTCATTAAAGACGTAACTTTTCAAAGGCTTAGAAAAATACTTCTTTACATAAAGTATGGAGAAAAGATGATTGCATTTGAAGGCTTCTGGGGGGAAACCAAACACCTTTTGCTGTCACTGTATTTTCAGAACTTTTCTTGCGCTGCAGGGTAGCATACAAGAGAAAAGGTCCTGACAGTGCAAAGATTTTTATTCTTGGTGAGGTTATGACAGTACAAGTCATCTTAATTTAACCAAGCAGACCTCTCAGAGTATTGGAAATTAAGGTACTTCCAGAATTGGTGCTTCGAATAGTTAGGAATATGCTGAGAGAAAGTGTTTCTCTGAAACTCTTCCCTTATTTTTTCAAGTTTATTCTCCTGTCAAATACCCTGTAGCAACTGAGGAGAGGGTGCTAATTCCAGGTTACCCCATTAAACTGAATGTAATTGCAACAGTGAAGGAAAGATTAAGATCAGGTTATGTTTTGTCACCAAAATAATATAGTAACAGGGATAATTAGAAGGGATTAACTCCATTATAAGGCTCTTACATCATGTACCTTCAGTGAAGCAAATTCTAGGTGTATGCAGATATTTCTGGGACAAATTTTACCCCACTGTAGTTATGCGTGAACTGATATGAAGTAGTTTGTGGCTAATACTCTGTCTGGTGAAAAACCTGCCTCTGCCCTGTTTCAGATGTTACTTGGGTGGTCAAGAATTCATAGAGGATTACGCAGTAATGATACAATGGATTGGGCTCAAAGTGCTCCATTGCCAGCTGCTGTGTCTGAGCAGCTTTCCAAAAACATAATCTGGGTCAGCTCATAACTTATTTAATAGAAGTTTGTTTCAGAATTAGTGACTTTCGTAATCTCTTTTTAATCAAAAAGAAAAATACCCAAAACTTTATCCTCATTGTAGGTCACATACTGACTTCAAGTGTCCTTTCAGTTTAGCTGTTTGGGGCTTTTTAGACTTACTCTGCAAAATGATTAGTGGTGTTTGGTGACCCTGTGTCATTTAGCTGGTGCTGTTTCCACCTCTCATGGGGTCAGAAGGCCAGACCGTGGCATACAGTAAGGGTGCTTGGTGGGCTCTGATCAGTCATTTACTTTCTTGTAACGCAAAGGCCTGTTTAGCTTGACAGTTGTGCTGCTGTCAGAGGCAATGAGGGTCAGCAGTTGTGATGACAAATTAGTTTTGACAAGCTTAATGACTCCAATGAAGGAAAGTCTGCAGCCTTGATAGCAACGGCAGAATAATTGGTTAGCTCAGCCAAACAGGGAACATGTTAATATCCCAAATCCTCGCTAGCAGACCAATTATGCCATTCAGCGAAAGAGGTGGAAGGTTGCCATCAGCTTCTATAGTGACACAAAAGCATCAACAGGCTGTATTTCAATCAATTCAGTTTTGTTTAGTGGAACATCAGGACACTGAAGGCAACAATTGAGCCTTTCAAGCTGTTTTTTTACTGTAAGTTGAAGCAGAAATCAAAGGGAAATCTTTGTAAGAGTCCATTAGACCTTTATTGACAATAGTGGCTTGCAATGTTTCACGTAAGTGTGTATATATACAAGTATGTATGTTGGATTAGCTACGTGAAAAAGACTTAGCTTTTCCCCAGGTTTTCAGACTGTAGGACAAAGCAACCAAAGTCAAGTACTAAAGTAATGTAAATAACAGAGTAACAAGTGGCAGGCATTTAGTGGAGGGTGTTTAATGATTGATCTATACGTAATTTTCATAAAGACAATGTAATTACTATAGGGGCATAGCCTTGATATCAGGATCCCTTCATGTATATTTGCTTTGGAATGACAGTATCGTCTGTTAATCAGCATCAAAAGGTCACTGATAGCAGGATTAGCAAAGGTGGTTAATTGTGGGGCATTCTTAGGAGTAAACAATAATAAAGGAAAAAAAGATCTATAGCATCATCTTCTTACCAGAATTATCATCATTACCATTATACTAATTCATTGCTGACATCTGGTTCCCCCTCTTAATGGTGAAAATAAAAATAAATAAATGAAACTCTCACTTTTTCTGCAAATGTTCAGTTTTCTAGAGGAAATAAAAGTTCCTGGTGCAATACACCCAGAACTTCTACTGAGCTCTCCTTGAGCTCTGACACTCAAAGGATCTTTACAGATAAACGACTCCAGTTTGAATGCTTTATTTGTGCATAGGATATCAAGAGATATAAAGAATACACATATCACAGATTTTTTTCATGGTGCCACTGGTATACGTCCTGAGATCACCCATTCACTTCAGTTTTTTGATTCTTCCTGATTTCTAAAACCATGCCAGTTTTCCCCTCATTCATCATTCCCACCTTCTCACACGCTCTAAAAGAAGTTATTATCTGAAGATAAACAGGGCTTGGTAGGAAGCTCTCAAGAACAAACACTATCAGATTTACCAGTGTGCCTAAGAATATAATACAGTGCCAGATTTGCTCACGCTCCATTTGGACACCTGTCCAGCCCGATGTTGACTTTTTCAATAACAGTCTAAAAATTATTTTGAAGTAGAACTACAGACAGGTAAAGTGCAATAGAGCTCTATTCTGCTGTGTTTTCAACTGGTTTTGTGGTGCGCATCAACAAGCAGTTTTAGCATTGCATTCAATCAGCAGGTGGGCATAAATCCAGACAGTTAGTCTTTTGTTTCCATTAGCTCACATAAGCTTCATTTGCTGCTCATTTTCAGTTACACTTTGTGTTGTTTGCTTATCTGTATTTTTGTTATCTGTCTTTGTCTTAGTGGTACAGACCATTAAAACAGAAAATAAAGTGTTCATTGGCAAAAAAAAACCAAAAACCCAAACATGATGGTTTTGGCCAACAGTGCAAAAATAGCTCTATTGTATGTTGTAGCTACTCTTAAGACATTCTTTCACAGTGCAGAGAGATTAATTTCAAGGACTATTGAATGCTGTAGTGATTCACAGTGAATGATGTAAATGTTAGGTTGCCAAAGAGAAATACATGCTAAGAAGTGTCTAACAAGAAGGGGAGAAAAAAGCTGTTAACTTAATACACTAGTGGTATGTTCTAGAAATAGTTATTTACTGAGTCATCCTTTTATTTTTCTTTGTTGAAATTCAGAGCTTCTTACACTTGCACTCAGAAAGTTGCACAACTCATTCCTTACTTGTGCCTCTGATCCTGCAGGTATTCTGGGGGTTGTTCTTTTTGGCTGTAACCCTGAGCAGTAAAAAGTAGGCACAATCATTAATCTGTAAACCCTTCAACTCTTCCCTCAAAAATGACACCTGTTGCATGATAGGAACAAAATCATTAGCTTCATCAAAGCTTGGGTTTATTTCATTAACACCCTACATTTATTACTGATTTCCTCTATCTACTCTTTCTTGCCCTTGCTCTGTAATGATCACTTCAGATTTATACTACCTTAAGCTCCAGTTGCATGGTGGGAGTCATTGTATGTAAGAAATATAAGACACTTATCTATTTATACATTGAGAGGAAAGAAATGCATTGCTATACAACAGAGAAACTGTTATATTTCCAAATTAATTAGTAATTTTCTTTTTTGCGTCACTGTCATGCCTCTTTTCCCAGGAGCCCCCTTATCCTCTGCTTTTGGGAACTTGAACCTTTTTGCACAGCCTTTGAGCGGGAGGGAAAAACAATCCTGTAGTGAATGAGAAAAGAATGGCTATGGCCATTGCCCTAAGGCAGAAGCTGCTAACTGCTGAACTTTTTAGAAAAATAATGTAGTGTCCCAATCACATTTTTACAACCAGCAAGTACCAGCAGCTCTGCTGGTTATGATCCAGCTCCGTGCCTTGCTTAGCCCTTCAGGTTGTGTCCCGTATGCTCAGACGTTGCTCTGAACTACTAGTTCTTTTTATGATACGCAGACACACCTGTTGACTTAGCTGTGGTCCTGCCTGTTTCCAAACCAGAACTCAGCCCTAATATATGTACTCCCAGATTCTGCATCACACTGTTATCTCAGGCATTTGCCTTAATTCAGTGACGCTCAGAGTGCAGTGACTTCAGTTTGTCCTGACTGCAGCCATTGCCTAACCCAAGCTCACAGTCTTACTCTGAGCAGAGCTTGCCTGCTGTGAGGGATTCCTGCAAGAGGCTAAGTTTTGTTGAACGCAGAAGTTGAGTGGCAGGTGAACTCGGTTTGTTGGAATTAAGAGATAAGCTTTTGTGACGTTAAATGAGATGTCAGAAAGCTGCAAACCCTAACCATTATCTGAAGATCACAGTGCTTCCTTACTCTTTTCTGACATTAAGGAGCGGGAAAGGGAGGAACAGGAGCATTGTTTTCTTTCCTTTTGTATGCATTTGTACGTATTGCTTCTTCGCACTATGGTACAATGCACCAAAAGGAGGAAGATAACTTCCAGAGTTTTCTCTTGGCGTTGTTATCACTGGCTGGGGGTCACGGCAAAAATCTTCACAGGCAAAGTTATTTCTTGTCCTAAAAAGAAGATACCTCTTTCTGCTTTTAAGATTTTCCTTTGGCTTCTGTTTTTTTTAATCACATTTTATTAACTTTCATTTTAAATTTAAAGCATAATAATTAGATTTCATTTAATTCTACTGCAAAGAACTAGTAAATGGTAACCAATAGTTTACCCTGTCTGGCCTCTTCCATGAGTTTTCTCATTGCTTACTAAGTCATACCTATTTGTCAAGTCTGTTGGTAATTTTGAAAGTTATTTTCCTTCTGAGGCCACACTGCACTGAAGAACTGTGTTGCCAGCACTTAAACTCGTTACTGTCTTCTTACAATCACAGCTTGCTTGTTTCATATCCACATAGTTGTCTGTCTTGCCCTTTTGAATCTGGAGATCTTGCTTGCCAGGTGGGTTTCTGTAAGCTTCCCCAGCTCTTTTTATACATGCTAATAAGATGTGAGAGTATTTTCTGCATTGTCATGAATTTTGAGATTTAGTTCCAGATAGTCAAAAGCACATTTTCAGCTGAACAAATCAAATGAAGTAAAAGTGCTCCATTCTACCTTTACTCTCATTACGTTTCCCAGCAGGGCAGAAGATTAAAGAATGCATACTCCAGATTTGAAAAGATTTTCTAACTTATGTTCTTTCCCCATAAGATACAGGTCTTAATCCTCTCTTTAGAGGGGTTTTTAATTTTAACTAAATAAACAGAACCTAATTGGAAGAAACTGAGGGTGCTGAGCAGGCAAGAATAGAAAACCTTTCATGAGTTGGGAAATTAATTTTGAATGTTGCTGGAAATTTGCATATGGTTAATTTGTGGGATAAGAAAGAAACATCCTCTGGCTATTTGCTATTGTGATGGACTCCCACTGATTCCAATACAAGTTCTTTTGTCTTATTTTCCACACTTGTCCTTTCTAGCAGTCCATTTATCTTCAACTATGAGTTGAATATTGTCCTGTGCTTTGTCTTGAAAGGAGAGCTGCGTAAGCAGTTCTGCTCAGGACAAGGGAAAGGTAGGATTGAAAATGCTGATGTGTATTATTGATTTTCCGTTTAGCCGGGGACAAATGGGGAAGAAGAGGTAAGGTTACATTGCTGAACAGCTCAAAATACATTTCACTCTAAACTTTTGGATGTGTAGTTTGATTTACTTATTACATACAAGAGTGCAAAAGCAAGGTCCTGGTGCGGTTTTTAAACTAAATAGTAGACTCCTACTGTAATGCCCTAAAAGGTACTGCAGAGTGGTTCAGGCAGCAGTCTTTGTGGCCTAAGGATTAAGAAAGTAATTCTACATTCCTTGTATACCCAAAATTCTCAATGACATCTGTGGAAATGGTACATATTCAAGGAATGCAGAACTGGGACCTCATTATTATGACAGAACTCTTATAGTATGGGCTGACAGTAATATAGCCATGTTAAGGTGGTTTAAAAATTCACATTTCCTCTGCTTTCATTTGCTTACATTTTTTGATGAGTAGTAATTTTGGGAAGTTTTCTGGTCCATATTTTTTCAGTAGCTGTGCAGATACTAATCTGGACACTTTCTAATAAAGCGTCAATTAGTCTGATTTAAAACTAGTGTGCTTATTACTCATTTTTAGTTTGGAGGAAAACTGTTTGGCAAGCTATGTCCCACTTTGTTGTCTGTAATAATTGCTGTTGCTGTTTCTCAGCCGGTACTTTTGATGAATATTTTTATTTATTGGTAAATGCAGCAAAGGACCTGCAAAAGCGATAAACAGATTAATGACAAAGTCGACACATCCCCACAGCTGAATTAGTAAGAGAGCAACAAGGAAAGTCTAAACGTAGTTTTCACACTTTCAGTATAAGGCTTCAATTTTTGTTTTGCAATAGCACATTTCTTCTGAAAATTGCCAGGTTTTCATTTACAATAGTGTTGAAAAGATCTGAAATTCCTAAGTTTTTTACATTTTTGTCTAGTTATGTAGTTTGGGGGCATGTGAGCTGTTTCTAAAATACTTCTGGATGCCTCAGACCATTCAAGTGAGTGCTGTACAACTATAAACCCAAATTAACCAGTTGAAGTGTTAGAAAATGCTAAATATTCACTGATGAATATGATCATGAATGTAAATTCTGTATGCTTTACATGACTCCAAGTAGTTAGAAATGTCACTAGGTAACATGTTCTTGTTTACATAACAAGAGTTGTCAGGATTAACATTTTCTATGAAAAATCACTGAGATGGTGTTACTATGATAGAAAGCAAGTATTATGAATCAGCAACAGAAAAAAATAGTGAGTGTCACTTCTATTCCCAAAATATGGAAATTCAAAGTTAGAGGACAGCCAAGTATCCAAGTATAGTGGATAGTCATAGCTATGAGTTAGCTACGCTCTCTTCCTTTTTTGCACTGTGCTTTTCTGATTCAGGCGTTTAAGTTGAACAGCACTTCACATAAACAAGCAACCAATTATGCCTTATGCTTTTTGTTTAATAAAACCTCCTTATGCACACCATTTAATTAACATCAGAGTCAGCTTGTCAGAATTGGAGCCCTTAAAACTTTTTATTCTGTGATGACTTAAGCACATAATTTCATTGGACACAAAGTTAGTTTTTATGGACATATTCTACTGTATTCTAATGTAGTCTCTCTAGGCAAATGCTGTGCTTATGAAAAAAAACAAATGCATCTCTTGCTGTCTGTTTTGCTCTTGGCAGCAATCCATTTTTCAATTAAAAAAAATGTGTAAGAAATATGAATTTTGGCTCTGTAAATAATAAATGGAATTTATTAAGGCAGCCTATGCCAGCTAGCAGGTGGACGTGTGGCACTGGAGGTAAAAAGAACTTTATACCCAGATCTGTTGAAAGCTGTGCTGAATGCTTTCCAGTGTCAGCTGTGAGCTATGTGCCTTAAATGTAAGTTTAGTCGTACTGTAATCTAGAGGGTTGTCTTAGTGCTTTCCTGTCTAATCTAATTGCATCTGTGAAAATAGCAATGGAGTGATATATTTTCAAATAACTGTAAGAAGAAATGCCTCAGTAGTATTTGTAGAACACCTTGCATGTCTATTTGACTTTTTCCATCCCAGTTTAAGTTTTAGAGATGGGATGGGATGGGATGGGATGGGATAGAAGAGGAGAGGAGATGATGGACTAGAACGGAATGGAATTTTCCTATTTCTATTTCTGTTTCTGTTTCTGCTTCTGTTTCTGTTTCTAGAAGATAGAATGAATCATGAATAATCTGACTTTGGCCACACAGTTTGGTGAGGTAGAACCCTCTTGCCTCACATTTCCTTGCCATTTGGGCTGTGGTTTCCCTAATCTTTATGGTTACCTAAACTTTTGTTCCATTTTTTCACCTAGTGCAATAGAGATTCAAATTTAGTCCTCTGTAAAATTCACAAAGAGCAAAATGCTCTAGAACAACAGAATCTTTCCAGTGAGAATATAATTTGCACTCCCTCATCTTCATGTTTGAAAGCCTGTGCTCTCAATTTGTACCATATCTGTGGCATGAGATCCTGTAGAGATCTGAACTACAGAATTGAGATGTAGTTACATGTTTGAATTTGTATTGATGGGGAAATTAGTGTTTCTGCATGTATTTCTTAAAATACCTACAAGGAAATAATGTTTTTTACTTGATGAAAGCTAATTTAGTTCTTGCAAGTGTACTAGAAGGCAGAACTATTCAAATCTAGATATCTTCTCTGGGGTTTAACAATAATAGTAGCTGCTTTAATAGTAAGCAATTTTAGAATTGTCAACTTCTACTAGAGAAAGCTGCATGAATACAGCTGGTGACTTCAGTTACAAGGGCACTGTCTTCCGAACGGAAGCAATGAAAGAATTGCCAAATTGTGCATTTTTTTGGTAATGGTTTCTGTACCATATGGTTTTAGAATCAACAGCGGTTGATACGTTCAGTAATAGTTTCTTTTGAAGAAACTTGTCATAATATTTACCTTCTCTCTAGCAACAGGAATAGCTTCTAAGGCTGAAATGACCATGCTTACTAAAACTAATGAAAACAAGAGACCGTTCCATGGTGAAAGAATCTCTTGACACCATTATTTCAAGGAATAAATAGCATTCAATATACTTTGCTTCATTTCAGCTGAGGTATTTGACATCTTCAGGCATGTGCTACCTAGGCAGTAAGAGTATACAGTGTGGTACAGATCTCTAAAATGTGTGAAGTGTGAAGATTTCCAGGGTGCTGAAATGAAAAGGAGAAATGAGCATGTTACATTTATAAAGAACACATAAATAAAAAGAGGCATCTGTAAAGATAGTTCACACAATAGAAGAGTGTTGTGGGTGGGAACAGTTCCTTGCCTGTTTTCCTCTTCTACCTTTGTTGTGGTTTGGTGACATCCTTAATCCACTGTTCCTGTTCATCTCATCAGAACTGGCACCTGAGTGTTCTGTGTGAATGCTGATCTCCTTGGAAAGGAGATTGAAATTAAATTTTAATGAAAAGCTCAAGTGATTTGTCTACATATGGAAATATTCAGCCTAGTATGTACACTATGACTGGTAAAGTGAGATTTTATTCCAAGAGAATGCTAGAATCTAGTCTCCCTTCTGTATATGTCTGAAAAATAGAGATTCAATTTCCCATGTTAACGAATGTTCTATTTTTCACTCTGCATTAATATGTCCTTTTCCCCCCTTGATTTTACTGAACTTTTCAGCTATAGCAGCAGTATGTAGCTTTACTGACTGAAAATATATACAAAGAGATGGATGTACTGAAAAATTAGAATATGGTTTATTAATCTTAAACACACACACATGCATGTGCACTCCCATGCGCTGTATAGTCCCGTAAGTCTTACATCTCACTCAGATTATGAACTTTTTTGTGCCTCTGTTAAGTATAATATACCTTTAGCTTAAAGTAAGAAGTACGAGTAAGTAACAACTTACTTTAGGCTTTGTCATGGGCTATAATTATCTATTGTTTGAATTTATACTTACGCAATTCTGTATCCTAAAATTTTAAGGAAATCCACCAGAAATACCTGAAGTGAAGATAGTGCAGCGGAGGGAACCTTCTTTTGTTGAGAGCGAAAGGAAAGCCTATTGACTTCAATAAGCTTTGGACCAACTTGTCATTGCGTAGTTGGGCAAAAAAAGCATCTACTATAATCATATACAACATATATAAACATAGTCTGTCATTGTTTACTGGAACAAATAATTCCAAGACATTGTATCATTTCATAAGCTTAACTGTAAAATAAGAAAACAAATCCCAACTTTTCATAGCTTTGAGGAAAATATAGCCTTATATAAGCACTGCACATCCACCAAAGTAGTCAGTCACTGTGTCACAAAATGTATTCTGTTCACATAGAAATGGTTGCACTATAATGAAGTGCTGCTCTGAATGCTATATTTTTCCCCATTTAAACACTTTAAGGGTTAAAAGCACAGCACTTATTTTACATAAAGTGAACCTGGGCTTTTAAGTCTCAGCTGTGGCATGCAGCTTCCTTGTTGGTGAGCACCTGATGTTAGCAGTTTGAATGATGTTTGACAGTAATTATGTGTCGTTCAGAAGACTGCCAGGCAGGAGTGTTTGGGACAATAAAATGCTATTTAAAAGGTTTCCTATGAGGTCTTACTTTCAATTTTTTTAAAGCTCTTACATCTCTGCAGAGCAGCACTGTGCTAATGCTGTTGAGGAAGGGAAATGCTTTTGAAAAGACTGTTAATTAATGCTTGAAATGCATTCTTGTTTTAAAGCCATATGAAGCCATATAAAGAACAGCTTTTACATCTGTCTGTGTGATAAATGCCAAGCTAAGGAAAGACACTTTGTCCTTGTCATACCACTTGCCTTGGTACTGACACAGTAGAACCTACCTGGTCAGCATATCAGAGCAGTCAAAATTAATTGACAGATAGACATAAAATATTGTTAAATAATTAATTTTCCCTATACCTGCTAATAAATCTTCCTTAAATCCTGCATGAATACTGAACAATTTGAAGATTTGGTTTGGGGCATTACATATATGCTACTTTGGACTTATTTTTTCTTCTAAAGTTTTTAGGGATACCATTTGCTGCATTTGCATACAAACATTCACATGTGACATCATTCCCTAAAATTCAGAAATAGCTTATATTTGTATTCAGATAAGTTTCTCCAAACTTTTAGGATTTTAAAACTTTTGTCATGCTTATGAATATTACTAAATTAAGCAAGTTATGCAGCTTGTCAAATCAGTCTCAGACTGAAACTTGCTGTTGGGAATGGGTTCAGGTCAATGTCCAGACAGTACATCTGCATAAGGCAGAGGCATGTTTTATACTGTCTTTAAGCAGGCACACTTATACCAGTTTGGATCTTTCAGTGTATGTTCTCTGAAGTTATCTCACTCTGTTTCCAAAGACTTAGAAGGCTACTTGAAAGATCTTGGAGTCCTTCTTAGCTTTTGTAGAGTCCCACTTGTTTCATTTTCTTATCCCACAGCCATCAGCTATTCAAGGGAGCATGTGTTCTCAATCTATTACTTCCACAGTCTGGAATGGTAGAAGAAAACAAGGTAGAAAACTAGTACTATGTTTCTGTATTGATATTTTACTGAAAAAAGTACTAAATAAAATTGTAAATTATAAGTGTAGAACAAGCTGTTCCAGTGCCTTGTCACCATCATTGTGAAGAAATTCTTCCTTATGTCTAGTCTAAATCCGCCCCTCTCTAGTTTATAGCCATTGCCCTAGTCCTATCACCACAAGCCTTTGTAAACTGTCCCTCCCCAGCTTTCTTGTAGGCCCCCTTCAGGTATTGCAAGTTCGCTCTAAGATCTCCTCTGAGCATTCTCTTCTCCAGGCTGAACAAGACCAACTCTCTCAGCCTATTCTCATATGGAAGGTGCTCCAGCCCTCGGATCATCTTTGTAGCCCTTCTCTGGACCCATTACAGTAGTTCCATATCCTTCTTAAGTTGAGTATTCCAGAACTGGACACAATACTCCAAGTGGGCTCTTACAAGAGAGGAACGGAGAGGCGCAGAGTCACCTCCCTTGACGTGCTGGCCATGCTTCTTTTGATGCAAACCAGAACACGATTGGCCTTCTGGGCTGCAAGTGCACATTGGCGGCTTATGTCAAGCTTCTCATCAACCAGCACCCCCAAGTCTTTCTCTGCAGGGCTGCTCTCAATCACATCATCCCCTGTCATGTACTGAAAATGGAGATTGCCTGAACCCAGGTGCAGAACCTTACACTTGGCCTTGCTGAACCTCATGGGGTTCTCAGAGGCCCACTTCTCCAGTCTGTCCAGGTTCCTCTGGATGACATCCCGTCCTTCCAGTATGACAACTACAACACTCAGCTTGGTGTCATCTGCAAACTTGCTGAGGGCACACTCAATCTTGCTGTCAATATAATTGATAAAGATACTAAACAGCACTGTTCCCAGTACAGATGGCTGAGGGACACCACTTGTCATGGGTCTCCATCTGGACTTCAAGCCATTGACCACGACTCTTTGAATACCAGTTTCCAACCAGTTTCTTAGCCACTGTACTGTCCACCCATCAAACCCATATCTCTCCGGTTTAGAGAGAAGGATATGTGGGGGACCGTGTCAAAGTCTTTACAGAAGTCCAGATAGATCACATCTGTTGGTTTCCCCATGTCCACTGCTGTAGTTACCCCATTATTGAAAGCCACTACGTTGGTTAGACAGGACTGGCCCCTGGTGAAGCCATGCTGGCTGCCACTAATCACCTCCCGGTCCTCCATGTGCTTTAGCATAACTTCTAGAAGAATCTGTTCCGTGATCTTGCCAGGCACAGAGGTGAGGCTGACAGGTTGGTAGTTCCCAAGGTCATCTTTTCTACCCTTTGTAGAAATAGGGCACAATGTTGCCGTTCTTCCAGTCACCAGGGACTTCTCCTGTTTGCCATGACTTTTCATATATCATGAAGAGTGTCTTGGCAACCACAACTGCTGATTCCCTCAGGACTCTGGGATGCATCTCATCAGGTCCCATAAGCTTACATATGTTCACGTTCCTCAGGTGGTCATGAACCTGATCCTCCTCTACTGTGGGAGGGGATTTACCCCTCTGGTCACCATCTTGTTGTCCCATAACCCAGGAGGGGTGAGGAAAGCAGTTGTCACTGAAGACTAAGGCAAAGAAGTTGTTGAGTATCTCAGCCGTCTCCTTGTCTGTTGATTTGAGGTCACCATTTTCAACCATCAGTGGGGGTACATTCTCCATGACCTTCCTCTTCTGATTGATGTACCTGTTGAAGCCCTTCTTGTTAGTCTTTACTTCCCTTGTCAAGTTCAGTTCCAGCTGCACCTTGGCCTTCCTGATCTCATCCCTACACAACGGGACAGCGTCTCCCTATACACATCCCAGGTTCTCTGTCCCTGCTTGCACTGCCTGTGCAGTTCTGTCTTGGTCTTCAGGTTGACCAGCAGATCTTGACTCAGCCACACTGGTCACTTCCCTTGCTTGCTGATTTCCTGCGTCTCGGGACTGAGCAATCTTGTGTTTCATGGAAAGCATCTTTAAATATTTGCTACCTTTTTTCTGCTCCCTTGTCCCCAAGGACTATGTCCCAGGGGGTCCTGCTGAGTAACTTATTGAAGAGCTGGAAGTCTGCTTTCATGAAATTTAGGATCCTGACTATACTCCTCACTCACCCCATATCCCTCTGAACCTTGAACTCCACCAGTGTGTGGTCACTGCAGCCCAGGCTGCCTCTGATCTTGCTGTCACTGATGCTCACTTGTGTTAGTGACCGTCAGGTCCAGTACTGCATCCCTCTGTGTGAGGGTCTCTGTTAGCTGGACTAAGAAATTATCTAGCTGTCTCAAGGCCCTAAAATCTCTTTTAATCCTCCTTGGGCTACGTACTGCAGCTTCATCCCCTCCCACATGAAGCAGCAGAAACAGGTGGTATTCTGAGGGCCTCAACAGATTGGAAGTTTCCTAGCAATATCCCTTACCCGGGCACCTGGGAGGCAGCAGACTTCTCTGTGAGTAGCGTCTGCTTGACATATTGGACACTCTGTCCCTTTCAGTAGAGAGTCTTTTATAACTATGACTATCCAGTCCATCCTCATGGCAGTTGTGGTGATACGGGGTGTGTGCCGTTGTGGTCTCAGCCCTTGCTCTGATGTAGGTGCATCATCCCCCACGTTTTCTTCCAGTCCACCCTCCATATCAAGAGCATTGAATCTGTTGTGGAGAGACACCTGAGGAGGTGTGGGCAACGAGGGGGTTGGTTTTCTGCCCCGTCGGTGGACTTCCTTCCACTCACAACTTCCTTTTGAGCCCCTGCCTACAACAAAATAGGAGGAAGATACTATTTCCCTTTGATCCTGGGCTTTTTTCTGTGGCTGATGCTGCTCCTGTATCCTGGAGCTCAAGGTGTAGTCCCACCAGTCTATCTCCAGCTCACTCTCCCTGATGCTCCTCAGCTTCTCTGCTTCCTCTCACAGCTCTGCCACCAGAGTGAGGAGGTAGTCCACCTGCTCACACCTTATGTAGCCATTGCCCTTGCTGCCCTCTGTTTCCATTGCAAGGTGGTGGCACTCCGTGCAGCCTGAGACCTGGATGGCTGCGTGCTTTCTCGGGAGCTCTGTCTGGACTGATGTGTCCCTTCTGGCAGGTGCAGAAGAAGCAGCCTTTCGCCAGATGGACGCCATGGCTGGGCTTCCTCTCACCAACTGAGCTCGCCTTCTGAGCATGGAGACTGCTGGCAAGAGGAAGTTTTCTTTATGAGCTTTGTAAAAGTTTCAATTTGCATGCAACAGTAAAAGTTCAGTAATAGTGATTTCTGTATTTCAGTTTAGGAAAACGTTACACAATTAATTCCACAGATTTCAAAAAAAATGTGGCTTAATCAGGAGTATATCCAGAAGTGTTAAACAGCTCCAGAATGCCAAATGCATGCCATGTACTTAAGTGACTAATTGTAATAAAGGTGTTACATCCTCCTATGCTGCCACAGTTAATAACTGAGAAAATATGAAGAGGTCCATTTCAAATTACAACTACCATCTACGTGACTTTTTTCCCCACAGATCATCATGTCTTGTCTGGAATGCTTCCACTGAAATCTTGTTGTCAGGGAAAAAAATGTATATTCTGTGCTATTGGAAAGAATATATTTTCATTCGTTTTATCTTAAGAAACAGGCTTCAAAAAGTCTGGAGTTTAGAGTAAACATAGTATAACTGTTATGTAAAGATGGTATTTCTAATAATACTGGCTTATAGTTTCTGTGTTTTGCTAGAATGACCTTTCCTGCAATACACATCTGTATAGGCTTGTGAATATGACACAATAATTTAGAGCTGTGGATGGGAAAAAGATCTTCAGAGTATTTTCTCTGCTTCCAAGTTATGATCGGCAAAGCAGGAGTCCTCAGAAATCATAATTTAAAATTTGTAAGATAACATTCCTCAATTCTACTCAGCTAAACATTTTTGCCCAGTTAAATTCAATGCTGATTTTACAATCATACAAACAATTATTTACACTTCTAATTTCATTTGCGAGCTTGAAGATTCAAAGTTTAATAACTTGTGAAATAAACAAAAACAGAGGGACTGCTTTTAGAACTTTTTCACTGGGCTGAGTTTTACCCTATGAAATTGAAGGCTGCTTGAAGACACTACAGTTTATTTCATACTTACATACAGCTTAGTTGCTGTCATTAGAATGATTAGTTTTCTTTTATTAATTTAAGAAGAACTAATAACTTGTTTACACAAGAAAGGCTAGTCAGCAGGTTTCACTTTTATTTGAACATAGCTGCTCTTGAATGATTTTGGTTTTTGAAGGCCATTTGTTATATCATTATTCTAGCTCTTACGTTTTTTATACGTTCTCCGTTCTTTAAAAGTAAAAATATATTTACACTTGCAACAATATTTTGTTTGAATACCAACCCTTCATAAACATAGAGGCACCATTATATATGTGTGTATATATACGTATATATGGACATGGAGAGAGAGTTTAAATTAAATGTTTAGTGATCAAAATTGGGTAATCTGAAAAGCTTTGTAGGTTTACTTTGAATAAAAGGGTGGGATCTAAATAAAAAAGCTTCATGAGTTGAGAAATTTTCGGAAACTGATATATGTATGTGAAAGATAAAACTGCACTTATAGTGGGCAGTAATTCATCCTCTTTCCTGAGCTGTAATTTCATAAACTTAATTTTAATATTGTTATTTTATAGGTAATGTGTACTTTCTCCTATATACTATGTTTTCCTGGACAAGAGTCAGTGTATGTTTCTTTCTGTTGCTAAAAATAACCAAAAACTGTTAGGTAGTGCTGCACAGAAATTCAGCTTCCCTGTTTTGTTTGTGAAGGCTGAAAGTATTTTTTTTCTTTGTTTTCTCCCTGTACTTTATTCTTTGAAGTTTTAAGTCTCTTTTATTAATCCAAGAAACTGAAGTACTTAAAATTAAGTGTTGAAAATTTTATATCCTGTTTTTTCTCTTTTTTGAGAGTCTTAGAGATTTTTAAAGCAGACATGCTAATTAAGATAAGAATTATGTCAGTATTTTCCTACCTGTGCTTTTGTAAACAAACATTATATATAATATATATCACATATATCATGTTTATAATATGTCCGAATGATATATTATAAAATTTACTTGTGTTATCCCAAAATCAGTGAAAAATGGTCTCTTCCTTATCACATGAGTAAAATGAATAGGAAGAAAAATGGTGGAAAATTTTGTGTGAGTATTAGATATCTTTGACAGCTCTGTTAATGCATTATTATTTTTGTACTATTTTTGCAAGTGTACAGCTGCAAGATATAATAGCATGTGATGCAGCAGATGCTTTAGATGTTGTACAGTGACATATGCAGTAGCTAAAACTAGTGAAAGTAATTGTTCTTTACTGATAGAATTAAAAATCCTGTACTGCTAACTAATATTGATAAATATTCAGGTTGAATTGAAATCAAAGGTACATAATAATCCTGTTATCAAATAGAACCAATGTGTTATGCTTTCCTTTGGGATGCAGTATACTATGGGAACATGTTAGACGGAAACAGGATTTCTGCTCATATAAACATAGATTTCTCTGCAGAATCAGTACTTGATTAGGTGTAGAAATACTGTAACACGTGATTATTGGCTGCCCGTAGGGATTAAATCCTATTTTGATGAGTTCTCATTATTTGAAGCACCTCATACATTTACTCATTGCAGAAAGGTAAAGAAATAGTTCAAAAATCATTTTGCTTTTTACATTACCATGAGCACAGTAGAGCAGACTGACATTGCCCTCCATTATTTTGTTGTTGCTCTGTAGATTGGTCTGGTACTGAGAGATGCTTGTGTTCAGATCAGTTGCTAATATCCAAACAAGGCTAGAGCTGAGATGAGGGTAGCTAGCACGGGACTTGAGAACCCCAAAAAAACCATTTTTCTCTCTGTGTGCCTTTGGGAGGATCAGCTGGGGCTGTGTTACCCAGACAGGCTGAGTGGTGCTGCCCTCTGAGCTGACTGATCTCTTGGTGTCTCAGTGGCCCATCCGTACAGTGGGGATAGGACATAGGTTCTTAATTCATATGCAGAGAGGATAAATACATTCTTATAGTCTAAATGGTTCAAACTCTGCAGCAATACCCACACTGAGAAGCTAGGCTTTCCTCATGTGTGCACAGGCATCCAGCCACAGTGGGTGGGGTTCTCTGCAAGTCCTCTCATCCTCCTGCTCAGTGTTTGTTGTTGTAGTTCGCTGTTTCTGCTTACCTTTCAAATATTTTCTTTTTTCCTTTTCTAGTTTGAAGGTTGCAATAAAGCCTTTTCCAGACTAGAAAATCTCAAGATTCACCTACGGAGCCATACAGGTGAAAAGCCGTACCTTTGTCAGTACCCTGGCTGCCAGAAAGCATTCAGCAACTCCAGTGACCGTGCCAAGCACCAGAGGACACATTTGGACACTGTAAGGAAGCAGAAGTCCTATTGCAGTCCCCTGTACATTAGACCAGGTGCTCCTTTCCTCCGGATTGGTGGCAGCAGGTAGACCGTAGAGACAGGAGGGAAAAGTGCTTGATGAGGCTATTTAAGCTGTTTCGGGGTGATTCAGTAATGTAAGCATGGATGAAGATGGGCCAAACTAGTTTGATGAAAAGGCCATGACTCCATGGGCTTTGCTGCAGGTAGAGGCAGTAACTTTCTCTCACTTAGGTGATCTTTGGGGAACCTGAAGATACAGAAGCCATCAGCAATAATAACTGCCACTCCCTTGACAAAAACTCAGTGAAACTTTATGCTGGAATATGTACCAGAAAGTCAAGAGAGGAAGAATAATTTTGTAAATCTAAAAGTTTTCATGCCAACAAATTGTTGCTTGTGAAATTTCAGTCACAGCTGAGATTTGTGTAAAAACTTCCATTGCATAATAAAAGACAGTATTAGAGAGAGGCGGCTTCCACAGGGCAGAAGTCCAGAAAGAAAACAAGAACAATGCCACTTGAATTCAGTGGCTATCACAAATAATTATCCATTATGAATAGCTAATGGTATGGCTGGTGAGTTAATAATTTTTACAGGGTGTTTTTGGAAATGCTTTGTGAAACAGAAATCGCTGATTTTTAAGACAGCTAATTTCAGCAAACAGTTGGACCTAATGTTCAAATAATACTTCGTATGGTGGACCTGTTAGTCTTCAGGGAGACAGACAGGTTAGAATAGACATAAGGAGATAATTATTGAGATTTATATTTATTTGGTGAGTGGCATTTATTTGGCTTGTTTTAAGAAAGCTATAACGGTAATACAGAACTGGTACCTTTCTAAAATGGCACGTGTTATTAGAAATAGTGAGCTGTGTGTAATACTTTTCGAAACTTCGGTATTCAGTGCTTGCTTTGGATTTTGCTTGCTCTCTTCTTAATGTAGTAAACTAACAATTTTTCTTGTTCTCTTTTTCTGAAGCAGATTCTTCTATAATCCTAAACAATCTATCTGGGCATTTACTGCAGTTTCTTTACCTGATTCACTAAAGAACGTAATTTCTGATTAAGTCAAAGATTGCTCTGAGGGTACAAGAATTGTAAGTATAACTAGCAATATTCATTGTATTAATTACAAAAAAAAAAGGTAACTATGAAAGGTGCCATAATGAAAGCTTTCCTTTGTTTTTTCTTCCTTACAAGCCTTGTTTTCCTTCTTTCTAATAAATTACTGAGCATTCTGCTTGTAATAATGTACAACATTTGTGTTCTGTAATAATGTGGTTTGCAGCATCCCAAGGCTCAAAAGGGATTATCTTGAGTTAAAATAATCTAATGATATAACAGCTGCTTTATCCTTTTTCATTTTGACTTAGAAACCCTATGCGTGTCAGATTCCTGGATGTACTAAACGATACACAGATCCAAGTTCCTTGAGAAAGCATGTGAAAGCCCATTCTTTCAAAGACCAGCAAGTCAGGAAAAAGGTAAATTTTCTACTGCGTTGACTGCTGTAAAGCTTATGTAGAGAAGTCAGTGTTCAAATTTTAGATGTTTCAATGAATCTTCAAGTACCTGTTCTGCTTTCAGACTGCTGATTAGAAAAAACATTAATGGGAAATAATAGATATGGTTCTTATATAGATGATAATTTCATGTTTGACTTAATGAGGCTGCCTGCTTTAATGCTGTTTATTTTCTAATGTGATGATTAATCTTTAAACATACATCATGAGGCAAATAAAATTAATTTTTGAAAACAGATTTTTTTTTAAAGATCTGCCACTTGTTAAATATATACTAATAAAAAATCCAGCTTACATGGCCAGTCTCAGATGGAAGGATGGATTTTAAGGGTAGATGGACGGTATGTGAGATTAAGCTTTAGACTGTATCTCCACATGCTAGACATTTCCAAATACCAGGATATTTTACAATGCAGGTTCCCTGTGGATGTCAAGTCTGTGAGTCAACAGTTGTTTTTATGTATAAGCACATTTCTGAAAAGATAAGTTGCAACCTAAGAGAATGATTTTTTTCCCCTGAGCATTTTTAATTATAACTCCTCATTATCACTGACACTATTTCATTAGATTGTTTAGATCATTGAGGATGAAAATCTGAGCTTTCATTTTCAAGGCGACTGGTCCTGATAAAAAGGGAGCATGCATGAATTGGTGTGGGGATAGATAAACCATTGAGATGTCAGCTGTCTGTAAAACAAGTTATAGTTCAGAATTTTTAAAACTAAATGCACAGCCCTTCATAGAAAGCAATACAGTTGCTCTGTACAGCAGTGGAAGCTCTGAGTGGCAGTCTTCAAAGCTGCAGTACCTAATCTTGAAGAGTACGTTTTCATTCAATGGTTTGTTAATGTCAGCCTCTAAGGAATTGGCCAGAAGTTTTCTTGAGGAATTTCCTTTGAATTTATGAGTGCCCATTCCTGTATCAGAGATAAAGTAACTGAGCATTCATTTTCACCTTAATAAGTAGTACTTTGATGCCCTTGCTTCTGTACATGCTGCCCACAGGAAGAACTGCTGAAGGAGATCTGTAAGCCCCGTCCTGCCTATCTCTGGAAGCCAACTCAGCCACCCAGACACCGTCTTTTACAAGCATGTAAAGTAAATGCTGATCAGGTCATTGAATTTTGAGAAATTTGTGTGTGATGCCTCAACTAAAACTGGTATAATGGACCTAAATACAGCTATTAAAGTGCACTATAACATTACTCTCCTTGAGAGTGAAATAATGTGTTGTCTCTTCTCTCACTTTTGTCAGATTGCAATACTGTGTGGCTATTTTTTTCCTGCATTTCATTCATGATTTGATTTTGCTCATTTGCTTCCTTGTGCCAAGCAATTTAAACCTGGCCCTTTTTACTCCTCACTTGACTCTCTGTGGGCACATTCAGGACATAAAATTGTTTGGTTTTTTTTCATCCTTGTTTCATAAGGATTTATTTATGCTTATTGGTCACCTGAGATATATTGATATATGGAAGAGGAAATAAGCCAAACCTCCAAAAAAAGAAAAGAAAATTTGTGACATCTATAAGCATGATAAAGTTTGCAGTGCGTAATGTTTACAAGGTAGAGCATGGTTACTGGACCTTTGAGAACTTACAACTGCTAACTAACACATGCTTTGGTATTTGAAATATTTCCTGGCAGTAAAAATAATAAAAAGTAAAAAACAATAAACCTTTTAATACAGAATTGAGGTTATTTATGGCTTTAATTAAAAGTGAAAATTGGCTCGATGTCAAAAAGGTCTTTACAAAAATGTGAATTCATCAAAAATAACTATAAAAATTCCAAGGTGATAAAGGCACAGTGGAGTAATACTTCCAGCCCTAGGGATCTATTCTTTTGAAAAGAATGAAACCCTTTGCTGTCACACCCTGTTAGTCATGGATTCATTTAATATATCGTGCCTGACTGCATTTAATCCTCCTTTTAACCTCCCCCTACACACCAAGGGACATTATTGTGGTGTTGCTGGCTCTCGAAGACTGTACCTGCAAATGTGTCTTTGATGTTGCATAGATTTAAAATAGCAGAATGAAATATATTCATAGCAGCAGAATCATCTACTCGCTGTGCTAAACATTGCATTGAGTCTTCAGCCCAGATTTTCTAGATCTGTCTTCAAAGCCTTGACTCTTTCCTTGGCCCTTTGAGATGGGGCCAGGTTATTATTAATGTAGTATAGGTACATTTCCATGTCTGAATTATTTTAAGCAGCTTTTGTTCATATACTCATACAGTCTGTCCTTTTATTTTGGTGGGGTACAAAGCATTACTTCCTATTATATTTGAAAAAGTAAAAATTGCTGGCTGTGTCTGGATTGCATTTTCCCTGGGGGGAAGACGGCCGGAGCTCCTTCTAAGCAGGGAGAACTAGATAGCACCCAAAATGAGGGCATAAAGTGATGCTGAGAGGAATTCTAATGCCCTTGGACTACAATGACTTTTCAGATCTTTCCTCTTCTTGCTCATCTCTTCCTTTTAACTTGGAAAGTACAACAAACTTAAAAGATTTTTTTTTAAGTTGAGCAGGTTCCAAGTGGGGCTTGTTACAACAACATATGAGTACAATGTAAGCCAAGAGCCATGTAGGACTCCAAAGGGACTGGATATTTCTCTGGGCAATGAGACAGAGTTAAAAAATAAAATGAAAAACAACTGTGAGATTTGCAAAGGATACCAGTGCTTTGAGATCATGCCTCAGGACAGAAGTCAGCATAGGGCTGAATAGATTAGGAGAAAGTGTGGTTATTCTATACTGCTTATTTGCAGTTTCTCACTCTTCCTCCTGAAATGCCAGCTGCTAGTAGACAGTGTGCATAACTTAAAGCAGCCTGGATAGATCATGAATCTCATCTAGAAGAAGCATCTGCTTCTAAAGTGATACTTTAAAATAACCTTTAGACTGCTTATCCTCAATTTATGTATTCTCCTTTTTTGATTCTCCTGTTCCATTTTTATAATCCTTTTTCAGTTTCCTTTCTTATTTTATCTTGCACCTAGCTTAGGGTCTTTAGGATATGCAACCCAAACTGAGAATCTGTAGGCAACTGAAGTGGGTACGCCATGGTAAGACCAGTCCCAGTACTTTCTTGTGCCCCAGATAGTCCTATATTTCTCTCATCTTTCACCTCATTTCCTTCATTTTTTTTCCATACGCAGAGTTAAACTAAATTGTCAATTTAGAAAGCATATTGGTGCCTACAGGCAAATGCCACTTAAACTTTTGACATGCTGTCTGTTTGCTAAGCTTTATCTAGCTTGGACCTCATACTAATTTAGGATCTTATGAACCATTTACCTTTTCTTTATTCCTCACTTCAATAATTACACAACAACTGTTCACCTTTTTCAGTCTTCCATGCAAGTTCAAGGCAGTCTAGGATCAGAAAGAAAAATTTTTGGGAAACCCTAAAATGACAAGAAATCCAGTTTTTAGTTACATCACTTCCTGAAGTAATGGCTTTTATGTAAAGAGGGACTTAACGACCTAAACTGATTGTTTCCCAGAATCGGTGGTAAACATGCAGGATTTTCAAAAGGAAAGGAAGAAAAATTCATAGGTTGAAATGCTATTTCATTACTTCTTTCAAATATCTAGTAAAAACAATATATAGTTGCTTGGCTTGCTTTGTGGAAGTGCAAAGAATCAGAAGAAAAGTTCGGGAACACAGAAACATCAGTGAGGAAGGTATTTGTTTCAGGTAATCTTGGTATTATTTCTTCTTCTTACAAAGTACTAACACTATTTTCTGACTTCATAAAACCTGAAAACCAGTCACACATTGGTACTTCTTTCTCTCAGTATAGACTGGCTCTGAAAATGCCTGATCTATAATGTCAGGTGCAGCTGTTAATGGTAAATATTGTCCACATGAAGTCAGAGTGAATCGTTACGACTATTAGATCCTATAGTTCTTACTTGTAGAACAGCTTTAATAAAGAAGGATACAGTTGAGAGCTTTGCTTTGGTATCTTCAAAGGGATGAATAATTATGTTCCTTTAGTCATCCTGTGGAGTCACTGGCTATTTAAAAAATAGTGCAGTACTTGACAGAAGTAAACTTATTTTCAATTGCTTACACTTTGTGTTTTCAGTTAAAAGCAAATTTCGTTCATCTATGAACTGATGATACTGTATTTGAAAACATGAATTGTAGCTTTTTTTGGTTCATAGGACTTTTTCGTTAAGGTAGTGAAAATGACATTATGCAAAATATCATTAACAAAATCCAGAGCCTGCACTGTTACATATCCAGTGATTTGAAACCAATGTAGAAGACAAATCCTGCCGTCATCCCAAGTAACAAGTGATAGGACAAGAAGAAATGGCCTGAAGTTACACCAGGAGAGATTTGGGTTGGATATTAGGAAAGATTTCTTTACTGAAAGAGTAATGAAGCATTTGAACAGGCTGCTCATGGAAGTGTTGGAGTCCTCATTCCTGGGAGTGTTCTAAAAGTGTGTAGGTGTGGCACTTCGGGACTTGGTCTAGTAGGTATGTTGCTATTGTGTTGATAATTGGACTTGATGATCTTAAAGGTCTCTTCCAGCCTTAATGACTCTGTGATTTTATGATTATGCTTTTTATTAAAATCTGTTCATTGAGCGAGCTAGTGCTCAGCCTTGTACAAGTATAAAAACATTATTTTTTTCATGCAAGTATACCATGAGAAACAACTTGCTATTTAAGCAGGATCCTTGCTGAAGAGATCTGTATTTCTGAATCTAAAGAAAATATTAAAATCACTTTGAAGTTATTACACTTTTAAGTATTATTAAATCCCACTTTGAGTGGACTGGACCCTCCATGGCTCTTGTGTAGATCTTGTCATGAACATCTGCAGATGTCTAATGCCTCTTTAAAAGGTTTTTCTCTTTTAAAAAGTGCATTTTCAAATAGGAAAGAGATAATTGTTTAAAAAATGAGCAAAGCATTACTTCGATGTCATACAGCTGTTTGGCAAGGACAGGATCAGTTTAGTAACATCTACCTTATATCTGAATGATGCAGTGGTTATGCTTTTAAATATGATTTTAATTTTAGCCATAATTTTACCAGTGAACAACTGTTGTCAGGTATAAAAGTTTTGTAAACCAGTGTGTCCTGCCAAGAAGAAACGATTTGAAAGATTGTTTCAATTTAATTAAAGGAAAGTGTAATAGGTAAGGATACAACTGGCTAGCTCCATCTTTCTGGAAAAAAAAAGGAAATATAATTTCAGCACTTCAGATAAACTGAAATAGCTAAAAAGAAGGCCTTGAACTGAAAGACAATTTATACCAAATAATTTCTTTCAGCTAATCAGCCTTTAGTTCTGTAGCAGTTTTAATAGTACCGAGACCATGTCTTTGACGTTGTGTAAATTAGTTATGGATCAGATAGATTGTTTTGAGTTGCAGAATATATGGTACTTTTACCAAATCATTAAGAAATTAAGAGGGTAGCGAGACCTCAGGAGATGAGGAATATGTGCACAAACTTCTGGTTTGGTTCATTTCTGCCTAATAATCTTCCATTATGACACAGACTGGCCAATTGTAAAATGATGGCTGAACAGTGGCTTTGGAGAGGGTTATCAAACATTCTCCCAATTAAGATGGATTCTTCATTGTGTTATTTGGTTGGAAGGAGACCTTTTTAGGTGTTATTATGCTGAGGAGGAAGAAAGGACAGGCAGTCTGTGTCTCCCTACTCCTATCTATGCATGGTTCTTCCACATTTCATCTATTACTCTTCCAATCAGCTAACAATGGATGTAAGTTTTTAGAATGCTTTCCCTGTTTACAGTAAAGAAAAAGGGTACTGCACTGCACTGCTGAGATGAAGCAGGCTATCTTACACCTCAGCTATATGCACTCCTACTTTGTGCTGTAGCAGAGGCTAGTAGAGCAGAACAGTCTACGGTAAGCGTAGAGCATGTTGGAAGTAAAGAAATAAGGATATGGATCATCTGGTCAAAGCAATTCCCATAACTGCCTTGCAGAGGGGCCTGTGCTGGCCTTGACTAGGGTTCCCATCTGAGCTGAGGGGGTTTTACAGAGGCAACCTGTAAACACATTTAGCAATGATCCTGCAGATGTTGCTCTTCTGCCACTGTGCAATCCCCGTACTAGCAAAAAGGGGACACAAAATCTCCACCTTTAGAGGCAGATTTTAGTGAGTGAATTCTTCTGAAGCCTGATCAGCTTATCTCCCTTTTCTCACAATTCACCTGTCCTATCTCAGAGCCCTTTTATGTACAACGTGTATAAAACTGTCCATCTTACAGTGAAAATCTGAGAGAAGTGGAAAAAAGAAAAAGTGCTTAAAGATGCAAAATCCCCCTATTGAACAATATTTCTCTGGAAATAAAATGTACAAATGTTTTAATTACAGGTTAGCATGGAGTTTTCTATAAGGTTTTGTATTTTGTAGATCGTACCAGGAAATGCGTTATTCCCTCAGCAAAGTAATATAGAGATATCACTTCTTACAGTGCTGCATAATTGTTGATTGTTCAGTTTTTACACTGTTTTAGAGTAGAAGCAGGGATTTTTATTGTGACTACACATTCATTTTACATCAGAATCAATGAGGCTACCAGTATTTTAAGATTTTGGAATAAACAGATTTGACACCAGCATTTAGATTTGGTGAAGAACGTGAATAGAAAAGAGTGTCCGGTGATTTTCTATAGTATTTTTTGTCTATTTTATTTTACAACACTTATTTCCAGTATTCCATTCTGTTTCTTTTCATTTCTCAGTATTTGAACTAGACCTTTTTGTGAATGAAGAAACACAATGTTTATGTGTTTCTTGCAGAAAAGAAATTAACTTATTTTGGTTTTTTTTTTTCTAACACAGAAGAAAGAGGGAGCCCCGGAGGGTTAGAGCATTGCGTCATTGGTATTTCAGCGGATTATTCAGCCACTAAGCTAGTTTCCAATGTTACTGTCCACTATGTTAGCCTGGAAAAACTGCTCTGTTTGTGAGTGCCTGCCTTATGAGGGCAAACACCCATATATACAGTATGAGCCCAGCTTACTTTTGCATCCTTTAGATTTCACTTGCCCTAGTTCAAACTCTTAGTTCAAATTTAATTGTTAAAACTGAAAAAGGAAGAGAAAAGATTGAATGAGAAGCAAATCTATTTTCTTGCTTTAAGGGCAGTTGAACATAAAGGTATTTTGCCTCATTTGTTCTCTGTGGAGTCCATTTGAAAGATGTCACTAATGCAAAAAGAAGTGCATTCAGGGGCTAAGGGTCAGTGAGCAGTGCCCATGGCAACTGAGAAACTATTCTGCTGAAAAAATGCAGTAAAGAGTAAGTGTTTTAATCCTCAACTTTAATCCCTTTTCTTCCTGTTTTCAAAATTAAATATAAATCAGGCACCGTGGCGTGCAGCAATTTTTCCTGAAAGGGATATTGGCAAAAAGGGATTAGGAATGGACAGCAGTATTTAAGGAATTTAATCATACAATTTGTTGGAAATGTTTTGAGACTACGAATGACCAGTTCTTTTGAATGTGGTCAGTGAGAAACAAGAAAACAGACCATGAAAGTGATGGAGGACTGGCTGTGGCTGACCACCCCGCCAGCTGCTGCAGTGGGAGCAATGCACACAGTGGTGAGATGAACGAGGTGTGCCTCAAAAGGAAGCTCCATCATGGGGGTTATGCCTTGCTAGTGGCACATGTAGAGACCTGCTCTCCAGGGAGGAGGACACATTGAAACACCCCTATGGTTTTCGTGGTGCTCTCACAGCTGTGGCAGTTATAACCAGGAATTTGTTGGTTTGCTCTGATGTTAATATTTGCTGTTTCACATCATATACCTTCCCTGCACTTCATTTCTGCCCTGAGCTTGTACTCCAGTGATGTTTGGCAGCATGATGTGTGGAAAAGTGCACCAGAAGAAATAAGTGCTGTCATCCTCGTTATATTGACAGACATGCTAAGGTGAATCTCCATCCTTTACTAGATATCGAGGGAAACACAGTGACAACGAATGAGGAAAAGGCTGAGATATGTAATGCCTTTGCCCCAATCTTTTACAGTAAGACAAGTTGTTCTTGGGGTGCCCAGCTCCCTGAGCAGGAAGACAGGAGCAGGGAGCAGAATGGAGTCCCCATAATCCAAGTGGGAATAGTTAATGACCTGCTGCGCTACCTTGACCACACAAGAGCTGGATGACATCTATCCAGGGGTACTGAGGGAGTTGGCTACAGTGCTCACCAAGCCACTTTCCATCATTTACTAGCAGTCCTAGCTAACCAGGGGGGTCCAGTTGACTAGAGGTTAGTAAGTGTGACATCCATCTTCAAGAAGGGTTGAAAGGAGGATCCAGGCAACTACAGGCCTATCAGGCTGACCTTGGTTCTGGGGAAGTTTATGGAGCAGATCATCTTGAGCGCCATCACATGGCATATACAAGACAACAAGGTGATCAGGCCCAGTCAGCGTGGGTTTAGGAAAGTCAGGTCCTGGCTGACTAACCCGATCTACCTCTGTGACAAGACGACTCGCATAGTGGATGAGGGAAAGGCTGTGGATGTTGTCTACCTGGGCTTTAGTAAAGCCTTTGACACAATTTCCCACAGAATTCTCCTGGAGAAACTGGCTGCTCATAGCTTGGATGGACAAACCCTTTGCTGAATAAAGGACTGGCTGATGGCCAGGCCCGAAGAGCTGTGGTGAATGGAGTTAAGTCCAGTTGTCAGCCAGGCACAAGGCGTGTTCCCCAGGGCTCAGTACTGGGGCCAGCTCTATTTAATATATTTATCAATGACCTGAACAAGAAGATCGAGTGCACCCTTATTGAATTTGTAGACAACACCCAGTCAGGAAGGACTGTTGATCTGCTCGAGGAAGGAAGGCTCTACAGAGAGATCTGAACAGGCTGGATCGATGGTCCAAGGCTAGTTGTATGAGGTTCACCAAGGCTGAGTGCCAAGTGCTGCACTTGGGTCACAACAGCCCCATGCAATGCTACAGGCTTGGGAAAGAGTGGCTAGAAAGCTACCCGGTGGAAAAGGACCTGGGGGTGCTTTTCGACACCATTTGACAGCTGGCTGAGTGTAAGCCTGCAGTATGCCTGGTTGGCCAAGAAGGCCAAGAGCATCCTGACTTGTGTTAGGAATAGTGTGGTCAGCAGGAGTAGGGAGGTGGTTGTCCCCCTGTGCTTGGCCCTGGTGAGACACCTCAAATACTGTGTTCAGTCTTAGGCTCCTCAGTACTAGAAAGATATTGAGATGATGTCCAAAGAAGGACATGAATCTGTCTTATGAGGAGCAGCTGAGGGAACTGGGATTGTTTAGTCTAGAGAAAAGGAGTCTGAGGGGAGGAGACCTTATTGCTCTCTACAACTGCCTGAAAGAAGGTTGTGGTGAGGCAGCTTTCAGTCTCTTCTCCCAAGTAGCAAGTGATAGGACAAGAGAAAATGGTCTCAAGTTGTACTATGGAAGATTTAGATTGGATATTAGGAAAAAATTCTTCACTGAAAGGGTTGTCAAGCTTTGGAACAGGCTGCCCAAAGACAGATTCAGTCACCGACCCTGGAGGTATTTAGAAGATGTAGATGTGGTGCTTAGGGATGTGGTTTAGTGATGAACCTGGCTATGTTAGGTTTATGGTTGGACTCAATGATCTTAAGGGTCTTTTCCAACCTAAATGATTCAATGTTTCTATAGTTCTGTGATTCTCATTATCCAGCCACACTTCAGTCTGGGCTTTAAATGTGCTATTCTGTCTGTGGTGGTACTTGAGCATCAGTGGTGTCTAAGCAAGCGAGATTAAAGCTGTGTAAAGAATGCTTAAGAGGTTGCAGGTAACTGCCCTGACAGCAGCCCAAACACCTTTGAAGTCTTTAAGACTGTCCTCATTGAGTATTCCTGTTCCAGGCTGGGACTTTCTCTGCATCCATTGTTGGCATGCAGATTTCTCACTGCTGGGGATGGGTATTGACAGCTGCCCTACATTGACAGGTACTGATTTTGGAGTCCTCAGCGCTACTCTTGGAGCTATTGTATACTGGTTTTACTGGCAGTCCCTGTACGAACAGAGCCTTCCTCTGCCCATTTGTTTCTTCCCTGTGCTGTATAGCCGTGTCCCATGTGCTGACAGTTGTTTGTGAGACCGCACTGTATGCTGAATTAGAGCTTTAGGAACAAACAACCCAACCTGACACAGAAATGCCCCACCATGAATGTGAGGCTGCAGCAACTCTGAAAGTTCTCAGTACCAGCCCAGCCAGCACATCACATCATCTGGCCAGGAAAGACTAATCGAATAACTCACAGACATTGGATGAAACTGTATGGGGATGTCCTAAGGAACCTTTGCGAGAAGAAAAATCTTGAACACATACCTCTTACTAGCAGGGCTGCCAAATTTTTTTCAGTTCTAGTGTTAGGCTCCGATGAAGGTACTATAACAGATGATATCTCCTTGTAGGAACAGGAACATGGACTCAAGTGCCAGTGCAGATTAACAGCAAATCAAATATTTAAACTGAAGGCCAGTGTTATATAAAAGATGCTGTGGAGTTCAAAAAGAAATCTGGAATTGTTTCTGCATACAAACAGTTGCTGATGTTATCTACAGATTTTTCATGGCAATTTCTGCTAGCCTGTGGTAGAAAAATATGTTTGCGATAAATAAAGCACCAGGTGGTTGAGTACTTATTTATTTTCCACATCCTTCCACTCATGAAGTGAAAATTTGCCACAGATGTATTTTCAGAAAGGAAAAGCAAATCATTCTGTGGTTTCTTTGTCAGGCTGCATTTACTATAAAAGTTGATGTTTAGCAACATCATGCTTTAGCTACATCTCCAAATCAATCTGGCATAAAAAAGTGATTTTCCCCCTCTCCCCCCCCAGTTTTTTTTAATGTCATAGCTCAGCTCTTCGATTGCTATTCACGGGAAAAGCAGCTACAAACCTCTTAGAATTGCAAGAAAAGCGGATGAAATAGGAGAGGTCATAGGTATAATGTAGCGTTTTTTCAGATACCGTACAATCTGATATGGTACAGGGAATGATTTGTTGTAATTGTGTGAGTACTTACACATTCATCTGCATCAATGCTTTCTAGTTCTATGACTAGAGTGAGAAAAAAAGGAAAGCAAAATCTGTGGGAATGTGGACTTCTCCAAGACAGTGGATGTGACAAAATGGAGCATCTTTAGGAGTCTTGTGTTGAAACACATTACTTCCAAATACATTGATAAAAATAATTACTAGTTTGCAACAGAACTTATGACCAATCAGTTTTGTTTATTTTAGAGAATGGCCACTTACAATACATCTCACTCTAACTGTGCTGTCTTCTTTAAAGTAAGGTTCTCGGTTTGATTTTTTTATTCAAAGTTTCCTTTCAGATCTGTCCCAACTGCAATTTTCTCCCTTTAAATGTTCTTGGTGTACTGTATCATTTTAATAAGGAGATAATCCAAACTATTCCTTATAGTAGAATAAAACAAATTGAAAGAAATTTCTCTGTTCTATATATGATATGGAAACTCATGCTGGAGCAGCTCATAGAGGAATGCAGCCCATGGGAAGGACTCGCACTGGAGAAGTTCGTGGAGGACTGTCTCCTATGGGAGGGACCGTGTGCTGGAGCAGGGAAAGAGGATGAACAGTCTGGGCTGCATCAAAAGAAGTGTGACCAGAAGGTTGAAGGAGGTGATTCTTCCCTCTACTCTGCTCTTCTAAGGCCCCACCTGGAATACTGCATTCGGTTCTGGAGTCCTTAGCACAGGAAGGACATGGATCTGTTAGAGCAAGCTCAGAGGAGAGCCACGAAGATGATCAGAGGGCTGGAGTACCTCACATACAAGGACAGGCTGAGACAGTTGGAGTTGTTTAGCCTAGAGAAGAGAGGGTTCTGGGGAGACCTTACAGCACCCTTCCAGTACTTAAAGGGGACCTCCAAGAAAGTTGGGGAGGGTCTCTCTATCAGGGACTGTAGTGGCAGGAAGAGGGATAATGGTCTTAAGTTGAAAGAGGGGAGATTTAGATTAGATATTAGGAAGAATTTTTTTCCTGTGAAGGTGGTGAGGCACTGGAACAGGTTGCTTCGAGAATCTGTGGATGCCCCATCTCTGGAGATGTTCAAGGCCAGGTTGGATGAGGCTCTGAGCAACTTGATGTAGTGGAAGATCTCAGTGCCTGTGGCACTGTTGGAACTTTGGAACTAGATTATGTTTAATGTCCCTTCCAACCCAAGCCATTCTATGATTCTGTGATTCTGTGAGCTAACCCCTGAGCAGCAAGGAGCACTACGTGGGACTACATGGTTCTTTGTTGCCCTTTGGGGCTAGCAGCCACACGGCTCTTTGTTGCCTGCTGGAGGGCTCCAAACTATGACAGTGTCTAAAATGTGCAGGAGGAGCATTTCCATCCATTGTTCAGAAAGCTGATAAATATTACTTGGTTGTCACAAGAGTAAAACAATGTAACTCATGACTGACAGTGATTTGTTTTGTATATTAGAAAAAATTGCCACATTGACATAATGGGAATGCCTTAAATTTCCAAATATAAAATTGTACAAGTCTCCTGTACAACTGAGGAATTAAAACTGAAAATCTACTACTTATAATTAAAAGAGGGACGTTATAAGTGATCTGAGCAGTTGGTTGTTAAATTGCACCTTGGTCAGCCATAAATTTAGTCCACATTACAGCACATAGAAAATGTCCGTGCTCAGCATGGCAAAATTGTCAGTTACTGTTTTCATCATTCAGCAAGGTAACTTTCTAACCTTACTGTTTTCAAAAATAGAATAGCAAGTTTTCAGTCCCAGTGTGATTGCTTTGGTGCTCAGTCGAGTGATCGTGAGGGAAGCAAGGTATTGCGGCCAGGATTCTGGGAGATTTGTGCTGGGATATGATTTATACAGAAGTCAAAGAGAGTGTCAGCTGTCTTTTACAGATGGTTGAGAAGTCTGCAGTCTTGGCTGGAAAAGAAATGCATCATCTTTAGAGCAAATCACAAAACAGGCTCTAGCAGTTACATCTGGGCAATTGTTATTTGTCCTTTGTAGTTTTTTTAGCTGAAGATAAAATTTTATGGATGCAACACATGGTTAGTTAATTTGTTTGGTTTTAAGATCATCCGTCTTTTCATTGTCTGTTCTGTGTTTCTTCACATGCTAAAGAAAAATCATAACTCTGATTTCCCTGCTTTTGACGAAATGCAAAATACTGGTTTCAGTTAAAACTTTTTATTAAGTTTTCTGTAAAATAGGCAGAAATATTTGAGATAGAGCAGTTTCTTATCTGAATGTCTTTACAGGAAGAAACAATGCCTTGATCAGCTGTATTTGGATCAGGATCTGTTTTCTCTAGTCTGTTGTGTTCCCAAAAGGCCACAGTTTATGCCAGTCTTAATGGTGCAGAGGAAAGGTATGGAAAAACATTGCACAGAGGATGAGCTTTAGATAACAGAGGAAGGTAAATCCAGCAACCAAGGCATGGCTACTGTCTCTTCCAAAAGAAGATAGTAATGCTGAATGGAGTTTTTCAGAAGCTGTGTCTAGTTTCGGAAGCAGCTGTGATTTAATGGATGATTCTGCTAAAGGAAGCTTACTCATTTTTAGTCTTGCTCTGCTAAGCAGCAGAGAAGAGGTCCTCTACCCCTTGCTCACTCCCTTTCCCCTGTGCAACAGTATTTACTCTCAGAAAGCTACATGCATGCATACCCTGCAATAAATTTGTTCCCAGCACTTATTATCTGGTGAGGCTTCATAGAAGGACTGTGGTAGTGTTTTGTTTATATCCCTTGTAGTTGTAAGTATGAATCAATAATAATCAATGCATGGATTAAGAATTGTTGTACTGTCTTCAGAAATTGATCACTGCTGTCTCCTAGTGTTTGTTTTCACTATTTTTGGTTTTCTGTTGCTGATCCTGGGTTTTGTTTGTTTTTATAAGCATTGACTGGTGGGCAAGCCAGAAAATTTGTGTCTGCACAAGTTGTCGTAATAGATTTGTTCTCAATGTCAAAGGATTTACAAATGCAAAACAAACCTCCTGAAAGGTGCAAAATGGAAAAATGTGTTAAATAGGCAGTTGCTGCTATTAAATGCTTTTAACTAATGTCTAAACACTTAGCTCTCATTTCCTTGTTCTGCTCATTGTTTCATCCATGAAAGTGTGGTCTGATCGTAGAAAACTCATCAGTTTCTTACTCACAAAAAAATATGTGCAAACGTACGAACAGCTTTACACAGGTGACCTCTGTAAATTTGTATGGTGTGATACAATTCTGGTTTTTTTTTAATATAAACATGTTTTTCATATTTATTTTCATATTAATTTCCATAGAAATTTAAAGGCACAAAACAATAATAACAGAACTGATAAATTTTAATCTCTGTGTATCTGGCACTTAATTTCACATGCATTTAATTTCATGAAAAAGCCATGTTACTAGTGACAACAATAAAAGCAGGAAGATTAGTGGATAATAGCATACAACCATACATCCCACACAGGGAAGAAACATTTGGACTTAATAACAGTTTGTAAATATGAATAGTAAATGGAAAAGCATTTGTCAGAGTATTTCTCCCTTTCTTTCTCCCTTTCTCCCTTCTCTCTCTCTTTTTTTGTCCCTCCTCCCACTCTCCTTTCCCTTGCTATTTGTAAAATTCTAGAGTAACAAGTTCTAGAATATCAAATATAGCTCAAAATAGTAGTGTACCTTGGGTTTAATAATGGTTTACTAAATTTTTAAGAGAAGGAAAAATGTAGAGCATGCACAGTCCATGCATAAATGTGATAGGCTATATAATATTTCTTTCTGCAGTTAAATTCAGAATTAATTCACTCTGACTCTTTTTACTTCATTTCTGAGTACAGGATGGACAGAAATTTTGCTCGTTGTTGCTGTTTCTCCCATTAGGCATTTGTCAGAAGGGCTAGGTTATATTCTAGCTACTGGTACCTGTTCACATTTCATGGCACCAAACAGAAAGGAAAAGCCTCAGTGGCATTTGTGAGATATGCTTCTTGGGACTAATTCATGAGTGGAGCAAATCCTACTGCACTAGGTCAGATTTTTGTTGATCATGCTCTGCAGTGGCCCACATGCCTATGAGCACAAACCCTGTTTTTTAATGCTTTTGAATGGATACACCTTCCCATGAGCCAAGATGGCTGTAAGGAACAAGGAAATTTTTGTTATATATAACAGTAACATCAGGCAGGGGGTGGGATAGACATCAATCACAGAAGTCTGCAGCAGTATCCATCTACTGGAAACATCAAGGTGCAGTTTTGCAATACAGCTGGAACAGCCTTGTTTCAAGGAACTGCAGTAGAATTTCACCCTTTTCCATCTTATAGTTTTGGAACTCTTTTTTAATTGTACTTTTTTTATTGTATTGTAGCCTCAGGATGAGATTGTTCATTCAATTTCAGGCAAAGAAAAAGTCTTCTTATGAAACTCTTTATTAATTGTTTGCAGAGTAAATTTTCTGTCAGATCAGCCAGGTAAACATACTTGCTGTTGTTGGATCAGGTACCAAGCAAGTGGCCATGCATGCAGCTGGAGAACTTCCTTCCTGACCATCTTGAATGATACCACTGCTGGCTGCTCATTCCCAGTCCTTCATTTCCACTGCCAATAACATCTTTGCTTTTCTAGTCCATTAGTGAGCCAGTTCAGGGCACTGAACCAGCAGTAAATATTTGATTTTTTTTTATACTATCCCTTCACTGATATAAGAGATGTCAGACTTTTGATAAATCTCCGTTATCTATGAATCGGGACACTCCTCTCTTTTGTAGTGTGTGATGAAAGAACACACATAAGTCCCTCTGTCCAAGACCCTACCTGTACAAGTAGTCCTTGTCCTGAGTGCGGATTGTTAGTCATCTGGAAGAGTTTCCTTCCTCATATTCAAAACATGCCTGCTATAATGGAAAGATATTAGCTAGGACTTAGATCAGAAGAATTCTGTGTGTGCTCCATTTCTTTCTCTAACCCCTCAACATTTCTTCATTATAATTTTTCAATGTCTAAAGTATTTTTGTGATTTATTTCCTTTTTTTTTTGTCCATACTATATTCATTTCTTCTTTTTTATCTCTTGCATTTCAGTTACGATTGAGCTCAGACCTTGCCCAGGACATCCTGAATGACTGCCTCACAATCCAGCCTGCCCAGACAGCCCCATCACCGCATAATGCTGCAGATAATGCAATAAGATGCTCCCCAGGGCCTGGTCACAATACTTACCCAGGTATAGAAAAAGACAGATAAACAGTGTGCTGTATTATTGCTCACTTGAGATTAGAGATCATTTTGCAGAGCAGGATGTACTCTAAAATCTGAAACTATCTCATGGTAGAATCTGTAAAGTAATGTAAAATGGTTTTTATGCCTTTTTTTGGAGGAAGACAGGTGAAGTCTGTGAAAAGACCTACTACAACAAAGAACAATATTTTTGCTCTATAGGCATTTGACTTCTTCTAGCAATTACCTTCTACCATTCCTTACAGACATCTTGAATTCATTAAGCTTCATTTAAAATCCAAGAATATCTTTCCTTTTCCTTATAAATGGATCAGATACAAGTTTTCCAATAGATTTCCATTAATGAACTTAAATGCTGCATTAGGAGCTCTCATATTATGACTATAAATATGCCAATAAACTCATTTATGCTTTAAATGTGATGATCCTGTTTTATTATTTCAGCTAGGTGTCAGATATTTTTATATAAAAGTACCTAACTCTTTCATACTTACCTAAATAGGCAATTTTTGTTTGCATTTCAGCTAAATTTGAATAATTTGATACATTATAAGCAATAAATACATCTCAAAGCTCAAGACAACGATGGATGGGATGTTAACATTTGCGAGTACAATATTTTAATAGTTGTAAAGACATCTGTTTTTAACTTTCAGGCAGAATGCATTACATCTTCTAGCAGTTCAACTATTAATTGAGCCAGCTGTAGGAAGTGAAAGAATTGGCTGAATGTTATGTGCGCTGCTGAAAATGGCATTATATGAAGTGGCCACTTCAATAAGTATTTTTCTTTTACTAAAAGGCTTGTAAACCTATCAATTGTATGATGTGGGGTTTTTTCCAGACTGTTGTGAGCTGCACGTTATTTGGTGTTGATGTGGGTTAATATGACAAAAATCAGGAAATTTAAAGCTGTAATTGACTGTATTCTAGTTCATAAAATAGCTGGTATTACTTGTATCCTGTTAACTTTTAAATGCGTTAGGCTGAGTATAGGCTGATTGTGGCATCTGTTATTTGAAAGCCAGAGGAAATTTCAGGTTTTAAAGACCTTATTTTGGCCTGGGATCTTCTAGCAAGACGGTGTTGGTAACCATTGCTTATTTTATGTTGTACTTTGGGAAGAATTTGGATACTGAGGAATGCTGAAATTTAGCAAAATATTTACTGACATTACACAGCGTAATGCACAAAAATAAGACAGAAAATAAAGGACTTGAGTTTTCTTTTCAAGTCCCTAGAAATGATGGAAGCTGGGCAAGGACAATGTGTCAGAAGAGCTGAGACCAGGTTTCCAGAAACTGAGAACATTCTCACAGGAGATTTCAACTGGGATCTGTTGAGCACTCAGCTCTTTTACTAGTCTAGCTTCCAGACTATGATTAGATATTAAACTCAAGGTGCTGGGTCAATCCAAACCTGGACTGATAGGAGCCTGGACAAACTGCTGCCCCAAGACTTGACAGGATCCTAAGCTGAGTAAAGTTATTGCCTCCAGCCACACTTGTCTGGCAATTGTCTGCGGTCATGATCTTCTGTAGACAACTTCTGAGACGGTGGCATTACTTTTTGTAATCTCATTACAAAAAGTAATGTCCCTTACTACTTGGGGTAATGCGGCACTGTTATGAATTTTATTTGATACAATTATTCTGGGTTGTTTCTTACTTGGCACTGCTTCCTATTCTGCAGCAGTTTTTATAGTGTTAATCAACCTGCTTTTATCAGTGCTATTCTTTTCCTAACTAATAAACTGTTTTCCCTTACAAATGCTCACAGCTATCTGTAACTTGGTAAATGTCTCTTAGTTTTATTCTTATGTGTTGTTTTACATCAGTTAACTAAGGGTATTATGTCAAGAATAGATGAATCCGTGCCATTTTATTTTTACAACTACCCAGTGTAGTCAAAATGAATTGTTTCATTAAATACTCATCAAGGCTGATACATAGTAATACACTGTGAGAGTAAGCGAGATAATTGTAATAGGGAGGGAATAATTTTATTGAAATGGCAATATGAAAATTATTCATGCCCCAAGGAAAGAAACAAAAAAATGTAGAAAAGCTTAGGTAGAGAAGCTTCTCTTGCCATGGAGAAGCTACTTGTCAAACTTCTGTGAAAACATTTTTTTCTAAGTACAAATTAAAACTTTGAGACTTTTGTGATAAATAAAATACGTAATTTTTACTGGGAATTGTTAGAGGCAGTGTATTAGCTGAGATGTCTGTGGTATTTTTCGAGTAGAAATGGGAACAGAGTTCATCTTCTAATAATTTGTTCCTATGCATTATGAGAATGCATGTGAATTTAGCTTCTCAGTGAGAAGCTTTTGCAGATATATTTTCGTGGAATATTCTTTTGTGTTGATAAACTGATTTGTGATGAGACCCCAGAAATGAAAACATGGCTTCTCCCTTGCTGTGGCTGAAACTTTGTGGGTGTAATCCAATCCAAAGTTCACATTCAGGATTAGTAGCTTATATCCATCTTGTAAATCCTGTTATAGATTGGTCTTTTTAAGGAACACAGAGGAACACAATCAACAATTTGTTTGGGGGTTTTGTTTTGTTTGTGGTTTGGTTGGGTTTTCTTTCAGCATATCTGAATATTTTTAAAATTAAGTATGTTAGTTTATCTGGCACTGATAGAGAGAAAAGCCATGTTGTGGGAATCCTTTTTGTTAAGTAATACTTACACTTAATTCTCCATCTTTCTGTTTGGGTCTACCTGATTGTGTATTGGAGTTGGTGAGCAAGCTGATTGAGCATTTGCTGGGTTTCATACCTTTCAAATCAGATGTTTAATAGGATCAGGCACTGAAAAGATGTTCCTTTGTGTAGATATTTCCTGCCAGCACTTGGAGCAAGGAATTCAACATTTAATACTAGAAAAGTTTGCCATACACACAGCTCCCAGGAAAAAGAGGTCTAGTTATCTAGTAGTTTCTTAAATAGTTCCAGACTTTTCTATCAGTCTCTTAAGACTAGCTTTACTAGGTAAATGAGCCATCACTGACAATATTTGTTGATTGCCATTAAGCCTATAGACTGCCAAAGGCTGACAATGTTTCCTTTCAACTAGTATTTACAAGATTCAGGTAGTAGCTTGGGCCAATGCCATGTCTACACTAGGAAGGTTTAATAGTAGCATTTCCACTAGAAAGCATCTGCCAGCACTGCAGTTTCACTTCACCAAGTGCCTACAGAGGTGCTTTTGTCACCACAGAATCTCTATGCAGCAAGAAGCTGTACTGACAAAAGATGTGTTCTGCTGCCCACGGGTGTTATGTGGTTTCTCACACTGTCATTCATGGTTCTACTGTTGGAGGCGTCATTACAAGGCGTTATGGGAGCCCAGGTACACTCTCCTGCCATGATGTGATCACTTAATATAGCCTGTGTGTGGCTATATTTTTGCAGCTAGTATGTATGCTTTTTCTTCCTTAAATACCCTACCTGCCGCTCTAGTCCCTGCCATAATTACCTCTTCCTTTACACTGTCTTTTCATGAGAAACACAAAAACAAGACAGAGAAACTGATGGGAAACCTCACCATAAGGTACCACAGCAGGAGATACTGCTATGAAGGTGAATACTGCAGTGGGCTTTATGTTGCTCTGTTTCAGAGAAAGGGCATTTTGCCCATGCCTGGCTGCAGATAATCATTTCCCAGGACCAGAGTCACTAGGTCTTGGGCAGTGCTGTGGGAGACTGTGCTACCACTTCTAAGTGGATCAGCTAGAAATGTGCAAGCACAGCTTAGAAAATACTTGCCTGAGATCCTTATCATGATTGTCTTCCTGGCCTCATAGTAGAGAAGCTTCCACTCCACCGGTGTTGCCCACCAATGTGGCTCATGCCGACTTTCTCTAAACTTTGACATCGCCTCTGCAGCATCCACACTAGATGGTTTTTACTCACAAAGTGGTTTCCTAGCTGTTGTCTTGTGCTGTCTGTCATCTCTACCAGCTGAAAGATGTCAAGGACTTCTCTTTAATGAGGCTACAGCATAATTAAACCCCTAAGCCGTTCCTTAACTCTGATTTAGCTTGGTGAATAACGAGTGTGTCTAAAAGGCTGGCTTGCAGAGATGAATAGAGGCATCCGGAAACAGGCAGAAGACTTCAGAATTGAGGTGGACTTTTCACCCTTTTAATACTGAGTAGCAGTGTTCAAATTGTGAAGTCGTTTCCTTGAAGACAGGTCTGTGATGGGGTCACTCCTGAAGGAGTGTTTGTTCTGCTTTGACTCCAACATCCATGCAGGTATTTTAGCCTAGAAAGATCTTTTAGTAGTGACTATGTCCTTTGGGGAACTGGTTTGTATTCTAGGATTTTATCAGTAAATTTGAATAATTACCTCCAACATATTCGCTGATGTAACATAAGTTTTTATAAGTAGAATTTTATTCTGTAAACTAAGCCTAAGGAACACTTTTTTACGAAGACGACCAAACAATGATAGATCACTTTTATGTTGTAAACAGGCTATCTAGTTCATTCTTGGGGTTTGTGAAATATTTAAGAGTATGTATTTTGCTGCCATTCAGCATTGATATAAACTACCTGACACAGATGTATGGTAAAAATAATTTAGTAACTGGATTTTCAGAGGGATTTGGTAATAAGTGTCTTATGTTCTGACTGACTTAATTTAAAGAACTTCTGAAAATGAGGTCACGGGATTCGGAGTAATTAGGATATTTGGAGGGAGTCCTGTATTTCATTTTGTTTAGTCATCCAGAATCTTTCCTAACTTGGAATGTATACAAGAGCAACATCATAGAAAATTATGAAACGGTTAATCTAGTTTAAAATTTTTGTATGCATTACTGGGGAGCCGAGGGGCAATAGTAGCAATATTTAAGTTTGGGTTAAGCTCTTCAAGGTTAAGACATTTGGGATTTTTGCAGTGGAGGGGGAAATGTAGAAAATATTTCACTATTTATGAAACTGTGCTTTCTGTTCACTAGCTCTAAAAATACATATCTTAGGAACCATTTGCCATATCTTCTACACCAGAAAGCTGTAGAAGACTTGCAGCCCTATTCAAACAAAATTCTCACGACACGGATGACAGCTATGTCATGCTGGTTTTATGGAAGTGTCATTTGGGAGCAGCAAAGATTATTTAGTTAATTTTAATGTGGGTTTGGTTTTTTTTTATTTCCCTTCAGACAGAAAACAGTATTTCAGGAAGAATTGTTAGTTGCTAAGAATTGGCATTACTGCTTAAAGGGAGGTATTACTTGTTAGTATTTGGTCACTCATCAATGCTATCACATGCCTGATGAGCGTTATTTTTCTTTTTCCTTTCAGCAGCCATGTTCCCCAGCACACAGATAAGTCGAAGTGGGGCAGCCGGGGCAGTGCCCTTGTCCCATCTCAGCAGCCACACCTCCCCAGGACATAACATACAGAGTAGTCCTCTCCATCCTCCCACGCAGTTACCTCTTCTCTCAGCTGTGGACTCAGAGCGGTAAGACCAGTCACTGCTTTTTCTGTGCTGAGCATGGGGCAGCACTGTCTTCAGAGCTGCCAGGATAGGTAGAACCTGAATTGTCAGTGTGTATAAAGTCACTAGTGGCAGGCCCAGCTAACAATTGCTCTTTGTATGGGTCTACAGAGGAAGGAGAGAAGAAAGGGACTCTGTTATCCCAGCCTGGGCAACAGGCCTTTCTATCCTTCACCAATTCAAGGATTTCCTCTGGTCTCTTATTGATCTCTACTGATGCCCTGAGCAAGAGAAGTCATACTGTTTGGACGCTAAACTTCAAAGGAGCCTAGCTGTGCCTTACAGAATGGGGGCCCTGAGATTCTGTTTCCTTGTGGTAAAAGAGTCATGTTCTGTCAATATTCTCTCGATACTAAGTATTTCTGCAGGAACTTGGCTTTTGGGTTTTTTCCTTGCCATTTTATTAAGAACAAGAGATAATGAAAGAATTTTCAATTCATGTTACCATTAGTGCTAAAACCAATAGTTTGGAAATTATGTCTCAGATACCAAATCAATGTGATTGGCGACCAAATTATACACTTTTTAAATGCCTGTTTAGAATTTTTGTCTGTATTTTGACATGTGAGTTCTTCTTATTACTTCTTTCCACCATATGTATATGTGCATCTGTGTGCATGTGTAGCATTAGAGTAGCCACTTCTTGATTTCCTCAAAGAGAAGATTTCTAACTCCACCTTTCCGTTGCTGTCATGGTTCTCAATTCTAAGTCTACCTTGCAATCAGTCATTCCCCGGAACTGCCTCTAACATGCAAGTCTCTCAGCCTTTTCATCCTGCCTGTGCTCCTCACTTCTGCAGGGTGAGTTTTCAAGCTTTGAGGGAGAAGGACAGAAGAGCAGAAAGCTGCCTTGTGTTCTTTCTATTTCCCTGTTTCCTCATCTCCTCGGGGTGGGGGGGTGGAAAAGCAAGAAAGCTCAGCCTCTGGTTGCACTTTGGAGTTGCTGTTCTCTTTCAGAAGGTGGGTGAAGCAAGTAGTAAGTCAAAAGGGTTTCTTTTTACAATCATAGAAGTATAGAAATAGTGTGGGTTAGAAGGGTACGTAAAAGATCATCCAATTCCAACACCCCCCCGCCCTCACTCCCCCTAAGGGCAAGGACACCTTCCTCTAGATCTGGTTTTTCAAAGCCTTATACAACCTTGCCTTGAACATCTCCACTGCTGCCCTGGGCAACCTGTTCCAGTGCCTCACCACCCTCACAGGAAAAAATTTCTTCCTGATATCTGATCTAAATCTCCCTTCCTTCAGCTTAAAAACATTACACCTCGTCCTACCACTACAGTCCCTGACAAAGAGCCCCTCCGCAGATTTCCTGTAGACACCTTTTCAGTACTAGAAGGTCGCTATAAGGTCCCCCTGGAGCCTTCTCTTCTCTAGGCTAAACAGCCCCAACTCTCTCAGTCTTTCCTCATTTGTAAGGTGCTCCAGCTCTTGTATCATCTTTGAGGTCCTCCTCTGGACTTGCTCAAACAGATCCATGTCCTTCCTGTGCTGAGGTCTCTAGAACTGAACGCAGTACTCCAGGTGAGATCTCACAAGAGTGAAATAGAGGGGAAGGATCACTTCCCTCAGCCTGCTGGTCACATATCTTTTGATGGAGCCCAGGACACAGTTGGCCTTTTGGGCTGCAAGAGCACATTGCCAGCTCCTGTTGAGCTTCTCATCCACCAGCACCCCCAAGTCCTTCTCTTCAAGGCTACTCTCAATCCATTCTCCACGCAGCCTGTATTTGTGCTTGGGATTGCACCACCTGGCACCTGGCCTTGTTGAACATCATGAGGTTTGCAACGGCCCACCTCTCAAGCCTGTCAAGGTTCCTCTGGATGGCATCCTTTCCCTCCAGTGTGTTGGTGAGGCCACACAGCTTGTTTTGTTGGCAAGCTTGCTGAAGGTGCTTACAATCCTACTGCCCATGTCTCCAACAAAGATGTTAAACAACACTGGTCCCAACACTGACACCTGCAGAATGCCACACATCACCAGTGTCCTCTTGGACATAGAGCTATTGACGACAACTCTTTTAAGTGCATCCAACCAGTGCATTTCCTTATCCACCAAGTGGTGCATCCATCAAATCCATGATTCTCCAATTTAGAGTCAAGGCTGTTGTGTAATGCTTTGCACAAGTCTAGGTAAATGATGTCAGTTACTCTTCCCTTATCCTCCAACACTGTAGCCCTATCGTAGAAGGCCACCAAACTTGTCAGGTGTGATTTGCCCTTAGTGAAGCCATGTTGGGTGTCACCAATCACCTCCTCATTTTCATATGCCTCAGCACAGTTTTGAGGAGGATCTTCTCCATCCATGATCTTACCGCGAACAGAGGTGAGACACTGGCCAGCCTGTAAATCCCCAGGTCTTCATTTTTCCTTCTTTTAAAAATGAGAATTATGTTTTTCCTTTTCCAGTCAGTGAGAACTTCACCAGGCTGCCGCAACTTCTCAAGTATGACCAATAGTGGTTTAACAACTTCATCCACCAGTTCCCTCAGGATCCACAGATGCAATTCATCTGGTCCCATGTACTTGTGCATCTTCACATTCCTTAGATGGTGTCACACCTGATCTTCTCCTACAGAGGGCGATTCTTTGTTCTCACAGTCCCTGCCTTTGCCTTCTGTGAACTGGACAGTGTGGTGTGAGCTCTTGCTGGTGAAGAACAAGGCAAAAAAGTCATTGAGTACTTCAGCCTTCTCCATATCCTGGGTAAACAGGTCTTCCATTTCCTTCTGGAGAGGGTCCACATTCTCCATAGTCCTTCTCTTATCACTGATGTACTTATAGAAGCTTTTGTTGCTGCTCCTGATGTCCTTGGCCAGATTTAATTCTATCAGGGCTTTAGCTTTCCTGATGTCATCTGTGGCTGCTTGGGCAATTTCCCTGTATTTCTGTTAGGCTACCTGCCCTTGCTTCCACCCTCTGTAGGCTTCCTTTCCATATTTAAGTTTGTCCAGGAGTTCCTTGTTACAAGTGGCCAACCAGTGAAGTGATGAACCACTGTGGCAGCTGCACCACCAAGTTCTGTCTGTATGCTTCTGCTCCTCCACCAGGCTTTTAGTTTGTACTTGGAGTCCAGATCAACATTTTGACATGATCAGACTCTGCCCACCCAGAAGCAATTTGACACTTTTCTATAATGTAATATATACATTATATTGACTTCAGATTGTTTATTTTCAGATAGCTCTATGTAACATACAAAGACTTCTAGAACTTGAAACCTGAACCTAGAACTGAACCTAATATCTAACTCCTCAGTTTCCAATGACCAGAACTGACCATTTGCTTCCAGTGAGGACAACTGATTATTGGCAGATAAAGCTGATACAAAGCCTGGCAATTAATAGCTGGCAGTGCCTCAGAATTCAGATCCCCCATGAGCTCTCTCTTCCTGCTAAGACTTAAACCCACTCACAGAAGTTAAATGTTTTCCATTATGAGGATGCATTTCAGCCTTTTCATTTCTCAGTCATCAAATCTAATGATGTGTCACTGTTCGAAAATACATCTTCTCTCTATGTGGGCTGCACACTGTTCTTTTGAAAGTCTGTATCTATGCAAACTGCTAAACATTTTAGTGATCTAAGTAACATAGAAACCATCTTGGGACTTATCTGTTGGAGATTTTACAGTTTTGTGTTTTTGAACTCCTAGGTTTGTTGCTCTGGTTCCTTCTCCTCACCACATCAGCCCCCAGAAAATTTCAGTTACACATCCCATGATGCAGAGACCGACTCCACAACCTCCCCACCTTCAACATCCTGCAGGAATGCCTCTAAAGACATACCAGCCAGCAGCAACTCCTTCTTGTCAGCCAAGTAGCCTCCACGTCCAAGGTAAGAATGAAGAATCTTGATCACTGGTGTGAATTATTGGCTTCAAATCAAGTGCCTTAGGGGCCAGCACTGGTATATTTAAGGCTTCTTTCCTTTTGAAAGACTATGGGAAGTCAAGACCCTGCCTTCAGAGTTCCATAAAATTCTTAACTTAGCTAATGGTTATTCATCTTACTATGAAGTAATGGGTTTCTCTTCAGACTGATTTTCAAAGCTGAACTTTGAATAGAGCTGCAAATAATACTGCGTTAGCCTCTCCTTTTGAATTTCTAATGTTATGCTGATTTTTCACATAAAATGTTATCAGGTTTTCAAGAGGTGGAATATTTTTCTCTGTTGCACTTGTGGACCAATGGACCTCTTATTTTCTTAGCATAGGTGTTTCTTATAGCTATGTTTACACTTGCAATGTGTAAACAGCTTCTAGAAGACTTCTCTCTCCTTCTTTGTTCAATCAAGTAAAACTTCTGTACCAAGAAGAAAATTGACAGTAGCTGAAAACAATGCTGGGTTGTTGGCGTGGGGGGTGGTTCTAGTTGGCATGAAGTCTGAATTGTAATTACCTTAACTTTTCAGAAATTTGTTGACAGCAGTCATGCTCTGTCCTCTCAACAGTTTAAATATGTGGTTTGCCATTTTTACATATACAAGGTACATAGCACACTGGACTTCCCTAGGCCTTCAGATTCGTCTTTGTGGTCAGGCTTCCTGAGAATTGTCACAGTAGACATCATAGGAAACATGTCTTGAGAAAACCAAGGCTTCTTTTATTTTCTTCCTCTCACGGATGCAGTCTTCCTAGGCAGAGGGATGAGACAGACACTGAGGCATCTGCTGGAGTTCATGAGTTTGAAGGGGAGAAAGGAAGGTGCCAGTCCTGTTTTGTTCTTACTATGCTAGACCACATGTGAGTAGGATATGAGCGAGATGCTTTTCTTCCAGGAACTGATAATACTGTACGGAATTGATTAGTAGTAGAACATGAAACTTACCAGTTTACGTAGACAGTGATTGTTGGCTTTCTGTATTCTGTGATTAAAATTTCACTAATAATATAGGGCCAGGAGAAGATAGGATGAGATTTATTTATATACTGGTCATTGTCATGTAACATATGCAAAGACATGCTAGAGCAGGTGAAATAAATTCCTAGCATATGGAGCATGAAGGGGTCAGGTTAGGTTCCTGTTTCCATAGTACAATACATTTTACGCAATTCTTTTTTTTGGTGGATATTTGGCAAGAATTCATCTTCCAGAAAGGCATCTAGACATTGAGGTCATCTTCATGCGTGGAACAAAAATTGTCTTTGAGTGCATAGATGTCTTTACCACCCTCTTCCTCTCAGGGTCATGAGAGCTTCAGTAATTGTAGAAGCTGGGATTACAGCCAGATGCTCCAAAATTGAACAGTTTATAAAGAATCCTGACTCCCAGAGACTAAGAGTTTACCTTGGATTAGTTGCTGCTCCACATGGGCTTGTACTGGCTGGTGCAGCCAGCTCTGTATCTGCTTGGCTGTCTTCTCTTTAAAGCAGACAAGCAATGCTACTGTGTTCCCATCTCCCCCATTCACAGACCAAAGAGGGTTTAAAAGGACGAAAGACATGAGTCATTGAAACCATTGTAAGAAGAAGTCCCAGTGGAGACCCTCTTTGCAAATATCATATATGGACTGAAGCTCCATTCCACATCCAAAGTTAGAATAGATAACCTTAAGGGCTTGGACCTTAAACCAAATCTTCGCTTAGTTCCACATTAACATTATTGTGTTTACTTCCTTGTCCTAGGAAAATCTATGTTGAAAATGGAAATTCCTGAGAGGAGTGATCTAATCCTAGATAGCAATTCAAAGTTGCACTTGTAAAGATTTGACTTTTCTGATTTAAAGTGCTGTAGTTGTAGCCACGTCAGCTCAGTCTGTCAATGATGACATTTTTTTCTCAATATGTAGTCTTAAACTTGTCAACTCCATTTAAATTGGCTGTACCGAGGAAGAAAGAGTTTCATTGCCTTAAAGCTTTATGAAGAACTAAACAGATTCCCTTACTGAAAGCCTGAGCATCTTAAAAGCTCATGGAGATCTGAGCACTATCTTTTAGAAAGAAATTATGTAGGAGCTCCAAGATTGACAAGCCTGTCATATCTAATAGCTAGTTGTATTGTGAAACTGCATTTTCTTGGAAGAAAATTGTTTACAATTCAAATTTCAGTATTAGTTCTGAGTGATATTCAGCATCAGACACACAGTAATGTCAGAGAGTGCTTCTTATTGCCTTCAATAATACTATACAATAGACTAAATATTCCCTTTACTTCCTTTTGTGAAATTCTCAATTTCCTTTTCTGCATGGGGTGTTTGGAAGTGGTGATGTTAGACAACTTGCTGAGCTGCGGAAACAAAGTGCATCCATTCCTTTCATTAGACTGTAGTATCTTTTATTGGATTACTATAGACAGTAAATCTGAAACTGTCCTGAACTGGAGACTGGAGTGACAACTTCCGAACTTGACACCTTTGCACCCCTTTTGTGCTATGCGTTTGTAGACAGAATAGAAGACAATACAGGTCTTGGAAATCTGTAGCAATTGTCCCAGGACTTGTATTGTGCTGGCAAGTCTTTTCAACCAAGAACAACTACATGGACCTCAGCAGAGATACAGACTGCAAGACTAAGGCATTGTTCAGAGGCAAGTCAGTAGAGATGCATGAGGTGGGAAAAAAAAAGAATAGCAGTAGAAACTCCTTTCTTCACAGTGAGGAAGTCTATTGTACTTGTGGTATAGAGTGAGATAAAGCTCTTTTAGGCACGAACATAGCTTTTGGATTTTGCTTCTGATATTGTGAGCATTTTTGCACTTTAAAACTTTGCCTGTAACTCATGTCGTATGTGTTTGTGAGTTACATTGTGGACCAATGCTGGCTGAATGGTGAAGAAAATAGAAATGACATGCAAAATATTCAGAAATAAAAAAAGGTTGCTATTTAAAAAAAAGTTAGCTTATATGAGTTAGCAATACTAGCGTATCTATACGGGCAGCTCTACTAGTAAGGGTTATCTTTTAATTACAAATAATCAGATTTAAATAAATAGAAATGTTTCTAGTGTTTCACATTTGCAAGTAAGTCTGACAGTACAATATATGACTCATATCTCTGTCTTTTTATCCCCTGTCTTTTTGTGTTGTTCTTCACACTCAGGTGGTACCAAATGATTATCTGATGCTTGTGTAATTCACATACTGGACACTGTAGAAATACACTGCAGAGCAACACTGTTTTGAAGCAGTTCAGGCCAAAGACAATTGGATTTTTTACATACAATAGCAGTAACTACTCACCCACGTGTATATTTCTTAGTCACAGTTATAATGATTTTCTTGCAAAAATATTCTCTCTTTGTGGTGCCAGGCAGAGAGCTGACTAAGGATGAAGTCAATGTCTCTCATAAGCCCTAATACCAAGTTAGGAAACTTTGCTGTATCGTGTTTTGGCTCCAATTCAAAAACCTCTACACTATGACCTGATGAACTGCAGATGTGGACAAAGATATTTAGAATAGTGCTTATGAACTAAGGGGAATAGAGTTATGTATGCATTATTCTGCTCTTTCCAGTTTATGGCTCTCCATTTTATAAGATGGATATTTATGACACTGAATCATGAGAAGAACATATATCTAGGAAAGCTGAATTATTTTCTGTGCTCTGTTCCCATGTTAAAAAAATTATATAGCGGGGTTATCAGTTAATGAAAGTGCTTTCTGCACTTCCCTGGTTCTTTATGCAATGTAGTGATTAACATACCAAAGCGTCAAAGCTTGTAAACTTTGGTAAACAATATTCTTTTGCTTAAGTAGAGAATGAGCAAACACAGAGGACATGACTCAGAATAGCTCAGCCCCAAGGTAAGTATTTTTTCTGCCAGACTTCAGCTAGCAATACTGCCAGATTGTTCTGCATCAGGAACAGGATGCTGCGAGTAAGTAACGAATAGAGAACGAGCACAGAGCAATGTGAAAGGACATCTCAGCATGTGTCTTCAAGGGTCTTGCCAGCTGGCTCAGATGACTATAGGTTTAAATGGTTGTTTCTGGTAGCTAGTCTGACCGAACAGTACGTTTTCACAGTGTGTTGAGGGAAAAGTAGATTTAAAAAGTTTTTTCTGAAGGAGGCAAAAACTGTTAATAGCTATGTAGCTTCTACGTCAAGTTTTGGATGGCTATTAGTTTTTTTTTCCATTTCATTTATTTTACAAGAGTTAATTCTTAAATGTCAGGACTAAACATTTAAGGATTGTCAGGTTGTAAATTCCTGACGTTCTTTGCAGTCTGACTCAGCATAGTTGCAGTTAAACTTTAAAAGAAAATAAAGACTGAAACAATTGTCTTACAGATAGAACCGTGAAGTGCTTGCAGTCCCTGCAAAAGACAAAGAAATCTACGAGTGCTCAGCCTCTCTAGAGTGAGACCAGAGTCTACAAATTGTGCTTGTTGTGGAAGATGAACTGTGCTTCCCCTTTTTATTTTTCTTTTTTTTTTCTTCTTTTTTTTTCCTTCTTTTATATGAACTCAAGATTCTCGCACAAGTTTTCAGACACGACACTAACTATTGTGTCAGTGTTCTTTAGTGTAACTGTTTGCTGATCTAAACTCTTGTTATGTATGTGTAAATTAGGCATTAATTTCATTCAGTGTACACAGAATTGTCTTGCAAGACTACTAAATAAAATGTAGAGACTTTCCGTCATCATTGTTTCCTAGACCTCCCCATAAGCATCCTTCTGTGTTCTGGGCGCGGGTTCTGACTGTCTTTTCCTGTCCATAGTCCTGGCCTATTCCAGTGCTTTTAAATACTGAGTTTTCTGTTTCAATTCAAGCATATTTTATGTGTGCTAGCATTCGTAGGTTTCCGCATGGAGAGCACAGAAATTAGCCTCAAAGGAAAAATAATTAGAACCATAAAATTCCTATATGATGCATCCTTCCTCCCACTTGGTAGAAAACAAGTTATATGACATAAAGTGATGCAGCATGTTTTCCACTGCATCCTTCTTTCTCCATCCCTGTTATTTATGAAATGCCTTATCTGCACATAAATACTCAGTGCAGCTTTAGCAAACAATAGTCCCATTTGCACAGTTTTATAGGAAACGTAATGGAAATACTGCTATATCCTAGCCACAATCCAGAAAAAGTTTGCCAAGTGCCTGATGTTTATAACATGTTTCTAAGCATAGACTGTCCCTGTAAAGGGATTTGATGTTGGAAGGTTTGTTTAGATTGCGATGTGGAACTGCACCAATATGATTTTTTTATTTTTAAAATAGTTTTTATTTGTAAGTCCAAACTAGATGCCCCATGTGAGGCATTTCTAATTAACAGTAATGAATGAATAGGCCAATAGTCATGTTCAGGTGTCATATAATACACAAGATATTTAGACATGTCTTTTTTAGATATCAGTATCTGTGATTCCAAGGTGGTGATTCCATGTTTCATGCTTCCCATAAAAGGATTGCCTCTGCTTTTAATCTCCTGTTGTCTAGGATATCCCCGTGATCCTTTCTGAACTGTTGAATGGTACATAAGGGCCTTTTGTCACGTGCTGCTCACCCAAACATCTCATTACTTTTGGGAGGGAGCTTTTAATCCTGTCAACTAATTTGCTTTCTACTCATGGTTTGTTACTGCTCATGGGCATCAGTAGATTCCAGGCATGAAAGCTGAAGGTTTGGTGTAAATGTTCTTTCCTAAATACACAGTGTGGATATACTGAGGCTAGTTGCTGTACCCATGGAAGGGTGAACCTAAGCTTGCTTGTCCCTGTAATTATCCAGATTAGGTTTCCTTATTCCCTCTTAGTACAAAGTGCTCTTTAAAGTAGAATCTATGAACAGTTATGATCACTGAGAGGAACAGGGATCTTCCTTTTTTATAATATGTAAAAAAACAATAAACAGATTCCTAAGGAGAGGAGAGTGATTGAAGTTCTTGGATCGTAAGCCAGTATCTGCAGTATGGAGTTTGTATACAGAAGATGCATTAAAAAATGGGTTTCAATCCTTATATTCTGGGGTTTTTTTCCCCCTTTTTTCCCCGATGTTGTTGTTTTAAAGGCTTAGGAAAGGTTTTGTTGTTGTTTCTTTTTATTTACCTTCCTACACTAGAAGGAAATTCGGCAGGAAGGGCTTTGCCGTATGGATATTGGTTAACTAGACTGGCTAGAAGAGGCAGCCCTGCACATCAGCCTTTTCTATTGACAGTAATGTCTCTGGAACAAACTTGAGACAGAGGAAAACCCTTAAGATGCTTTCTGAGGTAGGGGGTCATTTTCTTGACAGTAGCTTTTTTGGTATGACTTACCACAACATATTCATCATCAAAAGAATAGCACACTGGCCCTTAGGAAGTAAGCTGTTCTCTAATAAAATCTTCAGAACCTGTATGATTCATGGCCTCTTTTTGGACAGTCAAGGCCTGCTATTTTTATGTAAAACTTGGAGGTTATGCACTGTGGTTTTCCATTTTTTCTATTGTGCATGGAAAGAGAGTGGTGAGAACAAGGAGCCGCAGCACTGGCGGAGAGGAACCTGAGACAGCTTTTCTATAAAGGACAAATATACATATATTGTAATACTGAACTTATAATGGCTTTATTTTGGACATATACTCTAAGAATGTATTATAGAAACAGAAATAAATGCACACCACAGTCTTTAACCTAAAAGAGCCATCCTTCAGACTCTGAGGAAAAATCTCCAAAATACAGACTTAGCAATTTTTTGAGAAAAAAATATCTTGCTTCCATAAGAAAAATCTGCAGGCCAACTTACTGCAGAACATCTGTCTGTGCCTTTTACATTGCATTTGTGTCCCTGTTTACCAGGAAGCTTGATCTTGGTTATATAAATATATATGTTGGCATGGACTTGAATGTGAATTTACCCAATGCTTATATGCCTCTTGCAAATACCACTTGAGGAGCAAAAAACAACTTAAAATCCAAAAACATTGGTGGAGATCTTTTATGTCACGTGGCATAATGATCTTGGTTCTCTTCCATGTAGACTCATTGCTGCTGACAAGTGGGTAAGACTCTCATCCTGTTCTTAGAAACAGCAGACCCCAGAGATCATCAGATAGCAGACCTTTTGAGTCTTATATGCATGTACCCATTATCAACCATCTGTGATGGCGTCAGTAATAGACCCTCAGATTTTATTCAGACCTTACTTGAATAATCTTCCTTTGTTTTGAATTAAGCATTTTCTTAGATTTTTCATGCAGGAGTTCAGTGTGAAATATGGATGGTGCCAGTTCAGACAGCAGGATGGCAAAGCAAAGGGAGAAATTTGCTGAAAAATTTTAACTTCTAGCCAGTCAGTGCCTCTCATAATTCATGCTGGAATCAGGATGTCCATGAAGCAGATTGTGTTTGGAATTAGTAGCAACTGGAGGAAGTCTTAAGAAGCTTCATGTCACAGCTACTTTATTGGTAGAAAATAATTTAAGCCCTAATGCTACTGCAGTTGAGGAATTTATCATACTTGTAGCCACTGTTCCACATGCTATCTCTTGTGTCTCTGTCCAGGTCTTTTACTGACCACTTTCTTCTCCTTGTAGGTTTTTATGGACAGCTTCAGACTTTCTGCCCTCCACATTATGCTGACAATCAGAAGAATGTACAACATGGTGTTTCTTGCAGTATGGTTCCTCCTTTTGAAGACTGCTTAGTTCCCACATCAGCAGGCCAGCCAGGTGTTGGCCTTTTCCATCGATCTTTTACAGCTCATTCTGGTATTACAGGTAAATGACAGCTGGGCGCTTTGTGGATGGTTGTGTACGGTTTGTGGACTTCGACAGATCTGCTTGAGCTGTGTGTGTGACTGGGACCTGTCATGACAGACTCTTCCCAAAGAGGAGATGGTTTTCAGACCTTTATGGAGTGTTTGGCATTGGGAACTAGTCATCATGGGTCACAGTAACGTGTGGTGTGTGCAGACTGCCCACTGTTGAGGACTTCTCCAGGTCCTATCCTCTGGCTGTCAGACAGTCCCTAGCTCATGTATTTGCTTTGATATGCAGTCCATTGAGCCCTGTGTGATATTTGCATAGCCACTCCACCCTGCTGTAAGTATTGTAGCAGGGACCTGAGATGATTCAAACCATTGATTTTTCTTTATGCGTGTTTGATTTTCCTTAGTCTTGAATTTTATTTATTCACATTTCTATGACAAGAACTGCCTGGGTGCATACCTTTTTGTGCACACTTGACCTAGTCTGTGCCTAGCTGAGAAGGAGATAAGGGGCTTGCATGCTGCTTTGGAAGGGAAGAAGTTACCTCTGTGCAGAGGATCAGCACAAGAGAGTGAGCCTAATTTTAGGGTCTAAGCGCAGCGGATGCCCAAGTCTTTTATTGTCCTTCTGCATAGAATGATTACACTTAACATTTGTTGTGCTTCAAAATCTCTTAATCCTTTAGTAGTACGTTAAAAAGCCAATGCACCTGTAACTTCCAAGAGGCATCTCACAGTATGAAAAAACATAATCCAAAAGGTGGGGGTTTTTCTGCAGTTACTCTTATGCTTGCTGCTATCACTTGTAGAAGTTAGTAATTTCTGTGCTGGGATCTGCTTTACAGTGAATGAGTTCTACAATATTTTATTGCGTCTTATCGTATGTTGGGTATGATGAAATTCAGTAAGCAAGCATGAAGCTTACTTTTAGGATAATCACAATTTTAGTACCCATTAAATGGGCAAGTGTTAGTTGTGATTAAATACATGGTACTTCAGACTTGATTCTGGCAGCACTGAAATTCCTTCCATGGTAAGCAGTGAGTTTTGTACTTACTAATTTCGTGTATATGTTGAGTTGTCTGTTTTGTTAGTCTGATTGGTTTAAAGCTATTTCCAGTTCTCTGCATAAGTATAAGGACGTTCTCCATGTTACAGTTATCCTAGTTAATTAATTATTTTTGGTTTTTTTCCAGTTTATGACTTTCCAGCAGGGTCCACGGGTATCTTTGGTGATTCAACTCGCAGCATGCCAGAGGATAGTAGTTTCCTACAAGTAAATGCAGTGGATCATTGCTCTAGCCAGCTTTCTTCTGTCTACACTGAAGGTTAAATAATATAAAACTTGATTTCATTTCATCTTGCCCTTCTGATGTTTCTCTACAAAGTTTTTCTCTCCGTGGAACTGTCATGTATGTATGGGGATATAGGATAATATACATACATAATGGAGAGGAAAAAGCAATCACTGAGCATTTATCGTGTAATCAAGCTGTCGACTAAGAAAGAGAATGTTTGGAGAAAACAGGCTTTGCCAAAACCTTAGCAGTTGTTTCTTTTCCTTCTATCTGTGGCACAGCAAGTCTACTTTTTTTTTCCTTTTTAATGTCTCAAAGGGAATTTGCAGACTGAATAAGAAAACTTTTTGACTGTAATCCTTTCAAGCTGAATGGGTGGATTTACTCAAGAACAAAGATTTAGAAAACTCCTTAAAAAAAAAAATCAAAACAGGAAAAGAAGTAAATCCAGAGCATACTACAAACGTTTCAAGGCACACAGCTTTTTGCACAACCTATTTGAATGTGATGCTTCCAAAGTTAAATACGCACCAGCATCAAAAAGGGAGAGATTAGACATATATCCTGGCACTACCAATGAGAGACAGCAGTGTGGCTACTTTTTGGAGCCAAAGACTGTTGGTACTGAATTTCACACAGGTTTAGGTTTAGATGTCTTTCCTTGCCTCTGTATTTTAAGCAATATAATATGGCCATTGCTATTTTTCCAATATTCCTTCCAATTCAATACTTTATGCAAAGGATAAGAAGGGTTAAATGCACTACATGAGAAGGTACATGTCTATATTTAGCAGAGCTGCTAGATAAAAATAAATATGTTTTAACTTTCTGTTGATTTTTAATTATATTGTAGAGCTTTATTGCTGTATATGCTGTAGTACTCTGTAAGAAGGTTTATAATACCCTGTAGAAAAGATATTCTTCCCTAAATTCCACAGATTTTTTTTTTTAAAGCAATCTGTACTAAATTTTTGTTGCCCTAGAATTTTTCATTTCCATAACACATTTTCAGGAAGAAGAGCTTCTTTTATTTTTATTATGTTCTCTCTGGTTATTTATAGATGTAAAACTGAACTGTTTTGGTGGTCTTGATTTTTCTGCTCAATGTCAGTCTCTGTCCTTGAATTTAGTCCAAGATGCAAGCAAATAAGGTTGTCCTTCATGAAAGCTAGAAGTGTGAGTTAGAAAAAATATTTTTTCAGTGGAGTTGTGGCATCACTGTGATCCTACATACCTTGTGAGCAACTCTTACATTATGTAAGACTGAGCTTTTAGGTTATTAATCCCTGCTCATTAATTTTGTGGACTTCTTACTGTGTACTATGCATCTTTAATATTCTTATGACCTGATTTAATGAGGACAAAAATCCAGAATTCATTCTTACAGGCTAGACCGTAACTATGCTCCTGAAATCACTCATCTAGAAAGATGAATTAAAAAAATGTTTATGCAGACATTTTCTTATCCTGAGAAGCTTTTGAGAATTGTTGAGTACAGTTTGGGTCAAATTCATAAGTTAATTTGCCATTATGTTGCACAGATGAATTTATGCCCAGATATTTATAAACATTGGCAATCTTTTGAGCTTTATATTCATGAAGTGTATTCTTATATACAGGCATATGTGCTTATATATTAATGGAGAGATTTTCATCCAATAAATGCAAGGTATATATGGATAAACCATGCAACTAAATTATGTACAATAAGAACTAATATGGCTTAAATACAAATAATTCTGTTCTAAATTTTTCCCCCTTTTATTCTGCTTCCCACATCACAAGTGAATGAATATGTCCCTCTGCTTCAGCTTGCAACAGGAGGTCATTGTTACTATATGTGGTTTGCATTGGGTTAAATGGCATCAGGTCTCCCTACACAGCTGTACATGCACAGGCAAAAAGACAGTCCTTTTTGTATTAGTGTATGACCTGGCCTAGTGCATTGACAGTGAGTTTTGCTTTTTAATGAAGCTTTCATTTTGTGCTACTTTACAGCCCTTTTTGTGGTCACTGCACATACATAATTTGATTTAGCAGAAGTAATTAGGCACACCTGAACACCTCAGTTTAAGATGTATAGGACTATGTTTTGTTCCACCGAAGTCAGTAAGGGCAGGATCAGGCCCAGTGTGTACTTGTGCATATCTATGTACATAAATATTTTTTTATTTATAAATCCTTGAAGGTTGTTCTAACCACACGGTTGTCCAGAATTTGTCAGTTGCTGTGTACAAAACTGAAATACCACTGCTGACTTCAGATCTGTACCACCTTGACTTTTAGATCTTTTGAAGTACTTTTTTCTGGTTATCTGAATATACAAGCCATCCAGTAGAGAGGAGGCTTATACAGCATGAAAGAGCCCGACCAAAGCAGAAGTGGGAAGACAGAATTATAAAAAGAGTATCCATAATTTGGGAGTTCATCAGGTACGTTTCAAAAAGGAAACTTTTGCAAGTCATTGATTCTTTCATATATATATATTTAATATATATATATTTACAGCTTTCTATGAGCCTTATTCTTAAAAAGAAGGCGCTGAAGTACAGTGATATTAAACACATGAGAGTGGGTACCAGTCTATACAAAGATATGCCTGTGTTTACTTCTGTATCAAAGATGAAGAGAATTCTTCATGATTATTTCATTATTCTCTTTGGAGCCAGACTGATTTAGGGGATCAGCTTATGTCACTGAAGGCAACTGCATAAAAAAGAACTGTTTTATCTCATGTAGTTTTGATATTTAAATAGGGAATCATGTTTATCACATTACAATGAAAAATGGTGCTTGTGAAATTACATAGCATAATGCCAGTTACTGACTTATATGCAAATACCTGTGCCTCGTGATTTTTGTGTTGTTTTTCTACTTGCTGGAGTGTTAACTTTCTAAAGGGATTCATATCTAAGAGATGAAGTTGTTTTAGGCTATGGACATTAAACAATATTCTAATGAAATTATTTACAATCATTCTTTTGTACAATTATTTTGTTTTCAGACTCAAATGGTCTATTTTTATCTGCATTGCAAATGGGTCTACACTGGAGTTTAAGTTACAGGTTCACAGTGCATGTGTACATGTGTGAGTATATGTAAGTGCACGTGTTCATTTGGATCTCCCTATATATATACACATACACACACATACGTATAGGCATTAATGGTTTACTAATACTGAATGCTGAAGTATTGCAGGGCTAAGGCCATCTGTCACATTATATTTTGGTTTCAGCTTTCTTTGAAGAGGTGTGAACGAGTATAAAAATTACATTTTTACATTTAACCTCTTTTCCCTGTGTAATTTTATAGCAGATTTTTAAGCAGCACTTTTTTGTTGTTTGTGTGAAATTTTGTTCAGGGTTATTGTTTCCTAGGAACAGATAAAGCAAAAGAAAAAGACCACAATTTAGAACTAGCCAGGTGGGGTTTAATTTAAGAAAAAAAAATAATCCCTTTATTCTATACATAAAGCAGCATCTTCTGTAATATTTTTTACACAAAGCACTTTGTTGAGGAAAGAAAGTGGGAATGTTTTTCCAGAACCTTACGGAGTATTCTGTGAATTTATGCATGCTTACACATACAGATATGAACTCCATTTGCCATACTGTATATCTGGCTGATATTTGTTCTGAAGACATATTTATTGCATACCATGAAGAATAAATTTTCAAAATAATTAGTTACACTTTTTTCACTATTAGTGTGTAGAATTCTGTGATATATTACAGTTATCTTTCATATAATCTTAAGTTATTTTTGTCCTGTTTCATAAAATTCTTTTTTATGTAAAAGGTAAAACTGAAAACTGTATTTGTATAGTACAAAATAAAACTGGAAGATTATAACTCAGTGACATGACCAGTACAACATCTTACTGTGAGATGTCTTTAAAGAATGCTGTTCCAGACATTATTCTTCAACATAAAACTACTTGTATTTGTATGTATTGGTATAATTAGAAACAGAAGTAGAAAAAATATTTCAGAGATTTTTCTAAAAAACGTGTGGGTCAGAGTTTTAAGTCTGGATTTAATTATTTTTATAGAGAGGCTAGGAATTTGTAGAAATAAAAGAATGCCTCAGTGTGTGTTTGCACCCTGGGTGAAGGCGCAAATAAAAGAAGAATATCTACTTACATTTTTGTGCCGTGATAATTTTTATTGGTTTCCTTGTTCATGTGGTTCTACAATACAACCTGTAAAAATATTTCTCTATCTGATTATTGTTTTCTGTCATATTCAAGCAATAAAGGTATTATTTCAGGGTATTTAATGTAAGAAAAAAAAAGTGTATATTTTTATTGTGCACTAGGGCAAAATGCTAACAAAAGATGGACACAGAAGTTGATGCATGCTTATGTCCATCCATATTGTCCAAAACGCATCCTAAGAATCCAGCATGGTTAGGAAATAAGATACCTTTTATCACAGCAAATTAGACTAGAAGCCTAAGAACAAAATACAAACTAATAAATTATTTTAGTGCAAAAAAAGTCTTGTTATGTGTTTGCAAAGAAGCTTTTGAAAATAATTGTCCAAGCTCATTTTACTATGAAATTATTGGCAAGGTGGGCTGAGTTAATCATGAGCAGAACAAAAGCTAGTAAGTTCAAATTCACTGACTGGTGTACATATGAGCTTAGTAGAGCTTTACTAAAAATGAACTTCACTTGCTGTATTTTTATTTATAGTGCATCTTAATGTAGGCAACGTGCCTCATTGTTTAGCAAATACTGTTAGTGAATCCAGTGAGCCACCAAGAAGACCTGAGAGTTGCTGAATTCAAGTGGCTCAGAATTCAGTTTTACTTTCTCATGGAGAGCCCTTAAAATGAGAAGTATGCAAGTTGTCTATGCAACGGTAGTAACACGGCTTGAAGTACCTCAAAGCAATGTGCTTTTCTCTGTGTGTCTGAGCTAGGTCAGTTTTTCATGATGTCCTGCAAAGCCTCCTGTAGGAAAACAGTGAATTGTAGTAAAGAAATCATGTAACAGCAATATTCCTCCAGAGGACATAATTTCTGATTGAAGCTGCCTGAACTTTTTGTTCTGTAAGGTATTACTGTTTGTTTGTTTCCTATTTCAGAACAATTTCTCATGAGATAGAAAATGGGGAAGAAGGGGCGGTGGTGGTGATTACTATTTTGTTGCTTTTATATCGCTATAGGAGTTTTCCCATGTATCTGTGCCAGAGCCACGGTATATTACTCACCTCATTTTTTTTTTGTTCCACTCTTACTGAAAGAGATAGCTGTATAGGAGTTGGTATAAACTGTATTCTTCTATTCTGAATATGAATCTATTTATAATCACTGCTCCTAATTATAAAATACTTTATAATAGACTGACTTTGTCTGGAAATACAGATATGCATTTTCCTAGGGCATGATGCTCAGGAAAATGCTTCTTTACATTCAGACTTGCTGTTTCCTACCTTGGATCATTTTATCACCCCAAGTAACATCAAATGCATTTTGAATTTTAAACTCTGTAAAGAACTGTAAATAAATCTCAAGAAGCAGCTTTAAAAAGCCTCTCCGTAGTGGTCTCAAAGTGGGCGATTTCTTTGTGACTGTATATACTCATTCACTGCAATGTATAGCTTTAGGAAACAGAATCGTAAAATTAATACTACAGATCAAAAAATGTTAGCTTTTTAAGATTGCTCTGTCTCCTTCCAAAATGTCATATACCTTCCTTGGAACTATAATGTTTTCATTTGAAAGCTAAGTATGAAAAATCATTCTACCACATCTTCCCATGCCATTTATAGATTTACGACCGAAGTAAACTTAGCCAGCAGTCAATGCCATTAATGATTCACAAATAAGATGGGCTAGTTCAGTGAGCTGTAACAAAGAATGCCTTTCTATGTGTCTAGTTAAAAGTTCCAACATACCTTTGTTATAACTAGGTAATGCAAACCTCATGCATGGTTGAAACTGGGTACACAGGATAAAGCATTACAAGTGCATCTAGGTAGACGGAAGTAAATGTAACCATTTCCTGAGTATCATGCGTTTTTGCCTTTTGACCAAATCAATGAGTACACTACAGGCTTGGCTATGTGTGTAAATTATCATTCTTCAGCTATTCCAGGAATGGACACAGTGTGGTCGGTTAAGCTCGTGAAAACCAGGGTGTCCTGACCTCCACAGAACCTGAAAATTCTCAGAAAATTCCAGCATGAATCTGTTGGAAAAACAGAAAACAAAGTTTTTGCTAGAACTGTGGCTGACATAATCACAATAATAAGACTGGCAGCATAGTGATTTTACTTGTTAACACACCACTTTGCATAGCACAGGGCTGTAGTTATGCTGTATCTGTCTTTGGTTGGAGGAAGAGGAAAGAAACTTACTTTAATGGAATTTAAATTATTAGTGCCTGAGTGATGATCCAAGGTGAAAATTAAAGCAGTTAAACTGGACCAACTTATCTATCAAGGAAATAGTAAGAAATAATGTTAGATGGCATCATTATTGCACTAAACTTTTGTTCATGATCAATTTGACTTACACAATGAGGCATCAAAATATTTCTACGAAATGGGGATTTTTTCCCCTGGAAGCTTAAAGTCTGTGGAAGCTGCATTCTGTCATATACAATTTTTTTCAATTATTTAAAAGGCAAGGAAAGAATGCTGTGTAAAAGTTGTCTAGTTTCAATATCAATGTTTTCTTTTTTGACTTTGTGAATACAGTCCACGAAAGCATTAAATATGGTAACAATTTTGTGATCTGGATGCATATTGATTAGAAACAGTATTAAAATTATTAAACTAATTTTAGGGAACCTGCTGAAATAGAATTTGCATGATACCAGTAATGTCTATCATAATTACTCAAACCAAAGCTTAACCAACATTTGCAGTAAGGTGTGGTTAACTAATGGAGATGCCACTTAAAGGCTGAACCAGAAGAAAAAGAGTGACACTCAAATTCACCATGGTACTCATTGCTACAATTTTTCTATTACTTGCTGTTGTGTGTCTGGATTACTCAAGAGCCCTGTTTCACTGTAGGGTTGGTAGATGTAGAATTTGTGCTTACAGTTGTGTTTTTCAGCTTTGTTGGACTTCTTCCTGGAAACCACAGGCTAATACATTGCTGAGCAAACTTACGTTGAGTAAAGATGGGAACGGTTGTTTGTTTTTAGCTAAAAGGGACTTTTAGTGGCTTCATTGCATTTACTTTATACTTTCTTCTTTGATCCCTAACCCCAATGTGACAGTCCGTGAAGTTGTGCTCAGTGGCTCAAAGAACAAAAATAATTGAGCCACTGTTCCTCATTTTACTGTCACATCACTGTGTGACCTTCAACAGGACATATGACATACAGGAACAACTGGAAGCCAGACTGCTTGGTCTGATCATTTTTTCATGCTTTTCTGATGGAGTTGTTACTTCCGCTGTATTAGTTATGGCCTCATGCAAGACTATTGTTGAAGTAATTACACTCAATGAAGGCTGTTAGCAGAAAAACATAGGCCTTAGGGGAAATTAGGGCTAAAAGTGATCTTCACATTCCTTTGAACCAAGGGATTGGTGGTGGTGGTGGGCCTGCTGGTCATGCAGATGGCAGGACTGTGATGGCAAAAGTTTTGCTAAAGCAACTGGAAACTAGTGTGGCCCAGGGCTGACCACAGTCTGTGCATCTCCCAGACATGCTCTCTGTACAGTTCATTGGCTTTGGTGACTGTGCCACCCGAGAATCCCACCACAGAAAGGAAGGCGACCCACTGGGTTTTACAACGGACTTGAGACTTTCATGGTTAATGAGCAAAGCCAAAACTGCTGGATGTAACTGACTACCTGTACTAGGGATAAGCTGAAGGTGAAGCCTGGTATCTGGTTTAGCCAAATGAACACAACAGATTGCATCAAAGGGATTCCACAGGACGATTTGACATGTATCATTATTAGTGCTATTTATTTGTATTTAATGACTTTCAGATATTCTTTTATGCTAAAATCAGTATCAAGAAAGGAAAGTGAAAAAGCTTTTCCTGTAATATCTTGTCTGTAATTCAGAAAATCTTCCTGACAAAGTACACTAAATATTTGACTCATTTTGAGGCTGCCCAAAGGTGAATGAGGGTAAATTTACCCTCTCTGCTTGCAGAAAAAGAAAAGTAGGGTAACTGATGCTGCCTTAAGTTATATGTTCTGCCTGAGAATCATACTCAAGTCTAAATTTTGGGTAAAGTTTGGGTTTAACCTGAAAGTAAAAAGAAATCACTGACATGTTCAGGCGCATTTTGCCAGTGTGCTCAAAACATACAACAACTAAGTCACCTGAAGGCAAACATGGAATTGTGGAATCAAATTTAGACTGCTGTTAGAAAACCCCAAACACAGTGAGCACTGTTATGCTACTCTTCCCAAGATCCACTTGGAAACAGTGGTTCTGTGAATGGAAATACTACATGTCTTTGCTTGCTTCATATGTGAATTGTGTTCTAATGTGTTATAGGATGCAACATTGCTCTGGTGAGAATGAAGTCAATTGTAAACACACATGTCTTTAAAGAAATAAAGGGCAAAGGCAATGATAGATACATAACCTGTTTTTTTGCTTGAAAACAGTAACAATTAGAGTCCTAATTTTGTTTCAATTGCAAACAGAAGTATCATAGCAAGCTAGTGGTAGCAGGGAACTAATCATGGGCAATTGAAACTAATTTTAAATGTTGATTCAAGACCCTCGCAGGCACATTTTTTTCCGGAAAAATTGGTGAAGGAAAGAATAAAAAAGTCATAGTACAATATACATATAAACTATGTGAGTGCAGAGACACAGGAAGGACATGCAGGAATTGACAAAAGCTTTTTCCTTTCAAAGCTCTTGAGACTCTTTCAAGAAAAAAAAAAAAAAGAAGAAAAAGTAATTACCTTCATTTGGAGTTGTAGGTGCCAGTAACATTTATAATACCATCAATTACATAGTTTCAGTCCAGGTCAAACTATTGCTAACATCACGAAAAGCAGAAACTACTACTTATTGGAAGATGTAGTTTGTTTATAATCTGGGAGACCTGCTGGTGATGGTTTGTTGCCTTCTAATCTTACCAAACTATACCACACATTCACTGTTCCCTCTTCCTTTTTTTTTTTCCCCATCTCTATTCTTATTTTCCTGGGGTTTTTTTGAGAGAAATGATACCAGATATCATTCTACCTTGGTATTTCCATGGCAGTTACTGAATATCCGGAGATTCACTGTCAAGTTTACTCTACACGGGAAGTAGCAAAAATCCCCCCCTGAAATCTGAAAGAAAATCTTTCATCCTCTCTCCCAGTTTTTCTGCTGACATGGGGAATAATAGTACAGTCTATAGAAGTGTGACAGTGAAATGTTAGATTCAACTCAGGCCCGATTTGCACTGAAGTGAATGAAGAGTGGTTCTGCTAAAGTGTATAAAGTAAGAGCATGTTTTGAGCATAACTACCAAATCAGGCCCATTAGGTATCAAAAATACTCATCTAAATTTCATATACTTGTGTTTTGATGGAAAGAAGAGAAAAAGTGAGTAATGTATTTGTTTGCTTCTGAAGGGTCCTCCTTGCTAGACTATATGTGGGTCTCTAAAATGTTGGAATTAATCCTATAGCCTTACTTCATCCTGCAGACATCTAACAAAGGCAGCGTTCTTGAATGTTGAGTTTCAACTCATTATCAGAAGTGAGTGAGATAAAAAGGGAACAATGAGCACATGACATGATGCTGTGTACATATTATACATCTAGGATAATGTAAGTTTTCTGTACCACAACATTTCATGAGGTCCTGAAACAGGCTCTTAATTTTCAGCAAAGGTGATGAACTTGGTGAAAAATGGCAGCTAATAAATATCTTGGAACTATGCAACCCATTTGTACATCATTTAACTTGCGTAGGGCTATATTTCACATGCAAGATTGGGAGATCCTTTGATTCGCTGAGCCTCCTTACATCCTCCAGTAATTAATCCTGGAAATTGTGCCTTGGAATTCCAAACATGTTTCTTTGCGCAGTGACAAAATGTAATGGGGTACAAGGGCAAAAAAAGATACCAGAACACGCTTTTCCAAGAGGTCACATTCTTAATGAATTCTCTGCATAGCATAAATGTGATGGACCCTGAAAATATATGCATGCCATGCCTTGAAAAAAAAAAAATGAAAACCAGAATCAATTTGTGCTCCTGAGCTTGAGAGCAAAGAGGACTCCCATTTGTGGGTCTGTGTTTATTAAGTAAGAATACAGTGGAAAGACACGTTGTCCAGATTATCTTCTGGACTCAGTCCCTTAATACAAGGTCATCACCATCAAACTGCTCTAAAAACAACAAAGCCATCTTTTAGGAGCTGCTCATTTTACTACAAGGTTAGAAGCTAAGGAAAATTCAAGGGAAGTTGGTGAGCATATCAACTACTTTTCAGTGAAGGTAAATAAGTTCTGTTATGGCATAACATGATGAAACCTGCTGCCTAAAATGCGGAAGTCAAGTGAAACAACCTTGAGGCTTTATCCCCTCCATCTGGCTGCAGCAACAGGAGAGCACTGATAAAAGCAAAAGCCAGGTTCTGCCTAGGCTTTACATTTGCTGAGGAGGGATCCAGGCCCTGTATCTGTCTGTTCCCTTACGGTTGCATGCTTCTAGAATATTCTTAGGAATGCCAGAAGAAGTCTCATTGTGCCTTTTTGAATTCCAGGGGCTACTACTCTTTGTTCTGTAAAACAATTTAAAAAGCATCCACAACAAAGAGAAAAAAAGCACCCTCTGAGCCAATATTTGCCACCAGGTTACTTCAATACCATCCTGAAAACAAAAAGTGAAATAAGCAACAGGCATGTTTCCAGCAGCAGATTGACTGCAAGCGTTTGTTTGTTCTCCCATCCAAGGGATTTTATTACTTTATATAAAAACAAGAAAAAAGATGTACACATCAGAAGAACAGCAAATAAGGTCCCTATCTGTTTCAGAGCAACAGATCTGGTAACACACGTGGCAGTTGCACAAGACATGTGAAAATATCTAATTTTTTTTTAAATCCAGTCTTTAGCCAAACCAAATAACCTTGCTGAGTCATAGGAGTCTAAGAAATCACTGCTGAAACTGTTGACGTACCTCATCTAATTGGTATGTGATTTTCTGAAATTACTGACCCTCTCAGTCCTGAGTACAGCTCAACAATGCTAATTTTGTTTGCTGACTTCCTCCCTTCATGTTTGATGGTCCTGATTTTGAGCAAAGTTACCCTAATTTTGCAGTAGTGTCACTCCATCTGTTTCCATGGAACTAGTTCTATGCTTATGCTGGGAAGACTTGGATTGCATGTGTTTAGCAGAAATGTGCTGTGTGCTTTATTGATATTTGAAAGGTTGCTTTGATAAACTGAGCGATCACTTTTCTTTTTCCCCAGAAATGAAAGCAGATTGGAGCAGAATAAGGGAAGATATAGTCAAACTGTAGAAGATATCTTAAAATGAGCTCACAGGATTTTTTTTTCACTTCCATGTTAAGCTTGTACCAATCATGTGTGTACTTGCTTAATGAGGGCAGTTGTTACACAGTAGTTTCTCTGAAGCCACTGGAACTAGGCTGACATAAATCAGTATTAGTAAAGTCTCAGAAAGTGACAGCTTTCAACTGTAAAAATATTTAAAGGAATTTTAGTGTTTAACATGACTGGTAGCAGTTATTCTTTGCTCTGAAATCTTCTCTGTAATGTTATGGATAACAGAAAAGTGAAAGAATAAAGAAACTTCAAACTATCTTCAAAGAGATGCATAGAAATTTGTCACTAATGTTGTGACCTTTACTTTCCAAAAGCAAACTTGCCATGGAAACATGTGGCAACGTGAGTTGACCTAAAAGTGACTGAAGTGAGAAATTTGTTGCTTAGGAGACTTAAAAATTGAGATGAAGTGGGGATACTAGGGGCTCATTTCCACAGTGAAACTACAGTGAAGTCTGGACTGATGTAGATAGAGATCCCTTACCTTATATATCTTCTCCTATGTTACACTAATGGAAAAACACCAGAAGAAAGCTTCATACTCGTGGGTAAACATTAATCCCATTTTTGTGTTCACTGTATGACAGTACTGCTTTGTCTAAGTAATTTTCGTGGAAATGCTGAGAGAAACTATTTGCACTTGGCATCTTTCATCTTTGTCTGCTAGCCATTATCTGCAAACTAAGAGGATTTGAAAATGCAGTGCCAAATCTGCCAAAATGTCTGTAAGAGAGATCTAGAGAGAGACGTAGAAGATGATGAATATTCAGTTCATGCATCTTGCAGCAGAGTTCAGCAGAATTATTTTTTCTAAGAGCTGTTTAGATTTAATTCCAGGTATATTCTTGTACAGTTTGTACAGTAAAGCAGTGGAAATTGGCTATATGTATTTGTAAGATGGCTGCAATTGGAAGAAGATGCAAAGATAAAAATCTCCAGTGTGACAAGTGATGGAAAAATTATATCTTTTTTTCGTAAAATTGATGACTGGTTTTACTCATAATCAGCTGTAGTAAAACTGGGTCCGGATTTCACAGTTCTTTCATTATGCATTCTGACCCCACTCCAAAACTTCCAAGAAATGCTGGGGGTTTATTTTATCCTATTATATAAAAACAGTAAAGCCAACTATCTTTCTTCTCTGTTGTAGTATTTGAACATCTGTAACTGTTCGTGAGCACATTTTTGCAAATGTTGCCCAAGCACAGTATTTTTTTCAGTTATGAAGGAAAGACATCATTCAAGTTGTAATGAAATAGTTTTCTTTTTTCACTGGCAAAAACCTCACAGAAAATTTTGAAGTACTTTACTACCATCGGTCTGTAAGCATAACTCATGCTAATTAAACACCAAGAGTAAAAACAATGCTAAATTTGTCTAGTTTAATTGCAATGGCCCTTCCCTTGTGATAGTTCCCTGTATTCTGTTTTCTACATAGTGATTTTTCAATGTTTAGTCACTTAAATCACTTGAATGTAAATTATACCAGTTGACTGTTTTTCTTACCTGATTTTTCTTGGTGCGAAACCTAAATCTTAATTCCTTCCCATGTTTACAGTTTCCTACAGAACAAGGCTGTTGAAAACACAGTTAGTGGAATAATAGAAAACAAAACAAAACAAAACTAAACTAAACTAAACTTAAAAATGCTGAGAATTAAATCTGTAAACAATTTAGTACTGGAATACATCTAAATGTTTAAAAAAATATATCTCCAGTCTTCGATATGCATAATCTATGTCATACCTGATGATTACAGCACATAAACACATAACTCAAGAAGCAATTTACTATTCACTGGCATTTTTTGGCGTGGTTGACTTTACACAGAGAAGAAAAGCATGAGAAAAATAAAACTTTGTATTTTCACATAAGACTTACTTATTGTTAGTTTTTTGAAAATGTTTTTCTGGTATGATTTTATGCTTTATGCAGACTGGCAATACCCTATGGTTTGATGCATGGTTAAGGTGCCAAAACACATTGATACAGATCACAGTTTAGTGTGTGAAGCGCTTAAGAAGGAATGCAAGCTACCTTAAAGCTATGTAAACTGGTTTTTCTACTATTTTGTTGTAAGTTGAAAATGTCTAGTTTTTCCTTAAAAATGAAACAAACCATCAGTTTGCTTGGTATAGCTCTGCTGTAATATTATTACACCTACAATAGGCCCAAACAGCCTTCCAAACACACTGCTTCCTTCTAATGTGTTCTTTCAGCTGCTGTAGAGCACCTCAGAGAGTGGCAGTGGACAACTCCTTCGAAGCGGAGTCCATGGTGACTCTACTTCCTGTCACTGCAAGACCGGAGCTTGGACCACTTGTCAGTCCCAACTCATTCAAGTGATCAGTGGCAGACAGATACCACGTCTGAAGGTAGTAGATAATTTTGTCAGGACCCCCAAGTCAGAACATATTCAAAATGCTTGAGTATTCCAAATTATTAATTACAATTGTATCCTAAAAATATAGTGTTATTAAAATATGGAATAAAACCTTTACTGGATTTGAGAAGTGCCCTAGGCTTCATGACACTCACAGAAGAAGGCAGGGTAGATCCAATGCAATCAGAAAGAAGTGTCAAAGTGGGGAGTTTTCTGGTTGAATAAGCTAGAAGTTTTGTCAGTTGGTGACAAAAAACAGAGGTACAACTTCTAAATGGAGAAACACACCATGTGGCTAGCACACTCTAATAAAGGTGCCAAGGCCTGTTTCTTCCTGTGAATTATAACTCAGCATGCTGTGATGCTCCTTCCCCTTCCATGAAATAAAAACTGGATGACAGTTTTCAGGTAAGCAGGCAGCTTTCTTTCACTGAGCAACTTTACAAGCTTAACTCCCAGTTGTCAGTATGCAACTCCAGCTAAAAAGTTTGTATCTTTATTCTCATTCCAGAAGGTCAAGTTTATCACTTTTTCCTCCATTGTATCAAAGGGGAAACTTCTTTATCTTTTCCTTAATTCTAGTTTTCTGCAGTTTCTAGTTTTCATAGACAAATGAATCATATTCCCACATTGTTGAAGATATTACTAAAAGTTTTGGCTACAATGTTGTAAAATCTTGCTTATCAAGTTTTTAATGGGCAAGCTTGCACTATTTAACACAACAGGGAATTCTAGAAAGACCTTAAACAAGAAAGCAATCCATTTTTTAAGCAATAATAAATGCTCAGTGTAAAAGAAAGCAAAATCCTAGCACCCTGTGATCCCTCTGTAAAAGAATTTAAACATCCAGAACAAACCAGTGCATTGCCTCAATCACAAGGAAGTAAAAGTAAAAATACAAAGTTAAAAGCTGGGGAAGGTGAAGACCAAGATTGAGATTAGGGAAGCATTGAGAGCTTTAGACAATAAGAAGAACAGGAAAATCACCCATTTTTTTAATAAGCAAAATGTCAGGAAAACTCTTTAAAACACAATAAACTAGCTGAGCTGAAGAGCAAGCTAGAATTTTGAACTAGAAAACCTTTAGCAATATTTAGAAAAGAGACCACTGAATAGTCAAAATCTGTCAACATAGGCATTTGGGCTTGATGAAAGCATTTGACAGCCTTTATCAAATTTCTGGACAACATTAATAATATCAAGGTTTTACGTACAGCTACAGCAAGTACTTTTAAAGTAAACACAGTGAGCTTTCATTGTAGTGTTTGGTATCGAGCTTCCAGTGTCTCCTTTTCTTACTTTTGCCATTGCATTTATTATGAAAAATGCTTAGACAGAGTTAACACAAACAGTGTTTGACATGATAACAGCCAATTACGAAAGACATTTTGAGTTTCCTGATTAGCAGTTTTTTAAAATACGGGCTCCATCAGCTAGTAAGAAAAAACGAAGTCTTGGAAGGAGAAGAACTAAAAATTGTTTATGAAAAAAAAGCAAATCTATTGGAAACTCCAGCATATTCTAACTGAAGCAATACTTAAAAGCAAATAAATAGAATCACCTTACCATAACAGTAAACTGTCAGTCAAGGAGGACATTTGGAAGGGAACAACAGCACAAGCTAGAAAGGTACAGCTTAATTCAAAATCTAATGAACAAACTACTAATCTTCGATTATAAATGCATTTCTGCCTTGGAAGTCAAGTGAAGAAGCAAATAGATGCCTAATGCTTTTGAAAGAAAATGCCTTAGAAAATTACTTTTAAATAAATTATGAGAACACAAGATCTGTCAGAGTTCAACGACACCTTGTATTCAAAGTTATATGGACAAAAGGTAAGGATGTATGATGCATGTGTAAAAGTTTTGTTGGGTGTTTGACAGGTGATAGTAGTTAACTGAAGGTGTTCCAGTACTGGATAGCACTTAATGAGGGGAATTATATGGCACTTCAATCAGAGAACGTGGAGATGATAGATGGCAGAATCCAGCACTAAAAATCTTCTCTCCCTTCCTCTTTCCACCTTTTTTTTTTCCCCTGCTCCAACACATAAATGTTTATTACTCTGAGAAGTGCACAGAGATTTACACACTCATATACACATTTGTGGAAGGATGTAAATGTTACTTAAAACTTGTAACAGTCTTCTGAATCTCTTACCTCCAAGGCGGCAGGGAATGGTAAACCCCAAATCAAAGCATCCTTATGCCTCGAATTAACAACTTCAGTATTATCACACTGCATGTCTAATGGGTAATCCAAAACTTAGGACACAATGTCTGCAACTTATCCTATTATTACGATGAAATAGCTAAGTAAACCAATAACACTGGTTGTAAGTCAGCATGCTACTTTTGTCTTTTTTACGTTTTCATAAGTGAAAGGGAAGTAAGGGAAAACTGCCTGCCTGTCAGGAAAGCAACGGCACCAAGAACAACAACGCAAACATCACACCCACTCCACACCCACCCAAACCTTAAACAAGATTCTCTGTGTGTTTGTAAATTAGGAATGCTTCATAAATGTCCATACATATGTTAGTAATAGGTTGTCTTGAGTCCTTCCTAAATCAGAGATCAAATTTCTTGTTCCAAATTAGCTATCTGAGAGATGATTCCAAAGATTGATATGAAGTTCTCCCTAAAAAGAACATGAAGTTATCTGTTAAAAGATTTTTTTTTCATGAGTTTCCTTTCTTCACTGAATTTGAATGCAAGAAGATGTGAGAAGGGAGTATTTCACTGAGAATGGCTGTTGAGAATACTGTGCAGCTAGACTTGTAGAAAGTCTAGCTTTCTAGCTATTTGGTCATTCATAATATTCTTATTCTGAAAAATATTTTCCCACATTATGTATGTAAAAAAAAAAAAAAATCAGTTTAAGCTTTGCTAGATTCAGCAGAAGAAGCCAAACTGTATGGTGAGCCCAGAGGCCCTGCCTCGAGGGATATCTCAACCACTCCTGGATCCGTGGTGACTGAGAGTTCAGAATGTTATGGGTACAGGCCTGGTGTCACTTCTCTTGACATGACTGGTGTCTCAGCCTCTCCTGGACCCAGGAGTAAAGGAAGTTCCAGAAGTCCTGCAAGCTGTGGGGGGACTCTCTACATCCAACACCTGCACTGTTGGCAGGTCTGATGCTGGATCCTGGACTGGTAATCTCTCTGTTTTCTTCTTTTCTTTTCTTTCTTTCTCTCCCTCTTTTTCTATTAAGGTTGTTAAGTAACTAAAGGTTTACCCATATTTCCATTAAAGCTGCATAACTTAGATAGATAGATAGATAGATAGATAGATAGATAGATAGATGGATTGGTTTGTTAGATGGTTGATGCATACAGTGTATCTGTTCCATTTCAGTCAGTTGCTGTTCAGAATCCATTTCCATTCCATGGAAATTTGCTCTTGAAGTTTATTGTTTATATATGAGACTTGTGTGTTAGTCACCTTAATCCTCAGTAAGGGAATCTACAAATCCCAATCACCTCACCCCTTTCCTGAGAATAATGACTTTGATCCAGAATTGGGTAGGAATCTGGGATGTGACACATACGTATCCATTAGAATCATAGAATCATAGAATCATTAGTTGAAAAAGACCTTTGAGATCATCACCCCCAACTGTACCTATCTACTACTAAATCTTGTCCCCAAGCACCTCACCTACCCACCTTTTAAGCATCTCCAGGAGGGCGACTCAACTACCTCACTGGGCAGCTTGTGTGACCCTGTGCTTGGTGACCCTTTCTGTGAAGAGATTTTTCCTAATGTCCAATCTAAACGTCTCCTGACTCAGCTTGAGGCCATTCCCTCTTGTCCTATCACGTAACATTTGGGAGAAGAGACCAACACCCATCTCTCTACAACCTCCTTTCAGGTAGTTGTAAAGAGTGACAAGGTCTCCCTTCGGCCTCATTTTCTCCAGGCTAAACAACTCCAGTTCCCTCAGCCACTCCTTGTAAGACTTGTTCACCAGCCCCTTCACCAACTTCATTGCTCTTCTCTGGACACGCTCCAGGACCTCAATGGTTTTCTTGTAGTGAAGGAACCTGAACTGACCACAGTATTTGAGGTGTGACCTCACCAATGCTGAGTACAAGGGCAGAATCACTTCCTTGGTCCTGCTGGCCATACTGTTTCTGATACAAGCCAAGACGCTATTGGATTTCTTGGCCACCTGGGCACACTGCTGGCTCATTTTCAGCTGGCTGTCAACCAGCACTGCTAGGTCTTCTGCCAGGCAGCTTTCCAGCCACTCTTCCCCAAACCTGTAGCACTGCAGGGGGTTGTTGTGTCCAAAGTGCAGGACTCTGCACTTGGCCTTGTTAAACCTCATCCCATTGGCCTCAGCTCATCGATACAGGCTGTTCAGATCCCTGTGTAGAGTCTCCCTTCCCTCCCTTCGAGCAGATCGACACTCCCTTCCAGTTTGGTGCTGTCTGCAAACTTGCTAAGGGTGCACTCGATCCTCTCCTCCATGTCATTAATGAAGATATTGAACAGGACTGACCCAGCACTGAGCCCTGGGGGACAGTACTTGTGACCAGCCTCTAGCTGGGTTTAACTCTATTTACCACCACTCTTTGGGCCCAGCCATCCAGACATTTTTTTACCCAGTAGAGGGTATACCTGTCAGGCCAGCGGTATAGCCAGTTTCTCGAGTAGGATACTGTGAGAAATGGTGTCAAAGGCTTTACTAAATTCCAAGTTCACTATATCCACAGCCTTTCCCTCACCCATCAAGCAGGTCACCTTGTCATAGAAGGCAATCTGGTTAGTTTGGCAGGACCTGCCTTTCATAAACTCATGCCTAGTGGGCCTGATCACCTGATTGTCTTGTGTGTGCTGTGAGACAGCACTCAAGATGACCTGCTCCATGACCTTCCGTGGCACTGAGGTCAGACTGACAGGTCTGTAGGTTCCTGGATCCTCTCTCCAGCCCTTCTTTTAAATGGGTGTAGCATCTGTCATTCTCCAGTGCAATGGAACTTCCCCAGTCCCAGATGATGGAAAAGGATTTAGCAAGCACCCCCGCCAGCTCCCTTAATACCCTCAGGTGGATCCCATCCAGCCCCATAGACTTATGAATGTCTAATTTGTTGAGCAGGTCTGTAAACATTTCTTCTGGGATCAATGGAGCTTTGCTCTGCTCTTCCTCCCTGTCTACTGGTTCATGAGGCTGAGAACCCAGAGAGCATCTTATCTTGCTGTTAAAGGCTGAGGCAAAGAAGGCATTAAGTACCTCAGCCTTATACTCATCTAGTTCCTCTTGTTTATTGCCCGTGCTGTGTGCATTGGTGTAGATGGCACTTCAGTTGGGCTGTTCATCCCACTATGCTCGTAAGGGGAATAGTTCCTGAGGAACTACTCACTAAATTATCTAAGCCTTCTCTGGTGCCATTTGAAGTGCTATCCCTCACTTCCTGTGAGGTGGTAGACCAACGGTCCTTGCCAGCACACCATCACTCAGAAATCGGAGTGCCATTCCCAGACTTTTTACAGTCAAGCCTGGTTATGTCCCCCTCCACAACTAGTTTCAAGCTCTACTGATAAGCCCTGCTGTGTTCTTGGTAAGTCTTGAAGGATGTAGATGCAATACAGCTTTGGTTGTGCTGTAAACTGACACTATTGTAATCTTAGTGAGCCTGATTCTGTAGCCTGGCATGCCTGCATATCTGCTCCTTGTCCATGGAAGTTCTCCAGGTATAAAATGAGGCAGAGTAAAGACCTGAGCTGAGTGCAGATACATTGGTAGCTTGCAGCTTTCTCCCTATCCCCAACTTTTGCAGCTCAAAGTCACAAAAAATTAGATTTATAAACATGTTTTATAGCTGAGCTGAGCTGAGCAAGGCCTGCTTACAAAAGATTAGACTTAGCAGAACCTTCAGATATCTAATTACTGCCAGTATTTCTCAAGAGGCAAAACTGCTTCACAATTGTATAATGAGTATTGACACCACTTCAGCTTTTCCCTTGGTATTGCCCAATAAAAATTCTTAGATCTGTGAGATAAAACCAGGTAAGAAACTGCTGGCAAAATAATTTTTCCTGGTTGTGGTTTTGGAATATCCTAGTGCTATTCTCTCAGGCTTACTGTAAAAAACACTTAAGTTTACAAAGTTGGCATTGTCTATCAACAGCATCAAAGAAACACCAACTCCAGATCAGCAAAGGCATTAAGAGTATATTAACAAGTTCTCAGGAACAAGAGACTGTATTGCCACCTTTGGTAGCTATACACATGTATGAAACATAAGAGGGGGATTTTCTGTAGGTCAAGAGCAGACCAGATGGAAAATTCTTAGGGTATATTTATATGCATTCAGTGTGTTTCATGACAGCTGCTCAGTCACAGAGACTGTATTTGCTGAATCCTTTCTAGCTTATAAATATGATGACGTACTTATTCCGTACTAAGACAAATGAAATTAGAAACAGGCAAGGTCTACATTTTTATTTAAATTATCTTTTATCATCTTTCCAACAAAATTGATTAACTGTTGGTAAAAGGTATTGAAATTAGTCTCGAAAGTGAGATTTAACAGCGTCAGTGCTAATATTTTACTCACTGCTGCATCCTCCTTCTGTTCTCTTACTCTTGGTAAAGACCACTAAACAGATGCTTTTCTTCTGAAAACTACTTAGCACACTGTCATATAATGGACCTGCTAGGTCTTCTGGATGGCAAATACCAAACACGGTGAGTTTGGAAAAGGGAGTGGTTTCCAAAGTGAGTGTTTCAGTAAACAAATTTTGCTAAAACTGATGGATCATGTGGTGGTGTCTCAAGTAAGCTGAGTGACACCTGGGGTGAGGCAAAGGCCTCACAGCCTGGTGTTGCCTCAATTAAGAACAGAAACACCCCCTAAAGCATGTGCTGATCTCTCCACCCCAGAGGTGAGATGAACCACGGAGATCCTGCTTCTGACGTCACAACTGGCCTTGCCAAGAGCCAATCAACATGTAATAATTGACTTAGTTCCAGTTCACCAAGAGGCACCAGAGTTTTCAAAAAGTATAAAATTGGCACCTGAAAATCCTATCGTTGGGAAGGAGTCAACAATCACCTTAGCTGACAGACAGGTTGATGGGCCTGCACCTCCTTCCCCCCTCCCAGGAAGGGAAAACTTTTTGTGTAAGAATCACTCACTTTTGAATTTCTTAGGTATTCCCTTGGGAAAATAACTACTAACTCAATTTTCAATTATTATTTCTTATATATGTAATATATATATATGATTATTTTTAACTGGTTATAAACATCTACTCCTACTGCAGCAAATTTATTTATCAATGGCAATCCCAAGATAGACTCTACCTGTTTCTTTAAATAAATATTCTCACACCACTAACTCTGACTGGTGGCTAACTCCTATCCACATAATCCTTTAGTCATGAGCCATCAATCAAGTTAGAGATGGATCCAGCTGCACCTAGACTCCTCTCTGTGTGGAAGTTTAGAAAGCAATGGGGTCTGTCTTGAAACTCATAAATCAACAGGAGGGCATCCTTCAGCCCCCTATCAGAGCTTTGCCTATTTAACATGAGGCATACCATCCAGAAACAAGCAGTTAATAATATTCACTAAACAGACCTAAGAATTCTGTATTGAATTAGGAATAGTTAATCACTAGGCCTAAACCAATACTGCTGCATTAATCTCAGCCGAAATATGTAAGTTTTCTGACTGGTTACCCTCAGTCGGTCACGAGCATCCTGGTAAATCAGATATACCAGTAGGTCAGTTTTTTTGAGACTTCGAAAGAATTCCATAAGGCAACTTACAAAACATATGGAAACAATGTTCAAAAGGATTTTAAGGGTTTTATACATATTTTAAATATTCCTTTCCACATGGCTATCATATCTTACCATTTAAATTACCTTTTCTCCTATCAAGCTTCTCATCATAAAAGCATTTGAAGATTTTAGTGATGATTTATAGACAAAAATATACATTAACTGCTAGATAAGGACAGAAACATAAAGTGTCAGCAAGTATTTATATGGCAATTGTCATGAATGTGTTACGAATGAGAACACAAAAGTGCAAAAAAGATGAGTGTAAAATTTCCCTTTCAGGCAATGATGTAGCTGTGTTAGATGTCTCTTTCTTCAGGAGTCTTTCTGGGGACTAATGGCAGCACTGTTTTACTTTTCTAACTTAGCTATCTATAAACGTTCCTGTCAGTCAGGCATCTAATGACAGATTAATGTTGGGACATTTATTTCCACTTGAACAGTGGTCTGTCAGGATCATAGAATCATTGAGGTTGGAAAAGACCTTTAAGATCATCAAGACCAACCATCAGCCCAACACCACCATGCCTCTTAAATCATGTCCTATGTCTACATACTTTTTGAACATGTTTAGGGATGGTGACTCCATCACTTCCATGGGCAACCTGTTCTAATGCTAGACCACTCTTTCAGTAGAGAAATTTTTTTTTAAAATCTAATCTAAACCTCCCCCAGTACAACTTGAGACCCTTTCCTCTCATCCTTTTGCTTGTTACTTGGGAGAAGATACAAATACTCACCTTGCTACAACCTCATTTCAGGTAGCTGCAGAGAGCAATAAGGTCCTCAGCCTCCTCTTCTCCAAGCTAGGCAATTTCAGTTCCCTCAGCCACTCCTTGTAAGACTTGTGCTTCAGCCCCTTCACCAGCTTTTTTGTCCTACTCTGTACATGCTCTAACAACTTGATATCCTTCTTGTACTGAGAAGCCTAAAACTGAACAAGAGATTCGATGTGCAGTCTCACCAGTGCTGAGTACAGGGGCTTTATCACTTCTCTAGTCCTGCTTGCCATGCTATTCCTGACACAGGTCAGGATGCTCTTGGCCTTCTTGGCCACCTAGACACACTGCTGGCTCATGTTCAGTCAGCTATTGACCAACACACCCAGGTCCTTTTCCACCAGGCAGCTTTCCAGCCACTCTCCCCTAAACCTGTAGCATTTCTTGGGGCTGTGACCCAGGTGCGGGACCTGGCACTTGGCCTTGTTGAATCTCATACAGTTGGCCTTGGCCTATTGATTCAGCCTGTCCAGTTCTCTCTGAAGAAGCTTCTTGCCCTCAAGGGGATTAACACTCCTGCCTAATTTGTTGTAATCTACAAATTTACTGAGGGAACACTCAATCCCCTCATCTAGATCACTGATTAAGACAGAGCCCTGGGGAGACAGCTTGTGACCAGATGCCAATTGAAGTTAACTCTGCTCATCACAACTCTGTGCCTAGCCATCCAGACAGTTTTTACCCATCGAAGATTACACCTGTTAATGCCACCAGCCTCCAGCCTCTCTAGAAGAATGCTGTGGAAAACATTATCAAAAGCTTTACTGAATTCCAGGTAGATAAAATCCACAGCCTTCGTGTCATCTTCGTGAGTCACCTGGTCACAGAAGGAGATCAAGTGGTGAAGCAGGAATTGCCCTTCATGAACCCATGCTGTCTGGGCCTCATTCCTTGGCTGACCTGCACCTGCCTGGTGAGTGCACTCAAGACGAACTGCTCCACAGCCTTCCCCAGTACTGAGGTCAGCCTGACAGGCCTGTAGTTCCCCAGATCTTCCTTTCAGCCCTTATAGTAAATGGGGATCACATTGGCAAGTCTCCAGTTGGGGAGACTTACTCTGTTAACCAGGACTGCTGATAAATGATGGAGAATTGTTTTGCAAGCTTCTCCAACAGCTCCCTCAGCACTCTTGGGTGGATCCTGTCTGGCCAGTGAGGGAGACTGTTTTCAGTTTATGTCCAAAAGTCTTTAAAGTTGACAGGGGGCATACCTGATCTGATATTTCAGTATTGACAAGTTTTGTCCAGGACAATAGGTACTTCCTATAGTGTTTTAGTGGCCCAAGCCTACAGATAACATGAGTCACACTGATGTTATACTGCGTCCTTTACCCCCAGCAGTACACATTTCACCCAGTCTTGAAAAAAAAGTAAAAGTGCTTCATTATGAAAATTCATACCTGCTTTCTTCATTGATGCTGCTTTTGTTACAGGCTATAATGTAGAGAGGTGTGAAAAGTCTGATTTCTCTAATGTCTAGACAGCCCAGAATTTAGTGGAAAACCAGATTGTACCTAATACAATTTTGCGACTTTATCCCACCTTTGCTTTTACAAATAACTGCAAGGAGTAAAGAGCTGGTTTGGCTTCTGCATTTGCTAATATGTTCATTTAGATATCACACAAAGGAAATGTAAACTCACTAACAGAAAAATGATACTGTGGAAAGAAGTGACTCTTAGACTTATTTGCCTGCCAAAACCACTGCTGTGATCTTAAATATTTGAAGTAAGTCTTCAGATTGCGTTGTCTAGCTATCACAGACTGAGCAACAGAACTATAAGAGGGTACACGAACATTTCCAAATACCAAATCCTGAAGAAAACTGTGAAATGTCATCCTTCAGTTCATCTCAGTAGACAAAGAAAATCCAGACCTTTGATGACCCCTGGTGAATAAACTAAGCACTGCATTGAAATGAAAATTGAAGATGTACTGGAACAGTCCAGTCAATTCTCACTAGTATCAAAAAGCAAAGAAAAGTTATTCCAGTGAAAAGCACATGGCTTTCTTATGGCATGCCAAAGAAAGCAGCTTTTCTGCAGCTGGACTAGCACCAGACCTGAAAGTTGTACAAGATTTTAAGCTATTTTAAGCAGATCTATAGCTAATGAACAACATTCCTGCATCCCTATCAAAAAAACAGGTCAATTTGTCATATTTAAGTTATTTTACTGTACAATTGTACAAGTACCCTATTTCTTTCATGACTCCCAGAGGGAGAAACTTTAAACAGTGCAGCAGTCACAAGGAGATTTGTGAACCCAGACACTTCTGCACCAGTAGACATTGCTTAGAGTGCTGAGAAGCCTCTCAGTTTCCCTGTCCATCCTAGCTATTCCTGTCTATGCTAAGCCTGTGTTAAATTCTTCCTTTTGGACTAGTTAGTGACACGAAGTTTTTCATCAAACAGACTTAGTGATTGTAAATAAGATCGTGCATTTTTCTGCAAAATAGTTAAGTGAAACTTAGCATTACAGAATTACTTATCTCTGACTTTTTCATTAAATATACCAATTCCTACAATGACTAAAATAACACAGAATACAAATGAGTCTTTAAAAGTACAGCATCATGTATGTTATTGCCTCACAAACCGTTCTGCACAGGCTGTAGTAAACAAGGCATAGAATTCAGAACTTTTTACACTATGAATGAAAAGCTGAATTAATCCAAATTTATGAAGAAAGAAGCAGAAATGTGAGAATTAACTGCATGGTGTAGTAGTTTTGTCATGGAAATGTGTATAAAGTAGAAGATGTTTAGCCTAGACCTGCTCATAAAAATCAAAATTATGTCTGTCTCATATTGAATATAATTTATTTTATTCAAGCAATATATTTAATTTTTGACAAGTCCCAAACTCAAGTATTTGATGCAAAACACAGACCAGACATTGACATTTCTCAACTATTCATGGTCTTTAGGCAATGAAATCTAGCACATGTGTAGAAGACATAAGATCAACTGCTAATTTAAAACTGAACTGAGGGACTCTTTGCAACAGAATAAAAGGGGAAACTCTAAAGTACCACAGTTTAACATACACTTCTTTGTTGTATAATTTGTTGCATAATTTATCAATAACATTCAACCTGGTAAAGGGACTGAAGAATTTCTTAATGTGTCAATAACATCTTTGCAGGCAATTTTGTGTTTTACACATGATATTAAATTCACTCTGTCTTCTCCATTACCTTAGGCTCCAGTCTAACAAAGCCAGAGAAATTTATTTCTGATCAGGACTTTCATAAATCTTAAATCTAAGGAGCAGGCTATGAGACTAAACAGTTTGCTTATGACAGCAGGAAATGACAGTAAAATCAGCAGAGATACAGGTCTTTGCAGGTTTTTTATACTAGTAAAAAAAGTAAAAAGTAAAAAAAAGTAAAAGAATTCTAGATACATACATAAGAAAAGACAGAGGGATCCTGACCAGATCTCATTGTTGTCCTCACCAAAAGATCTTTCCATTTTAAATTAGAGAAGCATTGCAGCCTGATGTCATGAAATAAGGTCCCTAAAGACTGGGTTATCTTCAACAATAAAAACTTACATATTTCTTTGATTTGCATATGTCCACACATAAATTTTCTTTCATGTACCAAACACACTGTGATTTGACATTTATACATACTGTTTGATATTTATAAACAAAAAAGTACTGATTTCAGTTACTCTGAGAAACAATGTGATGTTTCTAGCAACAGAAATTAATATTATCTGACTTCTCAATAAGGTAGCCATCCCCTTCAAGAGATGCTTGGCCTCTCTTACAGCTAGGAAGAGTAATCTCACGGCAGGTTTATTGAATTAAACGTCGCCCAAGATATAAGATATTTGTATTACTTCCATATGACTTGTGTAGATCAGGTTTAGTGTTTGCCTTTACAGCCCACTGCAAAAAGAACAATAGCATTCTCTCGATTTCTTTTGTAGTATGCTCTGCTTGGTGAAGAAAAGGACAATTTTAATATTTCAATCATATAGACAATTCCTCTCTCTGAAACTTCTGGAGAATCAAGAGTGGAAAACCCATTATTTTTGCAAATGGAAATCTACTTACCTTATCAATTTCCGTCCTGTAGGGCAGTGTAATTTGACCTGATACTTACAAGGATGTTTAGATGTGAGAAGTTTTTTTTCCTGACCTCACAAACAGAAAGGGATATTGTCAGATGGTATTTTTAAAAATCCTTTGTAAAAACCTCCATAATAAAATACCTTTTATTTGCACCACTTTTGCCAGCTCTCCTTTTTTTTTTTTTTTATTCAATACAAACAATAAAAGCACAGCAGGCAGCCTCATTTTTGTGTGTATTCATTTTAACACGCTGTCTCACATGTACTAATACAATATTGTGGCATTTGAGCTGAAATCCCCTGTAGGAATGTGTTTACTTTCAATACACTCTACTGTTACAAACCATTTTTCAAACATTCAAAAAAATTAAATACAAATTATAATTAATCCCCAAACAGTAATGTATTTTTGTTGCGAGTATCATTGAATATCCTTTAAACTACCAAAGTGAGAAAAACTATTTTTCGCTATTGTGGTATATTTTATCCTACTTTATTACTTTGTTTTCCTCATTATTGATTTCGGTTTCCCCTGTTGATTGTATGGAACTCGTACAGAGTATTTTAGAAGCATAAGAAATTGTTATTGCAAAACTACAAGAATTAGTGCTGCTTGTAGTACCCAAAACTGCTTCACATTTTTTTCCCCCTTTTTTAACTCTTTTTAAAGCTAAGCCTCTCCCATGCCGTCCCTAATGTATCTGGATTTTTTTACATAACACCTAAGTGGCAAGTAATTTCTTACAAGAGAGACAACCAATGCAACTTAATAAATATTGAGACAGTGTGGTAAGTTTATGATTTTTTCTTTTTCTTCTACTGTCAGCCGCAACATTCTGCTTGCAGCTCCAGGACAGAATGAAAAGTGACCTGTATGTCATTCTAAAGTGATCAGTAAACTTGCATGTGCGAAACAATATGGTTTCCTAGTATAAGGCCATTGCTCGTGCAGAAGGCACCTTAATAGCCACCCACAATATCCTTAGAATGAGAATAATAAGTTGTCTTGAGGGTTTTTGGAACATTGTTATCTCTCACAGAGAGATCATCAAATATGTGCTTTTATGTGATGCATGCCATGCCAGTTTCTAAGCCAGGTTCTCCATACATTATCATAATGCTTTTCAGAAATCAACTCCCAAATTTGAAGGGATGTTTTTCTAAAACAAGAACATTCCAGAGGTGCAAAACACTGTTCCAGATAGATGTTTATCATTTAGAAAAATATCTGGGTTTAGCCTTAAGCCTACTTAAATGACAGAATCATATAATCATTCAGGTTGGAAAAGACCTCTAAGATCATTGAGTCTAACCATAAACCTAACACTGTCAATTCCACCACCACACCATGTCCCTAAGTGCTACATCCATACATCTTTTAAATACCTCCAGGGATGGTGACTTGCCTGCTTCCCTGGGCAGCCTGTTCCAACTCTTGACAAACCTGATGAAGCCGCGTTTCTTAATATGCAATCTAAACCTCCCTTAGTGCAAATTGAGGCCATTTCCTCTCATCTATGACTTTTCACTTGTGAAAAGAGACAAACACCTGCCTTACTACAACCTCCTTTCAGGTAGTTGTAAAGAGTGACAAGGTCCCCCCTCAGCCTCAGTTTCTCCAAACTGAAGAACCCCAGTTCCCTCAGCAGCTCCTCATAAGACTTGTGGTCCAGCCTCTTCACCAGCTTTGTTGCCTTTCTCTGGACAAGCTCCAGCAGCTCAATGTCTTTCTTGCAGTGAGAGGCCCAAAGCAGAACACAAGATTCAAGTTCATCAGGGCTGAGTACAGGGGGATGATAGATTCTCTAATCCTGCTGGCCACACTATTCCTGACACCAGCCAGGACACTCTTGGCCTTCTTGGCCACCTAGACACGCTGCTGGCTCGTATTCAGCCAGCTGTTGACCAGCATCCTCAGGTCCTTTGACATCAGACAGCTCTTATGTCATTCTTTTCCAAGCCTGTTGTGTTGTATAGTGTTGTTTTGACCCAAGAGCAGGAACCAGCACTTGACCTAGTTGAATCTCATACAATTGACATCAGTCCATCAATCCAGCCTGTACAGATCCCTCTGTAAAACCTTCCTTCTCTCAAGCATATTAACATTCCTGCACAACTGGGTGTCCTCTGCAATCTTATTGATGGTGCGTTCAGTCCTCTTATCCAGATCACTGATAAAGATATTAAACACAACTGGCTCCCGTACTGAGCCCTGGGGAACACCACCAATTCTTAAGTCAAGAAGGGCTGGGTCACAGTAGAGGGAATTTTTAAGTCATAGAAGGTCTGGGTCATTGTAGGGCCAGTCCTTAAGTCATAGGAAATCTGTGTAATAGAAAGGCTAATTGTTAAGTCACAGAAGGGACGAGTCATGGAAGGGAGAACTGTTAAGTCACAGAAGGGACGAGTCATGGAAGGGAGAACTGTTAAGTCACAGAGTATCCGGGACATAGAAATGCCAGTTGTTAAGTTATATAAGGGCAGGGTCACAGAACAGCGAATTATTAAGTCATAGAAGGAGGAATTATTAAGTCATAGAATGTATGGGTAATAGAAGGGTAAATTCTTAATCCTGTAAGTACCATGTCACAGAAGGGTGAATTGTTAAGACTTAGAACGATGGCATATAAATTCAGGTAATTGCCCAGTCATAGAATGCGAATGGTTAAGTCGTAGAAGGGTGAATTTTTAAAAAACATAGAAGACATAGAAGGGATGGGTCATAGAACAGCAAATTCAAAATTCATAGAAAGGCCAGGACAGAAAAGAGCGAACTATTATATTCTAGAAGTGCTGGGTCATAAATGACCCACTCCTCACTTCTCCAAGAATTGAATACTTTTACATTTCTTGATCATTATGCCCAAGGTGGCCTCCAGCCACCACATCACCCACAAGTCCTTCTCTGTCTGCAAACAACGTGTCCAGCAGGACATCATCCTTCATTGGATCACTGGCTAGCTGTGTAAGGAAGTTTTCTGCCACACACTCCAGGAACCTCCTAGACTCTGTTGTTCTTCTCTGTTGTATTCTATTTCCAGAAGATATCCAGTAACTGAAGTCCCCATCAGGATAAGGGGAAGCAATTGTGAGGTTTTCCCAGCTGCTTATAGAATGATTCGTCTGACTCTTCACCCTTATTGGGTGGTCTCCAACAGACTACCACCATGATAATCTCTCAGTGTGTATAACAATTCTTTTTAAAGTTTTCCTTTTTTCCCTCCTATTTGCCATCACTCAGGTTTGTATGCATGAAGTTTAAACCTTAAAATATATAGTAGATGGTAAACCTAGTTTGAGAATTCACTACAGACTACAGACTGTAGAACAAGTTAAGTGCTATAGGTACAACCTACCACTGTCACTGTAGTACATTGTCTTTAACAGTATTAATTTGCATAAATTATAAACGTAAAAGGATCATGCTGTGATAATAGACTAGGAAGATATGAAAACTGAAGGTACAGCTGATGAGTGGGGCTAAACCTATCATTTGAATTAAAGTAAAATTCTGCTCCCCGTCAAAAAAAACTTTATTAAAGACAAATCAACATATCTTAGCTTTTAGGGTAAAAAAAAAGAGAACATCCCTCAAGCCCTAGATTTCAGATTTCGATGAAAAATTTAAATTTCTCTGGGAAAATATCTCTTTCCTCCTTTTTGTCAAATCTCTTTGCTCATCCTGAGTTTCTATCATAAAGCTTTGATTAACTTTTTTTTTTTAACTCATCCTGATTTTTAACTATCATCAAGCTACTGTGTTGCTGTGTGCTACCTGGAGTTCTATTATCTTTAACATTAAATCTTTTTTGCTAGAGATATGCTTTAATTTTAAGTGAGTTAAGATTAATTAGCTACCTCAATGTAAAATCCTGCAGGAGACACGACACAGGCTGTCTTTATCACAGTTTAGGCAGTAGGTTAAAAATATCTTCTCTTAATTAGGATTTACATATAGATGTCAACTTGTGGTGCTTGGTTTTAACACAAAATATGCCTTTTTCCTAGGTGAAGGCAGTCTCATTCATCAAAGATTACACTATCAAACTTGAATAACTATGCCATATATTTATATATAAAAAATATGTCAGCTGATAATTTACTGTTACAAGAAGTGACAGACTGTACTCTGAAAGCTGAAATATCTTCATCATTAACAGAGTTCTTCATGTGTGCATCAGCCCTGATTTGGAGGAGCTGATCCTCACTGCAGCTCTTTTCTGTCTGGACTGCTAACCCTTAGACATAGAATCCAGAATAAAGCTGGGGGTTGTTTACTGAAAAGACTGGCACTTGTGGATTTAAAACAAATGTCACCCAAACTGCAGTTGTTAGATTTAGGAGCAGTTGCTGGTAAAATGCATATGTTGCAACTGACTGAAATCACATCCCTGCCTGTTTTTTCTAAAACAGCGTGGAGTTTCAGTGAGGGTTTGTAATCCCATAACGGAAGACCCAATGCTATCTAGGCCATAATCAACTGTTCTCCTGTTTCAGGTCAACAGAAGAAAGAAGGAGAGGTCTAATAAAGATACTTAGACAGGGGTGCAATGTCTAATCTAGAGATCTCTGTGTCTTCCAAAGGACAAATGTGAGGTGGAAGAAGCCTCTCAAATTCAGGAGTGACGTTAAAGAGGGAAATGAAATACTACTACAAATGTATTGTTTCACACTGCAGAGATCATGGCTAGATCCCAAACCCCTCCACTTCATATTTTGTCTACGAAAAGAATGCAAAATAAATTCTACATTCTTGTTCCTCGAGAGATTACTCAGCAAACCAGATAATAGACAAGACAATTACACAGCATTAAAGGCTCAGATTTATTTTTAAGACTTTCAGGCTCTATTTAGAAAAGCCCTTTGCTAACTTTTGTGACTCTAAAAAGAATTATCCTCACATATTGAACGATGATGTGACTAATGGTGCTAAAGCTTAATAATTCCTTATTCTAAACGAGTCCACACAATAACTGGCTAGAGTGTTTCTGCAACACAAATAGAATATAACAAGACTAGAAGGGTTGTAGTGCAGAAAAAAACCCCTCAATATGCCAGAAAAAGACATTTGTTGTGCTCTCTGCTCTCATTGTGGGAAGTGACAAGGGAGCCCTGAATTTTCTCAATGAGCTAACGTGCATTAGGAAGTTAAACACACTTCCCCTTGCAGGCAGCTCACAAGCTACCTTTTTGCTGCCGTGGCACAACAGAGGTAATGTTGGTTCAGGGCAAGAGCTGAGGAGATGAAAGCCAGGTGGATAATTAGAATCATAGAGTGATTTGAGTTGGAAAGGACCTTAAAGAGCACCTAGTTCCACACCCCTGCCATGGGCAGAGTACCTTCCACTAGATCAGATTGCTCAAAACCTCATCCAGCCTGGCTTTGAGCACATCGAAGGAGGGGGGTATCCACAACTTCTCTGGGAAACTTGTTCCAGTGCCACACCACAAGCACAGTAAAAAATTTCTTCCTCATATCTAATCTAAATATACTCTCTTATAGCTTAAAACCATTACCCCTTCTCCTATCACTACACTCCCTGATAAAGCCCAGGATATGTTTGGCCTTCTGGCCTGCAAGCAAACACTGCCAACTCATGCTGAGCTTCTCACATCCTTCCCTATATCCTGGGCTGCATCAAAAGAAGAGGGACAAGCAACTCGACGAAGGTGATTCTCCCCCTCTACTCCACTCTTGTGAAACCTCACATGGACAACTGCATTCAGTTCTGGAGTCCTCAGCACCGGAAGGACATGGATCTGTTACAGCAGGCTCAGAGGAGGGCCACAGGGAAGATCAGAGGGCTGGAGCACCTGCCCTGTGATGACAGGCTGAGAGAATTGGGATTGTTCAGCCTAGAGAAGAGAAGGATCTGGGGAGACCTTTTAGCAGCCTTCCAGTACTAAAAGGGGGCCTACAAGAATGATGGGAGGGGCTCTTTATCAGGGAGTAGAGTGACAGGACGAGGGGTAATGATTTTAAACCGAAACAAGGTGGATTCAGATCAGATATTAGGAAGAAATTTCTGCTGTGAGGGTGGTGAGGCTCTGGAACAGGTTGCCCAAATAAGTTCTGGATTCCCCCTCCGTGGAAGTGTTCAAGGCCAGGCTGGATGGGGCCTGGGGCAGTGTGATCCAGTGGAAGGTGTCCCTGCCCATGGCAAGGGGGGGTTGAAACTAGATGATCTATAAGGTCCCTTCTGACCCAAATCATTATATGATTTTACAATTCTACGATTGTCATCCACTAGCAACCTGAAGTCCTTCTTTTCAGGGCTACTTTCAGTCCCTTCTCCAGCGAGCCTCTATTTCTAAATGGGATTGTCCCAAGCCAGGTGCAGGACTTTACATCTGGCCTTGCTGAACCTCACAAGGTTTGCACAAGCTGACATTCTGAAGCCTGTCAAGGTCCTTCTGGATAGCATCCCTTCCCTCCAGTATGTTTACTGTGCCACACAGCTTGGTGTCATCAGCAAACTTGTTAAGTATACCCTCAATTAATTAAAAAAATAAAAATAGACATACAGAAATATTTTAGATGTATACTCATATACATATCTATTAGTAAATACTATTTTATATTTGTGTGTGTACATCCATTACAAAAAGCTAGAATGCTTGTGCTTGACTAAATACAGTAGATGGCACAGTGTGGACAGTAGCACAACATATAAGAAGTTCTGTTTCCCTTCTGTTGTTTGATGCTTGAAATGATACAAAAATTAAAATATTTATATTCAGTTGCATTTTTTAAACCATGAATGACAAAGGAAAATTCTGCAGAGGTTTTTGAAGATGTCCTTAGTTTTAGCATTGTATTTGCAATGGAGATCAGACTTAGATGTTTACTGAAACTTCTTGCTGAGCATAAGGAAGTATATGAAAATGTTTATTTGTATTTATAAATAACAGACAATAAAAGCTCCTACTACTGGTGGACTAGAGGAAGGAGAAGAATTCCTTAGGGAGAAGAAGTAAAACATAGGAGTTAAGACTGCATGAAAAGAAAGATCAATATTTCATGTTTGGTGAGAGAGAGAGAGACATATCCAGAGTGTGGCACATCACAGGGAGATGATTAAAACTGCAAGTTAGTAGAAGAGACTTTGCCTTAGCAAGCTGAAAAGATATTAGTGGAAACAACATTTGCTTTGCTTGGAGTGAAAGGAGTGATGATATAATTACAGTTGAAAAAGACGATGGTACTGAGCCCTGAAAGACGTTTCTTACCTGAGTGGATAGATAAGAAAGGCCTTACCTCATATATTATTCGGGAAGTATCTGGAAGAGTTGGTCACAACAAGAATTTGGGGGTCTAGACAAAAGACTATATAAAAGATGGTGCTGCATTATAGACCTGAATAGCAGTTGGTATGACCATTTGTTCTACAGTAATTAAAATGGGTATAAAGAAGAGCTTCTCTTCTGAAAGGCTGCAAAAACAGTAAAAAGAAATCAATTAGAATTACCATGGCAACAACCAACAATCTTATGTGCAAAATGGAAAAAAATAAAACACAGAAACAAAACAGAAAATCAAATGAGAATTTAAGCAATGCCAACTACAGGCTTTGGGACATGTACACAATTTATATTGTGGTTCTCTGTCACCTATTTCAAACAGGATTTCAAATTAAAGAAATTATTTTCATGTTGGTGGTAGTTTAAAGATTCTGAAGAAACTGAGATCTTGCAAAGTAGAAGTATGAAATAAAACCATAACATCGTAGGTCATTTTAGGAAATGAGAGGAGGAGAGAAAAGGAAAAAAACTTACTTTTACAAGCTTGTGCAGAAATAATTTTTATATCCTCATGTTCTTTACATGTCATACAATAACCCATAGGAGGTAAACTTATCAGTTTTAGTCTTCATTACTTCTCTGTGCCAAATCCCCAACAACTTCAGGAATTGTTCACAGTCAATGACGTAATGGTATACTTTCCTGACCCTTTCTGGTTGTTAAATCAAACTGCTGTAGACAACAGACTACTGTCTTCATTTCATGATAGTCTGTAGCAGTGAGTCAACACTTTCTTCTGGAGCAGTATTTTCCAGGGCTTTGTGGACCTATAGTAACACTGTGACCTAAAAATAACAGAACAGAAGCCAACAGCAAAATTCAAGTTCTCTTAGACTAAGAGAACCCTCTTACTAAGACAGAAGAGGAAACAGTAACATTACACAAGAGAGGAAGGGGATGAAGAACTGGAAGGCATATAAGAGGCAGAAAGTGAATGAGAAAGAAATCTAAGGGCACTCATTAGATCTGATTTTTCTAAAATTACTGTGTGTCAGATTTGCTAACGTTCATATATCAGGAAATTTTTAGAGATCTACAGGAGACTTCTGTTTTGAACAAAAACTAATGACACAATTTCATAAGATTTGGTGAAAAATACTAATAAAATACATAAAAATCATATCTTATTGAGCGCTGGTGTTAGCAGACTTTACACAGATGACTACTCCGGGGAGAAGTCAATTTTTTTACCTCTAACTCCACATTTTACCGTTATTTGCATAACTTGCCTGTCTATAATCAAACTCTGTCTTCCATTTTAGCACCTGCATTTAATCCCGTGTTTCTTGACTTGGATCCATTTTGAAATCATTCTGAATATCAGCCTTGCTTCTGTGAAACTGCTTAAAAAATAGAAAAATGGAAATTATGCCTTATCCCACTGGAAATGAAGGCTTTAACTCAGTTATTCAACTGAATGCATTTATTGAGCAGAGACATAACTTAATTGTAGAGGACTTTCAATATGGTTTTGCTTAATAACCTGACAGAGATTGGACAAAATTGTTCTGTTTTGGGGACCCACCATGTTCCCCCAAAAATTTACACTTATAGAATCATAGAATCATAGAATCATTAGGTTGAAAAGACCTTAGAGATCATTAGTTCCATTCGTACCTGTGTACTACTATATCATGTCCCCAAGCATCTCATCTACCCACCTTTTAAACACTTCCAGGGATGGTGATTCAACCACCTCCCTGAGCAGCCTGTTTCAGTGCTTGATAACCCTATTAAGAAATTTTTCCTAATGTCCAATGTAAACTTCTTCTGATGCAGCTTAAGACCATTCCCTGTTGTCCTACCGCCTATCACTCGGGAGAAGAAAGGAACGTTCACCTTTCTGCAACCTCCTTACAGGTAGTTGTAAACAGTGATAAGATCTCCCCTCAGCCTACTCTTCTCCAGACTAAACAACTCCAGTTCCCTCAGCCACTCCTTGTAAGACTTGTTTTCCAGTCCCTTCACCAATTTCATTGCTCTTCTCTGGACATGTTCCAGGACCTCAATGTCTTTCTTGTACTGAGGGGCCCAAAACTGAACACAGTATTCCAGATGCAGCCTCACCAGTGCTGATTACAGGGGCAGAAGCACTTCCCTGGACCTGCTGCCCACTCTATTTCTGATACAAGTCAAGATGCCATTGGCCTTCTTGGCCACCGGGGCACACTGCTGACTCATATTCAGCTGGCTATCAACCAACACCCCCAGTTTCTTCTCAGCCAGACACCTTTCCAGCCACTCTTCCCCTAGTCTGTAGCGCTGCACAGGGTTGTTGTGTCCCAAGTGCAGGACTCTGCACTTGTTCTTGTTAAATCTCATCCCATTGGCCTCAGCCCATCCATCCAAGCTGTTCAGATCCCTCTGTAGAGTCTCCCTACCCTCCAGCAGATCAACACTCCCTTCCAGTCTAGTATCGTCCGCAAACTTGCTAAGGGTGCACTCGATCCCTCCTCCCTGTCATTAATGAAGATATTGAACAGGACTGGACCCAGCACCGAGCCCTGGGGGACAGCACTTGTGACCAGCCTCTAGCTGGATACAACTCTATTTACCACCACCCTTTAGGCTCAGCCATCTAGCTAGTTTTTCACCCAGCAGAGGGTGAGCAGTGGAAGCCAGTTTCTCAAGTGGGATACTGTGAGAAATGGTGTCGAATGCCTTGCTAAATTCCAGGTTCACTATATCCACAGCCTCTCCCTCATCCATCAAGTAGATTGCCTTGTTATGGAATGTTAGTTTGGCAGGACCTGCCTTTCATAAACCCGTGCTAAGTGGGCATGTGTAATTTGTGTCCTAGAAAAGAGCTGGAATCACATCTGCATAACAAATAAGTACCTATTGTTAATTTTATATTGTTGCAACACTTTGACCTTGTACTATAATGAGATTTTCTTGTGCCAAGCACCCAGTAAATTGTATTCCAACACAATGATGAAAACAAAGGAAAAGCCCATTCCTCCCTACAGGAAGTTTGTACTCTGCTGCTACCTGCTGTCTTTAAAACTTTTTCTTCTGTTTAGTGTGTGAACCTTTAACCTGTTTCCCTGGACTCACTCAGAATTTCTCTAATTCTGCAAAGGCTAGAGTTGTTCCTTAAATCTAGCCTCCATTAGTTTATTTCTCTTTTTCTCATCTTTATCCATTCTTTTTCCCCAGCTTCTCCTGGTCTCTGACTAGCATTTTCTTTCTCCCTCTTAAAACACCGCAACTTTTTGTAACTGCAGACCTCAGATATCCGCAGCTAGAGATGTGCTGCTCTGCCATTTCTCAGATATTGGCTGAAGGTTCTTCTGTAGTAAGATCTTCTGCTGCTAGTTAAACTCTTGGGCATCTGCTCTCAATCTATAGGACAGTTTGCACTTTTGATCTTTATATATATATATTCAGTCTGAGATCTTTGTTTCTGGATGGAAGTGGGAATTATCCTAGTGGAAAATACACTCAGAGCTCCAGATTTTTTTCATGGTCTGTCAGGCACTATTGTTTTTCCAGCTAATACTTACACCACCATATTTGGCACGAGCATATTTTGTTGTTTCTGCCTTTGCAGTTCTTCATCACAGCAAGCAAGGTTCTAACTCTTGCGAGATATGATCAACAAGTCACCACTAATTGCCTGTTTTAGCCAAATAACCATCTACCAGATATTTTATGGGACTGATCAATGCATACTTTATTCCTAATGCTAGATAAACTAATTTTCACCCTTTGTAAGTGTGAATCAGACTCTGTGAAGAAGACAAAATTAATGAAAGACAATGTACAGGGAACAAAAATCATCAAGGCAAGCTTGTTTCAACTTAGTAACTTTTTCAAAATTAGTGATTTAAGCCAAACTACTCAAAATTCTGTGAAATCAGGGAGCATGGTAAGTGTGTCATGTAGAATTTAAATATCTTTTTCCCAAGAATGAGATGTGTGTGTATTTCATATCAATACTAGTATCCCTCTTCCCCAGCCTCCCCCAGAAAGGTTGCGTAAGTACATTTCCTATCCACTCAGTCAGCAGAAATCAGGTCAACCCTACTTTATGGCTACATTAGCATTCAGATCAAGCTCGTTTAACTCTCATTCCCATCCAAACCAGTTTAGGCTTTTCATGGCATAACAGATTTTCTCATTGTTTCCACATTTGGCCACTTGAAAGATGTGCTTTCAGTTCCTCTGACTTGCATTACAGCAGCCAGAAGCAGTCCTCACAAGGTCATGGACCAAGTTTTGCTCAGAAGTTGTGACTTATCCACATCCAAATCCTAATTTCATCCAAGAAGACTGTTACTCACCTCGATGGGGTTGAGCATGCATTAGATACCAACACAAAAAAATCCCCTTTTAGCACCTTCCACTAGATCAGATTGCTCAAAACCTCATCCAGTCTGGCTTTGAGCACATCGAAGGAGGGGGGTATCCACAACTTCTCTGGGAAACTTGTTCCAGTGCCACACCACAAGCACAGTAAAAAATTTCTTCCTCATATCTAATCTAAATATACTCTCTTATAGCTTAAAACCATTACCCCTTGATGGATCAAGTGCAACACTGTTGCATTGGAAACAAAAGTAAAAAAATTTGCAGTTTCTGGAAAAATCCTTTGAAAGACACAATATGCTCTAGGATACAAAGATAAATGAGCACTTGCAACACAGAAAAATATCACTTGATCAAAAGTGAACAGCTAGATTTATGCTGTTTCAGGGCAGAGCGTGGTTAAAATCAAACCCACACTTCATCTTAAACACACTAAGGTACTGCTTTTGATAGATCTACTATCAGAAAGTCAAGTTTTAAGAAACCATGAATCTATAAAGTGACTGAGATATTCTCAGCAGAAAATACCCTAACCTGGATCTCTAGATTTAAAGCATAGGAATATCTTTTCATTGTTTCTCGGAAAAGCATTTCCACTGGTAAATGAGACTAGATGCCACTTTTGAGTAATTCCTCCACCCTTTAAAAAGCAGATAGACAGAAGTGTCAGTAGTTGGAGCTGTCTTTCCCACAGGCGTTAGAGAAGTTTCCCTGCTGAAGCTAGTTGCATTTGGAGACACACAGATCTTCCTGGTCCCTGGCAGATGGTCCTCCAACAAAACATGAACAAGCAAGAATGCAGCTTTTACATCATGTTATCAAAGTGCACAATGCAGGAAAAGACAGAACACAAAACTGAGTGTTTCAGTGTTTGTCATCACAGGCTCTTTGTTTCTTCTTCTTCTTCTTCTTCTTCTTCTTCTTCTTCTTCTTCTTCTTCTTCTTCTTCTTCTTCTTCTTCTTTCTTCTTCCTCTTTTGGCTTTCTTTTTTTTGAGGGGGGGGGATGTGCTATTTGTTTGTTTTTCCCAGTTGTGAGGAATGGTATCATTTAAAATGATACACTTAGCTCTTAGCTCCACAGCACCTTGTATGCAAGAGTAAAGCACCCTATTATTCATGCTTGGACTGAAGGTGGTGCTAATGTACATACATCTATTTTCGTCATCTTCAGTGTTGAGATATGTGAAGTACATCATTGCAGATGACAATCAGGCTGATTGTCATTTTTTCTTTCATTATTATTCTTGTGAAATAAATATGCATATCATCTATTTATTACTAAAGATTACTTCACCATCATCTCTACTTGAAGTTGTACAGCATAGATAAAAGTGTTGCATTGTCTTTATTTTAAAAAGGAGATTCATGTGTCTGACTAACGGAAAGAATGCGTGTGGTATGAAAAATTCTGAGAATCATTCATATAAGGTGCAGAATAAACATGTCAAGAATTTACGATACATGTCTGAACAGCATTTTATTTCATATGAAGAATTTCACACCTGCTTTATTTCTGAGGCCTCGAATAAGCATCCCAAGGAAGATTCTTACTGTCTTCTTCAAGTTTGGCTCTGGCTGAGTGACTACAGTTCTTTTTTTTCACATGGCAGGCCACACATTGAAACTTTAATATTAGAATGAGTAATTTTGGCTATGAGTAAGGTGCTGGTCCTGCCCTGGGATACCACAGTAAAATCCACTCCTGTGAGCATTTACAAGGCACATAAAACACACGTCATGTTCTGATTTTATATGTCTCCATATGGCCGCCTACAGCATTCTAATGTCTAATCTTTTCTCCAGTATGCCAAAAAAACCTCAGAGAAGCTGATTACCACATATATGACCATCTAATATGCTTTACAAAGTTAGCCAGTCAAAATACTTGAAGATTTTTATGTTGTTCCATGGTAAAGGTAAAATGCAAAAAAGTGTTTAATTTCTGGCTGCAGTGAGCAAACATCACAGAATGCTACTTGGTTTCACTGTATGTCTTACATATATAGTTCCTTTGGGCTCAAGTCTTATGATACCTTTCTCATTCCATCGGCTCTAAAACAACCAAGACAGACATTTTTAATGAGCACCTGGTATACACATCAATGTGTCAACATATCGTGCTTGAAAGCAGCTCTGAGCAGAAAGGCACTGCAGTGCTCAATAGACAGCAGAGGTAAAGGGTTGGTACACTGATCCTCAGGATCAGACACTGATCCTCATTCGCCTGCTTGAGCCTGGGAAATGCAGTAAGCCACCTTCCATTTGTTTTGCTGCAATGAACATTAACGTGCAACACTCCACAGAGAACAAGAAATAGAAGGTGACTGTGCCAGTCCCTGCAGGACAAATCTGAAAAGCACAACAGAAAACAGGAGCCCATAGGTCCAGCAACGCAGTGCGTGACTGCAAGACCTTCCAGTAATACACCCTCTCATTCCCAAATTCTGGCCTTGTTAAGATCAGAACGTGGAGACAGCCATGAAAACTATGCAGCTTTGATATCTTTTCCTACAGCTAGCCTCTATGAAAAGCAAACTGATGCTCCTGAGCTACTGTTCTATATGCATTGTCACAGCTGCTGAGAACTGGTCTTAGATTGTCTTCATTGTCTCTTAATCATATCAGGTTTTGGCTTCTCTTATGAACACCTGAGAGTCGAGGCACCTGCTTCCTTCATCAAAGAGTCTCTAGCCACTCAATATCAAGGAGATCGGTACTTATGTGGCTGATTTTTCCTTCCAGCCCAGAGATAAAACTTTTTTTTTGTTGTTTTGATGGTTACTCGAAGACTTGCACTCTTTTGTGAAGCAACTTCTGTTCCACACATAAGCTTAATCCAACTAGTAGTTACTAGAGAAGTATTAAGAGGTCAAGGTTGTTTTTCAAGGCTAATATTTGAGGCTGCTGGTTTACCACCTTCAGTTTGTTTAGTTGGTTATTTAATTTACATGGATAGTCTGTAAGTAATACCTCTTTTCAATCTCAGGTCTTGCTTGGCTGTTGGTTATGTGTATCCCTGTGAACTGAGAATCTTGCAGTAATGTCCTTGCAGCTATTAATCCAAACTTTGGCAACAATTTATGAGAAAAACACAGGATATTTTTCTGCATCTCTCTCTGTTTCCTCTTCTGGCAGGAAGAAGCTGGACATGGCACCACAGTTCACCAGCTGATATCAGGATCTCTGGAGCACATGGCCCAACCATCTCTGTTATGGTGTGATAATACACAGGCCTTATTTAAAGTTCTGTCAAATAGCACCTCTATTATTCAAGGCAATCTCATAAGAATACAGTTTGCAAGATGGGATCAGCACCAAAGGAGATTTCAAATAAAGAGATTTCAACTTTAGGATTCTAAAAACATTTGTTGCAAGGATTGAAGTTGTACAAAATCACATTTTAATTCCCATTCAGATTTGTTATTTTTGTTTTAACAATTGGGAAAGCAGATGGGGAAACATGTGAACTCTTTATTCATTATTGTTCAATAGCCAAGTCTTCTTTGCAGATCTGTTGTCTTGCCAAAAGTCAACTTTAAGCATGTAAATGAAATGTTTCAATTTTTTAGTGATAAATATCTGAAACAAGGGTGAAATTCCATAATACATCATTGATTTGCTTTCCTTTTATGAGAATTTTATGTATGATAGGAATGTAAGATCAAAACCAGCATACCATCCCATCAGAAAAAAACAGAGAAATTTTATGTTGATATCCCATATTTGAGCAGCAAGAGTGGGCAGAAGGCAACAGCTCCATGAGGTTTCCATTTTAATTGGCTGGTTTGACTGCATTAATATAGAACACTAATTTCTTAACTCATTGGTTTGTGTTTATATCCTACTTTATAACAAAAGCTCTACTTCTACTACTATTACCAGTATTCCATGAGGAAAGTGAACAGCTTCCAGCCCTATTGAATGTGTTTATTCTGAAGTTATCCACTGTGGTTACTTACCTTTCCTTTAACATTGTCATGAGTGGAGATCATGACATAAAGTGAAAAAAAAAAAAAAAAGAAATAGATGGGGGGTGGCAGATAGGAAAAATAATGAAATAATGTTTACTCCTAATGAAAACTCCTTCAGCTGGAGGTCCTGGAAAGCATCATGTATTATAACCTTAGCCATACGTTCTTCTTTTTTTTTTTTTTTTTTTTTTTACTCTCCATTCATTAACTTGTGCCAGTAATTTACTTTCTTCTAATGAGTTTTCACCTTCATTTTCTAAATGGTTTTAATTATTTCAGTTGGTATGTGTGATACAGTAACTTTCATGAAGGCTGAAGGAGATTTCATCTGACCCTTTTGTGTAGTTTAGGAATAATGTGCACTAATGACAAAGCCAGTAGTTGATTTCTTAAAACATGTTTGGACTGTATTTTGTTATACATATATCTTCCAAAATGCTAAGGAAAGTCCATTAAGTCTTATTATATATCAATATGTTCTAAGATGGCTTCTTTATTTACTGCACAGTATCTTTGGTTACATAACAATTAGAAAAGTGTAAAATTTTTTCCTCATCATTGCTCTTCAAAGATATGACAATAAAGCAAGATAAACAGAAATGAAAGAAAAGATTTTACCTAAGTAGCCAGATTCCAAATAAAGTCTGATCTAACTATTCCTTGCTCTCTAGACTCTGCTTTAGAAATTATACCTGTCTCACTGTATTAAATGCACAAGAGAGTATCACTATACCTTTAGGTCCTTTGTAACAAAGATCAGAAATGTTATAATGTCTTACATGCAAACCAAAATCCACATTAATTTAGTTGGGTTTTAAATATCAGTTGATGATTTTTGCAGGTTTTTTTTTCTTTTTTTCAGACATGTCTGTGTCTAGTGTGGGTTGCTATAACAGGTAACTCCCATGTTTAGTCTTGTTTAGGTATGGTTGCATGAAATAAGAATAATAGCTCTAGTGGTGTGCTGTGATAAACATGATACTATACTTTTATAGCAGAATTGAAGATTACTATGAATACTTACAGGATAATTCTAGAATCAATTACAGATGTCCAGAAATGAAAGGAATTGCACTACACATATTTAATGAAAGAGACTAAATTACAATTTAATTTTGCTTTTTCACATGGGATAGGTCTTGCTCTCTTACAAATAAACCAAAAATCCTAAAAGAAGGTGAAGGTGCCATTGGGTCAAACTAGATAATTAGTAAAGACTAAAAGACATATTCCTTCACTTAAACTGATGAAGTTTCCAGTGACTGAAAAAAGGGGAAACAAAATTCTGTTTTCAAAATGGGAAAAAAAAGAAGAACCAGAGAACTACAGGCTGGCCAGTCTTACCTGTTTGGCTGGCAAGATCATGGAGGAGATATTTCTGGAAACTATGTGAAGGCATGCAGAAAATAAGGAGGTGATTGGTGACAGCCAACATGGCTTCACTAAGGGCAACAGGTTACATCATTAGTGGAAAAAGCAAGAGCAACTGACATCAACTACCTGGACATGTGCAAAATATTTGATACTGTCTCACATAACATCTTTGTCTCTGAAAAGGAGAATGGTGGATTTGAAGGGTGAATCATTCCAGGGATAAGGAATTGGCTGGATGCTTGCACTCAAATGTTGCAGTCAATAGCTTGATGTAAGGATGGAGACCTGTGAAGGTTGGGGTCCCTCAGGAGTCTGTACTAGGGCCAGTAAGATTTAACAACTTTGTCGGGGACATGGACAGCATAATTGTACACACTTTTGGTAAATTTGCCGATGACACCAAGATGAGTGGTGTGGTTGATGCTTTAGGGGAAAGGGATGCCATCCAGGGAGGTTTCACAGGCAGGAGGTGTCAGCCAATGTGAACATCACAAAGTTCCACAAGGCCAAGCGCAAGGTCCAGCACATGGGTCAGGGGAATTCCAAACATGGATACAGGCATGGATACATGGATACAGAGTGGATTGAGAGCAGCCCTGTGGAGAAGGCCTTGGAGGATGAAAAACTGTATGTGAGTGGCGGCAGCCCAGAAAGCTAGTTGCATGGTAAGATGCTTCAAAAGAAGCATGGCAAGAAGGTTGAGGGAATGGATTCTGCCCCTCTACTCTTGTGAGACCTCACCTAAAGTACCGTGTTCAGATCTAGAGCCCCCAGCATAAGAAAGATATGGACCTGATGGAGTCCAGAGGATATGGAAAGATGCATGGTAAGATGCTTCAAAAGAAGCATGGCAAGAAGGTTGAGGGAATGGATTCTGCCCCTCTACTCTTGTGAGACCTCACCTAAAGTACCGTGTTCAGATCTAGAGCCCCCAGCATAAGAAAGATATGGACCTGATGGGGTCCAGAGGAGGGCCACAAAGATGATCAGTGGGCTGATGCACCAATTCTATGAAGACAGACTAAGACAGTTGGGGTTGTCCAACCTGGAGAAGGCTATGGGTATACCTTACAGTAGCATTCCAGTACTTAAAGGGGACCTAGAGGAAAGATGAGAAGGGGCTTTTTATCGGAGACTGCAGTGACAGGGTAAGAGGTAATGGTTTTAAGCTGAAAGAGGGGAGATTTAGATTAGATATTACGAAGAAATTCTTTATTATGAGGACAGTGAGGCACTAGAACAGGTTGCCCAAAGAAGTCATGGATGACACCTCTTTGGATGATTTCAAGACTGGGTTGGATGAGGCTTTGAACAACCTGATCTAGCTTCCCCTTGGCCTGAATTTAACGTTATTTAGTTATTATTAGAATGCACAAAGTTTGCACCTGGATAGGCTCCAGCTTTTTCCAGGGCATCCTAGATCTTTACCTCAATTCATTCATTGTTCATTTATTATTGTTCATTTATTTATTTTAACATGAATAACAAACTTTGTAGTGTGCATTTTGAAGTGTAACAGGTAATGCTCAGCAGACTGCTTTTATCCCCCCAAATGTCTATGGATTTCCATTACTTTCTGCAGGGCTGAAATCAACTGGAAGAAGAACACGTATTCTACACATTACTCTAAAATAGTGCTTGTTTTCTGATTAAGTCATGCAAGCTAGTGCAGTTCAGCTGAAAATTCAGATTGCAAAAAAAGCATACAGATTACATATATAAACTGAACTGAAAACTATCCCAAGTCTACTTACTGCTCTACTTCTGAGCCATGATGTCTTGATACTGCTCTGATAGGTTAAAAGCAAAGCATTGCTTGCCCTGAAACAGAGAATATTCATAGACACTTATGCATGCTAAATTAGTGCAGAGTTGCATTTGCACTACACAAGCATTCTTAGAAGTTAAGTTGGATCTAAGGTGCTCACTACATGCCTTTGTTTTTAATAAACTAATTATAAAACAAGCTGCAATTACCAGCACCAGCCATCATTCTGTGCATGGGGGAGGATAGAGGATATGAACAGGGCACTGTGAAACACTGTGAAGAGGTAGAAATTGTGAGGAGCAAAAGAGATATCGGAAAATGCACACTGGAAGCCTAAACTGAGAATAGAAGGTGAGTAAATGACATACAGGAGCCTAAAGTAGAAAAGACTGACAGGTTATTAGAGACAAGACCAAGTGAAATGCTGCAAGAGACCCACCATGTTTGAGAGGATGGAAAGGCAGCTCATTAGTCTTGAAAAGGCTGGGGATTGAAACAGTTATCCTTCCGCAACAATAGGAAATATACATAAATAAGGATGTATTTTGACCTTTAGAAGTTACTTAATTTTAGGGAGCTTGTGTCTTAGGAAGAATACTTGCAAAGCTAAACTGCAGCTGCAGAAGCATGGTCTCCTTAAAAATCTTAAACATTTCAAACCCAGTCTTTTTTTGGAGTGCTAACTAGTTATTTTCACTTGGCTAGGTGAAAATACATTAGCACCTGTGAATGCCATTATAAGGACAAGCAGCACGTAAAAGATCTGAAAAAGGCATTTTCTTACAATCTGTTTCTTTCACTTCACTTTTTCTCTGCAGTTTGTGACATTGTTACTCCCATGAAAACAGAAATATTACTACTAAATTAATGTTCTCCTGTAGCAGACATCTTCTGGCTGGTTAGCCTGTTAAGAAAAACATCATGATATACTGTCATGCCGCTAAATATTTCTTCCTGCATCACTTTCCAAAGGTAAAAATAGATAAAATTGTTCAAGCAGCATCAGGGCTACTGAGGTTTAGTTTTCTGCATAGTTTTGCTCGAAGTCTCTTAAACACTTTGCCACTAGTTATTTTCACCTCGCACTGCTAGCATATAATTGTTTTACTCCTATAAATGCTGCTGTTGGGGGCAAACAGGGGTCTGGCAGATTGTACAAACACTGACCCGCCAGGTTGTGCCTCATGGCTGCTGGCCTTGACAAATGGGAAGAGTCAGGACTGAGTTTTTCCCAGTTTCTCCCAGCAGAGGACACAGTAGAATCCATAGATCCATTTTTCAAGGCTAAAAGAGCCATTATCAACCTCCTTGTCTTGCCTTTTTCCCTATTCTGTCATTTGATGGTGCTGATCTTGACTACTGTAACATTATTTTTTCGTCCAGCTGTAAAACAGGTGTTTCTTATATTTCATATATGTCCCCAGTCCGACTTTTTGGACAATACTGGATAAGTCAAACCCCTGCATTTTTGGCACTAGCTAGTGTTCAGCACCACTATTTCCTTAATGTGTGTATAGTACAGACACTCGCAATTTACATATATATAGGTATACACATAGGAAGTTTAAAATACCAGAAAATGACGTGTATTACTTCCTTCTTAACCTGCAGAGAAAAGTTACAATGTGAGTTTTCAAGGGGGAAATAAGGCATTATGCATTCAAAATTTCAGTGCAACTTTTCGTTCTCAGGCACTGCCAGGCAGATTTACCCACCCTCCCTAATACAGCTGTCTGCAGTGGTAGCGCCATACTACCACCCACAATTCAGCAGCACAGCCCTTCAGTATCACACAGGTACTTTCCTCTTCTCCTTTTAATTATTTCTAATAGCTTTTAAATGCTACACAGCATCTGACACTGTACTCACCCATGCTTTAGTTGCCAATGTCAAAATGTTTCCTAAGAAGGCATAAACACATGCCAGCAAGGACAGAAAGCCCAGGAGCACTGGAGAAAGTCAGTTCCTGGCATACTACCTTCTGCAATGGCTAAATAGACCCAGAGCTGGCACCACGCCATTGGCTTCCTCTTTAAGCATACAAACAAGCAAACACTGCAAAATGTCCTTTAATCCTTTTCTCTTGTGGAGGAACAATCACTGACCTCTTCTGACAGTAAAAGCACAGGAACTCCTACAGTGCTTGGAGGTATCTGAGAAGGCTAGTTTTACCTACTCCATTGTTTGGTTCTTCCCCCAACTCCATGCTGCTTCTGAGATCTCCAGGGTGCATGCCTCATCTATCTGTGCCTCGCCTATACACGGAGTCCTTCTCTAATAAAAAAAGGTGCCACATTATGTCGTCACTTTTCAGATAAGTTTGTACTATAATTATTAGTAAAAACTGGAATTTTATTTGGTGTACAATGAAAAGATCATACTTTGAAATTAACTATGGTGCTAAGTAAACTAATAACTTCATAGATTTCCTAAGAATGAAGCCTAGAGACTTAATCAAAAGGGCCAACACCAGATAAATTACTTTTTAGGTTTTGATTAAATCTATTTGAACCCAGACAAGGAAATGCAATATATATTGAGAGAAGATTCCGATAGAATAACATTGATTTTGCATCATATTAAAATTAAAAAAAAATACATGAAAAAGAATACATGAAAAATATATTTTCAGCTGAAATTGGCTAAAGATGAATAATGCTAAGATCTCCAAGGAATTCACATACGTACACAGATGCTTTCTCCCCCACACCCACCCCCCGAAAAGGAGAGCTAGGATAGAAAAAAATGCAAAGTAATTATAAAGGAAGAATTATTGTATGAGAACTTGTAAAAAGAAAACATTCTAGTATTGAAAACATGATGTTTTCCATTTATAAGTAAGTACACAACAGAATTAATATTTTTTTAGTTGTTGTGTGCTAGAATACCACTGTTAAGTATTTTCCCAAACTACTGAGAAAGTACATAAACATGTAAAGTAAATTTTTCTAAAAGCCTCCTCCTGGTTCTTTGGGTTTGTAGACAAACTGAGAAGTACATAATATTATTTATATATATGTGTGTGTGCGTATATGACAACAGAATTGCCTCTAATGCTTATTCTTCTACTGTTCCCTACAAAAACTAGGTTGAAAGAGTATTAAATTTGTGAAGTTATGCTTAGAATTCCAGATATGCCAGAATAAAATTCTAATATATAATCACCATAGCGTCTTTTCACATTAACAGCAACATGCAGTGTCGGCATCCTGCAACTAAGGATAGCACACAGCAGAATTGTACCATGTACCAGAAGAGGCAAAAGCTAGCAGGCTATAACAGGTAAAAAACTTGTTACACATAATAAAAAATAAAAAATTTACTTTCTTCGTTTATAGTCTTTGACAGGTCAGGTTATACCTGCTACAAATCGTCTGCCAGGATCCTCACCGTTAAAAAGCATTAGACCTGCTGCTGCTGAAAGCATTTGACCTGCTGCTGCTGAAAGCATTTCTTCTCGTCTGCTTTTAGGCTTTGCTTTAGGACATATTCTTTCACTCCTCCTACAGGCCTAATTTGCAGAATCTGGTATCTTCATGCTGCTTTTTCTCCTTCTCCCAGGATTTTATTCTCAAATATCCAGTGAGTAATGGTGAGCAGAGGGAGTCAGTCATGTGCGTCGTGGCTCTGCTAGTCCATATTGCCTCTTTCCCAGGATGAAAGGCTGAAGTGCACAACACTGAGCCATGCGTGGGCTGAAAGCTGCATGGGTTTCAGCTTTCAGGAGGAACAGCGAATCCCTCCTAAGGCAAATAAATCTTCCTGTGAACTGCATGGACACCCTTCAGTAGGCAAGCTAGGAACCCAGCTTCTGCTTTTGGTAGATACTGCACTCTTGCTTTTGCAACATTTATGCTCCTATGTGGATCTAACTGAAAATGTCTTTTCTTCCACCACAACTTCTTTCTCATTGCCTGGACAAGAGCTGCCCATGATTTCAGCCAAATTCCTTCCCTTCTGTCCACAGTGAGACTATGAATGTATAAACTTGTAAAAGCTGCTTCTTGTCTCTCTGCAGCCACCGAACATAACTTGTAGGTTGTATGCTATGAATGGCCAGAGAGATAATAACAGTGCTTGATTCTTGATACCCTGAAGCTCAGAGAAGAACTTTGCCACAAAATGCCTGCTTTTAAGTAGTGCCTTACAAACTTGTGTAATAAGTGTCCAGTTACAGGTGAAGTTAAATATTCTTACCAAGGTGCAGAACACAAGGATCCACATTTCTTGATCTCTCACTAGCTCAGTGTGTGATCCTGGAAAAACCTTTACACTTCCTCATTCTTCTATCTTCCTGTCTCCAAAAACTAGGTTTGTTCTTTGCATGATAACATTGTATTTGAAAAGACATTAAAGTTGGCACTGAGCAACTTGTACAATCTAGATCTTACTGTTCCCACTACATCTTGCCAAAAATAAAAGATAAACCATGCTACAGTTACTTTAAATAACTTCTAATTTGTGATACATCTACTTAACCACGGTCATTTTAAAATGTGTTCATCTGAAACCTTGCATGAAATTCTGTAGAAGAGATGTCTAAATTCAGAAGTTATACTCTTGTTTTTCTTAAATGTGATGTAAAGTAAGGCTGCACACTTATCGCTTATACTGCATTTAATACCTTGTGAAATATGGTCCAAGTATTGATGTGCAATAGGATATCTGTGATTCACAAAGATTACGAAAAACCGCTAGCCATTGTAAGAGTGCCAGTTACTCAATGCTAAAAAGCACCATTATGCAATAAATATGATGCCTGAAGCAAGAAATGGTGATCAGACAGAATGTTGAGATAGCTCAAACAAAAGGGGTGCTGCAATGGGCAGATGCAGGGTCTGTAAGAAGGACAGGCTGAGAAGGTGAGCAGGGGATATCATCTTTTATGTGAGAGAGCAATAGGGATGCATGCATCTCTGCCTTGGGATGGATGATGAGGTGGCTGATGAGTAAGGATTAGTGGGCAGACCCTAATGTTAAGAAATGTATTTATGCAGGGTTAAGAAAGTTAACTCTGATGAGGCATGTGAGGAGAAGAACACTTTCTACAGGTACTTTGCCAGGAAAAGGAAGACGAGAAAATGTGGACCCACTGGCAAATGGGTCAGGGATCTACAAGTCACAGGTATGCAAAAGGTTGAGGCAGCCAATGCCTTCTTCACATCAATCCTTAGCAGTAAAGCAATCCCAAGTCACTAAAATCAGTGGGAAAGAACAGGCCAGGGAAAACTTATCCTTGGTGGAAGAGGGTCGGGTTAGAGAAATTTTAAACAGACTGGATATTGATACATTCACAGGACCTGACAGCCTTCAGCCGCAAGTGCTGAGCGAGATGGCACATGCCCTTGTGAGACCACTCTCAAGTATCTTTGAAAGGTTGCTGCAATCGGGATAAGTTCCTAAAGACTGGGGAAAAAAGGCAAATGTCATCCCTATCTTCAAGAAGAACCCAAAGGAGGATCCAGAAAACTACAGACTGATCATCCTCACCTCAATCCCAATGATGACCAGAAGCAAATAATCCAGGAATGCATTTCCAGATATTTTGAAGAAAGAAAATAACTGGGAGTAGTCAGCATGGATTTATCAAGGGTAAATAATGTGCGACCAACCTGATAACCTTCTATAATGAAATTAGTGGCTGGATGGATGAGTGGAAAGTAGTGGTTGTTGTTTATCTCAGCTTCAGCAAGGGTTTTGCCATTGTGATCTGTAATATCCTCAGACAAACTGATGAAGCAAGGACTACAAAAAGAGAGGTGGACTGAAAACTCGTTGAACCGCCAGGTCTGAAGGGTTGTGGTCACTGGTACAGAGTCCAGGTGGTGTAGGGTGGTCACTACAAGTACGCTATAGGGATTAAGACTGAATCCAATACTGTTTAACAACTTAATAAATGGCCTAAAGGTGATGGGACAAGAGCAAAACCTTAGCAGTTCTATAAAACTGAGATGAGTGCTTCTATTCAGAGAGATTGGGACAGGCTGGAGAAACAGGCCAACAGGAACCTCATGACATTTAAGAAAAGAAAATGCCAAGTGCTGCACTTGGGGAGAAATAACCTCCCACACTAGCACAGGCTGAGGGCCAACTACCTGGAAAGCAGATTTGACAAAAAAAGGCCTGGAGGTCCTGAAGGATGAGTAGACCGTGAGCCAGCAAATGTACCCCTGCAGCAAAAACCAACACCCTCTCAGGCCGCATTAGGAAGAATGTCACCGGGAAACAGGGAGATGCCTTCCTTCCTCTCTGCTCAGACCTGGTGTGAGACATCTGGAATACTGTGTACAGTTCTGGGCTCTCCAGCGTAAGAGAGACATGGACATACTGGAATGAGTCCAGCAAAGATGATTAAGAGACTGAAGCATCTCTCATAGAAGAAAAGGCTGGAATAACCTGGAAAACAGAAGGCTCAGAGAAATCATATCAATGTATACAAATACTTAATGGGTGCAATAAGGAAGATTAGACAGAAACTCCTCTCAGTGGTCCCCAGTGACAGAAAAGCAGCATAGAGCACAAATCAAAACACACAAAATTCCATTTTAAACATAAGAAGAAACTTTTTTTTGCTGTGAGGGTGGTTGAACACTGGAACGTATTGCTCAGAGAAGCCAAGTCTCCACTGCCGGAAATAAATAAATTTGACTGAACAGGGCCCTTAGCAACCTCCTGCTGACCAGTTCTGGGTAGGCGTGGGACTGGGCACTTTCCAGAGTGATACTTCTGCCTTGATACTTCTGCCAGTCTGTTACTGGAACCTTAGTGAGACTCAATGGTAGCACAGCGCAGTTGTAGAAACAAAATTTTGCGACATTTTGCTGCTGCCACTGTGATCTTAGCAAGGAGAAACAGGATCTGAAAATTGTATTTAGAAATTATCAGAAGAACATAGACTATAGACCTGTAATCTTTAATTTAATACATCATGTGCTTTAAGCAAACTCAGACAGCACTTAGGGGAAAAAAAGGGTTTAGCCTGAAGAAGAATGGGATGAAAAATTCTTTGCCTTTATCTTCTAACTGCAGTCTGAGCCATTCTTTTAACCGTTCACTTTTTGCCCTGAGGTTTGGCCTTCATCTTTCCTGGTTACTGTGCCAGGGGACACACTGCCCAGGCCTCCGCTGTGCTGACTCACCTGCTGTGCTGCCACCCCACACTCCTGCCTGGCAGTCCCATGGCCAGGGGCCTGGTGTGGAGGCTCTGCACACCCAGGTTGCTTCTGCTTCCCCTGGCCCACAGGTACACAGATGGCTGGTCCTGCACTGCTGGGAGCCCTTTCTGAGTAAGGTCATGCAATAGTCTCAGCAGGGAAGAAGTTCACACGCGTGTTTGTCAAAGCACTGGAGCCTGCTTCACCTTAGGCTGATGAGACAAGGTTATGGAGCAAACTGCTGGCAGCACCTGCACTTGTCCTGATTATCAGGCTGTTGGCAATATTACTTCTGTTTTCTATTTCCTCTCGTTTGAAACAAGCATCAGGTTTGCCACAGCTCAGCAGCTCAAGTCATCTGCAATAGCCCTTTTGGGCTGTCACAGCCCATCTTGCTTGACTACTACTGCTAGGACAGACGTGTTTGCCTCTATTTCACAGCCCTACAACCACCACCAATAGACACAGCCAGCATCTTCACCTGCTCCCCAACTCCACAAACAAACACATGCCTGGCTTGCTGCGGTGCAGCTCCCAACCAGCAAGGAGCTGCAAGGGCTCCCACAAAGGCTGATTGTGCCCAAAGCCATCCCAATGTCAGGCAGCGTGTCGTAGCACAAGTATTTGCAAGACAGCCTACAAACCTGTGGTTTGGGCACAAAGCAGTCATGCTAGCTGTGAGCATCATGCAGGCTCAGCTTCCAGAAGAGATATCACAAGACAGTGAAAATTTGCTGAGGAACCCCACAGAGCCCCAGTCGAATAAATGGGACTCTTGCCTGTGCAGAAGGGGCTGTGCATGCACTTCTGAGTCTTTTTACATGCTTGTAATTTTGGACGCTACCAGAAAGAAAAAATAAATCCCAAAATAGCAAAATATTTCAAGCTTTAGTATGTAACAGAGTTTGAGTTTGACAGATTTGATTGTGCAAACTAAGAAAGAAATGAATACACACAGAAGAGACTTAAATGTTTTCTCTAGGCTCACGGCAACAGAGGAAAAAAGCATCATGCAAAACTGTGCAGTATTGGTACCAAAAGCAGTCCCCAATACCCATGACTGCATAAGACAGCTCCCACTGCAAATTTGTTTTTTTCATAATATTGCATGAGTTTGGCTAATTGACTCAATATACAATGCATTATGTCACAAAAAAATGGCTGTTGTCAAGCCTACTAAAAGACCCTAGATCAGTCTGCTCTAGTCCAGCCTAGTAAAGAAGTATCCCCATTTGACTTCAGCAAAGAAGCCAAATCTATGTAAACAAGTAGATGATATTGTTTATACTTGTATGCTGAATTTAAATTAAGATCTACTAGGCATACACTCTTGAGGGTGAATAGTTGTATTAGAGAAGGTCTCTATTAGATTCTTACAAAGCTCTCACAAACAGTACCATGTGTTGCAGTCTCAAAAAACATTAATTTACTCCTTCAGCTATCTGAATTTCTTTTTTATAGAAAGAGCAATGTTTACTTGGTCTTCATAGCAGTTACAAAGTCCAGCCTCAGTGTGGTGAAGGCAAGGACTTGCACTAACACCACAGGACACCAGAGTGCAGAAAGTAACAATTAATTACATTATCCTTTGTCAATGTCTGGAGTGAAATGATTTATACAGAGCCGATCAAGGGGATAATTCCATCCAACCCACAGACTTTTTTGCCATGGTCTTTGAGCATAAGGAAGAAAATTTAAAGCTTCATGAATGGCCAGACGCTTAAAACCTTCTCTGGTGTTTGTACAAAACCCAGTGCTTAGACTTAGAAACCTCTGGCATTGCCAAATCTACAAATGTCATCAGTGTGGCATTGTTCTCTGACAATAGAAAGTTGAGGCAAAAATATTTTTGTAGAAATTGTCTAAATTACTATCCTAATTCTAGCTAAACAACTACAAGCTCTGAATTTAGTAATTAAAGGAATTTCTTCCAGGATTAGGGCTGGAGAACTTAGTCGCTTTCTTAAAGAAAAGTGGATTCTCTGCAGTTGGTATAATCTCAGATTTTGTGTGGTAACCAAACAAATCTGTATTTGTTTATTTAATATATGCAATGTGGCTTAGCATATGCCTGTGTTTTTTATTTTTTTACATAAGATACTGAAGAATGACTAATTTCTTTTATACTGGATTACTTTTAGTCATTATATAGGTAAAATCGCTTTAGGAATATATCCCAATATAGTTTAAAAAATCTTTAGTGATGCTTCTGTATATGATACTGGCTTATTATTGACTTAATGTAACCAAGCTCTAAGAGATTTTAAATACTGATTAACATGTCAAGTTTCTAAAATAGCTATGGACATGCCTACTACAGCCTTTTAGTTCATATCAGCAGTGTATTGTCAAGGGAAATCTCCTACCATCCCCACTCACTGTGTTATGATTCTCTTCGCAATGCTATCTTAGTGCATGCAAACTTCACCTGCCTTTTCATGACACATTTGCAATGCAACCAAACTGGAAGACACATTCCGTTAGTGCACATAGTATGTTCCAGTTGCTAACATGGATGCAATGGTGAGAGGGCTGCCCCCCCCCCCCCCTTAAGTCCTTCATTGTATAGCAAGCACAGAGGTAGCAGCAGAAAGCTCTCAGTACATACAGTGTATGCCACATCCTGGAGTGATTTTCACGCATATAAAAGGTCAGTTGTCACCATTTTTACATCTGCTCTTTTGTTCAGCCTTCATGGTCAGTTCTTGCCATCTTGGTCCTTCCTCATCCCCGCAAATGATTGTACTGTCATAGAATCATTAAGGTTGGAAAAGACCAATAAGATCATAAAGTCCAACTGTCAGCCCAACACCACCATGTCTACTAAACCATGTCCTGAAGTGCCACATCTACAAAGTTTTTGATGTAAAGTCATACACATCAGAACCAAGAAGCTCCAGTGCAGCGTATCAGCCCTTTCCACAAAACAGAGGACCTAGGCAACAATGAGGTGGACACACTACCGAGCTTTGTGCCCAGCAAGGCAGTGTAACCATCTGTTCCCATCCCCAAAGTGAAACAGATGCACTGGTGGCGGACTTACTGGAGACAAGAGTCTCCATTCCTCAGCTATCTGGTACAGACGAATAGAGGAATCCTGGTGTTCCTGAATGAATGGCAAATACACTCCAGAGTGCTAACTGAAGAAGAAAAGCCAACAGTAAAAGCACATACTGTTCATGCAGACAGCCAAGGAACAGCTTATGGCCCAAGTCAACCTCACCTAACCCTATAAAAACGCAACATAGTAGCAGGTAGTCAGAGAATATGTATCACATATAGCTGGACTATAGGTATGCAGAACTACTGTGCAGAGGGGGATGTATACATCATGAGGGAGATACAGAGAAAATACTCAGAAGACCACTGACTGACTTTTTATGGTTATAAGATAGCATAAGGTAAGTGCAAGAGTGTTACATGTACAGGTATTTACCAATTAGGTAAGTAATAAATAACTAAATTACGTAAGCAGAATTGTGTGGTGATCTCTGTATTTACCACAGTATCCAAAAGAACGATGACAAGCAACCAGACAGTGTAGCCTCTAAATCTGCACTAAATTACCTCTCTGTTAACATCGATGTCTATGTATATCTCCTTTGCCTTCTCCTGTCTTGAGCACTCACAGGAACAGAAAAGACAGCAACCAATGGGACTAGGCTTCAAAGAATGCAAATGTGCGTATTTCTTCATATAACATTTGCTAGACAGTTGGCTTTTCTTGACGAAAGATGTTGTGAATGTTGGCTTTTCTTGATGAAAAATGTTGTGAATGCAAAGCTTACATGAGTTTAAGGGGAAACTGGACAAATTTTTAGAAAAGATTTTGTGACAGTTATATAACAGACAAATCATGCAGGGTTTAGAAAATCTCTGAGCTGAAACTTGTCATATGCTCGTAAAATTACCAAGTGAAATGCACATATATGCTTGTTCTTGTATTTCTGTTAGCATTAGCTTACACTAACCGGGCCAATAAGAATACTGGATTCGATGTACTCATGGTCTGAATCAGTTTGATCAATAGTTTAATATTTTGCATTGTATTTCTACTGTTTCATAAGATGTATAGATATTGTGTTCTGCACAACACGGCTGATAGGAATGCTTTAGGGTATAATTCAGGTATGCCACAAACAACAGACTATCTGAAAACCACCTGAAAATTCAAATAACCTGGGAAGCGGACTTAATTAAAAAATGGGCTATGTTGTATGAGATTACTAGACAGGCTAATTATGACCTTATAAGAAAAAAACAAACTGTAAGATGTTGGAAAAATCCTGAGGAATAGCCATGTAATTCTGTTGAAAATCAAAAACTGAATTACAAATGTAGTATCACAAAAAAGGTCATTTTTAGAAATAGCTTTTCTTCCATTATCATTCTCAATATAAGAAACTGCAGTATTAATTCCTTCATATGAAACTAGCTCTTTTTCAGTGGTATTGAAGTTTTGATTCTGACAATCAAAAACGATACTTTTCAAAGTACATGAGCAACTTACATACAATCCTGGTTTAGTTCACTGCTGAAGAATGCTGACTATATTCTAATTATTCCTAATCTGCATAAGAAGGCATAAAATTGCTTTAAGATATACAGTATATTCTGCATCTAAGTATAAAATAAAAGGCAATACAACAAAAAACAATACACTCACTTTTAACAAATAGCTCTTTCATGTTTCAGTTTGGCAGGCTGTTTAATACTGTCATTAGTTACAGAAGTTTATGATGCGATTAAAAGTTTCTATTTACTATCTTGTAATAAATAACTGTTCCCCAGTCAAAAAAAAAGAGACCATCTCTTCAAATACCAATATGCGATATACATGACTTGACAAAGATGAAACTCATAAAATTTTGAGAGAAAAATTTGCAGAAATGTAATTGAAATTAGTTGAAATAGAACTTCAGTTTCCATTAGGCCCTGACTGATCTAAGTGGGTATCTCTGCAAATTAATTTCATAGATAGAAGCATCAAAACATGGAAGAGATTAAATAACTTTCTTGTAACAAAAGCAGATAGTACCCTCTTCTTGACACACCAAATTATCACGCATTTATACACCAAAATGCTCTTTCAGACTAAAAATGTTCTGCAAATATACTGGCTCAAGGAGAGAAGTGTAGTAATATTTATATGTGTATATATTCTGCCAAGACTTGAATTAGGTTTGATTTGTTCTCTCCACACAGATACTTAATGTTCCATGATGTGAGAATGCAGATCAACAGGCCAGTGCTTTTATCATTCAACTTTACAACAGCTTACAACAGCTTACAGTGTTCACCTTGCCAAGCAAATAAGTACGCAAGTGACAATGGACATAGTATCAAGAGGTGAAAAACTTAAGATCGACACTTTTAACAACATGGATGAGATGAACATTTCTAAAGCTTTACTATGGAATTGAGTCACATTGCTCTGGTAAATTTTCTGGTAAAAATTCTGGTAAAACTACTCAGTGTCCAGCACCTCTTTTTGTTCTTCACATTGTTCACAGGAAATTTAAAATTCAATGAAAACATAAATCTGCAAGCGCTTCAAGGTATTACCAGCTGAATAAAATTACCTATATTTCCCAGATAGACAGAATGAAAGATGCTTATCAAAATATCTTTCACCTTCAATTTAATTTACTGTGACTGCTTGAATGTATTGCTATGCATTGTTATTAAATTAGGTTGCTTATGGTTGTGTATCATCTAAGTGTTTCTGATTGACAAGGTGACTATTGCAAGTGGGCAAGTGTGAGCTCTCAAAACACCCAGACATCCACTGAGGTTGGCAGTTACTAATTCAGCATCTCAGGTAGATTACATTCCACTGTAGGAAATAGTAAGACATAGCTTTAGCTGCAAAGCACAGTTTTCTTAATGCAAGATTATTCTGTTATAGACTAGAGCTGTTTTATTCTTATACACTCTCAGATTTTTCAGTATTTTTTGTAAATACTTGTTACAGCTGTGATGGTTAACATGGGGGCCTGAAAATCTCAGTAAATCTATTAGTGTTTTGAAAACACTTTTGTAGCATGGAAGAGCTATTTTGATCGGCTTCCGTAGGGACAAGTGCACTGGAGTGTTTCTAGGGTATGTCTGGTGCTTATAGCAAGAGGGGTGAGAAAGATATCAAGATTGTTAGACCATGTGTTGGCTGGTCACAGCACATGTGAGGATATAGACAAGTACATAGAAAAGAGTCAAGAGAGAATTAGGTGGCCTAAATAGTTACATGAAAGCATCACTGGCTACACAGGCGGCAGCAGAAGCTGTGTATGGAACTGGAAAGATATGGTCCTAGCAGCCTTCAACGTCAGGTGTGAAGTTTTAATTTCCTTTCATTTATACAGGCCTTTTTTTGGTCCAAAAATGGTAACCAGTCTGACTTTGTGAAGAAACAAGGACTTTGTCCTGGATACAGAGTTCTTGAGAACTAGTTTTGGCATAGCAAGTTTTCAGTACCTGAAGGGGCCTACAAGAAAGCTGGGGAGGGACTGTTCACAAAGGTTTGTAGTTATAGGACTAGGGGCAATGGGTATAAACTCGAGAGGCATGCATTTAGACTAGACATAAGGAAGAATGTCTTTACCATGAGAGTGGTGAGGCACCAGTACAGGTTGCCCAGGGAAGCTGTGGCTGCCCCATTCCTGGAAGTGTGTGAGGCCAGGTTGGACGGGGCCCTGGGCAGCCTGACCCAGTGGGATGTCCCTGCCCATGGCAGGGGGGTTTGGAACTTTTATCATCAGTAAGTTCCCTTCAACCCAAACTATTCTATGATGGCCTTTGATACCTATAAAAGATATCACCACGGAAGTAGCTTTTTGTTTTCTGAGTGTGATCACTGCTTTTAAGGAAGATCAAACTCGGTCAGATTGTTTGTTTGTGGGGAGCGTGAAAAAGAGTAGTAACATGCACGCAGGTATTTGCACCTGGCAAAAGAAGACAGAGCAGCCTAGAAAAAAGGGGCAGTCGGGGATGCGCGGGGCCTAGAGACCCACTGTAGCGGCCATGAGGTGCGGCCACCGTACACAGCCCGGAGCTCGGCACCGCCCAAGCGCAGGCCTAGAGCCAACAGCGACGCGAGCTGACGGGACAGCCGCCGCTTCTCACCGACACCAGCGCTACAGCCCGGCCCCGCGGCCCCACCGGGCTGTAGCGCAAAGCGGCGCTGCCGGGCCTCAGCTGGGTCGCCGCGCTGCCTTAAGATGGCGGCGGCCGTGCAGCCCCCTCGCTGTGCCCCGCTGCCCCTTTCCGAAGTGGGGAGGCGCGGGGCAGCAGCGGCGGGCGGGGCAGCCACTCCGTCCTTGTCCCCGTCCCCTCCGCCGTGCCCCGCTCCCCGCCCGCCGCCCCGCGCCCCCCGCCGCAGCGGTCCGGCCCCTCCCGCTTCGCCGACCGGAAGTGGCGTCACCACCCGCGGCCCGCGCGGCCCCCTCGCGGCCCCGCCCCTGGCGGCGGCCCCCGCAACCCCGCGCGCCCCCCCCCGCCCGCGCCCCCCGCCCTGCAGGCGAGTGCGAGCCCGGCAGCCCGCGGCCCGGCGGGGAGAGAGCCGGGGAGAGCGGCTCCCAACCGCCGCCGCGGCGGCCGTTAGGACAGGCCCCGCCTCTTCCGGGCCCGTCCGGCTGGGCCGCCGCCTCCTCCTCCCTCGCTCGCTCTCCCTTTTGTGAGTTATAGCAACCGTTGCCTTGTGAATCAAGCGCCATAGTCACCGTAGTCCTGGCGACTGTTACCCATCAACAACAACCGCTCCTCGCCTGCTCCTCCTCCTTCTCCCGCCGCTGCTCCTCACCCCCTTCTTCATCGTCACCCACAACAACAACAACAACAACAACAGCCGCCTCCGGCAGCGACGACAGCGGGAGCAGCACCACCGCCCGCCGCAGCCCAGGTGAATGTGCCCGCCGGGCCCTTCTCCCCCCCTCCCCCCGCCGCCTCCGGGCCGGGGCTCGGTCACGGAGCCCTCCCGGCTCCCCCCGCCGCCCACCCCGCTTCTCGGCCTTCCTCATGCTCCCTCCGCCGGTGTCCCTTGCGCCTGGGGGGGAGCGGGGATGGGGGTGCTCCCGGGACCCCCGGGACCATCGCTCGGATGCGGTGGGTGTGCGTCTTACACCGGGCTCTGGTTTACATCGATGGGGCAGCGTAGAAATCGGAGAACGAGGATCCGGCCGCAGGGTAAGGTTACTTACTTTAAACCCGAAAAAAACCCCAAACCCAAAATCGCGGGGGTGGGAGGAAAGATGCAGTAGGAGACGAATCCTGTAGCGCACCGAGAGCAGGGGCTGTTTTTCCCCTTTGGCTTATAGGGGCCTTTTTCTGATTCGATGCGACTGCTAAATCTTGCAGATTTTTGTGAACTTGCTGTATCGTGCTATCGATCACCTCCATCACTCTCCTGTGCTTTATGTAGCTGTGTGTTTTTTCTTCAATTCATACTGAACGTTGCTTATTTTAGTTCGAGACGTATTTTCTTTGTATAGCGAAGTGGGGTTTTTCATTTATTCAGTACCCCCACCCATACACGCACAGAGTAGCACGGTTTTTCTTTTCTTGCGTTCGTTCTGCAGGGGATTATTTTTTAAATGATGCTTTCATGCTGGCGGTGTAGTAGGGAACCGTGCATGTGTAGATCTATTTTATGCACAGTGAGTTATGTTCATGTGGAGAGAATCCATTTCAGTTTCCTTTTAACTCTTAACAATGAAGGAAATCCAGGATATTGGCTGTGAGTTTGTGTAAGTGTGAGTAGCAAAGAAAGGAGAAAACAAGAAATAGTATTAAAAATGGTCTTTGTGATTTTGTTACTACTACTGTACTTCAAGAGTACGTTTGGGAAGAAGGGTAGGGGCAGCTTTTAAACTCTAAAGGAGCCGTAGTAGAAATTGTGTTGTTAATAAGGATGTTTTGCATTTTTTCAATCTAAAATGTTTGGTTTTTTCTTCTTTTTTGTGATTTCTTGTTAAGATCTAAAAATGTATGTTGTCAGTGGCATTAAATGATCTTTTATATACTACTTAAATTCTTTCAGATAAAGTGAATTGTTGACCCTTATTAAGGCAATGAAATTCTCTTTTAGCACTTCCATATCCAGTTGCACTCTCCTGTTTAACATGTCAAATCCTGTGTCATTGTGGCAAGCTTTTTTCTTTTTGAAGTGATGACTTATTTATTTCCTTATTGCTTTATTTCGTAAAATAGGGAAAAGGGTGTTCTTATTTTTTTCTGGTTTTATATCTGTAGAATCCTGTGTAAAATGTAGGGTTTCCCTGTACAGTTTCAACAATATATTCATTTGTCTCACATTGAAACTACCAATGAGTGTAACAGGAGCAGTTTTTCCAAGTGACTGTGAACTCTGAAATGTGCTGAGTAGTGAGTGCATTGTTGATATTAATATTTTTTAAGCTAAGGCATATTGAATGTCTTCTTTTATTTTTTGAATGTGTATTTCATGGGCCAATGAGAACTTAGAAAATACATTAGTTTGAGTAATGACCAAAGGTCTCTATGTTGTCATCTTTTTATTTTATTCAAGGTGAAACCACTGAATGCTAGTTTTCTAGATTCTACTGTGATCTAAGTTCTAAAGACATTGACAGTTTTCAGTGTGAGTTATAGTACTAAATCAATTACATGGTACATTAAAATGTTAATGTATTTGGTATTAGTTATAGCGCGTAGTTTATGCAATTTATTAGTTGTGAAATCATTCCTGGCATTTACCGTTCTTGAAAAGAGAAGATGTCAGTTTTGCAGCGTGCCCTTCTTGAGTAGCCTCTTAGAGCGGACAAAGTACTACTCCAAAAGGAATCCTTGGGTGTTGAAATCTCTTTGCATAACATGTATCCAGACCCTTGGTAGCAAGGGAAAGTGTATGCATAGGCTGTAAGACAAACTTTCTGTTTTAACTGTGAGGAGGAGTACAGATGCTTCTTAAAAATTAGATTAATACATGATTTTGTCTAAAGACAAAAGCCTTTGTAGTACTATTTACTTTTTCTTTGTAGTACTATTTACTTATTTTCTTTTTGTTTTCTCAATTTGTAATACAGTAATGCAGCCATAATCACCTCTTTTAGTATTGTGGACTTCACTCTGAAAAGTATTGACTCTTTATTCTCTCTGAAATACTGTAATGATCACAGATGAGATCTGCATTATGCATTCTGATTCCCTAATGCCTGTACGTATCGAAACAGTTTGTTTGTGATGCTAACAAGTATTTGAAAATGAGGTGGGTTATGGTTTGGGGTTTTTTTATTCATTGTTTTTTGTGACTTAGACTGTGTAACTGTCTAATTTGTGTTTCAGCATATCCTAATGAGCCTATCTGGATCATATGCTCTGTTGTGTTGTTAGTGAGCAAACCTACATTGTGCTACTGTGGAGAAACCCTTTCAGCAATGTAGCATAGGTAAATTAGATGGGAATCGAAGGTATAAAGCTGTTAAAGCGTTTAAAGTCAGGGTATTTTATGTGATAATTAGGTTCAGTTTTGTTAGCTATCTCATTTTTTATTCCTGCCTGATACAGTCGTTTGTTAATCACAAAACTTTCTACTTGAATAAATGTTGCAGTTTCTTTTCATTTACTGGGCTTTACTTTGAGGGAGAAGGCTGTTACTGTTTTCCTCTTTTCTTACTTGAAACCAAGGCAAGTATGTAAAATGCAATAATCTTTTATCACTGCAGTTCGTTTTGGTATTTTTAGCTAGTGTTTCTGGTTTTCATGCTTTACTTTGTCCCCTTATGAATGGCTTGCTTCACTCTTAAAATATTCTGTGTTAGTTGTATTTTCACCTGCAGTCTCCGAAAGTGTACCAGCTGCAGGTATTGTCATCTCGAACACTTAAAAAATGAATAGGCTTTTAAAAATATAGGGTATATGACTCTTCAAGTCATTTCTTAAAAATCATTTTCAGTTGAAACAACATGTTGTGAATGTAACACAAATACACGTGGAATAAAAAAAAATAAGCTTTCAATGATACTGCAATGTCCTTGTTGTTGGAGTTCCATTTCAAAATCAAGCTCTGTTGAATGAATATATTAGGATACCAACAGCAGTATGTTTTTAAATTATGAATTAAACTACCTTTTTTTTTTTTTTGGTTAAGAATGAGGGCTAAAAAATTAATGAGGCTTTTGAAATGAGTAGGTTAATGTTTAAGATGATGTTTTTCTGTTGCCCACAAGTTTGTTACTTACATATTTCTGGTAAAGTCAGTTGTCAATTATAACAATCCTTTTTTTGTGTATGCTATATATACAGACCCCTGTTTTAGAAATTCAGGGAGCAGTACATATACTGATTTGGCTAAATCTAGATTGTTAGGGACAGATGGCTAATTCAAACAGGTGTCACTTTCATTCCTTGTGCATTGTGTTGAGACTTCCAGAGGTTTACAAAAGAGCTGCCTAAAGCAGGTGGTGGTCTCTGATTTTGTAGAAAATTATTTTCCCGGTGACTAGGTGTGTTTTAGTAGTTAACATGTCAAAGTTTAAAGTGTTCCGTATAGTACAATCATGTTATTTTTTGATTCTTTTCTCATTGGACTTCTAAGGGAGATGTGATTATTTGGGTGTGAAATTTATCTGTTTATGGCTGTATAGATAGACATAGCCATAATAATTTTCATTCTTGCAAAACCAAGAGCAGATATATTGCTTGATGTACCGTTTTGTTTCACTGAATTACTTACTTTTACTTTCTTTTCTTAATGAATAGTTCCCTTGAGAATATTTTTTAATAAAAATGTCCAATTATTAAGAACACAAGATTAGTTTCAAACTTCTGTGTGTTTTGCTGGCACTATTCTATATTAGTACACCTGCAGTTTCCTTTCTTTTTAAAATTTTATTCTTCAGTAGTTATTATTTCCTCAGTTGTAAAAGATTTCAATAAGAAAGACTGAAATGAAATTTGATTTCTAACAATTCTTAGGCATTTTTGGTTTTGAGGGTTTCCTTTTTTTTAATGTTGTTTCTTTTACAACAATGACTGATGTTCATTCTTCGTTATTTTCTCTCTCATAGATGCACCAGAGGGTGCTATGCTATTTGAAATACAAAAAGGAAAGAAAATCCTAGAACATCTTTCATTGAACTGCACTGATAATGTGTGCAGGATTTGACTAAATCTCACTGAAATTTTTCTGCTTGTCTCTGTATGTTGCCATATAGCAAACTTACTATTTTGGCAGTATTGTGCTAAAAATAAGTTAAGAGGTTGGCTGTTTTAGATATGTGTGTGTTCCTGTGTGTGTGTGTGTGTATATACACGCACACACTTAAAATTTCTGTTCAGTGAAAGAGAACAAGTAGTTATATACAAATTATGTCTGTATAGCTTATAGTTGAAACAGTTTATCCTCATTGAAGTAAGTTATTGCTTATTGAAAAGCTAGTTGACCTTACCTACAGATGCACATATGTGTTTTGGAGTGACATTTATTGTACATTACGTTTTTCATTTATAAATCTATATTTGTGTTTTACATAACTTGTTCATTTATGGCTGAATTATTTTTAAAAAAATGCATTGCTGTATAGAGACTTTTCTTTTGTTCTTGCTGAAACTCTTCCTGGATGAAACTCGGGTTGAAGGTTACCTGTTCACTTCTAAACTGTAAGAGAGATGGGAACTTTAGTCGATTAGGATAGATATCTTTATTCATCCATCCTTACTTCTGGGAAAGAAAAAATACTATGCCACCCTAACCCCTCCCCTCCAATATAATAATACATATTTATGAGTACTACTGTGTGTAATTTGAAAATTTTCTTTATGGATGTGTTAACCCAACACATTAGAATTGCATTGTTGAAACTTCTGTAGTTTGATATTGGGTTTTTTTTTTCCATATAGCTGTAAGAATAATAAGGAAATGCTCTTTTTTGTGTATGGATGGATAATGGTGTCTAGTTCAGTGTAATTTCGCTTTGGAAATGTATGAAAAGGTGCAGACTGGAACTGGGGTAGTACATCTTAAAGTGTTTGGCTTTGCACACTACTTGTAGTTTGTTTTTTCTGTTCCACCATGGTAAGTTTTTTGTGTTTGGTCCCTCAAGTTCAAATTTAGCGTTCCAAAATCAAAAAGTAGTGGATGGATTATATTGTCAGTTGCATTTAATAAAGGAATTTCCTGTTTTACAGTGTGAATTGTAATGTGGCTTGGAAGTTTAATTCTGACAATGCAGACATCCTCTGTAAATGCTTAACTTATTTCTAACCTTTCTTACTTGTTTAATTCTTACACAACATCCATAATAATGCTAGTAGTCCACCAAAGATGTATATAAATCACTAAATTTGAGTGTAATTGTAACTTTTGTGACTTATTCATTCATGATGAGAAGAAAAAAGTGTCTAGTGGTATTTTTAAAGGTCATTTCACCCACCCATGGATCCAGTACCTCGAGTATGAATTAGCTTCTTAGGCATTTTCTGATTAAACAATTTCTTTAGTTTTTTTCATTTTTTTTCTTATTGAAGTCTTATTTCAAAAAATTTTATAAGATCTTTAAGGCAAGAGCCATGTCTTTAGATTTTGTTCAGGCTTTGGATACTGTCACTACAGCTAATGACTCAAAGCAACGTTTGCTGTTTATCTGCCAAGTAAATGGCTTCTCTCTTCTGTTACCTTGTAATAATTAATCTGTGTTTTCTCTCAGGTACCACCTCAGAAATGTTTTCTAAACACTTCAATTTAGTGTAGTTACATTATGCAATATTACGAAGTAGAAATAGAAGCAAACATACCTGTTAATAGATGAAGCATGCCACTTAGCAGGTGTCTTTAAGTCAGTTTATTCTACTTTAGTCAAGGTGTTCTATTTTCTTGTCTAATTATTTCTTTTTCTCTGCTATTAATAGTACTTCTCTTACAAACAACTAAAAAAGTGTAATAGAATTCTGAGCCAGAACTACCTACAACATGGTTAAGGTTATATGTATTTATTATACTTCTGTGGAGCTAAAATTCAAAAATACATTTTTAGCTCCAAAAAGCTAATTAATGTCTGCTGAAATTTCAGACGATGCATTATGTATTGTTTCTGTTGATTCTAAAATGTACCTAAACTGGGGTGGGGGATGGAGGGACAGAGAGGGTGAGAAATCTTACTTACATAGCTGTCTTAATCTGACAGTAATATTGGATGCTTATAGGCTATATGAAGAGTTTTCTTGCTAGTGTATCAAATGACCAGGGTTGTGAATTTGAGAAAATGTCTTTCTGTGTGACTTGTTGCATATACATATCCATGATGCATTTTCCAGAGTTGCTGTTGGTCATCTAAACAAAATTAGTACTATCACTTGAACTTTTTTCTTCCTTATCTCTTGGTAGCGTTCTGCACTGGCAAGAGCTGAGGGTGCAGTTTGACAGTACAAGTCTTAGATGAGTCAGACTACAAAAATGTGGTATTTACTAAGTAGGACTAAGGCTACTCATTATAGTTAGGTGAAAGCAAAAATTACAACATAATTGTCTTCTTGCCATTGGAAGGAATGGTGAATGTCGGGATTTTGTCTTATGTTAATTGTCTCATAAGTTTGAAGATTCACATTCTATGTAACTGCTGTGAGAAGTTTTCAGAGTTCTCCATCTAAAGCTCTAACTGTTTTTTTCCATTAATATATGTGCTGTGTTCTTACCTCTTCATTGTTCTGTAGCTTGATGTAAGCAGAGGAGACAACATAGTTACAGATTTAGTGAAGGTTGTTTCCTGCTTCACATTCTTGAGATAGTAGTTCTTACATTAGGAAGGATATGTGGATTTACACATAGGGTTGATAATTTGTATTTCTAGCTAAGTTTTTTCACACTGCAGTTATTGTTGGTATCCAGTCTTAATTGTTTTGGGCCTCTTGGAGGTCTTGGAAAGATACATTAAAGAAAAAACTCACCCTAAAACTGCTTATCTTAAAAACCCATACTTGCTTTTCAAAGTGCTTTTTTAGAAAAAGAGTTCTTATATAATCACCATTTTTAAATTAAATTTTCTCACAATTTATTATTAAGAAATCTAAAGTAATTTAATGATCAAATTATAAACATCTTACAGTCAAGTTATTGAAAATTAATGTTTAACCTAAATACCTATAGCTCTACAGACTACTACACTCATTTCTAAAAATAATATATGATTTTTGAAAGTTATTTCAGTTACTTCTGCAGTAAGGTCTGGCTGTATTCAAAGTTACACTAGCCTTGTCTAGTGAGGAGCAGTTGAACTACCTGAGGAGTAGCTGACTTATCAACTGAACTGCTAGCCCTGAGGTGAAATTGACGTGCTAATTTATTGAGCATGTAGTAGCTAAGGTCACATCAACATGCAGTTCTCTTTTTTGTATTTAGTTCTCTCCTATTTTATTTGGTCCACTCTGTGTCACACTACTTCAACTGAGTTGCAGTTTGCAAAAGAGTTGATAACTCTTCGCATTCATTTTATTGTTTCCTATCAGATTTAGTAAACAGAAAAAAAATGTAGAATCCAGTACGTTTTAAACTCCTCAGAGATGTCTTTGTGTAATAGCAATTCCCTGTAACTTCTACGACGATTATTCTTTGGATTTTGTGAAAGGCATGAAAGCTGTTCTGTGAGCTGTACCATCATCACCATTGTTTTAGGGAGTAAAACAGACATGCTTAGCTTTAGAATGGAGGTATGCAGCACAAAAATATGTCTCCATTCCCTTATTTTGTGGAAATTCTTTTGTGCTCAGATTCTGTGTTTTGAGGTAAGACAAGTGTGAATGAGTTAAGATGAAAGCACAACTCTTTATGGTGGTGTCTTTTTCCAGCTGATTTCTGACTGAAGGTTGTCCTGGTTTGCTCTGTGTTTCTCCAATTGCTCTGAAACTCCTTTCTACTCTTAGGGGTATAGTTCTGACAAGGTATTTCAAGGAGCATTAGTGGGCAAGCAAATCTGTAGAGGCTTTAGTGCTCTCAGTCTGTGGTTATGTGGAGATGGAGAGGCTTAGGGTTTTCCAATCCTCAGGCTGGTTCACTAGGAAACTCATGTAAAATCAAGGGAAGTTTTATTTGCAGTGGACTGAGAATTAAGAGTTGGTCTTTCAAAGCAATAGCTTAATTTATCATGGAACTAGTGATTCAGGCTTACAAAGTGGAGCTTTTTCCATTTTGAAGGTTGTGTTTTTGTGCTAGTTCGGCTGAAGCTGTTTGGAGTGTTTTTTTAAATGCTGTTGTTTCAAATCATCCAGATGGTCAGTAGTGAAACAGTATAAGCTTATGAACTTGCGCAGTCTGGAATATTCAGATTTCAGTGACCATCTTGTATCACTCTTTGTTTGGGAAGGAAGATCTTGCTAAGATTTCAGATACTAAAATTACCTGCCCTAATCTTGATATGAGTCACTGAGTTAAGTTTCCTGTCTTTGACAGGGAATGAAGGTGTTCAGGATCTTCACTGCTCGTCCTTACTTTAGTGTGCATTTCTGCTGATTAAATTTTGAAGAAACTGACATTTCTTGACTTAGGGGAAGAGTTACATACAGGGTCATGACTTCAGTGCACTTGACCAACTCTGGTGACCTAATGAAGATATTATCCTTCATGCAGCCTTGGATCACAAGTTGCATATCACAAACTTATTTCAGGCAGCTAAGACGAAGGGGACTTTTTAGGATTTCTTTGCATGTGGAGGACTGCCTTTTAAGGGTTCCCACTGCTTGATTTCAGGATAGCGTACTGTGTTATATGGTTAAAATGTCGAACAACTCAGTCCTGTAAATCACAGCAGCCCTTAATGGCTTGTGTCCTCAGCACAGTCACAAGTTTGGGATACTCAAAAGTAATCTTGTAGCAGCATAATTGTGTTGCTGGTTACATCTTATGATCCAAGGATCAGCTGAATTTTTTAAAAGTTCAACATCAGCAGGCTGACCATCTGTAACCCACTGAAACATAGTAAAGCTGGAATCAGCAGTGCATTTTTTTTCATGTGTTGTAAATAACTAATCCTTTTAATGCAGTAGAAGATTTTTCTTCTCAGATTTTATATCTGAGAAAAAGTGTAATGTCCAAGGCAGAAAAATACATGTATCTGGCATATAGGAAATTGGAAGTTATGATTTAGTCATCTGTGATGAAAAAGGAGGGGTGTGTGTGGAGTTCTGATCTTTAATGTTAAGTGCATGTTCTAAAACTTGTGGTATAAGAAAGGCCAACGTAGTGTGTTGTTTTCCCTTTAAAAATCGATCAGAGGTGTAATTGGGTGTTAACAGTGAGGACTGAGATGTTGATTCATAATCTGTGAAATCCTTTAATAAAATTAGCTGTTTCATCTCCCTAAGCCAAGCTGCCTGCTCCAAGTGTAACTTTGTTTCATAGCGATGCTTCTGAAATCCCAACGATCTGTTCTCATTGGCTAATATAAATATATATATTTAAAATATGTTTATTCTACGCGAAGTACTACTGTCTTACATGTACTGTTTAAAAAAACTTTTTACATAATCTAGTTTACAGCATTTAACCTGCTAGTATGGAAATAGTTTGCTGTACAACCAAAGAAACAGAAGATAGTTAGGGTGTTTAGTGCTATATGGTCTCCTGTTGGTATTTTTTCTTCCTTCCCCCCCCCCCCCCTTGCAAAACAAAAGAAATGTGGCAGATCATTTTATAGGAATAAGAGTCATGTATCAGGGTGTCGCTTTTTAACCTAGGTGGTCCAAACTTGTCAGAGTTACTTGTGTTATCACAGTGGGTGAAACTGGTGAGTTTACATCATGACTGTTGTCATGCTATTTCTGTATTATTATTGTACTTTATGTACTTCAGAGAGTGTTAGTGCATCTTTTCTTACAACAAATGTGTAGATTAGCTGTTACGAACATGGTATTTTTGTACTACTTAGTGAAATCTAGTACAAAAGTGGTCAATGCAAAGAAAAAAAAAAGACTTTTAACCTACTTCGTCCGTAATATGCTGGCAAAAAGAGGGAGAGATACCAATCCTGTGCAGATGGCTAGATCTTGACAGACCCTCAGCCAGCAGTCTGTAGACCACCAGCTGGGGACAAAGTGTCTGGGAAGCAGCTCTGTGGAGGAAGCCCTGGGGTCCCTGATTCACAGTGAGCTGAAAATGGGCCAGTAGTGTGTCATGGCAGAAGGGAAGACCAACAGTATATTGGGCTGTATGAACATGGTTATAGGCAGGAAACTGAGGGAGATTATTATCCCAGCTGTGTCCACACCTATTAGGCACCATCTACATCCACGTCTAGCTTTGCTATCTCTCTTCTGCTGTTATGGGAAAGGTTTTGATATGTTATTTTTATCCAACAATTTATTCTCTGGATTTCACAGACTTAAGACTGGACATGCAGTCATTTATAAAGTATTTTACCATGAAACCTTGGGAATTTCCACTGGAACCTTGCAGAGGCAAAAATAATCACAGTAGAGAAAACTGCAATGGAAGGAAACAAATTTGGTTTTCAGGCGAAGGTAGCTGTGAATAAAAGTGTTTGAAAGACAAGAAGGAAAGTCCTCAGTTGAGTAATTGGCAAAACTAAACTCCAGATACTGATTTCTGTGGACTTTTGTGTGTGTATTTATCAGGTTCTTAATTTACAGTTTGTATTTTGTATTTTAAGTATAGTCACTGTAAACATAGAGATTTGTTAACTATTAACTGTTCATTGAATCTATACAGTCCTAGCTTGATTAATCATACTTTTTTTTATAATTAATGGTTTTCCCTTTTTTTTTTTTTTTTTTATTTCTGTATACTGGTATGTTGTTCAGTATTCATTACTTCATTTGGATTTTAGACTGTACTTCCTGTTTTCTCTGTCTCAGTGGGGTTGCTTTGGAGGAGAAAAAAAAACATACTAGATTATCCTACCTAATAAGAACCATTATGCATCTTTTTTTTTTCAGCAGTTTCATGTTTTCACATGCTTTTTAGAGTCATAGCTAAGACCTTAGATAACTGTTTGAAGAAGGAAGATTTAATAAGATTTAATAATCTTAGAATGTTTATAACATTTGTAAATATATGCCAGTAATCAGTGTTGAAGTGGTTGGTTTTAAGTGACACATGGAACAAAAATAAATATGCTGGTAACTGTCTAGGAAATAAAAGCTGAGACTTGCTCATATCAGTGTCTTTTAAGGTGCTGAGTACTCTTAGGGTGGTAAAGTAGAACAGAATGCACTGTTTGGAACTGAGTGTCTTTTACTGCAACACAGACACGAAGTCACGTGGGAATTTTTTGGAGTGTTTGGCTTTTTGAATTTTTTGGTTTATTTCTGTGTCTATGAATTTATTTATATTTCTACCTTAAAAACATTTCTTCATTGTGTGCGACACCAAAATCAAGCTTTATTTTTGAAACATTTATAGTAATAAGTGTCTTGTGAGTAAATATGCGTTTGCAAAAGCCAACATGTTTGGACAAGTCACACCGGAAAGCAAACAATGTTAAAATTAGTATCTTAAATGTTTTCCAGGGTGATACTGACTTTGAAGCCTGTTTGGTAAAATGACATTCTTGCAGGGAGAGCATTTCTTTGTCATTGCTTCCAACAGAATTAATTTCTTGTGTATTTCCTGTAGAATTGCTGTTGCTGGATTTCCTCTTAACTGGAATATGCATTTCTTTAAAAAAAAAACCAAACCTCCTAATAAACATGGTGAAATATTAGCCTCCTCTTACAACTATACTCAGATGGCAAGGGACTTGTATGCTTTCATCATTGGTTACCATCTGGCTTTGATTTTTTATCATATTCTTTTACTAAACAGAATGGATTGTTTAATTTTCCTTTCTGCTGACTTTAATACATTACTAGGAAAACAATAATTTCATTTTACAATAACTGCACTTTAAATATATAGATACAAAGCAAAGTGGTAGAATTTTAAAGAGATACTTAAAATTAAGATGGTGGGGCAAGGTAAAGGATATCTTTAGAACATAAAGCAGTATTAAGAAATAGCTTTTTATCAATGTGTACAGAATTAAGTTATTTCTTTGTGAATGCTTGTGTAAAAGTTTTCTTTGTATACGTACTTAAAGGTTGTTTGTTCATTTTCTTTTCTTTCCTTTCTTTTGCTTGCCTTTTCCTAGACAGGAAATTAAAGTATATACCACTCTTTAAATCTTCCTTTATGTCAACTTTTTTTTCTTCCTTTGCAGTGTATGATTTGGTCCTTTTTTTGCTGTCTTATTATATTATCATTGATGGCAGTTTTATCTGTTCTTGTGTATTTAGTAACTACAATTATATTTTCAGTGTTTTTTGGTACTAATTTTTAGTTATTAAGCTCTGCAGTTCGATTTTGGTTTTCTTTTTCCTGTTCCATGCCTAGATTGCATGTGGTTTAATATTTAACAGTTTACCTGAGATAGAGGGGTGTGACAAGGCTGCTAAGCATCACCTTATGCTTAGCACATGCTTATCACATGCTGACATATATGTGGCTGGGCTGTAGGGTTGGCCTACAGCTAGTGATCTGTGCTTCCAGGGACTACATGGTTCTTTCTTGCCAGCAGCCACTTCGCTTTTTTTGTTTGCTAACTCTAGCTTTCTGTTGGGGTGTTTTAGCCTGCTTCATATCAATGTAAACAAAATTGACACTTATTGAAAATGTTCCTCGGATTATATTTTAGGCATTTTGATGTACTTTGAAAGAACACGTATTGAGAAGTTCACAATCTGTTTCTTTTACCAGCAATATGAGAATAGGTAAATATTAGGGAAGGGGGGGGGGGGAATAAAACATATTGAGGAGTGGAAACCTCTGAGACTATCTTAAAATAAGACCTTGGGGTTTGGCTTTTTTTGTTGCTTTATTTTGTTGGTTTTTGGTTTTTTTTTTTAAATCCTTTTGAACTTACAAAAGTGTGCTCACTTGACACTTAACGAAGATTTCCTGCAGAGTCTATTGATATCTGCCACCTTTGTGGAATGATGAAGCCAAGCTTCCACGCCTGTTAGGGTTGACTGAGGAGCTGCTGCTTGCTTGGATTTGCCCGAATGTGTCCTGGAAAAAATATGCACAATCCTCCAAGGCAATTAGAGACTAACTTTTGAAAAACCTGCAACTAATCTCAAGGTATCGTTGTTTATTATATTATTTACAGCCACAATCTTTGCACTTTACACAAATGATTATTTCTTGGTCAAAATTTTGAACAGTTCATCCACAGCAGTTTTTAAATATTTAAGTAAAGTCTGATCATATTCATCAACTTTTTAATACTACTTGGTGTTGCTTAGTTCAGGAAAAACTGAACTCTAGGATTTGAAATGTTCGGATTGGGTAATTCCATTTCGTTTGGAAATCTTTATAATGGTATGAGATGTTATGTGTTTTTAGACGTCCAGGTTTATTTAAGAGTTGTACTGGATTCTCCCAATCCTTTGTAGTCATCTAGTGGTATACATATTCATAATCCTTTATGTGCTTTATATGTGATAAATTTTTATCTGTTTTCGTATTGGAGAACATTATCCATACACAGTGGTATAAAGATTTTTAATAGTTTACAATTGACATTCTAATTTCCCATCAGAGTATACTATTTTAATTATATTATGTGGATGGCTTAGACTATGACTTTCATTACTAAAATGACAAATTCAGGTTTTCACTGGAACTATAACAAATCAAAGTTAGCTTTCTTTGTTACTGATTGCTTAGAAAATATACAAGCCATATTTAAGGTCATCCTTTTATGTTTGAAGATGTGAAAAGAATAACATCTTTGATAGAATTGATTATAATACTGAAAAACATTGAAATAAAAATTTGCCAAAATTTTTGTTAACATAAAAATACATAATTTTTACAGCTCTGTGTATGTACACAGTGAAAAGGAGATAGTTTTTATTTCACTATGGTCACTGTTCCTGTAGCAATTGGTTTTATGTCTTCTTAAGTGTGTTATTTCTAACTATGAAAGTCATAGCTCCCTGAAAATGTAATACCTTTTGCAAATGGGGAGTGATATGATTGAACGCAATAATATATTTTTGATAATCAGAGATATTAATTCTTGCTGAAATGTAATATGTTCTTGTAAGCAATTAGTGGAACATATCTGGTCTTGCTTAATTTTAAGTGAAATAGTTTTGTTATTGTAAATTTTGTACACTTGTAACCTCTCTGCAGGGTCTCTGTGTTCTGTATACCAAGAAAAATCAAACTTGTGCCTGCTATGTGTCTGCTTTTTTTTTCTTGTGTACAGTAGAACAAATTTACAATCATTCTGAGGATATATGGACAGTGTCTTTAGAAAAGTGGTTTTGCTGCTTTTTAGCTTTAAAGGAGGAAAGGCAAAATTTTCAGAAAGTTGAGGACTATGAATTTATATGCATTAATTTTAAGTGTATCCTGTGCTTTTCACTACTAGCTTTGTCTTACATCTCGTCTAATAGCTGTTCTCTATATATCCTTTACATCCCGTGTCCTGGTCACTGTGTTATGTGCTTGGCCTTTTACAATTAGTTATTCATCCTTCCTCTCTTCTTTTATTCATCTTCCAGTTCTTTATGCTGCTTCTGTGTTAACTGTGGGAGTGTTGGGAAACAATATTTTCTCAGTCATTGTATTCAGGGCTGTACATCATAATAAATTTGTAGGAAGGCAATTTGGGGAAAACCATAGCTTCAGCTGTTTACTGGTGTGGTGTCAGTAGTATGTATGTGGAAGATGGTTACGTGTACAATTTTTGCATTGTTAAACAGTGTCTCCAGAGAAATTTAGTGGTTCAGTTTAGTAACAGGTAAAAACCTGATATTGCCAGTTTCTGGTAGAGAAGTTTCATGGGTATGCCACTTTTAAATTATTGTTGGAATTTTGTGCATTTACTAAAACTGAGTGTTGAAATAGTGGTGCTTTAAGTATCATAAAATATGTATGCATTTAAATACGTAGAGGCAAATAACCATTTTTTCCTGTCAGTGTTCTGAGCATTGCTGAGAACTTTAATCTTCTGAAACTGCGTGTGTGTGAGGGGAACTATGATTTTTTTTTTCTTTTAAGTTGCAATGAAATGAAAACAATAGTATTATGGAAGATGTTCAAGAATGTTAAGTGTAAGTAACAACATATTTGCCGTTTTGGATGGTTGAATGTCTGTTTAGATGGTTGGATATATGCTATGCATGAAGCAGCTGTTTTGTATGTTTATATGTATTTGCATATACAATATATGTGTATGCAGAGCAACAGTGTGCATGTATATATTTCTTGTTTATGTATGTAGATGGTACATAGAACCAAATGTATTCCATCTACATTAAGTAATTTTACATCTAGAAGAACCTAGTGGAAAAGACTTTCTGCGGGATCCCTGCCCCCATACACTGTTTCTGAAGGCTGAAACAGCCTTTTTAAGCATCTTAAATGATTCAGGTTTTTTTGCTTGTAGCAGTAGCCACAGCTTGTCATTTTCATGTCAGTCATTAAATATTTTTTTTTTTCTGAACAAGAAACATAAGGGAGCAGTTCTGTATGCATTTTCTCTGGTATAGCAGTGGTGATAGTGAATTATATGCTAAGAGGAAGACATACAGAGTTATATGAGACAATATTAACTTCTTAAATCAGCTTGGTAATGTGGAACTGTCTCCTAGAGCTAGCTGGTGCTTGCTGAGTGTACACAGCTTCCTTGAATGGCCAGTTCTACAGGTGAGAGATCATCTATGATAGAAGATAGAGGATTGTTAGGCTAGACCTTAGGCTGCTCATTGCCAGATTCTGCTCAAATTTCTTTTACTGAGCTGTCATTGAAGATAACCAGGTTATATCACCAGATTTAATAAATCAAGACCTTATTCTGTTTTGTGCAAATAAAACCTTGATGTCTGCAAGAGTAATTTACTTCAGTGACATTGAGGGGAATATCAGACTTAAGAAGCATCATTTAAAGAAACATAGTAGATGAACATAGCTTTAGAGTTCTGCTTTCTTTGTCAAAGCCCTTCCTGTCTCTAATAAATCCTTAGACAATACAGAAGCGCTTAACAAGTTCTAACAAAATGTTGACTGTAAAACACTTCAGGTAATCAATATCTACTTTTTAATTGCAAATCGGTAGATGGCTTTACAGTAGTTGGCTTTACAGCATAACATGCTTAGATTGTTCTAGCTGTGCCTCTGTTCATGTTTTCCAAGCTGCCTGTTGTCTTTGAGATCACAACCGCTAGAGTAACTTAACATTACAGTGATCTTTTCTTTATAAAAATTAAACTAGCTATGGTGATCATATTCAGTAAGTCTTTAGGTTTATGGTTTTGGCTTTAGAAGTTGATGGAACGTGCTTGATTGTGTTATTGATTGTAGACTTTCTTAGGAGAGTAGTGGCTGTCAACTTTATTAGGCTGAATCCCCCAAGTATAGGAGTTGAGGCAGCTTCTTTGTATTTTGAGTCTAATCCTAACTTGGATGAGAAGTTTGAGTTTACTTTAGCACAGGATTCTGCAAGCTTACAAATTCTGGAGAAGCAGCAAAGTTCTCGTTAGAGGGGTTTGTATTTATGGGTGCATTCTGATGAAGTTTGCTGTCTGAGATTTTTGTCTTCAGAACAGTCTTCCTATTTGTTATTGTTCTCAAGGTTCCTCTAGAAAACTTCAACCACTAATCAGTATGAAGCATTTTGGAACGATAAACCCTAGCATTTTCTCATCTGACTTCTTGAATCCATTTTGTGGCTCTGGCTATTACAGTTGTTGTGTAGACAAATAATCTTAGCATTTGCAATAACTTTTGGGACGTGGTGTTTCTTTCTTAGCTTTGTACTCTTAAGTAAAGAGTTGGTTTTTTTCTGGCTGTCTATCTTATTCAAATGTGGGACAGAAGTTTCAGAAAAACACATGCCAACAAAATAGATAGTTTGGGAAGGTAAACAAAAACGTATACAGCCACTGCAGAAAAGGCAATTACAACTGATTTTACACTCCCAGCCTTCTGCTGAGTCAGTCGGCAAACACTCCCAACCTGTGATGATGTGTTATAATATGGATCCATTTAAAGGACCAACTTGGTGGAAACATGGCTTTTTTAATTCTGGTGCTAAAGAACAACTTATTCTTTGATATGGTATGGAACAGCTTCACATTATTAGAAAGTGTAAAGAAAAGCCATAAATCAGCTCTTTTGCATATTATTTCTTTACCATTCTCCAGCAGATCTGCAAAAATATTGCTGAAGGAGGTAGATCTGCAGAGATTTGGATAGGTGTTTAATTTGGCTTGCATAATCTGTAAAGGTGACAAAGACATGCAAAGCCTGAACTCATTTTGACTGCAAAATCTTAAAGCCAAATTGCAGGCCATCTTTTGATATCGAAAATAAGTAGTATTGTTCTGCCATTTTAAAGTTATTTTTAGAGCTTTTTCTTTTTTTAAAGCCCCGCTTTATGATCCACAGTGTGAAGCTCAATGTATTATTCTGTCAGGGCTTATTATAATAATATCTGTGCAGAGCATGTTGTGCAACTCCGTTACACTAGCTGTTGAAGGTTAATCTGTGAAGGGTTTTGGAGTTTATGGATTTTAGCTTTCTTATCTTAAATGCTGAATTAGAGGAAATACTGCTGCTTACTTTGTCATAGCATGCAATAGAGATCAGATATGTGATCAGTTAATATGTATATTGGATGATATATAATCAGTATTTTTTTCTGGTTTTGTGTTTCTTTAGATTGTTCAAATCTATCATTGTATTTTTTTTTAAGGTTATGCCTGGAGTTGAGAGTTCGCTGAGGAGAGTGTTAATCTATTTAAATAAACTGTTTAGAGGCATAGGAAGAGGCCTGTGGTGTTTTCAATGCTTCTCAGCCTGAAAGCACTGCATAACCCCTTTAGGTTGCATAGCAACAGGCTCCTAGCAACAATAATAGATTGAATTTCCCATAGTGACCAGGCCGGATGTAATAATAAAGCAAGAGTACAAACAATTGTCATGGTTTTCTTTTTGTAATATACTATTTTGAATTTCTGGAGATTCTGTTTCTCAAAGTGGCAAAACTCTTTGCAAACTGGGAGGTACTTTTGAAAACTTGTAGTACCGGAACCCTGACAAAATTGCTTAGAATGAGTGGCTTTGACGTCCAGTAGTCTGAAACCTAGGAGAAAACAGGAGAAAACCAGGAGAAAACTCACCTAGGAATGAGTTATAGAGGAAAGAGGGTATTTAATACCCACTTTAAATGACTTGTAAATCTCAACTTCTTTTATAAACTTATCTGTCTTGGGACTTAGAAGTCCCTAGCTATACAGAAAGATGCATGTTATGGAAGGAATATGGTCAGTCACAATTGAATTAATGAAGCTGAAAAGAGGCTTCCCTGGAGGAGGTTATTCTGTACCTGCCTACTTTTTGGATTCTCAGTATCTCTCCTTGGAGCATGTGGTGTCACCTGCTCCTAGAGAGTGGTTTCTAGTCACAGTCAGGCTGTTCTGAAGTTAGTATTTGCTCTGTTGTCTTCTCTTGACGCAGCAGTTCTCATTTGTTAGAGATACATATAGATATAAAAATCTACATATGAAGATATTATTTTGTAAGGTGCACAATAAAATAGTTTATTTTAAATCACTAGAATTTTAACATGCTATTCAGAAAAGTTTGGAAATGTCTTATGGCGATACTGTAAAAATGGGTAGAGAATAAAAAGAAGTAGCTGCCAGATAAGTTCATTTTATATCATGCCAATTTGTCAGTATTTCATATTTTCAAGACCTGTTATGTGTGAAAACTAGAAATATATGGGCAAGCAGGTGATTTGGGATACGAGAAACAAATTGTGTCACAAAATAGTAATATGTGTAATTCTAGATGATTACATTTGAGTTTAAATGTTTTCACCTGGCTAACTGATTTGTAAATGGAAACACACACTGTTGAGTAAAGATGTAGATCTACACTAGCTAAACAGTGATCTTCAGTTCTTGTGTTTGCTTTTGGGAATGGTGGTTCACATGTCACTATGTTAAAGGGCAGTTACTTTAACAGAAAGCCCAAGGCAGGTATTCGTAACTTGTTGTATTGCACTAAGATGGCACTATTTTTTTGGGGATGTGTAAAAGCTGTTCTAAGAGTATATACTTCCTCATAAAAGGAGGCAACTCTAGTAGCTACGTAGTGTAGAAGAAGAAAATCATAAAAAGTAAACAACTAGATGTTACAGGCTTGACTTGGAATGTTTGACTGGATTCCACTGTTCCAGTAGACTCAGATGTTGATCAATAGTGTTTTCTTTTATCACAGGAATTTTAAAAATTGAATTCTGAAGAAAGCTTTTACTTTAAATAGATGGTATCCTCCAGCTTATCTGTTCATCTCAGAATATTTTTTTCTCAACATCATTTAACATTGGAATCCTCACTGCAGAGGGGGTTAGTGTGGTGACAGAGAGATATTTTGGGTGTGTTTGATGAAACAAGATGGTCTTGAAATTTATATTAAAATGTGCCATATATAGATCCAGATCTGGAAGAATGGCTTGAAAAGGTAGTTTTGTTCATCTGAGTAGTCTTTAGGCAAACTGCTTAGCTGGCACTAAGTTTCAGTATGTGAATTGTTAGTTTAAATGTGAGTTAAGTGCTACTCTGAACAATTTTCTGAATTTGTATGATGTTTGTAATTTAAAATATTGATTCATTTAAACTCTGGACTTGTAAAATTTAAAAAAATTGGTTTAGCAGTGTGATCTAGTCTGGGTATGATATCTATGCTAGTAGCATTTTAGTACCTTTTGAGGACTGCTAAGTAATTTTGTGAGTTACAGAGGTATTTATGTGGTGAAGAAACAGCTTCTTCTCTGCCACAGGTGGAGAGCTAGAAGAGTTTGAGAGATTTAGGAAAACCAGAGGCTTATAATTTAGAAAGAGGCTAAAATCACATTATCAGATTTCAAAATTTCAAAAATCAAGAACATGCCCTTTACGGTGTTCAGATTTGTATATGATACCCTTTTAAAAGTGTACCAAGAGTTGTGTTGTGTAGTACAGTTGTGACACTTTCAGAGGATCCTGAAGCATTTTAATAATGCATTTTAAGAAATAGTATCCAGTATTTTTTATGACAAATACATATTTACAAATCATATAGGTTACTTTCAGAATTTCTGTAAGGACATCATTTACTTTCCAGTAAGAAAGTAAGAAGGAAGGTAATCAAAAGAGAAAATATAACAGGCATTCCTCATTTTATTTATTATTGCATTTATTTTTAAATATAACAATTTGTAAGTTTATGAAATTCATTTAACTGTTGAAATTGCAGAAAAATAGGCTTGGACAAAGGAGACTGAAGAATAATAGAAAATAAGTTTGGCAAAAAATCTTTGTGATCTGTTTGCCGGTACATCTACACCTCCAACTGAATTTCCATGGAGTTTAATATGTTGTGGCGTTGCATTATGTGCTTACTTTAAATTTCGTTCCTCATTACTGCTGTTGATAAGCATTTCATGGAAACATGTTTTATTGCACATTAACTATGAACCAGTTGTATTGAGGTTGAAATGATTATTTATTTGTTTAATGTCTGCATGTTGAAAGCATAGCTAGAAATAATCAGCCAGATGCCAATTCTGAAACCAACTTTCAGTTTAGTTTTTGTAGTGATTTCTTACCTTCTTCCGTACACTCACTATGACTAAAATAATAAACACATACAATAATGTTTATGTAATGTTAATGAAATGCTGTGTAAAATTACAAGATGTTTAAAAATACAGGATTTTTTTTAAGGGGCGAAGAAATAGTTTTAAGTAGTGAACATTTTTAAGCGTAAAACTGTACTGGCATTAAGTGTACTTGCTGTGTGCTAGAGCATGTATAATATTTTTCCTGAATGAATTTACCAATATACAGTATTCAGTGTGGGAATGTTTACTGTATTTATGGCACAATTATCTGCCAAGAAGAGTGAAGAACGTAAACGAGCTGTTTTTCTGCTTAATTAAATACTTAAGACCCAACTTAATGGACCTACATTGCATATACATACTATTTAATCAGATGTAGGCACAAAAGGGTGTTTGTGCATTGAAGCTACATTTGTGTATGTCAGTATCTCTCTTCTTGATATGCCTTTGAGGATTTTGAAGTGACTTGTATGGGAAAGGTAGGTGTAGGAAGGTACAATGCAGTATTTCTTGCAAACCTCTATCTATAGAGCACAAAGCTGTACAAAAAATAATCTTTACTGATGACCCTTTGAAGAGGTGGATGGATCAAAAATAACAGATAATGTTTAAGGAAATGGACAAATGAAAATGAATTCTCTTGTGAACCTGGTACAAGTACAGAAAGGATGCAGAATTTTCAGAACACCATTGGACATTTGTGAAACTGGAAAACTATTTTGAAAATTATTTAAGGACTTATTTTAGTTTTACTAAAGTAACTTCTTAAACTTCAAAGAAGAAAACTTACTTCTCATTGTACGGGTGTATCTCTCTTGACTTAAGAAAATGTGAGCACTTAGGTTTTCTCTGCCGTGGGTGAAGCCAGGTCATTGTTAGGTTCAAGTTCAAGACAGCAATTTCTGATTAGAAAAGTAACTCATATTTAATTGCAAGAACTTGTGAATGTGTGTGTGTACCTGCTTTCCAATTGTCTGCAAAACAAACTTAATGCTTGTTAAGAAGTGACGAGATATTTCAAGAACTGATGAAGCTAGAAAGTTCTGTTGTATTATGATATTCATAAAAAAGTACAAAGACTTTTCAAGTATAATGTGAGTTAATATTTAACATTGTGTATTTATAATACTGACCTAGGAAAGGGATCTGGCAGTTTTGTATGCCACTGGTATTATCGGAAAGAGAAATAGTAATTAATATGGGGACTTGACTGTGTACTCAAGTAAAAATTAGAGCAGTGATGTATAAGAATTCAAAGGTGTAAGTGAAGATAGATGCGTATCTGAAAGTTGTAAGCTTTCCTTTGACCTTTAGGTTGAGGAACCTTTGTCCAGCTTTGAGTAGGTGCTGCAGTTTAATTGTGAATGATATTTATTCAGATGTTTAAACTCCTTTTGAAAACACCATTAAGTCTGAATGTTGTACTAGAAGCCAACAAAACCAACTTAATTCTTGAACAAGTTTCTTCTGGGCACCAAAAACTATGGGGTCTATTGTGCAATACCTGTTTGGATGTACTAAACTTCCCAGTGGGCATTACAGTTACAGGAAGGAGTTGTGGCTTCTGTCAGATGAACAGTCCTTGTTTAGGCCTTTTAAGTCTAAAGTTAACCAGAACAGCTTCTTTAAAGGAGTAGTTGCCTTCCTAATCCAACTGTTACGTTGAGGTTTTGTGCTGAGAAGAGGTGTCTGTATTTATGGGCACATGTGCCTGTCCTTCTTTCCTGCTCTCCGCTCGCCCATCATTCAGGAACTTCTGGCAGTGCTCCTCATTGGTCTAGTATGTAATCTACTGCTCGTATTAAATTATAAATATAAATTTTGAAAGGTGTCACCGTGGAAAGTGATTCTGTAAAGTGATTCTGCAGAATATGCATGATTTACTTCTATTCTGAGGGTTTTCAGTACTCCAAAATTTGAGGTACCCAAGTTTTACAGGTTTTTTTTGGTACTTTCCTGTATTTGTAGTGATGGAGACTATCTCAGATTGCTTTGGAATTCAGAGAAGGAAAATAATAGATGTTTGGAAGCAAAGTGTCAAAAGAATACTGTAATAAATAGGAGGATATTTAAGTAATATCGCAAAATATTTAATATAGCTTCACAGTCATACTAATTCACTGCATTTTATTTTGTTAATAATTTTTAATAGAATTTTTTACTATTGTGAAAATGCTGACTGTGATAATATAGTATTAGATATTCTCAGGGCAGAATAACTTCTGCTGCTATGTGTTTTGTATTAGTTTATTGATGAGCAAGTTGTCAGTAAGGATCTGAATTTTGAAGCATACTGGAACAAAAAAGTGCTATGTTTGGAACTTGGGTAATTTGTAGATTTTTTTTTTTTTAGAAGCACAGATATTTCCTGTTATAGTGATTGGAGGCACTGACCTATAAGGCAAATTCTATTTTAGTTTTCTCTTAGTTAATAATGGAATTATTTTGGCTATCAAGCCAAAATTACAGTCAGTAACACAAGGTTATTCGTGCCTTGAGAAAATATGCCATTCAGTTCTTCTGTGTAGCAGTGGTACCACCTTTCAGTCATTTATGAGGTTGAAATAAGATAAATCAAATAGATAAATAATACTGTAGTTAATTGAAATGTCAGTAGCTAGGGCTTTTTTTCCTTTTCTGTAAAAGACACAGTCTCTTTTGAACTTTAGGATTGCATTGACATGACAAATGCGACACTAAACAGTGTAGTTCCTTTGAATAATAAGTTGGTGCGTCAGTGCACTTATAAAAACTAGTGAGTATGGGACATATCTGCTGTTACTGTTTTAAAATAATGTCATTTAATAACTGTGGTAATGCTCAGTACAAAAAAAAAAATGTACGTTTGGCTATATATCAGTCCTTTTAAACCAGCTCCTGCTTCCTTAGATTGTTTAGCTGAGTTTTTTTATCTAAGTTTATTAACATGTCAATTATGCCATCTTTTTGAGTTTGTGGATTTTTTTGGTTTTGTTTGTTTATTTTTTTCAAATAAATTACAATATTATTTCAGCTTTTTTTGTTACTGCTGTATTTCTTATATCCAAGGTGGAATCACTGGAGTGTTGAAAAAATACTTACCAGGTAGTGATGCTCTAAATATTTAGGCTCCCAAATCTTACCTTTAGTCAATTGTGGCTGCATGCTGCAGTTTTCTGGCACTTGTCACTTTCATTCTTTATTTATTCTTCAGCACGTAGACAAAAATGTAACTGGTAAAGTGGGTTGTTTTGAGCTGAATAAGCAAAATATAATTCAAACAGAAGTTATGTGACTAAAACGATTTTAATATTGCAATCCTACATACCCTGCAATGAATTTCCACAAGGGAATGGCAGATCATTCTAAGAAATAACTTGCTTTAAATACTCTTCTTCAAGGATGACTTAAATATTGAAATGTGGGGAAGAGAGAAGGAATGAAATGTCTGGACAGTAATTTAAGATAAGTTCTGGTGCTGCAGTTTGGGGCAGATCTGGTGGAAGAGATATGGAAGAGGCCATGGTACCCAATGCCGTCTTCATCTTGGTCTTTGTTGGTAAGACATGCCTTCAGGAGGTTTAGATGGAAGAGACCTCTGGGAAGGCCCAGATGGAGGAAGTTTTGGCAAGAAGCCAAGAGTACAAGAAGACGAAGTTCCTATGCACACAGGAATCCTGATGGAGCTGACAGAAGTTGCTGGGAGGTCACTTTTGATTATGTTTGAAACATCATGGTGATCGGGGGAAGTTCCTGAGGACTTGATGAAACCAAAGGTCACCCATCTTCAAGAGAAAGATCCAGAGAACTATGAACAGAGCATCATGACCTTTATCACAGAGAAGGTGATGGAGCAAATAATCCTGGAAACAGTTTCTGAAGTCTATAAAAGAAAGGAAAGTCCCTGGGAAGTAGTCATATCTGACCAACCTGATAGCCTTTTACAGTGGGATTACTGACTTGATTGATTAGAAAAGAACAGAGGATCTTGCTTGTTTCAGCTTTAGCAGGGCTTTTGACACTGTCGCATAACATCCTCATAGGCAGACCGATGAAGTATGAGCTAGGTAAGTCGACACTGAGGAGAACTGGAAACTGCTGACTGAACTGGTAGGTTCACAGGGTTGTGATCAGTGGCACATAAGCCAGCTTTGAAGCCGGTCACCAGCAAGGTGCTATAGGAATTGATACTGGGTCCGATGTTCTTAAATATCTTTGTTAATTACCTAGAGACAGTGGAACTGAGTGTGTGCTCAGCAAATTTTTGAGCAATCCAAAACTGAGAGGAGTGATTAGTAGATGAACAAAGTCCTTGACAGACTAGAGAAATGAGCTGATGGGAACTTAATGAAGTTGAAGAAAAAGAAATTCCGAGTGCAGCATCTGGAAAGGGATAAACCTGTGCAACAGGATGTGCTGGGAACTGACTGTCTGGAAGGCAGCTTTGCTAGAATAAGAACTTGGGGATCCTGGTGGACAATGAGTTGACCACAAGACAGCAGTGTGCTTTTGTAGTAGAAAAGGCCAGCAGCCCTCTAGACTTCATTAGGAAAAGCATTGCCACTGGGTCGAGGGAGGTCATCCTTTCCTTAGCTTTTGTGAGAGGCATACGTAGGGCTCAGTGCAGTCCTTGGCTCCTCAGTACAACAGATATAACTGAAGTGAGTCCAGCAAAGGACAATGAAGAAGATGAAGGAGATGGAGCATTTCTCCTACAAAAGGCCGAGAGAACTGGGACTGCTCAACTTGGAGAAGAGAAGGCTCAGGAATGTAAAGAAGAGGGAACCAGGCTCTTTTCAGTGGTGTCCAGTGACATAGAAATGATCGTAAAATTTTGAAACACAAGAACTGAAATGAAATAAATCCCATCTGAACATAAGAAAACACTTTTCTTACTTCAAAGGTAAAAGAACACTGGAACAAGCTGCACGGAGAGATTATGGAGTCTCTGTCTTTCTAGATAGTTAAATGGACTGAGAGGGCAATTAGTTCATTATGTGAAATGCATGAAGTTGCATATGAGAGCATTTACAGTTATCAGAAGGAATAGTTTGCCCATCAGTTGCACTCCAGTCAACACTACATTTTGGAGATTGGTTGTATGACATGTTGGTGTAATACAGTTCTTAAATTTTTACCATTTCTGCAAATCTCCAGACAGGCCTGGCTTGTTGGTGGAAACACATGGTAACAAAGCATTAATCTTTGGTTTTAGTAGTCTTTTTTGAATACTGTTTCCATTCCAGATGTTCTCCTGGTAGCTTCCACGTTGGGTGTGGTGTTGCAACTGGCTCAATATATTCTTCTTTTCTTATACAAAGGAAACTTAGAATTTGTAGTCAACTTCATTGACTGTTCTCACTGATTCTTGAATCAGTCAAGATCAACAGTCTACACTTTTTGTTCATCTGCTTCCTGACACTAAGTTTGAATATACTGGTTTTGTTACAGTCTAGACTTCCCTGATGTCTGGGCAGTTGAACAGCACAGCACATCCCATTGTCATCCAGTGGGAAAGCATGAGGCGTTTGGAAGAAATCTTGGTATGGCCTGAAGACCATGGAGTGGTGTGGAGGAGTGAAGACGAGCATGCAATCACAGCAGAATGATGAATTCTTCTGAGAAACTGTTGAACTGGGTGCTAATGTTTCAAATCTGTGTCAAATGCTAGATGTCATCTCTTTGATTAATTTAATGTTTTTCATGTTGCCTAATTACCTTCATAATGGAGCATACTCTCCAGTGAATCTGAGAGTCCTGCCTGCGTGATTGATTTAGCTATATAATGTCAAACAGCCACAGTTAGTAAAAACCACTGACTGAAAATTTCGTCTACATCTTCAGGTCACTCGATTGAAACGTCATATATTTTGGGGATGGGGATATGTGTGTTAACTGCATTTTTATATCCATACGACTGTTTGTATTTAAGTATCACGAAGACATAAGTTTTGTGTTCTCTTCTTTTTATGTGTATTAATTTATTTTATTAAACTTTATTTTCTGATTAATGGAAAATAGTGTTCACTTGCACTTAGAATCATACTAACTTTTCTGGTACTGTACTCATTAAAGAGAGATTCTGGTAATCTTAACTGCTTCACTGTTTCATTTTCTTCCATACATTCTAGCATCGGATAATTGAGCTGTTCAGTTTTTGGAGTTTCATAAAATTGAGATTAATTCTGAATGCAACATGTGATTTAGTTAGGATGTTTTAAAAGCTGTTTTGCAATTTGGTTCTGGTTTATTAAAGCTGCTTTAGGATTGTTCAGAATCTGCTAGTAAAAGACTAATATAAGGAAGTAAATAGAGCTCTCTGCAGTGGTTGGATTTCATTAATTTAGTCATTTAAAAAACTTAATTTTAAAACATGTTGAGCTATATCGAGTTAGTCGTAGCAGAGCATAGTGACAGTATAGATGAAAGTAAATTCTGTAGAACAATTAATGGAATCATAGGATGGTTTAGGTTGGAAGTGACCTTAAAGATTGTGTCATTCTAATGCCCTGACATGGGCAGGGATGCCTCCTATTCCCTGTCTCCAGGGATGAGGCATCCACAGCTTCCCTGGGCAACCTGTACCAGTGCCTCAACATCCTCATCGTGAAGAAATTCCTCCTCAGAGCCTTCTCCTCTCCAGGCTGAACAACTCCGACTCTTTCAGCCTGTCCTCATATAGGAGGTGCTCCTGCCCTCTGATCATCTTTGTAGCCCTCCTCTGGACCTGTTCCAATAGCTCCATAGCCTTCTTATGTTGAGGATTCCAGAACTGAACACAACATTCCTGGTGTGGTCTCATGAGAGAGGAATAAAGGGGCAGAATCACTTCCCTCGACCTGGTTTGAATGCTGTTTGAATGTAATGACAGGATACATTGGAACTGGTTTATCAGTGCCAAGCATTAACTAGAGCACGTTTCAATAGGAAATATGTCAGGACTCGGTTGTTCCTGTCAGCAGTTTCTGTCCTAGAAATCTGAGAATAATCTACTTTGTGCTGTGTACTACCATTTCTTTATTACTGGATCTCAGTGGATCGGGTATGTCAGTGTATTTCCTCATCTGACATATCTCTGAGATAGGAAAACACAGCTCTTTCCATTTTAGAGATGGGAAGGCTGAAACTCAGGCAAGCAAAGTGACATACAAATGATCATGAAATTAATGTGTGAAAGCAGGGTACTGAATTTAAAGATCCAAGCTCTTAGGCAAGGAACTTGACTTCATGGACAGGGCTGTTCCAAAGTTCTTTGGCATATAAGCGTTCATTGAGTTTAAAGACCTCTTTTGAGCTTTTGTGTCATTAACTGTTATGGGATGTTTGTCTGAATAACTGTTTTGCTTTCTTTATATGGTACTTCTGCCATTGTATCATTTAGATGCTATGAGGGCAGTGGTGATGGGTATCTTAGGAAATGTTAAATTCTGTGTTATTTCTTGTTCTGTTTTTTGGGTATTTTTTTAAATTTCTTTGAAAATTTTTAGACCCCAGTCTTGACTACTTTTTTAGGTTGAACAGGAATGCCTCTGTATCCATTCTAAAACTAGAACTAGGACTAAAACTGTACAACATTCACTGTAAAGAAGATTTATTAGAAATCCTAGAGTTTAGCAAAGTGTGTTTATGTATTAAGGGTAGGACACAACACACTTCTGGAAATAGCTGTGCTTACTAAACTGCATGTCTAGATATTATATTTAGAAACTATACAGGAAGTATTCTTAAATCATGTGGTTACTATGTTATAGTATACTGGTTTTCCATACTATAATGAACACAAAATTAAGTTACATGAATGAATTGATACCTTGCCTCATTTTTATTCCTAGCAATTTTTTTTTTTGGTCTAGCTACTAGATGAAGTGCTACTAAAGCTAGATAGTTTTCTTCAAATATGATTTGGGAATTTTTCTTGGATTTCTTTTGTGTGTGTGTGTGTATCTTTTCTGCCACCTTGTGGGAAAATTAACTTTTTTCCCTAGAATTTGTTCTTCGTCTTTTTCCTGGAACAGTTATGTTTTATCTTACGTGGATTTTTCTGTAGTTGACTTTTTGCTTATTTCTGTTTTCAGACAGAAGTTTAACTCCTCCTGGTACTTTTTATTTTGCGATAAATATCTTGAGAAGCTGATTTATTCAACTTCTGTTAATGGGCTTACCTCTATCCTTTTTTCTGGGCTTTTGTGAGCAGATTAACAAGAGGAAGAGACATCATTTGTAATCACTGTTCTTACATTATACACTTCAAAGCAGAAGAATGAATGTAGATCAATTCATTTGTAGTATTAATATTACTTTAACTTCTTCCCATAAAGCAAATCAAGGAGAAGTCTTTGAATAAGGTATATGAGTTTTACCAGGAGAATATGTAGACATAATACAGGAATTAATTTAAGGTTCTGACTGGAAATATTCATAAAATAGTCATATAATTCTTGTGTAAGACAACCTTACAGTTTGACTATATTCTGTTTGCTTCCCTCTCATCCCCTGTAGAATTAAATAATTTATTGTGTGTTCCGTTTTATTCCCATGAAGACTGAGTATTCCAGCAGGAATTAATCCTGTCAATTTAAAGTATGTATATAATTTTAGAAGATGAGAAAGCAAGGATGCTTATTTTCAGCTCTCTGTTCTGGGATAAGGTTATTGTTCTGCAAAAGCATTTCAGTTTTATTTCAGTATATATTCCAGTAGGTCTCCTGACTGTATTACATTTGCATTTGATGAAACTTAACCTGTTCTCTGTCTACTGATGTAAACTAATCTACAATGTATTTAACAATAATCAAGTTAACTTTAGATCCTCCTCCAGATTTTTTTTCCTCTGGATACATCAAGATTTTTATTACTTTTCTCCAAATCAGAATTTTAAGACTTCTTCACATACTTGGTGCTTAAAATAGCTTTGCATATAATGTTTAAATGTGTATGCCATTGGAAGACAGTTCACTGTAATCTGACTGAGGTTCCTGGACTGTATGGCTGATGAGCTGGCTGAAAAAAATGTATGGAAGTAAACGATGAATGTTTCAGCAGAAAAGTGTGAAGTGAAAGACTTTTAATCAACGTTCCTTGACTATGGTAAGACACGATTGCCAGAAGGGATCATTTTAAAGATGGAATTGAGGAAGTTTGCTGGGTTTTTTCTTGTTGTTGTTCATGCCATGTATACCTACATTTGAAATTTTATGGAAGTGTCAATGGCTTGAATTTCAAAGGAGTCTAACAAAATACTTTTTCTTCAGCTAATTAGTAGCAAATGGTTGTAATTTCAGAACAAAGATTTAAGAGTGTCAGAACAAAGATTTAAGAGTGTCCAAGTGTTTGAATTGTCAGATTGTTGAATTGTCAGTTCTGACAAAGTAGTCCTTTCATTTGTTTTCCTGTACTTGGACAACTTCCTGAATGGTTAGTTGACTATGATTTGAAAGAGAAGAAAGTTTGAAAAGAGAAGATTTTGTTAGCAAATGAAGTTTTGTGCAGGGCAACCAATGAGTTTGTGAAAGCAGGCATGAGGGAAGGTGGGGCTAATTAGTCAGACTTCGAAGACAGCATGGAGACTTGAGAAAGCATATTTTGATAAGTACATTCTGTAGATGAAAGCAGGAAAGGATCAAGACACTCCGTATAAGAGTAGGGAAGTTTGAGAACTGCTGTATCATAGATGGATTTGTATAAAATACAGTAATTCTTTAACAAACAGGTAGGAAAAAATAAAGAAGGTTTTCTGAATACTGTAGATGTAGCAACTTCTGTAGTTTAACCAGTTAGAAACACAAGGACAGAAAGTAAACTTCTGCTTTCCCTTCCCCCCTTCCCCTCTTCTTCCCTTCCATTCTTCCCTTTCCTGTATTTTTCCCTTTCTTATTTTTTGCTATATAAGAAATTGTGATAGAAGAAGACAGTTTTAAAAGCTTACACCTTGGTTGATTGTCCTTAAAACTTATACATACATTTCTATGTACATTTCATAGTTTGTCAAGACTTTAGGCTTCTCTTTGAAGTTTGAATTGAAGTATACCATTTTTGTGATATATACTCAACCTCTCCAGTATAAAAATGTGAACAGTGCCACATTAAGTTTAAATTTGAGACCACGACTCTTCCTCTGATTTTTAGATTAAGTTTTTTATACACAGAGATTCTTTACAACTGTTGAAATTCTGGATGTGAATGAAAAAAAAAATTCTAATCATGTGTGACATATGCATATTGAGGATAATATAGGAAATAATTAATGAAAAATTAAACTTTTACAGGTTTTATGTCTGATATATCTTTATGTGTGTTTTACAATAAAGTCCTGCTTTCCAGAAAGGAGAAAAATAATGGAGTTTAAATGTGAAAAACATTTTAGCTTGTCCAAGGTTTATGTTGACTTTAAATAGGTCTAGGTCTTCATGGTTGACAGCTGCAGATAATTGGCTTTTTCTTCCTTAACAAAGAAGGCAAATAGAGCTGCAAGACGTGCATTGCCTTTTCTGTCGTCATCATAATAATATGTATTTAACTTCTATAGTTTCTTAAATTGTTGCTAAGCTGCCTACATTACATGTAATGGGAGCGACAAGTAAAAGGTGCAAAGCATATCTGTGTTGCAGGAGAAGGAATGATTGACAGCTGCTTTCCTCTCTGCAGGAAAAAGTTGTGTTTTAGAGCCTAAAAGATGTCCTAAATGTATAATCCTTAAAAGTTCAGATATCAGAAGTTAACTTTGAAAACTGATAGCCAGTTTCTTTGCTTTTAGTATGGAAACAACAAACATTAAAATATGACTTCAAAAATTAGTTCTTTTTAGAAATTTGTTATTACTAATGGAAGTTGGGCAATAAATCAGAAATGTAAATGTTAAAATGTTAAATCTAAATTAAATTATGAGTATATTTTTATGTGCTGTTTATTGCAGAATGGAATAATAGTAACCATTTTATTTATGATAGCTTGCTACAGGAAGTGTAATCCTATTTGCTTGAGGTCAGATTCTACTTTTGCAATTTTTATACTACTTGTGTGTACTTCCTGTTAAAATCACCCACTTCCTCTCCAATTTCTCTTTTCTTCTTGCTTAGGTATACTTAAATGTGTTATAATTTGTTGGAAACTTGCTAAAAATAACTCAACAAAATCTGTTACTGCTTTTTAAGCTATGCAGTTTATCTGTGTACAATAATCTAAGGAACATATGTAATAAAAGAAAAAAAAAGGAATATCACAGAATTGTTCAGGTTGAAAAAGACCTTTAAGATCACTGAGTCCAAGTGTAAAATCACTATAAGGTAGGTTGTGGCCCTCCACTTCGCAAGTCTGATGAACAAATCCTGACATGTTTGGAGTGGAGGGAGGTATAAGAGGATGAGGAGAGCAGTGTGGAGAGAGGGATGTGACCAAGTGAGAACACGCACTGGGTTTAGCAGCCTGTTCTCACAGATGGCCCACCAATGGGTCCCTGTGCATCCCCTTACCATGCGCAAAAGCAGCTGCCCAGTCCTGGATCCTCATATCTGGCACCAAACTGCTTGCCAGGGTGGCCAAGTACTACTTATTACTGGGGCAGCTTTGACACTTTGTGCTGGGTCGCAATACATGCTCATCACTGTCTGCAAAAGTGGAAATCCAGAACAAAAGGCCAACTTCAGAAATACACAGGTGTGGACACAATAAGGACAATCCCCAGCAAGACTCCTGAAAAAAGACTGCATGAAGCAGGGTAGCCATCTGCAGGCCCATGAATCAGGAAACAATTTCCAGCTGAGTTTCACAGAGAAAGGGCAGGTGCCAGTGGCAGCTGCCTTTGCCTGCTGCTTTGGGGCAACCTTGTAGCACTGACAGATACAGAATTATGCTGTATCTGTTTCTTTATCCTCAAGTCCATGTCCTTGTAGAACATTTTAGAAAGCTCCATCTGGCCAGCTGAGGAGGCAGAAGACAAGAAATATTCCTATCTGGGCCTGCAGCAGTTAAAGAACAAGCAAAGAAAGGACAGTGGCCTTCATGGAAGAGCAGAAAAAAAAACCTTGACAAAATCTTGGAGATGCTTGACCAGTGACTCTCAATGAACATGACAGAAATGGCAGACTGATAGGAAAAAGATTCTTCTTCAGCCAGCCTCTACACTGCTTTAGCAGCTTTTTTAATGTTCACTATGTTGTTACTAGCAACAAAGCAAAAACATCCACTGCAGAGTGTTTTTACTAAGATGCTGAGATACTTTAGTGTGCAATGCTTTTTGCTATGCTGATGTGTAGCAAGGTTTTATAAAGGGCTATAATCATAGTAGCTTCCATGGAGCTACCAGAGCCAGACTTGTGGATGTGATCCTTTAAACTCTTTGACAGTTTGGAAAATCACATCCAATGATGGATTTAAAATTAAAGAATGTGTGCCTTTTCTTAAAAAAGGTAGACCATATAACAGCGTTTACAACAAAAGAGATTTTAAAAAGGTTATCATCAGATGTTCATGAGTGAAATTTTCTTAATAGCTGAAACTGTGGGAAGGGAACAGGTACCCACCTGTGCAGTTTAATAGACTCTAGTCATGAAGCAATGGAGAGGACATTTTACTCTGAAGGATTTAAAAAAGTGAATCCTGGTGAGGACAGAATCTATAAAACTGATAAAATCGTTGCTGTGAAAGTGAAAATAAGAAAACAGCAGTCCAAGTCCAGAACATGTAGCAACTAGGAGTTCAAGTGGAGGTAAAATAAGGATAGTAAGTGACAGTTTCTACTTTATGTTAGCCTGTAATCCCAGCACTAAGATTTTCACACAAAATGTCTCGGCCACAGAGTTAGTGAGGACCCTGAAGCTCTCTGGCAGGTGGGAGCTGAGATGGGCAAAAATATAGTACCTGCACAGAAAGAATAACATCAGTGAAAACAGCATCTTTGAAATAGCAAAGCAAGATGTGTAATGCATGGCAGTATTCTTTGCAGAAGTCCTGTTACTAGCTCTTGCAGTGCTGATGGAATGTATGAACTATCTTACTAACCCCCATAATGGAGCTTCAGCCATCAAATCCCCAGCTGTTGGCCTGGCCTATGGTTCTGTCTTAAAATAGCATAAAATGGATGAAAATCTTTACCTTTATCTCTTGGAATGCTATTCATAAAATGCCTTGTGTGAAGAAAACTTAGAACCCAACTGAAAGTTGCGGGGAGGGGTGTGTGGTTTCTACTATTCCCCCAATTATTTTTCTTTTTTTTCAAATGGGCAATACAGACAACAAAGATGGAAGTTTTTGTGATGATTTACATGTTATACTAAATGCTGCAGGGTGTGGCACTGGGCTTTCTAGGTAGCTTTCTTTTCTAATGTGGTGTATGCAGTGTTTCTTAGTTTTCATTCACCTCTAATTGTTCCAACAAATCCTGATTTGCTGCATTATCCGTGTATGGAGGTGGGACGTTTACCACAGCCAGCGCATTAAAAAAAAGCATGTCAATATTTATGTATTTTCAAGCTAAAAGGGGCTTTGGGCAAACTGTTGGGGGCAGCTACCTCAGCTGGTTCCAACGTGCTTTGCTTATTTGTGGGGACACAGTGATGACAAACGGTGGCTCACAGGGGCCAGAGAGGAGGAGATGGAGCGGAGCAAGCCAGTGACATGGACAGAGGGTGAGAGAGTTCAGGGCAAGTGGTGAGGGGGGCTGCTGAGGAGCAGGGCCTCCTGTCCAGGATGGGTGCCATCCTTGTACCCATCATATACAACTCTACAATCTGGCTACATCTTTTTCCTTTCCTGAGCTTTCAAAACACTGCATGGACCAGGCAGTCATGCTTATTCTCTGTGTATAATGTTCTGCAGTTGAGTATCAGCACTTCACTGACCCCCTGAAGGATAGCTTGTTGTCTTGCCTTTCCTGCCTATGTGGCCACTGTGTACAGGAGGCAAGGTGAAGTTATGGCATGTTTATTGATTGAAAGGTAGTTCATTGCACACTGTCACTCTAATCCAAATATTAATATATTCTATGGGTCATTACAATAACTGATTTCATTGCTAAAATGGACATGTCAGGGAACTGTTGAGGTTGGAAAAGGGCTATAGGATCATAAAGTCCAATAGTAAACCTACACTGCCAAGTTCACCACTAAACCATGTTCCAAAGCACTACGTTTACATACCATCTAAATACCTCCAGGGATTATGACTCAACCACTTCCCTGGGGAAGCCTGTTCAGTGCTCCAATGCTTGACAATTCTTGCAGTGAAGAAATTATTCCTAATAGCCAATCTAAGCCTCCTCTTGTGCATCTTTAGACCATTTCCTGTTGTCCTATCACTTGATTAGCTGGGAGAAGAAACCAACAGCCACCTTGCTGCATCCTGCTTTCGGGTAGTTGTAGAGAGCAATAACGTCTCCCCTCAGCCTCCTTTTCTCCAGGCTAAACAACCCCAGTTCCGTCAGCTGTTCCTCATAAGATTTGTTCTCCAGGCCCTTTACTGGCTTTGTTGCTGTTCTCTGGATGTGCTCCAGGACCTGAATGCCTTTCTTGTACTGAGGGGCCCAAAACTGAACGCGGTATTTGAAGTGCAGCTTCATCAGTGCTGAATACAGGGATGATGGCACCCATCATCCTGCTGACTACACCATTTTTATACAAGCCAAGATGCTCTTGGCCTTTTTTGCTTCCTGGGCACACTGCTCGCTCATCTTTAGCCAGCTGTGGACCAACGTCCCCAGGTCCTTTTCTGCTGGGCAGCTTTCCAGCCATTCATCCATTGATATTTGTAAACCTGGTTTACTTTACATATATGCTTTGTTGTAAACTTTCCATTCTGAGTAGTCAAAACCAAGCAGTAGCGTATGGAGTTTCCAGCATGTACTAGATCTCAGCAAGTTGCTGTGCTACAAGTGTAACGACTATTGCATGTGTTGATTCTGCTCTTTATGACTCACTTTAAAAGGTGCAGAATTACACTACATAAGGAGAGTCTGTCTCTCCTTGCATAGCACATGACAGCTTTTATTTATGTGATACACAAAACAAGTACTCGGCCCAGTTATGGAACGCTGCACAGAATTCCCTGCAGTTGTCACAGCCTTTGATGAGAGATCATAAAAACCAGAACTGGATTCAGAGCAGCAGCTGGACATGAAACAGCACAGCAAACGAGTCCTGGAGGAATGGCAGGCATCAAGGAGGACTGTCCCAAGAAAGCCCCTTGTTTATGTAGGCAGTGTGAAGTTGATGGTATGGCATACTTCCTTTGCTCAGTTTGGGTCAGCTGTGTGGAATTGGCTCCTCCCAGCATTAGATACCTGCAGAGTTTGAAACTGCAAGAGTTCTTTAGTTCCATGGAGATCACATTCCATGACTGATTACAAAACTTAACCAGAATGTCTTCTCAACTTTGTTCTTACAGAATCTGAAAATGCTGCAGCTATGTAGAAATGTAACTTTACGAGAGGAAAACTTATTCTATCCCAGCTGAAACCTAGACAGAGATAAAATTAGAACTCCCTCCACAACCAGTTTAATGTGTCCACGTACAGGTCAGCAAGTGGTTTTGAAAGACACACACTTTGAAAATTCAAGAAGCCGAGCTCGCAGTGCCAGCAAGTTGAAGGGGAGAACAGGGACATCCACCAGACTGGCAGGGTGCTCCCTTGCATCCTGCTGAGCGGAGGTATGGGGATCCTTGGAGCTGTGTTCCCCAGCACTGCTCAGTCCCTCAGAGCGTGGTTCCTTCTGCTGCCAGTGGGTTCATCATCTTTGTTGTTGGGCCTTGAGCGCAGTTGGTAGTGATGCTGCAGGGATCTGCTCCTCGCCCTATGCCTTGGCTATAGCTGGATGGCGGTTGGACGATCTGACCACGTAAACCTTGTAGTCATTGTCTGCCCTTACTATGTGCAGGAGGAGGCTGCAAGGCAGCCTGCATACTAGGCATACAGCTCTTTCGGCAGCCCAATGCTGAACGCAATTGTAGCAGAAGGTGTGGAAGCAGAGTTCAATGTAGGCTCTGTTGTCTATCGTGTCCAGGCAGATGGCACACTAGACTTTTTCCCCTTCCTCCAACTGCCCTGCCAGCTGCAGCTGGCCTGTGCCAGCCATGGCAGCAGAGCCAGTGTCATGCAGAGCTTCCTTGCCTCCTAATGCCATGTTCCGTCCAGAGAAATGCCAAGTGCATGAGCCTTTGTGATGCCAGGAAGAGAACAGCAAGGAAAGCTACAAAAAGTGGTGGGAAAGGGGAGGTTAGGGCCTCCTCAAGAGTCTCCTTACAGCCTGTTGCTTTAATCCTGCAAGATTCTGAGCAGTAGAAGAACAAATAATTCTCATGTCTCTTTTAGCTGGAGATATGAAGTTATTATGCTAGAATCCAAGCAAGGGGAGTGAAAATGTAGTGGCTGGTGAACTTAGTTATTAATAAGGCAAAGTTATGTGAACTGGGAAGTATGCTAGGTTACTTCTTATACCTTATCAATTGTTTTTGAACTAGCCTTTTTTTTCTCTTGTCCAATGGTGGAGAAATTTGAGGCATCTTTCTGCTTTTATCTAAGAGTTCTCTTTTGGTATTTTATTTGTGAAGATGATGTACAGATCCAAACTCACTTTTAATTGGAAATTTTCCTACCTTAAAAACTTAGATCTTTGTTCCCTTATGTGTAGTGTATCCAACTTAACCTTCCAATGTACTTGCATCATTTTTATTTCCTGCTATTCTTTTGTATATAACCACAGTACATCAGATGCAGACAAACTATCACTCTTAAAGCCCAGTAGAATCTGAAACCAAACTGTCAGTAACTTCTCTGTGATTTTGAGTGCATTCTCCCCTTAACCAATCTTGTCAGCTGCTGCAGCCAGTAAGTATGTTTTTTCACTTTCCACATATGGACTTCTTAAATGTAAGTGAAGCTATCTGTAAGAAACTAAAACATGCCAGATTGACAAAACCTCCATTCTTTTGATGCCTAGAAAATAGCAATGGCTAAGTATCAGGGTGGCTGATTAACCTGAATATATGTTAGTGTATTATTCAGTAACTACTGATTTACTCTTTTTTTTCCCCAGGATGTTAGATGGGTTAAGAAGAGGTAAACAAGTTAGGGAAAGAATGTTGTTAGCATTTTGTAGCTTGGATTAAGAAATATAGCTACTCTGCTTAAGTGTCTGCCTTTTTCAGTCGGGGTCTAGGTTGTCTTAGCAAAGCTACTGATTTACTGATATGTTTGAGGATTAGAGTCACTGTGCTACATAAGCATCATCTTTAGCATTTAGAATATATGTCACTTGGAAATTGGTACGTTTTAAGTCTGAGTATGTGGGGAGTCTGCCTCAGGGAAACTCTGGTAACAAGAAAATAATCTTACTACTCTAAGTAGAGTTTGGTCAACCTTTTCTACCACATCAAATATTCTCGGTCCTTGACCATCTTGGTGACCCTTAGCTGGACTTTATTGCCCCTATTTTTTGTTTGTTTTTACTGGACAGAGCATTCCAAGTGTGGTCTCAAGTGTGAAACTGAGGTACTTGCTGGCTACACCCTTCCTAATGCAATCGAGGTTGCTGTTGGTCTTCTTTACTGCAAGAATATGTCTGTCTTTTAACTTCTCGTCTTCTTTACAGAGTACCAGTTGAGTCTAATTACGTAGTGGTTTTTAACATGTCAACACTTAATATATGTTTCGATGAGGTTCTTTAGGAAGATCACAAAGACTTAGATGTGTATGTGTTTTGGTGAAGCAAGTTAATGTCAAGAGTGATTACAGGCTATCAGCACAAATAAGGCACAAGAGAATCTTCTTTTCTATGATTTTCATTAGAATAGACAGTATGTAATGTGTTGAAATTTGTACCTTGTAAATTTCACAGAGATAAATTAATAGCTACTCAATTATCAATCCATTAAACAGTTCAGTCCTTGCAAATCCTCTTTGCAATATAAAATAAAGCTTTCAAAGTATCTTGAGACAAACCTACTATAGTTAATGCTGTCAAGCCAGGGACAGTTGTAGATAGTCTTAAGAAGAGAGAGGAGCACTGTCTATTGATGCATAAAGTATACCAGATTATGGCTTAAAAACATACAAGCATCCTGTTAAGTAGAAGTCTTAAGCCACCAACTTGTGGTTGGTTTAGGACCTATCTTATTCAAAATACTAATTTTTAAAAATTCTTCTGTTTTAAGTTCCATACTTTTGAGTTCCAGACTCTGTGAATTATTTGGTCAGCTTGTCATACCAGAAAGTTTTCTTCATTTCCTTGATATAGTTCAGAAAGTGCTTTTCAGTAATGGTAATTCAGAGGATACATCTACATGATACAGCCCAGACAGAGCTGACCAAGCTATTCAAGCGTTCAGGGCTAACTGAATCTCCAAAGCTGAGTTAGTTACTCTGGTGCGAAGGAGGAGTTCATGTGCCTTTGCCCAGGGCATTGCAGATTTCAAGTCTTAATATGATGACTAAAGAAGCTTTGCATTGAAATTATTTCAACTCGCAAAATTTTGGCTCATTCTGTACTCATCCAGTATAATTTCTGCCTTATTTCTGGTGCTTTTTATTCTTTTCTGCCAGTGCTTCTGAACAGAATGCCCTTCTGCCCTTTGGAATAATTTTTAATTTTAAGTATTACATAAATGTAACCTTCTTTTTTCCCACCTATGCTCTTTCAGCAGAAACATAACCAATGGTAAGTTAGGATACAAGGGTAGTTACGAAAATATAAGGATAAGGAAGGCTTGTTTGACTAAACAGTTACCGGGTGCAGAATGATGGAAGATGTAGATGCCTATGATGAAGTTCCATCTGGACTTAACTGACGATGTGTGCTTTCCCTTTCCGCACTCTCTGCCTGTTGACATCTTAAGTCCATTTTAGTTGTATTACAGTTCCGTATTATTTTGCATTCCCGGTGCTTTCCTCTCCATTTTGCAGTGAGTTTCCACCATGCCAAGCAGATTTACAGGTGCAGACGTAGTGTAAATTGTTGCAAATATTATTACTGTGGACTGCTGTAATGGCACTATTCTGAGAGACACCATCCAAATCTCCAGACTTGAGGCAAGCATTTATTGATGCTTGACTACTAGCCAGTTAGTCTATTAATAGCTTAGAATCAAGCATTAATCAAATATATTAGTTAAGCCGTAGGTTTACACTACTGTAAATCTGATGGTTATTGCTGGCTTTGGTGGCTCTTATTCTCTGAGGTCAAGATGACCAGGCTTGTGAGTGGTGTGACACTGTAAGCTGGAATGAAATTAGGCATTTTGTCGTCTTTCCTAGGATCCAGTAGGTGTCACTAACATTTTAACAGTTCTCTGTGGGCCAAGACCAGTATGGTCCAAAGGCAGACTCATGGGTGTTGGTCTGTTCTGGTTTCTTCAGAGGGATGATTCCTATTTGCAGACTACTTTCCAGTCTTCTGTTGCCTTCAAATAGTTGCAGACTATACCAAGTAAGCAAAAATGACGAAGTACTGTACTTTGTATTCCAATTCAAACAATCTTTTTAGGTGTCTGGGTGTAAGGCAAACAAGAATTTATCATTTTTCTGCTTTAAAGAAAGCAGTCTTACATCTGTGACTAAGAATAAAAGGATATGTTTCACAAATAGGCCTTCACACTACAGGGAAGAAAAGCTCTAGAGAAAGATATATCCAATCCCTCCATCTTTAGCATGGTAAAGTAATCACTAATTAATCTGCTGACCTCCATGACATTCATCCTTCTCTTGCAAAATGACATTGCAGACTGAGGAAGATAAGAATGGGAGAAACTGTTGAAATTTTATCCTGTCCATTCATTGTTTAAGCAGATTACATATAGTTATCCCTGCAGTAAGCCTAGAGATATCCCACTTGTAAGCCTATTTGCGTGTTTACCAGTTCAGTAGGGAAGGGATTTGCTTTAGCTTGCTTATTTGTTTTAAGACAGTATTTTTATTTACTGATGTCAGTGTTATTGCATTCTTGTTGAAGTCTTCCTTTTGACAACTCTAATTTCTGTATTCATTAACTGAATAGATTTTGCATAATTCTTTATCTTTTTTATGATGTCTTTTCCTGACCCTAACCCTGATACATTTAGAACACTCTTCTCTAAATAACTTCCAGTCACTGGTATTTTCAATTAAGATTCTGAAATCTCAGAGCAGGATTCTGTATCTTGGTGAGTCAGGAAAAGAGTGTCATGTAGAAGAAGTAGGATCAGTGGATAGTAAGTGGCTAAAAGCTAGTGTAATGCTGTTACAAGATGTGATACCTTTTTTCTTTAAACATTAACATAACATAGCATATTAGTAAAATTTTCTAGCATAGACTTTGTTTCGTTGATTGCTACTGACTACTGAAACTGTTCTTTTTTTAAAGAATTTGAAATTTCCTTTGTACTGTAATGCAGTTCTTCCAGTAAAGATGGCAAAAATGGAATATAGAATTTCACCTACTTTGAAGGTGTTGCATTCATAGGGTGCCATAACATAGTTATCTAGTTACTGTAGTACATAACATTAGGTATTTCAATTAAGTGTCCTATGTGTTAGGTAGGATTCTAATACGAGTTACCAAGAGTTACCACTGAAGAGTTCCTTCCAGTATGTATCTCTCAGTACTTAACCCCTTCTGTTATTTTGCTGTTGTAGGGGTTTGCTGCTGGAAACTATACGTGAATCCAGAGAATTAGCTTGCATACTTCGTTCTGTGCCATTCAGTTAACTATTTTTCCTCCCATAAGTCTCTAAAAAGCTGCAAAAAAGAGTTATGAAATTCATGTTGCTAATTGAAATATTTCTAACGTGTCCTTATGTCAGCAGAGTCCAGCTGCCTACTTAGGTATCCCTAAAAATCTTGGGAGAGTACAATCAAATAGTGTTTAGTAAGAAACTGTTTTTCTAATACGAAAATACTTTAGTATCTAAAATTTATTGATAATATTCTTTTTTTTTTTTTTACCAGTGAATAGCATGTATACATTGTCTTCTGCTTTACTGCTAAAACAAATGTGGTTCCTTTGAATTCATAAAATCACTTGTTTGAAGGCATTTATTCATCAAATTTTTGTTTATACAAAAATTGAAAAGGAATGCTTATCTAAAACTCTAGTGTATTATTGATTCCATTTATACTATTGTCCAGGAACGAACCAAGCATTCTGTATTACTTGTTGAAACTTGATGTTCAGAGAAATTTTCTTTTATTATGAAACACATTATGTTGCTGGGAATTCTTAATGAGAATATTGGTAATGCATCGTTATGAACAGATTAGATTTTAAGATTGGCCTTTTATTCTGACCATTAAAAGCCTGCCATTGCTGCATGTGATTAAGAGATCTAGTTCACTTTACCTTCTGTGATGTTTTATTTAGCCATATAGAGGAGAAAAAAGAAATTTCATACTGCACTTGAAAGTAAATTACAGGCTTTCATTTTCTTCACTGAATTAAAGCCCACTACATTATTTGATCTAGACAATAAAGCATATGTAGCTGAACAAAACTTTGCAAACTGTGGTAGCTTAAATAAAGTAAATTAGTTTGGGGTGAAGTAGCCTAGGAACAAAATAAACAGTAGTCATGAATATGACACATTTTAACAGTCTCATTTAGTAAGAAATATATCAAGTTAAACTCTCTAACCATTCAGTCTTGATATGTCTAGTCTAGAAAACAGAAGGATTCTAACAGAGAATTTGAGTGTATTAAAAAATCTTTAGGGGACTTAACATGAAATTGCACAGAATGTACAGGAAAGGAGCAATTTTCAGCACAGTGGCTTCACCTGAGTTCTTATTAAACTGAAAAAATACTAATCTTGTCACATTCAGCAGCTGGGCTTGGGCAATATCTTTTTCCCACTTGTAGGGGTTAATTAACCTTCTCTCAGAGTGTGGCCGTTTAGCTTACATTGACGTGATGCAACAAGCACTGGCTACACAAAGCAAAACCATTAACAAGCCAGTGTATCTGGCTTAATTAGCCAGAATAAAAAGGATCATTGTCAAACATTCATCTGTGGCTTGTGACACACCTGACACTCCCATTAGGCAAGGATGACGTCTTTTCTTCAGCAATGTCCAGTTCCCTTTGCTTACATGCAGTATCAGTATCACTTAGATTATAAAAATATGTTCATATGACTGCTCAATATTGATGCAATGTAAAAGAATTATGACAGCCTTACTAATGTGATGCTAGAAAAACTTCCAGTGAATAGGAGGATGATAAAGGCTGCCTGCCAAACATATTGTATGGCATGTACCAGGAAAAATCTGTACTGTGTAGTGAGCTATAGTAAATAATTGCGTTTAGGATGGAAACTTAGAACAGAATAATGGAAGCAAGCTAAACACTTTTGCATAAAATAATATATATTGAGTCATCAGGTTTATTTCTTCTTAGGCAAAACAGATGGTAAAGTTGTCTTCCACATCCATGCTTTAGCTGTCCTAGTTTACCTACTGGTAAGTCAGTCTACAGAGCAACTAGTTAACCTGCCTGCCAGATTATTAATGAAAGCATATTGCAGTTCTGAGGTGGAGCAGCTCATCAGATTGTATGCTTGAATACAGGGCTGTCACCAAATTGACAGTGTTAAGATAAAATGGAGTCAATCACCAGAACACTTCCATCAAAAATATATGAGCAGTCTTCAAATTACACAGCTTCCCTTTTCTGTGCATGGGATGACATAGCCTGAAGTTTCATTGGTCAGCATAGCAGTGCCAGCTATATGGTGGGAAGTCCTAGGCTGGGCTATGAGGTCCTCTGAGGTCTTCCTAGTTCTTTCTGGGGGTTCTTTGCTACCCAACTCTGGATTCTCTCTCATATGTTCCATTATGTCTCTGGAAATCATCACTTCCAGGACTGGGCAGAGTATACCCATTCTTGACTAACCCCACTAAGCTTCATTCAGTGCCTAACAGCAGACTGTCAGCTGTCACTAGCGCTTGCAGTCTGCCTGTTTCAAAGCTTCTCTACAGTGACTGACAGCTGGTTTTCAACCACAGTATCCTCTGTTCTTATAATGAAGCTGCTCCCTTTTCCTGAAGGATGCATGCTAATGTCAGCCAGGCACAATCCATGACAACTGCTGCAAAGAAATGAGCTGCAAATGCTCCTCACTTAGATGAGAGTACCTGGCTCTGGTTTCTTGAGCATTTTGAATTGCACCTGTAATGAAGAAGTACTGCCTGGGATGTGACGTGACAGCTAATAGATATATGGCAATACAGAACTCTCTTTGACCACTCAAAACTGTATTTGACGGTAGGTAGTGGCATTCCTCCTGCCTTCCAGTGATTGATGTGCATGTACCTTGTAACCACAAACCAAATATATAGTAAAGTAAAGCTAAGAACTGGTATAAAGTAATGTCTTTTAATTATTTTCGGCTGTTCACTTTTGCTTTCCGTTGGAGCTGCAGTATCTTAAATGATAATTTATTGGAATTGTTGGCTTAAATTGACCCATTTAATTGTTCTTAGAAGCTGACTGGAAGTGCTTTAATAGCAGAGAGGTGGTTTAGGAAGTTACTTGGTGTTCAGGCTTTGATTTCCACTGTTTCCAGCTTGGCAATATTTTTGCCTTACTTTCCTGATTTCTTATACCTGGAGACTGAGAGCTCTTGCACATTATGGAAAGCGTCCTTAAAGATCTGCCAGCTCTGTTCTACTCCCTTGTCCCAGAGAGCAGTTTCCCAAGGGTCCTATTGACTAAGTCCTTGAACAGCTGGAATTTTGTGTTCCTAAAATTCAAGGTCCTGACTTTATTCTTTGCCTGATCCATATCCCGCAGGACTGTGAACTCCAGCAGTCCATGATCACTGCAGCCCAGGCTGCCTCCAAACTTGATGTCACCATTGATGTCACTTGTGTTGGTGACCATATAAGGTCCAGTATTGCATCCCTTCTGGAAGGGCTGTCTGTTACCTGGCTTAAATAGTTTCCTTCAGTGCACTCCAGGAGTCTCCTGAGTTGCCTACTGCTTCCTGTGCTACTTTTCAGCAGTCAGGGTGGGTATTTCCCCTAACAGGATGAGAGACTGCAAGCATCGTGCCTTCTGTAGCTGGAGTAGGAACGATTTGTCAATAGACTCCCCTTGATTAGGCACCCTGTAGTAAGCACTGACCACAAGGTTCCCTTTGTTACCTCCATCTCTGATTTTTACTCATAAGCTTTCAACCTGCTTGTGGCTTTTTTTCAGACAGTTCTTAACACTGTATCGATTTCTTAACACTGAGAACAATACCTCTGCCCCTCCTTTCTTTCCTGTCCCCTCTGAACAGCCTGTAATCCAGTCATGGGATTTGCCCCACCAAGTTTCAGAAATGGCAATTAGGTTGTAGATTTCTAGCAGCATAGTGGTTTTCTCCTTCATATTTATCCTATGGACATACATTTTCATTGTTGGGATTTTTTTAACATTTCTGTAGTAATCTGTGTAGTTCTAGTCCTTTTTTCATTTTGTATCCTGATTTTTGTCAGGCATGCTGGAAAGAGGTGGAGGGTTCAACCGTCATAGCTCTGAGATTCTATTGATGAGTCACAAGTAGGTTTTATCAAAAATTTCTCAGTCTTTCTGAATATTTCAGAAGCAGTTAAATATGTCAGGTGCCATAGGCATAGTTCCTTGAAGTTTAAACACATGGTGGTCTTAGTTGGCAAGGTCCTGCCCCTACCCCATACCCGCATCCTAAATTTATGTAGCCATTTCCTGTTGTACACTGACTACATTTGAATGCAAAGTGAATCAGATGTTGTTGGAGGGAAGGACTACAGAAACACAGCTTTAAATCAGCTTAAACTGCTGTAGAACCCAACCTTGAAAGGAAGGTCTGTGGTTGCAGCTGCTTCAGTGGTAAAGCAATTTTCTGAGAGGCTCTGAGGTTCTTTTGGTACAGTAATTAATTATTCCTACTATATATTGGTATGCCCCTGAATCAACCCATTTTTATTATGGTTTTGTCTCAAAATATTGTTGGAGTTTTTTGGGGGGTGGGGGCAAGTGGAGTGTTATTTGTTTGTTGGTGTTGGGGATAAAAGTCTGGTTTCTTCCTTGTCAGCAGTCTGTTCAGTTAAACTGAAAAATCACTGTAATAGAGCATGCTAAGTTTCGGTAGATTCTTTTTCGCATAAACTCTTCTATTATCTGTGATAATGCTACTGACTTTTAGAGACGTTGGTGCTCTGGTTGCTGAAATACTTCATAGTTAGTATAGATTAATAGAGATTAAGGGCAGTTAAATTTTCAGATCACAGAACATTTGGTAAACTGGCTAGTAAGTTGTTTGCTGTAGTTCTTCACAGAAGCATGCAGTCTTCTGTTTTGAAGGTACCACATGAAGAAGAACTTGCCTCGTCTCATTATTTTTATTGGTTAATTAACTACTTAAAATAATATTATTTTTTTAAGAAAGGAAGTCTAATTCCTGATTTTGTATTAATTTTTGTTTGTCACTCAATCAGTTGTACTGCCATTTCTGCTCTGCAAAATTGAGAAATCCTGTAGTTCCCCATATATATTTCCTATGAAGACCTAATTTAAGCTTGATTGTCTTTCTGGTGGTTTTCTTGTAAGACATTTTCCTTGATTCTTGCAGTATTTCTATATTCTGCTCAAATTTCTGTTATGCCCTTAAAATGCCAGGGCCACGATTTTAGGCACTTTTCTACCATGTATGGTTTTGGTGTCTAAAAGTTTTTTCTCAGATTTTAACTACAATGGTTGCATCTATACTTTCTGTGGAAGAAGGCTATTTGAGTCGCCTTTTCACTGTGACTCATTGAATGCTTTTCAGAGACTGCTTTTCAGATTACAGTTGTTCATTCTGTGCTCTGCTAGAATTTGAACGTATAGAATTTTTAGTGTAATTCAATAAGCCAGAAAAAAAGCCCTAAGTAGTTCTGAATGATGACCAGTTATTTACAAGCTGAGAGTTACAAGCTCGGTTTTCTGAGTACCCCTAAAATGACGCAACTCAGAGAAGTGACATATGTTTCTGCACATGTAAATAAAAGATACTTTGAATATAAGATAAAAATAAGATAAAACCCTGTCTGTACTAACTTATATGCTAGGAAGGGGGAAAAACTTCTGGCTAATAGCAAGATTATTAGCTAATTTTAAGATCCAAATAGAGGTAAGTGACAAATTAGTATGGTAATGTAAGTGACAAAATGAAAAAAATAATGTGCTAACCTTTTAATTTTACTTCTTAATTTTATTCAGAGATCACAATGCAGACATCAGAGACTGGGTCGGATACAGGTTCAACTGTGACTTTACAGACGTCTGTGGCTGGCCAGGCAGCAGTACCCACACAGGTAGTACAGCAAGTGCCAGTTCAGCAACAGGTAGGTGGCTGTTAGCTTTGAGAAGATTGGAAAAAAAAAAAATCAGTAAGGATTGTTATTCACAGTGCAGTGAAGACCTTAATTTTGTGCAAGACTGCTAAATGAACTTTCTTGCCTTGCTTTTATCAGTTTTATTTTGCTGGAATTAAAATAGCCAGAGAAAGGCAAACTGTTTGCAGGATCTGTTCTTTAATTACTACAGCATCTGACAAGCACCAGTGGTGCACATCCATGATTCTAACTGTAGGCTATTATAGAATTCATCTAATAACTCATAGAAATTTACTGATTATGCTGAATATTTACAGGGGTTTTTTTCCTCTAAATCATGAATAGTGGATATGTTTCTGATATTATTTGCTATCTTATTTGTCCTTTCATTTGGACGTCCAAGTAAGTGCAGTACAAATGTAAAGATAAAAAGCACTGTCCTTTGCATCTCTAGGCTTGACTGCCTGCAGATCTTGGCACAATGTTATGAAGGTATTTGTGGTATACTTTATAGTACTATGGTTCTAATCACTGGAATGATTGAACTGCAAGGACAGGATCCTCTGTGCATTTCTGGTCTGTTTTTGTCACAAGCAAATGAAGAATGAGAAGGGCTTCACTGTTTTTGCTTGTGCAAAATTTCTGCCTTTCTGAAAACCTGAAGTATAGAATTGGCTCCTTAAGTAATGCATTGAACTTTGTCACCAATTATCTGTATCTTTTCTAAAATTATTCCAGTTGTCCTTTATTAATGTGATACTCGTGTCAAAGCACAAAAGCCTAGGAGTAGCTTGGTTTTTTTCGTGCTTAATTATAACTTAATGAGAACAGGAAAACAATATTATTTATTGCACTGTCTGAGTATGTAGAACTGTCCTTGATCAACATTACATACATACCCATTAGTACTACTGCTTCTGAGTGTTCCCTTTCACTGAATGCTCCATCATTATTTTGGACTATTTTTCCCTGTGGGTATATTGGATTATATTTTTCCACTTGACTCTTAGCAGTGACTGTAGGAATCAGCATAAAGTTTCAGAAAGGAAAGCTAGGGAGGAGGAGGAATTTTTCACTAATGTATCATTGGTTTTTCAAGAAGCACTCTCCAGCACATTGTAGGAAGCTTCTAAGGATTCAAAATCAAGCTCACTTTTTAGTTAATGCCATACAAAGTGGAAGGATTTGAAAAATAAAACTAAAAATAGTCATATAATCTATTTTGTAGAATTATATCCATGTATCAGAAGGTGAGCAAAGCATTCCTGCATATTCAATGTATGTGATGAACATCGTGTTCACTAAGTGTTGTATGATTAACTGGCAATGCAGACTTCTGCTAATCAAAATTGTTCTTAATGCAAAATCATGCTTAGCATATGAAAAACATAATCATGAATTGACATCAGCCATAATACAAATACGAATGTACTTAAAATATTACAGCATGTGCTATTTATATGTTGCTTGCCAGAAGTAATCCAGACGAATGAAAGTACAAAAATTATTTTTATGTCTGAGAACAGAAAATTATGCACATCCAAGCTGTTTGCATACGCACTGTAGATAATTATATGTTGTTTTTTAACGGAGTTTAAAAATCCTTATATTTTTTCCTGATTGTTCTCTGTGCTTATTAGTACTTTGAACATATGTACTTTTTATTGGCAATCAAAATTATCTTTTGGATTTTGTTTTAGTGTTTCAGTGTACTTTATTTATTCATTTCTAGTTAGTTCTGTCTTCAAAGGTATATATGCTTCATGAGCGTGCATCTTCAATGTTAGGGCTCCATATACCAGACTTACAGCACAAATATTGTGTAACAGCAGTAACTTTGCTACTACTATGGAGTTCCTTTAGTAATTATGAGAACAGAGATATCCCATATTGTTTAAAAATTTGAAGCATTGATTCTTCTTTACAATGTCTCAGATTTCTGGTGGTCTTGTTTTCAGGTACAACAAGTGCAGACTGTGCAACAGGTACAGCATGTCTACCCAGCACAAGTTCAGTATGTGGAGGGAAGTGACACAGTCTACACTAATGGAGCTATGTAAGTTGCCAGATGATAGGAATTATAATGTTTATCAAAATGCGAAATTATATTTTTTCAGTTAGATTCTACCAACTAGTGTATTTTAAGATGAAAAGAAAAATGATTCAATCAAAGCTTTGTTATTAAAATAGGTTTTTTGGCTGAAAAGCTCAATTCACACTGTTTTTAGCAAGGAAGAATTTTTGTGTAAAAAGAACTCTTGTAATTGTTTTAGTTGGACTTACATGAAATTATGTACACAGCGTAGCATTATTTCAAAAAGTAATTTCTGCTTATGGGTATATTCTCTCCATAGGATGTACTGTGTAACTTCTATGCTCAGAACAGAAGTCAGAGCCTTCAGTCTTGCTGGCTGCAATCCTAGTGACAAATGCATAGAAAGGTCCAGCAACTGCAGTTATTGTTTAAAGGAAGTAATAATGTAATTTCATTCCTGTGTTTAGTAAATTAAGTATTTTTTTCCAAATGAATGAGGAAAGGCAGAGGAAGGAGAATAACACTGTCTTCTTTTGCTGCCTCTTTACGCTCTTTCCTGCACGTATTGTGCATTTCCTGCTTCTCTGAGTATGCTTTGCCATCATCAAGTTCATTTCTTCCGTACATAAGCTGAGAAATGTGGAAGGAATAATAGAGGTTTGGTGGGATCTCTGGAGGTTACCTAGTCTAATCCCTGACCTGGAGCAGCAGCAGCCTTGAAGTTAGCTCACACGTCAAAGTAGGATCGTGCTGCTTGGGAAAGAGCTTCTCTATCTCTTGTTTTCATTTACCAGCCTTTTACCTTTTTTGCCATGTTACTGGCTTTAGGAAGCAATGATTTAGAAAGCTTCTTTATTGTCTGCATCTACTTACTTATTGATGGTAGTCCAAAAGTGAATCAGAAGAGCAATATTATTTGGATCAAGACTTCTGATGTTAACATTGATAGCATTCTTTGGTCATGTCTACTATCATATTTTGCTTAATTCATTTTCACGTACTATTTTGTCTGAAAGAAAACTGTGGCCTGCACTCTGCCGCCACATGGCTCAAAAAGAATGTGTTAGGGCTTCAGTTAAAGCATACCACTTGGCTGCTTTTGATTCCAGTTCTTACTGGCATTTTAGTATGTCCCAAACAGCAGCACTCAGTGGTGGTTTAGCTTCATTGCAGCCGTGGTAGTCACTGTTAGCCTCCAAAAGCTGTCATTCTTAAACAGGCTATTATTCAAGTTTCTTTTTTCATTTATCACTTGTGCTAGTTGCTGGCACATTCACTTTTGGCAGTGTTTGAAACGTGTACTACATGACTACTTACATTCTTTACTGTTACTTACTTACTTAAATTATTTACTTAAGTTACTACTTAACGGGGAAAAAAAGAACCATATATTACTAATGGCTTAGATGAACCATCAGGCTTCCATAATTTTATTGTGTTTCTCTATCTGAAACCCTTTGTCAGTTTTTGGTAAATCAATTAATGGTATATAAAAGACTTCCTTAATAGAATAAGATAGCTCTCTTTAGCAAGTAGGCATAATCCTGATTGGTTTTCCCTCCTATAGAAGACCAATTTACCCATGATGTTGTGAAGAACAAAATTGTGAACAGCCAATTTGTTGCTCAGTGCTTTTAGGAGTATTAACAATTCTAAAGATTTTGATTTCATCCTTGGAGAATGAGACCAGTCTGTGTTTCTACTCAGAAATTTTGAAGGCTATATATTGTGAAACACATTTTCACATATACTTTTATACTGCAGATTAAGATTGAAAGAATGCTATATATGTGGACTAAAGTTATTGAATAAATGTATTACTATAGCGCCATTTATTTGATAGGTGAAGGAAAACAGGTCTCTAGATTGCTGACAGCTAGCTTCCTTCAGACATTAAAGAATTATTTTTCTATTCTCTTATTTTCTGTTATTTTTCTATTATCATCAGTGATATAGACAATGAGATTGAGTGCACCCTCAGCATGTTTGCAGATGACACCAAGCTGAATGGTGCAGTTGTCACACCAGAAGGACATGATGTAATCCAGAGGGACCTGGACAAACTGGAGAACGGGGCCTATGAGAACCTCATGAGGTTCAACAAGGCCACGTGGAAGGTCCTACGCCTGGGTCAGGACAATCTGCAGTTTCAATAAAGGCTGGGGGATGATTGGATTGAGAGCATCCCTGCAGAAAAGGACTAGTGAGTGCTGGTTGATGAGAAGCTTGACATGAGCCAGCAATGTGTGCTCACAGCCCAGGTGGCCAACCGTATCCTGGGCTGCATCAAAAGAAGCATAGCCAGCAGGGCAAGGGAGGTGATTCTGCCCCTCTGTTCCTCTCATGTGAGACATCACCTGGAGTACTGTATCCAGTTCTGGAATGCTCAACGTAAGAAGGATATGGAGCTGTTGGAATGGGTCCAGAGGAGGGCTACAGATGATCAGAGGACTGGAGCACCTCTCATATGAGGACAGGCTGAGAGAGTTGGGATTGTTCAGTCTGGAGAAGAGAAGGCTCTGAGGAGACCTTACAGCGACCTTCTAGTACCTGAAGGGGGCTCTACAAGAAAGTTGAGGAGGGGCTGTTCACAAAGGCTTGTACTAATAGGACTAGGGACAATACCTGTAAACTGGAGAGGGGCAGATTTAGACTAGTCATAAGGAGGAATTTCTTCACCATGAGATTGGTGAGGAACCATGAGATTGGTGAGGTTGCCCAGGGAAGTTGTAGATGCCCTATCCTTGGAGGTGTTCAAGGCGAGGCTGGATGGGGCCTTGGGCAGCCTGGTCTAGTGGTAGGTGTCCCTGCCCATGGCAGGGTATGGGAACTGGATGATCTTTAAAGTCTCTTCCAAACTATTCTATAATTCTATGATTCTGTTTACTGTTTTTATCATTATCTAATTTCTGTGGTTTAGAAAAAAAAACCACCTATATTTGTGTCTCCTGTTCGTGTTTTGGCACTGGATTAGCTTGATCAGAACTATGTTGGTGTGGGACTGACATTTTAGAATTTCTGGAAGTGAACAAAAAGCTTGTCGTATCCCTAAACAAAGCTGGCATAAACCATGTCAAGTTCTGCTGTGACAAAAAACCAAAGAGGCTAGTCTCTCTTGTGCAAAAGTATTTAGGCAGCTATCCAGATTGCAGTTTTGCTTTTTCTGCTCTTCATCTTACATCTGTGAAGGAGGATCCATATGAATCCTGACAGAAGTGTGTTACAGCCAGTTTGTCCAGTTACTCCTACTGCAGAATTTGTCTGTTTCAGAAGATAGTATTAGGTTTGAAAATTATGTGATTGACTGAAATAATCACTGGTTTGTCTCATGAGTGATCTTTCTGTGACTATATGGTTGATTTATTTTATGACCATGCTAGATCGAAATCTTAATTCTTACTCAGAATCAGATATAAGATGCTTCCATAATATATCAGGTGACAGGACTGCTGTAGCAATCGGAGAAGTCTGCAACTCATAGTTAGGGTAAAGACATTAATTCGGTGTACAGACATCTCTGGAATAAATGTTACAGCATGTCTGATGGAAGAATTCTTCTGTATTTCAAAATAAAGCACTTGCAAACTAACTGGTTTAAGTCCATATATGATGGCAACAAAAAAAATGCAGTTAGAATATATAGGAGGTGAAAGGTTACCTGATTCTTTTGGTTTTAAGGGCAAGAAGTTTATCAGGTAACTGTTGTGTTCTTATAACACAAGTCTTCCCATACTTTATATATCATGCTTTGTCTATGCTTAAAAGTTTTAATATAATTGGAGGCATAATGATAATACTATGGGTGTATCCTAAAACTTGTCACATACATTGCAAGATATGAGACTATTTGAATTATGTTACCTACATTCGTGTCTGGTTAATAACAATTTTGCTTGTCAAGTATGTTACTTTATCCTGAAATAAAAATGCATTGTTACAATGTTACATACAGTCTACCTTATCAATACAGTTAAAATTGTTATTTCCACTGCTTCCTAGTAGCCATGCTTTTTTCTCTGGCATTTGGCATACCCTTCTACTACCTCTCAGCACACTTAAGGTAAATGGCTTCTGTCTGAGAAGGGTTTACAGCAAGTTACCACCATCACAGGTGTTATGTGTGGAGAAGTATAATGGATGGTGAGAGGCTCTCTGCTAACACTAGGTCCACTTGCAGCTATTTTTCAAGTTTTGTAGCACAGTCTACATCTTTGTTCTTCACTGGCTTCCATTTCCATATTACATCTGAATTTACTGTATTTAGTGTGTTCTGCATTTGATGGATGCTTCTTGAGTACTGTAATCCCACCCTCATGATCCTCTTTGCTATATTTTTAATCTAGAGTCGTGGATTGTTTATTCTACACTGAATAGCTATTTGATATCACTGTGTGTTAGAGCAGTGCATCAGCACTTTAACAATAGCACTTATACCACACAACTGTAGAAAGGTAAGCTAAAACAGAAACAGATTAAGTAACACTTATCTGTTTTTTTGACAATTGCTGTTACAGCTAGGCTGTAACAAAGCTCTAGGCTAGCACAAACAAGTCTAGAAAAAAAAAACAAAACTGACAAGCCCGTCTTGAGGTCTTGCAGGCTGTACACCCTGTGACATGTTCCTAGCAGTGGCAATACTGTATTTCTTGGACTATGGGTCTGCAACACTTCATCAACATTTTTAGAGTTCTGTAACTAAGGCTTCCTTTTGTGTCTAACATATGGGTTCTCAGAATATAATTTTATAAGATTACTCTTCTGTTTTCATTTACTTTGTTCCCTGTTTTACAGGCTTTTCTTGGAGTTTTACATTGTATGTGCTTTCATTGCTTCTTTTCCATGTGCAAAAAGATCTTGGACCGAGTGCTGAAGATCTCGGTTCCTTTTTATTGATAATGAATACCTGTCAGTAAGATAATTACTTTGATTTTTGAATGTGGCAAGTAAGAATTCCTTTATATGGAATAATGCAATTCTATTTTAGCTAAATTTTATAAACCTTTTTCTGGCAGATATATTTTAGTTTTCCCTGTAGAGAAAATGTGTATGCATAAAGTCGGCTATTCACTATTACAGAGGAAATGGCTTACTTTGAATTTTTGTGCTCTAGTTATAGATGCATTAATTACTCTTTCTTTGTATAGGTTTTGATCTTTGGTGTTAGCAGTTTCATTTGATGAATGTTGATTTGTGACAGTAAATGATTTAATGTCTTATCAGTTTTTCCATTGCTATCATTAGGTCAATTGAGGAGGCTTTTGTGAAAGAAGGTTATTGCTTAATTGAGATTTGATCTGTTATTAAAAAGCCTTGAATCAGTGTTCTGGGTACAGAAGTAGATTTCTTTGTGCAGAGGGGGGAGGTTAAATGAGGCAGGGTGAGACACATAATTTAGCCCTCTCTATTATCATTTAGCTGCTGTATCATGTTTTGTTGTGTCAGTGTTAAGGGTATATGGTACTTTCCCCTCTCCCCATTGCTTATGATACACCACCTCCAGAGGCTGCAGCAAATGCATTTGTTACAATAAGGCCTTCTCTCAGATTTAGGCAAAGGAGTCTGTTCTCCTTAGTTTCCATGAAGCTCACTATCCCCTTTAGGATCTAGGATTATACTAAAATCTTAAAGGAGTTTGAGGTTATTGTTTTGGTGTGAAAGTCTTTCTCATTCATCATGAGCACTAGCTACTGTGCGTATAAAAGTGTATATTGAAATATTTATTTTCATCCAGTGTTTACCATATCTATATACCAGGAAGTAATACCATATTTGATTAAATACTGTAAAAGATTAACTAAAATTGAAGAGATGGTGGTGAAAAACTGTTTACATGACTGCCAGCTAAGATGTGTGGATAATCCATTCGAAAACTCGCAAAAGTGATTCTGAGGTTCTTACTTGGTGAATAAGATAACAATTATTATTTTACTGATTTGTTTGAATTAGAATTACAGAAAAATTTAAAAATTGACACTGAATAGTTTTCTTATTTGAATTAAGATGCTGGTTTTTTACAGCCACTGTGAAGGGATGCTGGTATTTCAAGTTACAGTATAAAAGGTATACATCTTAAAGTAAAAATAATAGATTTGTCTGCATTTTACCCAAGACATAAGTTTTCCAAGTCAGGGCCTACAGCTAGTGATAAGAATTCATTACTTAGGTACTTATTTTGCAAGAGACAGAAGTTACTGGAATATATCTTAAAAGTAAAATCTGATTTAAAACAAACACAAACTGGACTTGAGTTAACTTGTCTGTATTCTAATCTGATTTGAAAATTTTTATGTCAAGACACTGCATTTCACGTTCCTCTACAAGGAAATAAATTTTTTTTTTGCTAAAACACAAAGCGATGGAAAAATCTTTCAACAAGGCAGACATTTGTAAGACATGAAAAAAACTGGGATAAGTCTGTATGTGTGTTCTCTAGGAAAATAGAAATATGGGAAAGATAAGTCTCTCCCATCGGCTACTTACTCAAAGAAAATTTGGGGCCATAATAAGCCTATCTAAATTACTGAGACATAATGGATGGCAGGAACACTGATTTATAGTAGTCAATAGATCAGATTCTTGACAGTTGCATAGAACCATATCATAGGTACAGCTGGGAATGAATGATTTCCCACGTGTGCATGTGCACACTGAAAACCAAGGGAAAAGACCAAGGTTTACTTTTCATGAGCCATTGTTTTTATTTCTCTTCTTTCTTCAAAGTGTCCATGTCTTTGAAGATAAAAAAGTTACTTTAAAAGCTAACTAGACTCATTGAACTAACATTATGTCAGTGTCTGTAATATAGCATAGAACATTGCATTTAGTTTGTGTAGTATGCTGGGGCTTACCAATTTGCAAATCACTATAAAATATATGTAAGCAATGATGGATGATGCCTTGAACTATTTTACCTTGCAATCCTAGTCCAACTCATACTGGTCTCATTAATTTCCAATCTCAATTGGAAATTAATTGGAAATTTAATTAATTCAAATTAATTGGAAATTAATTGGGATCTCAACATTGGATCCGTGTTCTGGGCTTGCTGCATCTAAATTGAAATCACACAGCATCTGACTTTGTATGACTTTCTGTCAGAGTAAACATTATGTAGTTTGTACAGCCTTCTGGAAACTAAGTTGGACTTCAAACTTATTAGTAACTCTGATGAACTTTCTACTTCATTGTTATAGTAAACACTGAAATCTCAGTGTTTCACTAGGAGGAACTACTAGGTTCTGTTGCCAACCTTGTATCTCAATCCACAGTATATCACAAAGCTTATTATCATAAAAAGCCAGAAGACCTTAGTTGCTAGGTTAGTCATTAAAGGATCTTTATATGCAGCTTTGGAAGGAAAGAAGAGCTAGGAGAGCTTTTACAGCATTTGCAGTGGGAAAGAAGTAGCTATAGAATATGTGTCATTGGTTGAGAAAGTATTGCATGTTAGTGCTACAAGTGCTATGGAGAAGTAGGAGATCACTTCCTTATTTCAAGTTATCCCTTGTTGTGTCTAAAGGGTATAGTATTGTAGCTTCCTCTTTGTTACAGTTTTCTGTTGAGTAGTCATCATTTGCAATGACCTTAAAACCTTTTAGTCACAGCTTTTTAAAACATCATCTCATTCTGTTGAATTTTTAATTTCGAGAAGGTTATTGCATGTAATAATAATAATGAGTTTATCTCACCTATAGTTGTCCTGTTGCTCTCTATTGCTACAGATTTGCTTGATCATCTCTGATAGTCATGTATTCTGGAAGAACCTGCTGTTTGTTGGAACAAAGGGAAAAATGTAATTATCTTAGGGTGTGACCCATTGGTGTTCCCCAGTGATTGCTCGTGATTCATTGATATAAAGTACTGTTCTAAGCAAGTGTGTTTTGCTGCAGTCAGTTCTTATATAGAGGCTATTCATGATATACATGTCTAAACAAGGTAAAAACAAACAAATGTTCTCCTTTTCTCTCCCTTTTCTGCACCAAATCTGTGACTTGATTTTTTTTTTTTTTTTTTTTTGGTGGAATTTTGAAAGTTCTATAGGGTTTGTATTGCTTGGAAAACCTGCCTCTTGAATTTCATTTCAGCAAATGAGATTTGCCTTCTTTGTGTCTTTTGGGCAGAGTTTTTCTTTTAGACATGTTTATTTTTACTGTCAGCAATGACCTTGTCCTTTTGTTCCTTTTCTTCGGATACCTGATACTGACACCAAGTGTTTCTTCTCTCTTTTGGGAGAAATTACAGTGTTCAGTCCCTTCATGATCAGTTGCATGAACTGTTTCCCTTGACATTTTCGTAAATTGTCCTCTGCTGCATAGCACTGTTCATGTTCTGTAAGGTGTGATCCTGAAAACAGAAGCAACATCAACTGTGCTAGTGGTTCCCTTGCTTATCAGAAAATAAACAATAACTCAGTGGTACCACAGGTTATCACAATGATACTTCAGCTTGCTAAAACAGATAAGCTGAAACTTGCACAGTGCTTAAATGCATACATAGGTTATTACAATGCAAAGATAAACTAATTTAACTTCTTGAAAAGAAATGTTAATAGGTTAACTGTCTGCTTGAATGTTAGTCCCCAGGAGAACCATTTTGCATTCTTTTCAGTAGACTGTGAGGCATTTCTTTTAGATTGATTTAAAGTTTCTTGCAGCTGATCTTGAGGCTTTTGAAATACTCAAAATAAAAAGGAAAATGTTTAAGTAGCCTAGGAGGCATGAGAGTAAATGATGTAGTATGAGGCTTATAAGAGGTTTGAGATTTTTAAAAATGAAGTTTTGGAGTTTCTGAAGTTTCTGAAGAGAAAGGGAGCCATAGTTAATGCAACAAAAGTTTTGACTTTGGTTGTTAGTAAGGTGCCATATGTTCTTCAGTTATTTAAAAGTTATAGTTTTCTGAAGGTAAAGCAGGAATCATTATTGATGTGTGAAAGCAGACAAGGGCGGCTGGGAGTGTTCATTAGAGCTTGGTGTTGTTCGCCTTGAAGACCTTGGAAGTTGATAATAGAGCCAGCTAGCAGCAGTTTACTGATAAGTAGGCATTGGAATGTAGAAGGCTGGCTGCATTTGGTTCAGGAGTCTGAAAACAGCCAGAGGAGACTGAGTCTGTGTAAAGTTCAAAAAGAAATATATTCATCTCAAGGAAGACTTCCTACTTCATCCCTAAGACCCGTCCCACGACCCATCAGGAGGCACTACTCAGGCACAAGACTGGAGCGAACTTTCCAGATCTAATTATAATATGAAGTGGGGATAGGGTATGACTATGTAGTAGGCGCTTATAGCTATGCATGTCTTTACACTATAAGTAGCTGCTTGTTAAGCTATACGGTGTGCAAGCTAGGAGGAGAACCCCCTTGCACCCCAGCACTGGAAATAAACATACCTGCTTTATAACTCATTTTGGGTTATAGGGTTTCTGCAAAACAATTAGCTCTGAGTACATTGTCTACTAATTAATTAACCTTATGTAATTTTTTGCAATTAAAAATAAGCATAATAGCAAACACTAAATTGCCATGATCTTGTCTATATATCAATAAGAAACTAATCCCTATCTAGGTAAACAGAAAAAAAAGCCTGACTTCAGGTTCATGGATAAGTGTATTAATCACCAACTTACTGCATAGAATGGGAATACTGCTTCCTCCTCTTGTGTTTTTGGACAAAAGTATCTGAATTTTTTTGTTTTGCTTGTTTAGTTGCCTGGTGTTGCATGATTTTGTATTTTGTTTGATCACACTAAACAAATAGGAGACTTATGTAGAGATTGGGCTGTTCTGTTTTCTCTGAATCATAATAGTTTTAAAATTTATTTACTCAACTAAGTGCATTTCAGCATATGCAACTCCAAGTTAATGGAGAACTTTGAATCTCAATATGTTGTTGCCTGTTGATTACAAGCAATATTACGAACTTTTAGGCTTAAATAAGAATATTAATGGTTGTGTAAACTGACTGGTTTTTACCATTGACCTTTCTGTTATCGTGCTTGCCAAGATACAAGGCTTAGCAGTCACGAAACAGGATAAAATTTCCAATTAGACTTTTCCAAAATGAGGAATCTGGCCTTTGAAGTAATGATTGCTATTTACTTAACAATTTTGGAATACAGTGATTAGAAGATCAAATTTAGTACATGGGAACAAATGCACATTCAAAAACTATAAATAGATTATAGCTTATGAACAGTAATGATTCATGGTAAGTGATTAAGAATATGAAACATATGATAGAAGGTTCCAGGAGCTGAATAATTCATTAGGGTAAATTGGTTAATGAGGCATGAATGTTTCACAGTTGAAAGTGATTTTTATAATGTTACTGTTGCATTCCTTTAACTTTTTTTCATCTTTGTGACTTATTTAAAAGTTATAGTTCTGTTTGGATTCCTAAAATACAGGATTTTTTCATAACATTAATTCATGTCCAATTTTGAGTTCACCTTGTAGAAATAACGGCATTTCCCAAGAGAGGAGTGAACTCAGAATTTCAAGCTTCAGCCAAGAGCTTTAGTGCACTTAAAAACAATAGGTAACATAGGATTTTTGAACATTGGACACTAACGGCTGACATTTGTATGGCTTATTCACAATTTTGCAACATTCATAGTATGCAAAATATATAACATGAGTAAAATTCAAAATTTTATTTTTTAATTACAAAAAGTTAAAAGAGAAGGAGCTTTATTAAATTGCTTTTCAATATATTAATAATTGGATGATCCCTTTCCGCCTGTCTCCTCAGTTTTTGCCATACTTGACTTCTTTTGTCTTCAGGTAAGATTGACAAATGTTTCTGTAAGGTTTGGTGGATACTTGGTTTAACATTGTCACTGAATTAGTTATTTAATGTTTTGAGTTGACTAAATGTTATTCTCTGAGTAGGCAGGAACTGTTCATCAATCTTATTTAATATGCTTGTAGCTATTGTACATACATTTCTAGAATTATAGTATTTCCTTCAGCTAAATGAACAAACAAATAATTCCTTTTCTTTTTGTTTTCTTAAAGCCGATCAACAACTTATCCTTACACAGAAACCCAGATGTACAGCCAAAACACTGGGGGAAATTATTTTGATACTCAAGGAAGTTCTGCACAGGTGACAACAGTGGTCTCATCTCATAGCATGGTGGGCACTGGAGGTATTCAGATGGGTGTCACAGGAGGACAACTCATTAGCAGCTCAGGAGGGACCTATCTGATTGGCAATTCAATGGAAAATTCTGGTCATTCAGTGACTCATACAACGCGGGCCTCCCCAGCAACAGTAAGTATATCAGACTGATGCATAATCTTTAGTACTAGTTTCTTAGTCACTCAGATGTTCTTGCGGACTGACATGGTTTTTGTGACAATATGCATAGCAGTACTATGTTGTCAGAATAAGGACTACACAATACTTTTTATTAAAATAAATAATAAATATATATAAGACACAGGAGTAAAAATACTGTGAAAATTTTAATATAAAGTCAGCCCTTTCCCTTGACAGCTTGCAAATAGTTACATTTCATATTTTAAGTTCTTGCGCATATCAGTGAGTGCTTTGGGAATGCTCGTATATTTTGTCTGGGCTGAATATCTATTACGTTGGGAACCAAAACAGCCCCCTTTAACATCTTATATTTTTTTCTGAAAACATAAGAAAAACACAATGTTGTTGAGTATGACTATGTTAGATGTAAATATTAAATTTTAATATAAGGTATAGCTAGGTATCTGTAACTTCCCTGCATTTATTCAGTTGGTTTGCTTGATATTAGTTTAGGTTTGGTAGCTTATTTAAAAATATTTCCAATTGTTCAGAATATTGAGATACTACCTTTCAGTTGTTTGTTCGTACTTATCTATGCTGTATCTCCAAAGTCTTTTCCAGATTAAAAGCTCACTGTGGAAGTGTCTTACAGTCTTACAGTATTATGGCAAGATGCATTCTGTTACAACTGTGGTAGATAATAAATGTTGTGGACGCTTAAACACAAAGTCAGAACTTTCCCTTAAGAGCTTACTCAGTCAGACCTTATTTCAGTTAGGGAAGTGGGTTTATACCTAGACAAGCTTTGCTGCATAGCCTTAATGAACACTTCTACCTAATTCTGGGTATTCTGGTCTGGTGGTGAGGCACTGGCACGAGTTGCGCAGCGAAGTTGTGGAAGCCCCTTCTCTGGAAGTGTTCAAGGCCAGGCTGGATGGGGCCTAGAGCAGTCTGATCTAGTGGGAGGTGTCCCTGCCCATCACAGAGGGGTCAGAACTAGGTGATCTTTAAGGTCCTTTCCAACCCAATTAATTAATTATTAATTAAACTACTTCTCTACCTACTAAAAAGGATTTTTTCACTAAAATGGAAAGGCATTCAGATTATAAGACCTTCTATATAAGATATTAGGAAGATAAACAGCTTTCCAAGATGACTGTTTTCATGTGAATATATGTGGATTGGTCAAGAATAAATTGTGATTGTGTTGAAGAAGTGATTTACCCTAACCGGATGTCTATTTAAAATGAATTCGCATGTTCCAACCTGTTTGATAGAGTAGTCTGATTTATTAGCAGCTATCACTGAAGAGGGGGCAGTTATATGGACTAACTAAAAAATAGAATTGGCATGTTAATAATAAAATATGAATCACATTCCATTAATTTTTTCCATATGTAAATGTCTAAGGAGTGATCTTATCAACATATTTCACATCACAAGGTTAAAAATTTAATACTGTTGCTAGTAATAAATGTGTTGTTATTCTTGTCAGCCAGTAAGAGGCTTTTGTCTGTTAGTGCCATTTTCTAACAAGCTTTATGAATGATTTGCAATTACAGTTGTCATTCATCAGTCGTCACTGACCGTAGCAGGTCTCCACTTAGGCTGTTGCAGAGATTTATCTTATTTCAGTGCAAATTTAAATGTGCATGAAAATAAAAGCAAAATTAATATGGATATAAGGTGTCACCGCAAGTTATTTCTCATAATAAGCACAGTGTGCAAAATTTCCTCTTAACTTCAAAGGAAGAATGGTACCTACCCAAAGTTGTAATTAATGGAGGGAGAAGAACAACAAGAAGTAAGAAGGCTCAGTGTAAATATTATGTCCTGATTATATAATTGTAATGGAAGTATTATAACTGTTTTAAGAACAAAAAGTAATATGTTTAAATGGTTCATTAAAGGTGGAGGGGATATAATTTGGAAAATAGTTTGTGATGAGGTTTTATTTATCAATTGCTTTCTTACTAGAGGAACTTCTTCCTCCTCTATACAAGAAGGCAGATAATCTTTTTTTTCTTCTTTTAAATGAGTTGTAAGAACTCATGTTTAGTCACTATTATGGCTAAAAGAAACTTAGGTGATATGAATTAACGGGAGGGGTGGGAAGTTTAGAGGTTTTGTGGATCTAGGGCCTTTACGAACTTCTGCCTCCAAGACTTTTCATCCTTTGGTTTCTCCTTCAGAGCTGTGGATTATCATGACTTCTCTCTCTGTCTTACAGAACTAAAGAGATGTTTCAATCTAGCAATGTGGCCAAAACAGCTTATGCCTTTCCCTTGAGTGCCCTTGAGTGCCTTACTGCTCCACTATAGTGTTTTGAGTTGAGATTCTATTCTTTTCACAAGACAAGGAAAGTTGGGGAGAGGTAGAATGACCCTACTAATGTCAGCCACACTTACCCTTTCTGAATTTTGGCTTCATCTGCCTGTGCTCCCTGTTTGTCTTCTAGTACAGTCTGGCTTTGGCTTTCAGTCATTGGCTTTTGTTATGCTCTCAGAATAAAAAGCCCTCTAGCACCTCATAGGTTGTTTCTAGTTTTGGCAATTGAATGTTTGTTCTGGTATTTATGTATCAAAATCAAGATGTAATGCTGTTGGAAACTCAGTTTATTCCCATATAGCATTGTAAGAAATACAATAATTTTTGTAATATAAGATATTAAAGCCAGTTATCTTTGAATCTCAGGGAAGACTTTCTGTTAATTCCTGTTATTTGAAAATGCATAAGCTGGGTGCAGGAGGACTTGCCATTGATATTCTCATAACAGTCTGATTACCAATGGCATGGAGGTGTCACCTTCCTAACAGACTGGATTTTTTTTTGTTTCCAGTTAAATACACATTTGTTCTAAAATGGCTGCTCTGCCTCTTTCTAAGGCTGTCTTGTCATAGGTGTTTTCAAATTTACTTTTAATAACAATCTCAACTAAAGTTTTCTTGTAGTTTCTTGTTCTTATTTTCTGATGTAACTCTTAACATGTTTCCATGTGTTTTTCAGAGTTAGGTTGAAGTTGTATGTTCTAGAAGTCCTTATAATCAGTTTGATTTTGTTTGTTTTCCTTTAAATGTTTGTACCTAATATGGGGAAAACAGACACACAAAGAAGAAAAGTTTAGAATCTACTTGAAGATGAGTATAGTATACATAAGCTATAGAATGTTTACAGCTGGACTCGATGATCCTAGAAGTACTTTCCAACCTAAACAATTCTGTAATTCTGTGATGGTGAATTGGTCGGTTCAACCACATGTTTGAGAACTTGCAGCAAGGAAGATAAGTATGAGCAGCAATGTTTCATCAGAAAATTTGGAAAGAGAAAGTAGTCTGACCTGAAATCCAAACATTTTTTATTTTTCCAGCTGATAACTTTTAGGTGTGCTTTTCCACCCTGTGTTGACTCCATATATTCTTTTGTAATCACTAGAGAACATACTATGTTCATTAGTCAGTGTGCATGTATTATGTACATGCAGACTACTGGAGGTGTGCATTTGCAGCAGGTATTTTGAGCAGTATATGTTATGTATATTAAACTTGGATGTTATATTTACAAATTAATCAATTTTAGGGAGAAAAAAAGCACTTTTTTCTGAGTTTCTAAGGTTTATCAGTATTCTTTTATGGTCACCATATGTAAAACACCATGCTTATTTTACATCTGTTTGTATTCTTCTCCTCGTGAGTGTTTACATTTCTTTCATTCCAACAGACTTTAAAAAGTATCTTTCTACCTTCATAGTACTATTTCATTCTCTCAAGCAAAGTTTCATAGAACCTATTCAGCGATGTTGCTACAGCATTGTCTATTGTGAATGCAAACTTTTTATATTTAATTCTTCCAGCTGTAAAGGCTAGACCTGAATTCTCTTAGTGTTGTCAATACTACTTAAATTTTGAGCTTCTTTTTGCTGGGCAAGCTTGTCTGCCTAACATGACGCTCTAGCGTAAGTTTCAGAAGACAGTACAGCAGACATAAATACTCTGTTTTGAAACAGAATTTAGTGTCACTGTGACTAACATGTTTGTGACATCCTAAAAAGAGTGAAAGCACCACATTTTCAAATGCCCTCAGTCCTTCTATCCTCCAGCTTCAGGTTAATTCATCATGTGTGTATGCCTTACTTAGGTAAGTGCACTTGTCAGAAAGTACCCAGAACTTAACTAGCTTTATCAAATGAATCGTTCTTACACACATATGCTGAATTAGTAATTCCTTCAAATACAGCATGTGATGAAAACTCCTTTAGAATTTCAATTCCTTTGAAGTTAAAAGGGCAAACCTTTAGAATAGGATTTTAAAGGTGTTGTGACTGGGAGGTGCCTGTGGAAATACAGACAGAGCTGTATTTTTTGAACATGGTGCAAAAATGTATTGAATTTTAACCGCCTAAAGTTTCCTGCTTTGCTGCTGGTGGAGAGTGGTTTACAGGTGCAAACAGAGAAATAAAATAAATTGTAGGACATCCAGATTAGTCACAAGACCTTAGTGCTTGAACTACTGCAGACTGTCTTCTTTGTCCTCACTTCCTAAACAACAACTTACTGTAATAATTTGTGTTAATTAGTTGAATCATTAGTTAATCAGTTGAATCATGAAAACATACTATTTTTTCCTTCTTCATAAGAGGAAGGCAGTTTTTTCAATAGAAGTAGGTTAGGAATAAGTATTTGCTATGTCTTTGCTAAACACACCTGAGACTATTATAAGTAATTAATTTATCTAGTAACATGTTCACTAAGACATAAACTAGCAAGAACAGTTAATAACTCCTAAATCAGTGGATCATGTGAAGACTGAACATTGTAGGATTCTGAAAGCATATACTGGGATCAAACTGTTGCAATTTTTTAACCGCAGGGAAATACCCTTAATCATTAACAACAATCTTAGAGTATAAAGCAGTATTTTAGTTGGCAAGTGAAGTAAATTGAATCACAATCACAGTTTTCATAGCTGCTGTGCTCTAGTTTATTGTCTGCGTCTGTTCACGTTACTTTACAAACTGATTATCGTTCCTACCTGTAGTTAACATCCAACATGGTTTAGCTGGAGTTGCGGTGGGAATGATCATGTACATTTCAGTTATCATTCACAAAATTTTAATAAACAATATTTTTAGTCTTGTTAAGAGAAGAGTAGGAGAAATGTATAACCGATCACATATTCAAATAAATCAATGTGTAACTCCTGTTCACATTTAGCATTTCAGATATATATCTAGTTAGTCGTGAGTGGATTCTCTCATTTCTTTGCATTGCTAAAAATGCAAGGGTATCAATCTTTTTGTGCTTATGCAGAATATAATTTTAAATTATTTTCAATAAAAGTATTTTCATATTCTTTATATTATAAAATTATTTTCATATTCTTTCCACAGACTATTGTAGAAAACCCACTGCATTACCTGTGTAATTAATCTGTACATGGGCTTAAAAGCTGTTTTGAATTGAGATGAAATTATCTTCATTTTTTCTGGAACCTGAATAGAAGTCTTGGAGAAGTAAATCCTTCACATAAAACAACTTTTTGGTCAGGTAGCTGTTATTCCCTGAACACATGGTACTCTGTGTCACATAGATCATCTTGAACACCCAAAAGTTTAGAATAAGGAAATAGAATAAACCAGACTATTTTGATTGTAAACGACCTACAACAATCATCAAGTCCAACTGCCTGACCACTTCAGACCTGAGTGGAATTTAAAGCATATTGTTAAGAGCATTGTCCAAATGCCTCTTAAACCACCGTCGACCACCTCTCTAGGAAGCCTGTTCCAGGGTTTGACCACCCTCTCTGTAGAAGACCTGCTTTCCAATGTCCAGTCTAAGCCTTTCCTGGCATGCGTTGAACCATTTCCACATGTCCTGTCACTGGATCCCAGGGAGAAGGGACCAGCACCTCCTTCTCCACTTCCCCTCCTCAAGAAGCTCTAGAGAGCAATGAGGTGGCCCCTCAGCCTCCTTTTCTTCAAATTAGACAAACCCAAAGTCCTTAGCTGCTCCTTATAGAAGCCTTCCAGCTCTTTCACCAGCTGTGTTGCCCTCCTCTGTATGCACTCAAGGACCTTCACATCCTTTAAAATTGTGGGGCCCCGAACTGCACACAGTACTCAAGGCTGCACGAAGGCTGACCACAGCAGGATAATCACCTCTTTTGACTGACTGGTTATGGTGTGTTTGACGCCACCCAGGATGCAGTTTGTCTTTTTGGCTGCCAGGCTACTGCTGGCTTGTATTGTGCCTGCCAGCAACCAGAACCTCCAGATCCCTTTCTGCATGGCCACTCTCCAGCCACTCCTCTAGCAATTTATACTTGTGTCTAGTGTTACTCTGTCCTAGGTGCACAATCTGACATTCGTTCTTGTTAAATTGATGATGACCTCATGCTCCAATCTATCCATATCCCTCTGCAAGACCTCTCATCTCTCAAAAGAGTCCCCAGCACCTCCCATTTTATCATCAGCAAACTTGCTAATGGTGCATTCAACTCCTGAATCCATTGATGAAAATACTGAACAGAACTGGCCCTGGAATTGGGCCCTGAAGAACACTGATAGAGGAAAACAAGAAGTAGCGAGAAATTTTCACGAAGAACAAGATGAGTGTTTTAGTGTCTAGAAGATCTGTCTTCAAATCAAACATATTTTACACTCAGAAGTAGTTAAAATGTGATTGTATAGCCTACAGAGGAAGAATCTATCTGTCATTAAAGAGATGTGTATCTGTCAGATAAAGCTGAAAGTTGATTTTCAGCTTTAGACTGAAATTTAGTCTAGAAATAATGAACAAAAAATTAGTAGTGATAACAATTTCTCTTGAGAAGCTTGCCCTAGTAGAATCTGATGAAGATTCATTTTTAATACAGATCACATAACTTTCTGAGCTTGACGAAGTAATTAACATGTATTACTGATGACCAGCACTGCTTGGCTTATGCTGTGCCATAAAAGTGAACAGATTCATTGTCTTTGGTGGCCATATGGTGAAATCTACTTTTAAAAGAAAGTCCAGCTGTTACTACTGCTTTATCAGAGATTGATTCTCTGTACAAACTAGGCCATAAGTTGCAGCAGCAAAACGAGAGTAGTGCAGTAGTGGGAATAGACAACAGGAATTGTAACTTCAGTGCAATAGTACTGTTGTGGACTAAGCACTGTAGAACAAGTAACCTAAGATTCAGAATTATGATGTATGTATACAGTGTTTGATTGTAGCATTATGTTAAGAAGGGAAATTCTATGGCTACCAGTATATGTAATAGTAAATTGACTTTGATATGATGATGTTTTAAGAGTGTAGGTTTTATTATGACTCATTCATTTAAAATTTTATTTTTCTTGTGTGATTGATATTTTGACCTTGTAGTATTTTCCACTGAAGCAAGAAGAAATCAGAATATTAAGAACCCCATTATTGCCATGTAATATTAGGTTTTCTTACTTAGTCGTTAGGTATTTTCAATAATGTACTTTCTGTAAAAAGGCTTGTACAGTTAATACTGAACAGTTGTAAGAGAGAAACAAGAAGTGATTCCTCACAGTTATTACAATAAAATGCTTGTCAATTGCCCTGTAAAGAAGGGAGAAGCTAATCTTACGTGTACAGTAAATTCAAATATAAACTGTAGGGTTTTTTCAGTTTCTGCGATACAGAGAGTGAATTCAGCTAATATTGATAAGTTATGCCACTAAAATTATGGATGGTACTGTGACAGTTAAAGTAGGATAGGGATGGATCATTTAAAAATGCCTACATGAAAAAATATGTTTTTAAAAGTATAGGTGTTGGTTTCCATTGCTTTCATTTTGGCGTTTTATTGTAGCTAATTAAGTACATGTGTTCTCTTACTGTACATCTGGTTGTCTCTGTCAATTTCTTTGTTGTTTTTGCTCTTTTAGCTCCCCAGTTAAATTACAGTCAGGTTCTAATTTTTTCTTTAATGTTGTTGTTATGACCTGAGCAACATATCCATTGATACTAAAAAAGAAGAAAAGAATGTGAATGGATATAAGAGTATTTGTTGATTTGCGTTTGAAGAAATAGTACCTTATGTTTTAGTAGTAATGTGTTTTATTTTCCTCTTAAAAGGCAAAATTATTGTGAACAAATCTCCTTTTCCAAAGGCTGGATTCTACAGTATGTATAACTCCTGACTTTCCATTTATTTGGATAGCTGGAGCTATTGAAAGGGTGATGCCAGAAGTAAGGGAGATGTCTTGTCCCAGTAAATCTAATGGAGTCAGACCTATTTAATTATTTGTGTTTGGGATTTAATTTTGTGATTCCAGGGATCTGAGGTTTTGTTTCTAATTCAGTTCTTATTGTAAGGTGTGAACATCTCTTAGAGTTGGATACAGTTGGAGGAAAAACATACGGAGGCCTTTCTTAAAATTCTGTTTAGGGATTTAATTTTTTTTTTAATTAATGATATTTTTGTTCAGTCAGGATTATTCCTTTTTCAGTGCAGCTCACTAGTAAATCTACTCATTTAATTTCCTGAGCAGGTTGGAAGGCAAAATGGACTTTGAGGCTGTGATCCTGCAGTATACATGCAATCAAAATACCTTTCTGATTTCGCTGGGGAGGCTTGTGTTCACTGGGACTCTAAGAGTCATTTTAGTAGAATATATTCCCTAGCCAGGAATAAAGCAGGCATTTCTGTTGATCTGTGAGAAATCTGTCAAAACTTCTCTGATCAGGCTTTTATACTATCTTGTCTTGAGTCCTTTTTTTAATGACATCTATTATCAGATTGAAATGGCGATTGAGACACTGCAAAAGTCTGATGGGCTGTCCACTCACAGAAGCTCTCTTCTCAACAGCCATGTAAGTTGTCTCTTCTTCACATACACTCTTTCTTGCTTGTTCTGCATGCTTAGCCTGCCTCTAAATGTTTGTTTTATTTTATTACCACTTTTTGCTCTTAATCTTCTCATCTTAGTTGCTTGTAATATTCTACTACATCTCCCATGGCTTTATTTGGTCAGATGGAATGACTTTATGCTATATTGCAGAGTGTTACCTGTTTCCTATGCTGTACACCCATGCTAAGACAAGTTAACACATTTGACTGTTTTGCAGATGATAGTGTAAAAGTCAAGTTCAAATAATTCTTAGTTAGCTGGCTTTTGGCATTTTAAATAAAGTTATCTACAAAGCAAAGTCTGCGTACTCTGTATTAATTTCAGGGCATGTGAAGAGGAAGAGAAGAAACAAACAACATGCCTAAATAATATCTTTTGATAATTTTTAAGTGTTTCTTCATTTATTTTCAATAGAGAATTAATAAAATTACATACTTGCAAGTCTTGAAGATCCTTATGATGACCTGGGAAAAAAATGAAATCATTAACTTAATTTGAAGTACAGAAAAATGTCTAAATCAGCTGCTTTTTGCTTTGTTCTTACTCTGTAACTCTAACCGTTAAGAATGTTCTATATAAGAAACTAAAAGGTATTTGGGTAAAAACATGATCTCCAAATGTAGTGATAAATCCATTACAGGTAACTTTAAAATAAAGGAAAAAGAACCAAAGTTAATTTAAAAATTACTATATGAAGAATAGTATTGTTTTGTAAGTTGCTAGTCTTTCTTGAAATGTTGGGTGTGGCTTTTCTCTGTTGGTACTTATGGGTCTATGTTTTGAATTTTTGCCGTGTTGGTTAGTTTGTATCCATCTTGCCTCTTTTTTCCTTCTCAGCTTTACTAATTATATGAATTCAAATTCCGTTATTGTCTTGCAGAGGATTTGGGTTGTGGTATTACTGTAAGAATATGATGGTAAAGGCTATCCCTCAGAAATGAAATTAAAAATGTATGTCTTCGCAGGTTTGATGTTTGGATTATTTCTGTATAAGTCAGGTTATGTCAAAATCAAAACTAGAACTATTTTGTGGAAATTTTAAACAACCTTTTTCTTGTCTTTAGAAAATGCCAGAATTGAAAGAGAAAAATCTTACTTTAAAAAGTTCTAGAAAGTGTTATACGGAAGGACTTTTAGATTCCACCTTGGATGCTTACAAACCAATTGTTTGGAAGATAAGGCAGTATCAGAATTATTATTTAAATAATAATAGATATTAGTTAATATCAAAATCATTATTTAAATGTTATTTTTAAAGGTGCCATAGGTTTTTCCGTGAAGTGTCAGAATGTTGTGTTAAGACTTGAAATGCTTGAGTTGTTGATAAGCTTGTGTTTAATCCTATTATGAAGTTCAGAATCTTGGTATATAAACAGCAAAATTAAAACATAAGCTGCTTCACCCCAGTAAACTATGTTCCACTCATTGCTGGTGCCCTGCAGTGTTCACAATGTGTTACTAATAATGAGATTCTCATCCAACTGTTAAGTCTTATCATGATATTTCTTTCTTAACTGTGAAGACTTTTTCAAAATTACTCTGATAAGGATATATCTTTGGCTCTCACTTCATGGACATTATGCCTAATTTTAAAGCAGTGCTCGTTGTCTTTAAAGTCAATTATGAACAGTATGTAGGAGGTTTGAATATAGATTTAGTCTGTCTCTTTAAGCTGGTTTTGATTTTTTACTTCTTTGGTTTGGTTTGGCATTATTAAAATAATTACATTTAATAGGTATAAAATAGAATTCCAAATTGGTCATTTAATTAACTCTAACTTAACAGATTATATTAATTTGTGGGAAAATACTAGTTTTAGAATGGGGATACCCTATGATACTTCTATGAGGTGTTCTAGGGTTTTTTTTCTTGCCTAAATTCTTGTGTGCTCATTTTAAAGTGTTAGTAATTTCTTCTCTGTTTTCTGTTCTTTCCTGACTTATTTCTGCATGAGTTTGACTTATTTGATTAATTGCTAGTTGAATGTTTTATAAATGTTGCGGCCTAATTGGAGACACAGTCAGTTTAACAGGTCTGACCCTGTAACTGTTTCATACATCTTACCTGTACAGTACAGTCAATACTACAAATTAAAAAGCCAGGATTCAAACCTGAATAGTTCAGTTTAGAATTATGTTTCATCTTAGTGGAAAAATTATTTTAGAATTGTTTACAAGAGTTTTATAATGTTTGGATTTTCCTTTTAAAATCATATATTAACTGCACTTTTTCTTCCAGGCTATAATCTAGCAAGTAAAGACTTCAGGCCTTTGCTGCTAAGTAACTCCGTACAGAAGAAAAAATCTTTATATTGCACTTATCTTCTGATATGCTTTTTTTTTTTTTTGAGTGTTCAATAATGCAAGTTGTGGTTGAAATAACATCTGTTAGAAATTAATGTCATTAATGAAGTTCACTTAAAGTGATTCATAATAGGTTAGAAGCCATCTGGAGGAAAACATCTTTAATACCACATACAGAACTTAATCGGAAAATAATTTATTCTTGTTTGTCAGTCTGAGATTAACAGGGTTTTTCTCTTTGGGGAAAACAGAAATAGGTCACATATCATATCTGTTCTGATTAAATTATTGTTTTACTAATATATTACAAATTATATATAAATGTATATAATATAAATATAATTAGAGATTTAAAATATAAATAAAATCCACAGTTGAAAGATATAATTACCTTTGGTTTTATGTCCAGACAGGTTTCTGTCCGGTTTTTAGTGAAATAAATTTAATACATTCAGATAAAAGTTAATATTTATGTTTATACTTTTTCTTCAGCTTTATTTCAACATGACAGATGTTCTATTTGGATGCACTTGTGAATGTTAAGAGACTTAAAATAATGATATAATAACTAATATAAAGATAACCTGTGCTTTTCACTTTGTCTATTTGAAGTGCAAAATTACCTGCAAACAGAGCTAAAAATTTTATGTCTTGTGAGCATTTACATCTTACATCCATGTATGTTTCTAGATCTTATGTTCATGAAATATGGAAAAGTTATGGGCAGGTTTTCAATAAAGAGCAAATATGGAAATGGTGTTTGAATGGTCTATAGTAAATTTTGTAGTAATATTTTTGCATTTTTATTGGTGAATTTCTTACTGTGACTAAAATATAGCTATACATTCAATATATTTGTTATCATCTGTACTTTAGTACCTAACAATTTTGTGATGAAGAAAAGATCAGAACTGCAACATTTCATGGTTATTGCACACTAAAATATTCATGTTCTTTGCATGATAAGCTAGAATGAACATAGATGGAAAATAATTTGTGCACTGCTCTAACAGAAAATTTTGCAAAGGAATAAATAACACATAGACCATGTATCTTTTACTGTCAGTCAATAATTTGCATTTTGGTTATACTAGTTACTGCTTTACTGGACTAAATTGAAAATTATTACTCATTTATGTGAATAGCTAGCTAATCAGTTAAAAGTTTGCTGCAAGTCTTGAAGACACAATGTTCTCAGTTTGCATTTTCACTGGATAATCAAATTAAATCTGGAGATTTGGTAAGATCGCTAATCTTAGCAAGCTTGAATGTTCACACAGTACTGTTTTGGTATAAATACTTAGGAAAATAGAGAAATAAAATTGAAACAGAAAATTAAATTTGTGAATCATTCCAGCTATAACTAAAGGGAAATTCCAGGGAACTGAAACCAGGTGTTGGAGACAGATGCAAAACTAAAACAGTGGAATTTAAATGTGTCCTCATACTATAATATCTTTTACCTATTTTGTGACTCTCCTGTAGGGTTCAATCTAGGAATATTAAATAATTTATTTTTTTTTTAATATTAGTGACAGCTAGAGGTGTTTCATGACTGTGCAAAATTGAACAGGGAGGTGATTAGAGGCAGCCAGCATGGCTTCACCAAGGGCAAGTCCTGCCTGACCAACCTAGTGGCTTTCTATGATGGGGTGACCACATCAGTGGACATGGGAAAACCAATGGATGTGATCTGTCTGGGCTCCTGTAAAGCCTTTGACATGGTCCCCCACAACATCCTTCTCTCTAAATTGGAGAGATATGAATTTGACTGGTGGACTGTTTAGTGGCTAAGGAATTAGTTGTGTGGACACATTCAGAGAGTAGTGGTGAATGGCCTAATGACTGGATAGATGTCCATGACAAGTGATGTCCGTCAGGGGTCCATACTGGCACTGGTGCAGTTCAATATTGTCTTCAAGGGTATTATAGACAGTGAGATTGAGTGCACCCTCAGCAAGTTTGCAGATTACATCAAGCTGAGTGGTGCAGTTGTCACTCCAGAAGATCAGGATCGCACCTAGAGGGACCCGGACAAGTTAGAGAAGTGGGCTTGTGTGAATCCCATGAGGTTCCACAAGGCCAAGTGCAAGGTCCTGCACCTGGGTCAGGGCAATCCACAGTTTCAATAGAGGATGAGGTGATTGAGAGCAGCCCTGCGGATAAGGACTTGCGAGTGCTAATGAATTAGAAGCTCAACATGAGTTGGCAGTGCCTGCTCACTGCTCACTCTCTTTTAGGAGTATTAACAATTCTAAAGATTTTGATTTCATCCTTGGAGAATGAGACCAGTCTGTGTTTCTACTCAGAAATTTTGAAGGCTATATATTGTGAAACACATTTTCACATATACTTTTATACTGCAGATTAAGATTGAAAGAATGCTATATATGTGGACTAAAGTTATTGAATAAATGTATTACTATAGCGCCATTTATTTGATAGGTGAAGGAAAACAGGTCTCTAGGTTGCTGACAGCTAGCTTCCTTCAGACATTAAAGAATTATTTTTCTATTCTCTTATTTTCTGTTATTTTTCTATTATCATCAATGATATAGACAATGAGATTGAGTGCACCCTCAGCAAGTTTGCAGATGACACCAAGCTGAGTGGTGCAGTTGTCACACCAGAAGGACATGATGTAATCCAGAGGGACCTGGACAAGCTGGAGAACGGGGCCTATGAGAACCTCATGAGGTTCAACAAGGCCACGTGGAAGGTCCTACGCCTGGGTCAGGACAATCTGCAGTTTCAATAAAGGCTGGGGGATGATTGGATTGAGAGCATCCCTGCAGAAAAGGACTAGTGAGTGCTGGTTGATGAGAAGCTTGACATGAGCCAGCAATGTGTGCTCACAGCCCAGGTGGCCAACCGTATCCTGGGCTGCATCAAAAGAAGCATAGCCAGCAGGGCAAGGGAGGTGATTCTGCCCCTCTGTTCCTCTCATGTGAGACATCACCTGGAGTACTGTATCCAGTTCTGGAATGCTCAACGTAAGAAGGATATGGAGCTGTTGGAATGGGTCCAGAGGAGGGCTACAGATGATCAGAGGACTGGAGCACCTCTCATATGAGGACAGGCTGAGAGAGTTGGGATTGTTCAGTCTGGAGAAGAGAAGGCTCTGAGGAGACCTTACAGCGACCTTCTAGTACCTGAAGGGGGCTACAAGAAAGCTGAGAAGGGACTTTTTAGAAAGTCATGTAGTGATAGGACGAGGGGGATCTGCTTTAAATTGGAAAGGGGTAGTTTTGGACTAGAGGTTAGGAGGAAATTCTTTATTTTGAGGGTGATGAGATGGTGGCACAAGTTACCCAGGCAAGCTGTGGATCCCCCCCAGTCCTTGGAATTGTTCAGGGCCAGGTTGGATGGGACCTTGAGCAGCCTGATCTTGTGGGAGGTGGAACTCAGGTTCAAACTCCACGATCTTTAAAGTCCATTCCAATCCTAACAATTCTATATTTCTGTGAAATCCAATGATTTTACATAAAGTTTTTCTAGCATGTGTCTAAATTTACCTACCACAATTACATGAAAATATAAAAGCTTTTCCAAGAATTTCATTCTGTTCTGCCTTGAAGCTGAAAGCAAACAGGATACAACTGAAAGAGATTGTAATAATGCTTTATAGGTGTTGCAGTTATTTTCAATATTATATAGGTTGCTTTTTTAATTACATGCAATAGCTTTTTTGGTTTGTGTATCTGAGAGTAAAAGACTATCCTGTTAAACGTCATAATGTTTTTTAACCTCAGACAAAGGAAACCAGTATAATATTCCAGGTTTACAAATGTGTTAACTGACTAGTTTTTGTTCAAGGAGTGTGTTTTCTGCAATTTATGTGCGTTACATTCATGATTACTTTTTTTCTTTGCAGTACTAACTGTATTACGTATGTGTGTGTAGTACTGAATGAAAAGTATTTTAAGAAGTGGAATCTTATCTGAGGTCACAAGTGCAATGATTTCTGCTATTTCCGGGTAATTCTAAAGATCCTAAAGCAGTGTGGTATAGGTAGCGTTTAAAGAATCTTCGAAGAAGCAACTGATTTTTTTAATAGACCTGAAAAGTGGTTTCAAAACTGTCATAAGTTAATGTTGTGTGACTAAGAAATTTTTAATAAAGTAATAATAATTTTTTTTCTTTCTTTTGTTTGTTTTTCTTTTTTTTGTATGTGATGTAGCTTCAATGGCTTCTGGACAACTATGAAACTGCAGAAGGAGTGAGCCTTCCAAGAAGTACCCTTTACAACCATTACTTACGACACTGTCAGGAACACAAGTTGGATCCAGTCAATGCTGCCTCCTTTGGAAAACTCATAAGGTCAATCTTTATGGGATTACGGACCAGAAGACTTGGAACTAGGTTTGTGTTGATGAAATTCTGAACTGTGACAGAAAATACAAGTAAGAATTATAAGTAAGAAACTTGTCTGCTAGTCAAAGAATAAATAGAATCTATGTTTAAATGCTACAGTGGGTTTCTGTCAGTTCCGTCTCTTAATAGTAAACAGCTTTATGCTTCTCCAGATGTTATTATACTTTTACTGCTATTTTTGACTGTTTGGGTGTTTACATTTTGTAAAATACACTGCAGATTTTCGTCAGTACAAATAAAATGTACTTGTTTTATGGAAATTACTAAGAGTTGTGTTTCCCCATGGCTAGGTAAGTTGTGTTTATTTGCATTTTATTTTTCTTACTCAAGTGGATTACAAGTTAAAATGCTGGATAATGTTTGTCTAAAAGTGAATTTACTTCCCAAAGGTGGTAAAATGACATCCATGTAAAACAGGTATGAAAGGAGAGTCAGGCCTGATTTAAGAGTATTATTTTCTAGTCAATTTGAATTGTAAAGTAAATGTAACGTAGATGCGTAAAGCTAGTGTTACTTTCTTTTAATTCTTGCTCTTTCATAAAGGGGGAACTCCAAATATCATTATTATGGGATTCGTGTCAAGCCAGACTCTCCTCTTAATCGACTGCAAGAGGACATGCAATATATGGCTATGAGACAACAACCCATGCAGCAGAAACAGAGGTAAAGTGTGAAATGAACTTAAGTACATATTAGTATTTCTAGTTCATAACACCTTTTCCTTACGTGGACAAATAGAAATTTTAAGGCAACTTTTGTTCAGCTTCTCTGCTGTGAAAAATAGAAGTTTTCTAGATAACCGGTTGACTTCACTTGTAAGTTAGTTATCAGTCAACATGAAAGACTGTTTGTCTAGAAATTGTTATAAATTTATAGAGAATAATAATAATAAAATGAGATATGAGCACTCTTCTTAACTATCTTGAGTTCTTATCCCATAAGCTGAAGAAAAGCAGTAAGAGCTTGAACTTCAAATTTTGCTGTTTGTTTTCATTATTGTATTATTTCACATGTAAGCTGTTTATAGGAGAGCTTATGATTAACTTCAATTTGGTGTTTATTTCCTCTTCCTGCTAAGAATGAATGTGGCCATAATGGCTTGCCTGTAAGTTGATTTAAGTATTTTCCCTCGGCATCTGTTTTTCCTAAGGATCAGGAGGCCTACTCAGAAGTATTTGAAAGCAGTGGCACAGTGGCCATAAATGGTTATGCTGGCAGTGGAAGAATGTGTGAATATGCATATTCTTGAACAGATGGTTTTAGGAATAAAATTCAAATAACTACATTCCTTTGAAAGTGATTTTTATTTGTCTTATGTCATTAGCCTCCCATATTTTGGTAAAGAGAAATATGTATGATTTCATGAAAATCATAGTTAGAACAGCAGCATATCAAGCAAGACATCTTTAGAGCTATTACCCCCAAAAACTCCAATTGATTGAACAGTTTGGTACAGTGTACAAAGCGTATTTTATGGCCCATGACACAATTGGGATATGGAAAACACCTCTAACTTCAAACACAGATATCACTTTATTCTGAAATTATTTTACTGTCACTTCCAGAAGTAGTTACAACACTAAATACATATTCATGGTAAGAGATATGGTCTTAACTATTGTGCAGGTGGAATGATTTCGGGTTTCTTGTCAAATAGGTTTTCCTGGCTAATTTTTTCCTGAAGGAGTATGTTACTGAATTGTTTATATGATACTAACAATTAGAAAAGTGTGTATTATTGTCTTGTTTACCAGCATAATACATTTAACAATGTGATAATAATGCCTTAATTTAATGATTTTGTCCCCATTTCATCAAAGGGAAAGTAGAGACGGAGAAAGGAAATACTGAAAAGCTTGCTTTCTGTAGTAAACAATCCATCTCTGTTCTTCATGCAGATGTTATGAGGCCAAGACATTTTTGTTTAATGTAATATCATTATAGTAGTGAGTTTACTTTTTACTTCCCCACCTCTCCTTAATCAGATTTACACTATAAATTCTTTCCCTACTTTGTATCAAGGCAGTAGTTATTTCTTTCTTTGGCTTGAAGGTGGAAGATATTCTTTAGCTCTAGTGGAAGGTGTCCCTGCCCATGGCAGGGGTGTTCAAACCAGATCATCTTTGAGGTCCCTCCAATCCAAAACCATGCTATCATTCTATAATAAGGAAGCATGAGATGTCTCCCAAAATGATCAGATAGGGATTTTTTATTACAAAAATCATCCCAGATTTATATGGTAAGAAAAGTTGACAGTTATTTACAAAATCTCCAAGCAAGCTCATTCAATTACAGATTTCATTCACGCACAGATTTCTTTCACTCGCATGTGCATACTAAGGCATATGCCACAATGGTCTAACTAAAATTATTCCTGTGAAATTCTTTCTGAAGAATTTATGCCAGTTATTTAGTCGTCATCACCTCTCTTATCTTCTTCATGATTCACAATGACAAAGTGATTTTGAGCTTGCATTATGTAACTCTAAGGAGTGGCTACTACTTTATTATAACATTTGCTTATTGTTTTGTTTACCAGTATCATATATGTTACATAGTTCTCTTATTTTCCTTACCTATGTATGTAGCATTACCTTTATGTCAGATTCATCCCTGGTTGTATTTGAATGAAATCACACATATGGCATTGTGCTGCAATTAAATGCATATCTTCCCTTAACCCACCTTTTGCATGTGCACACACATATGCACAGGCGCGCTCCCATTCATACCAAATTCATACCAAACAGATAAAGATATTCATGAGGGTTGGGAACGACAAGCCACTGGTTAATTATGCTGGATAGATAACTGTTACATGAAAAATGTGCTGTAGTAGAAAACTGGGTTATGCGTTATCTTCAGTTTGAGCTAGCAATAAGACAGAGGAGAATAGGAAAAGAAGGGAAATGAAAATGTCTGTCACCTATCTGCAATACTATCTGTATTTCTCCTACTATTGTCTTTCCTGTATTCTTGTGTTTCCTGGGTGTACTGTGCAGTGAAGCACTATCTTTACACCAAGCCACTGTTGAGTTCAAAGCTTCAAGTAGTTATATATCTTTTTAAAGGAGGCTTGGGTCTATGGACAATAGAGGAAATAGGCACTTTTACAGTGGTATTCCTTTTGAAGGTAGAGAACATAGTCCAAATCCTGACATCTGTAAAATTAGGCTATGGGCTAATATGCTAAAATGATAATAAAGAGACCTTACATGATAAACTACTAAACGGTTTCCTAGTAGAGTGATTCAGAAAAGATCACAGCCTTTCTCTTAAACAAGCACAGATGTTTTATGTATAGTATGGTTGTGATGCTGAGGCGATTGTGGCTTAAAAAAATAGGAAGTTCTGCTTAAGCTTCTAGATTAGACATATCTCAACAATGGTTCTTAGACCAAGGAGAGGCAATTTAAAAGCACACACATGTAATTTACATTCCTTGAGTTTCTTTTACAGCTTTATCTTATTTGATTTCAGATAAACATGCTTTTATGGAAATTATTTTTGCATTGTTTTTGAGGCTTTATGATGTGTGCCCAACATTATACCTGGAAGTGGTTTTATTTTCTTCAAACACTAGAAAGCAATTAGTACAAACTTGGTCCCACACACTAGAACTTTCTTATAGTGAACGAATGCTTTCTTTGTTACTTGCATGTTTTGCATCTTCAAAAGAGTTTTAAACATTTGAGTTTCTTCAATTTTCCTATAGTATAACAGTTTTATTTATATATATATATGTATATATATAAAAATATATAAATATAACAGCTTTAGTATGTGTTGCCTGTGATGTTACAAGCTGTTTGAATGAACTTTTGCTTCCTGCTGATTTTAAAAGCTGGATTTTTCCCCTAGTTCAACAATGGCAACATTTTATTTACATAGAGTAGTAAAAATGCTTTAACATACTTTACACATTGTTGTGCATAAGGTCACCGTTTTGTTACATAGTTTGGTAATTAACTGACATCACAGGCATTAGTGAACTCCTAGTGCTAGATCATAATAGCAGATTTAAAGAAAAACAAATATGAATTGAATCCTTAGAGACCAGTTCTGTTTCTTTCTAGAGCTCCTATAATTTGTTTTTTAGTGAGCCATAAGGATAGAAACATCAGTTTTTAAGAAAAAAAAGTTACCTGTCACAGTGCCAGAATTAAGAATTTTGCCCAGCATACTTTATATGAAGCACAGTGGAGTAAGTAGGCAGGTAATCCTGATTCCTAGCACCTAAGGATTAAGTTGACTTTTATACTTTTTAATTAAAAGATTTTTTGCATAACTTTAAACTCTTGAGGAGTCTTATTTCTATGTATTAAAAACATTTAAAATCCTCTTTTAGGAGTTGAAGAGTCAGTAAAATATTATGTTTTGCAGAAAGTAATGGAACTGTCTTAAAGTAGGTTTAGATATACAAGTATTTCTAGAAGTTGATCTTTTACCTGATATTTGTTATTATAATGTATAATAGAGAGAAGTTAAGAATTCTTCCCAGATGAGCTGCCTGCATTGCAGGCAGATTTATCAAATAATAACAAGCTCATCCAGAAGAGTTCAGTGCTGCCATGATAACATCGATTAGAGTTTCACTGTTTTTGTTCAACGGGCATAGGATTTTACACTGGACCATTGCAGAAAGGGAAACTTGATATAAATGTCCTAGTGGTAGGATAGGTATAGATATTTTCTTTTTTCCCCAAGCACTGAAATTCCTAAAATTATAAGGTATTTGCTAATTTGTCCAGGAATCTTCCTGTTGCACAGTGTATGTTCTGTCTTGGTATTGAATATTTAGATTCATGTCAGGAATACCCTAAATGTTGAATGGATGCTTTTCACAGGAACTTCCTCTTAAAGTTAAAGTCTCAGCAATTACACAAGACAAGGCTGGTTCATGTTTACTGGAATAAAAATGAAATGTTCCCAACTGATTAAACTGCTTCTCAAAGTAATGCATTGAGAGTGGAATTTATAAGATTTCTTAAGTTAGCATGGTGGTTTATAGTCTGCACAACAATTCCAATGTGAGTGATAGTTAAAACACATTTTATTTAGCTTTGGGCTCTGTCTCATTTTATTTTTCAGTAGCTATAGTTCTCTTTAAAAAGTGCAGTGTGTCCAAGATACTACCAGTAAGACCTAGGAAAAAGTAAATTCTCAGTTGTGTTGGAAGTGACAGGCACGATCTTCAGCCCATCAGACAGATTTTCAAGACAACACTTAACCATCTAGAGGAGCATTCTCATTTATAGCATTTTTATTTTTGTCCTTTATGAAAGATTCTTGAGAATTGACTAGTGAAGAGTTTAGGTTTCTAGGTAGCTTTCTCAGGCCCTCTGTGCTTATGAGAGAAGTTTGTTGGATTTGAAAAGTCTTTTACTGTCCTCGGACAGTAGTGTTGCTTTTTCTTAAGGTAATGAAAAATTACTTTTATTAATTACAAAATTATTGGGAAGTCAAGCTACTTGGAAAGGGAAAGATTTGGGTTTTTTTAGTTTAAATTAGCTGATCGTATGGTATGCTGTTCCTAAGCTAAATTCCACAAGAAATCAGTAGTGGGGCTGTAATATCACCTTTATGAATTCTGTAATGCTTTCCTAATGTTCTGTCTTCCCTTGCTATGTTTTTTTCTGTTACTTGCAAAATAAACAGACTTGTGTAAATTCTTTTGTTACTTCTCCTCAAAATTTTATTTTGAGATGGAGAAATCACAGTGAACATAGATTGTAAGATCTTGTTTATCAAGAAGTGAACAGAAAAGTGTAATTTTATACTTGATATTTTTGTAGGTATAAGCCTATGCAGAAAGTGGATGGAGTTGCAGATGGCTTCACAGGAAGTGGTCAACAGACAGGCACATCTGTTGAACAAACTGTAATTGCCCAAAGTCAGCATCATCAACAGTTTTTAGGTATGAAAGCAGTTTTTATACTGCTGTAAAAATAAATAAGGTGAACTTCATTATCACGGTGAATATCAAATCACACAAGTACAGTATTTGCTTCTAAAGTTATCTTACCCTCTTTAAAATTCTTACAACAGTACAAAAATGCACTTAAATTACATGTTTTGTGTTGTGAGCTTTATGTAATATTTAATATGCATCATGTAAATACAAAAGGAAAAATATGTATTTGTGTGATATATTTAATATTATATAAATCACAGTGCAGTTGCTCTGCAAAGTTATATTGGACATGCATATTGAAATTCCTGCAATGAAACTTGTTCTCTGCATTTGTATTAACAGGGCATTTTATTTAATAAAAGGGTGGGCAGTGTCATTGCACTTTGATTGCAGATTAGCCATCCAGTGTGCTGTTTTGAAACTGTGTGGTAGTTGCCAGTTAATAACTGGAAAGAGCCAAATAGATTCAACTAGAACTCCAAAGTTCATGTTTAAAAATGTCCAAGTTACGGATTCATTGATCCAGCTAATTATGTATTTCCAGCTGTGGAAACAAATGGTTATTTGGTTATTTGGTTATGTCCAAAGATTGTTTGGCTGTGTTGCTGCAGAAGGTGTAGGCTCATTTGATTGGGATTTTCAGGCACCAAATCCTTTGGCCTAGTTTTGCCATTATTGAAATCATTGCGAACATAAGGGTAGCATTAAAATGATTTAAATCTTCCTTTCCATGTAGCTTTCAGTCCAGCATTTTTCTCTTACATCAGCTTGCCTCTTGGAAATATTTGTGACAAATAGTAAAAGCACATGCTGTTTCTAGTTGAAAGTCTAGTCAATTTCAAGTAATGAATATTTAGTCTACCAAGGCCCATCATAGCTGGCTACAGAAAAACTCTTCATTTGAACAAGAAAAAAAAACGTTGAAGGGTTTGTCTTTCACTGACATAGATATTTTCTTTCATTCTGTAAGATTCTGAAAACTTGTGATAGCTTTTCTATACAGGTGCAATATGTACACGATGTCTTTTTAATGTCTTCAGAAATAATTTTCTGTTTCTTTTTGATTGAAAAATACTGGCTGAATATGTTTACATGTTTAACATACAACAGGTACAAATGACTTTTCTCTTTGAGCATTATGACCTTTTGTAATTTGTTTCTTTGTCTCATACTTGGATTTTTTCTTAATCATTCTGTAACTGGCTCTGTTCAACATAGCCTTCTTTAATTATGTTATCATGGAAACAGATGCATCTCGAGTACTTCCAGAGTTTGGAGAAGTTGAAATATCTTCTCTCCCGGATGGTACTACCTTTGAGGACATCAAATCACTGCAGAGTCTTTACAGAGAGCACTGCGAGGTATTTCCTATAATCCATTTGTTTTTTAAAGTTCACGATTTCTAGTGAAGGTTAGTACAAGACAGTAATGCCAAATAGATTGCAGCCTTGTTAGTGGCACATGACTTTCCCCCAGGATATTTTGCTTATTTCATTGGAAAGGTCATTAGTGAAAAGCATTTTCTGGAGGATCCCCTTTACAGGGGAAAAATGTAATATACAAAAGACATTGAGAATTAAATGTAGTTATGTGTATGTTTTCAGAATGTTAGAGAAACTAGACTTCAGATTGCACATGCAAATCTTGGTTTAGCCAACAGGAAATGTAAATCAGGTTAAATTACATATATATATACACACTTACATTAAAAGCAGTAGATTTTTTTCTCATATTAAAGAATAAGACATACTTGATATTGAACAATATATCTCTTAAAATAATTTTTGAAGGTTCTTTCAAAGCTGTACAGAATTGTGGGAATGAATAAAAAGGCAGGTTTCCTTTGTGTTTGTGGTAGAATTAAATATTTTCTTTGGGTGAATTCCTCTGACGTGTTCACATAGGCTGTGCTCATTTTTGGAGGCTTCTGCACATATGTACCTGGCCTTACTCAAGTCTCTGTGAATACCAATTTATAGTGCTGGATAATTTATGGATATCAAAGGTATTAAACCAGATAATATTTATAACTTGAGAAATGTACAGTTTTCCTTTGCTCCACTACATGGTGAAGAAAAGTAAGCTATAGATCTAGCTGGAGGGAAGCTGGGTAGCACACAGTCTGTACTTGTGTTTTATTTTTTCAGGCAATACTGGATGTGGTTGTGAATCTTCAATTCAGCTTGATAGAAAAACTGTGGCAAACTTTCTGGCGCTATTCTCCCTCTGCTCCACCTGATGGCACTACTATTACAGAGCCAAGGTCAGTAAATATTCCTCTTCATTTACTGCTTCTCATGATAATATAATACAAGTGTAAAATAAAAAAAAAAAAATCTTATTTGTTTCACCTGTGGAGTAATGTTCTTTTTTTATCTAATTTTTCAAATTGAATTTATGCTATCTGGTATTTTTATATGGGTGGGTGTATGCCAAAGTGCATTGTTGAAATGATTGTGTCATGCATTTTTTTCATTGCTTGGACAATTACATTAAAGTTGTCCTTTCCCAGTATTCTATCCAATTATTTTAAGGCAAAAAAATCATTCATGCCTCTACATAGTTTACGAGTAGTAGCAGAGCTATGGAGGCATTTTTTAAATCCATTTCCATATGACACTACATGTAAAGAAGTTCTCTTGGCTGTAGTTGATACATCTATGACTCCTTTATAAAGTAATTCATTTTAACGCCCATTGCAGGTTTTTATCTGCTGTAAAAGCATTATCATTTATTTGTTTTGTAATATTTTTCACACTAGCAATCTGAGTGAAATAGAAAGTCGGCTTCCAAAAGCAAAGCTGATTACCCTGTGCAAGAATGAGTCTATTCTGAAATGGATGTGTAACTGTGACCATGTCATGTACCAGGCTTTGGTGGAGATTCTCATTCCTGACGTCCTTAGACCTATTCCTAGTAAGTTGAGCCCCTGAAACATTTTATTAGGTATTTTATGCATACATGTGTACGGTAGTAATGGTCTTGCGCCTCACAGGGCAGCTTTTGGAATAAGTTTGTAATTTAAGAAAATAGTGTGTATAATTTATCACGTATTTTGTTGTGAAGGAAGTTGTGCTGAGACTTAATGTATGCTTTATATTTTAAAAGTAACTGAGGATTTTAGTGCAGTTGGAAAAATCTAGTTTTCAAGATATAGTTTCATATTAAAAGTATTTATTTCTCTGTGTGTTATATTTTCAGATCAAAATGTTTTCCTTTTACTCTAAGTAGCTCTAGGCTACCTGTTAGACATCAAGTCCTGTGGCCTTAAGGCAATGTGCACTGATATCATCAGTCTTTCCACTAAATTCAGTAGTTTTTAGTTTAAACATTACATATTAATCTTTGATTAATCGGTTAAATAATAATATAATCCTTGTGATTCCATTTCTGGACAGTTAGTCTTTCGTACCTTATCAGTGGCTGCTGAAATCAATTTTAATTACTGTTAAGGCAATGAAAAAATAACTCAGAAATAGTTAGTCAAATTTATCTCTCCAGTCAACTGCTCTTTCTGTCGTACAACCTGCATGTGTCAGTAACTGTCTGGCCATTCAGCCATTACCAGGGTAGAGGTTTCTCTTCAGAGATTAATTTTACTAAAATGTATCATTGCTCCAGCAGTGTATTTTTAAGGTCTTTTTTCTTAGAAAATGAATTTATGTGAAGGAAGTTGAACTCCTTTATAAAAGCATTTGTTGTTTCACATATGTTGTACTAAATATTATAAAGAAATATGTTAGCAACTCACTATAAACCTCATAAGTCCTACATTTACATCTTTTCAGTGAGAAGATATTAGTCACTTTATAAAATCAGATTGATATTTTTTAAAGAATCAGGGCCCTAACTACCTTTGCAGCTAGCAAAGCCATTTTTTCGTGGTGTACATCTCTTCTGCTGTAGTGATTCCAGCAGTAATAAGCACTCCCTAAGAATAGTTGCAGGTACTGCTTTTCATTGGCTTTTTGCTTGTTAGCAGAATAAAATTAGGGTTCAGTAAATTATGGATGATACAAAAAAATTTTGGAACTGTAAATGTGTAAAATCTAAAGGTCAGCCATTTACAAAGGCAATTTTACCATTTTTTTAAGGAAAGAGTTCATTCTTGGTAGAGACTGATGTAATTTATTGTTTCATCTCTGTAGCAAATCATCTCTGTTTTATCAAATACGTGAAATTATTTGATATATGGCAACCGTTACTTGTACAAATTCTTCTGCATTAGGTTTTATTTGATGTTTTCTGTCTAATGACAGTGCAAGTAGGTAAAATATTTTTAGGATAATAGAATCTGTCACAAGTGAATAGGTAATGATAAAAACCCCACAAATGTAATTACAACATTTAATAGGTTGAATTAGAACTTTCTCTTTGAAAAGCACATTATTTTCTCAATGAAAAGGTGGTGCAGACATGTTTTTTCATCAGCTTGCTTTTCCCTTTACTTTTCACCTGTTTCTCCTGCACAGCCTGGCAGTCTCTAAAGCAGTTTTTATATACAGGGTTTCAAGAAAATGAGACACAATCATTTAGTATCAACAACTATGGGCATCAAGTCCTCTAATGCTATTTCTTTCTTTCTAAAATTACCAGTCATATTTGAATAATTGATACCTACCGTGTTTGACATTCGTGTTTTGGGGATGATTGTCAGACTTCTTGATGCAAACACAACATCTGATCCCAGGACAAATTCATCTCAAGAGACTTCTGCCTCTATTTTGTGAATAGTCCAGTGGTTTTCAGTTCAGAAGTCCTTCCACTGAGCTAGCTGAAGAAGTCAGAACTGCTTATTAAATGAAAAGTAAAGTCATTATTGCATAATCTGTATCTGAATGAGACATTTTGAACCTAGACTGGATTTGTCTTTTAGTAAATAAAAGCAGCAGACCTGAACATTAAATATGTACTGAGGATGCAAAACGTCAAGACAGGTACTGTGCTTACTTTTCATTCTGTTTGTATTCTTTAATGCACAGGTGCCTTGACCCAAGCCATTCGCAATTTTGCAAAAAGCCTTGAAGGTTGGCTTTCAAATGCCATGAACAATATTCCACAGAGGATGATACAAACCAAGGTAGACAAAACTATTACAGTGTTATTCTTTCAATTGCAAACCAAGTGGGCAGTAGCATCTAGAAGCAGTACCATTTCAACTTTAATGCTAGATTTCATTGTTGGCATCAAGCATCATATTAAGGGAGAGGAAATAACTTAGTTTTGTCGAAAGATTGTAAAGCAAAACATTTTTTCATCTGCTACATGGACATAATTCACATATGAGGGCTCTTTGATGTTGAACAGAAAAATGATGGTGAAGACTAAGTTGTAGAGTTAATCTACAGATAAAGAGTGCAATATTTAAAAATAAATTAATTTTTTCGTAGGTTGCTGCTGTAAGTGCCTTTGCCCAGACTCTGCGAAGATACACATCTCTTAATCACCTGGCTCAAGCAGCTCGTGCTGTGCTTCAAAATACTTCTCAAATCAACCAGATGCTGAATGATCTTAACCGTGTTGATTTTGCCAATGTTCAGGTAAAATGTAGCTTTAAATAACAGGCTTTTTTAAAAAAAGCAGTTATTTCCTCTATGATTTTGAACTCATTTGTTAGCTGTCATTATTCTATCAAGAAAGCGAAGTGAGAACATTTTGCTGATTCATATATGTACTCATTCAGTTCAATGTTGCAGCTTACGCTTTAGGAAAATGTGAACTCAGAACCACTATCAGTTTCCATTTAATGTCTTGAGATGCATGTATTCTCCAACTTCTATGGAAATGTAGAGCAGATACATTCTTAGAATGGGTACTATGAATGATGTCTTAGTAATAGCATAAATGATTACCTTATAATTATGTCTCAGATAATAGCATAGCTTCTGAATGTCTCTAAAAGCTATTAAATGAACATTATTTTTAGTATAGACTGTGCCATTATTTCAAAGACAATACCATTAATATACTTTACCTAAGTGTCTGTGCTTAAATTTACAAGATCTCCTGAGTAATTGCTCAGATTGTAAAGATTAGAACTAGTTTCCTGTTAGCTATAGAATGTAAATTTATATTTTCACCTTAATTTGTGCATATGTTTCTGCTCCTCTGAGTTAAAGGATTTTTTCCCTTTTGCCCAGCAAAGTGAAATGCTCCAGATTATTGGTAGTTCTCTTTGTCTCTTTTCATTGTGAACAAGTGTTTTAATGTGCTTGTTAATAATATTAACCGAAGTTGATCAAGAGTACTTGACCAAAGATACAAACTATTAAGTATTGTAATATGTTAATTCAGGGTCTTTGAATATTGAGGTGTTAATTAGGCACATGATAGATAGAGTTTAGGGACATGGCTTGCAGTTAGAGTCTGCGTTTTTGTCTATTAGTCTCTGAATTTACCAGCTAGCCTTATTTAAACTTGATAAAACTGACAACATTGCTTATTATTGTATGCAGAGTGTGTTTCTCAATGTGCATGCAGTTTGCGTTGTACTTTAATGAGTAATCTATTATTGCCCACGGTCAGCAAACAAACCAATCCCTGTTTACATACAAAGCGTTCTTTTATAACCTGATATAACAGTAATTTTCTTTAGGCTTAACTTCTTTGGAATGAAAAGAACCTTTTACTTGATTTCTTGCTACTTCTTTTATTACTTTAGCCCTCCAATATCCCCCTGTGTTCTTCCTGCTTGCTCTGCCTTTCAGTCCCAGAAAAAAATGACAAGCCCTGAGTATTTAAGTAGAAAAATGATGACTGAGGAAAAGTAGAAGCCTTCTTTGAAAATTATCTTGGAAAACTAAAACATACATGTGTCATTTCCATTGTTTGTTCTCAATTTTTATTTGATGTCTGCTCTTATGTTATATCTATGCTTTTCCCACATATTTGCTTTCAAAAAAATTATGATAGGCATAAAAATAAAACCTGATTCTTAGTTTGTCTAGTAAGTGGGTTTTGTCTTTTTCATCCACTGAATTGGTTGATCTTTGAGAAGGAATTATGTTCTGTGCTTTGGCTTATGTATTGTTAATTCAAGAGTTGTCATGTGCTGTAACAGGAGCAGGCTTCCTGGGTGTGCCAGTGTGATGACAACATGGTTCAGAGACTAGAAACAGATTTCAAGATGACTCTTCAACAGCAGAGCACTCTGGAGCAGTGGGCTGCTTGGCTTGATAATGTGATGATGCAAGCACTGAAACCATATGAAGGAAGACCCAGCTTTCCTAAAGCAGCACGGCAATTTCTGCTAAAATGGTCTTTCTACAGGTAGTATTTAGTAGACTAAAGCATTCTAAGTGTTCTATTATTTGCTGAATTGTTCACCATAGTAAAACTGACAGACATAATCATAGAACTGCTTAGTTTGAAAAGGCCTTTGAGATCATTGATTCTGACTGTACCTGTCCACTACTAGACCGTATCCTTTAGCACTGAATCTACCTGTCTTTTAAATACCTCCAGAGATGGTGACTCAATAACTCCTTGGGCAGCCTCTTCCAGTGCCCGATAACCCTTTCAGTAAAGAAATTTTTCCTGGTCCAGTCTGAACTGATGCAACTTGATGCCATTTCCTCTTGTCCTATTGCCTGTCACTTAGGGGAAGAGACCAAAACCCACCTCCCTACAACCTCCTTTCAGGTAGTTGTGGACAGTGATAAAGTCTCCTCTCGGGCTCATTTTCTCCAGGCTAAACAATTCCAGATCCCTCAGCCCAGTTCCTTCAGCCTGTCCTCGTAAGACTTGTTCTCGAGCCCCTTCACTGGCTTTGTTGCCCTGCTCTGGACCTCAATGTTTTCCTTGTAGTGAGGGGCCCAGAATTGACCGCAGTATTCAAGGCGTGGCCTCACCAATGCCAAGTACAGGAGCAGAATCACTTTCCTGGTTCTGCTGGCCACACTGTTTCTGATACAAGCCAAGATGCCATTGGTCTTCTTTCCCACCTGGGCACATTGTTGGCTCATACTCAGCCAGCTATCAACCAATACCCCCAGGTCCTTCTCTGCCAGACACCTTTCCAGCCACTCTTACCCAAGCCTGTAGCGCTGCACAGGGTTGTTGTGTCCCAAGTGCAGGACTCTGCACTTGGCCTTGTTGAACCTCATCCTGCTGGTCTCAGCCCATCAGTCCAGCCTGTTCAGATCCCTTTACAGATCCTCCTACCCTCAAGCAGATAAACACTTCTGCCAGCTTAGTGCCACCCATTAATTTCCTGAGGGTACACTCAGTCTCCTCATCCAGATCATTGATAAAGATATTGAACAGAACTGGACCCAACACTGAGCCCTGCAGAACACCACTTGTGTGCCAGCCCCCAACTGGATTTTGTTCCATTTACCACAACTCTTTGGGCCCAGCTGTCTAGCCAGTTTTTTACCCAGCAGAGGGTGTGCCTGTCCAGGCTATTGACAGACAGTTTCTCAAGCAGAATACTGTGAGAAGCAGTGTCAGAAGCTTTACTACCGTCCAGGTAAACTACATCCACAGCCTTTCCCTATCCATCAAGCTGGTCACCTTATCATAGGAGGAGAAAGAGTGGAAAAAAGAAAGAGTTAAAAAGTCATGTAAAAGTGGGCTTTTTTTCAGACTGAAAAAAAGGCCTTGCAAATCAGTGGGGACTGAAGTGATCCTGATTTACCGTCTTAAAGGCCAAGTGCAAATGAAGTCTGGTAGAATTTTGTCCTGAGTTAGAAACATAATATGAAATTTTGGGGTTACTACACAATTATTAAGCCACTATTTTTGATATTATTTATTAAAATACTGTGGTATCTATATTTAATAGATAAGGAAGACAAAACCTGTTTTTATTTGTAAAAAGCACGTTAAGACAAGCATTCCATGTTAGTTGTATATTGGAACAGTTACCAGAGTAGAATCATAGAATCATAGAATCACAGAATGGTTTGAGTTGGAAGGGACCTTAAAGATCATCTAGTTCCAACCCCCCCTGCCATGGCAGGGACACCTCCCACTAGACCAAGCTGCCCAAGGCCCAATCACACCTGGCCTTGAACACCTCCAGGGATGGGGGCAGCCACAGTTGCAAAGTTTCAAAATCATGGTAATTAAAACCTTTGTACGTACAACAGACTATTTGAGTATTATTTTAAAAATAAAATAATTTTCTTACTATTTTAGCTGCTTGTTTTCAACAAAGTTTTCTTTCAAGTTATGTTTTACACATGCTCAAATATTGTTAGTTGTGCCTGTATCAAAACAAAGAAAAAATGAAAATAATCTGGTTATTTCTTATGTAATGTTGTGTCCAACAGTACCTTCAGAGGAAGGGGAGGAGCAAATGCTTGCCTTTCCTGGACATGTCTTCCCGAAGACATCATAAATCAGACATCTGTGGATAATGTTACTTTTGAGAAAATGACTTTAAGGTGAAATGTCTGCATGGATAAGTGTTAAAATTACTATGACAGATAGTACATAAATATATATTTTTCTATTTTTTAATAGCTCAATGGTGATTCGGGATTTAACCTTGCGCAGTGCTGCTAGCTTTGGCTCTTTTCATCTGATCCGCTTGCTTTACGATGAATACATGTTTTACTTAGTAGAACATCGTGTTGCTCAGGCAACAGGAGAGACGCCTATTGCAGTTATGGGAGAGGTAAGATAATATGTAAGAGACTAAATTGATAGGTTTAGTGATGAATTTGGGTATGTATCTTTGTGAAATTTTGAAACATTTATGTGAAGCTATGGGACATGTAAAACAGTTTCAGATTTGTTTCTTTGGTGGATTGTCAGACTACTAAAATCACATTGAATTCTAACAACCAATTATTTCCAAATGAGGTTGCTCCTTTACAAATCTGCATGCAGACTGATGTACAGAGTTTGAAAAATGATCAAGAATGCAACCTCTTTTCCAGTTTTTGAGAACTCAGTATTTTATGTGAAAATTAAATAAGAACAGAATAATAGGACAGTGTTGCTACATGGACCTGTTTACGTGTATTTGCACACATTTTGAATTCCCAGACAAATGTTAACACTAGTGAGATGAGTACCCCCATTGCCTTGAGAACGATGGCTTACAGAATTTTCACTTGTAGGGTACTGTTCATATACATGTGAAAAAAAACAGCACAAACATAGAGGTTTGCAATACAGTTGATTTGCATATGTGTGTTTTAGAGATTATTGGTTTAAAACACAGAATGAGAGTCTGAATTCATAACCAGTTTTTTATACTTATCTAAGGCATCTGCAAGGCAAAGTTTATCTTACTCCTATTTTTTTCCCAGTACTTCATCTAGCCTTTTATTTTGAGTAAGAAGCGATGAATGCATGAATAGTGATCAAAGAATTGCACTTCAAAAGTGCTGGAAAAGGGATATAGTTGAAAATACACCAAGTAGTTTAGGGGATTGATTCGTTACATTGTTATACTTGGGAGTCACTGTATCATAGTCTATGTTACTGATAAGTTGCAAGTCATTTTGCAAGTTGATCTGGCATCAGGTATCATTCTTCCCTGAAGATGTATTAATAGGCTCATTAAATACTGTAAAGAGATGCTGTACTTCCAAGAGAAACTGGAAATGTTTCAGCTTTATTTGTCAAATATTATAATGAGGGATTAAGTAACTCCAGACTTTTGCAGGTGGGAAGATGCAGAATAGAACTAGTAAATACTTACTAAATGCATGAAGTTTTATGTTTCTATGTATTGAATGACTGTGACTGAAATAAAATGTGAAAGTCTAAGTCTATGGTCTAACACCATAAAGAAGTATAAACTGGTGTTGCAGGTGAGAAAAGCATTCGTATTTTTCTTCCTCTTCTCTCAGCTTGGGACACAGGTATTAGCAAAATTCTTCTGAAAAAAACTGGTGTCATCATTTATGGTTAGAAATGTATTTATCTAAATTAGGTACTCCTTTCATTTGAAATTCATTGGTGGCATTTTGTTCTGCTGATTCTTACTTAAGAGGAACTTAAAGGGATTCAGGAAAGGAAAGGGGGGAAGGTTTTACATCTAGATTGTGAGCAGTTTTTTTGAAAAGATCTTTTTTTATGGAAGTAAATTGGTTACCAGATTGTAAACCCTTTTTCGTCAGTGCTTTTTATGTGCCTTACAGATAGATTTGTGACATTGTGATCCACCTTTATTTTTGTTCCAACATAATTAAAGTTGACTCTGAGAAATTTAAAAAATTGCTTATTGTTAAATGATTGCAGTTCAGAATAGTTATCCATCATAATTTATGGCTTTATACAACACAGGAATATTTAGCTTCAAGCAACAAAGGCCCTGATGAAGTAATTTTTTAAAAGTTTGTACTTCTCGCTTTTAATTTTTGAAGGTTTACTTAGTGATAATTGTCTTAATAAGCACAAGAGTAGGATGGAACAGAAAATGAATTGCTGTGCTATGGATGTGGCTACGGCTAAGATTGTGCATTTGAATGCTAGCCTCAAACCCTGGAGCACAGATCTGCTCCATCACAGATGCTCTAAGTTTATATTTACTTAAGACTGTGTCCAGGGGATTTATTGTTTATTTTGCAGTTTGGTGATTTAAATGCTGTGTCCCCTGGAAATATGGATAAAGGTAAGCATTTTATTCTCTCCAATGCATAGTTCTGTTTAGAGGTGATAGAGCTAATGAGCCTCTTTGAGCGAAGTAAGTCCTTATGTCTTAAAAATACAGTAAAATAGAATTTAGAGCTGTATCATGCTTTAAAGTGCATATGTATGCTAAACAGATAGGTTAATAAGTTATATGTCTACAATAAGCTATTCATATAACATGTAGCATATAATTACAATAACAACTAGAATATTGTAGGTTTCTTTTAAAATAAGAATATATCTTGAAGATGTTTATTACTGACACAAGAAATACCCCCATCTTTATGCAGATTTAAGTTGTTTCTGACAGGACAGGAGAGGGTAACACCTCTGGGAAGAACGACAGGAGTATGTTGATCTATAGTAAAAATTTTGCTAAGTGAAGAAAGCAGAATTGCTTGCAAGTAGTTGTCAGATAACTTGTCAGTGAGAAAGATAGAAAGACATGAGTTCCTTATAACCTCTTCATGCAATATTTTGACATACATTCTTATACTGACTTGGGGTGACGTGATGCCGATCACTTAACTAATTAGTAGGTATAAAGAACTTTATGTCAAAATCTGGGGTCGAGTCACCCCAAATCTCTTTATCTCAGTTTCCCTGTCTGTAACTAGAAGTAACACTCTTTTGTTCATGTCTTAGAGATGAGAGGCATTTTGCAATGTGAGGTTAATATTGTTAAGAGATTTGTTTTGACTTTGCAATTGTTTTTTGACATGCTGTATCAACAGTGTGTAACTCAAGTGATCAAAGCTGGAAGTCTGTTTACCAATTTGAGATAACCATTGACTTTTTCCATTAAAACTTTAGATTTTCAGTTTGTGCTTTTATCAGATTGCTATTCTTCCCTGTATTTTTGTATTTCAAGTATCTTTTACAAAATAAAGGCCCTTGTAATACAGTTGTTTCCCTTCGTGCTAGTTTCATGGTGCTTTGTTTGTGCAGATGAGGGCAGTGAAGTTGAAAGTGAAATAGATGAAGAGCTGGATGAAAATGGAGAGCCACAAGCCAAGAGGGAGAAAACAGAGCTAAACCAGCCGTTCCAGGTGGGCTGCATGCAGCCAGTGCTTGAGAGTGGAGTACAGCAGAACCTCCTGAACCCAATTCATAATGAGCACATTGTTGCAACTACTCAGACTATCAGACAATGCAGTGCTACTGGAAATACATATACTGCAGTCTAATATGAAACATCCCGCTTGACACACATCCCATTACATAGCCCTTTGGGATTAGTGAAAGATATAAATTCTGACTGAAAGATGTAAAGATCGACTGTTGTCAAATTTTAGCTGTGCTGAACATTTATTTTGTTGGAGTTGTTAAATGGAATGGGTGTATGTATTTTGCAAGATCTGTTTAAAAAAAAAATATTTTTTTTGTAAACAGGATCATTTTACATAGGCCACTCAATATGAAGAGTTTTCTTAGTATCAAATGCAAGAAGGATTTTTTGCAAAGCTTAATGTTAATGTTTTTGTCCTCTTATAATAATTTAATTTTTTCATAGTTTTTTAAAAGTATTTTGATGTTAATTATTAGTTATGGTGATGATTTCATATACATAGGTTTGTAATTAGATGCACTTCTGTGAAATATCAAATGAAGTATTTTCTTTGAATTACACTGTAGGGAATACTTATTTGACAGCAGATGTATCAAATTTGTTATAAAAGGTGCTTTTCATTGGACAACTAGAAGACACTATTTTAATAAAATTGTGAGCATTCAGGGGGATTTTTTTGTACTAACGCTGGAGGGTTGGGAAGATCTCCTAGTTCCTTTCTGTGAGCAAGAAGTGAGTTTAAATGACAGAATTGTAACAGATTGTGGTAATGCGTACATCGTAATTGTACCTAATTATCTGACCATCACATAAACAATGCAACAGTTCAGATGTTATTTGCATAGCAGTTTCTCTGTTTTCTTGAAGACTACTGATTCTATATGTGGGGCCACTGAACAGGTGCTTTTGGCTGTTGAGTGGTACTATAGTTGTTAGAAACTGAAGCTAAAAAAATAAGTGACTTGATGATGATGATGATGATTATTATTAATTTTAAGTGTATGTGCTACTTATGCTGAACTGGACATATAAGAAAACATTCCATTTGGATGACTTTCTTCTATTCCAGGTCTTTTCCTACTAGTGGTTCAGTCTGCTGCTCTTAGAAAAGATGATTTATAGAATGCAAGGAATGTAGCAACCTGCATCATTTTCTTTTAAAAAATATTTCCTTGTTGTTAAAGTGGATTTAAATTTTTACAAAAATTAGATAAGGCAGTGTAACTGGCACACCTCACTTGTACTTATTCCCAATTGTGTAGAAATTGAATAGGTGGCTAGATGGACCATTGCCATTTAAGAATGTACATCAGGGATCATTGTACCTCGGCTATTACATGGTGCCTTAAACAGAACTGAAGCTAAGACTTAATACTTTTTGTTATTCTTAACTCTTAAATTAATTCTACAAGGTGTGCCTGTCATTTTCAAATTCCCTAAGAAGTAAGGACAGGTTACATAGACTTCAAGAGAATAAAAGGATTTTTTTATTATTAAATGATTTTAATATCCCTCTTAGAATGACAATAAACCTATTTTTTCTCATTTCTAGCTGGATTTCACTTTATTAAAAATAAAATTTGCTTGGGGATTTGGAAAGCAAAACTAGCTTTAATTCCAACTTCAAATGTCAAAATAGATTGACCATAGTCCCAAGCAAGATTATATATTTTCTAAACCCTTGCTTACTTTTAATTTTAAAAACTGAAAAGAAATAAATGAGCAGGTACATAATGCAGTGCATGTTTTCAATTTCTATATTTTGTGGGGTATCAGCCAGATATTATAATGACAGTTTTTAGAGACTGTATTAATTGACATTAAACAACTCAAATTTTTCTTAAACATTTCATTATGCAGACACATGAATTTGCTACACTGAAACAGTGGAATTAAATAAGCAAAAAAGCCAAAAAGTGAAGGAGAGCACAAAAAGATCAACATTACAGAAAAGACTGTATAAATTAAATGAAAATAAGGGGTTCTTTTATTTTGGGATATCTAGTGTGTCTGAAAATGACTTTAAAGTCATATATACCAAATGGGAGAAGAGCATGTAACATGAACAGCGTATTTAGCTAACAAGTTTGTTGCTAGAGTTTACTTATGCTCCAAACACAGCTGCACATCAACTGAAATATCCTAACATTACTGGTGCACAAAATTGAATTTTAATTCATTTGCAGAATTGGGAGGTGAACCCATCCTGCTCATTCTGTGTAGGCATAATTCCTACTAATGTCAGTAGATGGCTTTTGCCTCAGTAAAAAGCGAAAGTGAGGTTTATATTCATTATTTCTAATCTCATAAATGCACTGAATCTCACTGATTTTAGATTTTGTTCTCACGTATATCACTCAGTGTGTCCTGATTTTTCCTCGGAAATCAGTACATCTGTACCCTTCACCAAAAATGCTAAAACTAAGCTGTGATAAATATTTACTCCCCTTCATTGTGCATTATAAGATGTTTACAAGTAAAATAAAGTGAAATAATTCAACATTTTTTTCATTTTCATCTTTTTTTAATACTGTAGTAGTTGTTTCAGTTTTTGTGTTGACAGACCTATAATGTTTTCTTATTATTGTCCTTTCTTGGTTTAACGTTGGATTATTTGTTGCTGAGAAAAGAGTACGATTGTAATAGGTAAATCTAGATTGCTAAAAAGGTGGGACCTGAGTGTCTTTCATTATTTAGCTCCCCACTCCACTCAGTTGTTCAGTGTCACAAAGTGCAAATCAAAACTGAACAAAAATCTGAATACAAAAATGGAATGTATTTCATACCTTATGAAAACATGGAGTTGTCAAAGATAATTGGAACTATTCTAGGCTTAGAAAACTGAGTGGAGTTTGTATTTCTATGCTTAAATTCTATAAAGATTATATGAGATTTTTTTTAAAAGAACTGTGTCGCTGTAAGGTGTGTTGTATCCTTACAGATTTGGGGATCTTCTGTTTTGTTTTTACATTCACTGAGATTTTAATCAAACATTTAGATAAAACATTTTGCACACTCCTGCTATTTAATAGTTGGGGTTTAGTAATCATTAAACTACAGAGATACAAATACCTCAGTCCATATTCTGTAATGTGTAGCATGCGGCTGCATTGCCATACCAGCTCTGAAGTCTACTGTTAATGCTCTGGAGAGGTGTAGCATGTATCCACAGGGTAGACATTATGAGAGTTGACACGGATTATGTGTATTATCAAACCTTGACATGGAATCCAAAATAACTATTTCAGAGGCAATTCCCCCATTAGCTCAAGTAATAGAGTGAACAGTGTGGGGGAGTGGACATTATTGAACTACCTTTTCAAAACACAGGGCCCAATTTTCAAAAGTTTTATATTTATTAAAATTTGTTGGTACATTTTCATCATTCTCATGGTAGATCAGTTTTACAGCTTTTCTGTTTTCAGTTTTTATTTCTGTGTTTTGCTCTTGTACTGTAGCATGCTCTAAGCACCTTCTTTTAAAAATATTCCATAAAAATTTGGAAAATAGATTTTAGATTATTTACCTATAAAATGATGTTTTACAGCATTAGTACCTTTAGTTCAAAAGTAAGAAAATAGATAATGTTCTGTCATTCAGGAATGTATAGGTCTATATACATATTTAATTTAAAGTGAGGTATTTTTAAACATCTAAAACACTTCATTTGTTCACATTCCTTTCCCTGGGAGAAATTATCTGGTATCTTTGTCATTCTCATCAACTGGCATCTGCACTGTTTAGGAAAAAAAAATTATATTAGAGATGCACTGCAATCCAATTTACTTCAGAATATTTTTACAAAGTAAAAAAAAAAAAGATAGCCATAAAAGTGCTGATGAGAAATAGATCTCTTAGTATTGTAAGTATACAACAGTAATTTCAGAGTTTAAAACATTGGAAAGAGCAGTATGAATTTCTGAAAATTGGGCCCTTGTCTCTCTAACAAGACGTCCTCTTTGTATATGGTTTAAAACGAATAAATGGAATTCTAGTATCTCTGCTAATTTGTCTGGTGATTTAAGACAAACAAACAATAAAAACTGGAATAGAAGCATAAACACACAGTGCTTAGCTCTAGTATTAGAAAATTAATTTGATATAATGCCTTGCATTAACCCTTTGAGCATTGTAAGTAACTTGATGGGAACAAAGCTTTTTAGATAATTTAATTAGTCCATTGAGCATATACTTAGCTGATAATGTTGTAGGTTGTTTTAATTATGTCTAAAGTAAATACTTGCATACTATACAGGAATGCTTTCTTTATAGGGAGAGTTGTAGTCAAAATATTCACTGCCATTTATGTGTACTGTCTAATAGAAAACATTAATTCAGCTCCCTTGTTTTCATAATTGCTTAAATATATAAAGAAAATCAAACATATGTTTCTACAGATATGAAGTTGTCTGCTTTAGAAGATAAAGGTTTAGAAAATATATTCAGACTATCTTGAAAATCTCCTGAGGTAGGTTAGTATTGGCATACTCTGGTATTGTAAAAGAGAATCTGTAGAATTAAAAGAAGGCTTATTGAAAAATAAATTTTGCAGAATATTTGGTATGCTTGCATTGAAATTTTTCACAGTTTTTGATGAACAAAAAGTGCACATTTATATTGACATTCCTCTTAAAACTCAGTCACTGCAATAATGACTAGCTAAAAGATGAAGGTATTTTATTTGTGTTCACCTACAGGAGTAGTTTGGATGGCCCTTATTGAATGTCAGAATTTTAAAGGCAGTGTAGAAATTGCACAAGCCTTTTGCCATTTTAAAAAGTCCGTTTTGTTCTTACAAATGCTACTAAGAAGAACAAAGGAACAAGTGTAGTAGCAAGTAGAGATTCTTTGAACACGCAGTAGAAATGTCACCTTACTAAGTGAGAGTACAATACATTTTCTACTGGTTTCTTGCAATATCAATCAGTCAGCAAACACTACGTGCAGCCATCTAGCTGAGGTCAAAACATAGAGAGTCTCATTTTAAGTTATTTAATGGAAATACGTCAGTAGTATAGTGCAAGTAAGTTGTAAACATTTTTAGTCAGTTACTGCATAATTATTCATGCATAATTAACATAATGCAATACTCAAAGGGTTTTATTTAACAACTTTTTAATTAATAATTTACTGTAAATGCTTCTAAGTTTGCATGCCTTGATCATTGCTGCTAGTGATTTTACGTGCCAGTAGACCTGAGTTTAATTTACCAGTTTAACTAAGAAATAGTAAAAGCCACTTACAAAGTGACTGCCTAGGGTTTGTTTGAAGTAAAGTATGCCTTAGTTTGAAACTGATAATTTTAAATCTTATTTTATTCAGATTTTTTTTTCCTTTTCCTATTGAAAAAATAAATTAGCATTTTGGCATTGGAAGCCCTGAGTAGTTAAATATTTGGTAAGAATCGTAGATTGCTCATTAAGGCTGAAATTCACTGTTGAAAAGAAGGCCCAGAACAAGTCTATGAGCATCAAATGAGCCTCACTTAAATCTAAATCAGGAAAATATTCTTTATATGTTCTTAAGCACTTTCTTGATTGCGGTGCAAACATCGTACAGGAGTTTTCAGTTCTGGATGAATTTTAAGTGAAGTAATAGATGTCTTTGTAAGAGGAATGACACTTCAGAGGAAGAATCTTGCATGGATTAGTATTTAGCAGGAACTCAGTTCAATTCTTTTTGACTTACTGATACCAGCAAGAGCTTTTTACACAAAGAATACTTAAAAGGTTCCCCAAATAAAGTTTCCTTCAATACAATATTAAAGCGATTGCCTTGTATTCAAACATTAAATATCCATCTTAAATTAACCCAATTAAGGAATTTAAAATGCCACTTTGTACCAAAGCAAGTTGCCCATCTCCACTCATCTTCACTGAAAATTTGGATTTACAGTTAATAACCAATGAGGCTGTTAAAGAAACTTTTGAGTGCCTTTCAAAAACTTGGAAAATTGTGCCTGAGGTGGTAAACTTTAATTAGGTTAATTCTAGAGCTACCAATCAGTAATTTTATCATCACTCAGGGCTTTCTTACCTTCTAGGAAACTTCCTTTGTTGCATTTCTTTTATACTGTATTTTTTTTTAAGTGCCATCATTTAAATTTCGCTTAGTAAGTGGCAGTTTACATTATTCAGTCCCACAGAACGGAAACATCATAACACTAGGACATATTCAAACTTTTATTTTCCTGTTGACTGAAAATATTATGTAAATGAGATAAGCAACTTTTTGTAGATCGTATGTGTGAGATAATGTAATGTTCTTTTCCAGTTTTTGGGCTACATTTGAATATACTTTTTAATTATTTAAAGAAGACATCTTTACAGAATAACGTGATGGGTTTTTTTGTATACTGTATTTGATTTTGTAAATACGTATTTCCTGATGTGATTTTTGTGAGAAATGCTAAATCTTTTAGTATATCATGTCCTCTCAAAACTGGCAGGAGCTAAATAATAGTTTGTGGGCAATTTGTATTGTGTACTGTAAAATAACTGGGGAACTTTTATAATTATAAAAATATATATTAACTTTTAGTGTGTTGTTTAAAAAATGACTGGAACATACTAAAGACAGTAGGATTTTTCTGAATATTTCAGACTTGAACTCAGGCTAGCTTTCTTGTGTTTTTCAAAACAAAATTGTGTCTTGTCTTTTAAAATCAATAAATTTGTTTTCTTGTTACAAACATATCTGAATTGCTTCTGTTTTTATATAGCCAGTTATTTCGGATTTTGATACTATCATTGAAAAATTATTTTAACTTATGCCTTTTTAAATAAGACATATTTTTTTTTACTTTTCAGCAGCAGAACTAAGTAACCAGTGTGTCTCTGACTGCAAAAGAAACTTAATATTTTGAAGTGTTAATTCAATTAAGTAGGTGTCAGATTCCCAGTAAATTTAGATAGTAGTATAATTATTAATTTCAATATTAACAATAATTTCCTATGACAGATTTAGCTACTTAAAAGCTGTCGGTGAAGGATTATGCAGACTTGATCCTCCAGGAATTAGTAGTGTCAACTCATTACCAGCAGGAGTTATTTCTGCAAGTTTTGCTCCATTCTGCAGTATGCTGCTGCATTGAATGCTTGGCAGTTTCACAAAACACAGTAAAAGGCCTAATCCTACCAGGTCATATATCTTACAGGTCTCTAGTACATGTTGCAGGCAATGTTTCCTATAAAAAAATGCAGAATGTTACTTTATGAGGAGGACCCACCGAGTAATAGAGGCTAGAACTCTATGACTGTAGAGGCTAGAACAAAATGACTATTGGATACCAAGATTAAAACAGGTATTTCACACAAAACTGTGTTAAAGATAGAAAAGCTGCATCCTAAAGCTTATTTTTCTTAGGAACTTCAACGCTAAGTTATGGTCCAGTCATTGTCTATGCTTTAATTTCAAATAAAGACCAAAAGTTTAGTAGAGTGCAATACTGGTTCCTGCAATGCATCCTACCAACTATAAATTTGCTACACCAGTGACTAGCCACACCGGTGTTTACAGAATGCTCCTAATTTGTCTATTAATCAAGACTTCATTTTCTAGCTGGTCGCTTGCTGAGACTAAATAGGCCTTGCTCCTGCACACCTGCAGAAGAAAACCTTCTGTAGAGGGACATCTCTCTCTAGAGGGATCTCACACCAACTAACAGTTGATATAGCCAAGACATGACATTTATTACATAGTTCATTTCCACTGACAGCGTTACCAGGGAGAGCCTGCAGGATTCAACCTCTTCTGCTGTTTATATTAGTTAAAGTAGTTTAATTAGTTAACCACTGGAAGTTTATTTCAGCATTCCAAAATACTATGATCCAGAGTTCAATGCACGAAACATAGCTGAAATGTAGGAGAAATTTAGAAATGGTGAGTACTGTAAGAAAACAAAGAATCCAGTGTGCGCCAGCTGTTCAGTTCCACACCAAGGTCTATGCCAAAAGGCACCTGAAATATAAGCCAGTGATTTTTCCTCAAAGGTGTCTGACCAACACAAGAAAGAAACCTTGATCCATTTTTCGCACTGTTACCGGTACGCTAGAGAGTCTTTATTCTGACTTGATTCTGCTGATCTTATTTCAAATTGGTAAATCCTACTGTATGTATTATTCCGCAATATCTGAATTAACTTAACCAGCAGGACTATTTTATTAAAAAAAACAAAACAAGCCTTCCTTGACCACGATGTACTGCTGATGACAGTTTATTCTAAGCTATTCTATAAGCACAGCTGTTATTATGTTAGTGAGAATCACTCTGTATATAGACATTTTCCACTGGCACCCAGCACACAAAATTTGCTGCTCCTCTCATTATCTTGAGTTTAGGGAAGACACAGTAGGTCAGTACTTATTTGTTAGCTAGTAGTGAATAAATTGAACATACTTTCAGAGATCTTGCTGGAAGTGGTATAAACAGCTGTTTGTACCTGTTTCAAGCTGTTGTTTCTTTGCAGCTGGATGTTACCTTTCCCCACAATGTAACCACACTAATAGATGCTGTCCTGGCACAATTTTGGTTTAGCCACCTTTGCCCAAACTGCTGCTAAAAGTCGTCTGTACTAATGTCTCTCCTACTGCAGAAATCTGTTGTCCAGACAATTTGCTGGTGGTTTTCAAGGTTCCTTCCAACCCAAACCATTCTGTGATTCTATGACATATTGCTGGCAGAAGCACATTTACAATACTTGAGTTGTTAAAGCACAGTTTAAGAGAGATACCAGGTTTGTGAACTGGTCCTTTGCAGAAGCTGTAATTTGAGGTTATATTGTCTTCCTACTAATATTAAAAGACTGCAGAAACAGCTGAAGAAGCTGCTGTAACACATTGACTGAAGTTCGGGTCACAAGAAACTCTGTAGCTGCAACACAGACATTGAATTGACTGTGAGTGACAAGGTGACTTTTGCTCGGAATGAAAACAATCACTTTATGGTTTTATTTCCCTGGTTTTCAACAGCATCTGGTGCCCAACAAAAGTTTCACGTTCTTCCTCTTGTTTCACCCAGGAAAGCTAAAAAGCCAAAATCTAAAGGTGCAGTAACGTAGCAAGAAATGGGACAGCCTTAGCCTAGAAAGCTCATTTGCAGCAATAAAGGGAGGCCTGGAGCTAAAGTAGCATGGCATGCTGTAATTTCAGGTTGACATAGCAAGTAAGAAAGCTGTCACTTTAATGTTGCTCAGCTGTTGGAATAATGCTCACAACTAACTCATGGAGCTCATCTCTGCGTGAAAAAGACACCTCCAAACATTGCTTGTTTTAGAGCTCCGACACTGCTGCCTGATGCATTCTCTCACATTTTGCTGTTTCTCTAGCTTTTGGCATGAGAAGAATGCTGAAAAATACTGATGGTTATAGTTGTTGCTATAGAGATCAAGGACCTCTTCTCAAGTTTTACAGGTAAGGTGGGAGGAGAAGAGCCAGGACTGCTGACCCAAACTGGCCAAAGAAAGTATTCCATAGTATAAACATCATGCTCAGTGTAAAGCAGGGAGTTTTCTGGGGATTCCCCCATTTTTCCCTCAGCCCCTCTACTGTCAGAGGTCCTTTGCTCCTGGTGTCCAGTATCTGTTCTGTCTGTAACCTCCTACACTGGACAGAAGGGATGTGCTTGCTGTGATGGCCATCTGGCCATTACTGCTGGGAGCAGGCGTGCTGCGACTCTGTCCTGGATGCTGAACCATGGGTTTGTATTTGTAGATTGATTTAGTCTTCTTATTATATTGTAGCAATATTAATATCATTATCCTTTTTTTGCTGTTGTTCTATTTAAGCTGGTTCTACTTCAACTCGCTGGTCTTCCTTCCCTCTTCCTTTCCCCTCTCCCCATCCCGCCCCAGGTGAGGAAGGTGAGAGCGCAGCTACCAACTGTTTAGGTGTCGGCTAGGGGCTAAACTAGGACAAACTCCCAGTTTGCCATTTGCCCTGTGTTTCAGCTACCTATAGATACGCAACAAGCACAGTCTTGCCTTACTTTTATTTATTCAACCTTTCACTGCAGTGGTGAATGTGACAGCCCGGAAATCCTCATTTTTTGACCTAGAGGTTAGTTAAGTGACTGTGGACTTTGCTTTGGGTATAGCAATCCTGCCGAGTGCCAAAGCACTTACTGAAGGCTGTGCACAAACACCTGATGGCATATGCAAACTGCCATATGCCTCCTTCATACAGAGGGAAATAACATCAAATTTCTTCACAGAAGAATCAAGAGGCGATAACTTATTCTCAGAAGGGGTAATCAAACCCAGGCAGTGACAGAATTGTGTAGTTTTCATAAACAAACCATCCCAGGCATTAGCACAAACATGGGTTCAGCAACACCTGTGCCATGTCAGAACATTTTGTGGTTTCAGTGGCTCAGAGGAATGAGTTTCTGTGTAGTTGCAAGATCATCCCTTTTTACAAGAACTCTTTTCAAACCCCATCAGGCTAGGTACGCGTTCAATTATGTGCCATAGTCCTGTCTAACTGGCTTGAAAGGCAGCAAATGTACCCAACGAGATGAGGCCATTACATACCACAACAACATCTGGAAATCGAATGAACTGAGGCCTGTTTAAACTTTATGCATTACCTTTAAACTCAGATATTCATTAATTAACCTTCACAGTCTCTTTGACAGGGAGGCATATGAACAAAGTAACAGGTAGAGGGGACTCAGGGGAATCACAGAATCAATCACCAGGTTGGGAAAGACCTGTTGGATCGTCGAGTCCAACCACTCCTATCTGCCACTAAACCGTGTCCCTGGAGCAGCACGTCTTACCGTTCTTTTAAATACCCTCAGGGATGGTGACTCCACCCCCTCCCCGAGCAGCCTCTGACAGTGGCCCATGACCCTTTCTGTGAAAACCCGTTTCCTGATATTCAGTCTGAACCTCCCTTCCCTGGGGGAAGGGACTGAAAGAACCCCAAGAAAAAAACGCACTAGGGACAACTTTGATAGTGACCCAGCTTCACCCTTATGATCTCAGCAAGTGAAACAGAGGGAAAAACACCAGGGAAGGAAAAGCCAAATCACCTGGCGTTTAGCGGAGCTGCTTAAACCACTGCCATGAACTTCTAGCCCCCACCCGACCGGGAGCGCAGCCTCAGACCCAGGCGCACCGCTTTGTCCCCACCCTCCGTCTCCCGGGAGGGAGCTCCGGAGCCGCCGCTGCTCGCCCCGGCCGCGGTTCGGCGGCCGAGGAGCGATTTGGAGGCGGGCGTGAGGCTGACGGAGCCCGGGAGGCGTCTGCGCCCTGGATGCGCTCTGCCTCCGCCGCCCCGCGGTGCGGCTCCCCGTTAGCGGGAGGCTGCGGAGGGCGGGGAAGCTCCGAAGCGGCTGCCGGGGGGAGCCGGGCGCTGCCTCTCCCTCCGTCTTTGAGGGGCTGGCGGCGGCGGGAGGAACCGCGGCGCGGGGGACGGTGCCGCCGCCGCCCCTCAAAGACGGTGCCGGGGGGCGCGGAGCTGGGGGATTCGGGGTCGACGAGGCTTAGGGCTCGGGGCTGAGGGGAGGCTCGGAGCTGAGGGGCTCGAGGGGGGCTCGGAGCTGAGAGGGGCTCCGAGCTGAGAGGGTCCCGGAGCTGAGAAGGGGCTCGGAGCTGAGAAGGTCCCGGAGGTGAGGGGGGCTCGGCGCTGAGGGGGGCTCGGAGCTGAGGGGCTTGGGGGCGGCGAGGCTGGGAGCTGGGAGGCAGCGGGCATGGGGAACTCGGAGCTAGGGAGCTCGGGAAAGGCGGGACTGGGAGGCCTCGGAGCTGGGGGGCGGCGGGGCTGAGGGGGCTTGGCGAAGGCGGGACTGGGGGCAACTCGGGGCGGCGGGGCTCGGAGCTGGGGGTCGCGGGGGGCGGGGGGGGGGGGGGGCGGCGGAGCTGCGGTCGGTGGAGTCCGGGGTCCCGGGGCTCGCGGGCTCGACACCCGCCCCGCTGGGCGCCGTGCTGGGCGGGGGCAGCCCCGTCCCCGAGGGGGTCGGAGCATCTCCCGGAGCAGGGCGGCTGTCTGGGTGCTTCCCTCGGGCTCGCCCTGCTCTGGGTGGGAGCGAGGTTGAAACGGCAATGAACTCACCGTGCGAAGGCGGCTGGAATCCTCGCGGGGTGTCGGCGCGGTGCCGGGATGCGGCCGGGAATGCTTTATCGGGGAGAGGTTCCGGATGGCGTCGTGGGGGAAAGGTGTAAACCCTCGTGTCGGAGGCGCCTGTCCGCTTTGTTGTTGTTGTTCTAACTTTAGCCAAGGGATGCTAATCGTTATCTGAAGGGCAAGGTCTGGATTTCTTCCTATCGAGCCACATGGGAGAGAGAAATCACCAGAACTGAACAAGGGGAGGAGGTCAATAAGTCGCTGTGGAGCGATACGGGACAGACCGCGACTGCTTCTCCTTTGCAGTGCGGCCGGAGCGGGATGCGCGGGGCTCTTGGGGAAGTCCAACCTGGTTTCTTAATCTGAACAGCTCTTTAGGGAATTAAAATAAGCTTCCTTGAATATTTTTAAAAACACCTTAAAATCCTTGGAAACTTTTATTGATTCTGATTCCTTCTTTTGGTGTATTACTGTAGTGTTTTGTCTCTTACAAAGTATCAAGAATATACACATAGATAGGATTTAACCTTCCAAAGAACAAAACACATCCAGTTCCCCCTTACTGAACAGAATGAGGTTACGTTGTGCTCACTTATGGTACGTTTAATACGAAACAAGGTTTGAAGCTATGAAAACTGAGTACAGGAACCCAGCAGACAGCATTTGCAGCATCCATGTATTTCTGCATTAAAGCACAAGTTCCATAGAAGCGCGTATTATACCAGTTCTTTATGCATTAGTCTGTTTTGCCTGAGTTTACTAGGAAAAACAAAATTGCCAGTATATTTTTAGGAAAAGATAGCCTTTTCCTAAAGGTTATTGGCTGTACCTCATATTTTGGAGTGAGCAAGAGAGAGGAGTATTTTTTTCCTGATTCAGTGGATAGTTTGACAAAATTCAACAGCAGCCTAGAATATACATAATTTTTCTCTCTAGTTATATGCAGAATAAACACAGCAATATATAAGTAGGCTGTTTTGCAAACCATCTTTTTATTCAGAAGACATGAAAAGGAGCTAGATGCAACTGCAAGAGTAGTGCCTTTTTTTTTGTTTTGAAAAATGAGCAGTCTTTTTTGAAATTCTGATTTTTTTTTTTTTCACATCTTACCCTTAATGTTCCAGTGTCTGCAGTAGGGGTTGTTAGTGGTAAATGACAGACATAAAGAATTTGAGGCTGGCAGATTACTTTTTTGATATCTGTTTACAGTTGAACTAAAATTATCAAGTCTGTATTAAATATGTATTTTGTTCTTTATATGTGTTAGGTGTAGTTAAAAAAAAAAAAGAAAACTTGGTTATTACATATACAGAAAAGATAGCTTGATATATTTTGTCCTTTCAGATCCCTGTTAGTGTCTTCACTTCTGCTTTTTTTTTTTTTAATACATTATTTAATGAGTATCTGCTCATCAGAAAGTAAGAGCAGTAATGGATGGCCATGAATTTTGGAATTATTAACGCAATAAGTGAAAACCCCAAGGAAAGTCTCTTTTACTTTACCATGTCTTTACATCACTACTTATATTTGTCTAAGATCCTTCACATCTTCCCTAAGAGTTGCCTCTCTTGAGTTCCAGCTTCTGAACTCCAGGAGAAATGATACCCATTTTTTTTTTCCTGACTTATTATTAATAATGGGGGGGGGGGGTGTTTGTTTAAAGATGCTGCCTTCTCTTCAGGAGATAGTCCTGTGCCCCCAGAAAGAGATGGAAAATTTGTATTGACTTCAAATATGGTGATCACGTCCCAGCTGTGGCAGAAGACAAACTGCAGCCAAGTTGGATGAGCAATAGGCGGTATTGACTCTCACAGGATATATGCTGTAGAGAAGACCCGCTGCCTCTTGTTTTAATAAGTTCTATTATTATAGGACATATATTTAGCTTATTAAAAATTGCATAAAGGGGGAAGTATTCAGCATTGTTGGACTCAAGGAGGTTGTGTGCTATTTGTGCTCCAGGATGCTAACTGAAACTTCACAGCTTGGAAAATTGATCCCTGCTAGTCCAGTTCCACCAACTCAGTGGTAACAAAACATTCATGGTAGTGAGCTTCAGACACTATTGAGGCAGACTGGATATGAACCACAAGAGATAAACTCCAGTTCTTTCACTTGGCTCTTGCTTAGTTCCCACCGTGCAGTACCTTGCAACAGAATATATTGTGTAATTTTTTTTGTATCCCATACTGAGAACCAGTTTAAATTCTAAAATATTAAGAGATCTAAAAAATAAAATAAATCACTTGCTAGATGAAATTCAAAAGCAACGGATTTGAATATATTGGAAAGTGTAGTAATAGTATGAATATTTATGTTCTAATACTGTAGATTCACATGCATTGCATAGGGTGTACTAGCATTGGCAGCCTCAGTGTGCTGGTAAAGGGCACTCACTGCCCATGTTCTAAGCAGCAGAACTGATGTCATTCCCCATTTCCTTTTCCACTGTGAAAATTTTTTTCCCAGTGGGAAAAAGTCAGTTGCTTGAGGAATTCTGAGCAGACAACTGAGTTAGTATTTTATACAGAAAATTTGTGGACTCCCTGACTTGCAGGTGAAATGGAGGCTATCAGTTGCCCTTTCCCACATATTTCTGCATCTTTAGGCCAGCATGAGGGGCCTCACAAGGGAATAAACAAGGCACTTAAAATTTCTTTTTTTATTTCATTCTGAGGAGAAATTGCAGGTCAGACAATTCTTGAAGCAGAGTACTTTGTGTGAAGGAATAGTAATGTGTTTGGCAGTATAGTTAGAAACAGTAGTCCTGAAATTTTCTCTTAACTGTTTCATATCCTAGTACTAAGTATTCCAGTAGTTAGTTGAGAAGATAAAATTCTTAAACGTAAGTTTCGTAAGATTTGTCTTTTATTGTATCTTTTTCTTCTGCATAGAATTTTTGCATATATAAGTAGATTACTAAACAGTCACAATCCTTTTCTTACCCTGGAAGAGTAAGCAAGTAAAGCATGCCTCAGCTTTATTTTTTGTGAATTTTTACAATGAGAGTGGTGAAACACTGTAACAGGTTGCCCAGAGAAGTAGTAGATGTCCCATCCCTGGAGATATTCAAGGTCAGGTTGGATGGGGCAACCTGGTCTAGTTGAAGATGTCCATGCTTATTGCAGAGGGGTTGGACTAAATGACTTTAAATGTCCCTCACAACCAAAACCATACCATGATTTGTGTGGACTTATCATCTTTTCCCTGTGTTTGTCTTCTGGACCAATTCCTTCTCTTGTACTAATTAACTTGCAGTTTTAAGATGCAGTTTGAGGGCGCTTGTACTATTACTGGTAGTACACCTTTCTGGGCAGAATTTCAGACTTGGTTTTCTTTAGCTTGTTTACAAAGGTTTAAAGACTTCTTGAATGCATTTATAAGATGACTCCAGCTCTTTCTGAACTTAGACTTTAAATATGGGCCTTGAAGAATGAGTGTAAAATTTCTCAAGCCTAAATATGTGCTAGTGAAAGGGGAAGTTGGGAAATTTTCCAAATTTTCCTTTCACAGAAATGAATTAGAAATCCTAAATGAACCAGAAGACACTGAATGCCTTGCTGAAAAATGGTACTTCTAGATTTTGTTACTTCTGCTGCAGCTTGATCTGAACCAAATTATGACTTCGTACATCCAGTATGTATGTCAAGAAGAGGTAATGTGGTTGGAAATAGGTATCATGGAAACCATGCATGATTTTCCATTTCTGTATGCTTCCCCTCCCAACTTACTTAGTAGGTGGGTGGCATACGTCAATGAAAATCATTGCAGAATGGTAATCATTGTGCACTAATCACCCTTTGTGTCAACAAACTCCTAAATGTGATGATTGACTGCTTTGGTAGTAGTGAAATCCTGTGAGGACAATTAATTTTATCCAGAGGAATGATCGGTTTTCTGATTCAAAATGTCTTCCTAATACCTAATAGGTTGTGCAGTATGGACAGGCACTGCTTGTCCCAACCCAAGTGCAGATAAGTGTGAATGAACCGAAACACAGGTAAAAAGAAAATATCGTGTGTTCTGACAGACAGTGTGAGCTAGAAATGGGTTGATTAACTCCTTTATCACTGTAGGTTAAGAGTGTTTTGCTTTTACAACTAGCCTGAGTGTTTTCTTAGTAGTGATTGTTCTTTATAGCTGACACAGTATATAGTCTTTTTTAAAGGCTCGTATAGAAGATGGCATTGCTGGTTGTAGGTGGAAGAAAAGCTTGTATGTTGGGAAGTGTAAAGAAGACAGGCTTTGGCCAAGATTTCTGGAACACCAAAAGTCTGTGTGCCTACCAATTTGTAAATCTATGGAAATGCTTTGGCAAACTTTAATAAGTCCAGATAGATAGAGAACTGCAAATTGTGATGTGCAAGAAGACTGCACCAGAGGAACTTGATCTGTTTAGCCCAGGGAATAGAAGGTTGAGCATACCTTCCATTGAAGAGAGAATGGTGACAGATTGTAGCAAGCCCAGTTGCCTGCCTTCAGTTTGTTCACAAGCCTAAATTATGGAAAGGGCTACAAATGCAAATGAGCATGCAGATGTAAGAGTGTGCCAGCCCAGGTGGGACGTATTCACTTTCCTGACAACACTTTTTGCCTCATTAAACCTTGCTTGATGTGTGGAACATCATATAGTCATCTTCCTCTTATGTTCACTTCTCATCACAGCAGATACTGTGAAGAGTAAGGCTTAAAAATTGCACTTGAGTGCCGGTACGGTATGTGTCTATATATGCCTTCTCACTCTGATCCTTCCAACCTTGCTAGCAGAATAACATAGCTCAGCAGTGTATAATTAGCTTTCTGCTAACCTTTTAATAATTATTTGTTATGTCTCTTTACAAGATGTGTATTTTATTCCGCTTTATTCATGCTTTGTGTGGTCAATCTGCCACTTGTTGCTCCCTGTTCGGAAACTGTCTTGCAGATCTGTTAGACCATATAGTTAATTGAGGTAATTTAACATGTGCCTGCAGTTCTTACGGTAGACATTTCAAGGGCAGAGACACTGAAAATGCAACTCACTCCATTGTAGAAGTACAACTGTATTTTAGTAGAATGTAGTGATCTGTATTTTTATAGATCCACATGAGTTGTGTCATGTAAATCCAGCAGCTGAGACTTTTTAGCATGTGCTACTCTCATGTCCTCACATTTGCTTTTGGAAAAACATTCTTATTTTTTATGCAAGAAAATTCATAAGGCTGCCTATTTATTTTGAGCAGCGTGCAGCATGGCCACAGCACATTTTCACATTGTTCAACGATAGGTAACATACAGCTTCCTCTTTAGCAACAACCAGGTGTTCTTATATACATCAGTAGGCCTGGTGATTGCCAGGAGGCCATTGTAGTTTTTTCCGTTTTATATTGTGTTGAAATAGAGGCACAGAGCAATTAGATTTGCTTTTTGGCAGCTATTTAAAAACACATACAGTTTTCAAAGCTGAGAATTTGGATGAAGGTGGGCCTGTTTGTGCGATAAGTTGCTAGTCCTGTGTCCTGTAGACACATTAAATGAACTCTTGAGTCTATCTCTGCTAGAAAATACAGTTTATAGACTAAACTGATTTTTTCAGTTTTATTGCAAATCTTGGGAGCCTCTGAAGTCCTACAAGCCTTTCATCTGTATCCATTAAGAAAAACTATTCACATATTCAACCTCTTACCTTACTAAAACAATATGAATGTAAGCTACAAACTACTACGAGTGTCTGTTGTTTTTTAATCTGTTACAATTTGCTATTGTGCTTCCATTATTTCTCTTGAGACTGCAATACAATATTGTCTTTTACAGATATCCACATTGTAACTGAAGCAGTAATTGAGATTAGATAGTTTAGTGATTTATTAGCTCACTGCTGTGATAATTAATAACAAATAATTAAGGAGCCAGACAAGTTTTTCAGTGCTCTCTGGTCTGTAATCTCTAGTATGTCTTGCGTACCTAGGAAGGTTCTGATTCCAAAAGGCACTGATAATTTGAGATCCCAAGGCAAAAGAAATTTCTCTTCATGCTCTTCCTCCGCTTTACAAATAAGTATTTGAAAAAAAATCCAGATTATTTATTTAGAGTTTGCTATTTTTCCTGAGAGGAGGGCCTGAAGATTAAATGGTAAATTCAGTCCTCCATTTAGCTATACTTCTTGGTGATTTGTGTTTCATTAATTTATTTAGCTACATATCGTGAAATAAATAACTACTCCACTCTTGTGAGACTCCACCTGGAGCATTGTGTCCAATTCTGCAGTCCTCAACATAAGAAGGATATGGAACTGTTGGAATGGATCCAGAGAGGGCTACAAAGATGATTAGAGGGCTGGAGCACCTCTGCTGTGAGGACAGCATGAGAAGGTAGGGATTGTCCCCCAACCTGGAGAAGAGGAGGCTCTGGGAAGACCTTATAGTGGCCTTCCTGAAGGGGGCCACTGAACGGGGCCTGCAAGAAAGCTGGGGATGGACTTTCTACGAGAGCATGTAGTGATAGGATGAGGGGGAATGGCTTTAAAATGGAAGGGGGTAGATTAGAATAGACATTAGGAAGAAATTCTTCATGGTGAGGGTTGTGAGGCACTGGAACAGGGTGCCCAGAGAAATTGTGGGTTCCTCTCTCCCAGGAGGTGTTCAAGGTCCAGTTCTGTGCTGACACTTGAAATTATTCCCTCACCAGTGCATTGGGTTAAAGTCTTTCCCATTCCACAAATCCAGACTCATAAAAAAAGTCTGAAAGGTAGTTGCCGAAATTCACTTACAAAGTAGCATTGTGTTAAGTGACCTAGTCCACAAATTGTGATTTAGTATGCAGTAATGTTCACATGTAATGTCCTGCATTTGCCAGTATCAAAAGATCACTAGGAGGTTCTGGGATGACCTGAAAAAACAGAAAGGTTTTGTCTTTTAAACTGTATTATGAGCACAATTGTAATCCCTAACATTTCACCTCTTGGGCACAAATTTTGTTTCTGTGTCATTCTCTGGTTTCTAACTTATCCTAGTATCACATAGTGGCTCTAAGCTCTGTAGGTGCTTTCCCTGAGTTAATTCATTTATCTGACTGTCCAAAACAATGGATAGGCTTTGGCAGTATGCAGCAATCAGTGTGACCTGTTTAGCTTCAATTGAATTAAGTGTTTGATAATTATTTTAAAGATTGTGTTGGGAGCAGGGCACTGTGGCATTCAAGAACGGAACAAACATTCACAATAGGATTTTGGAGACTGCTGGTCTATTTGCAGATCTTAAAGGTGAAGGCTGCTACCGACCATGCCTTCAGGTCTGTCTGTATCTGTTGGTCTCTCTGTTCAAACCTCTGGATTTACCATTGTTTCACTCTTGTTTTCTATGCCATGGCTTTTCTTGATCAACTTAGAGGCAGACATTCACAAGTTTTGTAGTGTTTTGTGCTGACTCTGTGGGTTTGTTCAAGGTGGTAGGATCTAAAGGGAAGCTCAAGACCTAATCACTTATGGCATTGTTTTCAAATATTTTGTTTCTCCCGGGTTTTCTTCAATGTTTTTATGGGAATGATTTTAGCATTAGCATTTTAAAGTATTGATTGATTGTGATTCATGGGAGGACAAAATAAAGGGGATTGGAAAAAGGTCGATTGCTTCTCCTTGTTTTTTCAGTAACTCCTAACATTGTAGTATTTTCACTGGAATTATTCTGGCTGTCTTATTTCTACGTAATGTTAGTGTTCGGCTTTCCAGATATAATCTGATAATTGGGGTTGTTTTTTTGCCCTTCTCCTATGCAAAGGGAGAACTATTAGTTTAGTGTAATTTTCCCACAGTTTTAGGAAAAATTACTATATGATGAATTTTAATTTTCTAGATTTCTTACTCCTATCTGCTAGATCTGAGTATTGGTAGGTCTACCTGCCCGTAAATTAGAATACTACAGTGCCAATTCTGTGTTGAAGGTGGCAACGTGCTTGTATTGGGAATTTGGCCAATCATTCGGAGTGTTAAAAACCCATTTACTTGTAATGTCTTATATGCTGGTAATAGTGGGAGAGATTGCGTGTGGGTGGATAATTGCTTAAAGCAGACAGTACTTCATTCCAGAGAGGTGGGTATGTCTTAGAAAACGTTGGCAGTATTTTGAAAATGAATAGTCACTAATTCACTGCTGCCAGATAGTGCTTTCATCTGAGGCACATCTGCAGCCACCAGTTCAGAAAAGGCTCTCACTAGGCACTGCTAGACTTTTTATGTACTAAGACTTTCAGCATTTTGTCTATTTACAACTAGAGGACACAAGTGAACCACATGCACCAACCACATCCATCTCAGTATTTCTACTTTATCCAATTGCACTTTACTGTGCGAAATAATCTTCCTTCATGAAAGTGCAATTTGTGTTTTGAGGAAGCTTGTTTACATAAAACTCACACATTCTTTTGAGGAGGAAGACTGGAAGAAGGCTAGTGTCACCCCTGTCTACAAGAAAGAAGGACTCAGGAAATTATAGGCCCATCAGTCTTACTTCCATCCTTGGAAAAGTTATGGAATTAATCCTTCTGGGGTTTATCACAAGTCAAATGAAACACGTGACTGGAAAAGCCTGCACAGATTCAGCACAGACAAATTGCGCTTGACAAACCCGATCATCTTCTACAACAAAACAACCTACTTTGTTGATGTGGGGTTAACAGTGGACATTGCCTACCTGGATTTGACAACTTTTGATATGCTTTCCCACAGCCTCCTTCTAGAGAAGCTGATTGATTATGGTCTAGACAAGTGGTCTGTGCTGTGGACGGGGAACTGGCTGCCAGGCTACAGGCAGAGGATGGTAGTAAATAGCTCCTTTCCAAACTGGTAACCTGTCACAGGTGAGGTCCGCCAGGGATCAGTGTTGGGCACTACACTGTTTATCTTCATAAGTGATCTGGATGATGGGATCAAGCATACCTAGCAAAGTTTGCCAGTGATACCAAATTGAGTGGGAAAGTGGGCGCTTTGGAAAGGAGAGCCACCCTGCAAGAAGACCTGAATGGACTGGAAGAGTGAGCTAACAAGAACCTTATGAAGTTCAACAAAACCAAGTGTAAGGTCTTGTGCCTGGGAAAACATAATCCAGAAGTGTAGCACAGGGTACCCAGCTGAGGAGCACCTCTGTGGAAAGGAACATGAGGGTCCTAGTGGATAACAAGTTCAATGTGAGCAACCAGTGTGCTGTTCTGGCAAAGAAAGCCATCTGGATGCCAGGCTGCATCGACAAGGACATTACCAGCAGAAATAAAGATGTCTTTATCCCACTACTCAGTGCTTGTAAGGGCACACCTGAAATATTGTGTTCAATTTTGGTCCTTGCTATACAAAACAGATGTGGACAGGCTGGAGAGAGTACAGAGAAGGGCCACAAAGATGATCAAAGGACTAGGAGGCCTGCCGTATGAGGAAAGGCTGAGAGAACTGAGTTTGTTCAGCCTTGAGAAAAAAAAGTTTAGGGGAGACCTTATCACCATATACCAGTATTTACTGGCTACAAAGAAGATGGAGACTTCCTTTTTAAAAGCAGTGACAGAGAATGGACAAGGTGTGGGAGCAGTTCAAAGACTAAGATAAAAGCATGAAGCTGATGCCCAGTGTGTCAGAATAGACATGATTAAAAGACTGGGTGTTCCACACAAGACACACAGAATAATGAGTCTTGACTGTGTGAGAAAGTCAAGCTGGGAAAACCCGCTTTGGAATGTGTGGGAGTAAGGATGTGACTGAAGACAGTCACAAGTGGGGCTGTTTGGCTTCATAGTTCAGGAACAGAAGAACTGTAGAAATTTGCTTGAAAAAGAGGAGCTAGTGCACTTTCCTAAATTTGCTTCTGCATACTGTTCTGATTAAAAGAATATACTTAGAGAAAAACTGTGAGGTCTCGTTCTCCTTTATTGCCACGCAAGAGGCAATGGGTAAAGGTTGCTTCTGGGGAAATTCTGATTGGACACAAGGAAAATTTTTCACAATGAGAACAATCAGCCATTGGAATGATCTCCTCAGGGTAGTGGTGGATTTCCCAATATTAGACAGTTTTAAGTATTGGCTGTAGAGGGTGTTGAGCCAACTTGTCTGTACTGTGTTCAGACCAGATGATCCTTGAAGTCCTTCCAAACCTGGTATTCTATGATTCTATGAAAACAGAAAGAAGAGAAGAAGAGGTTGAGAGAGTTCCTCCACAGTCTTTCATAATAGACCTCAGATGCCTTTTAAAGTTTTCTTAAGAAGTACTTGCAAGATTACAAGAGGCTCTGGCAGCCTACAAAGGAGGAAAGTATCTCATCTGATTTATCAACCTGTGTCTTCCTAATACACATCAGTAAAGACTTAGCAATAGAAGTAGAAGCAGCATTAGATCTAATACTTCTCAATGTTTTCATAAATTTAAATCCCAACTCAACATTCTGCGCATCAGTGGCTAACACTGTGACAAAAACCAGCTGAGAATAAAAATAGAAATGTTCCATTAGTTTCTGTTGTTGGGTGTGAAGTGAAAAATGCACTCTATTGAAAAAGGGAACAGTAACCAAGAGCACTTGTTTACAACTTATCCATGAAAACTTAATTATTCCACCTTTGAGAAGTCCTTGTAGCCTTGTCTGATCCTACCTGACTAAATAGATACACTGCGTTATGTCCCTTTACAGCACAAACTTTCTCCTTTTTTCTTTTTCTTGTCTGTTCAGTGGATATTAGTTTATCCCCAACATTTACAAATAAAACATTCACAAAAAATCTTTTAGTTGCTTCTACTCACTTTTTGATGGAAAACATAGCTAATAGCTACAAATTAAAGATCAGGTTGTCAGGAAGGAAGGAATTGCAGGTGTGAATTTGAGATTTTTTTCTCTTGAATGCAAACAGTCAAAGGATTCTAAAGGGAAATCTCTTAGAGAATTCAAATTGCCTAGGAATTATTCATAACAATTGCCACCAGCTTAAAATATCGTCTGAGAGTTCAGATACACATTCATTTGTGTGACAAGGTCCCAAAAAAAATCTTTAGTGTCTAATATAGAAAAATGGAGATACTGTGAACACTCTGCACATGATACAGACATAAAGAATACATTCAAAATTAAGACATGTTGAAGCTTTATGAAATTCTTTCAAGTAAGGACTCACTATTACTGAGAAGAGAAACAAGTCTGTCTTTCTTTAGCATGTGCAAGGAACAGCATGTGTCTTCTTTATGTAAGCTGTCCCGGAAGAAATAATTCCTCTCAAGTCAGTTTTTTATATCCGGTGAGTCTAATTTCTATGCACAACAACCGATTATGATACCTATCTTCTCTCCACTTCTTTCTGCAAATACAATAAGCTGTTTTCTTCCTATATTTTCTGTAAAGGAAGTTCTCTTCTCATGAGCCATTCTCTCAGCCTGCTTGTGATATCAAATATGGCTTTATCTGCTTTTTTATCAAGGTCCTTAAGACTAAGTTTAATTTTAACATCCCTAAGAATCTGGGAACTTAATCTGTCATATGTAGAAGTATATCCAGAAATGGTCTTGGCTTTTACAAACGCTGGATTTTCTTCTTTACTTAGAGGAAAGGGTCTGGGAAAGGATCTACACCAAAATCAGTTTGACTCACTGACAAACTAGAATACTGGCAGATTACATGCTGAGGAAGTCTTTATTTTGCAGCCAGGAGTCAACCATACAAAATGAAACTCAGTAAAGTATTTTTCAAGAATAGCCAAAGAATATTTTTTGTTAATACTCAGCCCTTTAGTCTTCATCAAGATTCTAGCACTTGATATATCTTTTCCTTTGATGCTGTGAGGTATTGGTTTTCTCATCTCAAGGAACAATCAGGTAGGCACTTCAGATGTTCTAACATCTTTTCAAAAGCAAAGTCAGTTATAATGCTTTTTTTTTTTTTACTGAAAGGTGTTGCCTAGTAATCTGAGCATAGTGTTTTAAATGTCAACATTTCAAGAATCTTCTATGCATTCCTGATAGATCCCAACTATTGTCTTGAACAAATCATACAGTGTTTTTGCCTGTATCTCTGAAGAAAAAGGTCCCGCTTGCTTACAAGATTTTCTGGTTATACTTAAACAAAAATTAATCTGTCCTGTAAAATCCAAAATTAATGTGGTTGGTGGGGGGTGGAGGGATGAGAGAGGGAGGGTACACTTTTTAGAGTTTAAAAGAAACTTGGAAAATTATTTCAATTTGTTAGGTAGTCTTCAGTAACTGTATATGTGCAATCTCTTACTTCGAACAACTATATCTCCTTCCAGTAAGGGGTATGCTTCCTGACTCTTACAGCTCATCATGTGGTAAGAATACTTATGCAGGCAGCTACCAGGAAAGAGCAGAAAAACCTAGTTCATTTTCTAGAACAACTCCATTATAAAAGCCTCTTTTGAGCAAAACTCATCTTACAGAATGAATTATTAGTTTCTGAAGAAAAGTTTCAGTTTCTCCTTTTTTTTCTTGGCCATTTCGAAAGCAAGCTGAACTTCCAGCCTTTTGGCCTAAAATAGTTTCACAAGGATCTTGTTGAGGAAATTTTAAAAAAGAAATCCCTTGCAAATAATTTCAAAAAACATAAAAAGTGTAGCTTTCAGGCATTTTCTTTGAAAGCCAAGCCTGTTAGGGTTTTTATTTATTTCTCATCCCGCTCCTCCTTTTTTTCCCAATTAAGATCCAAAACCAGAACTTAAACTGAAAACTTCTAACTTGACAGAAAGCTGCTTCTTAAAGAAAAACTGAGGTGTTTGGCTGTAAAGTTTTGACTAGCTACTCACCTTAGCTAACCGACCTTTGTTGTTGGACGTTAAACACAGGCTACTCAGTTGTACAGTTTAATAACTTAGAGATATTCTGCAGATATTGCTGCACTGATAGCCTAAAAACTAAACTGAGTAGAAACTGAATAAAGGCCAGCTACCACCCATTCCAGTGATGAAAAACAACAGGAACAGCCTTGAAAGAGCCCTGCTTATAGTGTCTCTTTCATGCTACTTCCTTCCCAAAAAGAACAGAAGACCCAGACCCCTGTAGCACTTCTTGCAGGCATATTCATACTCCCATTCCTGGTAAACTGTCATTCGAATGCTTTCATTCTGCATAAGGAGAGTTGCTGTACTGATTTCTCTTTACAAAATGCTTATTCTTACTGCAGAAGACACAGACATACAAACACAAGACATATAAACACAAGCTATTAAGATGGAGCATCTCATCCACCTGTTTAAAACAGATGGAATTTCTCATTTCTTCAAAGGGGATGGGGGTGGGAAAGAAAGGGAGAAAACTCAAACAAACAAACCAACATACAAAAAATAAGGGAAAGAAAATTCACTGATGAATAAAACGCCACCATCTCCACACAATAGCAATCCAAAGTAATGCTACTTGCAATAAATCATCAAATTAATTTACTTTACTAATAGCTGTTAGACGTTCCAATCTAAGGAGATTATAGCCATGGAGAAGCACTGCACTTACATTATTTTGCATTATGTGCTGCAGGCTACTATTGAAATGCAGTACCTACACTAAGCAGTAAATTTGCCTTGCAACTCTTTAGAGGTGCGTAGTTGCAATGTTGAGTGCATATGAGAAAATGAATAGAACTAAGTCCATAATTTATCACAAGAGTGTATCACATGATCAAAATGTGAGGTTGTCTTCTCTTAACAAAAGGGAAGGCAGTTTTCCATTTAGAACGAAGGAATTGCAAAATAAATAATAAAATCCTTGCTTTGCAAAAAAAAGTGAAACATGCAGTAGAATTATAATAAGCTTATCAAGGCCAGATTACAACTCAAGATGCCTGAGGTTGGAGCATTATTTCCGAGTGAGGATGAAAATCTTTTTGCTTCTATTCAATTATGTGTTTGACTTCAGAAATTCACAGTGACATCCATTACAAGTACTCTAGTAAAACTCCAACAGCATTCACCACACAGGATCCAAAGAAAAAGTTCCCAGAAATCCTTAGGTTTACACCTGTTTGACAATATTTATCCAAAATATTTTTCTCTTCATGTTATAGCTTTCAACAAACTATACAGAATTGCGATGCCTTAACCAGAGTAAATTAGACTAATGGGATTCTTTTCATTTTAACAACTCGTTTACTAATATTTCAATAAGCACTAGATAATTTTGTTGTGAGCATTACTGATATTAAATCACAGTTTGCAGACTAGGTCACTTACCACAATGCTACTTTGTAAGTGAATTTCGGCAGTCTTTTTTCAGACATTTTAAGAATCTTGATTACTGCAATAGAAATGATTTTATTCCAAAACGCTAGTGAGGGAATAATTTCAGGTGTCAGCCCAAGGGAACTGGATTCTTAGAAATTCAGTCAGTAAGCACTTTGTCAGCACACAAGGGACTCATTCCATATAATCACGGAATCATTGAATCATAGAATCATAGAATGGTTTGAGCTGGAAGAGACATTAAAAATCATCTAATTCCACCACTTCGGTCATGGGCAGGGAGACCTCCTACTACACGAGGTTGCTCAAGGCCCCATTCAACCAGACCCTGAACACTTCCTGGGAGGGGATTCACAACTTCTCTGGGCACCCTGTTCCAGTGCCTCACCACCCTTACCATGAAGAATTTCTTCCTACACTCTAATCCAAATCTTCCCCCTTCCAATTTAAAGCCATTCCCCTCATCCTGTCACTACATGTCTTTGTAAAATGTCCCTCCCCAGCTTTCTTGTAGTCCCCCTTTCAGGTGCTGGAAGGTCACTGTACAGTCTCCTCGGGGCCTCCTCTTCTCCAGGCTGGGAGACAACCCCAACCCTCTCAAGCTGTCCTCATAGCAGAGGTGCTCCAGCCCTCTGATTGTCTTTGTAACCCTTCTCTGGACCCATTCCAACAGTTCCATATCCTTATATTGGGGACTGCAGAACTGCATACAATACTCCAGATGGGGTCTCACGAGAGCAGAGTAGAGAGAGAGAACCCCTTCCCTCGACCTGCTGGCCACGCTTCTTTTGATGCAGCCCAGAATACCCTTGGCCTTCTGGGCTGTGAGTGCGCATTGCTAGCTCATGCCAAGCTTCTCATCAGTCTGCATGCCCAAGTCCTTCACTGCAGGGCTGCTCTCGATCAGATTGTCCCCATCATGTATTGAAAGCGTGGGTGGCCCCAACCCAGTGTAGGACCTTGCACTTGGCCTCATTGGGCCTCATGACATTCACACACACCCACCTCTCTAGGCTGTCCAGGTCCCCCTGGATGACATCCCATCCTTCTGGTGTGGCAACTGCACCACTCAGCTTGGTGTCATCTGCAAACTTGTTGAGGGTGCACTCCATCTTGAAGTCTATATCATTGATGAAAATGTTAAACAGCACTGGACCCCTAATGGACACTGCTTGTCACAGATCTCCATTTGGATGTGGAGCCCATGACCACTACTCTCTGAATTTGACCGTCCATCCTTACCCACCAAAGAGTCCACCCATCAAATCCAAATATCTCCAATTTAGAGAGAAGAATTTTGTTGGGGACCGTGTCAAAGGCTTTACAGAAGTCCTGATAGATTACACCCATAGATTACACCCACTGCTTTTCCTGTGTACACTGATGTGGTCACCCCACCATAGAAAGGGGTGATGTTGTCACCTCATCACAGAAAGCCACTATGTTAATCAGGCAGGTGAAGCCATACTGGCTGTCTTGAATCACATCCCTGTCCTCTGTGTGCTTTAGCATAGCTTCTAGGAGGATCTATGCCATGATCTTCCCAGGCACAGAGGTGAGGCTGACAGGTCAGTGGTTCCCAGGATCCTCTTGTACCCTTTTTAAAAATGGGCACAATGTTGCCCTTCTTCCACTCACCAGGTGCCTCTCCTGACTGCCATGTCTTGACAACTACATCATCCACTTCCCTCAGGACTCTGGGATGCATCTCATCAGATCCCATAGACTTACACACATTCTAATTCTTGAGGTGGTCACAAACCTGATCTTCCCTCACAATGGGAGGGGCTATTCACCCCTGGTCCCCATCTTGGTGTCCATTGACCCAGGAGGGGTTAGGAGAGTGGTTGTCACTGAATGCTGAGGCAAAAAAAGTTGAGTTCTTTAGCCTTCTCCTCATCTATTCATACAACAAACTATGTCACTGGTTTTGTTCATCAGTGGGGGTACAGTTTTCTGGTTGACATCAATCAGCTGTGAATTTTTACAGAAAACATGACTGATGGCCTCATGTCATTCCACATCAGAAACTGGGTACCACATGTTCCAGATCTTATTATTAAGCTTCCTAAATCACGCTTTTGCCAAAGAGTTATTCTATAACTTTCCTAGGGTCTGAAGTAAGACTGATGGGCCCATAATTTTCTTGATCCTCCCAAATCTCCACGACTTTTGATGTAGCTTTTAACCCAGTGAATACCACTTTTGTAATCTGCCAGCACTCTGGAGACCTCCAGAAACAAACATCATATTTGTATATAAAAAAGTACTGTATCACAAGGAAATAATATTTTATTTTCATAGAATGAAAGAGTAATTCAATTGGAAGACAACTCATATGGTCATCAGGTCAAACCTCCTTTGCAAAGCAGATTCAGCTCCAGGTTGCTCAGAGGTCGGTACAGTTATGTTTTGAAAAATTCCAAGGATTAAAACTTCTACAGCATAACCTCTCTAGGCAAAGTCTTCCAGTTTTTGTTACAGTGTTTGTTTTAAAATCATTCTGATTTTTGGATGCCAAAGACACCAAAGATGTTTTTCAAAGGCACCAAAAAGTCTCTGCAGATGTATGAAAATGATGTGTGAAGAATGACTAGAAAAGAAAGGAATCAAGTATGTCACTGAATCTGTAGCATTGTATCTCGCTTTCAGATAGGAAAAGAAAAAAGCTTAGGATCATGGGTGACTGCCTGGAAAAAAACCTCTGGTGTCAGAATTTTCTCTGATGTTGCCTCTTCATGCAGAGAAAGAATGAAGAGACTGATCTGCTTTAAGCCAATTTCTGCATCTTCCAGCAGAAAGATGACTTCTGCCATTTGGTTCACTCTTCATTGTCGTGATCCAGTCACTTACTTTTTCATTCTGGCTGTAATCTTCGTGTGGGAGTGAAAAGGGCATGTTGATGACATTTATACATTTTCATGGCAATGTACCTATACTTCTGGAACAACATCAGTATTTTGAGGCCCCCATGGCACCCCAAATTCAGATACACAGAATTGAATGGGAAATCATCTTCCTACTGGAGCTGACAGGCCAGAAGTAACAGAGTGGAACTTTCTCCCACCTGGAAATTACGTGGGAATATTCCCACAGAATGGCAACAGGTCAGCTCTCTAGCAGATTTCTCCAGAAGGTGGAAGTGCATTTGAATAAGTCTTGGAGTTGTGGTTTTCAATTTCTGCCACCCCTGCAGTCTTTGGCTGAAATAAAATTAAACTAACCTGTTCATTCACAGCAAACTAATGCTGTGATGCTTCTTAGAGCTATTGCTCCAGACTTTCAACAAAATTATATCATTGCATACATTAATTTCAACTGAGAGAAACTACTTGAACTTTGGACATTTACAGGTGACCTCCATTGTGTGAGGTAGGCCAGAGGCTCAATGGGTTTTGCCCTTCTTTGATTTGGACTTCTCCAAGCAAGTATGGCTGTCTGTCGCATTTTTGGTGTGAAATCCTTATGGTGAAATAATGTATGACTGCCCCAAAAAACAGAGCTTTTCTATCTTGTTTTCCAGTTTTACTGATTTCTAGCTGTGGATAAGAACAGCAGCAATTTGTGAATTCAATGATGTCTTTAATATAAAGTTTTTTCCAAGAATTTAAAATTTTCTACTGAGCATGTCTCTCAAGACCCTACTCAAAAACATTCTTGTAGCCCATTAAAGATAACTGCAGCAACAGTTCTTATGTTGGGCTGTGTAAACACAGGCCTTAGTTTTTGTTCCCAAAGAGCCTGTGCTTGAGCTTGTCCTGATTTCCAAATCAAAAGGGAAAGGCATTTATTGACTTTTAAGTCTCGTTTCTTCCGGATATACCAGCTTTTTGCAGTGGAAAAGGATCAGTGGAACCAAACTTCTGTTTTGAGGATTTAAAAAATTCCTGAAATGCTGAGGGAAATTCTCCTTGCTTACTGTACTGAGAAGCTGATTAATTATTTGTTTCCATTGTCTTCAGCCTCCTTGTTTCAAAGGCCATTCAAAGTACTGAATGATCAAATTATCTGCAAATAATCAGGGCACCTAACACGTACTTCCCGGTGCAGTTACATGCTTAAAGCGGTTGCTATTTTTTGAAAAAATATTTGTTAACTATTGTAGAAGTTTCCTCTCTGTACTGTTTAGTAAATTATGAACGTAGTGTGTTCTGATTTCTTTGTCTTCTATTGTGTCTGTATGAACAGAAGATGCAGGACTTCCATCTCTGATTTTATCATTGTCATCTGCTCCCATTCCCTCCCCTTCCACCTTCCCCACCCCTCAACCTCCTCCCCGACAATATTTCCTGATAGTTCTTTTTCCAATTACTGACGTGTATCTTTCATTTGGACATAAAGCAATAAAGAATTGCTTTCTGCTTAGGGAGTTGGTTTGATTTTAAACGATAGAGATAAAAGCACTTTATCTGAACTGGTAATTTGTTTTTTAGATCCACATAATTTTTCCTGTTATTTACCTAATGTTGGAAGTGTCTTTATCCTCAGAATCCAAAGGGCTATAACTCTGAGCTTTTAGCTAGCCTGCTTCTAAAGGAAGATACGTGGTCCTCAGCCTGGCTTTTTAGGCCAATTAAATTGGGGTGGTTCATTCTAGGTTGCAAACCTCCTCACTCAAATCCATGGGTTTCACAATAATCCTAAGCGGGTCTCTGTGTGGAGCCTGGGTTAGTGCAGACTAACCAGAAATAGTAGATTGAGGCTTGCGTTCAGCCACCCCTCTAGAGTTCAACATTGCAGGCAATTGCAGGAGTTAGCTAAACCAAATGGAGAATCCTAGTCAATGCTGTTGCATGCATCCAGGGTCTTCTTAAAATCTTCTGATGCTGTCCAGATCTTTGCAACAGCTCTTGTCTGTTTAATGACATTCAAAACTGTTTACTATTTATGAACACCATAAGTCATTTAAACATTCTTCTCAAATATGGGCTGAATGTGGGTTTATCTTATTATTGGATGCTTACCTTAATTTACTGGTTTTGTGAGTACTGCTACATTTCTGTCTTTTCTATTTTTCTGTTTCAGAATACAACACATTTTCAAATGCATTGAATAAATGCTGCGGTCAAAATGAGAGTTCTGTGTTCAGTCAGAGAACAGATGAAGCATCTGTGGCTCATTATTTTTAGGTAGTGAAATTCAGTGACAGTTTGTGAAATCTGTTACTGTTGTTTGCCTGACCTTAGTCACCAGGTCAGTTAGAAGGGTAGCTTAGGTTTATTCAGAGGGTGGTCGAGACCGAGGTAATTTAAGTACCGAGTATTTTAGGGCAAGATTGATAGAAAACGGCTTTTATAGTTTTCCTATTTTTCCTCTCCTCCTTTCCTTTTAGTTTTGTGGCTGCCTATCTCAACAACAGAATATGATGCAGGATTTTGTGAGGACGGCCACTTACCACAGAGCTGTCCTAGAGAACTACATTGATTTTGCAGACAAGGTAAGCTCTGTTAAGAGTCTTAAATATTCTAGTATGCTGCTTAGGCTCTAAACTTCAGCTTGCCTTGTAAGCAACACTGATCAGACTGGAGTCTTTTCTCACCTGGGACTTTGTGCATGAATACAGTAATTCATGTATGCTTTGTATTATTGGCATTATTGTCAAGTACATGCATGACAAAGCATGATGGTGATAGTACATCCTCAAGATGAATGGCACCAAACATGGATCCAGACATGGGCTTTGAATTCCTTTGCTGTCTTCTGTGGACAGTCTGGGAACGTAGATGGTTCTTGACATTTTAAGTTGTTATCTTTCCCATTTGGCATCTTGGAGCCCATATACAGGGGCGTATTTGCTATTGTGCTACACAGTCACTTGCAGATACTTGCGAAGCTATTCTAGTTTATGTCTCTTTCACAGAGGTCTCCACCGAACGTTTTGCATCTCACAGTCATTAAAAACTGAGCAAGCACATAAGTGGCTGCTGCGACTCCATTCATATTACGTAGAGATTTGGAAACAATATACACACATACACACTCACATATACGTATATCTATCTATCTATCTTGAAGACTACTTTAATGAATGTAACAATGCTTATTACTTCTTTATCTAGTCATTTGCCTCTAATATTGCCCAAAACAGGTACTTGGCAAAAGACAAAAGAAAATTTACACTGGGAGATGTAGGATAATCTGCCTCCCAGCCTCCCAGATTAAGTCATTTCCTGCTTTCATTTTTTAGGCTCCTTGAAGTGCAAAGCACAGGACTAGTGTATTTTACAACTGTTTTACTTCTTTTTTTTTTTTTTTTAAATTACTAACACTAACCAGAGACTTTCTGACCCTCTCCCAGTCTCCAGGCACATTCTTCTCTGATTCCACCCTTAATATAGCAACAAATTCCATAATATAATCGTGTTACGCAGAAAAGTATCTCCTTTAGTAAGATTTTTAGTTTATAAGCTTTCAAATTCCTTCATTTTATTCTTATGCTGTGAGACACATGATGACTGAAAGTCTAATTTTCTTGATATTGTTCCTCCATTTTTCCAATTTGTATTGTCTCTTCCTACGTAGTCTTGCTGCTAAGGTGAGCATTTTCAGACCTCTTTGTCTTTTTCTGTGTGAAGAAATTGAATGTGCCCTGTTAACATTCTTGCTGTCTTTCTCAGTGTCACTATTATTTCATCAGCATTTGTTTTAAGAAGGATCAGCAAGAGTTACACATGGTAGTGTAGACAAAGCCACACAATTTATTTATATTGCAGAATGCTAGCTTCCTCATTGTTCTTCACTGTACTTTTCACGAATCTTGACTTTTTTTCCCTGGGACTGCATCCGTCCATTGAGTATTAATCTTCACCAAACAATTCATAATTGTGGCTATGCTCTTTTTTGTGGTTGTTGATAATGATTCATTCAGAACTGGTACATGAACAGTTCAGATTTTACACAAAATTGTATTAGTTGGCACTGTGTGCAATGTCCAGTGTCCTGACTTCACTGTCTCTCTCTGCTCTTTAATCACTGCACATTGTGTCAACTGAATATCTTTCTATGGCACTGTTTGTATATCAAAATAATAAAACCCAGCAAAAAATATTAGACTACATGTGACCTGCTATAAGCAAATAGGCAGTTTGTAAACAGCAGCCTAGCAGAAATATTTTCTAGGCCCCAGAATGTCAGCTGAGATTATGTGAGCTCTGTTTGTGATGTCTGGGCAGCAGACTGCAAAAAAAAAAAACCGATAGAGAAAAATGAAGCTGCAATTATTACTATTATTTTTACCTTGTCATTTTTTCATCTCTTCTCTCTTCTTCTCTTCCTTTCTCTTACCTTTCTGTGTGTTCTTTCTTCTAAAGGGAGCTTCTAACTTCAACTCGCACCAACAAATTGGCTTTACTACATCACAGAAGAGAGTCCTTGGTAGCTTGTAACAGAATATTTGCCTTTAAATGTGTAGTGTATTTGTGACCAAAATGAGTAGAGTTGTGTTATTGAATTGTTTTAAGATCATTGTGCTTTAACTACTAATTCCGTTGGGTAATAAATTCAAGTGCAGCTGATAATTATTCTTTGCCAGTCAGCTTAGGTAAACTGTGCTGCTTTAAAAACTACACTTAGCTCTTTACTTCCATAGAAATGGAACAAACCTTTATAGAAACAAACAAAAAAAGTGTTTCAGTCTCTGCAGTTTCTTTCAGACCTGAGACAACCTTCCTCTCCTCTTTTAATTCAACAATGTCAGTAAACTAGTGGTGTGCACAGGGCTGCTCCAGTTTGCTATAGGCATCAGAATCAAACCACAAAGCACATGGTATTGGATGATACCAGCTGGGTTGGCAGAGCCACTGTATCATTAGTGGAATAATTTTTTTACTGGAATAGATAACTTGAATATATGATGAAAGAAACAACAGAAAGAGGATTTTATTTGCCATTGACTTCTTGCCAAATAGAATGCTCATATTTTATAATGCGAAAGGCAAATTTATCTCTGTAGGTAACATATCCATTCCATCTTTGTGCCTGCAGTAAGGAATTCAGGTTTTGTATATTCTTTGCCTCTATAGGAAGTCTTGCAGTCTTGCTGCTGTGCAGCAGCACAGCTAGCTTGCTTCTGCTCTTGATTTATTTATTTTCCCAACTGTTGGAGGCATCTTGGCTTCTCTTCAGCGTACCTAATAGTAAGACTATTACAGGCTGGGTGTTGTTGCCCACCCACCTAGAAAATGATCTCTCTTTTCCCCAATTCTGTTGGGAAACAGCAATTTTCAGAATAAATGTAGCTGAAAAAATTGAACTGTCTACATTGTGGCAAAATGCTTTCCCATGAGGACCTCAGAAACCCATTGTGCTGAGACTTGATCTACTGGAAATATGGCAACTGTATTTATCCTACATCCAGAAAATATACAGCAGGCAGAAACTTTTAATAATGGCAATGAGGAGATTAAAAAGGCAGAAAGAACACAATTATTTTAACACCCCCGTTACTGAACAAAAGCTTTAGACTCATAGAATAGTTTGGGTTGCAAGGGACCTTAAGGATCATCTAGTTCCAACCTTATGTGATGTGCAAGGGGTTTTATTCAATTGCTATTTGTCTCATTATTTTCTACCTGCTCTGTGTTCCTCCAATATATTTCTCTACTTTTATTGACTCCTTCCCTAAATTCTGTATGATTTATTACACAATTGTCTATAGTGAAGAGATATCTGGTGATATTTTTTTCTTATTCTATGCTTTGTTTGGTTTGGAGAAATTATCTATATGAGGAAGTGCAACAAAGTGTCCAAGTTGTGCTGGACAAAATTAATTCTGGACCCTTTGAGAGAATTCTTGTTGATAAATTTAAATGCCGTCTGTCAGAAGCTAGCTATTTTAGGACAAACTGGGAGTAGTGCTTGGATTGACTGTCTATTGAAGCTTAAAAAAAATAAGGAGAAATTCAGAATCTACTAAATCTGAGGCTGGAGTCTTCACATTAATATAGTAATTCTGACTGTATATACATCTTTGTATGTACTCTTAAAAGAAGTCAACTTAGAGCTTTCACTAAATATTTATAAAACTTTTAGATTTTGAATTGTTAAAGGGACAAAATGAGGAGTTCAGAGTGTTTCAGTTGGTTATACCAAAAAAAAAAAAAAAGGCTCATAGCTAAATTTTACAGTAACAGCGTATAATGCTGTTTCAGGCTGAGTAAAGGCTGACACATTTATACTTCTTCAGAAAGGAATTATTAAGTTCTGAGCTTTTTGATTTTTTTTTAGTAGTCTATTTATGAATAGCTAACTTAGAAGCAAAGCTAATAAAAATGAAATCTATATAATCTTGCTGATATACAGTAATTTTGAATGATAAATGTCATTGTAGATATATGACATTTTTTCTTTTAGTTTTATGTGTTCTGTCTGTAGTTTCTCTTCCTTATTTGACCTGTGCCCCCACTGCTTTTGTTTAAAAGTGTTTTTCAGGAAACTAATTGTCCAAGTATTCAAGCATATTTGCACATATAAGTAATTCCCATTAAATTCACATTAGGAAAGCTATTCATTTGTGTAGGTGAAAGCTGGAGCAGCACTGAACTGTGATGAGGAGAGTAGGATATAGTTTATTCGTGATGCTGATTTCTGATAATTGCTGAAGTAGCTGCTTCCACATTTCAAAATAAGTACTGAAGTAAGTACAGTTTATTACCTTTCCTCCCAATATGTATAACATCACCATCACTCAACTATGTCTATAACATTCTACTTATCAGAAAGAAGCATACCAGCAACATGTATTGTTATTTCACAACACTTTTGCCCTAATAACTTCTCTTAGCTCTGTTAGAATGCTCATCCTGTCTAGATGGAGGAAAGCTTTCTGTAGGAGATGCCAGTGGTAACAGCAATGCCACTTGGGGAGCAAGGCATGCTATTACAAATTCATCAGATTAAAGTAATTTAGGTCAAAAAGAACCACTGGGTGTCTCTAGTCCAAACCTCTGCTTAAAGCAGGGCTAACCAGAACAGCTTGCTTAAGGCCTCTCCAGTTACATTTTGAATGGATCCAAAGAGAGAGATGCCACAGACTCCAAAGGTAACCCCTTCCATTGTATGATAGCCCTCACAGTGAAAAACCTTTTCTACCTCTGTTGGAATGTCTTGTGTAACAACTTTGTCCATTGCCTCTTGTCCTATAACTGTGCATCTCCTTCAAGGAAAGTCTCAGTTTTCTCTGAACTCCCATTAGGCAGATGAAGACAGCAATAAACTCTCCTTTTAGCCTGCCTCTTCTTGTTAAAACTAGACAAACCTATTTCTCTCTTCATATGTCACGTCCTCTGGATCCCTAATTATCTCGGTGGACCTCCACGGGAAATGCTGCAATTTGTCAGTGTCTGTCATGTGGTGGGAAAACCAAAACTGGACAGAGCATCCCAAATGTCATCTTAAAAATGGTCTTTTCACGACCTCTGCTGGCTGTACTCTTTCTAATACAGCCCTGAACACAGATGGTCCTGGAAGGACTGACTTGTATTCAGCTTGTAGTTTATCAGGAGGACCCTTAAGTGTCTTTTTTTTTTTTTCACAAAGCTGCTTTCTAGAAGTCATCCACTCACTAGAGGCTAGAAATGTTTGTTAGCAGCAGATTCAAGAGAACAGGTCCTCTGCTGAGCTTACTAACTACTACTATGAGGAAACCATCAAGAAACTTCAGAAATCCTGTAGATTGCTTGTGCCCCACCATACCACCCTTCCAGCAGCAAGAAAATCAGGATAGAGTTAGTCTTAGTAAGTAATCCAGAAAAGAAATGTTTCAAAACAGCTGTGCTATCTGCTGATATAGACATAGGTACAGTGTAAGAAATGGCATCAGAATTAGGGCTGGTGCAAAAAGCGATACTACTCCATTGGGGTTTTTTTTTTATGTTGAATTTGAGTGGTTGATTCTTCCTTATACTTTCCACATATGCAGAGATAAAGCATTATTGTATTTGTGATTCCCATTAAGTATTGAGAAATAGCCTACTAAACCTTCTCTCAGATCTATGGCTCAATGAAATTGGCCTCGTTGTTGTTTCTCCACATGCTTACATAACCAATACTTACTACCTCTTGCTGTTCTGAAGATCTGGTTCTTCTGGGCATAGCAGCATATTCTAACACCTGCCAAAGTATAGAAATAAAACTGGTTCTGTAACAGCCTGTCATCTCTGATGTGAAATAACGAGCTTAATAAAATCCTTCACTAGGAAAGAAAATTAATAAAGGCAAGGTTCTGGCTTGTATGACAAACTTCAGACTATATGCAACATCAGAAGCAATGTTAATTTATTTTGCAGTGGAATACTTCTGTAATACAGATTTATATTACATACAACAGATTTAGGCCAGATTTAGAGACTATAGTCTTTAATACATAATCTAAATGTCATGGAGAGTAACTTTGGGGGACTGGAATGTGCCCTTCTTTCTATGAGGTTATAATTCCATCAAAAATATTCTGTTTGAATACACGTTTTCTTTTTGTGTTTTTAAAAGCTGTTAAACAATGTACGTTATATTGTAAGTTGAGGCAGAGAAACAATAAAAAATAGAGATAGCAGTATACTAAGCTGCAGTATTACTCTGAATTTGTATTTCATTTAAGCTTCTTTGCTCTTGACTCTTGAGATTGGATCAGGGACGTAGCTCAGTTTCATGGTCAAAATGCTTTGAAATTATAGAAGATTCAAGTTGCAGGTGGCTTAAATCACCTAGCAGACCTATGAATGCATATTTTTGATCAAAATTTAATGACTATTTCAGCCACAGGAACAGGAAAACTGTCACTCCTTTTTTTCAGTCAAACACAAAGCTGTAGGAGGAACCTGGGTAGTGAGTTGTTCTGTGAGATTTTTCTCAAAGCTGTTATTAAAGTTTTGGGGAAGCAAGGTACTGGCATTAGCCTAATTCTGTCGGGCTGTGTAAAAGTGGGCTTTGCATCAAAGATCACATCATCTTAACAATTTCTGCAGCATTTAGCCTTTCTTTCCATGTACTTATGCCTGTGCAGCAGTGTTGAGTGATCTGTATAACGGAACAAAGCGAGGAACTGGAGGTTTGTCTGCACTACTGCAACAGTCTCCAGCTTGGCATTACACTATAGAGTCAAACAAAAATTTTGACCTTTGAAACATTTCAGTCAACATTTTGGCTTGTGACAAGTGAGCCACTGGACTGATGGATAAGGAAAGATTTTGGGATTTATGTCAAACTGAGGGCCTTTGAGAATCACCACGTCAAGTTAAAGATTTAATACTAATGTCAGCAAGCGAAGCCAACATTTGAACAAAGACACATGGTTAGGTTTTATACAAGATACTTTTATATCACAGGGTGATTTTTCATTCATAAAGATATGAATTTGTAGTTCTTCAAAGGACTGTTATGTCATCCCTCCCTCCCCAGTGTATTCAGACTACACTTGTTTTACAAATTTTTCTCCTAATCAAACTTTATTACAAAAATCTATTTCCTCCAAACCGTAACTATGTATTTACACATGAAAATAATACACGGTCTTTTAAAAATATGCTGTTACTGCTGAAGTAAAGATTAAGGACGTTAAAACTCTTCAATATCAAGCCTTTTCACTTTTCCAAGTGAATTAGTGTTTTTTTTTCTAATGCCAAGTTTACGTAATGCAGGGTAAAGCTAAGAAAATTTAGTTACTTAAAAGAGGTGTCAGGAAGTGACTTTTCAACTATATTCTTTCTCTTGGTCTGCCATTTGCTTTAAAGGTGGTTCTTGAATGTTGAAGGTCCTTGAAGGTCCTTCCAAGCTTCGCTGTGGATCAGGAGTGCTTTCCTTTTTTGCAGTGCTGGCTGGAGCTAGGAAAGTCTACGCAGTTGAAGCCAAGTCAGTGGCAAAGTATGCAGAGATGAAGTGTTATTTACCTGAGTGTTAGAATAGTGTAGAGTGAAAATCTTAAGATAACTGTGTCTCATAAGGTTATTGTAGAAGGATTCAGTGTGATTTTACTAAGAAATCATGTCTTCGATGGAAAACATTTTTTGGAAGGTAAGTTTTGAATGTGTTCTGAATGTTCTAATGTGTCAAAAAATAAACAATATGGTTGTTGTTTCTGTGAAAAATGTTGAACAGTCACAACTCTGATTAAACTTTTTACTTTCATAAGGGAAAATTAGTTAAGCTAGATGTTGTTTTCATGGATTCTTTGTAAAAAACATTTGGGTGTTTTTTCCCTAAGACTCTTGGACATCTGTTTGATTGCACATTTGAGTTAATTTCCTGCTAAGTTTGATCAGTGGCATTCCATTACTATGGTTTATCATGTATCTGGATTACAAGAAGGGCATTACTTGCCATCCACTTCTTCTCTCACTTCTGTATGGATTTATCGTATTTTTCACCTGTTACAGACGTAATAATGTTGAATTTGAGATTAATGAGTCTTGTTCCTTTTTTCTATTTTATTTTTCTATTTTAATGCAAAACATTTGAAACCGATACAATAAACTACTGACCGAAGGGAGATTATCTTTGAACAACGCAAATTAGTACTGTGACGCTTTTTACTGAGAAATTTGTAGGTTTATAGTCAATTCATCTCTGTGGTTGGAGATTTATTTTGAAAGGATAACACCAAAAATTTAGCGTTACAATGCATTTACCAGAAATCAGTTGTCTATTTCATGGCATTGAAAACTATGTACCGTGTACAGATGTGCAATGGTAGAATATCTGAAAAGTGTATTGGAGAGAGAATGCATAACATCTGCTATCTTAGGAAGCATACTAGCTGTTGTTTAGTCTCTCATTTATTTTAGATATTTGCTGGAGAGTATCTTATGGTCTCATGTCTGTGTCACTGTGTTCTAGCCACTGTTGGGTGGCTTTTTCATTGGTTTGCAATATGCTTGCACTCCTGTTTTGTTCCATGGCTTCATTAAGCTGTTCAGAAAAGCTAGACAGACATGAGCGTCTTTGTTATCTATATTTGGCACAATTCTAGCGAAGCTCATGCAGGTTTACAAGTTTTATTTGCATTTACTAAAATTGAGAACAGAAGATTAATTCGTAATAGATATAATTTTAAAATACAACTCATTCTAACAGTCCAAAGACTGTAATATTTATTTCCCTCTCCAGTACTTGCTGTTTCTCTACACTGAAAAGAGTAGCATTCAAAGGAATTCTGAATGTTATTGTCACCTTTTGTCTCCTTTCATATCAATCTGGTCAACCTATTGGATATTGTTTTTTCACTAATGTGGACAATAGTTTCACCTGGTATTTGTGTATCCGAAGCTTAACTGCTATCTTTCTTTCCTGTTTCAAAAGCTGCAGCTGAGGAGAGAGAGACCCTGTGAACCTCAGTCCTTACTGTGCACCTGTTTTTCTTCTGCTCTGTGACTCCATGTTTTGGGTAAACAACTGCTGGCAGCTGGCTTGTGCTCTGTGCAGTCCATGGTAAAGGAAGAGATTTGAAACAGATCTTGCCTAACAAACCAGTGTGTATTAGGAAGGAAAAATTTTGTAGAGTGAATGATAGTGCTTTTCAGCAGTGTGTGTGTAACATCAGATGAAAGCAATCTCAATCTGCTAATTGTGGTAAATCCTCAACAGTGGGAAGCAGAAGACATAAGGCTGAAAGTGACTGGTGCTGGTAGTTGTTTTGTCTGAACAGGAAATGTGATTCTAAGCAGCTTATCTAGGACGAAGAGGAGACGTTAACATTAACCGACTGTAAAAACTGTATATGTCAAGCTCTTGGATTAACAGAAAGAAAGAGCTATTATGCTTGAGGGAAATGTGATTGTATTGTGGAGGTCAGCTAGTGATGGGATCATTAAAAGTAAAAATAATTAGTTCTGGTGAAATATCTGTCTGTCTGTCTGTCTTGATGTGGGACATGAATAGCAAGTCGTTATATGTAAGATGGCTATTTAATCTGTTGCAATAGCCAAACAAGGGAATTAATTTGCTTGGAGACATTTAACCTTGAGTCGACTGTATTATGACTCCTATGAGGGTGCTTATGTATGGGTGGATGCAGATTGCCTGCAAGACACACACAGGAGTTTATAAAAGCATTTCATGTGCACTGAGAGCAGTCTTGCAAAGATTCTGTCTCAAGCACCATAATGGTTGCAGTAATTTGCTATGTAGTGTTTAGATGATACTTATGTGCACTTTACTGTCTTCTATGCAATAAACAAATAAGCTGCACCTGTTTATGTTTTCTGTTATTTAGATGAAAAGACTTTAACTGTATATAATTGTACGGTAAGTTGTCTGCTGTCTCATCTGGTATGTCAGATGGGTGGGTTTATATGGTGTGGTGATAATGCACAGTAAAAAGTAGAGTAGCTTCAGACTAGATAGAAGGAAGAAATTTTTACACGTTGCCCAGAGAGGTTGTAGATGTCCTGACCCCATGAAACATTCAAGTTAGTTTGGACAGAGCTCTGAGCAACTTGATCTCATGAAGATATCCCTGCTTGTCAAAAGGGGGTTGGACTAGATGACCTTTAGAGGTCCCTTCCAACCCAAACCATTCTATGATTCTATTAAAAAATAAAATAAAATGAAACATTTGCAGTATGTTGCCATTGCAAAAGGTAACTGTATAAAAACCGGAAAGCCTATCAGTTTCTCTGTCAAGGAACAACAAGGACTGTGGATTTCAGCTGTTCAGCTGAATACGGATACATAAATTCATAAAAAAACTACAGCTGCTGAGAATCTTGTAGAACAGTTGTTAGAAACAACGTAACAGAAGTACAGAGCTCTACCAGTAGATTTCTCCAGCCCAGAAAGCAAGACTTCTTCCGACATTCTGACCTCTAGGTTGAAGAGATATGGGTTTAATGGACTGACTATTAGATGTATAAGGGATTGGCTGAAGGGCTGCATCTAAAGGGTTACAATCAATGAGTCAATATCCAAGTCGAAATCAGCAGTGAGTGGTGTTCCTCAAGGGACTGTACTGGGACCAATATTATTCAATAACTTCATCAGTGACCCAGACCCAGTGGGATTGACTGCACTGCCAGCAAGTTTGCAGACTACACCAAGCATGTGGCGCAGTTGATTCACCGGAGAGGAGGGATGCCATCCAGAGAGGCCTGGGCAAGCTTGAAGAGTAGAGAAAACTGAATCTTGTGAAGTTCAACAAGGCCAAATCCAAGGGCAATCCTCAGTGTCAGTACAGACTGGGGGATGAATGGACTGAGAGCAGTTCTGGGAAGAAGGACTTGAAGATACTGGTGGATGAAGAATTGGACAAAGGGCACTTGCAGCCCAGAAGGCTGACTGTATCCTGGGCTGCATCAAAAGAAACATGGCCAGCAGATTGAGGGAGGTGATTCTGCCCCTCTACACCACTCTTATGAGACATCACCTACTGTACTACAACCAGGCCTGGTGTCCTCAGCACAAGAAAAGCATGGACCTGTTGGGGCAGATCCAGTAGAGGGCCACAAAAATGATCAGAAGGATGGAACAGCTCTCCTAAGAGGAAAGGCTGAGAGAGCTGGGGCTTTCCAGCCTGGAGAAGTGAAAGCTCTGGCAAAACCTTATTGCAGCCTTTCAATACTTAAAGGAGCCTTGAAGGAAAGATGGAGAGAGACTTTTTATCAGGGCTTGTAGTCACAGGACAAAGACCGACGGTTTTAAGCTGAAAGAGGGAATATTTAGATTGGACATAAGGAAGAACATTTTTATAATTAAGGTGGTGAGACACTGGAACGGGTTTCTCAGAGAAGTGGCTGCCCCATTGCTGGAAGAGTTCAAGTCCAGTTGAGCAGGGGTATGAGCAACCTAAATATAATGGAAGACATCCCTGGCCACAGCAGAGGTGTTGGACTAGATGACCTTTAAAGACTCTTTCCAACCCAAACCATATACCAGACACAGATTTAACTGTGTGCATTTTGTTTTCGTGTTTCCGTTTAATCGTCCATCACTGTAATCTTGTTCTGCTTTCAAAGTCTTCTGAAATCTAGAAGAATCATGAAGAAGTGTGGCTGTTAAGAGCAACACTCTCCTTTCAGTCACTGACAAATGGTAAGATACTGTGTGGACTTTTGTTCCTTCACTAAAGCTATGAAATATTAAAACTACTTCACTCCTTTGTTCAAGCACATTGTGCTGACCATAGCTTGCTGTTTGAAGGAATTTATGAAATACTGTTTGGGAGGTGAAAATATTGTCTACACAACCGCTCAGATATACCTCCTCTCCTTTTGCCATGGATTTGCTATTGATTCGTAGAAAGAAAAAGCTGTACTACCATCACATTTAGCTTCTTGTTCTTCGTTTGCTAATACTTTTTTTAAAAACTTAAAAACATGCTAATATTTAAAACAGAAGCTTCAATTTAGATTATTAAAAACAGCAAGTTTTCAAGATGAAAATAAGGGTTGAAAGGGGAGTTTCAGTGTTAGAGATGGAGAAATAGCCTATTTAAGACATAGTTTTATATCAAATGGCCAATATTGCTGCCATAGAGCAAAGTCACATTGCTGATGTCAGGAATAACTTTGTTTTTAAAACCCTCAGTTCATGAGCATACTGCAGAGAGTAAATTAACTCATTAATCCTGTCAAAAATAAGGTCAATTCAAACAAGATGGTGGTACCTGGGACAAAGAGTTTATAGCTGTTAGCTTGTAGCCTCCCCAAAGTAATTTATTATTTCAATCTCTCTCTCTCTCTCTCTCTCTCTCTCTCTCTTCCCCCCCCACCTACTTATTTATTTATCTCAGGTTTGGACTAATATTGCCTGGGACTAGAAGTTAACAATATTTTATGTGCATTTGGTAGAATATACAATACACTTGTGTTCTGTTACTTCTATACAATATTCCTCTTTTACAGAAGAGATGCATGAAATTTGTGGGACTTTGAATATCTCCAATATTTAGTATCAATTAATTGATTTTTGCTTCTGTTTTTGTGATAATGAGCTGCTAATCAGAGTTTTTCAATGCACAGTAAATTTCAGTTTCAGAGAAATCATCTTTGTGTTTTCAAAATAAAAAAAAAAGTGAAATGTTTAAAACTTCAAAACTGGAAGATTTTCATTGCTGCCAATCCAACCAGGTGTGAACTGTTACTTAACTCTAAATAGACAGCTGTAAAAATCACCAAAACATAGCTTCCATAAATCAAATTATCTTGTCTCTGAAATAAATCAATGTCTTAATCTAATCTGTCTCAGAAATGCATGTAAAAGTACTTGATTAAACTGGCATTTGTTGGCTTCCTGACAATCTTGATAAACAGACTGAGATTTTGGTAGATGCAGAATTGCCTTGATTCTTCAAAGTGTATTGGTGGGACACTGGGAAGAATCTTGTTTATGAGCAGAGATTTCCTTGAGACTCTGTGTCCAAAACCTGACATCAGCTAAATTCCTTGTAAAAATGGAGCTCTTTCTGTGTTAAGCTTCAGAAGGCCAAAACCGGAGGGAAATTTCACTTTCCCAAGTCATAGCTACGGTTTGAAGGACAGGATTGGTACTGGCCGTGGTTCTTTTGAAGTTTCTTTGTTTCTTTTTGCTGTATCTAAGGGCAAGAAAGCAAATAATTATTGATAATTTTTAAAGTTTTGCAATAATAACCATAACAGCAAAACCAATACAAATAGCAATAAAAATCCTTTTCTATTTGTCTTCTTGCTACTATTTCCAGTAAAAGTTAAAATTTTCATAATACAAACATCTCCACTGTATGTCACGCAGATATTGTAATACTCTGCTGCCCTCTAGCCAACTATGTGAGTTATCTGTTGCAGTCTGTGAGTGTCTCAAGTGGTTTGGACTTCTTACCTTTGCACATCATGCTGCTGCTGGGTTGATATCTAACAGTTAGTTGTTTTTAGATTCAGAATTCACTTGTGAGTAAAATTTAGTTTAATTTTCAAAATGAGATCACATCATGCGTCTATTCATGTATCCTCTAGTCTAAAGAACTTTTAAAACAAAATCAGTCAACCTGTTCTTAGAAATGGATACAAACACTTGTCAGTAAAAGATGCAGCAGTGCTATTTGCCTGAATGATGGCACACTAGTGTACAATGGTTTCTATTTTTTTTTGGAGTGTTGAAAAGATAGCATTTTACTTCATTTGAAGGAAGTTAAGTATTCAACTATTTGATACAGGACCATAAAATTATTAGGACTTTATGAAATATTCTGGTCTGTTCTATAAGGTATTCTGGATTGGTTTTTTTACTGACTGCTTTACACGCTTCAATGAATTACTTAATAACAACATTAGTTTCCCTAGTTAGAATGAGGTTTAAGTTTCATCACTGCTACCTAAGGCAGAGCCTGTTTTGGAAAATGTTTACTGAAGTAATTGTGCATTTCTGTTGATGTTACAATTATACCAGTGCAAGTTCATCTGTGAAGGAATATTTTCTGTTACTTACGGCATTGTGTGTACTTGTATTTCCTGGTATGTCTGGACATCACTACAAGTCTCCTACAATGCTGTTGCAAAAGATGCTTTATTTTATAGAACCTCCCCACAGACACCTCAGATAAGTGTGAAATAATTGCTTCTTTGTAAGCTTGTGCTAGCAGAACTCATTTAAACGTAAGAGGTCTAGATACATCCCTGTATGTCTGAGTACAGTGCAGCTAAACAGGCTATGAATCTGCGTGTGGATATATATAAGTCTTGAAAAGGTTGTTATTTTCCTTAATAACTTGCTGTATCAAACACAAAATTTTAGGTCCATTTCTTCTGTTCATTAAACATTTTGCTTCAGGGTTCACTGGGCACATAGAAATGAGTAAATGTCCACTATCCTGGCTTTAATACTGGCCCACTAGACTGTGTTTATGTGAATATAGTGTTATGCTCCATTTGTGCGTAGAACATACTCATTGCAAACTTTTCAACTCTTGAGTTTCTTCATTGTTTTATGACTACGTAACTCACTCCAGAACAGTATTTCTAAAAAATTTGGAAGATTATGAAGATCCTTTCTTTATGATCTTATGTATGGAATTAAAATACCCACCTTTTCCTGGCAGATATATTTTTCTTTTAGATATTTTTTACTCTTATCTCTTACAAGACAACAGCACTTGTACTGTCACTTGCTGGTTCCACATAATGCATTTCTTTGAGTTTACTGGAGTGAGCTCCTGTCTTCAGAAATTTGTATGTAAGAAGGAAAAATACGTTAACTTTCTACTTTATTCTGATTAACAGATTCAGGTAGTTGATTTACACTCTAGGGAATTTAATTCCAATGAAAGGTCTCTGATGTAAATTTTGCTAACGAATGGACTCAACTCTTCCTGTGTGCTTTTGTTTTTCCTGCAGCTGTTGGTAAGAAGCAACATCCTTTCTGAGAAGATCAAAGTTCTGTATGGAAAAATTAAGGACATCTCCCTGCCTGAGAGTGGTGATGCGTTAATTTCTGAACTGATGGGTTATCTGCTGTTCAATTAAAGGATCTTGGAAAATTACCTCCATTTCAAAAAATGTTTGAAGCCAAATGTTGAGTGTGTCACCACAGCAACCCCCTGCACAGAGAAAAAAAGAAAAAAAGCTTTTGAAAGAAGGAAAAAAAGACTTGACTGGTAGCCCAGGATTATCTAGTTTTGTACACTCATTCTAGCTCTGCCGCCAATATCTAGGGTGCAAGGGGAATGAGTATAATGATGCAGCTGCCATTGCTATTGTACTATGCTGTGAATTCTTACTGTTTCACAGTGGAAATAGGTTTTGACTATGGTGCTGTTTTACTGCTGAGGTCTGCCTCACGTTTTAGTCTTGGCTAGTCCAACCTGTTGCAACATATCACTATAGATGGTGGCCCACTAACATCATCTGCCATATAGTGGAATATAGATGACAGTGGAATGGTCAAACAGGATGAGTGTTTTTTGGGGGGAAAAACTCTAATATTTTGTCCTTGGGAAAACTGTGAAGTTCAAATTGTTTGATAGGCTTCCATTTGGCTTGTTCCAAGTAGCTTATTCTAGTACTTGGATGTTGCCCTTTGAGTGACACGTGAAGGATGCAGAGCATTCAGTGCTCTGTATTTCATCTCTCCGGCCGTTGGAGAAGTTTTGAAGGGAATCTATAAGTCCCAGGGCCTCATGGGGATCTTCTTGGAGAGGCAAATCTAAGCATCCAATTGTGAATGATAGATCTTTCTACATGAACTGCTGAAAATGAAGCCTCTCTTGAAAAAAAACTTATAGGAAAGAGACTTCTCACAGGTGAAATTACTGCAGCATGGACATTTTTGAATCTTGGCCCGAATCTGTACCGCAGTGCAGGGAGCTTTGCTGTTGAGTTGTTTCAAACCTGCAAAGCACGTTTGGGTAATAATTTCTAAGTCCGCCACTTAAGTCTCCTGTTTAGATTCTTAGCACCCAGTTTAAGAGAGGGCTTCTGAAAACTGATCAGTAGGCAGCCCATTTTCAGTTTTTAAAGATAGGTGCCTAGCTTGCTCACCTATACAGTGGGGTTGAATTTCCTTATGTGGGGATTATTAAAATTAATGATTGTCTAAGAAGTGAGCCAAACTTGTGACATTTTTAGTAAGTTGCTAATATTTAGTACCAGTTAGGTTTGGAATGTTTCTGTCCCAAATTCTCTGCAAACTTGTTAATATTTCCCCCACAGACAGTTTTAAAAAACATGTCTATTTATTGACGGGGTGTTGTTCTTTATTTAAATTCCTCTAGACTTCTCCTATGTGGCGTACTTACAAATGGAAACCTCTTTCCTTTTCTTTCCTCTCCATTCCCCTCCCTTTCTGCTGTACATCTGTGTTTTATTGCAGATTATCAAAGGGTGAAGAAGTATGCTCAAGTTTAGTTCAAATTGACCAGGCTTTGTTTCCTGCTTCCATTGACAAACGCACGACAGTACTCGAGGGCTTTCATATAAGCTGCTAGACAGTCTGATTTACTGTCCACAAAAAATAATGGAAAGAAATTCTTCTGGTTTCCTGAGTCATTAAAGTGTGAGATCCTGATGAAAAGGCGTTCTTGCAAACTAATGTATCAGGGTTTCATTCTTTGCTCTATCACTGATATGCCATTTCATGCATACAAAATTGTTTCTCAAATTCAGCATCTGTTTAAAAAAAACCCAACACAACAGTGTGTAATATGTATTTTTGTGTTTGTAAAATTTTCAGTGTTTATTCTGAAGTGCTCTAAGCTTCCTAGATAAGTCATTAAAGTGAAGTACATCTAACTTTATTCATTTAATGAACTCATGCTTTATTCATTAACAGCAGCTCTTCCAGACTTACAGCCAGCAGTTCAATTCAAGATCAAGTCTGAGTATTAATGCAAATTCTTCACACAAATGTTATATTTATTAGGTTAGCTATAAGAAAAGGTGTTATAATTCCACTGGAGAGTGTTAAGAAGTTATTCAAGAGCTAGAATTTCACTTCATTTGATGGAAAATGAATAATTCAAATATTTGATGTAGGACCATGAAATTATTAAGACTTTATGAAGTATTCTAGTGTGTTCTAGAAATTGTTCTGGACTGGATTTTTTACTGACTGCTTTAGCATATTCTCATTTCAGTAACTCATATATTAATTAAACTAAATGTTAAGATGTCTGAAGTGTATGACCGTTGCTGCTTCTGAACTAGCATTTTCTCATCAATGAAGACATTTCTGTACAGATGTCTGTGGTACTATAGAACCACAGAATATCCTGGTTTGGAAGGGACTCACAAGGATCATTGAGTTCAACTCCTCACTCCACACAAGGCAACCTTGACAACAAACCATGTTTTTAAAACCATTGTTGAAATGCTCTTTTATCACTTTTCTTTCTATTTCTTATTGCTCTGCTTAGCAGGAAAGATATTCCCAGCGTACAGTGACATGCATTTCACTCCTTTTTCCAATGAGCAATTGTACCTGGAACACTACTTCAGAGCTAAAACTGGTAATGATTATTTATGCTATTTTATTTTTATCAAAGATTCAGTAGAGGTCAAAAGTTAAACCAGTTATTTAATGCAGCATAAACTATGTAACAGCATTAGAAAAGAACGCTTTTATATTTTTTAAGCTCACTTCTGCCCTGGCCTACAGTCATACTGTTTATTGTGCAAGTCTGAAAGGATCTGAAGGATCAGCACTAGAGCTGTCTGGGTCTCTTCTTGAAAAAGAAATTGACTCCATGGAACAGCCATTGCCAAAAAAAGAAATGATTGTGAATGAAACGTTAGTGTTTCCTACCACACCAAAGTGTAGTATACTGTGGACAGTGATAATTTCCTGGAGTCCCAGGTGTATGAGCACAGGCAAGATTCCTTCGAAGTCTTCACAGAGAATACTATTAATTCTTACGTCCTGAACAATTTCCAATTTGGTAGTTACTTTCGGTCCACCCTAGTTTTTCATGCAGCTTTCACGAGAAGTCGTACTCCCTTTGCCTTAGAATGCCCTACTGCTACTATATGTTGTTGAGGTGTTGCTGTGCTTTATATAGGATGAAACATTCACAGCAATATTCTGATGAGGCGAAATAGAGAGGATTCCATTTCAGCAAAGGGCAGTTTTACTTTTAATCATCTCCAGTCTTTCATGTGATACTGGTCAGTTCATTATAAATTAGCCATTAATGGATTATTACTTAAATGTTTTGGATAAAACATACTGTGGAACTCTGGGGTTAACTATTTTTAAATCTTCTGGAAAATGCAGCCTTTCAACTATTCTTTCAGTGTGCAATGTGGAATGCAACGCTAAGAGGTCTACCTCAAAACTATTTATTGGTTTCTTAAAGTTTTCTTCCATGCCCAAGTTACCGTATAACTGCTTATATGTAAAGGGTTTCTTCTGGCTGCCTCTGAAGTAGGGCTATGACAAAAGCTTACTGTTCCTGTAGCAATTAAAGAGTGAGAGAAATGTGAGCAACTAACATCCTGAATTCTTCGATGACAGTGTTACTTTATGGAGCATATTTGCTCTCTTTTGCCTCACCCTGTAGATTGAGCAGGTTAATGCATATTTGAATTGTATGTTTACAATCATAAAAACTGCTTATATGTTAAGGTACTGAAAAATATCATAGAAATAACTTCTGATAAGTTTTCACATCTCAACTCTCATTCTGGTCCATCTTCCCAAAGATCCTGTTATTCTTACTTATATACATGACATGCCAATGATATATATCAGACTATAAATTACAAGACTGAAAGATAATGTTGTACCATAATGCAGATTTTTCATAGCTTAATAAAGAAAATGGGTAAATACTTAGTAGCTTGAAGCAGAAATATTTTTCGTGGTCTGTACAGGACTGGATGTTACTGCCAATATGAAAGCATTTAATTTCAGATAGCTTGGGATACTTCATCTTCATTTATAATAAATTTAAGACCTCTGTGGAATACCTCTGGGGTACATACAATGCATGTGTGTGTATCTCCATGAACACTGACATATGTGGTAATGTTATTGGTCGTGGGAAAAAATCTGCTGCCTCCTATTGCTTATGAATTGTAGATTTTGGACTGAGTTAGTCCAGCTAGATTAGTTTCTTATAGTTTATTAACACCAATGCACCACCTGCGTTATAAAACCCCCAGAAAATACAGCATCACCTGTATCTAGATGGCATGATTTTATTCCAGATATTCTACATGCATACTTCTAATAAGCTGAATTATCTGTCTGCTACTGCAAGGCTTTCAGAGAACTGCATGAAGAGGAAAACCAGATTTTTCGGTTCTGATTTAGTACCAAATTTCTCTTTCACCAAGAATGTTTTGGTCATTGATATTATTATCACAGTCTGTAGGAATACTTTGTAATTAAAGTAGTGATCAGGTTGGTATCTAAATCACAACATACTGCAGTCTTTCCTTCCCCATCTTTGCAAAAGGATGTCCCCCATTTTTTGACAGATCTTTTTGTAACCTGCTTATAATTTATTTATGAGAATATTTCATCCAAACTCATCACAGAAATGTCACAGCATTACCATTGATGATACTCCATGCATTTAAGGTTCAGTTTGACATATTCCTAGGCAAAATAGTTTGTGTGCTTACAATATATTTTATTGCTGTCTTGAGATGTCCACTGAGCAGAGAGCTATAGTGTCAGTCCTCCTGTCACACATAGCTGTAGTTTTGTGTGGATGTATGCCCAAGACATTGATTATGCCAGAAAATTAGATACTCTTCACATTACTGAGTGTTCTAAGGACCAATGAATTAGTGCTTCTAATGCCTTCAACCAAACGTGGAATCACAATTTTCTGAGTAAGAATGCAGTAATTGTGCTTCTACACCACTCTAGGACATTCACGTTCTTAATATTAAAAGGTATGGAAATCTTGATAAATCCAGACCTATAAAGGTTCTGTTTCAGACAAAAAGCACTTTCTGAGGGCTTTCTTGGATGTTTGAAGTAAACCATCAGTAGCAAGTTGTTGGTGGCCTGTGATATGCTAAGCTTTGAATTCCAGGCCTCAAGAAACAGTTTTCATTCATTGTCCAGTCTTGTTAATCACAAGAGAAGATGTAGTTTGTGTGTAATAAATCCTTTCCTATTTAGCTAAATCTGTCTGATGTGTCTGAGAGACTGAATATGGTTTTGGATCCAGCTGGATGATAACACTTGAGCAGAAGACTGAAAGAAATATCTAGATTTACAATTTGAGCTTTCATCTGGTAAAGGCAACAAAATTTTTAAAAAAACCTTCAAAATTCTATTCAAAAATTGTGCTATGTGTTCTAAAAATAGACACAGCAGTTATCATACTATACAAAGGAAAGGCTATATGTTTCTCAGATGCTTAGAATTATTGTCTTGTACCTGTACAGTAATAATAATTATGAGACTATGTAAGTATGTTTTGTTTCACTTCAAGCCTACAGAACAGCTTACTGTTCTGCTTTGGAGTTGCATATTAATTTGTGCTTACCAATAATCATTCCTAAAAATGTGATAATGTATAGTCTACTGTAGAAGAGCTGACCACTCTCTTTTTTTGGTGAAAAATTCACAAAGATAGAAAGATAAACGGCATAAATATACAGCAAGTGGTTAAAAATAGTATGCATTTTTTCTGTGTTTCTCATCAGTGATAAATAAGCAACTCAATTATAAAGTACAACAGGCATGGAAAAGGGTAAAAGATAGCTTGCATTTACTGCTGTCAGCTGATTTCCTCTGTTGTACTTATTTGTATTCTTTCCTTGAAGATATCTTCTTGGATATCTTTAAGGCATACAGTTATCTGGGCACCATTTTTTTAATGCAATTATCACTGAGCTAGTAATGCAGAATTTATCAGTATTGAAAGGATATTGCCAGTTTGGTTTAGACTAACTTACTCACTTTGAAAAAAAGTTATGATAGTTTTGTATGATCTTGTAACAATGAAGAGAAACATGTAAAATCATGGCTTTGCATCTAGATGACACTTTTTTTCACGAGGAGCTGAGCTCCTTTGTTTTTTCCCCTGTCCATCCCCATTTCTTTTATGTCATGTGGAAATTTCAGTGCATTGATAAGAGGGTTATATGTAGGAAGAATATTACTGCAGGCCTGTATATTTTAATTTCACATTTCATACTGGAAATAGTCTGAATATACATTAAATGCACATTTGCATAAATTGGCAAGATAAAAATACTATTTTTTCCGCATTCAGTTGGTATAGGACGACCTTTATTTTCCTCTTTAATGCAAGAAAAAAGGAACAGATCTGTAATACAGGTGTCATCACCACTATCTTACAAGGTCCACCTCCAGCTCTGGGATTGCTCAAGATTGCAGAAGTAGCTTAAGAGCGCTTCAGTCCTTCTTCCTATTCTCAGCTTGCTGTGTGAATTCTCTCAGAAGCATAGTGTGAAATGTCTTCAAACATCCATTTCAGGGGATCAGGTCACATCACTACTGTATAGGACAGTGGTAGGGAAAGTAAAATAAACTAAGGAGGGCTGTGATTTTGACCTCTTGGCAGACAGGAAAAGGGAAAGAGGTACTTAGACACATTTCACCTGCCATTTACAGTTTTGTGCCTACGTCTGGTTGGAACCCAGAAAAAACCCATTTTTCTCTAAACATTTTATGCATTACTGTTTTAGGTACCAAGAATACTTTTATGAGGTCAACGTGTGTACATATCATGGTAGGTTAGTATGTCTGGGAGTTATTTTTTTGTGGTTTTCCCTCTCTCTCTCTTATCCCCTTCACACAATCCAGGTACAGTAGACTCCTTGTTTAAGAGGGCTCTGTGGCTGATGAGCAGAGAGCCAGGAACTAACTCTGCAAGTGTGAACAGAGCTGCGGTCAAAGGTTAACTGCTATATATAACATTCCTGATTTTGCTGTGAATAACAGATGTCTAGATAAGCACCTAACAGGAAGCCACAGCAGGTGAACAACCCTCTTCCTAACATGTAACTAGCTTCCCTCAGTATTTCCAGCCTCTTAAACAACTGTTCTTCTTAGAGGAACCCAAAAGACACCAGTTGATTTTGAATGCAATGTATCCACATTTGTTATTTCTGGAATATTACCAATTTATGTGGTGTCACTGATACAGTTACAAAGGCATGGTTGACTTTATGAGACTGCTCACCAAAAGGTCCCAGTGTTCCATGCCACTTACCTGTGACGTTCTTTCTCACCTACCTTCTTCTTTACCACCTCTCACATCCTGCCTTCCCTCACAATTCTACTTGCCACTTTTGTTAGCTTTCCGCTCCACTATCTCTCACACACAGCAATTTCCTCAGGTCATGTCCTGTCATTTTCTACGCCTTGTTCCGGTGCTGTAAGCTCTGGCCATCTCTTAATCAGTAGCCTACTCTTTTTTTTTGCCTGAAGCCCCAACATCCCCTATCTCTCAGCGAGTCCTGTCCAGAGACAAGGAGAAGTGGGGTTTATCCAAAATCCATTACATTTTTAATTCTGAAAAAAATTCCTTATGTACATGCTCCTCTGTTTAAACATCGTGTTTTTCACGTGTTGTTTGTCCTTCCACTGAGGCTAATTTGGAAGGGCTTAATTCCTCACCAGACTTCTCTGATATTCCTGCTCTCAGTCAAATGTTTGGTAACTCCACTCCTACACTTCACTTTGATGAATTTTCCTACATCTGAGGACCGACCGCTCTTGTGCTTTATGGAAAGCATCTTTAAATATTTGGCAGCTCTGTTCTGCTCCCTTGCACCCTAGGACTGTATCCCAGAGGATCCTACTGATGAACTGCTTGAAGAGCTGGAAGTCTGCTTTCCTCAAACTTAGGGTCCTGAAGATACTCCTCATTTGCCCTATGTTCCTCAGGACCTTGAAACCCACCAGTGCATGATCACTTCAGCCCAGTCCAGTCCTCTTTTCTGTGTACCCAGTTTCATGCAAAAAATCCGGTGAAAATATTCTTCCTGGTGAAATCCAGGATTATGCTGTTTGGCCAGTTAGAAATTTTTGATTGTGAATTAATACCCTGATTGTACTTGCTAATGTTGAAATTTATAGTATTTCTGTCAGATAGGGGGAAAAAAAACCCCACAACTTTCTATCATTGAATACTATCAGTGCAAAATTATGATGTTTTTCAGATGCAAACTCCTAAAAACACTTAAGCATCTTGTAAATGTTCCTCCTTTAGAGATGATGAAATAATCATACCCTTGCATTCATCAGACTGCCAATTAATTTCTTTTGCTATGGTTGTTTTAGTTCCATTACCTCTTTTTTATACTTCTCTTTCTGATGCAGACAAAGTTATGATATTCAGATTGTGGCTGTGGGGAACCAGACAGGATTTCAATCTGGTAACATTCTTGATTTAAAGAACCCATTTTTTAGGTAAGAAATGCTTTTGACCAAAATACACAATTGTAGAGTGGTAGCATCTTGTATGTAAGGAATCAAGGGACACCTGCTGTGGAAGAACAAGTTTCTGACCTCTTACAGTTTATTCTATTTTAACAGGTATGAAGGTGTCGTCATTTTGTATTAGCAGAAGTTACTTATATAAGCAAATATTCTGTTGAGGCTGTGTAACAAAGAACAAAAGAACAACAATTTTATTTAATGTCTGTCATGATTAAGTGTTGTGACAAAACAGCAGACATTTACTTGCTTGAACAAATGTATGTTTAAAATTGTTTGCTGTTTTCTGTTGTGTCATGTTCATCATCGTGGCTCAAAGAATCAGCAATACACCAAGATTCATTCTGCTAAGTACATAAACTGATACTACTATTTGACATGAAGGACCTGTTTTTTTCTGTATTAAACATGAGGGAAGGGAAAAAAATCTACTTGCTGCAGTCCTTTCCAACAGAGCTGGAACCTTCAATAGGCATTGTTACAACACCATGTTTTGGGAAAAGCTGTCAACTAGAGATAAAAGAAAATAGTAGAAAGGAAGGGGACATATATTCTTCCAAAAGGGGGAAAAAAATTATTGAGAAAAACAGGCTAGCTGTCTTCTGTTCTCATTCTTATGTTGTATTTGGCATAAAAATAGGCAAATACAGCTGGTGGAATTGATTTTTTTCCAGACATACACATGGAAAATGCTACCCTCATTCATTATGTGTTACCTGTTTCCTATTTATTTGACTGAGATCTATATTGCAATTCCACAGTAATTAAATAAAATATCCACTGTGTCTGATGGAAATTATTTAATTTTCATTTGTGCATCAACTGTGCGGCACATTAGTTGTTTTGTCTTCAGAGTGGAGCCTTTTTTATTACATTTGTAAAAATGCCTTTGTAATAAAGACCGTTCATGGGCAACTCGCAGTAATTGTAAATAAAATCATGCACTGGAAAAGATTAGTTTTCTCTGATTTCACCTGTGACGTGGGTGGTGCCTAGCATGCCTACGTTTTAGGTTTGGATAATACCGCTTTCAAACCTGAAAGCTTTTTGTCAGGATGATGATAAGTGAGTTCACTGGTTTTCTGAAATCTCCGCACCTACTTTCAGCATTCATTGCATAAGTGTAAGTCACGTTTCAAAGATAGTGCAAGTCTACTTATTTAGAAGCAACAGAAGCTTTTGTTAAGAGTTTTTGACTTACATAAAATGTAGAAATCACTTTCAGAATGCTATCACTCATTTGCAAGAAAACATGGAGAAAGTAGCCAAGCTGTGTATTACATATACTTCAGCTTATATGAAGTAGTATTCTACTTTGAAAATTGAATGTAAAAATGTCGCTATGTGATTTCATTGTTGCTAAGTAATTAACCATAATTTAGACTGCTATTCTTCTGTATGTTAATTCTTAGAATTCTTGGTTGTGAAATCCTGTCATAACACACTAACTTTATTTAACAGGCTCCCTCTGTGAGGTTCTGTTAAATTTTTTGGTTATTGATCCTTCCCCATTCTGGCCCTGCCCTCACACAGCAATTACCAGAACTATGAATGACTTGAAAAAAACAAAGGCAAAAAAGACTTCCCAAAAGAAGTAACCCAGGTTAACCCAGGTTTTAAACTAGGGCATGCAAATTACTGTACATATTGGCAACGTTATGCCAACATGTACAGCCTAGCTCTGTTCTATGAGATTACTTCATAGCGTCCCTGATACAAATATCTACCTCTATTCCACAGGATGATAGTAGGGAAGAGGCAATTCTGGACCTTTTTTGTTCATTTAAAACAACTCCATACTAATTGTAGAGCATAAGGTAAAAATAAAAAACTGAACTACTGGAAAGCCTTTCATTTCTGTAATGGCAATGGCCTAAGCAGTTATTCATAAGAGTAAAAGAAAGCCTCTGACTTTGTAAAATAAGCTACAGTGGGTTCAGTAGCATTTTATACTTGCTTGCACAGCTGCAAATCTAGATTAAAAGAGTTACAATTTAAATTTAAAATCACACTGCATTGGATAAATCCCATAATAGCATAATAAGGGACTGATTTCCTAGCCTTATTCCAGTGAGACTTATCTGACATGCTTTGGCTGTGTTCTAGTTACAACACTTCCAATTTCATAGAAGTCCTTATTAAATATCAAAAAGCTGTCAATAGTTTTTACTCAAGAGTAAAAGAAAACCTATATTAGAATTTATTGTTTACTTAGTTCAACTAGTGCTGTAAGCTATCAAAGAATTATGTATTTTATTGTAACTGTATTATTCTTTTATCCATTTTTAGATATGCCTAGAATATATTGTAATACAGCATCTGAAAACAGAAGTGAGATTCTTACCAAGATGAGTAACCAGTAAGACTGAAATCAGCTCAGTCCTTAGAAACTCTACCAATCTGTAATTGTATGCAAGTCGCATGAGAAGGGAATCTTGTGGTTCCATCCCCCCCCGCCCCTTTTTTTAATTGAAAAATAGCGTGCACTTTATGGACTTGATTTATGGACTTGAATTACAGCAGATTTAATTTTATTCCAGATTATTTTGGTATAGAACAGGAACTATTTCTCTGTTTTTGTTTCTATTTTACAGTAAGCTCACATTGTTTGTTCACTGGTCTTCTTTTTTTGATATGCTTACCAATCTTCTAGGTGATTGAACAAAATCTACCTCAGGTTTACATAAGTAACACATCAAAAGATCTTTGAGCAGTATGTAATGCCCATGTTTTAAACATAAAACACTTGTTTCCAGATAGTTCAAGGTTTGGTGTTCATCTTGTAGCTCACCAGGGTAGTGCTAATTACTTCAGTTTTCTTTCAATGGACCCATTAATTTGTCATTTTGAGACTTTGCATATACTTTATAAATGTTAAGAGATTTCTCTATGCCTATAGAAGCGTAACAGGGCACATTTGTAAAGTACTCCCAGCACAGTGTGATATAAAACCATATGGTAAGATATGTCTGACTTTCTCTTTTTCTTTAGCTCAGTGAGAAATATTGATAGTCAAAGCTATTTAAACACATACGTTTGGCTTATGTACCTAGCAAATGTTATATAGACCAATGGGACTATAGAGTTACAGTACAGCTTTTAATGAGATCTCTCTCCAGACAATGTTATCCATAAAGAGCACATAATGACTTTCATAGAATGTGTTTCTGCTGTTCAAAGCATATGCCTCAGGCTGAATTAATGAGCTGGAGTCAAATCACAAATGCATGCATTATTCTACGACCAAAATTGTAACTGCAGTGATATCTCTAGTATGATATAATCAGCCTTTAACCTTCCACACACTATTGGAAGGCTAGTTTGAATGAAAAGCCCCACGAAAATGGACCCTTCTCTCAGGCAGGTACACACTGCATTTGATCAAGAGACCAGCTAAGGACTCCTGCTGGGAATAATTTAGAAGCGGTTGTAGTTTCAGAGTTTTTTCTCCAAGTCAACAGCTATTTACAACTAATTAAAGATAGTTTATGAGATTATGGAGGGTACTCCCTAAAATTGTGAGACTTGTAGAAGAAACAAACTTTTTGGCTAAGGCCATGAAACCACTGCAGTTGGCAATAAAAATGACTGCATTGTTATTTCTATTAGCCTTTAATATAGCAGGTGAGAAAATTCTAGTACAAAAACATGCTTTGCACAGTAAAAGACTGTTTTGTTACACATATATATATTAAAAATACTTCATGTGGGTTGCTCTCTCAGAATGATAGCTGAAATTATCATTCTAACTTGTACAAGCAGTATAATGAGATTTCTGATGCAGTATCTGATAGTTGGGTATCTCGTTCCTAAACATGGTCTGTACAGTGGCTGGTGGTTTTATGCTTGTATGAGAGAAGGAAGCAAAACCAGAAATGTCCAAATCCAAGTACCAGGCAACTATAGTTCAGAGTTTTCTAGACTTTGTCAGGTTTTCCTCAGTGGTTATGAAAGCAGTACATGACGTCTGAATCTGAATTCAGCTTATAGATTTGTAATGTCTCCTGTTGACCTGCATGTCTGTCTGGATCTCACATTTAAGTCTCAAACCTCTTCTAAAAAGTATCTGTATACCGAGGACTTCTATTTTCTATAGGGAAAAACCTTACAATGTGAATTTCATGCAGCAACTTATTCTTTTAAGAAAGTAAATAAATGGAGGAAAAAAACAGCAGCAGACAGCAGTACTGTGTATCTTTATTTAATTCCAGAGGAAAAGGTGTATGTAACTAGCAATTGCACCTTCAACCTGCATAGAAAAGATTGTCTCCTTACACATTAACAAGTACAAAGAATATTTAACAATGATTGCTACTTTGAAGTGATTTGGATGATCCAGGACTGGTATTTGTATTTCTCTCTACTTCAAGAATTCACTTTATTTGAGATTGTATGCTAAAACTGAAGAGAAGATTGACATTGGATTCTGCACCATTTGCAACGAGGTCCTGTGACTGTCTTAATTTCCTTACCATGTAATATTTTCTTCTTTCCTGCTTTGAAGCTTTGGTAATTTTGAAGTACAGTACTATTTTCAAGCACTACAATGTACTATTTTTACCTTAAAAGACTTTCTGGGTGTAAATGAGAGAATATATTTGTAAAGTATTTTTGAAATAACATGTCACTAAAAACATTTTATTGATACAAATGCTGGTGTTTTGGTTTGATTTTTTTTATACAGGCAATAGTATTAAATGCTAGAGAACATAAAGCAGAACTGTGGGGATGCCGGAGCAAACACTGATGACGCAGCTTTACAACATAGACTCTTGACAATATTTGACCACATTATGAAATATAGTGTTTCCTCATTTATAGTTAAAGATGCTATATTAATCCTGTTGAAAAATGATGTATTGTCTTTCAGTCCATAGACTCAAAAAGCACAATAAGAAAGACACTATATATAGTATTAAGGAGCTATAAATTTTCATGCTTTGTTGGATCCATGGCCATTTAGAAGGTTCATCTTCAAGAAATTACAGCAGTAAAAAAATGCTTTCAACAGCTTATTTTTCAGCAATGGCATTTATTTTCTTCTACCTTCACCCCACAGATACGTATTTAAAGTTTCGTAAGCAGTCATATATACATAGTGATACATTTTCAGTAGTAATGACTTTCATTTTGAATGTCTGTCTATATGAGTACTCCTACCGGGACTGAGTAGTTGCTAAAAGCAGTAGTGATTTACTGCATATTATGTGCAACAGACCCACAGAAATCTTTGTGATAGCATTCTTTTTTAATACTTACAACAACTATGACATCCAAAACCAATCTTGCATCTGGGTCTAAATGCAGAGAAACACAATGGAATTGGTATTAATTTGCTTAGCCAGGTCTGTGTAAGTTGTGCTTTTTTCTGAAGGTGCAAAAAAAGGAAAAAAAGGAGAAAAAAAGAGGGGAGGAAAGAAGACATTTAGAGGTTGGAAAACAAGTCTTTAGACAGCATGCATTTTATTGTTCTTTAAGCTTTGGCATGTAGTATACATGTTTTTGCCTTTCTTAATTAGATAACACACATATTTACAACTCTGTGATGATCCAAGTTGAGACCTAAAACTGGGGACAGATATGAGATCTGACACACAAAAAATACGAGATTGTGCCTGTTACTCACTTCACTTAACAAACCAAGAAAATCAACTATGATCACCTTCAAAACAGTTCCCTTCCTTCCCTGGAAAGGACCCACTGGATCGAGTCCAACCATTCCTAACACTCCCTTAAACCATGCCCCTAAGCACTTCATCCACCCTCTCCTTAAACACCTCCAAGGAAGGCGACTCAACCACCACCCTGGGCAGCCTCTGCCAGTGCCCGATGACCCCTTCTGGGAAGAATTTTTTTCTGATATCCAACCTGAACCTCCCCTGGCAGAGCTTCAGGCCATTCCCCCTTGTCCTGTCCTCCGTCACTTGGGAGAAGAGGCCAGCTCCCTCCTCTCCACAACCTCCTTTCAGGTAGTTGTAGAGAGTAATAAGGTCTCCCCTCAGTCTCCTCTTCTCCAGGCTAAACAACCCCAGCTCTCTCAGCCACTCCTCATAAGACTTGTTCTCCAGCCCCCTCACCAGCTTTGTTGCTCTTCTCTGGACACGCTCCAGAGCCTCAACATCCTTCTTGTGGTGAGGAGCCCAGAACTGAACACAGTACTCAAGGTGCAGTCTCACCAGTGCCGAGTACAGAGGGAATATAACCTCCCTGGACCTGCTGGTCACACCGCTCCTGATACAAGCCAAGATGTCACTGGCCTTCTTGGCCACCTGGGCACACTGCTGGCTCACGTTCAGTCGGCTGTCAACCATTACCCCCAAGTCCTTCTCCTCCGTGCAGCTCTCCAGCAACTGTTCCCCCAGTCTGTAGCACTGCATAGGGTTGTTATGCTCGAAGTGCACGCTACTCACCAGGCAACTGCAGGTCAACCAGGGGATCAGACTGAGCCTGCATGGTTTATGAAAGGCAGGTCCTGCTTGACCAACCTGATCTCCTTCTATGACCACATGGCCCGCTGGATAAGGGAAAGGCCATGGATGTTACCTACTTTGACGTCAGTAAACGCTTTGGCAGTTGCTTCCCACAGCATTCTAGAGAAGATAACAGCTCATGGCTTAGGCTGGTGTACCCTTCACTGAGTAAAAAACTGGCTGGATGGTCGAGCTCAGAGAGTCGTGGTGACAGCGTTAAGTTAGTTGCACAAGCGGTGTTCCCCAGGGCTCGAATGCTGGGGCCAGTCCTGTTTAATATCTTTACCAACGACCCCGATAAGGGCATCGAGCGCCTCTTCAGTAAGTCTGTAGATGACACCAAGCTGGGCGCGAGTGTGGATGTGCTCGAGAGTAGGAAGGCTCTACAGAGGGATCTGGACAGGCTGGACCGATGGGCCAACACCAACCGCGCGCCGTTTGACAAACCTGGCGGGGACGCGAAGAAGCCCAGAGAAACGCGTCACCGAGACGGCTTCCGCCTGGCGCTTTACGGCGCACGGCCGCGGCACTGTCGCGCGGCGGCGGGCGGGCCAGTGGGGAGCCGCGCGCGCCGGAGGGGCCGCAAAGCGCGGGCGGGCGGGGCGCCACGTGCTGGGGGAGGTGCGGGGTCGTCTGTCCGTGAGTGTCCGTCCGTTCGTGCCGGTGTGTTCCCCCCCGTGTGTTCCTGCGCGTGTCTGTGTGTCCCCGCGTGCCTCTGTGTGTCCTCGTGTGTCTCCTCGTGCCCGTGCGTCCCCCGGTGTTTGTGTATCCCCATGTCTCCGCTTGCCCCCTCGTGTCAACGTAAGAAGGATATGGAACTGTTGGAACAGGGCCAGAGGAGGCTACAAAGATGATTCGGAGGGCCGGAGCACCTACCGTACAGGGGACAGGCTGAGAGAGTTGGGCTTGTTCAGCCTGGAGAAGAGGAGGCTCCGAGGAGATCTCATAGAGACCTTCCAGTACCTGAAGGGGATACAAGAAAGCTGGAGAGGGGCTATTCATAAAGTCTTGTGGTCATAAGACGAGGGGGAACGGGTGTAAGCTGGAGAGAGGCAGATTTAGCCTGGTCATAAGGAAGAATTTCTTCACCACGAGAGCCGTGAGGCACTGGAACGAGTTGCCCGCGGAGGCTGTGGCTGCCCCATCCCTGGAGGTGTTCAAAGCCAGGTTGAATGGGGCCTTGGGCAGCCTGATCTAGTGGGATGTCCCACTGGGGATGTTGGAACCATATGATGATTAAAGGTCCTTTCCAACCCTAACTATTCTATGATTCTGTGTCCGTGTGCCTCCGCGTGTCTGTGTCTGTCCGTGTTTCTCCTCGTGTCCATGTGCCCCCCCCGTGTGCGCCTGTGTCCCCCCCCGCATGCCCGTGTGTCCCCTCGTGTCCCCTCGTGCCCGTGTGTCCTCACCCTGCAGGCCCATACCCAAACAGCTGTGTCTCGCAGGGCACTGTCGCTGCGCTCTGTGCGCAGGGAGCGGGGCTTCATCTAGCTGAGCCTCTGTGCTGAGTCGCCTGTTGCCACCTCGAAGGGTCCCTCACCTGAGTGACCGGCGACTGAGAGAGGGGGTTTATCTCCACCAAGTGTTGAGGGAAGCGCAGGCTGGCTTTTCCTCACTCTGTCTCTTGCTCCATTTGCAGTGTTGCCACAATGGAAACCAAGGGTAAAAAGAAGTTTGCAGGGAAGAGTGGAAAAGCACCACGTGGAAAAGTGCCTCACGGGAAAAGGAAATTTAAAAAAGATAATGGTAAGAAGGCCTTTAAAGGCTCCCAAATAGGAGGAGTCCTGGCTGCATGATTGCAGTTGTTTACAGGCATGCACAGTCCTTATTGTTTATCTTGGTGAACTTATGTCACAAAGTGGCTGGCTTGGTACCTGAGTGAGGAGAAGTGGGTGTTGTCTACTTGGACTTTAACAGCGTCTCCTAGAAGATCCTTGCATAGGTGCTGATGAATTATGGGCTGGATGAGCAGCTATTGATATAGATTGAAAACTGGCTCGCTGGCTGGGCCCAGAGTGTGGTAATCAGTGGCACAAAATCTAGTAGGAGGCTGGTAACCCACACTGTATACCAGAAAATGAATACTGGGCTGACAGAAGCTTTATGGAGTTCATCAAGGAGTGAAAGTGCAAAGTCCTGCACCTGACGGGGGAACAACCTCATGCCACCAGTACATGCTGGGGGAAAGCAAACCAGCTTTGCAGAAAGGCCTTTGAGGCTCTTGGTGGTCACAAAGTTGAACATGAGCCAGCAATGTGTTCTTGTGTCAAAGGCGACTAATTGGATCCCGGGCTGCATTAGGAGGAATGATGCCAGCAGGTTGAGGAAGGTGATCTGCCCTCTTCTCAGCACTGGTTAGGCCACACATGGAGTGCTGTGTCCAGTCCTAGACTCCCTAATACAAGAGGGACATGGACACATTGGAGAGAGCAAATAGCTATGAACATTATGAAGGGGCTGGAACACCTCTGCTGTGAGGAAAGGCTGGGACACTGTTCAGCCTGAAGAAGAGAAGGCTTATGGATGTTCTTGATCTGTGCAAATACCTGAAGGGAGGATGCAAAGACAGAGCCAGCCTCTTTTCAGTGGTGCCCAGTCACAGGACCAGAGGCAGTAAGCACAAACTAAAACACGGGTCTCCTCTGAACATCAGAAGTGAATTCATTACTCATTCCTAAGTGAGGATGATCGAGCGCTGGCACAGGTTGCCGAGGGAGATGGTGCTCAAAAGCTGCTGAAATGTGGTCCTGGGCAGCTGGCATTGGGTGGCCCTGTGTGACCAGATGGCCTCCAGAGGTTTCTTCCAACTTCAGTCGTTTTGTCATTCCACCTTGCATTCAAAACTATATTGACTGTGTGGTCAGTAAATAACCTGGAAAAAATAAAGCTGAAATGCTTTAAATAGGTTGCATTGCAAACTCTTCAGCTCTATCTGATTGACCAACAATACTCTTTTAATTAAAAATTCAAGTTGATAGCTTTTTTTTTTTTTATTTTAGACTTTGCTTTCCCACATTAAGGAAAAGTTTATTTGAGAGTTGAAGCTAGGTTCTATGGAGTGCTGTGGGTTAGGATTGAGAAGATGCTTTTCAGTATCTGCTGCCTGCTGCTTGAAACAGATGATGTCAAATCTGCTCTGACCCATTAGCTGTGAAGAGATGATTTGTTGATTGGTGGCATTGCTGTAAGAGGTGGTGTAATTCTTAATTTAGAATAATCCTTTTTATGCCTGGGCTATTATACTGCTGCCCAGAAAATAATGCTGGGGCAAAACTTCCCTAGGGGCAGTGGAAACACCCAGGGGCTGCAATGAAAATATTGGCTTTGAGAAGCATGGAACAATTATTGGGTTTTTTTTTATGTATGTATAGTTCTTAGTATAAAATAGTTTAATTCTTGCTATGGTAATACTTTGTTATTTTGAAGATACATTAGGTCTAGTATAACATTTTAATTTCTGTTTTGTTGGTTAATAGATTCGGGTCCACCAAAGAAGTTTCTCAACAAAGGAGATGAGGAAGGAAAGCCTCAATCCAAGAAATTTGTGAAAGGACAGTTAAGAACTGGAAGAGCTAATGTCAAACAGTTCAAGAACAAACAGCAATCAGAAAAGTTTGCAAAGAAGAGGAAGCTTCAGGATGGTGAAGAGGGAGGTGAGTGGATTTTTAAGCCTAAAAACTTGGTTTTGGGAAACATATTGTTTCTTTAGGTCTTCCTCTTCCCCCTTGATTTGTTATCACCTTTCCAGACTGGCTGAATGACTCCCAAGTTTATTGTTGTTTATAACAATAACTGAAACCTGCTATGTATTGCATAGTGGCACAACTCTCAGAGCAGAGTGTTACTAGTTTTGCTTGTCAATATTCATTTAGGAGAGTGGTAGTGAAAATTAGTAATACACTTTGTAAAAATGAAGCATGATTTTTGGATGGTAAGAGAGTTAAGTGCGTTCTGCTGCATATCAACAGACTCTCAAGGTCTGAAAATTTAAACCTGAGTTCTTTAATGTTCCATATAGAAGTAATGTTTAACATGACTTGCTTCTGTGAAACCATGTGATATAAACCGAATAAACCATGTGATATAAACCAAATAAACCATGAGATAGATGGTGGGGATTTTGTCAAGGTATGAATAAAGCTGAATACTTCCAGTTTTTCTGTAACTCATTCGTGACACTTCATATAAAATTACCACAACTGAGTTTGTTGAGTGGAAGTGCATAGCTGTTGTGTATTAAAATCCTGTTAAAATATTAAACATTAAAAGGCTGTATTTTTTTGCTTTCTCTGAGATTTCAGATATATATCTTTGAGTTAGAGCTCTTCTTTTTAAAGAGGTAAAAGGTGTTTATGAAGACAGGATGAACTAAAATGTAAGATTGCCTGGGGCAGCCATAGGCTGCTAGGTGCATCTTGAGTCAATTTTCATGCTATTAAGAAGTTTTTGATGCATCCTTTAACAGAGCTTTGAGGAAAAATCATTATTTGCTTTCTTCTTCTACTATTTTGGAAGTGAAAATCACTAGCTTAGCATACTTACATAAGTATTTATGCTGGTAGCTGGGTAGTGAATATTTACCTGGACAGCTGCAGACAGAGCTTCTGAATTGTTAGCTATTCAAGTCACAGTTTATGCTGATAAAGTATTCCATTGATTCTCTTGTGTTAATGACAGAAAATGTATTTTTGTCTTCAGGATCAGATTCCAAGAAGCCGAAGTGGAGTGACATCCAAAAGAAAAGGAAGGAGTTAAAGAAAACCAGACAACTTAATGATAGAAGTAATTATGACATAATTTTAAAATCAAAGCAAATATGGGAAAGCGTGAGAAGGTAATGTGTTTTTTTTCTCACATTCAGTTGGCTTTTAGTCATAAATCACAAGATGACTCTCTTTCTCCTCTTGTAACATATGAAGCTGTATTTTCACAGTGAAACTCCATGGACGAATGATAACTTTATGTGCAATTGTGTAGAAGGTTCTAGCAGAGTGTGATGACCCACATTAGAAATGTCTGCATGAGCTCACTTGAATTTTAGGCTAAAATTTGTGAGTAAATACTTCAGGAGTTGTCTTATTTTTTAAATCCTAAAGCACAAAGCATATACTGATTCAGCCTGATGAAATCAGTGAAATTGCTGCATGAGTTTTTGTGGAGGCTTGTGTCTCTGCTTTGCAGTTTTGGCTATAAGATGTCTGGCTGCAGATTTGAGTCTATCTTCTCTTCAGTAATACTGTTACTCAGAAAATAATTTTGAAGTGTGGGTGTCAAACTGCTTAATTATATCTATGTACAGATTTGAAGAATGACACTGTAAATTTGAATTAGCAGGAGCTAACAGTTTTATTTTGCATTGTCTTGTTTCCTAATTTATAGATATAGGTGAATCATACAACAAAAAAAGCTGCTTTCTCAGTCAAGATTTTTTTTTTTTTTTTGTAGGAAGAAATGTGAAAAGGAGACGCGAGAAAAGCTAATGAATGAACTACAGAAACTTCTTCATGGAAAGATTAAAAGTGTAAGAAAGACTAATGCCATAGTGCACAAATTCACAAAAATTTCTTTAAAGAATGGTGAAATATAAGTGAACTTTTAATAACATAGCATTAACGTGTTTTTCCAAGAGCTACAGGGATTTTTTTTGAGCTATGTTAAAAAGGAAAACGGAATCGAAAAACTGTTTGGCACCCAGATTCCAGGACAGTAGTCCTGGGATGCTTTGTCTATCAGCTGGCTAGTATCAGGGTGGCTGTTTTGCCAAGCACCTTTAAGCCACTGTAATTCTGTATTAACTGAAGTTAAAAAACAGCCGCTCAGAGTTTTGTTTAATTAGAATTGTTGCTTTGCAACTTTCTTTTAGACAATGTCCTGGTACTTTACTAAACAGTCTTTCCACTTAATTCTTGAACTGTATAAATATGCAGTGAAATATGTGTTAGTTTTTAAAGTGATATTTGGTATTCCATGTCAAACTGGAACTCTATCATCCCATTCACTCTGGAATTACAAAAAACATGAGAAAAAATGAGATATTATACCATTTCATGGTTTTCTTTCAGTATTAAAACCTTAATGCATGTCCTTTATTGTCAGCAACTTCAAGTATTGTCTGTGTTTTGTTCAATAGAGTACTTACAAGGAGTAAAAACCTTAACACTTAATTTGTTATGGATAGGTAACTACTTCTATAATTGGCATTACATATTGCATATGGCATCAGACTATATGAGAAGGCAAGCATGTTAAAATATATTTTGTGTATAATGCTGTTTGAATGGCCTAGGATAATGAAATATCTCTATCTCTTAGCTGGCATTTGCACATGATTCAACTCGAGTGATCCAGTGCCTTATTCAGTATGGCAGCGAGAAGCAAAGGCAAGAGATATTTGAAGAATTGAAAGGTATTTTCTTCCCATTTAAATACTTCTGTGTTGTTAGGAGGCACTAAAACAAGCCATATTATTTTTAACTTTTTTCATTTTCTGATGAAATGGTGCATTGTTCCTAGTGAGCTCTTAAAAGTTATTTAATTAATGGCTTCTTGTTGTGTAGAGTTAATGTGTTGAAAAATCAAACCAGCTGGAAGTTTCTCTCTTCTCCCTTTCTCTAGGTAGCCTAGTAGAAATGAGCAAGTCAAAATATTCCAGAAATATTGTGAAGAAGTTCCTTATGTATGGGTGAGTATGAAATGAGCTTAGCTATGTTGCATTGTTTAATTTCCAGTGTGAATACTGCTCTTGCTGCTCTTGATCTATGGTGCATTGATCTATAGTAGTGATGAGGCAAGAGAGGGTCTGGTATTGCCTGCAGCAATTTTCCTTTTGCAAGAAGTAAAGCTAAAGCTGTGCACATTGAGGAAAACGTATGCCAAAAAAAGTTCAATTACATGTGCAAAGTTGATTTTTGCTTTATACAAAAAGATGACTTTTGAAAATTTTCTGTGTAGTGTTTCAGGAAGGCATGCTGTATTCTGTAGAATATACCCACTGGTTTCTTTTCTATCCCTCAAAATGCCTTATGATTTCTCCAGATTCCTTGCTTTCTTATCATAAGGCTGATCCAGATACATATGTTTCCTGGTTTCTGTGCTAAAACTTACCACCAATATGTGCTTTTGAAAATAAACCTCTTGATAGGTCAGTGTATCCCCAAAGTTTTCACACTTACTATCCATCTTTCCCTGTCAAACAGGACAAAACCACAAGTTGCAGAAATAATAAAAAGTTTTAAAGGCCATGTGAAAAAAATGCTCCGACATGCTGAAGCTTCTGCTGTTGTGGAATATGCATATAATGACAAAGCCATTCTGGAGCAGAGAAATATGCTGACTGAGGAACTGTATGGGAACACTTTCCAGGTTTACAAGGTAACATCTTAGTACTTTCTAGTCTAAGGTGTTTTGGCATCTAAAGTATTGTGTTAGTAATGCCTTCTCTATCTTACCTACTGTTTCTTTTGATTAAATTTCATTTTTTTCAGCCGCCCAGTTGTAGTCCAGTTTAGCACATTTAAATGATTACTTTCACATTTCTATTCTAGGTTGAAGTGCTATGTTTTTTTCAGTTTGGACTATTTAAATGTATTATGCTTGCTCTGCTTTTCAAAGACAGTCTAATATCCTACAGTTGCAGTTAGAGTTGTCTAGCCTGAAGTGGTCATCCTTGCTGAGATAAGATTTCGGGTTTATTCTGCATTAATGCTTTAAATGGCTTTTGTGTCAGAACTGTGATTTGTCTCATGATAACTGATTGTAGATAGAATGTGCTTGTATCTCTGTACAGTTTGTTACTTAAGTTTAATTTTTGCCTTTTGTTTCCTCTTCTCATGGAAACTATAGGACTAAAGTCCAAACTCTTGAAACCATTTAGATGTAGATCCTCACCAGGCAGAGGAAACCTTTTTTAAAAATGCAGTCTTTTTTTTTATTGCCTTCTGGTTTTCCTTCTTTCTTGCTGACCTTGAAATTTGGTTTCCATTTGACGCACAAATAGTTTGATTTACCACAAAGTACAAAACTGTTTTTATGCAATTATTAGATACTCTAGAATGACTTTTGCACCCGGATGTGCAACAAGGCACACTTTTACTCATGATTTCTGTTAAAATTGAGTATGGATTTAACAGCTTGTTTCTGAGCCATATTGCCATTTTTTTTGTTATAGTTTATTTTAAGTTTTAGTAAAGTGTATTGCAACACTATAATAGAAAGGCGTCTTTGATATGTTTGTGGGCTGTAATTTTTACTGAGAGTAAAACAATCTCTAAAGTCAAGTGCAATGTTAGCTTCCATCATTCTAGCATTCTTGGCATGAGTGCTTCAAGTGGTCATTCATGGTGGTACAAACCTGAGGCTCGAGAGTGTCTTGACAGTGGTTTATAAGAAATCACAGTGTAATCCTTAAGGACATCTGGAATTTCTTGGGAGTTCTGAAATGTGTGGTTCACTTTTCCCTTTCCTATGTCGAACTCTCCACTCGTACTTCTCTGCCAACAGGGACTGTTAGAAATACATTTCTTCAAATTTTCTACCGTGGTCAGACTGTTCATCTAACAACAGATTATTTTACAAGAGTTACCTGTGTAATTGTTTAGATGAGATTCCAGGAAGTACTTCTGTAGTTAAGATACATCATATGTGTTCCCCCCCCTCTGCTGTTCTCGAACTGGAGTTTCTTGGGCTTTGAATAACTTCTCAGTTTATGGACTTGATGCCCCCGATGTATGCATACTGTCATGAAGGATTTCTGCTTTGCTGAGAAGTCTCTTAAAACAATGCCAGTTTTGTGTATTTTGCATTGTATCTGGCAGTCTAATGAAGAGCTGACCAGGATGAGCATAACCTGCTCAGACCATAGAAGTAGCCTTTGTTTGCTAATGATGAATTTTCAGTTTGTAGAAACTTAAGCATTACAACTCCTGACATGCTCAAAGAGGATGCATTTCTAAAAAACTATTACTTTTGCAGAAAATTCATTTTACTTGTGGTATTCTTGAAGTTAATTGAAAAGGGACTAAAGTTTATAATTTTCCATGAACTGAGTATTTCTGTGAACTCTAGTGGTTAAATATCTGATTGTGCATTCATTTCAGACGCCACTTGTCCCAACACTAGATAAAGTGTTAAAAGCTCACCCTGAAAAGAGAGAGGCCATCTTGGATGAGATGAGACAGATTCTTACACCAATGGCACAAAAGTAAGGACAAATTGTTTTAAGGTGTGACAATGTAGCATGAACCGGTTTGTTTCTGATATACTGACAGTGATATTGCTACTCTTTTAAGCTCATATGACAGTGATATTGTTACACTTTTCATCTGTAACATTACTGTGTTGTATAGTACGTAACTGGTTTTGTTCAAAGTGTCATAATTAATATCTGTAATCTTAGTTTCGAATGCCACTTGTGTCTCCTGCCCCAGTCAAACAATTGATAGAAATCCCACAGCGTGGTGTGCTTCCGTAGGTATTATTGGATAAGCTTCTCCAGGGGTCTTTAGGAGAAAATATTTTGCTAGGTTTTAGAATTCGTAACTTTTGGTAGGATTTTCCACATATTAAAAATACTGAATGTCTAATCCAGAATGTTTTCTGCATACCACACTTTCTTTTTCTTTTTTTTAAATACAGACAAAGTAGTGCTAGCTTATGTTAAAACCACTACTTATTGGAGACTTTTTCTTATTTCCCTCTTTCCAAATACAGAGAGTCTGTGATAAAGCACTCATTGGTACATAAAGTATTTTTGGACTTTTTCACTTTTGCTCTCCCGAAACAAAGATCCGTAAGTATGTTTTCTTTGGTTTTTTGTCTTCCTTTGCCTTTCAGCGGAAAATTTTTAATGTTGTTGTGAAAGTCTTGTAAGGTAACCAGACAAAAACATACCTTATATTTACAGAGCTTCACACATCTGATGACTCCAGATAGATGACTGTGGAGTAGTCTTGTATGGAGATTTACAAGCGCAGTGAACTTTCACACTAAATCAGTGATGTTACATGATATGTGAATTTAAAAAAAACATCTAATGAAGTTACTTTGATATTTTCTCTCTCCATGCTAAATGTTCCTTCGCAATAGATGGAGAATAATTAAAGCCAGGGACGTTTGTTCCAGTAGTTCAGCTTTCCAGTGTGTAATTTCTTAACCAGTTCTAGCCATTGTCCAAAAAACTCTTGACCAAAATACAAACAGATTGGGCCCTTCTGTCAGCAGCCAGAACTTTGTCTTCTGTCTCCTCATGAACCAAGCATATGGCCTGTATCATTATGTTTATATTAAATTCGAATTTTAAGCTTGCCCTAGCCATTCTTGCAAAAACTAGACCTAAATACATCTTTGTGATATGATGTATAAGCTGGTATTGTGCCTAACATCGCCTGTCTTCAAGCTGTGTCCCATCAGCCTCACCCTGGTTCTGCAGGTCAGCACATCTCACTCTGGGCCAAGTGGAGCTTTCTAGGCTTGCTGTCTCTTACCTAATTCTGCTGGGCTGGACTCCTGCACTGTTTGTTATTGTTAAGAAACCCAAAGCTAACGGCAGTGAGGTGGACGACTTGTTGCCTACTCCAAGTCTAGATCTTACCTGATTAAAGGTGCCTGTGCACAATCTTATGTACTTTGTCAGAGGATGCTTCTGGTTTCACAGTCATGTGTGTGAATCACAGTAAGGACATTTCTTTTCTTCCTTGCTTTTTTGTGCAGCCATGGTATGTCTGGAAACCCATTTTTGTAAATGTATTCCTGTCTGGGCATAATGTTAGTGACACCAGTTGTGTTGTGGCTTAGTTTCTAAATGAATGGTAAAATGCTTAGAACCTTTAACTAGGAAGCCAAAAAAAAGCTAGGGATAGGAAGGGAGATAGGTGGGAGCTTTATGTCAAAGAAAACTAACAGAAGTAGTATCTAGTAAACCAGGAGGTGGGTTTTTGGTTTGGTTTGGTTTTTCATTTTTGGCTGATGGTGTTATTTATCAGGTGGCTTCAGAACCTCATTCCTTTGATATGAAAACTAACTTTTGGCTAAATGTTATATCTGATTCATAACATTGTGTGGTGCTTAAACGCCCTTTTAGTTCTTCATGCTACCTGGCTAATACCCTATACATATAAATAAGTTGCTTAATCTTTAAAGATTTTCTTCCTAAATGAGTGGTTGACATTGTCTCCTCTAATTTTAGTCTCAGTTCTGAGCACCCTTCCTTGAATTGTCTGTAATAGGACAACTGAGAAGCTCCAGTGCATTTCTGATTACATAAGATGAATATGATGAACTGTAGTTTTGCAAAGGAGGAAGCTTGTGTAATTTGCAGTCTTTTGAACTCCTTTTGGGGCCATTTTCCATAGGTCAAGGCAGTGAGAGTGGTTCTATAGAGCCAGCGATGCTCCCTGTAGTGTTGTGGGCAGACAAAAAAATCCTTTCATCCTCTTACCTGCCTTGGGATTTCGTGGGCCTTTAATTTTGCCTTTTTGCTTTATCATCTTTTCTTCCCCAGGAAATGATAGAAGCTATCAGAGAGGCTGTCATCTACCTGGCACACACTCATGATGGAGCCCGAGTAGCAATGCACTGCTTATGGCATGGTACTCCTAAGGTATTGTTTGGTCTCTCTCTACCCACTCCCTTTAATAAGAGTCTAGTCTGAGACCGTGAGTGTGATTGCTCACATGAGTACTTCTGCCACTGCGCATTTTGATGTAGTTAAGTATTTGAGAGCAAGGTTAAAAAGTGGCCTCACTTTGCCTGCTAGCAAATACAAGCAGTAGTTTTTTGTTTGTCAGAGGATTTCATTAGAACTTTTATAATGGAAGCATCATCTTTTATTTTTAGCAATCTTCTTGAAGATGAGACATGAAGCTTTTCCATTTTCAGATTATTGGCCATTCATTCATTCATTTATTCATCCCTTAGTTTTCTTAATGCGCATTTAACTGGCAGTTGGGAGAGAACAGTAAAGAAGTCATAATGTGGAAGGATATTTGGCTGTGGAATGTCAAGACTTAGAAAATGTGAACTTTAAGTTTCTTCTGCTGATACAGTATCCTGAAACCTATGTAACCTATGTCATCATCTCTTTGGAATATTGAAATGCCTCTTTTTCTGTATTTTTTTTTTTTAAAGACAACTTAGGGAAATAGTCTGCTTGTTAAAGAGTGCATTAAAAATATGAAGTTACTTGAATGTAGTAGTAGTAGTGGATCAAAAGAAAGCGGAACAGTGGCTGCAAGAGCCAAAAGTACAAGCTCTGAGAAATTTACTGCCAAAAAAAATGTTGCTAGTAAAGGAGTTTTGCAACAGGCTAGAGTTCTTGCTACTTTAAAGTTTCAGGTCCTGTTGAATGGGTTTCTTTCCAGATGGAGAGTTGAAGTGCATTCTTCTGTACGTAATGAACAAGACATAAGTGAACGTAGGTGGTAGTTTTGTCCCCTCACCCCAAGTTTCCCCTTTTGGCATCTCCCATTGGTGGGCAGGACTTGTAAACATATCACAGAACCTCCTTGGTATTGAATCATTCGTACTTCAGGTTTAACTTTTCATACTGTTTCTAGGCATTGCTTGATAGTACAGATGTGGGGCTTTGGTAGATAGCCTTTGCTTTACTAAGCAAATTGAAGGTTATAGTTCTGAAGGTGTAAATAGCAATCTGATTATCCAGCATTACTAGTATTATGAGCTCATTTGGGTTTCTTGTTTCCTTTTGGATAGGACAGAAAAGTCATTGTGAAAACTATGAAGACATATATTGAAAAAATAGCAACGGTGAGTGTTCATTAACCATTTATTTCACAGTTTCTGAAACAAGGGATTTGATAGAGGCTAGTTTAAATATTCACAGTGCTGGAAACAAAAATGAGATCTTAACAAAACTAAGTTTAAAATAGTCATGATGTAGTCGATAGTGCCAAAGGTATAATGAAATTTATGGAATATGTAGAGACTTACTGACAAGCTTCAGTGTGGGCACTACATGTAGTACTATCCTTCTTTAAGGTAGCTGAATTATGAGTTGTAAGTACTATAGGTTTTTTCTACAATTTTTTCTTTTTATTTTTGAGGTTGACTTTATATTGTGTCTTGGTATGGCTTGTTGATTAATTCTCCTTAGTTGGGAGTGAAATAATGAATACAGAAGAGGAACAAAAATTGAGATATGCTGGGGATGTAGTTGAAAAGGCCATTTGAATGTGCATCTTTCTCATGCACACTAACTTTTTAAGTCATGAAGCTTCAAAATGAATTAATGCTGAAGTGGCATACAATGGAAGAAGTCTGTATTCAATGTTTTTTGAAGTAACGTGTGTTTGGGGACTGCAGCACCAATAGAGTTAACAGTTGCAGCTAGATTTCCTAGTGCTGGGCAAAACTGCAACTGTGAAGAAAAGCTGTTTAAACTTCCATCATTCCTTGTTGCTGTATTGTCCTGTTTACTAATTGTTGATATGGTCTCTAATCAGTGGTCTCCAGACTTTATTGATCACAGAACCCTCAGTATGCATCCTTGATAAATGTATAGTGATGTATAAATTATGTACACGTACTACTGTACTAGTGTCCGTTATAAAACATACACAGAAATAGAAATTTAAAAAAAAAAAAGATAAAGCTTACTTTAAAGTGGTTATTTTTATGTGTTTATTAGTGGTACAAAAAAAGTATTTTCTTCCTGCACCACAGTGGACTGTCTTGTGTGTCCAGCTTTGTAAGCCATTGGTCTTAAGTAATATTTCTCTCCATGATTTTCTAATACCAGAATAAATGAATTGTTATATTTTATAAAATATATAGAAATGTGAGACACTGGGTAAATAATAGCTAAAACAACACCAGAGCACTGAAGGTCTGGCTTTACTTTTAACAAAGAGTCTTGCTGACATAGAAGTGATTTGGGTTGTGCCCTCTTGAGTATGCCGAAGGCTTGCTTTCCAATGGTGCAGTAGGGACTGGACAGTTCATTGCAGAGGCATGATCTCTGAAACTACGATATGTGTTGTATCTCAGTTTTCAGCAAATCTGTTATAGAAATGAAATCTATATGTAATGTTCCTGCAAGGCAAATCCTGTGATTACAAAAGATGATTAAACTTTAAGATCAGGTTAATAGCTTGGATGTGATAAAGCAGTATATCAACTTTTAATGGCAGATCAACTTAATTAACTTCACTTTGTTTTAACAGTACGCTTCTCTTCTCTGCTTTCAGAGACAGCCTAAGTGTTGGGCTTCTCTCATTATATGCAGAGTTTGTGATTCGTGCTATGACACGTTTGAGAAATGTTGATTCTAAGTCAATTAGTATATTCATAGATCTTTACTGTGTGTGGTTTCTGGTGTCTCAACTTTGCAGGGTGAATTTTCTCATCTCGTCTTGCTGGCAGCATTTGATTGCATTGATGACACTAAGCTTGTGAAACAGTTAGTTATATCTGTAAGTAACTGAATTTTTCCTGAAATAGTATACTAAATAGTGTCAGTGTGTTTGTCAGTGTTTAGGTGGATAAAACCAGGGATTCAATAACATTATTCAAACCACTTTATCTCTTTTCCACTGATACTGTTCCATTGTATTTATGTGCCATGATTATTTTTTTGCTTTCATAGAAGTTCTCATCTCTTTCTTATGTTCTTTTTAGTTATTTGAGCTAGTTTTTAAGCAAATTTTTTTCCCCAGCTTCATTCCCAAAATTATTTAATAGGGTTTCATGTATACTTATGATTATGTTTACATGCAAATTTTATCACTTCTTGGATGCCTTAATCTGTGAATTACCATGAAGTTGTATTTTCATACTGATAAAAGAGACTTCATAGTGTCCAACTAATTTTCTTGCAAGCAGGGTAATTAACATTAATCTATAGGTTGTAATATGCTTATAGTAGTACTGATGCTGTAGCTTTTACGACTGATGAGAGGTAGTGACAAGGAGATAAAGATAAGATTAATACTGTGCATATGGGGGAGGAATATGAGGAGAAAGTGGTTCTGAGGAGGCTTGCTTTAAAATAGAAGCAGTTCTTCCATTGAGTAACTTTTTATAAGGGGGAATTGGGTTTTTGTACTCTAGCGTGAAGGTTTGGCACTAAATCTGTGCCTCTGTAATGAATGTGGAGAGAAGAAAGCGTCCCACTGGGGAGATGGATTTTGTTTCTCCAGTGTATTAGCTGTAATCACAGCTGAGTTTTGTTTCTAGAATCAAATCTGCAATGTAACAACTTCTGGGCGAGTTCCAAGTAAATAAGCCCTCTTGTCAAGAGATCACTGAGGCGTTCCTGTACCATATTACAAGCGCTATGCTTTCTGGAGGGTTCGTTACTTCACATTCTTTAGCTGAGCTTCCAAAGTGTCATTTAATTCCTGAATCATCTGTTTTTCCATGATCTGAGATCAAAGATGGTTACTGTTTGGTCATCCTACTGCATCAGTCTGGACAGAAGAGTAAAGGAGAATAAGGAGAAGTGGCCTTCACACATGCAGAATTGGCCCAGCTGGGTTTATGTGAGGTCAGGAACTAGCAAAGAGTGTCAGGGAAAAGGAAATAATATCAGATAAGATGAAAGACAGCTTTTCAGAGGATGAATGAAAACTAGTAAGAATCGATGAGGTGGAAGTATCTAGAAATCAAGCATTGAAGCAGACTCTGTAAAAGAATCCAAGCCTTAAAACTATTTTGCAGAGCATATGCACTTGCAGACTTCTATAGCAATTATCGTTCTGTCCATAAGTGTAAAGAATGTAAGGATGGGGGGTAGGGGTGGGAAGCAGTGTTTGGGCAAGTCTTTTTTTTTTCTTTTTTTTTCTCTGTAATATTATAAAACTAATCTCTTATGTGGATTGGCAGAATGGCTGGAAATTCATAGGTAAGGGAAGGGCTTAAGCTCTTTAAATCATTCGAGGAATGTCTTCCCTTCTCATCTGCCAGCTCCATGGAATCTTAATCCAGGACAAAAGAGTATGTATGACGGTTAAAACCTTCATGTGTGGTTTGAACTCTGCATTGTGAGCTTGGCATGTGTCAGGATTCGAGCAGGTTTTAGGAGGAAATTTCTCTTTTTTTTTTTTTTTTTTTTTGCGAGGACTCCAAGCAGGACTCCAAGTTTACCAACAGGAGGCAGCATGCTCTTGTTGTTCAGAGTTTCACTTAGTACTTTCTCACAGTTCTGGCACTGAAAGTGACTAAATTCTGAGATGCATTTGAAGTACAGAATAAGTAGGGGAAATACACTTTTGAAAGATTTAAAGAAAAATGTGTCTGTTGTGTCTTAGGCAAAGTGACTGTGTTATAGGTTGATTTAGAAGTGCAGATGATTTTTGTCTTTATAAAATACTTTCTTTACCTGCTTTAAGTTTTGAAATATTTCAGCACCTTTGTCATCCATACTTCACATGCATCGAAATCTGAATGTACACGCTAGGAAGACACAAAGTGGTTTTGATTTGGGGTGTTCGTTCCACTGAAAAGGCTTTTCTTTTTCCCCATGTCTGGAGTGTGAAGATTACAGTAATAGATTTTTATTTGTACAGTGCTACTTCAAACTGATGTTCATCTCAGTTTACCAAAACTCATTTTCACCTAGGTTTAAGCAGTGGTTTTGAAGTAAGAATGTTGTCTTACGATTTCCTGCCAGCTTCAAACCACCTTTCTCTGTTTTTCTTCCCCTCAAAGATAACCAATCAGGTTCCATATTAATAAAGAGTGACATTTGTTTAAATTGTTGCTGGAGGGGTTTTCATGGTGGAAGAAATTTAAAATACACTGAAAGTGCCCAGAGCTCTGTACTGCCTTCCTTTGCTTTGGTAATCACAAATGTTACATGTATATTAAAAGTTACCAGGAATGGACTGTCATAATTGTCAAGAGTATTTGGAACGCGTACAGGATTTTCCAGTGGTACTTGGAACTTGCATATAAGGCATATTGTTGTGTCAAAGGGTATTTGTTAAGAAGCTGACAAAAATTTGTGTACAAACAGATGAGATAATGTAAGTTCTTCCATCTAATTATAGCAGCGTACTTCTATAAGCAAGAAAACTCCCCTGCATATTCACTACTTTCTTCTTCATCTGTGTTAAGTGCTCAAGTATATGAGGTGCCGGCTTTGTAGTTTAAAGCCAATGACTAACCTCTGGGGATTGACCATTGTTTTCTGCAAATTCTAAATAAAACTCCTAGTAAAAGTCATCTTTGTGCTTGAAACTTAATATTTCTTGATAAAGGTTCTGTGATCAGTTTAAGGTCGACCTTTCCATCCTGTATACTGTGATTGATGTGTAGACATTTATGTACACTCCCTTGAAAGCCAGCATGGTATCAGTGATCATTCTTAGGTGATGTGGTAGGGGATCCTTTGTATGTCTAGTCTGCTAAGGTTATGGCTTTTACTGAGGTTATCTTCATACAGCATTTGACATACCTGAATATGTGTTTTTCTTCATACTTGCATGTATCAGTGAGAACAAATCCTATGCTTTTGTAGTATTTTCTAATCAAGTGACGCTGAAACATCTGATGAACACATTTAAGCTGTAATGTTGTTTTATTTCTCTCAATTCTTTTAAACTTTCATTCTGGTTACAGCTTTTTATTTGATTTCGCAAGCAGGTACGAATTTCATTCATAGTATATGTTTTTCTTTTACTAAGCTTTGCATTTGAAAGGTAATCAGTAATTACTAGTGGCTCAAAACTGTGATTTCTTTAATGTTTTGTTGCTATTGTTTGACTTTTACAGGAAATAAATGCTTCTTTGCCCAGTATAATAAACAACAAATATGGAAAGAAGGTCTTGTTGTACTTGCTGAGTCCTAGAGATCCTGCACATTTTGTTCCAGAAATCATCACACTTCTGCAACAGGGAGATGGAAATGCCCATAGGTAACTTAGATAATGAAGGTTTAGTTGTTTTCCCTGTAGTCTAGAAGAGTTCGTTCAACTTTCTGGCATGATGAATTTAATTTTAGCTTTTCTTTATTATGTATCTTAGTAGTGTAAATATATATAAGTAATACATTATTAGATATGTTAATCCGTAGTCCTTATTTTTGCATTTTTTCGTTTAAAGTTCATGTGTCATGATTGATGTATTGTATTGGTGATCAGCAGTTTTCCCTTCTTGTAAAGGACAAAAACTGTGGTATGTTCTTTGTTTACACTCATATGTCAAATTTTGTGTAGCAGAAAATTTTTAGTATGCATTATTGGTGTTTTGAGTTGCATAAAGCATCTCAGCATCTAGCTGTAGAAGTTGTTAATTTGAATTCAGTCTCTGCTATTGACATTGATGCTCATGAACTTTTGAAGAAGCAGCATTTTTAGATTATTAGGGAGCTATTTGAGAAATAAATCTTGGTAGTTGAGGTGACAGAATGAACAGAAAATGAACAGATTGAATTATCGTTGTTAACAAAGAACTTCATGAGGTTTACTGACAGCCAGCCTTAATTACTACACTTTCTTACTCCATGTGTTCTTAAAATTTATGTGCAACATGTGTTTAATTGTATGTTAAACAGAGGGAAGAATACTGCTTTAGTTTGGTCTTCTAATAATTTCTAGCTGTCTCAGCATATATTTTCTGAATTTCTTGTTGCTTGATGTGCATACAGAGCAAGTCTTCTAACTGCAGTGTGCTGTCTCTTTCATCAGTAAGAAGAATACTGAACTCCGTCGCCGTGAACTCCTGGAAGCCATTTCCTTACCTTTGCTGCAGTATTTGCAAGAACATACCCAAGAAGTAGTGATAGACAAAGCTACCTTTGTCTTGGTTGCTGACATCTTAAGAACAGCTACTGGTGACATTCAGCCTGTACTAGATGCAATTGCTAACTTAGCAGCAGAAGAACTGGTTCCAGGTGGCTGTGATGGGCAGGTAACGTACCAAAGGGTAGGGTGCTGAGGTCTTGCAGAAATTATTTTCGTGTTACTTAAACCAAGTCTGTGCACCTTTTCCTTTACATAAGATGACAACATCTTTAGAAGAGCAACAAAGCTGGTGAGGGGGCTGGAGAACAAGTCTTATGAGGAGCGGCTGAGAGAGCTGGGGTTGTTTAGCCTTGAGAAGGGGAGGCTGAGGGGAGACCTTATTACTCTCTACAACTACCTGAAAGGAGGTTGTGGAGAGGAGGGAGCTGGGCTCTTCTCCCAAGTGACAGGGGACAGGACTAGAGGGAATGGCCTGAAGCTCCGTCAGGGGAGGTTCAGGTTGGATATCAGAAAAAAATTCTTCACAGTAAGAGTCATTGGGTACTGGAACAGGCTGCCCAGGGAGGTGGTCGAGTCGCCTTCCCTGGAGGTGTTTAAGGAACGGGTGGATGAAGTACTTAGGGACATGGTTTAGGGAGTGTTAGGAATGGTTGGACTCGATGATCCAATGGGTCCTTTCCAACCTTGTGATTCTGTGATTCTGTGATTCTGTAACATGCAGCCCTGATAGCACTTATACTTTAAATGGGTTCTCTGTTTTCTGACATTCTTTGATAGTTTGTTGTTAATGCATCTGGAGAGATGAAGGCTTAAGCCAGCATTTCATCTGAATTTGAGCAAGGTGGTTCGTGATCTTGAATCTTCAGAAGTGCTTTAAACATTTTGTGGGAAGGAACCTGACAGTGGTGTTACACAATCTCTCTTATAATGTTAACACTATGCAGTCAAGCAGGTAGTGAATTTTTATAGTTCATTTGACCGTTTACCCTGGAAATGCTAGAGTCTGGCAGCTTTCAGGTATGCATATCTCTGTGCAAGAAAATATCTTAGTTTTAGCTGTTTGTCTTTATAGCATGACCTTCTCTTCAAAGTGTGCCCCTCTTCTGTTTTGTTAAGCCCAGTCAAGTTATGTGTCTGTAAACTAGAAAACGAAAAATGCTGTGTGTGCTATTAAGATACATGCCCTGCAGTTTTTTATAGTTGTGCTGAATTTGCTGTGTCTTTTCCATTCTTATAAGATATACATTTGACAGAATTTTATATGAACTACTCAAGTTTTCTGTGATTTTTCTGTGATCCATACTGTATTGAGTTTTCAAGCCTGTGAAAATGTGGAAAGTTTGGATGTTGCTGCAGAGACAGCTAGGATTCTGCTCAGTAAGCATGGAGTCCTTGGAGAAATGAATGAAACATTGATTGATATAGTTTATATTACTGAAAGTCAGATGTTACAGGGGAGGTGGGAAAAACGAAACTGATCGGTTTAAATAAATATTCATATACTTGTGTCAGAGTCATTGATATTTGCATAGGTGGTGACTACTAAATGGACCAGTGTCATGTGGTGTGTGTAAATCAAGTATGAATGTTTATGAACAGAGATGTAGCTATGCTTTGAAACATCATCATTAAAGGGTTTCATTTTTTTTTCCATTTAAAGCTTCACATTGCAGAGCATCCAGCAGGCCATCTAGTTTTGAAATGGTTAATAGACCAAGACGAAAAAATGAAAGAGAGTGGAAAAGAAGGTATGTTGGAAGTTCAGCTTTACTTGGTCAAATTATTACTTCAGAGTAATCAATTATCTGATCTAAAATAAGGTTGCTGGATTTATTTCATTGAATAAAATAATATGTAGAAAATTTAGCATATCCTTTAAGATTATTACTTCTGTCTTTTTGCCTTTGTGAGCTGTTATATGACCAGAATGCCAAGGATACTACTGCTTTTTCTGTGAAGTAAGGACTGGTCCATTTTTTCTCAGGAATTTACTGGGTGTTTGGGACAAGTCTCATTTCTATGCTTAAAATGTATTGACAGCTTTGCTAAATTACATAAGAGTTTAAAGGATAATAATAGAAAAAGTCAAGTCTCTCTAACAGGAAGACTTGTTTCATTAGTGCTCATGAGCCAAACTCTATCTCCGCTATGTTCGTTAGTGCTGTTGGGTTAATGCATTATAACTGCTATTACAAGAATTCATGCACAAAATTAGGACATCTTTGCTATTTTATACCCAGGAGGCAGAAGTTGGGCAGAGACGTTCTCATCTTACTTTAGCTTTTAAACTTATTTTATAACAGTAAAATCTTGTTGTGTGAATCACCATATCCTAATAGAGATTACTTTTTCTCATATGAAAGCCTCAAAAAATGAAAGGAGGTAGTAGTGGTAGAGTATAATCTGAAGGGAACTTCTCTGTGTGAATGGGGCTTTCTTCTTTGTAGAATTATCAGACCTTCTTAAACTTTTTTCTTTTCTTCTTAATTATCCAGGTATCTGCTGTTTCCTTTAAAAATAAGGGTTAATTAGGCTTTATTAAATGTTTCTGAAAGGAGGCTGTTTTGCGATTTCTGAAGTGGATGATTAAAAATGTGCAAAGGGGAAGTTTAATATAGATGATGGATTGATTTCTGCTAACATTGTGCAATTCCTGTTTTAAACTCAAGCTGTTCCCTTTGATGTCTTTGTATTCCTCCGAAGAATGCACCATGCAGAACTGTTTCTCTGAGTGTATGGAATTTGCATTAAAAAACAACCACATTTTTACCACATAGGGAACAAGTTGAATAAAAGCTGACCTGTTTCTCAGATGGAATTCTGATCTGAAATGCCAGTGAAAAATAGCTTCAGTGTATGCTTGGATGTTGGAGTTTGTTGGGTTTGGGTGAAAAATACCTTCAGTGTATGCTTGGATGTTGGAGTTTGTTGGGTTTGGGTGGGGTTTTTTGGGGTTGCCTAATGATAAACTTCTCTTATAACTTGCATGCTGAATAAATTTTCTGAAGTTTAGTTATTTAAATTCAGCTGAGGACTTGAGGTCAGCCTCCGTTCTTTTCTTTTGCACGTGCGATTAGTGTAATGAATCTGCAAATAAACTTAGGCTTTCAAAGCTACTGAAGAAATATAGCCCTGTAGCATTAGTACAGCCCAAAAAAAACAAAGGTCTGGTGGTTTTCATGCATAAAGGATTAGCTCTGAAGTTTTCAGTGACTTCATTTGTGCAAATTGTGTTCTTCGGTAAAGTCACGTGCTTAAAACCAGCATTTTTCAGCAGAGGATCTGTAAAGGTATTCGTTGCATTGAGTAGTAAATTATTTTTGAAGAGGAAAATTTCATGAATACTTGGTCGCTAAACCTATTTGATTAAATCACAACTACAGGGAACTTTTAACAGACTCCTTTGTATAAATATAGTGTCGTGATTTTTTTCTTCTCCATTTACAGTGTGCTTTGCAAGAACATTGGTGGAACGTGTTGGCATTGAGAATATGAAGACCTGGGCAGAAGTAAATCGAGGTGCCATTATTCTTTGCTGGTATGTAAGGCACATATCTGTTTCTGATTAATTTCCATTGTTACGTTCTTAAACAGCTAATATCAGTTGAAATTTCTACTGGCAAAATGCCATTTTTTGCTTAGTCTGTACTGTCTTTCATGCCACTGATAAGAATGCAGTGGAACAGGGTACTGGAAAAGTTCAGACCGGAGTTTTAAACAGGTTGTTCCTTAAGCACATACTTTTACAGTACTAGGAAGTAGCTCAATGTTGGATAATGTTAATATTAAAAATGAAATTTATTTTTAAAATCATGCCTACCGTGCCTTGATCTACAAGCACAAAATTCTCAAAAGAGCACTTCACAAATAGCTACATTCAAATAATTAACTATGAAATACATGTGACTGACAGCAGCATACAAGAATCCAGATGTTTGGGGTTTTTTTGGTAACTTATTGCTTTGTGTTCATGCCTTAATTGTGGAGGCTAAGTGGAAATGGTTTTGGAGTAGACTGTACAAAAGAATAAACCATACAAAGGGTTATGATTAACTAATTGGCTCACAACTTTGAAGCAGTGAACTCTGCCACTAGTGGGAGCAAAGAGACCTCTCAGGAATCAGATTTAACATTAACATTTTGTTTTATTAAATCGGAATAGCAGTGTTAATCATAACTGTTTTAATTTTGTAACTACCTGTCAGCATCAGGTCACAGAAACCCAAGTTTTTGTCTTTAGCTCAAAGAGTGTCATCTGTGTTCTGGAACTGCTGGGTCAGTATTACACTGCTGGCTCCTCAAAAAGACTTGCGCTGACTCAAAATTGGAAAACTATTCAAACAGACAATATGATTTTGAAAAATAACCTCTTCTGCCTTTTTTTCACCCCCATTCTACCTCTTCTAAAGTTACTTTATGCACCTTGCTGTTTGCTTTCCATCTCTGCTCTTTAGGAATTCAGAGTGAGACTACTTTGACAGTCATGCTGTCGTGCAAAGTTAATCAAAAGCTGTTTTCGCTATTAGGACTTCTGCTAGCTAACCTTAGCTTAAAGCTACCTTTGTATGGTCATTAGCACTCAGAGCACTGTTGAAAAGAGTTGGTAGTAGAAGAGTAGTTGCAATCCAGATACAAAACCGGTTTATGCAACATCAAAATTGTCATATGGGTCTGGCTGTTAAGACTGTTCAGCTGCTAAACTGATGACTTTTTCTTTGCCTCTCACAACAGGTCTTTAGAATTCAATAAAAGCATCTAATGCCTTTAAGTTGTCTGAGTCTGCAGACAGATGTTCAGTACAGATTTATTATAAAGACTTGTTCACTGACAGTGTGTCAGTGCCTGGACTTTTTTCCACTAACTCAAGGCTGAGGAGATTAATTTAACACGTGGTGTTGCTGGTTTATGTACTAAGCTATTTTGATTGTCCAAATAAAGTTTCTAATTAAAATAGTGGATTTTTTTCCATATGTAACTGTTTGGCTGTCACCCTAACAACAGCCTCTTAATAGATTTTAAAGTCTTACAGGTAACTAGTCATTGCTTATGAGCAAAAACCAGCACAGAAACGGTGTATTTTGTGGAAAAGTTTGTGAAGAATGTCAGTCTTTCCTCTCCCTGCCATTACTCAGGGCACTACTGTGTGGGGTTTTGACAAATGTGCTTTGTTACCAAGCAGGGGGGAGCTTATCACCACATTGTCACATTTCACCAGTACTGGAAGTTGGCTAATGGGAAAGAGAGATAAAAGAATCGAGGAGGAGTGTTTGTTGGTTTGCTGGAATTTTGTTTTAGAGTTTTTATTAATTCTAATTAAATTTGAATCCTTTGTAGTTTGAACTTCTCTTGATTATTCTGTAGGCATGCCATCCTCTTACTTAGGCAGCTGAGAACACATGAACGTAACCAGATGCTTTTGTTCCATCTCATGTGACACCTGCGTACCACGCTAACACGTAGTAAATAATCTCATCTTTGTTTAACTGCATATACTGAAGTAGAGAGGTTACCAAAATCATACAGCAGTGATAAATTTAATTTAGTCTGGAACAGAGAACAACTGAAATATTTTTTTACATTAAAAGATCAAGTGTTTAAAAACTTGTAATTTAAAAAAAAATAAAAAATCAGATAATTCTTTTGTCATAAAGGAGCTCAGATCCTTCAGACAGAGGTAATTTTCAGATGCTACCAGCTCTCCCTGAAGCTATGATTGATTTTTGTTTTGTTGTTGGCTTCGGAAGCCATCTGTCACTTACATGCAGATCAGACACTCAGAATGGACCCAATCAGTCCATTTGAATATTTTTGGTTTTCTAGTCACATAGTCTTATTCACCAGTTATGAGCAGTTCATTGCATGTGCTTGATTGTGATGATGTGATTGATTGTGCTTGATGTCGCTGCTCGCTGCAGGGGAGTTGGACTAAATGATCTTTGTGGTCCCTTCTAACCCAAACCAGTCTATGATTCTGTAATTGCTTAGTTACTTGGTATGCTCAGGACACTCTCCTTTCATTGGCCGGCTCACTTTTAGTTTGATTTTTATAAAAAATCTGAGGCCTGGTCCTGACCTAGTACAAGCATGAAGAGTCCTAAGGTAATGAGAGGGCTCTTTTAAAACATTATAATCCAGTTTTGTATAAACAAACTGTTGTAAGTACCTGAATGTCATGAATGCTGATCTGTTTTACATTTTTACATCTGCCCTCTCCTCAGTGTTTTTGAATTTGTCAATGGTGTGTTACATCAGGGTAGAAAACGGTTTAAAAAATAACTTCACTGAATGACTTACCGATTTCCATGCGCTATGTGTATAACTTGTAAAAGTTTTTATTTTATATCCACAACATATGAGCCTGCTTACCAGGTCATAGGAGAATTTTCAGAGTAGTAATTAAAAAAGCTCCCAAACCTATGTTGGTCTTCTGGCTGTATTATCAGACTCGTAGATGCTTTATATTAAAAATGTAGTGTCTTAGACACCAAAAGTTTGAAAACAGCTTTTCATGTATAGCTGTTGGCAGATGAAATTAATATTTAGAAATAGATACAGTGCAGTCCGGAGTGGCTTGCTGCTTTGTATGCCCATTGTCCCTGGAGGTGAACCATGTGCATCTTTCCATAAGTACTGATGTATTCAGCACATCCTTTGTACTCTTTTATTCTTGACTTTCTTGCTGCTGTCAGGAGTACATGACTCACAGAAAAGCTGAAAAAGCATCGTCTTCACCTGTACGGAATTCAGTTTAAAGGTCTCTTGATTAAATAGTACAGTCATAGCCAAAAGGGTAATAGAAGTTGTTAGTCATAGTCATAGAAATAAGTCTAGCATTAAATAGCTAAAAATAATGATGTCGTCAGATGGGCTTCCCATGCTTTACTGCCTATAGTGTTGCCATCCTGCATGGGATTTGGAGTCCTAAGAAGGCAAAATTTAAATCTCACCCTAAGCTACATTAATTTCTTTTCTGTCTTACTCAGTTCAGCTTGCCATGTCTACTCCTTGTTTAAAAGCAGGCAAGAAACAAGGTTTTAGGTAGCTGAAAATTTGGAAGGTGTTTGGAATAATCTTAGGGATTGTAAGGACTGGTAGTATCACGCAGCCTGCTTGGTATGAGCTGTTATAGTTTGTTTCTAATCTTAGTTTATTTGTATGCCAGTGCACCTTACAGTTAGTTGTGTTCTGGATTGCACATGTTGAGTGTAGAAGGCATTAAGTTTTTTAGGCAGTGTTCAGTGATCATTTTGAAGTAGCAAATTATGTGTGCCATTACCTCTGCTGATTTTGTGTTATAATCAAGGAACATTTCACTGTGACTTGAAGGAAGGGGAGAACGACAATCGCTGCCTAGGTTGATTTCGATAGTGCAGAAGCTTTTTGTTTTCTAATTTTACTTTACAGCTTATAATTGTTTTCCCTGTTTCTGGGGAAGAAAATTGTTTTCCCTGTTTCTGTTATCTGGGAGAGCTGGTTTGTTTTCCAGAGCTGATACCTAAAGTACAGAACTGGTAAGGCTCTGTCATCCTGTGCTAAACAAAGCGTGGAAGTACAATAATGAAAGTATGTAATGTGTGTTAGATTTACTTCACTGCAACCAGTTTTAGGACCCCCATTACAAGAAAGGAGCAAGTTTAGTGGAGGGTAACAAATATAGTTGTGGAGTGGAACACTTGGCGCGGGAGGAGAGGCTGTGGGACCAGGGCTGGTTCAGCTGGGAGAAGGGGTGGCTTTGGGGCACTGAGCGGTATCTCCACCGTGAGAGGGTTGAGGGGAGCTGGGTTCTTCATAGCATTGCCTGCATGGCTGGAGGGTGACAGGCATCGGTACGAGGTGAAACATGGGAAGCTTGTACTGAAGATAAGAAGAAGACGTTTCCCTTGAGGACATCCCAGCAGGGAGTCTGGGGCCAGGGAAGTTGAAGTTGGTTTTGTCACCTGCATTGGAGGAGTTTCAAGCCTGAATAGGTGAAGCTCTAAGCAGCCTAGTCAGACCCAACGTGAACCTGCTCTGAGTAGGAATCTGCAGTTCCTTACAATCTGATTTATTGTGTGTTGGTTGTGTTCTCACTTGATGTTTCATACTTTCTGCGAAGTTTTACATCTTTTTCTGATAGGAGGTGATAGTATCTGCCCTGAACTATATCCTTCCTAAATAGTTAGCGTTTCCTTAGGTGAACAGCTTCTTTTCTTGTGACCTGCATGTGAATTTTGACATCCTTGGTATTTTTCCTGTTTCTTGTAGCCTTCTCCGGAGCGCTGATCAAAAAGTGGCAAATACAGTCAAAAAGGGACTGAAGAAGCTTGTCCCAAAGTTGAAGATGAATAAAAATACAAAGGGAATAGAAGCATTGCTGGAGAAATTGACTTCCTAGTGTAAGTGAGGCTGAAAAGACAATTTACATCAATGCTGAGAGTTGGTAAGATTTTGCACCATGGTTGTTTTAAGAAGAAGTATATGCATTTGTAAATTAAATAATTTGTAAAACATCTTGTTTGTTGTTTTCATTCTGTTGTGTGCAGTAAATGGTTCTCAAAGACTGGAATATCAAGAAGATTTAAGAGCTAGTGGAAACTTCTGAGCTCGTCATTGAGAAGTTAAATGTTTCCTGATAACTTGCACAAAAATGTTTTGGGTCTTATTAAAATTTGCATGTAAGTTATCATAGTTACTATAGAAACAGAAGCATCTGTTCAGAGATATTCTTGTGTATTTGGCAAATACATTTGTTCTTAATCCCCTTCTGTTCGGGCTTCCTCAGAAAACAAAGCAGAAAAAACAACTCAAGTCTCATTCTTACCCTGTGAAACTGTGAAGGAGGCTATCATCCTTCAGGAACTGATAAGAGTAGAATGTAAATAGTGTCTCTGACTTTTTTCGAAGAAAGTCATGAGGGAGAGGCTGACTGTTTCAATGGACCACACTTTGATTTTGTTTTTCTTAGAGTCTTCTGAAAAGTACAGACTTCTAAGCCCTAAAAACCAGAGGAAATTGGGGGATGGGGGTCTTGTAGTAGAGGCGAGATGAGTTTACATCTGCATGGTATCAAAAAAGTCTGTTGATTTCTATTCTACCCTTTTTTGATCTAGAAAAACCCTGCCAATATTATATTTTCTCATTTTAGCAAGGAAAACAAAACACAACTTTCTTGGTAAGGCATGGAATCATTAGGTTGGAAAAGACCTTTGAGATCATCAGTTCCAGCTGTACCTGTCCCCTACAAAATCATATCCCTAAGCACTTAGTCTACCTGCCTTCTAAATACCTCCAGGTATGGCGACTCAACCACTAACCTGGGCAGCCTGTTCCAGTACTTGATGACCCTTTCTGTGAAGAAATTTTTCCTAATGTCCAATCCAAACGTCCCCTGACGCAGCTTGAAGCCATTCCCTCTCATCGTATCACCTATCACTTGGGAGAAGAGACCAACACCTGCTTCACTACACCCTCCTTTCAGGTAGTTGTAGAGTGATAAAGTCTCCCCTCAGCCTCCTCCGGGCTAAAAAACCCCAGTTCCTTCAGATGCACCTCAAAAGACTTGTTCTCCAGCCCCTTCACCAGCTTCGTTGCTCTTCTCAGGACATGCTCCAGGACCTCAGTGTCTTTCTTGTAGTGAGGGGCTCAAAACTGAACACAGGATTTAAGGTGTAGCCTCACCAAGATGACCTGCCCCATGACCTTCCCTGGCACTGAGGTCAGACTGACAGGTCTGTAGTTCCCTGGATCCTCTCTCCGGTGCTTCTTGTAAATGGATGTAATATCTACCAGTCTCCAGTCCAATGGAACTTCCCCAGTCAGCCAGGACTGCTGGTAGATGATGGAAAGAGGTTTGGCAAACCCCTCGTCCAGCTCCCTTAATACCTTTGGTGAGTCCCATCCGGCTCCATAGTCCTGAATGTCTAATTTGCCGAGCAGATCTCTAACCATTTCCTCTTGGATTCAGGGAGCTTTGTTCTGCTCTCCCTCCCTGTCTACTGGTTAGCGAGGTCAAGTACCCAGGGAACATCTCACCTGACTATTAAAGACGGAGGCAAAGAAGGAATTAAGTACCTCATCCTTATCCTCATCCTTTGTCTCTATTTTTCCCCCTACATCCAGTAAAGGATGGAGATTCTCCCTGGCCCTCATTTTGTTGTTGATGTACTTATAGAAGGATTTTTTATTATGTTTCACAGAACGGGCCAATCTAAGTTCTGGTTGGTCTTTAGCCCTTCTGATTTTATCTCTACAAGATCTCACTTAATCTCTGTAGTCCTCAAAAGATGCCTGCCCCTTCTTCCAAAGCCCATATATTTTCCTCTTTTTCCTGATTTCCACCCAGAGTTCTCTGCTTAGCCAAGATGGTTTTCTTCCCTGACAGCTCATTTCCCAGCACACAAGGACGAGGAATTTGTTCTTAAAGAACATCCAGCGCTTATGGACTCCTTTGCCCTTACAGACTGTATCCCATTAACTTTATTGACCAGGCTTCTGAACAGACCAAAGTCTGCCCTCCAGACTGTTCTACTGACTCTCACCCCTGCTTCTTCTAGAACTGAGAATGCTATCATCTTGTGCTTGCTATGCTCTAGGCGTACTCCAACTGTCAAATCTCCCACAACTGCCTCTCTGTTCACAAACAGCAGGTCTATCAGGGCACCTTCCCTCATTGGTTTGCTCACCAGTTGTGTCAGGAAGTTGTCTTCCACGCACTCCAGAAATCTCCTAGACTTTCCTCTACTCTATCGTACATCCAGCAGACATCTGGTAAGTTGAAGTCTCCCACAAGGACAAGGGCTAGCAATCGTGAGACTTCTCCCAGTTGCTTGTAGAATAACTCGTCGGCCTCCTCATTGTCGCGGGGTGGTCTGTAGCAGATTCCACCGCAATCTCTGCCTGATTAGGTGCACTTCTGATTTCACCCACAGACATTCAAAACTGTCATCACCACCAATGAGTTTGAGGCTGTCGAAACTCTGTCTAAGATACAGGGCTACTCCACTGCCTCTCCTTCCTCCCCAGTCCTGTCTGAAGAGTCTATAGGCTTCCATATCAGCACTCCAGTTCTGTGAGTCATCCCACCACATTTCTGTGATGGCAAGTATATCATAATCCTGCCTTACAGTAACTTCTAATACCTCTTATTAATTGCCCATGCTGCATGCATTGGTGTAGATTACGTACTTGCACGCATACAACAACGTGGTGGAGATTAATACATGCAGATAGACTGATCCAGAGGACCAGATTAATTAAATCTCGAACTGTAGGAGTCACGCTTTACTGTTGCTTGGATGTAGCTTCATTTTTAGTAGCAGATAATTAGCCATTATTTGTCCTAAAATAGAGCAAATTGGAAGTTGCCAGTGGTTTAGTAAACTGGCTTAAGTTACTTTATTTTTCAAACTCAAATCAGTCTCCTAAACTACTGCAGTTGTTAGAGGTTGTGATGATCCACAACTACTACTACAGTACATCAGGAACTGCAGTGCTCAGCATCTATGAAAATCAGATTACCCAGTTTGAGAATCAGGTTTGCATGCTTAGCATGAGCTAAAACACTTGGGTTTTCTAGAGAGCACCTGTATGTGTACGGGGCTGGAATTGTTAAGTGCATTGTTTAGATGAATATGTTTAAGTATAAATATTTTATCCAAAGCAATGGAATACGTTGTTTTGTCTTAATAAGTAATCTCTTGCTTCTTGCAGGCCCTGTCTAGGGGGAACTTTTTGTAGTATAAAAAAAATTGCAAGATACCTGAATAGGCAATTTTTTTTAAAAAAAATCTTAAACCCAATTGTAATTCATAGTTTACGGAAGTCAATTTAAGCAATACATGAATGTTATAGTCAGAAGTGTTTCTAACATTGTTTGGTTCTGTTGGTATCTGTTAATGTACTGATACTTTGCTGACTGTGCTTAACTCGAATTCCACCTAAGCTTATGAGTAGTAGTAAGTACATAAAGGTTAATCCCATTTAGACCTGATTGACACTGGCATTAAGTATTCAAGCTTGTAAACACATCTCAGTTACCTAAGGTTGCAGATCATTAGTTTCTGTAACAGGATTTTCTTTTGTGACAGTAAAACAGATCATTTTAATTAGCAACAGATAATGAATGTAGACTGTAGTGACCTTCTCAAGAAGTCCCAGTTACTGCCAAATAAACCCAGTGTGAATGAAATATGCAATAGATTTGTGACTAAATAATTGGTAGACTGAAACAGTGAGAAAAAAGAAAATCTGATACATCCCTTCTGAATTTTCAGGTTATTGAGAGGAATAAACTAATGCTTAGAATCCAGCACAGACATGAGACATGTTTCCAATCAAGAGAATTAAAGGGGGCAGTGAAAGTAAGTCATAGCTACAGATAGATATTAATAGACTGAATAGCAAAAAGCTGTGTAAGAATGTCTACTTACATGAATCCGATTTGCTGCTTTGATTGTGTGCTTCAATTCTGGTTGTTTTAATTGAATGTCTACTAGGCAGTTTATTTGCATTTTTTGAGACTGTATATGATTATTATAAATTATGTGTAGTAACTTGAAGTGACTGGCTTAATTTTCCTTAGCACAGTTTGAGAAATGCCACTCTTAATTAAGTAGACATCAGTTAAGGTTATGCTCAAGATGCCACAATTTCCTTATCAGGGATAGAATGTAAACTTCATGGTCAAGGTATGTCTTTAATGTCAGTTGAAACTAAATTCTTAAATAGCCTAATGGAAAGAGGGAGAAAAGGAGATTATTAAAGACTGTTTTAGTAGACAGAGCATACTTATTTTTTGAACTGAAAAAGTTGGTTGGATGTGGTGCTGTACCCTAGTCTGCTGTGGGTCTCCCTGTGACCTTGTAAAGGCTGAGAGATAAATTGTTTGAAAACCTCTGAAACAAAAGTATTTTTTTCAGCGTGTCATTCTTTTGTTTGAAATGCACTGGGCAAGGACTTTTGCCTTCTTCAGATTATCCAAACTGCTTCAATTATTGCTAACATTTTAATATAGCTAGTGGTATTTTTTTTATTGCCAAGAGGACAGTGGGAGTGCTCATGCAGCCAGTAAGTGTCTGTGTCTGTGCCACTGGCTGTTGCAGGAATTATGGAGCTGTTGTTTTAAAGCCATCATTCAGAGGTGAAGTGACTGTCCCCTAGACCATCCAGAGCCAATACCTCTCTCACTTTACGTAGCAGAAATTGGGGGGTGGACAGTCAGTTGAGATGTAGACCTCATGAGGTTCAACAAGGCTAAGTGCAAGGTCCTACACTTGGGTCAGGGCAATCATGAGGTTTTCCTCTGTGTAACAGATGCAAACAAAATATTTCTGAAGCAAATAAAAATATTAGGGCTTTTAATTTTAAAGATGTACTGATTTATAAGTGTTCCTGATAAACTTTTTTTTGTGGAAAAAAGGTAATAAAGGGAATATGTGAATTCAATCAATAGGATGCATTGGTTAAAGTTCTGGCTCCCAGTGAGTGGTTAGATGAAGAATATCAGAGGCCACAACACTTGCTTTTAGGTCATCTTCGCCATGTGAAGCACCAGTTTTCATGGCAATCAAAATAATTCTTATGGCTGAAATACTTTCAGAGACTGTTTTACAAATAAGTGCCACAAGTTTTTCTGCTGAAGTATTTTTTTCCATTTTTTTTTCTCTGTTTATCTGAAGGGATGGAATATTTAGAGCCTGTTTCAACTCCAATTCTTTTGATACTGGGCAGTGAAAAGAACAGACAGTTCTTTTTAAGAAGTTTAAAGACATGTTTGATAAATGTCTAAATTATTTCTTTTCAAAAGATTAAAAATGGTTGAACTTCCAATTTTACATGTCAAATTTCACGGTTCTTTATTAGCCATGGTCCAGGCACAAGGGAGATAACTGGGGTCTGTGTTCCAGAATTGGTGTTGCTGCCCAGCCTGTCTGACTTCCTTTAAAATGTTCTCATCAATGACAGATGCCAAACTTAATGCATTCCATATTTTCACACAGCATCATGCCCAAGTTGGGGGACCTTTGCTTTACAAATGGTGATCAGCTTTGCACTGTCTGAGCATTTACCTCTTTAGTTTGCTGCTTGGAAGTGCACATTGGAGCCAGTCCTTGAGTTGAAAAGAGTTACTGACAGAGCAAATGGAATAAGCGCTATAACAGTGCATCTCAAATTGCCCATTTTCTTCTCCTTCAGGTGCACTTCTAGTATCTACCATTGGTCTTGATTCGTCCTTTAATCTTGGTGTGACGCACTGAGATGGAAAAATTGTGCATGCATTGTGTGCTCTTGGGTAGTGCAGTGCTGCTCACACCTATTGGTGCAATGTGTAAGCCTTGCTTTCTGATAAGTAACTTGTGCAGGGTCACAATGCCTACGAACATTTTTTATATTGCTGTTGTTTTTTAACTGGCTTCCTGTATAAAGGGTGGTGGTTTAGTGAAAATGAAACACTATAAGCAATGTTAAAGTTTAATTAAGCAAGCTTACTTTTAGATTATTTTCTTAGTAAAAAGAGAGCAGAGAGTAAAGGATATGAAAGATGCACTAAGCATTTTGTATTTGCAAAGGGTGGGTGTTATATTAGCACTGGACTGACACCTGTTTTGATCGGGATTCTATATGATTGACCAGGGACAGAAAACATGAAAATCTGTTTTCAGGCAGGTATGTGAAGTGCCTTAGGATGAGGCACTAATGTAGTGGTTCTGCACCTGTAACAGTGTGCTTTATCACACACAGTGTGTCTGACTTGTTTGGAGTGTGATTTTGGTGGTAGAATTTGAAAAAAGAATGGAAATGACAGTCTGTGCAGACAGGAACACAGAGAGAAGGCAAATGTATAAGGAAGTGATCTCCTGTGCAGTACTAATAAACTAAAGAAGTAAGCCAGTAGGTATTTGCAGATTTCTGAAGGGGAAGGGATTGGATGAAAAGAGTTTGCCGCAGAAGGAAAGATGCCTTTGAAAAAAAGAATTGCCAAAGCAAATTGCAGTGGGATGATGCAAGAGTAACAGTGGTATTACAGCTGTGTAAGAGTGGTGGATGTTGGTGGAAGGAGGTAGGGCAGGAAAAGCATGTTTAAAACCTTCTGCATCTTTCTCTCTTCTCCTCCAGCCCCTCATGTGATCTAATAAATGGGATTTTGAATCCAACAGTTTGCCTACTGCAATGTGAGTCAGTACTGTTCTTCCTGATGCCTCTAAACAGAAGATGCTGCATCCCTCTCCTCACAGTGGCTCTGGCATTTGCCAGGCTATTCACTAAGCTGATTCAGTTCACAAACCACTTAGAGACTTGGGTGTGGTGTTGGATTTATTTCTGTTAGTGAGCCAATAACATTCACTAAGCAAAAGGGAAACCCACTTGAAGATGAGAGCACAGCTAAGCAGCATTGCACGACAAGGCAGTGAGAGGACTGGCATTTGCCAGGAGCAGACCTTTGCTTTGCAGGGGATGAAATTGATTATCTGTGTTGGCTGAACAATATCATCAAACTTGTGCTTCAAATTTGTGTATAAAATGGCACCGTTCTCTCTTCATTACATGGAGATTTAGAGGAACATGCATTGTACTACATGGAAAAATAGACCCAAAAAATCAGCATTATTTTAAGCCTGCCATGCCTCAAAGCGAAGTTTTGCTTTGGTTGCTTACGTTAAATCCTGTCATTAAAGTCTGGACAACATTTGCTACTGACCTAAAAAAATCTATTCAACCTACAGTTAAGGTAACTTCATCTTGAACTTTCATGTTCTCTGACTAATTTTATGCTGTGAAGTGATGGTATTTTTGTTTGCTTAAACTGTCCTAGAAATACGGAAACTGATTATTAAACATATTCTGACATCATTCAGATCTGCCTAGAATCACTTCTTTTTTTTTTGTAGTGACTTCTAGGGAACATTTTGGGCATTGGAGCTGTGATTTAGAAACAAAAGGAATAGGAAAATCAATCTTCAGTGTAATTAATTCAGCAGTAAATTGAAGGTTCATTTAGTCCGTAGTGATGATGATACAGATTTTGCAGTACAGATTAGATTTTACGTTACAGTATGCACTTTTGCTGACAGGACTTTTGGTACACTCTGCACCTGGAGATGATCCAACAGAGCTAGCTAGCTCTTATAACATAGCTGGTGGCAGGCAAGGAGAATCTGGCACCTGTATCCTCTGGGCGGCAGCAGTGAACAATTTTCCGTGCAAGGGACTGTATTTTCCACAGGGACACCCAGCTATCTTGCCCTGCCTTAAGGGCGTTGAGGGCTTCACCACAGCAGAATGTGCTTTCACAACCTGTGTGTGATTTCATTATTTTTCCTGTTGTTTCTTCCACTCACCTCTGTTTGTTTATCCGAAAGGAATATTTGGATGTTAAATTATTTGGTAGCCATACCAATCTGAGCCTTAACCATTGACTGAAGCAGACTTAAGGAGCATGGAGTCCCTTTGATGTCGATGTGGATCTGGCTCATGTCAGGGCTTGGTCACAAAGTCTTCATCTCAGAACCCAGCCTTTTTTTTTATGCGTAGGCTGTTGCATTCGTTTGCAGTCCTCCATATTTGGTTTCTGGCAAGAAAAGTACGGAATTGCAAGTGTCCTGTAGACCAAGGCTGTTCTTATATGGATGTTGAAAAATTCCTCTGCAGACAGACATTTTTGGTGACAGTGCTAGCTGGTTTTAGCCATGTAGAGCTACGTTAGCTCTGCAGCCAAAGCAGTTTCTGCCTTTTCTGCTAGCTGGTAGTAGAATTGGTTTTCAGGCAGTTTCCTCTGCCAGAATCAGTGGAGGAAATAGTATTGCATGGGTATGTGGTGGCCTGAAGAAGTTATTAGTGGTAGCAAGAGACTGACTTTTAAGTATAGGACTTATTCATCTCCTTATTAATAGAGGGGAAATGCTTGTAAATGGAGCAAGTCTGCTTTGGGAGTTAAAATGACGGTGCGGAGTCATTTTACAGAGTAGAATTAGACTCTGACAAATTTTATTTAAAAAACTTGATAATCTCTATCTCAAGAGCTACCTGTAGAATGCTTTAGCTTTTCTCAGCATATTTCCATTAAATTACCTAAGTACATAAAAATCTAGTACCTCTGACCTTTTCTTTTTTTTGAATCCAAGATCAAGAGCTGGATTACAGTCAAATGCCATGTAATTTCTTTACTACTGAATAAAGAAGTTAACAAAGGTTTTGTAAATAGCAGATAAGCATGAGTCAAGTATTTTTACATAACATGAAAACAAAATATTCTAAACAGTTGAAGATATTTTTCAAGGAAGGACACAACTTTTCTTTCTTAAGCTTATTGATACCTATTATTATTCTCTGAAAACTTTGAAGGACATCTAGTTTATAACCTTTAAAATTATACATATTTAAAGACTGACTATTACTGTTTGCCTTGGAAGCCTGGGAACAGCACCAGATGCCTAGTAATCTGTGGCTGCACTGTAGCTACTCCTTTAAGTGCTATTTTTCTGAATGAGAAAAGCAAACAGCTGCTCAACTGCATTGAAGAAATGATTTTCTTCTAAGACAAGGATTTGTGCAAAAGCATATTCTAATTGGAATTCTTTCCACTGTCTCATGTAGGGACAGACTTTAAATTTCTACCACCCCCACTGCTATTTCTTTTTTCTTTCCTTTTTGATTTTTTCTTTTTCTTCCCAATAATTCCCAGGCCTAACATGAATAGAAGAAACAACACTTAGTTGTCCTAAAATGAAGCCAGGCTATCTAGATAAGCTGGCTTCTGTATCTACCAGAGACAATGTTTACCAAGTCCGTAGCAAAACATAGTGATAGAATGCATTTTCTTTCTCCCTCTGGGGCTTATCGATATCTGTGTTGAGATAAAATAGAAGACTTAGCATTCAGAGAGGTTTCTAATTTCTCAGTGGTTTGAGAAATCTTCCATGCTGTTTCCTCAAAATCTTAGCTATGTCAAATTAACAACTCATAAAACATGCCCTTTCTACTTTAGCTTTAATAGTTTTGCCCATCCTCATTGTGTTTAAACATAATTTTCCTTAATGTGGTTATTTAGAAAACTTTTGATAGTAGAAGCACTCTGACACTCAACTAACCAAGATAATCAAGGCTCTCCTGCATTATTTTTTGATGTCATCATACATACCTTTTGACTACATTTGAATAATCTAGGGACAGTGACGATGCCACTGAAAGTCATAGTGGATGTAGCAGAATAAATTAACTGTATCCTTCTCAGAAGAAACCACTGTGTCCAAACAAAAGTGGCAAAACCACTGCATTATATTTCAAAACCAGGTCATACAGGTGTGCACAGCCTTCTGCAGGTTGTCAGGAGTTTGTTCGGTGGGAGTACAAGCTCCTGCATTTCTCCGGTTTGATTGGAGGTCCTCTATCTGATTTGTATGGTGTGAGCATCAGACAGGCTCTCACAAAGGGAGACAATCTTGTGGGAGGACTTAGCCAGTAGCCTTCCACAGAAAACACTGGTACTGACAGAGCTTTGGGCATTTGGGACATCTGGCTGGTATAGTGGTACCTCAGCTTCAGGCATATTCTTTCATATTGAAATGCACAGACTTACACTTGTCACCCGTAAAATAAGATTAGTTAAGCTACAAGGCAGAAAGCTGCATAAGGTAATCCAGAGAAGAAAATTATGATATTTTGACCGAAAAAATAACCCAAACACCAGCTGCTGGAAAATGTTGTACTCCACTAAGGACCTGTTCACCTGCTGAATGCAATAGGGCAGGTAAGCCAGGTATTATAAACCAGAAAGCCAGCAACTTATTGTAGTCTTCTGCTTAATAGTTTAAGAGGTCTGTTCTCCAGACTAACCTGTGTGTGTGTCTTGTTTCAACTTTAGCTTTGGTTAGAGCTCTCTGAATTGAACTAGGTGACAAACCAATCAAGAATGTAATACTGCTCACCAAAACTGTCACTTCTTTTATGTTGGCCCAACGCATCGAGAAATCAAAAAGGTACGAAGGCTTTCATCAGTGAGGTGGTGGGACTGGATGGCAGAGTGAATAGGGGGAGAAGTGTGTTGAGAAAGAAGAGAGTGAAGCAACCGCTAGGTAAGCTGAGCTGCCCAAGGTATGATGGCCACAGTGCTCAGAGCACCTAGACTGGACCTGCTGGTACTGGTTACAATGTCTTCTTCTCCTGAAGTGACACAAATTGTTCTTTGTGTTGGGAAGTTATTTGGCCGGTGGCCATTAGCCTGTTGGGTGCTTTAAGTAGGAGTCTTGCCCTTATGTGGCGGCAGTGTGTACGGACTGACTGTGAAGTCCTTCTGGACTAAATACTTCAACCAAAGATTGCTTGTGCCAGAGGAGAATGCATGTTGGGGAAGATTTTGCTGCTTGGTCAGAATGTTTTTATAGCTTTTCAGTGAGTCAAGGTCTGTGACCTACACCTTTCCACCCAGCCAAGTGCTGCAAACACCAAGCTGTAAAGTCTTTGTTTTACTGTCACCTGGTGAGTCATTATTTACTCAGTGCAAGGTGGAACAGCTTCAGCTAGAGGGGTGGGAAAGACCCACCCCAAGCTGTATTTGAATGGTTAGAGCAAGTATTATGGGATTTGTGCATTAGAATCTCATTAGACAGATAAGAAAGCACTTGCCAAGGACATTGAATTCTGACTCCTGATGAAAAGAGAGAACATTTGTTTTTCTCCTGCTCGTGCTTTGTGTGGAAAGCCTATTCCCTTACATGTCTTGAAGAATATCTGCTTGAATGGCTTCTGCATGTGAGGCAGATGGGGTGGAAGATAGCGCTGGAGATTTGTGTCAACTCTGAGGCTATGAGAAAGTCCAGCTTCAGCAGAGTAATCACTGAGGTTCTTGATTTCTCTAGGTGGCAAGTAGTTGCTGAGCTGGCTATGCAAGGCTGAGCATCTGCGTGCCATCTGCATGGTACATGCAAGTACTGGTTCCTTCAGACAAGAAAATTAATTTAGGACGGACCATATTTTGGAAAGTTGAGTAATCACTATCATTTAAGTCCTTTTAATCTAGGCTCTAACCCAAGCTGCACGTTGAAAATAAAGTACAGTGATTTTGCATGCTTGTAACTTGCCACCTCACTGATCTGCAGTGGATCTCTAAGACAGAGGCTTCCTGTGGTTTCAGGAAGATCCTTATCCCCGTGTTGCTGTGCAGAAGGACCATGGAAATTCATACTATCCCTAGGGCCAAAGTAAAGCAGTTATTCTTCTCAGTGAGTGCCAGGATTGTGCCTGCTGCTTTGTGTGCAGTCCAGAAGAGCAAACATCTGTAACTTTCAACAGCCAGGGCTCAGCTGTGTCTAGAGATGTGGTTTAGCTTTTAACAGAGCTGATCAGCACACAATGTGCTGACTGTCATTCCTAAAGAACAAAATAACAGATGAGCTTGTGATATGTTTGTCTGGAGGTAGAGAATGAGAAGAACAACTTGGTTACTAATTGCCTTCTCACTACTGAAAGGAGAAGTGTCCCTATGCTTGACACAATTTGCATGAAGGTTGGTGTAATTAATGAGATTTTCCACCTTCAGCTATCCCAAGAGTGAGCTTAATACCATTGTCTCCAGCGTGGCTTTGAGACTTAAATGCAACCATTTGCATTCAGCAGGGCAGTGTACACAACTTGAGAGTTCATGAAATTTAAAACGTGTCTCTGCTATCAGCCCATTTTGCAGTAAGAGTGCTGCTTCTTTTTGTTACCCTTTTTTAATGTTATTTGAATTTGAGTATCAATAATATTAATAACTATGCTTTCAGATCTGTTATTTGGTTTGCTATGTCTAAATCAGTGTGACTGCTCTTATGTAAAAAGAAAATTCCTGGTATGCTATGAACTAATGTATGAAACTCTGATTTGATTTAATTTAATTGATGTTGTTATCTGTTGCATAGATTTTGGGGAGTTTCTGATGTGTGTGAAATTGCATCCAGCTGTGCTAGAAGGCTAAGTAATCTTTAGAAGTAAGGTACGACTGGGGATGAGCTAAGGTGTCAGAACTATGTCCTTAATGACTGTATATACAAAGTATATTGACTTTAAATTATATTTAAAATTGTTTACATATTAAGTGCTGGTAAGATCTTTTGTATGAAAGTCTTTAGGACATACTATCCATCACATGTTTAATTTTATTTTTATTTTTTAAGTGCTGCTCTAATACTTACTACCTGTCATGGTCCTATTATTATTCTAACAATTCCATAAGTAGGTACTTTAAATGCAATAAAATAAATTTAGTTTATTAATCCTATACCTAAAGGAGGGCTTGGTTTGGAAATGTTTTTTAAATTGATCAGTGACATTTATCAACTCAGGCTCCAGACTTCTTCTCTAGTGCTTGGTATAATGGAAGATGATTATGGAGATGGTAGTGGGGGAAATACTAAAAGCAATATATTGCTTGCCTAGGTATGAAAAGAGGAATAATTTGCAGGGCTGCATTTTGAAAACAATTTTTTTTGAGTTTGCTTGGCTGATGTGTTGGTCTTCTTTCTCCTTCAGCTTCCCTGTTCCCTCCCAGTATCCACAACACAAACTGTATCAGTGCTGTGTCAAAGGGTGGGTTGCACCTTCTCCACAGCATTCCGATATTTTCTTCATGGCTCTCCGTGTGAAGTCTACCTTCCCCCTTTCTTTCTTGAGAGCTGTGTACTCATAGGCCTTCAGCTTGCTGTAGTAGTCCGAGAATTTGTTGTAGAGAATCGAGATGGGCATGCCATTCAGGATTATTCCAAATGCGATGCAGAGGAAAGCAAACAGACGGCCAAGGTGAGTTTCTGGACACATGTCTCCATATCCCACTGTGGAGATGCTGACCTACAGGCAAACCAACATTCAGCTGATTAGCTGAGCAGAACTGTACAAATCTGTGTTCAGGGATCAGAGGCATTTTTGCACTTTGCATCTGAAATACTTTCTACTGCTTTTTTTTTATGTACCGTTCATCTTATGCAAAAGTCTCTAATTAAAAGAAAAAACAAACCATCTCTCATGCAGTAAAGAAAGACTACAGTGTAGTTTGACACCATTCCGGAGGATTTTTTAAAACCTTTGTCCTGCAGAGAGTATTTCCAAACAATGTCCACACTATCTTGTCCAGAAGGTGGGTATGCTCAATTGCAGTGAGTGAAAAGACATGGCTCCCTGACTGCGCAAATCCAGTAATAAATGCAGCCTGCAGCTCTGATCCTTTATGATGTCACTTGGAACAGATGTCCTGCTTTTAAACCCAGTGTGCTTATAAAACCTGGTATTTTGGGTCTTATTCTGTGGGTTGTCTTTTGAGTATTACCTTTGTTTGTCATATATATTTTAGGAACTAATGAAAAACACATAAAAATCTTCAGCTGATTGTGAAATATATTTTTCTAACATCTGCATTTTAGGAAGAAGTGACCCAGGAGTCTGAAGTTTCTAGATAAAATCCCCTTTAATGGTAACATGCCTAGGAGGAGCTGTGGAAAAAACAAAGATATTTTTCTGGAAGTTTTTTCTCACAGAGTATGCTCACTACATATGTATTTATAGTGCTAAGTTGTCTTCCTGCTCAGCTGTATGTCAAAGCTTAAAAAATTAAGGAGGGGGTATGTGTGTGTGTGTGTGCCTTCAATAGGGAATATTCCTGTTTGGTTTAGCTGACAGGTACACAGGTGGAAATTTTTGCTGAATTCCTTTGAAGAAGGGTTTTAGAGTTGTTTCAAATGTGGGGTTTTTTTTTGTGGGAGTGATGGTATTTAGTATATCTGTTTTATACGAATATACATTCTGACATCACATTTGTCTACATAAATTAACAGACTTTTTTATTCTCATCCATCAGCGCTTTCTGATTTTAGCCTACAGATATATGAAGGAACTGTGTTTTGTATGAACCTGTGCCATACCACATACATATGAATGATATACTCTCAAACAGTCAGCATAAAAGAACTAATATTTGTCCACTGCATACATATTGATTGTTTACAATTTTTACATTTAGTAAATATAATTTATTTTTCTCCGGCAGTTTAAACTCGCAGACTTCTGCCATCTGGTACTTTCTAGTCTGTGCAAGCAATGTTTTTCAGCCAATAGACTTCTTTTTTTTTTTTTTTTTTCCCAGTATCTGAACACACTGTGTGTATCTGTGAAAAAGTAATCTAAAACTTTGGCAGAAATAAACCACAGGCAGTAAGACTTTCATTGTAACGCCCGTGTGGCTTTAGCACTGAAATAAGTTTTTGGAAGGTCACAATGTGTGACCTGCCATCCTTCAACATGCTAAATAAAATGTTACATCAAGTGAAGAAAGCACTAGGGTGCATGAGACAGCACTGGGTAGGAGTGTTTGTAGGATGCACCTGGTGCTTCCTGTGGAACAAAAAGGATTAGTCACTTGATTTAATGGAAATTAAGTCGCTGGATTTGAATGATAATACAGGATAAATATCTCCAAAAATAAATACTGAGATGAAGGCAAGATGCTTATCTGTACCAGCCAGGACAAAACCATTATCCTGTGATAAGGTTCCATTTCCCTGGCATAGTCTTCTACATTTACTATGACAGTTCAGGAGGGATGCTGCTTCTCTTCTGTGTGTGAGTCTATGAAAGCTATTGGATTTTAAGGAAATTTGAGTGTTTTGGCTGTCTTTATTTTCACTCTCCAATAATGCATAGGCTTTATAAGAGTTTTATGCCTTGGAATTGCAGTGTGCATGCTACAGCTTCTTTTGGAGACAGTTGCTCAGCTAAATAGGCCTTTTTTGTTCTAGTCTTAGTCATATAGATTTCTTAGAAGTGTCTAAATGATTATGGTGTAACCAGCGGGCAGAAGTGAGCCTTAAGGATTTTGCATATAACCTGCACATTCAGAAAACAAAATACGATGTTAGTGTCCTTATTCTAGTAATGCATGAACCGCAATTTTTGTTCATAACTTGTGGATATCACTTAGAGATGACCCATGAAGATCACACTACAGGACCTTTTCCTTTATTCACTGATTTTTCCCCTCCTTTCCATGCCCCATCTTAAAGGATATTCGGCACGTATGCCTGTGTATATATGTAAATGTCTGCGTGTGTCTGTAGGGCCAGTTTTTCGCTATGCGCCAAATCACTACTAATACATGTACGGGAAACCACCACATCTCATCAGCTATTGTTGAACTGGAAGCGCAGGCCATGGGCTGCTGGGACTGCTCCCAGGAGAAACTACGTTGGGTGGGTTGCAGTTGCTGTCCTGTAGGGCCCATATGCTGCTCGATGCATCCAGTGCCTACACTGAACAACCAGCATGAGAATTTTGAGTCCTTTCCAGTCCATTTGCATGAGCTTTACTCCCCAAGGAAGTGACTGGGAGAGAGGCAGACCCATAGTCAGCCCCTAGAAGTGCTCCTGGGGCCATGCCACAAAATGTATTGTATGACAGACTGGAACAACTTTAGAGCTGTGGATCATCCAAGATACAGGCCTTTAGCTGTCTCTCAGCACCTGAAACATCTAGCTTACTCTCTGATTTGATCCAGACAGCTATAGTTACACAATTATATGCTTATCTTCTGCCGTGTAACAACACAGGCAGGGATCAACAGCCACCTCTCCCCAATGCCCTTTATAAAATCACCCCTTGCTCTCTGAAAACATTACTGTAAATATGGCACTTGTGAAACTGCCATACTTGTGGATGAAGATTATCTGGCAAGAATTTAATTACAGCCTGCAGCTCCCTCTTCATTGTCTGCTAGTCTTGATAAACCCAGAAGTGTTTCTTTTGTCTTCACAGTTCACCTTGAAGGATACAACTATCATTTTGATATCACAATGGTTTGAGAAGCATTGGTTAGCCTTCCATAAGTAAATGTATGTCTGTCCTTGGATGTTAATGCAGTCCAAGACTCGAGTTGAACTACTTCCCTAACCCTTTAGAGGAGAATTCCAAGTCTAGAATACTGGAACAGTTCTGCCAGGACAGTGGCAGAGTCAGAAGGTACTTAAGCAAGGTGGAGAGCTTTAAACTCTCACAGCTCTTCATTCAAGGCTGAATCTTCATGCCCTTGAAAGACGTGAACCCATCAGCCTGGAATATGCTGGGTCGAAACACCCCTCCACATAATACAGTATAGCACAGGTCAGTCATAGTTCAGACCTGGTAAGGAGATGTGTCTGAATGCCTTAGAGCACTAATCTAGTGGCAGTCCCTAGAAACGAGGTCATTCTGTCTTCATTGCTGGGGCTTATCAGCTGAAACTCAGACAGTTTCCCCATTCTAAGATCTTGGAATGGAACTAAAATCACACTCTTTCTGGCAGAGGTTGCAAAAAAACATTCAAGGTGACATTAACCAGCTCTCTGAACTGACTGATGTGAGATTCAAACCAGTGACCTAGATGTAGAAGGCAGTTTATCCCATTATCACCCCCTTGAGCCATTGTGCTGCTTCTTGTATTTATTCTTCTACAAGTCTAGCATGGTATAAATAATCTGCCCATGTTTTGTACTTGTGCAGACATGTGCCTTACATGTACCACCTAAGGGACAGAAGACAATCTCTGGTGTAAAACAACTGTTGATCCCAATGTATATTTAATGGCCAGGGGTCAGAGGCAGCTTTGACTTTAGAAGTTTGAGTGACTAGCTATGGTTAGTAAAGTATGTCTTACCATCTTGCAATTGCATAGCAGATCTGCAAAAAGAAAAAGAGTGAAAAATCCTGTGTCCACCTGCAACCAGCTAGCCTGATGAAGGAATGGGATTTTTTTTTCCTTCCTTTTTTTTTTTTTTTTTTTTTTTTTTTTGGGCAATGCTGATTATGAGACTAAATGAGGAAATGTTTTTATTTCCTGCCTCTTTGCCTACTTCTTCTTTAAAAGTCCAAGTACTGTCTGTGTCTGCTTGGACAGGAAATCCAATGCTATCTGCCTGATTAAGCCTTGATTTAAGCTTACAGCAGAGGTGAATGAGTGCGTGTGTGTGTGCGTGAGTTAGTACATATGTCCCTTAAGCTCAGAATTCAGAGCAGATGTTCACTGATCCGAGCCTGCTATTTTCAAGGCTGTCAGTGACTCTAGCAAGGAAAGGGAGGGAAAGGAAGGCAGGGTCTCTGGTTACCCAGCAAGGTGAGATATGTTTACTTACGGCAGCCCACCACCAAGCATGGGGAATGCTGGTGAAGTTGGTACTGGAAACATCGTGCTCCACTGTGTAGACCATAGCAGAGAAAGCGAAGATGCCCATGGCAATGAAGAGCAAAAGGCAGCCCACCTGCTGGTAGCACTGACGCAAAGTAAAGCCAAAGGCACGCAGCCCAGTGGAATGGCGGGCCAGCTTGAGGATGCGGAAGATGCGCATGAGACGCATGATGCGAAGCACTTGTCCCACCTTGCCCACCCGTCCCACCTTCTCAATATCATGCTCATGCTGCGAACCCCGACCTCTGGGCTGGTCATCATCAGCAAAGCATTCGAGCAGCAGCTGCAGGTAGAGGGGCAGGATGGCAATGAGGTCTACTGCATTGAGGGCGCTGCTGGCAAAGCGACGCAGGTCTGGGGTAGACACCAAGCGCAGTAGGTACTCCAGTGTGAAGAATGCGATGCATAGGGTCTCAATGTGCTCCAAGACAGGACGGCTCTCCCCACTTTTCCGGTCTACCTGCTGCATCTCCTCCACTGTGTTGAGGGCCAGAGCCACCACAGAGATGAGCACGAAGAAGCTGGACGCCACTGCCATCACCTTAGCAGTGACAGAGGAGAAGGGCTTTTCCATAAGATTCCACAGGCGCCAGCGCTGGGGGCCATAGTAGCGCATGTGGTGGAAGAGTTGCTCGCTTTCTTGAGCCTCTGCCTGGGAGCGCAGCTCACGCTGGACCTTCAGCTGCTCAGTCAGCTCGTCACGGCGCTCCTCAAAGCAGATGCGGCAACAGCGAGGTGTGTATTTCAGCCGCACACCCCAATAGCTCAGCTCCTCCAGGAAGCTACGGGGGCACAGCTCATCCCGCACACGCAGCACACCTGAGGCATAGAAGTTGTACACCAACTGGAAGACAGATGGGTCACGATCAAAGAAATACTCATCTACCTGGGCAGCATAGTCATCACACAGGCCCAGCTGGCAGCGACGGTCAGTGGAGGTAGCCAAGCGGCCCAGGCGGGTCTTAGGATAGATGGCCACTGCCTGATAGGTGAGGCGGTAGCTTTGGCCTCCAACATTGATGTTCAGCACAGATGAAGTGAAAGCTGTCGCCGTGGCTCCAGGAGACAGGGCAGGGGAGCAAGTAATGGATGAGGAGGTCTTGTTTTCTCCCTCAATTGTGTCTCCAGTTGGCCATTTTCCTTGTTCTTTCTCTTCCTCTTCCTCATCTTCATCTTCCACGTAGTAGTTGTAATTCCCCTCAGGTCCTAGAAGCAGCAGGGGTTGGAAGTTCAATGAAGCTGTAGCGGAAAAGCCACTCTGCTTGTCTGCATTTATGCCTTCATTATCTTTCCCCTTGCCTTGCTGTGGGAGGACGTTTGATTCTTCCCTTTCTCTTCCTTTATGTTTTAGGAAAGGAAACTGTCGCTGCATGTTAAACTGCAACATGCTACTCTTCCTTACTCTTCTCTTGTTTGCATTCACCTGATCAAGGAACTAACATCAATCCTCTCCAACAAAACAAAGGCTGGCACTCCAGTTTTCTTCTTTCTTTATCTTGGTAGTATCACACAAAGCAGTGGTTCTGCATTCGCCCTGCCAGCCTCCATTCCAGTTGTTGTGAAACCTCCGTGTGGGATACAGACACATGAAGTCTGCTGTTGACCGTTTTAATCTTGCTGACAGGGAAGATCTGAGTGCTTAGAGAAGGGGATTTAAGGGCTATTATCCTGTTCCTGCCTCGTCCCTCAGGCTGTGACGTGAGCGATTATGGATCCATAAATGTATGAAAAATCAGTAGGGGGAAAAAAACCCTAAAGTTTTATTGCTAATAAAACACATACATTTTCCTAATTTAAGTATATATGGATTAAGAATAATCTCAAAATAAGGACGAGGATGGAGTGAGAGAGAGCATTACAAATTTATTTAGTCTACATGAGTGTAGTGTGTATTGATTTTCCTTAATGAAAATAATGAATGATTGGTATGCAGATAATTGATAGGAATTAACTACAGTGGCTCTTAAAATGTTTTCCCAAGTTGAGCAAATAAAGTCATTCCTTTTTATTCCCAGTTAGAATATCTCCATCTTGTTGAGGGCTGAGGGAAGCTGCAGCCTGTGCCTGAAGGTTTGGCTGTGCTCTGGGAGCGCGTCTCATGCTGTTCTGGCCATAGTGGAAGTGAAGGACCAGAGTGTGAAGGAGTTTCCAGCACGCTACTTCACTTCAAACTCCTCACGAGCCATTGAGAAACAGAATAAAGCCACGCTTGTTGCTTTTGCAGGGCATGTTTGATAGCATAAAGCCACATCAGTTGCTTAGGCAGGACAGGAGAGATACTTTCTTTTTGTTTTGATGGAAGTTTCATCTTCGGCTCTGGTTGAGCTGGCTCAAGCACGTCTGATGACAATGAGCATCCTGAAAGCCAGGGTATTTCCCCTTATCACCGGGAACACTTCAGCTGATATAGACCTGTGAAGCAGAGGGTGAACACAATAGATGGCTCCTTCAGTGTCCTCTTACTCCCTGAGTTACAGTCTTAACACCAGCTTGTTATTCTACCTGTATTCAGGCAGGGTCAAAGCACTAGAAAACTGCTAGCTTTGGCAACACCCTCGCTGATATGGAAGGCCTTCCATCTGCAATTCTGTAGCCTGCCTTCCACTCATACCTCCCTATCCTTTCACACAGGCTGCTGGGACAATGTATCACAGAGCCCCTGCAGCAGTATTTTTCTTTTGTTGTCCTCCTGTTCTTGTGTTATTAATCTCATGGTCTTGCATATGCAAACCCTAATACTGTTGTTTTGGTGGTGCCCCATGTGAAGCACAATTACAGCAAAATTGCTGTTGCTGTAAAAAATCACTCCTTTTTCCTCTTTTCCCTACCCCTAGTTTCTCCTGCGCAAACTAATTCAGACGTAAAAAAAAAAATAGTCTGCAATGCCATCATTTTACTACTGAAAATTCTTGACTGTTTCTTAATCAAGATTCAGGCTGGACTATAACCATATTTCTCTTTCATTTTGCTTTTTGACATGCTTCTTGGTGTCAGTTCTGAGAGGTATTCAGTAAGGCTTATTGCTTACTGCTCAAGAAATTATTTCTCATATCATACTGTAGTATCAGGAGCTTCTACATGGTGAACTTCATGAATGTCCAATGCCAACACTTCATGTACCTGGACTTAGGTCTCGGACATTGCTACTAAGCAAAGCAAGAAATTTAGCTAGCTTTGCTTCTACTCAAACATCACTTTAGCCTAGATATTCTTGTGAACATAACTCTCAGCCATCTGGTACACGCTGATCAAACTTGCCTTTAACAGATAAGATAGGTAAAATAAAACTGCTTTATTTATGTTCTTACTTTGGGGCAAAGCTCGGTTCTGAGCTGCTGGACTCTCAGCCTAGATAGATAACAAACTGAAGTGACCAGAAAGACTTCCCTCCCCCCCCCCCCCTTTTTTTTTCTTAGCTACCTTACTCAGTGTGATGCTAATCTTCATAAATGTCATCGATAAGAATTGCACAAAATCTTCTGGCATGAAGAAAAGCCACCTTTGTGTTGCTGAAGAAACTAGTTAATAAGGTTGCCTGGGAATCTGTTTTTGAAGCTATTGGGGTCCATAAATGCCAATCACTTATTAAAAGCCATCTGTTAAAAGTGCAGGAGTGGGCAGTTCTAAAGTGTTGGAAGTCAAGAAAGCAGGGCAGAGGACTGGTTTGGCTGGACAGGAATCTTCTAGAGCATAGGCAAAAAAGAAAAATGTATGGCTATTGAAAGCAGGGACAGGTAACACAGGATGATGACAGAGACACTGTTCACTTCTGTAGGGAGAGAAAATTGATGTGGCCAAAGCTTAATGAGAGTGCAAGATAGCTAGCACTGTAAAGGACAACAAAAAGAGCTTTATAAAATATGTTAACAGCAGAAGGAGGATCAGAGATAACATTGGTTCATCGCATGATGAGATCAGTCACTTCATAAATAGGGATACAGACAAAACAGAAAGTTTAATGGCTTCTTTGCCTCTGTCTTCAATACCAGTGATGGGCCCAGGCACCTTCAGAGACCTGTGTTGGAAGTCTGTGATTAGGGGAATGACAAACTCCCAGCGAATTCAAGAGCTTGTTCAATACTTGCAGATTCATCTTGATGCACTTAGTCTATGGGGTCTGATGGGATTCATTCCAGGGCACTAACACAGCCGGCCAATGTTATCATGAGAACTCTTTTCGTTAATTTTAAATAGTCTTGGGAGTTCGGAAGCTGGCAGATGTCCCAAATTTCAAGAATGGTAGGAAGAAAGACTGGTAATTACAGGCCTGTCACCTTCACTTCAGTGCCTGGTAAAATTATGGAGAAGGTTATTCTGGGAGTTACTGAAAAACACTTGGGAGACAACACAGTCACTGGTCATAGTCAGCATGGGTTCATGAGAGCAAAGTCCTGGTTAACCAACCTAATTTCCTTCTATGACAAGGCTACCCATCTAGTTGACTGAGAGAAGACAGTAGGTGTGCATGGGGTTGATTTTAGAAAATATTTTGATACAGTTTCTCACAGTATCTTCTGGACAAAATGTCCAGCACAAAGCTGAATAACTCCATAATATGGTGGGTGAGCCTGATGGATCAAGCTCAAAAAGTTTAGTAAATGAGGTTACATCAGGCTGGTTGCCAGTCACCCACAGGGTTTCCAAGAGCTTAGTTTTAGAGCCAGTGCACCTCAATGTTTTTATAAATTATCTGGATGTGAAAATCAAACGTACATGAAGTATGTTTGCCAATGATAGTAAACTAGGAGGAACTGTGGACTCCTTTGAGGTCAGAGAGGCCTTACAGAGAGATCTGGATAGACTATACAGAGCTGGGCAATCACCAACCGCACAAAATTTAACAAAAGCTAGTGCAGGGTTCTCCACCTGGGATAGGGCAATCCTGATTATTTGTACATATGGTAGAACAAGAGGCTGGAGAGCTGCCCCATAGAAAGAGATCTGGAGGTCTGGGTAGATGGCAAGTTGAATATGAGTGGACAGTGTGCCCTGGAAGCCAAAAGGGCCAACCTTGTCCTGGGGTGCATCAATCATAGCATAACTGGCCTGTTGAGGGATGCAGTTGTCCCACTCTACACCTCACTGGTGCAGCCTTACCTCATGTATTGTGTGCAGTTGTGCTGCCTCAATGTCAGAAGGGCACCAAACTACTAGAGTGTGTCCAGAGTGGGGCAACCAAGACAGTGAAATGCCTCAAGGAAAATACTTCCAAGCAGTTGCTGAGGTTAGCTTGGATAAAGTTGAGTAAAGCATCACAGTCTACCACTTCCTCAAGCTGGGCAGTGAAGGGGGAAGTGCTGATCAGGAGATGGTGGTCTCTGGTGACTAGCAATAGGATATGAGGAAATGAAATGAAGCTACATCGAGGGAAGTTCAGATTGGGTGTTTGAAAAAGGCTCTTCACTGAGAAGTTCAGGATCTCCAGAGAAGTGGTCATGGCACCAAGCCTATTAGAAGTTAAAGACCTTCTGGACAGTGCTCTTCACATATAGTTTAGTTTTAGGTAGTTCTGCAAGGAGCGAGGAACTGGACTCAATGATCCTTATGGGTACTTTCCAAGTTGAGTGATTTGATGATTCAATGATTCAATGGGTAGAAGAAGAAAGGTGAAAGCCTGGCAGTGAGTAAAAGTGGAGAATGCTGTCCAATCAATGAGACACTGGATGCTGCCTTCTTGAGAACAGTATTTTCACAAGAGAAAACTGTAATTATAGTGAAGAGGGCCATGAGAAGATGAGTCTTTTCAAGTCTTTATCTTGTGCAATGCTGATTTTTCCCAGGACAGGGGACTGTATAACGGCAATGCTTTTTCACTGATCAAATCAGCTCCAGAGTTGTGTATGCTTGCTTTGTCTTGGTTAAAAAAAAAAAAAAACCCAAAAAAAACCCAAGAGAACTTTTTAATCAAAATTACTTTAGAGAATTTTTATGGTTCTGTAAGGCCTCGGTGGATTAGTTCCTACCTCACAAGACAGGCTCATAGATTGTTTTTAAGGTCAGGAAGGCCTATAGAATCATTTATTTTGACCTACTTGAACAATAACCCTAGCACTACATTCAGTAATTCTCCCATTGTGCTAAAAGGTATGGCTCAAACTAATTTAACGTCTTGGAGACTTGAAATAACAACCTTAGCTATCCACAGGGAATTGTACTAAAAAATGACACGGGGATTTGCTTCAAAGAGTCCAGTCAGGCTCTTTCATTAAGCGCCAGTGACCTCTCAAGCTATGTTGACAATGCGGAAAACACTGCTAATGGTGGTTATTAATAATGTAATAATAATTAATGTCCTGTTTACTGTAAGAGTTCTCAAAAATCATAGTAGGGCTCAAGGTAGACTGACTGGCTGCAGTGCCTGCTACAACTGTAAGGGGTGACTTTGGTGACTTGGTGACTTGGGAAGTAGGAGAATTAGGATTCTGTCCTGTCTGACCAGTTCTTTACAAAATGTGATTATCAAAAAAAAAATTTATTTCAGTCACAATCAAAATAAACAGACGAAAAACTCAGATGCACTGCTGAGGGTGAGGCCGGACAACTTCCCGAAGTTGCAAAAATATATTTTGATCTAGTCAGATTACAATCCAATCCCTGGACACAGCCAAGGTTCACTTGGATTTGATCTGACACTAAGCACTGTCAAACAAAACACAGTAAGATAAATGAGAAAGAGAGAGAGAGAGTGGGGAAAAGAAGAGAAATTGAAAAAAAGGAAAGTGTCACCACTCCAGTGGGCAGCAGCAGTTTCTTGGGAACATGTAGTCTTTCTGGCAGCAGCTCCAGCAGCAGCTTCTTCCACGCTGTGTTGTTCAGGTTTGTCTGACTGGAGTGATGGGTACACCCCATGTGACTCCTTACAAGTTCCTTTATAAGGCAAGTCCGTGACCCCACTAGCATAACGTCGGTGGTCTTGTCATGCATGTACAGAAGCTCCTTTGGGAGGGTCTGGCGGTTCCAGGGCAGTCAGGTGGGTGTGGGAAGAGGAAAAGGGGCAGCAGTGCCCACTGGCACCTCCTCCCCTGGCTATAGCAGCTGGCTCAGGACTGGTGCCACAAACAAGAAGTGAAGATAGCTGACCCTCAGATGAATGTTTAAGGCAATCAATGAAGTAAAGATGGTCTTTACAGCTGACACACTTTCTCAGCCCTCACAGTGCCACGCCACTGCTGAACAAATGCTTCCCTGCTTGTTGATTTCTCTGTTTCTGGGTTTTTATTATTAATTTTTTTCCATATGCCAGCCACCAAAGGGTGCTTAGAAAGGGCAGACTGAGTGGGAAAAGAGGGTGTTTGAGGGGTGATCTGATCAGCAACACCAAACTGCTCATAGCTCTTCTGGCTCACATGTTATGGTGGAGTTCATGTGCCTGTGCAATATTCTGCCTCCATGCATCAGCTGCCTGTACCAACAAGGAAAGAGAATGCCAGCTCCAGATGTAGCCAAGAGGCTGAGGGACAGACTCCAAAACTGAAGTTTGGCAGCTTGTTTACAGAACAGTTAGGCTGTGTCAACCAGGTCAACAGCAGTTATGTCCAAGGGGTGTACCTGATGGCTGCAGCAGCCTACCTGAACCTGGGGACCTAGGACAAGCTGTGTGAACTATCATCACTGTCTGTATCAGTGTGTCCTTGTTGGTATCTCTTTCCACCTCTGCCACTCCATGCTATCTTTTCCCTCTCCCGATAAATTGCTGCTAACTGTTGTAAATCATAACTGTTACACCCACAGTATTTACTGTAGCTGGTCTCTAGATGATTTTGCAGGAGAATATCCCTGTCACGTTGTCATCTAAAAGTACACTCAGGCAGAATCATCTGCAAGGAATGCAGTCGGTTCTGGCTGAAGTCCAGAGCAACTCACCCCATCTCTTAAAAGTCTATCATATGAGATGTACTGGCATCGGGGTATGTACTAGCTCTTACCAGGCAGTAGGCACATTTAAGGTATGATTCTGCCTACAAAGCTGAAAACTCCCTGAATTCTGCCTTAAACTGCACATTTGAAACTATCAAAAGATTACAAGGACTAGTGTTACACGGATGGCGTTAAAGAACAGCAGAATAAAGCAGTTCTTTTGACAAATATGAAAGGATTATAACTAGCAGGTAGCTTTTCTATGGAATCCCAGCAAGAGGCAAGCCAGCCTTTGAGTAGTCACTGACAGCAGTGAGAGAAGAGCGCTAATAATCTGTACAGCAATGAGTCACCTTGCAGGGATATAAAGATGATGATGCAGTGAGGAGAGAGATACCATAGTGAATCAAAGGCTGCCAGTAGCACGACATGTGTCCATAAAGCACTCTTACACTTAGGACAAGAACACTGGGATTGCCTCTATATACCAGGTATCTTCCAACCCATGCAAGGGCTAGCTAGTCCTGCAGTGGGCAGGACCAAACTAACATGGAAAATAGGGTAGCATAAACAGTATATTGAATGAAACTATATTAGTGAGAGGCTCCCCAAATAGTCTTGGGTGTATGTTTTATGATATGAATGCACATGAGCCTGAGAGTGCAGACTTGGTCAAAGTTACCAAGAAATATGAGATCAATAGGCACCAGCTGAACTGTGGGGGTGGTCTGTACACAATATCTGAACCCACAGCGAATGCAAATTAATGTAACTTTCATTTAACCGTCTTGCACTGCAAGCTTAAATAAATTAATTGACTCATGTTTTCTACACAGTGGATGTGGACAAAGAGACCATGGTTCTGCTGGCATGGAATGACTTGCTAAACCATTCTGCCCATTCTAGCTCATCTGGCTAGAAAAACTGTGGGGAAATTGATAAATCTAGCACATGTCAGCAAGTCAATCTATTAAAGCAGCAAACTCATATAAAAGAGACACAATGAAGAATGGTACCATATTCCTCTAGCTGAGTTCATAACGCTTTTTCACAGATAGGATGCTGAAGAACAAAATGATAGAACCTAGAAACAACAGCAGAAGAATCAAACAGTATTTTCTGTGTTGCATATTACTGGGTTTTCCACCAGGCCTTGCTTAGTGTATACAGTGGCTCATTCCTAAACATTAGCAGCTCTTCAGACACAGGCAACTGGTCCCAGCCCTGCAATGAACATGAGCATTAAAAAGCCCACAAGAGCAGCAGCAAGAACAAATTTATTTAAGTGGGAATGAATATCAGCTGCATGTAGAAAAACTGGAAATAATTTGGGACCACTGACCAAATGCCAGTAACACACCTCTAAAAGCATGGGAAGGATGACCTGGACAACTAACAGGCTTTATCTTTTCTGAGCATTACATCTTTATGGGAATAAGTACTTTTCTTTCCGAAAGAGTTCAGCTGCTGGTTTTGCTCAGAGAATTTGGTTTTTACTGGCAAAAAGGAAAAAGTATGGACATGTTTACACAAAGTGTTCGCATTTCCTCTGTCTCCTAGGAATTTAGACTTGTGTTTTTTCTCTTGTTTTCCTGTTTTCTTATGTATGAGAAAGGTAGTTTTGACTGGCAGTGTACAGTGCTCTTTTTTTTTTTTTTGAATGTGAAAGGGCTCTGCACAAGCAATAGTGCCATTACACCAAGTGAAAGCCATCTAAACATCAATAGTGATAAAGTCACAAAGTGGAAGCCATAGATGGAAACCTGTCCTGAGGAATAGCAGTCTCCCAGTCCACACTGCCATTCCCAGTCTGCTTAGTTGCATGGCACACAGTCCTTTTACAGACTTCAGGACCCCGTGGTTGGGCTGGACCTCTACTTGTTCCATGAAACACAAAGAGCCTCCTCAGTCTGTAAGCTGTGTCATCCTGGTACTGTTGTCATTAACACCTCCTTTTTCCCTGTTTGTATCCCATCTCTGGCAAGAACTAGACACCCAGGTCACAAACCTCAATCTGACACACTTTATGATGATCTGTATGTCTGAATCTTGGGGGCTGGGGAAGGAAGGCAAAATAAAGTGGCACATTCAACCATAGATTCTTCTTTGTACTATAATGATACGTTTTCTTAGACTCAGTTGCAAGGCAATCTGATAGACACATTTGCTGTGGCCTCTCCATAGCCACTCCTCTTAGTTTATGCATTCTATCACACACTGTGCTGATAGAAGTACTGATTCTTTAGGTAGCCTTCATTGAAACCATCTAGCAATTAGAAAAAAGACAACTCATTAAAGCAGATTGCATGTAACAGGAACACACAGACTTGGAAAGGGCTTAACGCAAGGCATGTGTCCAGGAATATTTTTCAAGACCACTGACAGTCTTCTCTAAGTTCTGTCCCTTGACAAACATGTCCATTGTAGTAACTTTTTTCCATGGTTCATTCTTGTTTCCTTGGATATGACTGTCTCTCCTAAGCCTTTATCTCACTTATTTTCTGAATTGCCACTTGCAGCTTTGCAGCTGAATTACCCTCAAATGCAGGTCTCATGCCATGCTACAACCCAAATCTGAAAGAACAATCTGGCATCTGCCAAGTGCATAGGGGATGAAGATGTACCTCCTCCACCTCAGTGTGCTCACAGGCATATCCAGCTTCACACCAGAGCCTGAGCATTATCTATGAGGAGGGGAGAATGGATGCCACACTCCTTGAAATAGGTATTCTGATCCCTTACTTGTAACTTCATAATCCATAGTCGATTTTCTAAGGCTGTGCCATTGTGAGGTTTTGTTTGCCACAGCCTTATGTGTGTTATACCTCTCCCCATCATTTAGGACTGAAGTTGTTTGGTCTCTGCTTTTCTGAAGTGCTTCTAGAATTGATTCCTGCTTACTTCTCTTCCCACATTGCATTTGCATTCTATTCTCTTGGTCCTGCCTGTCTGCCTGCGCCACAGCAGTTTCTCTTTCTATAAAATCTATAAAAGTTACACCAGCACTCCTCAGTTTTGAATACTTCATGTATTTCATGAAGACTTTCCTATCCATAGCATGCCAGAGGGCATAGTTTGATTTTTGGAGTGCAATACGCCCTATCACTGCGAAGTTCGTGGTGCTCTGCTTTTAGCATATAAATTTAAACATTTAGCTGCAAAATTGTTAGAGTTTCCTTACACACAAGAAAGACTGGTTAAAAATAAACAAGCTACTCCTGGGACTTTTCAGGGGAAATTAGATAAATTTGTGCACTGGAAGAAAAGATTTCACTCGTAACTGAGATGTCTCATTCAGACCTAATTATGATTTTAAATTCCAGGAGATATTTTCCAAACACAAACAAAGATTTGTAATAGAGCTTTCTATCTGCAAAGTTGCACATCAAAGAATACATCAGTTCGGAGGCAGAGGAAAGTTTTGTAACCTGGATTTTAGCCAGATTTTGTGTCTCTGTTTATTTGTATGGGCACATATTTATTCATAAGTGTGAAAATCTGTCAGTGATATTGCTTTTCGTATCTCAATCATGTGCCATTTGTAAATCACTTTAACCGAGTAAGCTTATCAGGCATCTAATGAATATAGAGTTGAGTTGTTTTAATAAATTATCTTTTATTCTCTCACTCTTGTATTTCACTTTTACTTCACTTTATATGCACTTTTATTCTCTCACCACACTCCACAGCACTGGCTTGATTTACAGACTAAACTTTTCTAAAGGAGAAGATTCATTTTCCAACTCCACTCCTCTGCTCAACAAAATGACATACCCAAAACTTCTTTTTCTTTGGTATTCTCAGATACTGAGAGTGAACAAGACATAGAAAAGATCTTTTGCTGATATTGCTTCTGAAGAAATAATGAAAATACCTTTGATAATCTTCCTTTGAATTTGATTTCTGGCAAAAAAAAGAGGTTTTTCTCTTCTCTCACCCTACCCTCAAAAGTTGGCAAAGAGAAATGGCTGCATGACAGTAGAAGTTTTTTGAATGTGGCAGAGTACCAACTGCATGTTTAACCTAATTGCTAACTTTGCAATTGCTAAATACTATTTAGAAAAACATCCTGAACACTGGTTCTTTTAGAATATACACTGTGCTATGCTGTTTTAAAAACAGGTCCTGAATCTCTATCCAGAAACTATGAATGCTAATTTTGCTGCAATGACAGGTTAATTACATAATGCTTTATGTCAAACTGGAGCTGCCATGTGAGCTGCGACCTCTGTACACAAGATGATTATTTTAAGAGTTACCTGGAAGACAGTATTTAGCAAACATTCTGAAGAAACATGGTGTCATTGCTATTGTGGATAACCATGGATAAGATCACTGAATCCACAGGTAGGGCAGCCCCAAAATTTGGTGTAGCTACTTGAGAAGAGTTTGTCCATCTTTTTTTCATCAAAGACTGATGTTTGCCCTGTTATTTGTGGCTGTTTAGAGACAGAAATTTTAATGAGAACAATGCTGCAGTGGTTCCCCTCCATCTTCTCCATTGGCAACATCCTCAAAAGACTACTTTTACAGTTACGTGGAAAATCCATGTTGTTTTACTGCACCAAAGCCACCTTTTGTTGAATAATAGTGTCTCGGCCAGCTCTTCTCTTATTTGCTGTGGTTGATTTCCTATTTGCCCCTATGCATTGGTTGTGTCAGTTGAAATATTGGTATGACATTGCAGCAACTTGAGCCTACAATCAGAATTATAGTACATCCTGAGTTGGAAGGGACCCACAAGGATCATTGAGTCCAACTCCTGTCCCTGCATAGGGCAATCCCAAATCTGATGCCATATGTCTGAGGGTGTTGTCTAAATGCTTCTCTAACATTGTTAGGTTTGGCACCATTACTGCTTCCCTGGGAGGCTTGTTCCAGTGCTCCACCACTCTCTGGGTGAAAACCATTTTTTTTATGTCCAACATAAACCTCCCCTGGCACATCTTTCTGACATTCCCTCTGGTCCTATCATTAGTCACCAGAGGGAAGAGATCAGTGTCCGCTACTCCTCCTTCCCTGTGAGGAAGCTGGAAACTGCTTTGAGGCCTCAGTCTCTGCTTCTCTGAGTTGAACACATCAAGAAACTTTAGCCTCTCTTCATATAGCTTCCCCTCTACACCCTTCACCAACTTTGTGGCCCTCCTCTGGACACTCTCCAGTAGCTTTATATCCTTCTTATACCTTCTTAGCCTAACACTTTTGAAGCACTAAAGTCACTTCCTTATTCCTACAAGGCACTGTAGTAGCACAAACATGTTGTTAACATTCAGGCTTAGGAAAATGTTCAGAGGAGAGAGAAGAAATCCTTGGGACATTTTGCTCTCCACTGTGATTTTTCCTCTCGCTTGTTTCTGTTGAAAACCAGTGATGTCAAATGGCATAATATCTAAAAAATGCAGCTGCTACCTGTGAAAGTGGAGTTCTCTGAGAGTTCTTCAGAACTATCATGTTAGCCCCATATATACTGCTTCACTGAGACAGGGGATTGCTGAAATATTTTATTTAGATCTAGATAATTTAAATTGCTGTCAGTAGACTTGCAGTTTACCTCTGTAAGTAGCCTTAGCAAAGTAAAATACAGTAAAGAAAGGTAATTCATGGTAACACCAACATGATCAGGAGTGACTTCAAGAAGTCAGCAGAAAAAGTCATGCATAGGTAAGCTTTTTCCTGGTGCAAGAGCAAACAAGTGGCAAGAGTGATGAGACACGGTTGCCTGGATTAGATGAGCTTCATTGCAAGCTCAGAATGGAAGAGGTGTGTGAGGAGAGCTTAGCACTAAGGAAGGAAGGCAGGAAGGGAGGAAGAGAGGAAGGGAGGGAACAGAACAAGCAGCTGGCAGGGGGTGGCCTGAGGCAGCAAAGAGGAGAAAGAGAAATGCAGCTGGGGAAGTATACAGTTCATTCACAAATGAGGGAAATTTGGGAGAAACAAGCCAGACGTAACTAAAGGATAACAGCTAATATAGGATCTTGTCAGTGTAGCAAACAGTGATTTGCCTAAGTTATCAGTCCCGCTGTTTGATATCTTCTGGATGATCTGGCAAGCATATGAAAAGTGTAATTACATTGCCTGTTAATTTTTTTGGTGGGGTTTTTTGTGATACTTATAGGACCAAAGGGCTGGATTGAATGGCCAGGAGGTCCCTTCCAGCACACTGCTTGGCTCACTATTATTCAGCCATTTGTTAGGCACTTTCCAGAACATGTGTGTGTGATATTTTCCTGCCTCAAAGACCATGTCACAGAATCACAGAATCACTAGGTTGGAAAAGACCTCCCGGATAGTCGAGTCCAACCACTTCTGTCAACCACTAAACCGTGCTCCTGAGTATCTCATCCACCTGTCTTTTAAATACCTCCAGGGATGGTGAATCCATCACCTCCCTGGGCGGCGTCTGCCAGCGCCCAGTGACCCTTTCTGTGAAAATTTTTTTCATTATGTCCAGCCTGAACCTCCCCTGGCAGAGCTTGAGGCCATTCCCCCTTATCCTGTCCCCTGTCACTTGGGAAAAGAGGCCAGCTCCCTCCTCCCTACAACCTCCTTTCAGGTAGTTGTAGAGAGCAATGAGGTCTCCAAATAGTACTCCAAATGTCTCCAATAGACATTCTTGTGTCCTGTCACTCAGAGATTTCCTTAATATGTGTATAACAGCTTTCTTCTGCTGGGACAAGTGGGTCCTGAAGGATAGTTCTCTATCAACATTCTGCTTCACTAACTGTATTATGTTATGTTTTACTTCATTAGCTCTTCTCCGTTGAATGATTTAATTTCTTACCAGCTTAATTCTCCACTGGCTCACCAGTGTATGTAGATGTATGACTTACATTTGCAAAGCTTGGCCCTGTGGGGTCAAGAATTTCAGTAATCCACCAGGCATAATTTAGCCATGAAAAGTGTGGGGTGCCAAACTTTAGGGAATTGTAGAGGGAGCTAAGTGTGAAGGAGAAATTATAAGGAGTGGTAGCTGCAGATCAGAAGGACCAGAAGAAGCAGAGGAAGGAGACCTGAAGTAGGACCACACAAGATCTTAGACAGGTGTATTTGTCTTTAATCATTTAGTGGTGAGCCAGGCACGCAGGGCAAGAGGGGAAGATCAGACTGAATAGCTCTAAGGCTCTGGAGAGTGACAAAGAGGGTGTTTAAGCACAGCACTCTTTCTCTTACCCTTTCTCTTACCCTTTCTCTTGTTTTTTTGAAAAAGGAAAAGATCCATTTTATGATTCTTTAATACTCAGTGGTATAAAGACAAACAGACGCACACAGGACTTTATTATAGCTGCTCCTGGGAACAATGCAAGCAAGCATATCACAACTAACACAAACACATCACCATGAATAGCAGATGCAATGTCTTTGAGTAGTACAAAAATAGGGAAAAAAACTTCTTGGATTGCTCCTTCCGATTTGCAAGCAGTAAGGAGGCCTGGGCCTGGTAACAAGAAACTGCTCAGACTCTGTGCACTAGGGTCACAGCTGTGTAAGGCAGCAGGTGGCACAGGAATGACAGTTTGCAGTCAAGGATACTACTGATGCACTGACCACTGAAGAACAGGGGAGATGAAGCACCAAAAACCCATCCTCACTGGAGAACCCCAGGAAATACAAAATGCAATGTGATTAATCCAAAATTAATTAAGGCTGGAGTTTACAGCAAGAGGTAAAGTAAGGAACGCACAGATGAAAGAAGGGTTATGGTGGGGGTGAAGTGATTGTGATCCCTATGGTCCCCTATGAGCAGTAGCCACTGCTCACCAGTTACCTCACATTTGCTGGGCCTGCGATGGGTTTTGTACGCCTTGGGAAGAAGGCTGAATTTTAGAAGGATGGGAGACCTTTAAAGAGAAATTTGCTCTCTGAGCTCTTTTCCTAGTCTCTTTTCTTTGAACCTTCACAGAGTTCACTTCCAGAGCTACTATTCTGTGTCCTGGCTCTTCCTCTGCCTCCCCACTGAGATGAACCAACATGTTCACACAGAGTGTGCTGGAGGCAGGACAATGCATGATAGTTATAAAGCATCACAGGGCAACTCTAAACTTGCTGCATATACAATGGTGTGACACATTCAACTTCAAATGAAGTATTTTTCTTAGAATTAGGTCACACTTTGGCACTGTTGTTTTAGGCTCTGGCAGTTAATACGTTCCCACTACTTTGCCACAAGCTCATCTTCTTGCTCCTGTCTGTCATTGGTGGTCGCAGCCTTTCCTGAAGTCTGTGACACTTCATTACAAACAGTGACTGCATACCTTTGGGGGGAAATACATTACCCCTTGGCTGCCTTGGAGACTAAGAAAGGACCAGAATATGTATTACAGTGTACTGGTTTCCAGTTTTCCTTCTGCTTAGAGTTATGAACCGCAGTTTTGTTTGTTTTGATAAGAACAATTGAACACCTATCTTAGGCTGGCATAAGTCCAGAGTGACTAAATTGTAATGATTGCTGAAATGACATTATACCCAAATTGGTAAGTGAAGCAGCATATGAAGAATACTGTTTACTTGACTGTACCTAATTCATAAATTAAAGAAACACACATGTATGCACATAATACATTTAACAATGGATGGCATAATTCAGTTCACTTAATTTAAGCATCCAAGTTATATGGTAAAAGGGAGGGACTTTAGAGTGGCAGGGCCACTGGGGTGAAGAGAGGGGGACTTGCCTCCTCAGCTGGTCCTCGCCACCAGTATCTCCCTCCTGCAGCACCACTGCAGCCCCAAACTGCACCCTGCTTAGATTACCACCCTCAGATGTCTCTGGGAGGCTGGCACCAAGTCTGGGTGGTTGTCCCTGTATCCTGAGTACCTCTGAGAGTAGGCAGGTGTAGCTCAATCCTTAACCTATGGTGAAAGAGGAGGACCAGCAGCATGAGCCAATTTACCGAGGGGGAATAAGTAAGTAATTCGAAGTGCTGTGGTAGGAATAGTGGAAAGCAGTCAGAATGTCCCCTGAGCCTTGGCTGAATTTAAGCACACAGAGTCCATCTGGACTGGATTTAGGCAAGCTAAAGCTGTTCCACTCTACTCAGCTGTGGTAGTAGAAGCAGAAGTAGCAGAAGTCTTCTGCAAGTTTGATCCTCTGACAAAATAAACCAACGTAAATCTATATGATGTGCATACTACAAGGGAATGCAGCTTTAGCTGCAGCGCTAACTAGTCATACTGAATCTGGGATGTGGGATTTTTAGTTTGTTTAAGATGAATTGATGTCTTGATACTTGGGCAGTGTAAGACATGTAGTAAATGTTAATGGGTCACTGACAGACGAATTCCTTTTTAGCCTTTTGCCTATATAAGCTCCCAGTGTTGTTCCACCTTAAAAACAAAAGTAACAAAAAAATCTAGTGAAGAAGAATGTATGGATTCAGCATTGCATGCTGTCTTTAGTTTGAAGTCATTACTATGCATTCAGACTGCAGATACAGCATCTTGGGAGCTGTAGAGGTTACTTGGATGAGTAATGCAAACAGGATCCAATGGCTCATGCAGGCTGATAATGATGACTGACAAACCAAGAGGTGGTGTTGTGGTTTTTTTTTGCTGTTGTTGTGACAGGATGCCATGGTAATTGGTGGTATATACAAGCACATGGATTAGACGGATAGAAACATTAGTTCTTTATAGCATAAAATGTCAATTCAGTGGAAGAATTCCCTGCATTTAAGCATAATAATGCTTGCACAATACATTTACCTACCCATGGGATCAAAATTTCATTTTTACATGAATCAGACTTGTTCTCCTGAGCAGGAGAAATACCTCATGGGTTTTAGAGTATTTCCAGGGTCAACCCCATAATGCCAGAACCTCAATACATTTTAGGAGGCACATAGCTCCTAATAAGAGCCTTGAAAGAGAAAAAATCCCTCAGAAAATTTTAGAACTGTGAGGTTTGTGGATCCACTGACAGAATCTCAGCAAAGTGCTAGATAGAAATATTACACTTGTCATTTTTCATCAGTAATGCCTTAAGGGAAATTCCATTTATCAGGCCTGTTCACAGGAGGGTTCAAGTCCTTTCTAATGAACGGAAAAAAATTAACTTGTCTCTATATTTTAATATGTTGTGTTAGCTGTAAAGTTAAATCATATTAATTGTTTACTGTGTTTCTGAGACCTGGAGTACCTTAGATAATTAATCACCTTGGAGTTACTGCTGGTCTCTGTGTGGTAAGTGTACTATTTAGTATGTTGATGAGACCAGACCTAGTCTCATTCTCTGCTCTAGCAAATTCAGTAAGATGGTTAAAGACTGTGTGTGGTGCAATGATGGTAAGTGTGGGGTGCTCAGATATTTTTCCAATGTTATGGCCAATAAATGAAACTACAGTGATTCTGCTTTGTAAAACAGCCTGTAAGACTGTGAAGTCCCTCATCTAAAGATGTTTGGATGCTGAAATTTTCATGGTTCACAAATGGGACTAGATTAATTCTTATAAGAAAACATGAAGGACTGTTATAAAAGAAGACACTGCATTTAAGTGAGAAAGTTCTTTACCTAGAAATGAGTGAAGATTGGTTGAGTATTCTGGCAAAGCATCACTATGTAATGTCTTCACATTCTCCCTAGGTACCCGCAGATGGTCACTGCCAGGGACCAGACAGTAGGCTAGATAGATCTCTGATGTGCTGTGGCACAACTGATATTTTTTCCTCATGTGATGACCTTGTCCATTTGTCATATCTGTTATCTGCCAGTAGGCAGGATGTTGTAAGGGCAGAAGTAGTCTTGTTGGTTTGTATTTATAAAATCAAGGGAATTTGGGTAAAGGTCTGGGGTTCCTAGGTATGAGAAAACACAAATAACAATGTTGAGAGAAATGATAAGTTGATAAGTGCTGCAGCACACACCTTCTGTATCTGGTACTCATGCAATGGTGCTGGCCCCATTTCTGTCCTAATAATTTCTGAATGTATAGTACATTACGGCCCTGTTCTCAGCAACAGTGTCATGTGAAATGTTAAGAAGTGTCAGTTTATACAGAAACTGGAGCATATTCTTCTTCTAAGGAAGCATTTTATGGCCTGCACAACTTAAAATTGTCCTGGTAGCCTGCAGCTGCTACTGGTTGAGACATGGGAAGGTAAAGGAACGCCTTTTGTCTTTCCCTTTCCTTTTGCCTTTGCCTTTGCCTGGTAAAACTGATTTATACCTGAGGATTGCTCCCTGGGCCAGAGGGGTGTTCTACAGGTACGTCTGGAATAAGAACAGCAGAATGTAATCATGAGAATGCAACTTGTCCTTTTAACAGCATTTTTTACTTGTTGCACTGAGAACACAGTTGTCCCAAATGATTTAAAAACACTTACATGACTAGGTAAAATATCTGCAGTTGTGTAAAACCTAAGCCATGTAGTAGTCCAGAAAATGAAGCACAATGTCTTGGATTATCTTAGTGTACCATCTTGTCAGTTACTATGTGTACCAACAATTCGACAGCCAAGATGAGGTAGTCTCATAGGAGCTGGCTGTCATGAGACTCCAGATGGCCATTCTTCCTTCTTTTAGCACATAACCTAAATATGTAACAACTCATTCACCATCACACTGAGAATCTGTTACTAGAATGACACAACCAAATGAACTGTTGGAGAAGCAAAAGACAGTGTGGGGACTTTTGCATAATGTTCCCCTCTGAATTTGGAGCTTTTAAAAAAAAAAGTGTTTTATTTCAGCATGCCTCAAGGTATGAAATTAGTAATTCACAGGAAGATGTATCTTCATCTCTCTATACCTGAAAAAAGAAAGAAGCCATTGTCCAGGAATGAAATCTGCTTTTCAGCAAAGAGTCAGTTTATCAGCCCACATTCCCTCCATAAAGTCATCTTTATTTACTTAACTCTATTCAAATTATGTCTTAAAGAGCAAAACAAGCTTCATATTTTTTGGCTGATGAGATATGGGGAAAAGACAGAATATATTTCAAAAAGCAAATCTAAAAAAAATTAGAGTGATCAGTGCCTCTCATTGCAGGTGCACAGTTTTTAACTCTGTGCCTCAGGGTAAGAAGGAATCAGAAATGCTTTCGATTTACTTTATTTGATTTCACTTCTGAGAGTAACAATCTGTTCAGGGACTCAAACTATGATGGTGGAAGTATGTCTGATTTTGGTTTTGCATTCATGAGGATTCAGAGAACAATACAATACTGACTCTAGCAGTCTACTTTTAATATCCTGCTATAATTATCTGCTTGGCAGGGGATTGCAAATGCAGTAACTCTTGAGGTAAAATGTTTTCCAGTCATAACTCATGTCTACTTGGGCCAAAGAAGAGCAAATACTGGCAGCATGTGAAGGACGTTTATGGCTAGTATAGTGCTGAGCAATCTTTGGATAAATCTTTAAAAATTAATAATAAACTGGTTGAAGAAAATAAGGATTCCAGTACATGTTGAGCTGAGGAGCTCAGCTGGCATCTTCAGTTTTCCTGTCCTCTGAGAAAGGAATTTTTTGGCTGTGAATAGCGTGGTGGAAATTCATTGAATGTGTGTGCATTTTTTAACTCCCTTGAGAACTGGATGGATGTGCAGAATTTGACATTACCAGGTTTTCTTCACTTGCAGAACACAACTTTGAATCAACAGTTCCATAGATGAGAAGTTAGTACAGGAATTATGACACACTTTATAGCCCTTTTTCTCTAAAGGAATCTAAATGGCTATGAATTGTTCAAATCTGGTTTCTGTGAGGAGTAAAAACAGGATGACATTAGACCTGATTAATGAACTGCTGAGAGCCACGCTCTGCAGTAACCAACATCTCAATTTTTCCAGGGAGTAAATTGGCATTACTCCATTAAGTTTAAAGGGCTCAAGCCAGTTTACACCAACTAAGGGTATAATCCAGTAAACTCATGTTTCCACAGTGCATGGATTGCTTCATTCATCACAGAATCACAGATGTCTCCACCTGGCAGAGAGCACCTATTCTGCTCTTTAACATTGCACAAAAAAGCAGATTAAAGCCGGAAATGAACAAGAACATGAGGCCCCCATCAGACTGTATGGTTGTGTGTATGTTATCTGAACATTGTGTAGTGTTCAGCCAGGGTGCTTGTGATCTCTGTAGGATCTTAAGTTATATATAATGCAACGGTATACCTAACATAATTTTAGGACTATATAGGTACTGGGTTAGTCTGCTTGTGCAGTCTTGGAAATCTGTCAGAAATTTAGCATAGAATATAAAAGATTTTTAAATGCATTATTGCAACTTTTATGCCAAGTATAAAACTAAAATGAAGGATAATGCTAAAACTCCAGCAGAATGAGGCAGGCATTTCTCATTGGATATTTTGTCCTCTTGTAAACTTCTCACAGTTCTCTTAGTGGTGACTGTAGTTTTGTAATACTCAGAAAAGAAGGAGTGATTAAAAAATTATATAAACAGCAATTATGTCTACTAAATTAGGGTATTTATATCTTAAATAGTAAATATTTCTGCCTTTAGGCCTGTGGTAGGACTTCTGCTTTCAAGATCAGCAGCACTACCACAAAGGAAAAAACCTTCACAGAATTGAGAGGCCTTTGTGTAGATCATCTAAATGTTTGCAAAAAAAATGCAAATATAAACATTAGCTAACCAAAATTTTGCTTTTTTCTTCCACCCCATGTAAGTTGAGATTGAGAGGAGCTCTGCAGAGAAGGATTTAAGGGTGCTGGTTCGTGAGAAGCTCGACATGAGCCGGCAATGCGCGCTCACAGCCCAGAAGGCCAACCATACCCTGGGCTGCCTCAAAAGAAGCATGGCCAGCAGGGTGAGGGAGGTGATTCTGCCCCTCTGTTCCTCTCTCATGAGACCTCATCTGGAATACTGTGTCCAGTTCTGGAATCCTCAACTTATGAAGGATATGGAGCTGTTGGAATGGGTCCAGAAGAGGGCCACAGAGATGATTGGAGGGCTGGAGCACCCTCTGTATGAGGACAGGCTGAAAGAGTCGGGCTGTTCAGCCTGGAGAAGAGAAGGCTCTGAGGAGATCTTATAGGGACCTTCCAGTACCTGAAAGGGGCTACAAGAAAGCTGGAGAGGGGCTATTCATAAAGGCTTGTGGTGATAGGATGAGGGGCAATTTGTATAAACTGGAGAGGGGAGGATTTAGACTAGACATTAGGAAGAATTTCTTCGCCATAAGAGTGTGAGACATTGGCACAGGTTGCCCAGGGAAGCTGTGGATGTCCCATTCCTGGAGGTGTTTTAAGGCCACATTGGAAGGGGCCCTGCACAGCCTGATTTAGTGGGATGTCCGTGCCCATGGCAAGGAGTTCGAATTGGATGATCTTTACGTTTCCTTTGAAACCCAAACTATTCTATGATTCTATGATTCCAGGATTCTATGACTGTAAGTTCCAGAAACCAGATCCTAATAGAGCTGCTGACATTTCTGTTCCCAATCTCACCTTTCCAGGGCAGCTGGTACCCATTACTTTGCACATCGCCAGTAACAGGAAGATACTGCCTGGATTATAGGTACCCCCAAAAGGCAAAAATGAGCAAATTGAGCCTCCTCAGCCATGTTCTTTGTATTAGTTTCATGGAATACACATGAGATAAACATTGGCAGTTACTTAAGAGAATAAGGAGAGATTTGGGCTTTAGGAAGGAAAGAAATGTTTTCTTTCTTACCCTCTTTTTTTTTTAAATATGTCTAATGTTGGAAGAGTTTTGAAGGTTGAGATTTTTGAGTAGGAAAAGGTGAACCCTGAGAAAGGGGTGGGGTGGGAATAAGACATGTCTAACTATGGAGCTTCCTCCTAGGTGACTCTTAGGCCCAAGTAACAAAGAGGTGGAGCAGCTGGTGCCTATGAAATCAAGATTATCAAAGGAGTGTCAAGAATAACTTCATAGACAATAAATTTTCTCTCTGGAGGGACAGAAAATGTATAAGGAATAATGCAATAAAAATAATCCACTAGGAAAATACTGTGTGGCATACAGCATCTGTGACCTTAATGTGTCCCCAGAAAACTTAACAAGAAATCTTGTTCTTAAGTCTAAGTAACACCAGCAGGTGGCCAGTTCTCAAGGGGCAAAACTGTTCTAAGCTCCAGAAACTGTCACAAAACAGAAGAGACAATCTTGCTGCACCTGCAGGCAGGAATCTCAGCTTGAACTGCAGAGAATTGAGAGACACATTCTCAAACAAGTACTCAGCCATTATCTTATTACCCGTTCTGCTCATTAAAATACAGCTGCATCAATCCAAATACAGCAAATCCATTATTGTCCTCTGGACTTATTTGGCCTGAAGCTGAAGAATACTTTTCCAGCTTTCACTTCTCATGCTTCCTTCTATACCATGGCTCTGGTTCTCATTTTTCCTGTTACATTTTGACCAAACATATGCTAATTTATGCCTATGTACTCTTTAAAGATTGCTAAAAGTCTGCAAAACTTCAGGGGCATCATAGTCATCTTCACATATTTGCTGGGAGAAGGCAGGCTGGAGAAATCCCAGACACCCAGCCCTGCCCCTCTCCTATTCTGGGAAGAAGCCTTTTAATACTGCTTAGGGCACTGTTTTCGCAATGATGTCTGAAGGTTTATCCTTGTGGTTTTAAGGATTATGATATGCAGGCCATTTAATAAATCTAGCCCTGAGTATGGGCAGTATGACTGTTATGTAAATAAAACAAGCATTTTCTTCAAGAGTGTTACAATTGTATATTTTGCCTGAATGCTATTTATTACATTAGAATCTGTTTCCAACCAGAAATTCTTCAGGGTAGAATATTTTTTCCTATTCTTATCCATTATTTACTACAACGCAGCCCTCACTTCTATGGTAGCTTTGGGCTATGCTAAAACATCAATAATATAAAAATAAAGATGACGCTCTTCTATTCACTTCCCTGCTAAGGTGCAATAGATACTGTGTTGTCAACATACCCTAACCACTTAATTGTTGGAGAGAGACCCTTCAAATTTACAGACTTCAGACATGCTCCTAATAAAATCAAACAGCAGCCACACAGGCCACACAGCAACATTAAAGTGAGTGGTTGTGACTACAGTAAATTAAATGCTAATCATTTTTATCAAGGAAGGTTGTAATGATTAAAGCTGAATTGTATACGAAAAGCAATTCAACCACCACTCCTGGTCCTCAGGTATAGTGCCCTTGCAGACAGCCACCAGTGGGTGAAGGCATTGGGCTTTGCCTTTCCAAGGCTGTAAGTGCTAGAGATGTGGCACAGATTTCCAATCTTTATTTATTATTTTTATACAACAGCAAAAGGCTGAACTTAACATTACTACACATACAACCCAATACATAAATAATAGATAAGTCGGAATGATTGATTTTGGCAAGAAAGATAGGAATTGACTTTTGTAGTTATATAAATACGTAGTAAGCACAACTGCTAAATAACTTCTAGACTAGATCTAACAGATGCTGCATAGTATTTCTTAGCTTTCTCTGGCAGCCACAGACTGTGACCTTATACTAAGAGTCAACCATAACATTCATTGGGAACCTGGATGGTCTATCAGGTGATACATCCATAAAAATATGTTTCAAGATCAGAAGAATTGTTATTCATGAGCTTTTATAACACAGCAGCACCCAGAAGAAACTCAGCCAAGGAATAGGGGTTTACTATTCTTTCTTAACATTGATGAAACTTTAAGTAGGGATATATCAATACATTTCAGTTCAAGATGTAAATAGCTGTAAAACTATGACCTGCAAAGAAGGGTGAACAGTTTTAGAGGGCTAGTTATAAGCTTTCAAAATCTCTATTCCTTTTTTTCTGCTCCAATTTTCACTATGGGCATTAGTGGAGAAAAAATATTATTAGTGCTACTATTTTGGTTTCAGCTTTACTGTGAAAAATAAGTTAGCAGTCTCATTTCTTTTATTTGTGAATGTGCTTCTACACTCCAGCATTCATTCAGCATTCATCAAGAAGCACTAATGGGCACTCACCGCAGAGACCCCAAAGACCTGGCTGCCAAATCACATCATTGTAGCAATAAGATGAGGTTTGCAACAGAGGAAACTACTTTTTTTTACAGCAACCCCTTGATATTTTTTTAACAGCCTTAAATTTTCTTCTAAGGAAGTTGTCTTTTTAGACAAGAAATTATACCCTGCAGAAAACATCTGCTAGTAAGCTGATTAATTAAAGACTACATCATCTGTAAACAACTGTTGTGTCAGTCAGACTGGAAATAAAGAACACAGAAAGTATGTCTGAAAAGCTAGGGGAGAATAGAAGTAATTAATATACTAAGGGTATCAGAAAGGTCTGGATTTATGTGGGCAAGCCGTCATTTAGCAATAGGCCAAAAAAGTCAGAGGCTCATCGTTCTTGGTAACATGGGAGTGTTGGGGGCGGGGGGGGGAGGAGAAGTTTAGTTCATTAAGACTCGAATACCTAAAATGCTGTCCCAGGTGCACAAGCATGTCAGCCTCGGTGTGATTTTCCCCAATCGACTACCCACCAGACAGAAAGGCAGAAAACCAAATAGCCATCAAGGGCAGGTTTATTACTTCCCTGCCAAGTAAGTGTAATGGTCCCTGCACCTAACTGAAAGAGCCATGACTGAGGTTTTAAACCCTACCACTTGCACTGTGATTTCTCAGGTAACCCCTGGATATTGCTGGTCTTCCCTGAGCAGCTGTGGGAAACAGAAACACCTCTCCTGCAGGTGGAAACAGCATGGAGAGCCCTAAATCCCACACGGGTGTCTGCTAGGGAGTCACCCAGGTGGTGCCTTCTCCTGCCTATACCTAGCAGCGTGCTTGGGTCCAAACCCTTCTCTCTACCTCAGTGACTTTTCACAGTCATTTTAAAGGAACCTGATTAAGTCACTTGAAATTACATTTGCTGTATGGTGTCAGTCACGGGAATGTATGTTTCATACCCTGTTAGCAGCACAATGCTAACACTACCAACACTGCCATCACCTTTGTTTCTTTAATATCATTAAAATATCATTGGTTATTCAGGAATTGGTCTTTTTCATCAGATATCTTAGCCATTAAAAAGTAATAAAGCTGGAAGATATATGGCTCGTTAGCTTCATAATAGTTGCAATCACTGATTCAGACATTTCCCAGGCTGCTGCTGGAAAGCTCAGGGCCACTGAAGCCCTCAGAGGTGATGTTGTGCATAGCCATACTGTGATGAGCAACAGACTGACATGTTCTCTCTGACCTTTCCTTTGTGGTGGGTTTACTTGGTTCTTCCTGTGTGTCATGTAATTAGGTAGGAAAATCACTCTAGACACATATATTTCAGGTTTGGTTAAACGTATTTATTAGTTTGGCCAGTTCAGGGCAGATTTAAACACAGCCAAATAGATAGTTTTGCACCAGTTTAGCCGAACTTGTATGTTTTAGCCTGTGGAAACCCACCACACAAACTTCCCCACCTGTCAGAGGATACGCACCCTGCTCCACGAGGAGGACAGCACAGCCACAGGCTACCTGAGGGATTCAGCTTTGCAGTAGTAAAAGAGCTCATAGTCCTTCTGCTGTAATGTCGTATTTGCCATCTTTGAACTATTTGAGCAGGAAACTGCCTGTTCTATTCAACTTTGTGTTGTGGTGCTGTGCCTCAGTCATTACCAGTTACGGGGCCCAAAATCTTTCAGTTAAACAAGTAAAACTTCAGCTCAGTGACATGACCTGCTTTCCGCTTATCAAGAAAGACATATTATCACACAAAAATTCACCGGGTACACAACAAGCACTTCAATAAAAATCTACACATATAGGAACAATGGTCCCATTCTAATTAGATAAAACAGCCATTTAGTGCCTCTAAAACATATTCCACGATTAAAATAGTAGAAAGTGACATAAGATTGCCACCTTATTCCAATTAGCTGTTGGGGATTCCTGGGTCACAGAAATATAGAAACAAATATTTATTTTGATCACAGGAAATAAACCCTGTATATAAGTTTCTATGTAGATAAAACAGTTTCGAACTCATGGTGATGGCAGAAAAGAAACTGAAAATAGTCTGATAAAAATCTATCTTCTGACGCAGAGTTAAGCCTAGAGCTTAATACTCAGCATAAGATCTAGTTGTTCAGAGGAATTATGATACACTGCCCCATAGTATTTGGTGCAGCTGTGAACCTGTGAAAAGTCATCAACATGAAAGACAATGGAAATGCTAAACTTGGAACATATTATCTCCTGATTTTCTTTCTCTTCTTCCTTAAGGAGGAAAAGAGGACATTAATGCAGTATAAAAGAACAAACCAAAAAGGGCCAGACTGACAGAAACCTAGTTCCAGCTGGTTTAACAACACTAATACACTCACTTGTGCATTTGTCTCGTCCTCAAATGGAAAACTCAGCATGACCACTCTATGTCTGTGTGTGTGCATACAGAAAGAACCCATATTTAACACCTTGGAAGCCACATCAAACTGCAATTTCTTGATTTTTTTTTTTTTTTTTTTTGCAGCTGGAACAAAACTTGTCCCTTAAATAGATTTTCTTTCATTTAATTTTTTTAATTAACATAACAAAAATGGTGGCCATAGGTCAGAAAAACATTGTCTCTCTGTCTTTATTTCTTTACCATGTTGCTCTCTGACAATATTGTATTTCACTGTCTGCCAGCTGGGTGGCAGACTATCTGAACTTTATCATGTTGACCTTTGTGGTAGACACAATGACATGTCATAAGGAAAACATCCATGGTGTCATAGTTTCAGCCTCTGGTGGATGTACAGCACAGAAAGCAAAAGCTGTAAAACAGCTATTCGTCTGTGCAAATTTCCTTGCTCCTTCTGGTGGTTTACATTCTTATATTTTTTTTTTTCATTAAATCTTTATACTCTTGTTACATAACAAAAAAAAATAAATCATATCCTTTCCTTAAGCTCATACTCTTCTGTTTCACAGGTCTTGATATTCAGGTATACGAGTGTCTTGGAAGCCCTGAATCAACAAGTTTTTCTCTGCTTATTTAGCCAACATATCCGAAAAAACAGCAACAATCAGTCTCACAACAACACTCGATGAAGAACAGTGTGTCTGAATACCTCAGAAGATAAAATGTTGCTTTGATTTTTTCTTTTTAAATTAACATGGATGATTCTACCCAAATATTTAAAACCATGATTCACTCAAGACAGGTTGAATTGTAGAATGTCACTATTTATATATGTCACATGTGGTTTCTTTGCCTAATTTTAAGTAAGAAAATCTCTTCTGGTATTTGATATCTTATACTAACAATAGATTTCTCAGCCCCAAGAAAACAGAGGAAAAGTCCTTTTTGTTTCTTAAATGCAGATAGAAATTTCCTTCAAAGCTGAGGGATATCCTAAACTTACGGTATGACTTTAAAAATTCACTGCTTTCTTAAGCTGAAATAATTGAAATCAAGAAGATTAAACTATGATGCACTCCACACCTTCACAGCATCATACTTGTGCAAAGACTGTGTTGTAGCATGCCCAAAGTAGTCAACATCATACCTTGGCAGTTTAGTAAGATTCACTGTAAATTCACCATAAAATTTAACCAATTCATCTTCTTGAAGAGATTTGATAATCTCTTCAATGTCATTACAATTTAGATTCTTCTGATCCAGGAAACTTCCGTAAAATGTGTCCTGCTGAACTTGGTGAACGGTTACTTTCAGGCTATTACTTTGATTGCAAAGCTGCTACTTTGAGGAAACCAGGTTTCAGACCCAGAGTTCCAGTTTGAGCAATATCTGTACTAGAGACTGCAGGCAAACATATCACACGCTTAGGGTCTTGGACATGGAAAAATATATTCTTAGGCTGTAATGTCAATGTAAGGGAAATGACATCTAACTCTGAAGTAGGATCCATACAAAAAAATATTCATAATACATGATATTTCTTTTTGCAATCTGTGACATCCAAACTTTCCTCTTTATCTAAAGCAAATAATTTTGCTTTGATTTTGTTGAAAACAGCAAACTTTCATGAACGTTCACAAAAAAATGCTTTGTTCCACCTAAAATGTGTACAATGCTACACATAATGTTGATTGTTATGTCTGAGTACGATCATGCCTACATCTTAGCATGTGCCTCTCCTTTTTAAGTTGCATGAAATTAATTTTAATTAATCATAGTTAGGATGAAAATGACAGCAACATGGCAAAATCTCCAGCTTGTTTCACATCAGGCAAGCTATTCTGTTCTGTCTCTTGTACAATTACTTGTCTGTACACAAAAGACAGAAAAAGCTGGTCAGGGTTTAGTGCTGTATGACTGTCATTTGGCATGCCCATTAAATTACTGCACAAAGCAGACAACAATGCAGATCCAAGCCCCAAGTCCTGTGTCAACTTGACTGTATAAATGGGTCTCCAAGTTTAAAAACAGTTGAACAAAAGAGCCACCATGGAGTGATTAAGATTTATTTGGGTGCTGGAGTGCACAGCTGCTGCAGGGAGAAGGGAGGGAGATGGCATGCATCCTCAGGCATGTGCTTGGCACAGATCCCAGCTGTGAGAGAAGGAACTAAGCAACTGTACAACCTTTGTGCTCCTCTGCTTCCTCAAGGCTGGCCTCATCCCCCAGCACTAACCTGATCAGAGTCCCACAGAAGTACCACTTAGCACAGGGTTTTCCAGGCTGCAGCAGTTCTCTGATTAAGTGCCATCTCCTGCCACACCATCCTCCAAATGTGTTCAGTTCTCCTATGGGCAAATCTGTGGTCCTTTTGTGTTACTGAATCAGGGCAAAAGGGCAGGGTTTAGGTGAAGGAGTGGATTTACAGATTTCTGGTTTTATTTCTTCACCACAACAACGTGAATGCTCAGCACTGTTTTCCAAAGTGAAAAAAAAGCTTTTTACTGCTTTGTTATCATCAACAATACAGGAGTGACCTAGCCTTCAGCAGAAGGCTGTGTCTCACTTCCGACATAACTGATTATCCCAGACTGCTCATGTTTGTTAATGACCTAAGAAGCCTGTTGAAAAGGCAGCATAGCACTGGAGAAATTAAAATATAAAGCATCGTGAGGGCAATATTAACACAGAAGCAAAATACTTCATTGTGACTGTTCTGAAAATGACCAATTGTAGTGGAAATGTGCCTACTCTCAGGGAGCAGGCAGAGCAGGATTTGAATTAAAATGAAAATAATTATTTTCCAAGTCAGGGAGCCACTCACATTTTCAATAGTATAGCTTTAGTAATAAGCTAACAAATCGTTGTTGTTGTTTTTTATCTTTAAACCATCAGACAGTTTTCTAAGAGCAGATTTTATTCAATTGTCCACTTTTAATACTGCAACAGATGGGCAGGCTGGTACAGTTGATCCAGCTTCTACACCTGTGTCCTTTGTCCTTAAGACAAAATGGTACAGTGATACAAGTTGTGTTGATTTGATTTTCACTTTTTGTCATTGGGATGAATAAGCAAGTCAGCTCAAGACAGTTTATTTTGTCCTCCTTCAACTTGTATTTTTCATAAAGTCTCCACTCCATTGGGACAAAGATAGTTTAGCACTATGCCAGTGTAAAGGTCACAATCACAGCAACGTATCATGATTTTGTTAATTTTAAGAGGAATCTTTATTTTAAAAAATGTTCCTAGCACAGTCCTATAAAACTGAATAGAAACATCTGAAGGTCAGCAATACTAGATCCATAAAGCCTTTGCACATACTATTAGCTGTCTGCTTTTGGAATGCTGAATATGTTAATGCATGACAAATGTGATAGTCACTTATATGAGACTTCCAAACAACATAAAGCAAATACAGATTATTCTTGAACTTCCCATGTAACCCGAACAGATGAACAGATCCATCTCAGAGCTACTGACTGAAGCTTTGAGTTAACAGAAACTTAAGTATGTAGACATATGCTCAAAAAAAAAAGCCTCACTGAGACAAGTCCTCAAATACATTTACTTTCATTAAAAGCATTATGCTAGTTGTGCCAAAGAAGAACACTTTCTTACTCTCTTTGGTGGCTGACATCTGCATTTGGGTCCATTATTGTTTTCAAAGAACAGTGCCTTGTTTTGTGGCTCTGTACCAGAAAGTCTTAATAGCTGATTGCCAGAAGAAGACAACATCTTAATGATATGCTGATTAAGAACTGAGTAAAAAAAGCCTGATCTAAGTCACAAAGTGTGAGATACATAAAAAAGAAATCTTCAAAATTCTTGAGAGTGTGAGTGATGCAGCCCTGTGGCAGTCTGCCTAGAAGTTGTGGCAACTCCATGCCTGAGATCTTCAAAACTTCCCAGACCAGGCCAGATTTCCCAGACCAATCTGATTTAGATTTAAAACAAGCCCTGCTCTGAGCATGAGTCTGTACTGAATACCCTCCAAGAATTTTTCTGTGGTTGTCTATTTGAAATCCAGTTAATGACACAATATTTTCTTTTTATGCTTACTTGCATCACAGACTAGTGTGCATCTTGCAGAATGAATATACACACAATTTATGTGGTTGTATTAAACGTCAAGCTAATTTCTGCTTTCTTTCTCCTTAAGAACAACATTCTTAATGCAGACTCTTACAACTAACAGTGAAGTAAATGCCCTAACAGTGCACATTACCTTATGCTGCCTACTGGAAAAACAATCGTAGTAGAACACTAGAACTCATCTCAATTCTTTGCTAAAATTTTGGTTAAATGGTGGCGTCAGCCATGCACCTATACTCCTCTAGGGCTTCAAAAGCTCTAGTTATTATACACAATGGCTCTTTGACTTATTACAAGTGGAAAAACTGAGGCACAGGAAAGAGATACACCCTACGTGAAACTGGAGACAAAGAGCAGAATGAGTGGAATACACTTTCCTCTTACTTACCTTGAAAGCTGCTTAATAGACCTAATCTGAATGCAGCTGTGACACCTTACAAAACATGGAACTGTATTGTCTAGTCATACCTCTAAGGTCCATGAAGCTTAAACATGACAGACAGGAGCATAAAAACTCGAGTGCTAGAGGATCCTGTGACAATACCTCTTTGTAGCTAACTGTGTCAGCTTGTGTGCGTAAGAAGCTAAATTGCTGAGTTAGGCATTTTCTGCTGTGCCAGGCTGAGGATTTCTGTGACTTCTGCATATTTGTTTCCTCTCTCAAGAACATTGTACAAAGTAAATTAGACAGCTTGTTGGTACACTTGTCTGTGTACTTTTTTTAAAATCAAACTGTAAGTTCCAAGAAAGTCAAGTCATAGATATGTCAAGCTGAAAACAAATACTGATTTGGTTTCCTTCCTATTTGTAGCAAATAAAAAGCACCCAAATGAATTAAAGTACTGGCAAACTGTATTCCCAGCTACTGACTGGCTATGGCTTTCTTAATCCTCATCATTTTAGTAGCTGAGCTGTGTCTAGCTGATCTTCTGGACTTTCATCCACAGTCATGCTAGAGAATCGCAATCTTTCTTTCCTCTCCTAACACACCTCATAAAGTAACAGTCTATCCTGAGAAGCGTGCCCTGCAAGACAAGTTAATGTGGCTTCTTCACCTTTGACTTATTTTATGCTCTAGCCTGTCATGTACTGACCCACTTCTAATATTCATTCTAAAAATCTTAAGAAAATACAAGATATATTTCTGCCTGCTTATTACTTCTCGTCCCTTTGTTTAATCAGATGGATGAGCCACTGTATGCTGCCCTCAGAAGAGGGATGGAGCCTTTCCATAAGCCCCAGACTCTCTGGCAAGGACTCATCCTTTAAAGAGCATCTAAGGATGTTGCTGCAGGCCTTGTGGAAGCCTCCCAGACTTTTAATGCTTTGTGGGGTTTTTTTTGTTGGTTTTTTTTTTGTTTCCCTACCTTTTGTAGTCGTTTTTTTGCATGTCTTGTCTGTGTTCTTGTGTTTACCCACAAAATTGTTTCTGGTCACTATGGATTTGGATCAGGCTCCTTCCTGAGATCTATGGTCAACACAAAGCAGACTGAAAGTTTATCTAAGGGTATGTGATGACAAAAACAAAACCAAGAGATAGCCCAAACCATCATCTCACTGTGTGGAAATTGCCCATAACTTGCTTTGCAACACTGGGGAACTCAGGGCTGCTCATGCCTCTTTGATTACCCAGTTTGTACTCTGCTGTACTCTACAGACCCTATTTCAGAGCATTAAGAGTCCTCCAAAAAAAACTAAAAGAGGAAGTGCAGGTAAAGAGGAAGATGACACATATCTAGGTGTACCAGAGGCACTGGAATATTCTCTATTGATTATTACCTTCTCCATGCCAGACCCATGACTCAGCCCTGTCTCCTGAGGCAGAGAGCCAAGCTTCGTTTCCTCCCCATGGGAAGAACAGAATGGGCCCACTGCAAGAAATGAATTGACTTGCACAAGTTGTGGTTATCACAATTCTTCACTGATTCACTAATGTGACTGTTAAGCTCTAAATGACCAGGCTGGCTGCTTGACTTCCTCCCATTCAGAAATAATTTAAAAGCAGATTCATTTCCTCCGTTGTACCTACAGTACCGTGTAAAAAAGTGCCACATAATGTTTGTTAAATTAACTAACTACTTCTGAAGTGTCAGACAATGAGGATAAGAACAAAAGAATCTTCTAATAATTAATGCTGATTATCGCAGCCACTTGTAGAGGCCATACTCTGAAACAGATCCTTTTAAATGCTCAACACTAGATGAAGAGTTTCCTGCTAGAGCTTCTCATTGGTCAAAAAGGGACTTTCAGGTGGTATCATATAATTGAGAATACTTGTTGAACTGAATTACAACGACAGCTAACAAAATGTTAGTCTTAAGCAGCTGGTGGTTATTTGTATCTGGCACCTAAAATGGTGAAAAAAATCTTTTATCAGTTTTTTTTCTCTCAGGTAGATGCATTGTATCAAATATTGAAATGCAGTTCTCACGACACTATTTGAATCACGTTCTCTGTAAACAGGCAGCTTTACAGCTTTTCCTTCTTTACGTTCCGTTACACTAGCAGTGAAGAGCTAGCTATGTCTCTACACATATGTCATTCTACAATCTGACAGCTATTCAGGCAACATAATAGGTATATTACAAATGCAAAATAGCCAGGTTTTACCTGGTAGCAGGACCTACCTATGTAGGTTCACAGCAAACGACTTAAGAGATAAATTTTATACACACCAACCCACTTCCCCAATTACTTTGACCTGTTCTTCAATCAAGAAGCAGGAGTGGCTTGGATGTTGCTCAATTAAAGAATAACCAATGTTCTTCAACCAGGATAACCAAGTTGCTCCTGCATCAACAATTGGACGTGTAATGTGAATTTTTGAACAGAGGCTTTCTTAAGTGTCAAGGGATTAACTTCTTTTACCATTAGAGGCACAAGCTGGAAGTTAGAAACCCACAGGACTTGTCACACACTGGGGATGCTTCCATGAGGGAGTAAACAAGTTTCAAGCTTCATTTAACTTATAGACTGCAAGACCCTGAAGCAGAAATACATACTGAAATATAAAGTTGTTGAACTACTCACTACAGTTGGAATAAAGTTTTGTTATTCATCTGATTCTTCTAAACCTTTACAGGGATTATACTTTCCAATGGTGCTACAGCAGGAAACATCATTGCCACCTTAGGATGACAAATCAAGGTCCTCAAGCACCAGGTCTTTTAGCCACTGAGAAGCCATCCTCCTACCTTGGTAGAATTTTCTTTACCTGTTCAGCCAGAGATGTGAAAAAGAAATACAGGATCAAAAGGGAAACCTCACTGATACAAACGGACTACTGCTAACTAACATAGATAACCAATATGTAGAAAACTGCACCATCTGGTGTCCCTCAGGGGTCCGTACTGGGACCAGTGCTGTTTAATATCTTCACCAATGACATAGCGGGATTGAGAGCACTCTCAGCAAGTTTGCAGATGACACCAAGCTGAGCGGTGAAATTCCCACACCAGAAGGAAGGGATGTCATCCAGAGGGACCTGGACAAGCTGGAGAAGTGGGCCTGTGAGAACCTTGGGAAGTTCAACAAGGCCAAGTGCAAGGTCCTACACATGTGTTGGGGCAATCTGCAGTTTCAGTGCAGGATAGTGATTGAGATGATGATGTGATTGAGAGCAGCCCTGCGGAGAAGAACTTAGGGGTGCTGATTAATGAGAAGCTCAGCATGAGCTGGCAATGTGTGCTCACAGCCCAGAAGGCCAACCGTATCCCGGGCTGCATCAGAAGAAGCATGGCCAGCAGGTCGAGGGAGGTGATTCTGCTCCTCTATTCTTCTCACAATACTGGAGTATTGTGTCCAGTTCTGGAATCATCAACATAAGAAGGATATGGAGCTGTTGGAACAGCTCCAGAGGAGAGCTACAAAGATGATCAGAGGGCTGGAGCACCTTGCATATGAGGACAGGCTGAGAGAGTTGCACTTGTTCAGCCTGGAGAAGAGAAGGCTCCAAGGAGAACTTATAGTGAAACTTACAGTACCTGAAGGGGTTACAAGAAAGCTGGGGAGAGACTGTTTACAAAGGCTTGTAGTGATAGGACAAGGGGCAATGGCTGTAAACTGGAGAGGGGAAGATTTAGACTAGACATAAGTAGGAAATTCTTCACGATGAGAGTGGTGAGGCATTGGCAGAAGTTGCCCAGGGAAGTTGTGAATGCCCCATCCCTGGAAGTGTTCAAGGCCAGTTTGGATGGGGCCTTGGGCAGCCTGATATAGCATGAGGTGTCCCTGTCCATGGCAGGGAGTTGGAACTGGATGATCTTTAAGGTCCTTTGAAACCCAAACTATTCTATGATTCTATGACCTCACAGGCGTGAACTCAAACTTGCTGCCAATGAGGTGACTGCTGAAATAGCTGGGCCAAGACCATCTTCTACACAGGTGGTGTAAGTGTTTGTTATTGCCATTTTATCCATATCAAGAACTCTCATCTACAGAGGTATCTACTCATGTTTTGAGAAAAAAACCCATATATTTATTGTCAAAAGAGCAACATTTTGTAAGGTTGATTAATTCCTTTCTTTCCTCAATGTGCTAACAAATCATGGAATCACAGGATCCTGTTCAGACTGGTAGGGACCTGGGGAGGTCTCCAGTCACAGCCCCTGCCCAGAGCAAGCTCAGCTGTGGGCTCAGACAGGGTTACGCAGCCCTCTACCTCATCAGGATGTGATTTCCCCCAAGGCTGAGGAAACCCCAACCTCCCTGGGCCATATTCCCATGCTGGATTGTCCTTCTGTAGCTGCCTCCTGCCCTCCCACCACACACTGCTGTGAGAACTCTGGCTGAGCCACCTCCAACCCCTCCTGCTGGTGCTAGGGATGCTGCTGAGTGCCCCCAAAGCTTTCTCTTCTCCTAGATGAACTAGCCATGCTCCAATCTCTTCTCCTTGGCCAAGAGCTCCAGACTCAGACTGTCTTGCTGGCTCTTTGCTGAACTTGGCCATGTTTATTCACATCCTTCCTCTGTTGGAGGTCCAAAACCAGATGCAGTGTCAAGATGTAGTCTGATAAGCATTGAGCAGAGGGGACAGCCCCTGCCTTCCCTGGCTTTCGGGGGCCAAGTCCTGCTCACACCACCACCATGAGCACTGGCTCTTGTTGCTGCCTGGTCCCAGATTGCACACCTGCAGGGCTCTGCCTTCCCAAGGCAGTAATTAAGCCTTAGTGCTTGCTGAATTTCATTATAGCCCTTGTCAGGGATGTATATTGAATATATCCATCAAGCTTTAGCACAGTGATATCCGTAGCTTAGTATGGGAGGAAGGGTAGCTAAAGCCCTAAATTAAAAACACCAAAGCTTTTCCTTAACCACCCTTCACTAAACAAGTTACTTATATCTCTAAATTCCCATGAGGGACAGCCTTCTAAGCACCTTTTCAAGCCAGGCCCAAAAGGAATGAACAAACTCTTGAAGCATGTACTCACTCTATTTCTGAGCTAAAAACTGCAACAACAATACATTATGCAACTACCAAATCACAGGCTAACTTTCTTAAATTAAAAGTCTAAGTCTTAATTTAAATGGACAGGTAAGGTTTTACACATCTAAGGGCCCAAAAAAGGAATAAGCAATAAGCTGTCCAAACAAAACCACCACTTCTCATTTGCATGAATCCGCACAAGGGACCTTACACTAGGCAGCACTGCTTCTGGACTGTTATGGCATTCAATGATCAGCCTTTCCAAGAGACCTTTCCACTGAAGGGAAGCAACAGTTCTGAATGTTAAGTTATTCCTTTCAATTGCTATCCAACGATTTGAGCTTTAGATCTATACACTGACAGTACAGTAAAGCATTTCTCCAATAAATCATGTCTAGGAAAGGTGAGGAGAAAAAGGACTTGAAAGGACCTGAAGACTGCTTAGTGTTTCCGCCAAAGGACACCTCCATAGCAAAAAAACCCACCAAAACAAAACAAACAAACAAAAAATACCCACCACACTTCTACTACATATTTGTTTTAATCAGTCATTTGTTTTGATTCACTGTTCAAGCAATTCATTGTAGACTAAGGAGTATCTTAGTTAAGTTAGCCTTCAGTTCAGGTTGTGGTGATTTTTTTTTCCCCATGTATGATATGAAGCATTTTCTGTTGCCTGACAGAGGTAAGTGTCCTGACCCGGGCAGTGCAAAGGAGATTTATGACCATCACCCTTTCCACAGACAGTCTTTATTTCTGATATTCAAGAGCCTAGATATTCAGTAGCCTAACTGTCATTTCACAGTCTCTTTGTTCCTCCTGCGCTCTTAAGATTTTTTCATTTGATATGGGCAAATTGTGAGGTTTTTCAGGAGGAAATAAAAGTGAAAAGTAGTAATCCAGGAACATATTAAGTCGGTTTCTGTACTTGAACAGAGCAGACTTCTTCAAGTACCTTCTTCCAATAAGTGACACCACCAACCATTGTTGTGAGTCAGCTCAAAAGAGGAATAGGGGCATGTTTTTTCACAGGCTTGCTGTGGTCTATCTACAAAGTACTGGCAAACCTTCACTGGCATCCAAGGATATGGAGCCAAGGGTGTTCCTATAGCTGTAAGCTTTTTTCCTTTATCTGAGGTCTCCCATCCTATTTCTCCCATTCTGAGTCTTTGTCTCTTTTCTCTACTCTAGTAAAATTCACCACTTACCTAAAAACAGATAAATGGATCTTCACTGTTTCAGCAAATATCTGATAGGGAAATTTAAAAAAAAAAATAAAAGGGCACAACCAATAAATGTAAGCAAATACAAGCTGGCTTGGGAAAAGGAATACTGCAGCTATCTGTAGAGTAATGAGGTACAGAAGGGGAAGGACTGACTCACACGGGCAACTTCAATTCCCTTTACGTTAATTTTCCTCTGGTTTTGCTGGCATTGTAGATATTTTATATTTTTGCTCAAAGGCAGATCAAATAGGATGCAGAAAAAAATGTGGGAGCAGAGGGACAGTATTAAGAGAAATTTGAATATTTCTAAAGGAGAGAAAAAGCCAGTTTCAAATTTAACTTTGCACTCCACTGGCTAGCAGCCACTGAACAGAAATAGACAGTATTTGAAACCAGAGACCTTTGCATTCAGCTGGGAAACAAAAACTATGCCATTATCTTAAATACTACTTCAATAAGCAACTAAAGCCATATTTATGTATCTATTGGCAGCAAGTTCTTCAAGTGGACTACAAAGCCAATTTAAGGGTGAAATCTGACCAAACAGGTTATTAATGTCCCATTGCTCCGAGAGCTCATGCAACTTCAGCAGAAGAGCTGAAACAAGAATGATTCAAGAATTCATTTAGTTGTCACCAGCACAGCCACAGGCTGCTGCTGGAGTGCTCAGTACAGCTATACCACTGCCACTGGAAACCAAAAGTGTCACACGACAGAGCAATAAAAACAGAATCAAACACGTGCAGATGGCAGGAGAAAATAATTGTTCAAAGATAGTAAGGCATTTGTCTATGCAAGTTAGATCCATTTTTATAGAAGGAATCCCTGACTACTCTCCAAGCCTGCTATGGAAGTAAACAACAATTTCATAACACAAAAATGAAGAGGCTCAGAGCAGAACAAACCTAGTGAGAGTAGGAGTCAAACAACATCTGCAACTAAGTAAAGGCCGTCTTATGTCATGTCCTGTTACTGTCTGATCTTTCCCACTCCTCCTCCTTCCCACTACTTGAAGGCACAGAAGTTTTATCTGTTTGTGTTAAGTTTCCTATAGACTGCAGAAACTACTTTTGTGTGCCAAGATACTATTCTGTCAACTTTGCTCAGCACATTGGACTAAAGTCAGAAAACAAGCTCCCAGAGCCCACGGTTTCTGTAACAACTAACTCAGGCTCCCAAAACAGATTTAAGTTACTACTTTGACTGGCACTTTATCCCAGAAAGTACTCAGCAAAACAATATAGTGTCCTTGGCCAGAAACTTTAGAGCTCTGCTTACATTCTGATCTTTGCAAAACACATACGTTCCAAATACTGAAAATGTCTACAGACAGACAAGGACTGCCAGAGATGCTGGACAGAAGCTTCAACTCCACAAAGAGTACCAAGCTTGCTAGAAACAACTTATTTTAAATACTCATCTGTCAAAGTCCACAATACACAGAATACCAATAGGAGAGCAGACCCCAGGTGTATCTGCAATGAGAACAGGCACTAAAACCAAGCCTAGTACCTAATCAAAGTTCTGACTTAATTTTTAGTGTTACTAGTTTGGAAAAATGATTGATTGAAAATGATTTAACAAGTTATCACTAAAGCATAGGCAGATTTTCACTTCTTGCAAACTGTGTCTCAGACTCGAACCAGCAACCAATCAGAAATACTTTCTTCTTCACCTTGAAGAAGGAAGGATTAGCAACAGTAAAGTAGCACCTTACACAGTAGTTATGCGGTGGCAATATAAGGCCAAGATACTGCAGTGTCAGGAGTGAAACCACAACTTAATCCCAGAAAAATAATTTGTCTTTTACTCAGTTGCAGGCTATCAGGCATATATAACATAAAGATCAAAAGCTTTCTCTTCCTTTGTTCCAAACTTAATCAAACAGCAAAATGCCTAAAGATCACAGGAACTCCAAGTTAATTCCACCTTAATTCTTCTGTATCGCAGGACTGAACTATACAAGTACAGTTGATAAGAAACATAGTTGGTACTGTCAAAATTAGCCCTCAAGTAGTACGGTATGAAACGTTACTGAGATGAATGTATTTCACTCCTATGGTCACCTATAACAACGACTCCAGCACTTCCAAGTGATCAGTATCTTAGAGCCATTACAACTAATTGAGTTCCCACATTAAAAGGGCTCACTGATGCTTATTGCAGGGGGCTTCTGTCATTACACATGTAGCAACAGGGGCGTTTCAGTAGAGACTCCAGGAACAAGCTGCTATGATTACCTGCCAAGTCACAGCTCTGCTATTCCTTTGCACCGGTATAGACAGCAGCTACCACAATCTAAGTTGCACTGACATTGCCATGAGGACTAACTGCTAGCAGCTTGACAACACCATGAGCACGGGCATACCGTTCTTTGCGGAGACCTTACAGTTCTCTGGCAGACAATGCTTTGACCTGTGTCCGTGTAGCATCTCAGTCAATGCTACCTGCCAACAACTTGCAAGAGTAGTTGAGTATTTTTAGCCACTGCCAATCCTAACTTACAAATCCAGATGAACTCCTACAAAAGAAGACCCACACAGCCCAGTAATGGGCAGAGAATTAGTCTCAAGTACAAACCTCAGTCAAACAGCAGGTTAGTACTGTCTCAGCAGTCTAGGGTACTGCCAAAATAACATTAGTACTGCATGTATTGCAACCCACTACAGCTTCCAGTGTAGGAGAAAGACCATTTTATCATAGTGCTAACAGAATAATAGAGACCACTGTTTTAACTGCTTAATCTTTTTTATTTTTTCCCCTTCTTTGCTTTTAAGATTTACAGTGTGTTTTTAAAGAGCATCCATAACTAAGAGGTAACAGACAAGATTGTTTTTAATCATACATACAAAATTACTTATGTTTACAAATTTTTGGCAATCCTAGTAACCCGTTTATTTCCTATTGCCATTGCCCCAATCATTGAAAAAGACAGTGTACAATAATTTACATTTTAAGTGTTTAAAAGTGCTCAATAGTGATTTTCCAAGAATAATATTTACAAGTGGCCTATACACATATGTACAGGTGTTACAAGTTGTGGCTGGAATATGGCTTTCTATGGAAAGTGCTTTATATTTGGTCAGTGGTGTTGCTGACTGACCAATCCAAGAGTTACTGATAAACCAGTAACCATTAAAAGCTGAATTGTTCTGGACACGTATTTACAGAACATGTTGTTAAGTTGTATAAAATGGCTATTTACATAAGTGTTCCATACATAAGGTATCTTCTTTCTTCCAAGAATGGAGGAAGTCTTTCAGCCACAAACCTGGTTACTATCCCCAAAGAGTGTAAAACACAAGTAAACTGGAAGTGATTGCAGATCCAACGTTTACGCCATATCATCATCTGTGCTTACAACAGATATCTGCATAAAATAAGTACAAGTTAGCTGCAAATGTACCAATAAAAGATACAAAATGATGCATATCATCACTACATGACAGTTTAAAGCAGGGGCTAGTTCTGCGGGCTAGTGACCACATTCAGCACTAATTACTCTAACCCAGGTATAGGAGAATGTTGAGGTTATGGTAGGCAACAAATAAGAGGACAAGTTCTCAGCTGAGTCAGCTCAGCGTCTGGCTGCAGCTTTCAAGAGCTAAGACCTCTCCTAAACTCAAGTCAGATAAATTTGGCAGTCTTTGTGTCTACTGAGGATTAACCTGGAGCTTCAGCCATGTCAACATATTTACTTACGGCAGGATAGGTGTGTCCTACTGAACCGCTGTGTCTTCCAATATCAATTGTGATGTCCTCTTCTGTAGTTTTCAGGTAGACAGGATTATCAAAATTCATGCTCTTCATGGTCTTATGCTGCCAGTTACGCCACATGAAATAGCCAGACACTGCAGCCATCACCAGCAATACTTTAGGGAGAGAAACAGATTACAAATATGAAGTAGGGTCAAGTCGAGCTCTTGATCAAGAGTGGCTTGTCCCACCACCAGGTGTCCCAAAAGCTAGTGAATGCTATACTCACAGGCAGGAAGAACAGTCCAAGCTGCTGACGTTCCTCCAGCTGCCGCTACTTCAGATGTTGTACCAGTCATATTTAATCCTACATGAGAATTTGAACTAGTGAACTTGCTTACCGACAAAATGACAGGCTTTGGTCAGATGCAAGCACTTCCCAAGCCTAGAAGCTGCTATCATACATTAGCTTTTCAGAAACACACTGCAAGAACAGTCTAATGGACTTCATCCTATATTAGTAGAAAGCTTTTTTTATTGCTTGCCTAATCTGAGAACACCTGGGATTTCATGGAACCTAAAAGGTTCCACACTGTCGTGAGTGAACTAATTATGTTTACACATTCTCCAGTTGTTGTATTTGTACTACACACATGATCTGGCCTGTGTTTTCTACTTGCATGCAAAGGAGAAAACGTTAAGTAGGCTAGTGGGTCAATTTGCATTTAATTTCTCTAATGTTTAGCAGTCTTAAGTTATTGGGACCAGTACCTCCAGGAACTAGTCCAACAGTTGGAGATTTTTCTGTTGTTCTGGTATCTTTAGCATCAGTGTAAGCCACAGTTGTTCCAGTACCTGAAACTAATTATAGATCAAGAACCCAGTTAATTCTGAAGTTCTGCAATGCCTTAGCTATGAGAGCCATGGTAGTGAATGTTTAGCAGATGGCAGAATGATCATGCAGCCTACTAACTTTATTGGAAACACTGACATTAGTTTCCTCACTAGCACACGGTCAGCTGGGGGGTTTGGATCAAAAATAATTCCAAGAATCAGGCATGAATTACAGGTAGAGTCATAACAGCAAGCCACCCTCACCCCTTCAGTTTTTCTGAGTGAGGTTTTAGTTCCACAAGTTTACTGGCTCAGTATAGACTTTGATACCGATAGCAAAACTTTAGAAACAGCCAACTTTAGAACAGCCAACTGAGGACATTCTTGCATTCCGTGCTCTAATTGTCGCAGTCAGAATCAACAAGCAATATAGTAAGCGGGACCTTGGAGTTTCTAGTTCCATTTAACCTGATAAATAAAATTGTCTACCATATAGATAGTGCTAAGGGTAGTAGCAGCAGCATGTTTGTTTGAACCACAAAAGGAGGTCCAAAAGAAGCTTTCTTGGCCAGCAAGACTCATTTACCAGCTTTTCAGCAGTGCATATTTATACACTGTAGAGCCCTGTTAGCTTACATACCTTGCTTTATAAGAAAGCGGCTTGGTACATTTTGTGTATATGCTTACTGTCTGTAGAAAGCCATGGAGGTAAAAGGTCTTTTTTTGCAAATGATGATGATGAAGCCAAGCATGGACTTTGAACAGCACCTGAAGACTTCGAGGGCCACCTTAATGCATGCTAGAAGACCACCCCACCACCCCAAGATAAATTGTAACAGATTAATCCATGCAAAGCTGTCAGTCTGTGCTGCCATATTTGTCTCCAACAGGTTCAGTACCACTACTCCCTCCTCATCCATCCTGGAAATGGTTTCAGTCATGTTACCATACCTGCACATCTCAGACCATCCTCCTGCAAGATGTATCCAACTGGACATGCACAGGTGTATTTTGGAGAATGTTCATTTATCTGAGGAGCAGGCAGGCACATGTAGCTACAGCCTCCATTTGCCATGTTCTCTTCACACCAGTTCCTGCCTGTTGGTACAGCAATTTACAGGAGTGAGCTTTCCTACTCCAGGTGTATAGCATAATTATTTGGTCAATAATTGCTCTAGTATAGTTACTTGTCTCTGCAGGTTATAGACTTGTACCTGCTCTGCCAAAGAAAGAACAATTGCAACTAGACGGGCTCTCAAGCCCAGAAAGGGTGCCTATGTTAGAAGCTTCAAGCACTTGTCGAAGTGAAGCAAACAACTATATAGGGGAGGGATACCATCTACTACCACCCAAGCAGGGTGGGCTTCTTACAAGTATACACTGTGACATAACTATAAACTGTATCAGAGTTACCTGAAGGCTGAACAAGTTCATGATACACAATGATGTCCTGTGCATCATTGAGGTTGTTCACTAAGGTAACCAATTCAGATCCACTAAATTTGTTTGCACCATAGACTGCCTCATTCTCTCCATCAATCCAGTAGACACGGTCCTAGAAGACAGTCATTGCATTCCATTACCTCTGTGCTGCTATCCACACCATAATTGCTAGCTAAATACTAGCAAGATGATCTCTGACAACTACTACAGGAGGTCACTCTTACCTCAAATATTGTTAGTGCAAGAGGATGAGGAAGAAACATATGAGACTTCAGCACAATTCTACGGTCCTGGCCATTCAAGTCCACACTTGACAGCATGTGTAGTTTAGAATCAAGCCAGTAAAGACGGCTTTTTACAAGATCTAGAAGGAAAAAAACACAAACATATTTACTATCTACATGCAGAAAGCCTCCAAAGCCTTCTGCAAAAGCTGAAAGACCCATCGGTTCAAGAATAGTTGTAGCATTGCCCTAGTTTCTTACCATACCGCGATACAGGAGGCTGCTGCAGTGCTGCCTAAGTGGCCTGTGCCTCAACTATAAAATAGAGCAGTGCAAGAAAAGTTACCATTTCAGTATCTGAGAAGTGCTGTCTGTGCCTGCTGCAGTGTCTCCAGACACACAGGAACTTCTCATTCTCAGAAGCTGAAAATAGTTCTCTGAAAGATGACCTTGGCTTTTGTAGCAAACAAATTGCTAAAGGTCCAGAATACCTCTGGCACAGAGACAAGTTCAACATACCTAGAGCAATTCCATTAGGCCACTGGATTTCTGTTGTCACAAGCTGCTGTCTGTCAAATCCATTCATTCCTGCTTTTTCAATTTTTGCTGGCTCACCCCAGTCTGACCAGTACATAAAGCTGTGAAGCAGAATTTACGTTGTATGATGCACTATAGTACTGTGTAGTATCACTCTTAATTATGACCAATAACTAACAAAGGCTACCTAAGTCAGTTATCAGGATATGGAGTAGCTGGTAGGTCCGCTCTTTTAAGAGAGCCAGGACAAATACTCACCCAGAGAGAGGATCTACTGCAATAGAAGCTGGCTCTCTCAGCTCAGAAAGAAACAAAACCTTTCTTTTTGTGCCATCTAGGCTAGCCACTGAAATGGTCTTTGCAGTTGAGTCAGACCAGTAGATGTTTTTATAAACCCAGTCCACGGCAATTCCTGAAGGGCTATGTATGTTGTCCAGGATTTTGATATGTGTTCCAACTTTATCACGAGTATCAATAGAGGCACTGAAAGACAAGAAATGCTTACTTTCAACCCCCTCCTCCACAGATACTATTATTTGACATACTTTAGCAAATACTGTACACATCTCAGGCAGACAAGGTAGAAGGTGCACTTGTGACTTTCCGGAGCCCCTTTTGTGCAACTGCATCAGCAGTTACTAAGAAGTGCAATAGGCATACACATTGCTACTGCTGGAAACTTGCATCTACTGTACTTTGTCTTTAGGACATCACAAATCTAGTTCTCATCAGAGTCTAGAGAAGCATGTTGGATAAAATGTGGATGATTTAGAGGAGCACACAAGAGGTTCAGAAGATGAGTCCATTTACCTGAAGATTGCTTTTTGGCTGAAATCAGCCCAGTAAAGCTTTTGCTCAGCAATATCAGCATCTAGAGCTACAGTGTTTCTTAGTTGCTCTACTAGCTGAATATATTCTTTCCTCTCAAGGCCAATCTTCCTGATATCCCGGCGGTTGGTGAAAATCAGACATGGTTCTTTCCCTGTGAAGAGAGTGTAGAGCGTTATCTCTACTTCTAGACATGTAGTCATATACTGTTATTTTATGAGTTTTAAAAGTATTTAGTATTTTCCATTCCACACTTGCTAGTGGATGCTGACAGAGGTCTTGGCTGTACCATACATCTTCCTTTCCTCCCTCCGTAACCTGATGGGGAAGGTCCTCCTGCCCAGGTAGCAGACAAGCAGTCTATATCAGGCAGCTTTAAGTACTGTATCATGGCATGATTCAAAGTGTTGCGAGAGTTCAGGTCTGTACAAGTTACATTGTTAACAGCACAAGGAGAGTCAAAAACACAGTAACATAAAAAGCACATTACTTGCTATCTCATTTAAAAAGTGGAGATAGAGAAGTCTTATGCCAATACTTACCCACTGCCTTGCACACTCCAGTAGCAAGATCCATCTGATAGCCACGGCTACATTCACATTTGTAGCCCCCTTTGAGGTTGATACAGATTTGACTACAGATACCAGGATTCTGGCATTCATCAATATCTGTAAAGACAACAATTTAATTTGTTCTAATCTCCAATACCACCAGTAGGGTCCATGTTAACCTACTTGATACTTGCCTCCACAGGTTCTCCTGTCTATAAGCTCAAACCCAGCTGGACAGTCACATTCGTAGCCAATAACGAGATCTCTGCAGATATGAGAGCATCCGCCATTGTTCACCAGACATTCATTTACGTCTAGAAAAAAAGATTTGGCCATTTCTGAGACAGCACACATTTAGTCTTAAAATCTTAGTTGCACAGTGCTTTATCTGATACTCATCCACTTCCTAATGATACCTGCCACATCTGACAAACTACACATGCAAGAGACTCAAATTCATATTTGCCTAGCTATCAACATGTTACTTCTGTTGCAAGCTGGCTGCAGCAAACATTAAGGCTCCTGGAAGTTTCAGTTTAATGCCTTCAAGTGCCTTCTGGCCATGGAGAAGTCATCTCAATAGCCAGTTTGGCTAGGATAAAACTAGCCTGTAGACTAGGTTGCTCTTGTTTGTTTGTTTGCCACGAAGGAAGTGCATATAGGCATTCCACATTGACATTTTACAGCTCAGAGGCTGTATTCAAGTATATCTAGTAATCAGCATTGCTTAACACGTTAGTTCACTTACTACAGTCCGTTAGAGGCTCATCACTCCAGTCCTTGCAGTCTCTCTGCTGGTTACACACTTTATTGATATCTATGCATTCTCCACTTCTGCATTTGAATTTGCCAGGTCCAGAGCACTGAATAACTGAGATAATGAAGATTGTGAGGGCAACTACCAGCTTCAACAGGTGTTCTGCAAAGACCTTATTCTTGTTTAGTTCCATACTTACCATTGTTACAATTTGCTTCATCAGTGCCATCCAAACAGTCTCTCACACCATTGCACTGCCTACTCCCATGGATGCAGTTCCCATCTTCACATCTGAACTGGTCTGGTCTGCAGGTCCGAGAAGCTGAGGACACAGCCATTACAGACTTAAACTTCTGAGGTCTGCCAAAGGAAAGAAAATAAAAACAGGAGCCAAACAGCACCTCCTAGAGAAAGGCGAAGTTAACTTACGGCAGTTGATTTCATCACTTCCATCTTTGCAGTCAGGATCTCCATCACAGCGCCACTTTTTGTGGATACATTCACCTGAGCCACATTGCACCTCACTGACAGAACACTTCACAGGAGGTGCAGGCTGACGGCCACATTGCTCTAGAGATTCATCTGAGTGGTCAGAGCAGTCAGCATCATCATCACACACCCAGCTGATGGGGATGCAAGTGGAGCTCTTGCACTGGAACTCATGAACTCCACAGGTAGGAGGTGCACACTCCAGCTCATCACTGCCATCGCTGCAGTCATCTTGACCATTGCAGACAAAGCTCTTGGAAATACACTGTCCACTGCTGCACGTGAACTCTGCTGGACTACAAGTCACATTGCCTGAAGTAACAGGAGTAAGAGATTAGCAGATTATCACCAGGAGGCAGATTTTTGTATGAAGATGTTTTGCTTTACAGGTTCTTCATCAGCCATTAGCTGAGAGAATATCAGCATCCTGTATAAGGCTCTAGGAGAACCTAAATGAGCACCTACAGGCCACTTGGACCCCACATGGACTGTTCTCCTTGCCTTTGGATGTTATGATTGAGATGCATCAGTTTTTAGCTACTTAGCAAAAATAACTTCTTCTAAAGCAGCAAGGTTATTCTGCTTTGGCGTGCGAAACTTTCAGAAAACAGACTCAAACCCTGTGGGCCAGAGACAGAAGGCAAGAGAACTGCTAACTCTAGAATACAGATGAAGATAAAGGTAGCCAGACGGTCAGCATGAACTGTAGTTTGAAATTGAAATGTTTTGTTGTGGTTCCCAGGATGGCAGTGGCCCGTTTACCTGGCAAACAGATCAACATCTTGCAGCAGTTTATCCTGTTGTCTTACGAGCACCCACACAGCTTACACCAGTACAAATGACACTGGTTTTATAGAAGTGTAGCTAGCAGCTCAGTATACCTAGGCTGATAGTTTTGTCAGCTTTATTAGAAATGTTGTCTGTAGATTTCTTGGTCTGATTGAGGTGTTGGCTTGCCGAGTAAGACAGCAACTCAGACACAACAGAAGTCTGGAGATCTAAGTCTCCTTAGCTCATCCAGGTAAGGTAGCTCTAATGAAAGCTAGCCCTGTAGCTTTGGTTACAGCAAATTTGTCTCTGGATACCTTAAGCTACTCAGATATGCAAGTTCATTGTAATAAGCCAGGAACACTGCACTCAAATGCTGGCACTGGCAGCCTCACTTCCGCACCGGTCTGAAATCTAACTTCCCTTGACTGCACTTTCAGACTAAACGCACAGAACACTCCAGGACAGGCCTATAAATCAGATCAGCTGTACCCTGAGCCACAAGCCACTACTATGTTCTTAGGAGATCATTTGTTAAGGTAAGCAGCAACTAGAGCTGCTTTTGAGAAACTCCGCACAGAGTAAGCTCTGATGGTTTGTCTGACACGTGACTAAGCCTGTGGCTATTGCCAAAATTAGCCAGAGACCAGAGAGACACTGAAAAGCTTATATTGCTGTAGTCTTGGCTTAGCAGGATAGAGGAGTGTTAGAACAAGTCTATTTTGTTAAGCAGGCTGCAATACAAGGTTTAAGGATATATCGATACTATAAGAAATTCATCTTCCCAGATATACTGCCCAGCTTGCTCCTATCCAGACAATTCAATTTCAAATAGAGTTATGCAGCCACCATTTCTTCCCTTACCACAATACTCTTCATCTTCTCCACTGTCACAGTCTTTTTCACCATCACATTTCCAGGACACTGGGATACACTGGGTTGACTGAGGACCACAGCTGATTTCATTTACCCGGCATGTTCTCATATCTATTGAAAAAAGTTTAAGTTCAATTTAAGAGTTCTGGAATTTAAGAGCTACTGATTTGGGGTTTTAGCAGTTGTCCTGAAAGTTCAGACTGAAAGGCTTCAGCTCTGGACAAAACTGCAGTTAGATGCCAGCATCTAAGTTCATGGCTCTGTCATGGAAGAGGTTACACTAGTCGGTGGTGTTCAGAAGAAAAGAATGCTTCTCAGTCCTAACAGATTAATATCATAAGAGTACTTTTGTAGTGGTAGTTTTGTGATTGCGCTTCAGTTACATTGTTGAAGCTCAAGCACATAGTAGTAGGCAGAGGTAATGCCGAAGCGCAGTAGGACTTGGTATTCCTCAGCGTGGATCTTATTGATACAAAGAAAGGAAGCTTCATGGATCTGTATTCCTTGATTATAGTTACCACAGTTAAGACCGTAGTTGCTACCTGTGAGACCTCACAATCAAGCCTCTTTGTTTCTCCTTCCCACCCCTCCACATGCAGTCAACAACTCAGTTCCTATACTAGCTCTGATTATCTTGTGAAGCAGTTGTTCTGGAGGCCAGTAATCACTTGGTGAACAAGCCACAGTAATGGTCCGGCCTGCCGCGCTGTGCTTCCTGCTTCGGACTGTCAGTAAAATCTGGTACTTGCTATCTGTTACCAGGTACAAGTGCAGAGTCCCCACTCAGTTCTGCATCTTTTTAAGCAGTAAAAAGTCTTGTCAAGACCTTGAATTAGCCAAAGCTAGGCCAGCACTTAGGAAAGTGCTTTTCAACGTAAGTTCATCCTTCCTTTAGAAGGAGAGCAAGCCTGCAAGCAGGCAAGAAGTCAAAACACTACTCCCCACAGGCTTGCCTGCACTGACAAGCCAGGCTCACTTACGGCACAGTTCAGCACTTTCATCTGACCCATCCTCGCAGTCTGGATCTCCATCACACTGCCATCTGTTAGGCACACACTGACCACTGATGCACACAAAATCAGATTCAGCACAGGTCTTCTTCACTGCAAGGGAAAAGGACAGACACTTGTTTAGAGACCAGAGCTTAGCTTGTTTGTTGCAGCTAGAGATAAACTGATCCTCCCTAGGAAACTGTTGCAATATCCTTAGTTCTTGGATGTCTGGTGTCCTCCCCACCAGTCTAATGACAGCGCTGTTCAGCATTTCTTAGAGTTACACTGTGCACAAAGAAATATTTATCTTCCTCTAACCAGGCACTGAAGGACTGCTATTGTTAATGCAGACTGCGCTGCTAGAATAGCTGCTGCTTTGAACACATTTGAGTTAAAGGTCTATTGATATTAATACTCAGATTTTGAAACCCAAGTTTACTTTCAAGGCACTTGATTTGTCATTACAGAAGCATGGTACTATGCAGCTCTAAGGTAACAGTTCGGGTTTGCTCAAGCAGACTGGCAATTCAAACACCAGTGTTGGATATCGGGTCTGTTTTGCCTCTTCTCCAAGTACATCTAGTCATCTATCTTGGCCTCTATGTCTGCTTAAAGCAAGAGTTGGCACACAAAGTTTGGCTTACTGTTTATAGGAAACACAGCAAAATCACTTTCACACACAAAACAGGGCATTTAACCATTGAATAGCCAACATCTAAATGCTAATAGCAAACAGTTTCTACTATGTTTTCAAGCATTAACTGAGAACAGGCTTGCATTCTGTTCTTGACAGTCACTACTCTTGCAAATAAAGAATTTTGTTCACAACCTTTTCTCCCAGTCACCAATTCCCAGAGACTTTCATAGTGCTTAGGAGAATTCAATCAATTCAGATGCATAAAAGGTATTAAGATAGTTCTACAGAATTTGTCATCTACTCTATATTCTGACTGTCAGAAGCAAGGGATAGGATAGGCATCTCCAGCTATCCGCTGTTAAGCCCTCACTGTATACTAGCAAGTACTACTACAAAAGTATTCTTTTGACTACTTACCACAAGCACTCTCATCACTGCCATCTGAACAGTCTTCATCACCATCACATTTCCAGAGTAAGGGAATACAGCGTCCATTACTACATGGGAACTGGGATTCCTCACATTTTGTTCTCACACCTTCAATGAAAAAAGAAACCTAAGCCCCCAATACTGCTCAATGATACTTTCTTGCTTTCCCCCAATGCTGATCTGGGAGTTACCCAGCTTGACAAACAACATAATACCAGCATGAAACTGGATCCGAACTCTGAACCTTTGCAGTCTCCTTATTCAAACATGACAGCAGAGCCAGATGCTTTTCCTCACAGTACAAGTGCAGAGCTTAAGCACTATGACAGTGCACCGAATAGAAAACAGTAAACCAGTCTCAGCATTCTTCTCATCGAGTTCTCCTTTTCAAAGCAGGATTAAGTTTGCAAGGCAGAGTGACATAAGCACACAATGATTTCTGCTGCCCAGCACCTAGGTTTGCATCTCAAAACTCTTCAAACTTCAAGCAAGCTTGGTTTATACTTGACTAATGTTGAGCTGGATTAGCATTTCAGTACTCTGCTGCTAACACTTTACTGCAGAACCCGAGACTATAAAGAAAGCTTAGGTACCTGCTCTGTGGTAGAATAAAGAGTTTTGATGATTTAAGTTACTCCTCAAAAAAGGGCACCCAGAGACATTCCTTAGTATAGGCAAAAAGTGTCATCACTTACCTAGATCTTACTTATTAAGGCTAGACCAAGTGTGGTGCTAAGAGAGCAAGATTATTTATCACTTCCTTCTGGAAGCAAGTCTGTTGTCTCCCAACTGATAACAGTCTTGATTTGTTAGCATGCTTGAGTAAGGTACTGCTATCTGCATGGCAAGAGTTCAAGTGCATTTTCCAGAGTATCTCCTGCTTCAAAATTGTATGACCCCATTCCTCAAGGGAACCTACTTTGTCTTGAAGCCATGTTAAAAATGTTACTAAAAACAGCAGCCTGCTTCTTCAGCACCAAAGCCAGAGCTGTTCCATGTAATGCATGCAGGCAAGTGCGTAAACTCATGCATTAGTATTGGCTGCACATGTCTATGGCATGATGCAATACTCCTGCTCCTCCTTGGTGTATTGCATTACTTAGTAGAGGCACTTTGTCTTAGCATTCCAGGGCAAACAAAGGGCATCAAATTTTAGTTGAACTTTACTTGTTATCCTATATTTTCTGTGTATGAAATGCAAAATAAAAGACAGCTTCCAAATGGAAGGAAGCTCTTCAGCTTTTTTACATTATATTGGCCAGCCACCAGACAGTAGGCAATGGCAAACCTTGGACAGTTTATAAACAAGGATAACATGGACAACTATCTGCTGAGTGTATCACAAATTCATGCTAGATTTGAAACAGCAGGTTATTGAGCTCTGCTAATGTTTTAGCAGTCCCAGTGGCTGAGAAAAATTCTTGCCAGACAGTAAAGCTGAACAATTTGTTTAATGGGAACTGTGTTCCAAGAGATAAAAAAACCCTCAACATCAGCTCTTGTGCCCTGCATTCCCATTCTTCTTTTCCGTTTCAGGATGGGAGTTACACTAGCATGCATATTCTAATAGCATAGTTTTCTAAAGCTACTACTATTTGGTCAAAAGCTGTCAAACAACTAGCTTGCCTTGTGCTAGAAGGCACAACCCAGCCAGCTTAGAGAGGGTATAGAAGCTGCAGCTGTCAGTTCTGTTTAAGCCTAACATCACCTTGTTGTCCAGTAATCTCTAAGAGAAACAGCCTTCTGCTTGCAAGCTCTGGTCATGTATTATTCCAGTTATTGCTGTACTACCACCTAAGACACACAGTGACTGACTCCTAGTTTTGAGACATTCTCATCCAGGCTTTCAAACTGAGAACAGTCAACCTCTCCCAAAATAGCATATCACAGATATTAGACTAAACCTGCCACTCAGGAGATCTCAAAATAACACCACAGCCCTTAGTAACTCTATTTCAAGCTAGAATAACCAGAAAATGCTTGCCTAATACAACACACCAGGCTAAATGAGCGACTTAGCTTGGAGCAACAGCTATAGCGTCAGGATGACAATCCTTACAACAAACCATTCCAATAAGCGTATCAGCTGCAAAAGCAATGATACAAGTGAAGTGTCAGAACAACTACTTTTGTTAGCCCAGAAACAAGTAAAGAACTGACAGTACCCAACACCCACACAAGGATACCAAGGTAAAGGTTATCATCTGTTGCTACTCCTGAACACGTCTGTCAGACTCTAAGGGCTACTTGAAGTGAACTCCAGTTAAGATGAAGTAAACTCCAGTAACTATGACCCTCATGCCCAAGCACAGTTCTGCAATGTCAGATAACCACTTAGTTATGACAGTACCACTATAATCCACTGCTGTTTGAGGCAATGGAGTCATAGCTTAGTTGCAGCTTCAGTCACTAGTTACTTCATTATCTTCAGATCAGCATCAATTAGCTGCTAATTCAAAGCCTCTCTTCACCTGTTACTCATACACCAGAAGCACCTTCACACCTTTTCTCTTCCTTGGGATAAAGCTTAGACAAAAAATGTCAAGAACCATTAACTTCACAGCTTGTGATTGCTAACACATTTTACCACTCACCAGGCAACTACTTAATAGAAGTTGGCTCATAAGCAGCAATGTGTGCAGGATGAAGGATCACAGCTACAATAACTACTTAAGTTAAAGTAGCTTTCTCCTGCCTCTGCTGTCACTGTTTGTCTAAGCCCCTAACTTGTCAGATTACTTGCCTGGGCTCCCTCAAACATGTGACACTTGTGTGCTGTCATCTGACACCAAGTCCCAGAAAAGCTTGCCACAGTGATTGGGAAACCTTGGGAGAGCTCAAACAGGAACCAGCTTAGACTCCTGCGCCCCACCCCCAGACCCTGCAATTCCTACTGGCAGGGGAGGGCTGGTGGGGCCACTAACTCAGATTGAGGGAAAACTCAAACTAACCCGGTGAACTCCAGTTGTCCTCCATTGTATATTTTGTTATGATTTCTGACTACGGTGCAATAGCAACTTCAGTGCCAGCCAGCTCGGTCCTTCATACCGCAGCTGTTTAATCATATCTATTGTAGGCTGGACACGGGGGCAATCTACATGACATGGAAACCAAGGAGTGACTAGGCTGACATTTCCCCTCTTCCTCTTTGCATGAGGCCTGGCTGCAACAATCCCTTGTTCAGGCTACAAGGCCCAACTACATTTAAACGCAGCCAAGCCAAGATCTTGCACTTAGGCCTACCTCAGGGGACGAGTCAGGAGATTAAGATCCATTAAAACGGTGCAGATTAAGATTAAGACAGTGCAGACATCAATTGTCACATCCCTCCCCAGCCGGAGGGGCAGTCTGGGTTCCCGACAGAAACAAGGAGTCAACCAAGTGATTAGTTCTTTGGCTCGAGAACGAAAACATTTTTAATGCACCACTCAATCGGCTTAACGCGCAGGTACCACGGGGGTAACAGCCGGATCCAGGGAGGCAGCCCCGGCTCCGGGCACAGCGAGAGCCCAGCCCGAAGGAGGGACCCGGCGCCGGCAGAACTCAGCCTCGCCACCAGGTGGAGATCCCTCACGGGTGGTGACCACCGGCCCCGAGCCACAGCCACGCCAAAGCGCCTGGATGCCACAAAGCCAAAGTTGCTTTGCCCTAGTTTGACAGCACGCTTAACTCCGCAGGCTCCCCGAGGGCTCCTCCTTCCCTCCCCCACCACAACGCCCTCCCCGCCACCCGCTGAGCCCATCGTGCGCGAAAACAAATCCCCCCAGAGCGGCCGGGCTGGGTCTCGCCGCCCCCCTGCCCCCCCGTCCCCGTCTCCAGGGGAGCCCCTCCGAGAGCTGGAAAATAAAGAAAAGGCGGCGGGAGAAGGCACCGAGGCGAGAAGCGGCGGCGCCCCAGCCTCCCCCCCTCCCCGTCCCCGCACTCACCATCGGCGGCGGCGCGCAGGCAGCCGAGGGCGAGCAGCAGGCACAGCGCCCGGCGGCACGGCAGCGCCCGCCGCCCCTCCGACCGCATCGCCGCAGAGACACAGAGGGGGAGAGGAGAGGAGGCGCCGCGGTCGGAGAGGCGGCCAGGAGGAGAACGGGAGGGAGACAGAGGCATGCACGGGGGGAGGGCGTCCCCGCGGCGCTCTTATAGCAGCCGCCCGGCCGCCCCGCGCGGCCGCTGGTGACTCACGGCGCGGCGCCGGGCCCCGGTTGGCTCGCCAGCGCCGCCCGCCCCCGCTGCTCCGCCGCGGCACCTGCGGCCCCGCACACTGCTCGGCTCGGCGTGGTGAGTGCGGGGCACGGCGGGGCCGGCTGCCCGTCGCACCCGGGGGGCGGTTTCCTTTCCCCCTCTCTCCCCCCACTCTCTCCCTCTCTCCCCCCACTCTCTCCCTCTCTCCCCCCACTCTCTCCCTCTCTCCCCTTTTCTCTGCCTTTCCCCCTTTCTCTCCCTGTCCTCCCCTCCCCTCTCCCTTTCCTCCCCTCCCTCTCCCTTTCCTCCCCTCCCTCTCCCTTTCCTCCCCTCCCTCTCCCTTTCCTCCCCTCCCTCTCTCTCTTTTTCTCCCCCAAACGCGATGTCGCCGCGGGGAGAGGGCGTTGCGGGGACCCCCCGTCTTGGGCGGTGCCGAAATACGCGGTGCGGGATCTTTTTTTTTCGTCCAAAGCGGCGTTTCTTCCCTCCGGTGCTACCCTCTCCCGCTCACATCCTTGCGTGCCGGTGGATGTTTTCTCTCTTCGTAGCAGAACTCGACTGAAAATGAAGCGAGAGCTGCTCTTGAGGAAGAAAACGATTGCTTCTGCCTTCTCCGATCGGGGATCGTAGTTAATTAGTAATTGATACGCCAAACTCGTTAATTACGAGCGTTACATTTTATTTTAAGGGGGGAATTGGTAGTTTTATCCTGTGTTTGTAGCATTTTGGGCATCCACGTATGTCTTGGTGAAATAAAGAGAGAAAAGAAGGGTTGTTAAAGTGAAAATTTGTGTTTGCTGGCAGCAGTCTTGGAATTTGCAGTTGAGGTTTAGTGATCCTCTGCTTTTTTTTTCATTTATTTTCTTAGACTTGCTAGTTTATGGTAATATTGTGTGCTGTCCTATTAATATTGTAGTGGAGATATAAATCTCAGCAGGTGGCTCCATCCAAAAATGATGAAAAAGCTGTTTGCTGTTTCTTTCCTTGAATTAGTAGCCTAATATTTTAAGTCTTTTTCAGTAATTCGAATGATTCCTACAATGAAGCAAGTATCTTTGAGGCTTTATTTCCTAAATGTCTTAACATATTTCTTTATATGTTATTTGCAGAGTGAAGCCCATTTTGGATCGCGTCCAGTTGTATCATGACTCCACTAAAGACAAATGATACCACTGCATGAATAACTTCAGAGTGGATTATCACTTGCCGTTCGTGTAACGAACCAATGCCTGGGTCATCCAAATGGGCAAATCGTTGCTGTATCAGAGACTTGTCAAAGGAGTCAAGATTTGATTTCATGTAACTGAAATACATCTGAGAATGATATTTCTGATATGTGTGTAAATGTAGGGAGAGCATTTCCTAGCCTCCCTATAGCACTTCTACCTCAAGGCCTCAGGGGCAGCAGGAGAATGACTCTTCTTTTGCTGCCTGCCTGGTATGTGGCATTAGCTGCTACAGTATTGTTCACACAAACAGATGCTGCTTCAAGCAAGAAAATTCTGTTGTGTGTAAGGGGCTTGACTGGGGTCCTTGGGAAGATGGTTTGGTGTAAGTGGTATGCTGAAAACATCATTGTGCTTGCAGATCTTCAGCATGACTTATTGCCTTCAGTTGGATGCTTGCTCTTGCATGGTGTGGTGGGCTTTGGGCTAAACAGCATTTTCATAAATGCCCTGTTACCATTACAGAGGTATTTTAGAAGCGATAGACTGAGTGCAACAATACACAAGATGACTTCGGTCATGCAGAAATACAGAGCTGTATGTAACTTAGTGTATGCTGGTAGTTGATGGTTTTCCCTGTTTGTCTATGGAAGAAAAAGCTTTACTGGAGGGAGGAAAAGTAGTCTTTGTCCCCTGCATTATTGCTGCTCTTTGAGCACCTGCACTTGGCTTTGTGATGGGGAAGCAGTTTTCTATCTCAGCTCTTTGCACACCTGAGTGTTTTGACTCCAGAGCAAAACTTGCTGTAAAATAGTTTTTTGCATTTCAGTTACGTTAGAATGTATGAGTAAGCAAATGCATGAGTCTGGTCATGATGGGGTTCTGGTCGGCTTTCCAGAAAAGAATCTCAGACAACTTAGTACCATTCTTACAGGAACTGTCTTTAAGAGAAGAGCAAGTAACCTGCCAGATCCGTGGGAGCTGGGAGCCATCTGCACTGAGTTTTCATGCCTTTGCAGTGGCCGTAGTCTTGCAAAGGCTGGTTTCATGCGGGACAAGAAGTGGGATCCACAGTGTGTGTAATGAATAGTAGCGTCACTTTGTTCATACACAGCAAAGATGCAAGCCAGGCTAGATAGACCCAGGAGAACTGAAATAAAATTGTGGGTTTCTGTTGGAAATATGCAGGCTTGGGAGAATAATAGTCTTACTATGCTAGTGTGAGTGTAGGAGCAAAGCATCTAAGGGGGTCTAAGGTTTAGGAAGAATGCTGAATTTGTAGGGTATGGGAGCTGGCTTTTGTAACTCTTAAGTCCTTTCGTCATCAATCTGAGAAATGCATTAACATTTGCTTTATTTCCATGTGTGACCCTCAGTCACAGAGGGAGTTTGATTGGAAAGCTGGCACTGCCACCTCAGTTAAGTAAGTGCCCATAGTCAAGAAAAATCTCAAAGGGTGCTCCTCTCCTATACTGGTCTTGGTCTACCTTCTGCTATTATTTGCAATAATACATATATTGTTGTTGTGTTTTTAAATACGTACTATAAATATGTATGATGTGCAGCGCACAAGACTCATGTTTCCAAAACCGCTTAGGCATTATACAGGAGTAGTTTCTGACTAACCACACTGGCCAAGGCACCAGAGAAAAGCATTCCTAAATCATATTTTTAACATTAGCTTCTTCTATTGTACTGAGCAGACACTCGGATTCAGTGGAGTTTTACCAGACATGAAGGTTTGTTGCAGATTTCTCATTGTTGGTAGTAGGACACATCATCTTTATGGGAATATTCTAAAGAACAATCTGTGTGCATGGAAATAACGGTAAAATGTTGAGTAGTATATGGTATTAAATATTATGCATAATAATTTTATTAACTGTTTTTATTGTTTTTAGAGAAATCTCCAAGTCTCCATCCTGTTTCCTGACCCAGAACTAGTGAATATTCTTGAATGTCTAGTGATATTCCCTTGAAAAAAAGCTGGAAAAGATTGCCAAGAAGCTAAGTGAACCAGTTAGGCATTGCCTTTGCCTTAAAAAAATCACCCAACAAGAAATGGCATTGCATTACCTTTCCTTTTTGGGAAATCTGGATATTGGGGGCTCAGAGATTTTCCAACATAATTCATCTGATAATGCATTTGGACAAATAGATTTGGATCCTTTGGGATTATTAATTTACGCTGTTGCTTTTAGAGTGTAAAGTCAACTTAGAAGAGAAAATAAAGAACAGAAAAGACCTTCTGGAGTACACATAATATGAACCCAGTGTGTTTTGTATTCCTTTCTCTTTTTGCATTAAAGACCCTGTAGCTTCTGTTTTTAAGTGAGCTTCTCAAGCACTGGAATTAACCCTCAGGTCTTAATCAGTGGAACTTTTGCCTCTAGCTTCTCTGGTGAAGGACATGAAGTGAGGATATGTCTACAGTATGCAACCTGATATAATAAAAAAAAGGAAAGCCTCATGGGTAGAAAAAGCTACAACTACATATTATGGGATAGCATCCTGCCTTAGGATCAGTTGCAAAAATATTTTCTTCATCGTGTGCTGCCGTGAAAGACATTAGCTGCTTATAAGATCATTGAATGCCTGAACTGACAGTAATCGAAGGAGTTGTATTCATGGCTGTATTTTGGAAGTGCAGAGCCAGGATCTGTATTACTGACTTCAGAATATGAGAGAGACAGAATGCATCCTTTGGGAATAATTTAAAATAGGTATGTGCACGAATCCTTCTGATCCATGTGATTGCATGGCTGTATATAAAGGACAAACTGGCCTTTTTTTTTTCTTCCCTGAGACATCTCTGCAAACTATCTGAAGGTTTATACTGTCATTAAAAGTGCTACTCACGTCCATGTTCTGTGTTTTGTTTGCAGCTTTAGGGAAAAAAAAAAACCTCAAACAATCAAACAACTTTGCAGTCATGAATCACCTTTCATATGTTGTTCTTAGGATACCTAACAAGCAGTAAATTAAGACTGAGAAAAAAGTGTCCCTTACCCTTCCCATCATCATCATCTGAGCTGTAAAAATGAGGCAGAGAGAAATGATGTCTCACTGGTGATTTTAATACAATTTTTTATGACTTTTTTTATCATTAGTGGTACAAGAAACATGGATAATTCATCTCTGGAGGAGGTTAGAAAATACTTGTCTCTTTTGGATGTCTTGGAAACATTTTTTGACCTGCCAACATCAGTTGGAGTTTGCTGCTGGTTTCTATGAGGGCAGGGTTTCCTCCTCTGTGTAAGAAGTCAATTTTCTTTGAATAGTCGCTTACTAATGGGTTTCCTCTGTTTGTGAGGATCTAGCATGTCTGATACATGCACAAACAAGTTTTGGTTTGTGTTGTAGTATTGGAAGATACCACAATAATTAAAACCATGTTAGGATCAGAACCTATAAATATTTAATTTTTTTTTAAAGCCCAAATCCATGTTTCATTGGTGGTACTGTGCTGTGTATGCAGTGCATAAACTTGGAAATGAGAGAGTTCTAAGTGATGAAGTGGAACCAAGACTTCCACCAGGCCTTTTTTTCTTCAGTAATTAGTTGTGGTGGAAAAAGAGCTTCCATTTTTGTCAAGTGTAGGTCAGAATGTGGCTTCAAAATACAGCTTTGCCCATTTTGTAATTGTGTAGCTCTTTTCACTTTATGTTTATCTCTAGAAATGAGATGAACTTTAGAAGTATCGTACCGTCTTGTCGCATCAATTTTATATGCTTAGTAGTAAACCAAGTATAAATTGATCTTGCTGACATTGCAAGATTTATTTTCAGTATACATAGGCTGGATTGTATTCTCATGAGTTTTTCCCATGACACATTTGTTGATACAAACATTTATTACAGTTCCTTCAGAAATACGTGTTTGTAAAGTTTTCCAGTGGAGAAAGAGGAATTTGAAGTTCATTTACTTTTTTTAATGTATACTCATGATTAGCAGTGTATATGTTTGCCTTTGTGGAAATATACATGCATGCTGGGAAATCTGATCTTTGTATTCCAAAACCTCTGTATGTCAAGTGGAGGAGGACATTAATATTTGTGTTCTTCTTTGCAAAGGATGAAAAAATGGTGGTGTATTAAAAATAAGGGTTATGATTAATTAAATGGGTTAAAACTTCAGATTGTGGTGGTGTGCCCGCAGAGTACAGGAAATAGGGTGGGGAATAAAAAGAAATGCTTCTGGAAAGCTTGGAGTGGACTGTAATGCTCTTGCATGCTAGCAAGGAAGTTTTTAATCAGTTACTGAAATGATGAAGGTGTCATTGCAGATGTACGAAAATAAATACTAATTTCCCTTCACATGAACATGTGAGCAGAAGATCTGGAATATTTTAAGACTGTTCAGATTTGGAGGATAATACAGAAATGGTATACAGTATACTGGCCTGAATATAGAAATTTCTGACTATGTTCTTCATTTGCAAAAAAGGTAAAAAATGTGGCAGAAAAGTCTGCCTCTGTAGAAGGGTAAACAGCAGACAACCATGCCTGGGGGAGTTCTCCCTGGTTTAGGTAGAGAGGCTGTGGCGCGTTGTGGTCAAAAAAGAGTAGGGACATGGTGAGCGAGCTGCACTGAGCTCAATGGTTATTTGGAGTAACATTTGGAATAACATGGGATTTTCCATGTCCCATAGTTGCTGCAAAAATTATCTGTTGTCACACTCTGCATTGCTTACTCATATTTCAAATGCAAATTTGATTTGTCATTCCTAAGGGTGTTGTAAAGTCTTGCCATTTTCATTAAGTAGCCCTTCCTCTTTCCCCATATGTTTGAGTTTCACAGTCTTTTTTTGGATACTGTCATTTGGAAGGAAGTGGAATATTTGACAGGCAAATGGTCAAGCTCTTCTCTGGTGCAGGTGGTGTTTTGCAAGAAGTGGGAGACAGATTTACAAACTGAGGAAATGCAGTATAACAGCACTTCCTTTAAATCTTAAATTACCTTGAAATTAATCACTACTGATATCTTTGCATTTATATGCAAGATAACATTGTTTTGCATGCTGAAATATTGTTAGATTTTGCTTAGAAGGAAGTCACTTCTGTGAAATGAAATGAAGTGATGCCATGAAATAACAGTGTCTGTATCTATTTCAAGAATCTAATAAAAATGTGTCTGTCTATAGCAGTACATAGACTCTAACCTTCATCCCACTGGTTGAAAATTAGCTTTCTTAGGGCTTGGCTATCTTAGGACGTACCTGGATAGGATGCATGTAAGAACATTTTATTCTTGGAAGATCAATTATTCCCTTGTTACAACTGTTTTCAAAAGGAAGAATATCTCCTTATAATAACAAATAGAAGACTGGAAGGGAAGGCTAAATCTAGTCTAGCCCAGCCCTGTGCTCTGGAAAGCTAAGGTGTAAGTAAACCATGAATTGATTATGCATCATGTTGCAACTCTTTTGAAGGCTGTTTGGTGGTGGAGGGTTTCCTGGTGATTTTTTTTTTTCCTCTTTATTTTTGCAATGACATCTACTGTAAACCTTATCAAGAGTACCCTGAGGACTTTCCTGGGATACATAGTTATCTTGTAATTTCCTCATGTAATTTATTTCTGTTTATTTTGTTTCTATTTCTTCCAATGTTCGCTTTCAGTGACTCTGCCGGACATTATTCCCTGCCCCTTCTCAGCCGCCTTTTTTCAAAGCTAAACAAGCCAGACTCTTTTGGGCACTTCAGTAGTGATAGATCATCTCACTAACCATTGTACTTGAGATCATCAGCCTCTCTCCCAACTTGAATCTACTTTTCTTGGGGATGACAGAATAGAAAGGTAGATGGTCCTTCAGGGCGCAAAGAGCTCCACAGGAGGTCTCATTCCAGCCTTCTGAGCTGATATTAAACTAAAATTAATACTTTCCTTGCTAGAAATACCTTCACTGGTGCCCTGTGTGCCGTTTTTCCAGCTGCATCAGATAGTGTCATTTTATCTGTTCAAAGTACACACCTACCCTAAGAATTTTACTTGAGATGCAAGATTACCTGTATAATGAAAGGGAAGAGATAGGCATTTCTGCATGGCCATTGACAGACGTTTAGGCAATTTCTATAATTTAGTTCAATATGTCCAGAGGGACCTGTATAGGCTGGAGAGGTGGGCCTGTGTGAATCTCATGAGGTTCAACAAGGCCAATTGCAAGATCCTTCACCTGGGTTGGGGCAGCCTGCAGTTTTAGTACAGAATGAGGGATGATGTGATTGAGAGCAGCCCTGCAGAAAAGGACTAGTGGGTGCTGGTTGATGAGAAGCGTCACATGAGATGACAGTGCACACTCGCAGCCCAGAAGGCCAACCATATCCTGGCCTACATCAAAAGAAGCATGGCCAGGAGGTTGAGGGAGATGATTCTGCTCCTCTATTCTTCTCTTATGAGACCTCACCTGGAGTATTGTGTCCAGTTCTGGAATCCTCAACATAAGAAGGATATGGAGCTGTTGGAACGGGTCCAGAGGAGGGCTATGAAGATGATCCGAGGGCTGGAGCACCTCCCATATGAGGACAGGCTGAGAGAGTTGGGGTTGTTCAGCCTGGAGAAGAGAAGGCTCCAAGGAGACCTCATAGTGACCTTCCAGTACCTGAAGAGGGCCTATAAGAAAGCTGGGAGGGACTGTTTACAAGAGCTTGTGGTGATAGGACTAGGGGCAATGGCTATAAACCAGAGAGAGGCAGATTAGAGTAGGCGTAAGAAGGAATTTCTTCATTATGAGGCTGGTGAGGCTCTGGCACTGGTTGCCCAGGGAAGTTGTGGATGCCCCCTCCCTGAAATGTTCAAGGCCAAGTTGGATGGGGCCTTGGGCAGCCTGGTCTGGTGGGAGGTGTCCCTGCCTATGGTAGGAGGTTTGGAATTAGGTAATCTTTAAGGTTCTTTCCAACTCAAACCATTTTACAATTTTATGTCAGTTGTCTACTAAATGTGCTGTCCAACTTCATGATCTTAATTTTGTTAGCCCCTTGCTAATTTCTGTGGCTAGATTGTTGGCGATGATATTAAATAAGATTGGTGACAATATTAAGTGTAATTGGTCCATGACTAATCACAGATGAATTCTCATAGAATCTTCTTTATCCTAATGTCTTCTTTTCAGCATTACTCCTCGTGTACCCTTTAAGGCATCTGTTACCTGTAGGGCAACTCTAATACAAATGGCCAGCATTTGCTGCTCAACTAATAGCCTCCTGTGCTCAGCTTCACTGAGGACTCAGTCTGGATAGTTTGTTGAAAGATTCAGATGACTTAGGGAAAGAAGGACTCAGGTTAGTTGGATGCAGTCTAATTCTAGTAAATCAACATTGTTTTTTCTCCAATTTTCCAAGCACGTGAAAGTTTATGAGGTCTTCTCCTCTGTATTTGTGCTAAAACTCTATAATTGAAATCACTCTAGAGGTCTGGCAGGCTGAGCAGTCTCAAGTACTGCTCCCCTTTTCTTCCTCATATACAAGTAATATTCATTCTGTTCTCCTGTAGCATGTGTCCTAGGACGGATGCTGTCTACTTTGCCGCAATATCTTTGGAGTTTCACCTCTATTTTATTTTAATAATTCTTGTTCTCTAGTCTTTTTTTTTCCTTCACCCATTCTACCCTCGACTGTATAGTTGATGTTTCTGTTGAAAAGTGAATAAAGTATTTAGTTATAGAGTTATACTTACAAGATCTTTAATCTTAATATCCTATATGATACATATGCAATAGTTTCTTTTTTCTTTATTACATTTGATGAGCATCTGAAGGAATTACAAATTCTTAAACTCAATAATACTTTTTAACTGTGATCTTTTACAATAGAGAACTTAATTCTGTGTATCAATTCATTGGATTTAAAGTGAATTGACCCATGATCATTCAGATAGCTCTTACCAGATCTGATGTGGAAAACTTAATGGAAAACAAACTTAAAACTCATCCACAGCAGTATGGGTTCACTGGCTAGTTGGTGAAGCTTCATTTCTGTCTGGAAGTAGTCAGAACCAACAGCTCTCAGCAGTATTTGTCCTCCGTGTATGGAAATGTCAAGTCTTCTCTATTAATACAGTATCCTGACACATCTTTCTCCCTTGTAAAACTGCACAACTATGTCTATCTGTTGCCATATCTGGTGGGCTGTAGCAGACTCCAAATCTTATCCTGTTAGGGCCTGTGCAAAACTACTACATTGTCATAACCATTATCTAATTTTACCTGAATGCTTTAAACTATAGGCAAATACCCTTTAAAAGCTGTGTTTTTGTCATGATTGCTATTCAATCACATCTCTGTTATTCCTTGGAGATACATTTTACCATGATCTCTGTAGTTAGCATTATTCACTTCAGCGCCAATACAGCATACCACCACCTGATACAAGAAGATAATTCTTATTTGTATATAATGAGCAATTCCTTAGGCTTTTCAGCTGCAGCTATCTTGTCTGTTTATTCTTAAGAATATTGCTGAAAAGATATTGAAGAGCGGCTCAGGAGATCTAGGTTCAATATATGGCTTGGCTTTGTCAAGATTTCCTCTATATTCATGTGCAGCTCAGTTTTTCTATGTTTGTTTGCTTGGTAAAATGGCCATAAAAGCATTGTCTTGGGTAAAAAGGCATTTCCAGAGGGCATACTTATTAATGATTGGCAAGTGCTCAAGTAATATAGTGATAAATACTGTGGAAACAGAGGCAATTTATGGCCTGCACCAGATCCTTGAGTGAATGGATAGTTGTCTTCAGAACAGCAGTTAATAGATCATCAGATATTTATTTTTAAATGAAAATTCAGGAAAATTTTAAAATATGCCAACAGTTTTGTGCAATAACTTTATCTACCCTTTTCCTAATACTTACTATTAGTGGAGATTTTGGGCTTTTTTTCAGGGAAAAATACTGTATTAACCAAATTTTAAATTCATATTGATTTAAATAAGAGGGAATCACAGTAACCCTGAGTAAAAGTTTTGTTAATAGTTTGTGTTATGATATCCTGCTTTCAGAATGATGTCCTCATTGTTACTCATTAATTTAACAAGGATTACTTGCTCTTGTGTTTCTTAGCACATGGCTGAGGTAAACTGCAGTATTTCGAACATGCTGAGAATACTCAGAGATTTACCCCTACACTTCCAAGTTGAGGATGTGTGATTTGGCATTTCAAAATTAGGTTCTCTGTGCCTTTCAAGTCTGTCTTTCACTGTCGCATAAAACACACCCACCTTTTCCCAGGTGATAGCATCAAGATAATGAGGCTCTGGTTCATATAGCTGTAATTTTGCCACATTTGGAATGGTGAATACAGGCGAGTCCACGTAATGTAAAACTTATTTTAAAAATAGAAAAGATACAGAGCCAATAATGGATGATGATGGAAAAGTAAGACATACTGCAGAAAAGGACACCGAAAGAATTGCATTCAATGGAGGACTCTGGAGATTTACAGTTACAGACTATAAATAATTGCACAGATAATAGTATAAATGAAAGAAAGGAATTATCTACATTCTCAGAAGAAAGAAAGATGAGGTGCAATGGCCTGAAGCTGAAACAGGAAAATCTTGAGTCATTAAGAAAGTGTTTCTTAAAATGACAGTAATTGGGTGGTGAATGGTAGGGCGATGCAAGATCACTGCAGATGGGCTATGGAGGTGGTGAACATTCCTGCAAAGTTCAGCTAGACAGATTAGGGGATGTAGATTAGCTTTTTCAGCTGCTAGTCATTTCAAGAGTTTATAAAAGTCAGTCTGTTTCTCTACATCTTTGTCAAATCCCACATCCTTCTACAGCTGCCAGTCACATTTTTCCAATGGGATATCATGGTGAAATTTGTCTTTGTAGCCAGGATTGTGACTCCCTGTGGCTTCATTGAGATGAGAGTCTTACAGCTGTTGAACTGCTCTGAATCAGTAACAGACAGTGAGACTTCTTGCTTTTAACCTGCAAGTTAGCTCAGAGATGGTACAAGGCTCCAAATAAGCAGCCTCAGTGGAAAACTCCAGACTGGGGATATGACTGTTTAACTACAAAATGTGAGTGTGACCAGCTTTGGTGCTGCATGCTGTTCTGCTGCTGGAGCTGGAAGGCCTATCTACAGGGTTAAGGTCAAAGCAAGATTCAGCCCCTTGTCAGCAGGCTATTAGTGGCTGTGAGGTCTTCTCTCTTTCATTTATTTTGCAGAGAGAGAGTGCTTTGGTACCTACTGACATGCTGTGCTCTGCAGATATCAATAATTCAAGCTTTGCGACAGTCTTGTGAAAGAGCTCCTGCAGATGAGCCTGAGGAACAGCCACAGGACTGGTTCAGCAGGAAGGCAATTGCCACGTAAGCTGTCCTGGTTGTTTACCCACTTCTTGCTGCCTCACTGCACAAAGGATTCCCTAGCACTGTTTCATTTGTTTCCACTTCTGAATGCTGTTATTGTCTCAGAAAGTGGTTCTGAACTAGTGGTCCCCAGGAGCTGTGCATATGAGAGAGAAAGCTTTGGGGCTGAAAAAGAAATAGGCTTTAGTGTAAGAGCCCAAATTTTCCCAAATATCATGAGGCTTGTCAAACTGGAGCATCTCTATGTCTCAGGGACAACCTCCCTCCCCTGGGCAGTGAAAAGGAGAATGGTGGATTTCTCCTGTGCCAACTAAAATGATGATTTCTAAGTGAGCTTCTATCTAAGCTTTGCCTGTGTCTGAATTTCAATCTTCTAAAAGAAATGTCGATATGATTTTCTCTGTGGTTTCTGGTGTCCTTTTTCCCATTAGTTCAATTTGGACCTGAATTCTTCAATAAAATCAACATGTTTATTCATCTGTGGTTTATATCACGGTTCAGATTCTATATTTGGACTTTAAGTAGAAGCATTTTGCTGCTTAGTCTGAAAGCCAAGGAGTTTTATGTGTCTTAACTGCAGGCCTCTGGTTCAGTGAATATATCTGGTGTTTTGCTTTCTACCCCTGTGTAATTGTGAGCGGTAACAATTCTTAGAGCAGCATCTTGCCAAAGGCACGCCTGGTAGCTGCCTGGGTATAACTAGCTGCAGTGATTCTGCTTTTAGTACGGATATAAATAACGCAATAGACTTTCTTCCCAGACTTCAATTTTATCCAAGGATATTATGTTATTTAGCTTTGCATTAACAGCTGGGGGAATACTTACATGGTCAGTTTGCTAATCAGTTTCACTCTTGTTTTCGGAGGGTTTACTAATATTTCAGTCCATCACTTTAGCAAAAAGCATTTATAATATCAATGAATTGAAACATTTGGGTTTGTGAACATATGCTGGTAAGTAACTTACATTGGGAAAGTATGTAACACTCAGTGTGTTGTTGGACAGGGGGGAGACAGATCAACCTAAGTTAAAAAAAAGCTTCAAAAAAGTATTTGTAAAGTTACAGCTCTCTATAAGCCTTAAATATTAGGATGTAAATGGACAGAGAATTGTCTTACCACTATGACAGAGTTAACTCCTGGTACTTGTTATTATTTTATAGCTGTTTTCATAATTATTATTATTAATCATTGATACCTGGTAATTAATAGTGGTAAATTAAACCATAAAGTCTCTGCCTAATTTTTTCATGAGTTCCAGTGAGAGTCTTTTTACGTGTGGGGGTGAGCAAGGGCTGACATTAACATTAACTTTTGTAAGTTGGCATCTGACTTAAGTGCAGCTGTAGGTAAGTAGTTTAAGGCGGACCTACAGAAAAACTGGGCTAGAAGGGCCCCTCCAGAGTCATCTGATCCAGATCTTGACTTGAGGGAAGGCTCTGATATTCCTATGTTGTTCTTGATAGATGTTTGCCTAATGTCTTTTTAAAGCCCTCCAACAATGGTAACCCCAGGCCTTTTTCTGCAACAGTGAGACATTGTTGGTGCTTCAGTTTGTTATCTACAGTTATCTCCCAATCTTTAAGATGCATTAAGCTTTATTGGGAAGAAGTTAATAGTACGCTAAATATTCCACATTTGTCATATGATTTCCACAAAAACTAGAGGCTGTGGGTGTATCTTTGCAAAGTTAAATTATGTGGTTTTATTCTTTGTTAAACAAGCCATATGCTTCATGCATGCTTATCTAATGTATGTTCAAGGGCACTTAGCAGAGGTGAAACCTTTAGCTACAGCTGTTCTGTGAGGAGAAGCAGTCCTAGGATTACTGATGTGAATATGATTAGGCAAAAACATCTAGCCAGAAATCAAGAAGGATGTTAATAGAATAGCCATTGTACACACTGCCAACTGGGATCCTTGTAGAAGTCACAGCACAAGTGGGTAGTGAAATCTACCCTTTACTAGCCAGAGGGCAGAAGTTAGAGAGCAGGATGGCAGCCAGCAGCTTACTCTCTTCTATGTGCTAAGGCAGTGAGGCCCATCTCCACACTTGCCCCACTCCAGCCTCCCAATCTGCTGCAGGGCTCCCAATCCCCCAGGCTTCTGCCTGTGTCCTGTCTGTTTCCAAGGCAGAGTTTTCTGTGAAATCGTATTTTTACACTTGCAGACTAGAGAGTAATAATGAAGTGAAATGACAGTGACTCCTGTACTTTGCAGGCTCTAGACTACTGTTTTTAAGTGGTTGATGCATGTGGTAGCAGATATAGTCCTGTACTGCAATTCCCTACTGCATGGGATCACAGCAGAGAGCTGGCACAGTGTTCAGACATCTCTCTTCCTTCTCAGTCCTATCTTTTCCAAGTGCTAACGCCAGCAAACTCGTGTGGGAAGGGAAAATTTCTGTTATTGAAATGTGAGCATCCTGAACTGTGGGTGCATGGACAACACGATAACTGAAGTGACAGCCAAATTCAATTCTGCATAATCCCTTGCTTTCTTTTCCAGTGATGAGACTCACACCACAGTTTGAAAGGCCAGACTGGGTTCATTTTTATAGAATTTGCCTCTCTAGAAAGCTGCCTGAGATTGTTGTCTTCAGTGTTATTGTAAGAAGGAAGTACTTATCTGGATGCTTGCTGTTTTAAAGTGTATGGTTTCTTTATACTCACATTCTTTAGATGGCTTGACATAAAGGTATAGCATTCTCCTCCCACCTGAATTCCCTGACTTCAATTGTTATCAGCAACAGAATTGAACAGCAAGGTCAGTGTTGGGGGAACGATAGCTCCATTATGACCTACTAACTCTGTAGTCTAATTTGAATTTAAAAAGGACCTACATATTAACATCCAACACAGTAGGATAGCTGAGTGCATTTTTATAGTACAGAAATGGTGACCTTTGTCAGTTTTTAAAGGAATTTGTGTTGCAGTGTTATTTAGATTGCTATGTCTAACTGGTATAGCATTTCAGTTGAACTATTGTTTCTCACCTGTACTGCTTAGCTCAGCTTTGGGTTTTTTCTGGCTTTTTTGTTGTTGTTATTTCAATGTTTGAATGTTATTTCATGTTTGAAAAAAAATTTGAAAAACATGATTTTCAAAAAACACACCTCCTTAATTAAGGAATGGTTCCCTGCTTTTGTTTCTTGAAGTACTGAAGAAAAAAAGGAGCCTTAATTTACTAATAATGGCCTAGATTAAGAACAACGTAACAGCAGTGATCAGTCGTGGCCTATATCACAAGCTTAACAGCTCACATGTAAATTTCTAATGTATTTCCCATCAGGGCAATAATGGGAGATGGTATGTTCCGTTACCCCAGTTTTACAGGCTGAGGGATCTCAAGGAACAAGAAATTAAACAACCTTTCCAATGTCATGACGGGACCTCTGCAACAAAGCAAAGAGACCAGGTGGCAGCAGTTAAGATCCTTTCTCTCTGAGTGATACAACTAGAGCCTGTAATGTGCTGGTGCACTTTTCCATCTAGACAAGATTAGCTGAACTGTGTATTAAAAACATGACCACAAGCTATTTTTTGCTGATGCGGTGTGCCACGCTGGTATAACCAAAGTTATATGAGCATGAATTTCTTACCGTCAAATGCAGCAAAACCACAAACTTGCAAGAACAATACAGGTGGCTTACATTTACATTTTGGCCCAGTTCTTGTCTTCCTTGGAGAAGGTGGGAATCTCTCCATTTGTACAGTGGACTCTTCATTGTTCACAGATTTTAGTCTGATCCTGTTGAAGTTATCTTCTATGGGCATATTTAAGTGAGTTAGGGTAAAAGTACCCAAGGGGAGATTAAAGGGTCAAGTTTGGGTTGCTTGTTTAATTCTCACTATAAACACGTTCCAGAGTCAGGTAGACAGTTTAAAAGCAATTCTTGCTCATTCTAATGAAAATCCAACTACTGATCTCCGAGACAAATGTCGGTTCCATATATAGTGTGGCAGCCGGTACTTGCTTCCATTCCCAGCAGGGAAAATATTACTTCTTTTTTAGTATTGGATTTTGGGTAACTGATATTTCCTTTACTGTAGCATTCAGACACTATCTTCAGATGTTTAATCAAATAATTTGAAAGCTCCTAATTTCATGTGCCAGTTGATGTTCTTGTATACATTTTTTTTTGTGCCAGTACAGTTTTTCCAGCTGTTCAAAGACTCATCAGTACTGGTATCTTTTAATAGAGTTTTGCATTCACAGTGTCCAGCTTATGATCACACTTCCTAATTGAATTTCAACTAAGTTACGAATATTAAGAAGGCTGCAAGACTTGTAATGACAAATCATATACACAATTTAAAAAATAAAGAAGCAGCTGGTCATGACCAAGAATGTATGAAATTAGGTGAAATAGGTCCTAGCATTGTATAGTAAAGCTGGACTCTGGTGAGTAGGTCTTAAACAGTAAAGGCACAGAGTTATAAAATAACTTAGGAAAGTCTTTGAATTTCTTTTTGAGGTATTATGTGTGTTAGTTGTACACACTTCTCGAAGGAAAATTCAACATTCATCTAGCATGCAGATATTTGCCAGGCACACCAAGAATACCTGCCTAATGTACATGGTGTGCCTATACTCCACTTGAAATATTGCATTTTGATTTCTATCCAATTTACACAAGAGTGAGCCTAATTCTCTACCCCCTCCTGTGCTAATCTTTAGATTTCTCTTTCCTGCTATAGGTACTCTCTAACATCTAAAAACAGCTGATATTTTCTGCTGTGCACTTTGTATAGTCTATTGTTCACATGTACAGACAGAGCATGGTCTTGGTTTTCAGTTTGTTTTTCTATACTTACTTCGCTTTCTGTTTGCATAACCTTACATGTTTTCAGAGATATGAAGCATTAGTTCATCCAGTTTTGCCAATAATGTTAGAGGGGGGAAAAAAAGAGGAGGGGGAGAGTGAAAGAGCAGAGTTAAGTTCCAGTTGTAAATATTAAACAATGCAAGTAATAAAAATACTTGCTTTCATGTCAATTGTGTTGTAAATAATTGCAGTAGGCCAGCTGAAGTACCCATTGAGAACTGGGTACACCCAATAATGGCCAAGTTAGGAAATATATTAGCTTTATCTGTGCTGAGCAGTGACTGAAGTAAAGAGAACTAAAGCATTTGTTAACTATGTTATGTGGTCAAAATATTGATCCGTGTCTTAAAAAGACAAGCTTAGTTGAACAGGACTCTCATAGTCCATAGTTTTCTTGAACAGGTCACATGGCCAGACTTCAGCTTTGTGAGACAGGGCAATTAGAAAAGTGGAAGGCACATAATGGTGTTGCATATGTCCTGCAAAACCAAGGAATTGCAGGAATATTCCTCAAACCAAATGGAAATGAGTTTTTCCTGCAACGAGGGACTGCCAAATTGATGCTAGTGTTTATTAAGAATAAACAATGCCTGAAGATGACTAGGTAGTTTGTATAATGCAAAAGTTTTTCATTGGCTGAGAAGGGAAGGTTAAAGGAAATACAGTGCAAACACATTGAAATCCAGAATTGAGACTTTGCAGATATTCAGTTCTTCTGGAGAGAAGCTGTAGCCTTTGGTCTGATGATACTGTGAATATGTCTGCGTGGTTGGTTGCACTTATGCACAAATTCCCTCTGCGTACGCATTCAGCTGCCTGGACACAAGCCAGCTCTAGTTCAAAAGCATGTTTGTGAAGCCCAGCCCAGATCGCTCTGCCTCTGAGCACAACTTATTAGCTCGGGCACAGTGTCACCCTAACAAGGTCACAAGGGTTTTCAGTTTGGAGCTGGCTGGAGGCCATTAGATTGGTGCACAGGCAAAGGGAGCTGGTATCTGCTTCTTGTAGCTCATTTATGTGCATCCCGTAAGAGCTTACTAGAGTCCCAGAAATGGATAAGCATCCATTATAACACTGAGGTTAAGAAAAGGGAATAGCATGCTCAAGAGCTCTTTTAAAGAAAATTGCTTTAATTAAGTGAGCTTGTAAATTACTTGTGGGCTGGCTCGTTCAAATGACTTTAAAGGCCATGAAAATGAAGGTTGAAGTCTTCTACTTAAAAACATGTTAACACATGCTTAAGATACTGCTAGACCTTCTTTGTCCAGTGTACCTACTTATGCAGGTAGGTACTGTATGCCTACAGGACAGTTGTAATCACTTGCAGCTCTCAGGCTGCTTAATCATCTCCAGCCCAGACTGCTCTGAAAGGCATGGCACTATGCCACCCACAACGCTTGGCTGCTCATCACCATTGCTTCCTGTTGCAAGTATGAGTTTTGAACTAGGCTAATGGACCAGCCTGGCTAAAAGCAAGTCATTTCACTGTTGCTTGCTTACAGCTGAGCAAGTTACAGGGTCCAGCCTGCCATGTATCCATAGGAGTGATGGTGTTAGCGTGAGACGGCAGGTGTCTGTGAGTAGGGGGAAGGGGATGAGACCACTCCTTTCAGTGCCACAACAATTTTCACTGTGCTGTTCTTACAACTCCCCACACAATGCCTACCACCTTTTGAGTATGCCTGTATGGCTCAACATCAAATTGTTAAGACCCTCCAGAGGCACATCATAGCTCAGATGTTGTGGGCATTTCTTCTGACTCACAGTCTAGTTCACACTGGATTCGGACATTGATTTGCAAGAAATAGGAGTAACTGAAATCTAAGCTTAAGTACTTTCGGACTTTGTCTTGATAACGCTTATGTGTTACTATTTCATATATATGTGTATACTTAATTTTGTGAAACAGACTCGTATTTTTTTATTACCTCGTCTTACTTTTCCTGTGCTGAAACCCTGGAAGATGTATTAGGCCCATCATAAAAACTGAACCTCTAGTAATATGTTATGAGAGAGTGAAATCTTTAAAATGGAAATTACCTTAGTATTTCCCAGATGTGTTAGAAGGAAAGATTTTTCATCAGATCACCTTAAAAAAATAAAAAAGTGGAATGTATCAAAGAATTGACTTTTAACATGTGACATCTCATAGGAGGATAGAAGCCCGACTAATGGGAAACAGTTCCACGTTTTTCAGCTTTCATGCCTTATCTGTGCCTTTTATGATAGCTTTAAAGTTTGACAAATACTGATTGGTGGAAATCAAAGGTGGGGAAGTATAAAATAATTTGATTTTGTTTTGAGGGATGGTCTGTCAAAACCAGGCACAGTCTTAGTGATGAACTGTGGCATCCTAGTAGCTAAGGGGAAAAAAAAGGCTTTTTTCCAATATAGGATAATCTGTTAAACATGCTTTGACAGGCATTTTAGGCACAATGTATGGTTACTTTTACAGTTACTGCTGTGAAATAGCATTTAGGTCTTCAGTAAGAAGGATCCCTTGAGAAGCAGAAGGTGAAGCAAGAGTAGAATTCACATAGTTTTAAGTTACACATTTTTCTATAAATAGAGTGCCTATTAAAATGAAAAAAAATGGAGCACCTATTAAATCTGCCATGGATTTCATTGGGAACAGAAATGGGTCATAGGTCTGCATAGAAACTCAAAAAATAATGAAATTTTATACGTGGCAGTGGTAACACAATGCCCCAGATTCTCCATCAGGTTTTGTACTGTTCTTTTTCCACATAGATTTGAGTTCCTGCAGTGAGTCTCAATCTAGTAGTATTCGTATTTGTAATACGTTTCAAGAAAAAGGCATGATTAACCTTGTGTTCTGGATATTGGCTTGTCTCTGTGGGCAGCATTTTTCAGTTCTTATTATTTATATCTTACCCACAAGTACAGGAGTTGCATAGTAACCAACCCTCACTGACTAGGTTACCTTATATGACTGCAGCATAGTGAGGGTGGCAAAAGATGCATTTAAGTCCTGTCAAGTTACACTATCAAGGTCCTTTATGTTGCCAGCACAGTGTACAAGGGCCACGGAGGGATGGAGGATTCCTGTCTATGTCCGTATTAGTGGAGGGGAAACCGGATTAGCAGCTGAACACAGTAACAAAGATATTGAATAAATTAAGAGCCAGATGTTAGGCTGGTAGATATTAAATCCAGGCAAAATCTATCCTACAGTGAGCCAGACTTCAAGCATTTTCCCTGTGCTTTACTCTGGCAGAGGCATCTTTTAAATAGCAAAATTCAGTGCCCAGTTCAGCAGAGTCCAGCTTTGCTACTCACATAGGTGACTTTTTATCATTACAGCTGGATTAATAAATCATCAATAAGTATTTTGTGTTGCAGATAGAAGCACAGTTTCTGTTTCTTGTATATACAGCCTACAAACAAAATAAAATGGATTAAGGACAGAAACAATGACGTGTTCTCCACCAAGAATGTTCAGTTTTGGTTAAGACTATTGGAAGTCATGAAAGCCTATAATGAAATCTGAAAATATTCTAGTTTCTACAGAGTTTTTTCAATTTACACAGTTCTAGTGATCATATATATATATATATTACTGCTGTGGTACCTTAGTAGAAAAGGGCTATTTATAATTAAAGTAGTATATACCTGAAATTGTAGGTTACCAAAAGGCCTTACAGAAAATTCATTATTTCTGAATTAGTAGGTAGGATGTAATACTGTAAACATAAAGATGTGAGTGGTATTAGAAAGTAGTGTTGCCTTGGATATATTAGACCATATGACTAGGCATTCCAGATCAGATTATTGAATCCAGTCATAGTTAGCAGTTATAAACAATATATTTTAGTTTTAAAAGACAGCTGCTGTTATCTGCAATGTAACCAATTGTGCAACTGGAGTACATCACAGAGCAAATCCCTTCCATGAGTGATTGATCCATTTATGCCAATAAATAAGATTTTATTATCCTTATCTTGCTGCTTTTGTGAACAATTTGAAGTCTTCAATATTATCTCTTCTGAAAAGCAGAGATACCCTGAGTGAAGCACATTGGTAGAAGAGAAGTAAGTTAAATGTAAACCAACCTACCTGGAGTGCTATTAACATCTACATATGAATAGAAACACCTCCTGACAAATGTGGGTAGCCTTTTTCAGTTATATCTAATGCCACTGTAAGACTTCATCAATATGTGAAATATTCCGCCCAGCTCCTGAGAATTAGGCTATATTAAATAGAGGAGCCAAGAGATTAACAGAACACTGATCCTCGCCCCAACCCGTGGAAGCACTTATGAATGTGAGAATATAAAATATTTTCTCATTTATATTTCTAAGTACTCAATACTCTCATGTTTCCTTTGCTGTAGTCAATTCCTAGCGATTTTTCATGGCTCAGAAGGTATGGGTGTTTTAGCAAAGTTCATCTATAGGCCAGTTGTACCAGACATTCCAGTTAGTTACTCTAACCACAGAAGCATAGTTTGCTGGGGAAAATAGTGTGGAAAAGTAATGATGAAAACAAGGGAATGGAAACTCTCCTTTGTGTTTGAAGAGGCAATGTGCTACCTGCTTGACAGTGTATAGCCTGTTATCTGATGGCTTAGCTTAAATAAACTCTGAAATACTTCCTTCTCCTGTATCCCATATTTCAGTTCTCTGTGATTTTTAATTTTGCTAAGTTTTGACAAGTGGAATTTTGCAGAGTTAGCTACAACGCAGGTTTTCCCTTTGCCTGCAGAGTGTTTTGTTGTCTCACTGTTGTCACTGGAGAACCTTCTGCCTGACCTCACAGAGGCAGGGCAGGCGTGACTCCTCTGCTAGATTCAATGTGATGACAATCTCCAGAAAGCCTATGGGTTTCAAAGGAGGGAAAAGTGTTTACCTTCCTGGTTCCTGTTCCCATCAAAAGCCATAAAGAAGTTCCCCAGGATCCCATTTGTCCTTAAGAAAGGGACTTCTCTATTACCCTGTAGGATCTAGGATATGTTCTCATGGCAGTTGTATAATTTCTACTGATCTAGTAGCTTTACCCATGAGTATTGCCACATTGGTACCTGATAACCTAGTGTACTGTTGTGCTGGGTTTGGACAGGATGGAGCTTCTAACAGCCAATCAGTGCTGTGTTTTGCATTTGGGGCTGGGCAGGACTGGTAATACCAATGATAACACTCCAGTGTTTTGGATCTTGGTAAGCAGTGCTTGCAGAGTGTCATGATTTTCTGTCCAAATCACCTCCCCACCCCCAAGGCTAGCAGCCTAGGGGTGGGCAACAAGTTGTGAGGGGACCCAGCCTGTACAAGAACGTACCTGTACAAGACCTCGTATGGTATGGAGCATCTCAAACGTACTAAAGAGATGCTCCATAACATACGAGGTCTTGCTGATCTGAAAGAAAAGAGGAGGATACAAGGACATTCCTCATTACAGCATTTGTCTTTCCAAGCAATCATTACAAGGTGCCTACTTTCCAGGAAGTGGATGGATATCTGCCTGCTGATGGGATATAATGAATAAATTCTTCTTGCTTTGCTTTTGCATGCAGCCTTTGCTTTTCTTATTATTCAACCTTTATGTTAACCTAAGGCATTTTTTCATCTTACCCTTGCCCCCTCTGTTGTTGAGGAGGGTGAGTGAGGTCAGCTGGGTAGGCATCTGACAGCCAGCCAAGGTCAACCCACAATGATTTTCTTATGTTGTATTTTAAGGTGAGAACAACCTGACTTCTCAATGAGTAGATTTGCCACATTTAGTTGTACAAAGTTGAGATCATCCTTCTTATGTAGGCACTTAGGTTAACCTTTGTTCACTTCGATAATCAGTACAGGGCTAGGATTATCTCAATGTGAAGCCCATCTGCATAGGATGCATTTACGAAGAAATGCTATTTTTCGATAGTTGGTGGTATATGGTTTGCAAAATAAAAGTTTAAGTATTTGACATACATTTAAGACAGCATTATTATTCAGGATTTCCTTTGTTGTCATCCACAGATCATGTCTTCACAGTGATTTGAAGGCCCAGGAGCTGTTAACACAGCTGTTAATCACGAGGGTTGCTCACCACTGCTACCAGCAGATGAGATAAGGTCAATATAAAACTCAGCTTCAGATTGTATTTCCTGCAAAGGATTAAAAGTAAAGACCTGTGGAAGTTCATGAGAAGGGTATGGAGAACCATACAGAAGGAGAAATTAATTTGAGGTGAGTAAAAGCAGTTTCTCTCATCTGTTGCAGGGTGCATGATATGTGATGAAGCAAGGTAAAGTATTGGTGGACATTATGAATAAACGGAACTCTCCAGACAGCCTTTTCTTGAACAGTACAGTCCTGATGCACTCAACCATGTGAAATTATAATTAGTCATGTCCCAAACTGAGCACAGACTTGCTGAATAGGCTGTTTATGCAAGATCTCTGTAGCAGACTTAAGAGTAACGGCATAGGAAATCAATGCTAGTATAAGAAAATGAGCTTCTCCCACAAGAAACTATAGCACAGCTAAAGTCTTGAGGCCAAAATCAGCCGTATGTAGGTGCGAGAGTCGTACGTTATTTCAAGCCAGAACTCAGATAATTTCTGCAGGTGAATATGGCATCTGTGCACCCAATACAAAATCTACTGCATTAGTCAAAAGATACAGCATTAAATCCTAGCCTTACAGAAATAAGTGGAAGCCTTACCATGGATTTAACAGGATCATAACTTTATTAATCACTATGGCTAGTAGAAGCTGGTGGAGCAAGATTGTGCAATCACTTTGAGATCAGCCTGCTGATCTGTGAGTACACACTCAACCAACTTTTGCAGGGTGCCACAAACAGTAATGGGCAGTTTCTTCTTGTAAAAATGACAGCAAGCAGCCTCGTGCTTTATGATGAATAAGTGGTAAGATATTGTAGCTTAATGTTTCTGAGTCTCCAAAATGGGAGTGTGAAAACTTTGCCTATAAAAGGCATATTTTGGAGCTTTTTCCCAGAGGCAGATAAGTACCAGAACTGGATATTTATCTGGAAACAGACTTCTTGCCTAGAAGTGTTCTTAGATGTTTTTTGAGGCAATTTGGGTTAGGTACATTTAAGAACCAGAACATTGAAGTGAGCGGCTTATCTTTTTTCCTGGCTGAATGGGTACTTCAAGCATGCAAAGCCATGCTCATGTCTGCAGTCACGAATCTTCCTGTTCACCTTTTGTAGAGCACTGTACACTGGGAACAGTATGCAGGCATAGAGTTGATGTGTGTTACGAGAATACAAATAGTAAATACAGGAATAATCAGCAGCAGATGGGATCCTCACTCAGCTTTTGCTGTGGAGTCTGTAGGAACATCACCACAGTGTAACAGTCCACACAACAAGGGACAAGGGAGCAGTCAGGATTCTTGTAATTGAAATTAACTGTATGTTGTTTCAATTAATTGTTCCAATTAGTCTCTCTTTCTTTTCTGTTATGCCTTTCTGTAACTGTGTCATCTGGGATGTTGTGAGAAATTGAAAATGCCCTAATGGTCAGATGCTCATCAATTAAAAAATTTCTATTTCTAATTAGCTCCTTGGGAAGATAACAGTGTACTACGAAAAAAAATACAGGTAGAATGACTGAGGAGCTGTTTTTATTACAAGAATAATTTTCCTTTCAGCAACACCATTATTTCTGTTGCCAAAAATAATTTTTAAAAAGCCTTAATAGAGGAGAAAAGAAGGAGGTAGCTGATTTGTGTTTATCTAGCAGAAATTTTTTGTTCTTGTGAGCTATCTTTCTCAATGATTTAGTAGCTATGGTGCAAAAATCACGAGAGCTTTAAATCACTTTAAAAAAATCCAAAATAAAAATCCAAATTAAAACTACCAAACATACTCTATGAAGTCAGATCAAGACTCAGTCTTTTAGTCAACATGACATTTCCTGACAAAGACTGAGTAAAAAATGATCAGATTTTATGTTGGTTTAAGATATTTCTGATTTTATATTGTATTTTTTTTAAATGGAAAAATGAAGTTTAGGGTGGAGTTTGAAGTTTTCTATTTCTGAAGTTTTTATTTGCACTGGAAGTTCACACAGTACTGAGAACAGTTGCTAGCAGTTGTTTCCCCTGAGGCTGTAAAGGCAAAAGGACAGAAAGCCCTGCCTAAAAGCATGGCCTAACAGATGGTCTCTGCCACACCACATAACCATCTCCAGATTCAGGTGCTAGTATCGCACTGCCATGGTATGTTAAGATTCAAGGAGACCAGGTTTTCAAATTTAAAGTGTGGCATGCAGTCTGCACATTACGCCAAACCTCCACAGCTTACACACAAAGGAAAGGCCTCCAATTTAAAAGCTTATCCACAAATAGAGCTATACCCAACTATCTCTAGGGCTAGGCAGGGCTAGGCAGGGATGCACCTTTCTACACCACTTTCAGACAGAAGAGCTGCCCAAGAAGCTGTGCCTTTTTTCTGCTTATCCTCCATTAGGAATGCTGAGACAGTTCTCCAAAATTATTTAGTTGTGGTGTTGTTTCAGCTGCAGTGATTCAAGGACATTTTGCCACATAGAAGTGACAAAACTTAGGGAAATGCACCATCTTTTGTATTATGGTATGAACAGATGGCACACGACACCTTCCTCGGCTGAACACAACCTAACTGAAGTCCTTAGTCTTCTTGTCTTATTTCTGGTGTTTACCTAAGAGAATATTTTTACAGTAATATTGACTGATTTGAATACTGGATTAGTTCTCTCTTCATTTGTATATATGTGTGTATATGTGTGTATGTACATACATATGGAAATATCTATATCTATGTTTTTTAACTAAGTTAAAAACTGCAGCTTCCAGTGCAATCTTTGCTTATAATTTCTATGTAAGAAGTCTGCAGTTAACCTAAATGCTGGATACAGTCAGGCTTATCACTTCTTCATTCTAAACCTTGTTTGTTAAAAGTTTCTGATACTTTTTAAACCTCCTAGTAAAAATATGTTAAACAGCACCTGAAACGATTGCATTTTTGTGTGTAATCAAGTTTGTCATCTCTGCCACAGCATTTAAACAGTAATAAACTTAGGGGTTTGCCTGCCTTTGTGCTGACAATATGATGCATTTAATAATTTGAAATACTGAGACAGAAGGAGCATTGAAATCAGATTATTAGTAGATTGTTAAGGTCTTTAATGTCCTTTCCAACCCCAACCATTCTACGAACCTATGATTATCCACTAAATAAGATATTTTTGTAGGTAGCATTTGTACTTCTGACATAAGTGATGTTCAAACACCACCATGTACCTTCTCATTCATTCAGGTGAAAAGAACAGAGGAGAGCACCTTACTCACAAAATGTTCAAAAGTTATGAGTCCTGTACTACCAGTGAAGCGGTTTACATAACCCACAATGATTTATACAGAAACAAATGCAATCTCCATTTCTTATGATTTACACCACTTTCATGTGCTCTTGAGGGAGTGAAATAGAAGATTATGTTAGAATAAAGCAGCATTTGGCAAATGACAAATCATGCCTTCTCAAAAGCCAGTCATGCATTTCTCTGTTTACATAGTATTCCTGGGGTGACAGTACAATGGCCCTGTCCATAAGCAGTGTGCCAATTCACAATAGTCTTAACTCCCTGACCATACATTCCTGTCGCCTCTTTTGTGCTGGCATTAGTAGTTACGTGGCTCTGCTGTGAAAATGAAGCTTTTCTTCTTTTGTGGGATAATGGTTCTGCAACATTAGTGAGCATTCCACATTGCTTTGGCTTATGGTGATTGTGAAACCCACCATTAATTGGGAGAGTAAGAAAAAGAATTAGTTATCAGTACAGTAAGCCAATATTTACGGTGTTCTACATCCTCTGCTCTGCATGGGAACAGAGGACCATCCAAAAGTATATCAGTTAGGTATATGAATTGCATAGGTTACCAGGGCATGCTGTTGCTCTCTTCTCCTTCCCCATTTCCAGCACTTTCTCACTTGATTGGATTGCCACTCCTACATGTGTTTCCTGGTAGCACTTGTCAAGTGTCCCTTCCCCTCTGTGTTCATTCTTTGTTTAATGGCTGTTTCTTCCTTCCTTTTCTTAATACTGAGCTCCTCAAGTTACTGCTTTGTCTGTAGCTTCCATTTATAGCTGATTCTAGTACATAAAATAGGACTGTACAGCAGCCCTTTCAGGGATGAATAAACTCCACCATTTGCTTTTATCAGTCAGAGTAATGTGGTAAAGAGTTTCTGGTATGAAGTAATACTGAACTTCAGAATCTTTAACATATTGGGTATTGCGTATGGATGACTAGACTGCATGGTACTAGCAAAGAGAGAGAAGAGAGGTCATATCCTTCACTGTAGCTAATTATAACAATAAGCTTCTGGATATTTTTTCTAGGTACCATGGTATATTTATTAATATTGGGGTAATTTTTATTTTCATTATTCTCCTCTTTCGTATATAGGGAGGATTAAGAGCTAGAAAACATGAGGAATCTCAAAACAAGCCTGTTCATTCTGTTTTAACATAAGCTCAGAGACATACTTACTCACTGTCCTGTTTTGAATGAATTTCCAAGTGTCTGCAATACCGACAGAAATGCCCAGAGCATGCTGAGCAGGGTACGTTCTAGTTCAAATATCCATGGACTAAGATACTGAAAACCTCTCCCACTGGTGCGCAACAGGTGGTTCACTATATGTAAAATGCTGATTTGTGTACATGTTGCAGTTTTTTAAGCATGTTTCTGCAGAGCTCTTCGTCACACATAGTGATTTTGGCATTCTTTGGCTCAAGGTACTGTTTCAGGATGATATGTTTTCTCTCTGTGAGGGTGCAATTCTGTCCCCAGATGTCTTGTAGCCACAAGTACTCCTCTCCCTCAGCGCATTTGGAGGCCGTGTTGGAGAAAAATGTCAGTTCAGCCGGGAAATCTGGAGCCAGCCCAGGAGCTAAAGAACAGCTTCAGTGAAAAATGGGGCAGGAAAAACTGGATCCTTAGGAACAGGGACTGAATCGAGTGGTGCCATAAGGATCTTTGTTTTTTGAAGTGAGTGAACTGGAGATCCTGGAGGATTCTAAATTTTTGACTGAGGAGAAGGCTGTACACCTTACCTGGAGGAGTCTTTATCTGACTGGGAACACACCTGAGTGAGGGGACCTTTCTTGTGGGTCTCTGATGGTACTGCAATAGGATTTTTAGGATGATTGTAATAGGATAATTGCAGGGACTGAATCCCCTTTTCTGTGAGGTGTTTTGACAAATTTTACAACTACAGTCCCAATCTTCTGTGTGAGAGCACATCTTCAATTTAAAAAGTGACTGTTGGCTAAAGTTACCAAATACAGTATTAGATGTTGTAAAAGTATTTTGTTTACAGAACAAGAGCCTGGCTACAGGAAAAAGCTTTGCTGCCTGCTCATGGCATACCATTATGGTGTGGAACAAGCATCTCCATTTGGTAGTATACACTGTTGACCGCTGCAGAATTTTGACCTTACTTCTGAAATGTGCATAAGCCATTCACAGGATAGGTCTAAAGCAGTTGAAATGAGAAGAAAGGAAGGAAAGGAACCTGAAAAGGCCATTGGGTACTTACATAAATGGAAGTTTTAATGGCAACAGGAGAAAGTAGTCAGGCAAATTTAAAAACAAAAGAAATTACTGAAGGTAATATATTCAGGTAGCTGCCCTAAGTACTTGCTGAGTAAGCGATATATTTTGCAAGAAATAGGACTTAGCACAGGAAGAGATGTTTTTTGCAAGTTCTTAATATCACTTCAAGAAAAAGATGAAGTTTGAAACCAGATTGGTATTCTGGACTTGGAGAGAGATTGGTTATCTTGTTAGAAACCACCTAAAATACCTTTAGGCCTCTGTTCTCAGCTCATGAATTACCCTGTCTCATGCCCTTACAATGCAGTGTTTGATACTTGCAAGCAGGAAGATGTCCTTCAGACATAGTAGAAAAGGAAGATGATTTTTATAGATAAGCTTCTGACTCTTATAAAACTGCACATCTAATGAAGATCGTGTTGCTTGTTCCAAAGAAACCAGCAAATATATTGCATGGGGCCAGTGGCTCAGGACTAGTCAGGGACTGGTCCTGTCAACTGCTGAGTGCCCTTTCCTGGCAGATCACAGCACCCATCGACTGGCACTGGGATATGTGGAAGAAGAGCTGCGGCTCCACTTTGGACTGTTTTATTCCGATCTGTAAAAATCTTCCCTGGAGTTTCAAAAAGTGAAGTTTTCTTTTTTAAAAAGTCCTTCTTGTGTCACTAGTGCAAAACAGTTCCCTTTCCAAGTTCAGAGGTGTCTGCCAGTGTGTGGGGGAATCCACAAAAACTTTGGGAAGAGGTATGAAATCTCTGAGGGTAAGGTGCTGTTAATTTATACAAAACATTCCCAGCACTGCCAGAGCGGAGAAGTTTTTTTCTGAATTTTAAAAATTTCCTGAAAACTGTTGAGACTTTGCATTTAGCTGTATTTTTATAGTGCCTTGTGGTATCCCCGGGTGCTGTTATTTGAGCATCTATTGCTTTGGGCTCTCCTGTACCTGCATGGAGCTGCATTGCACCAGGGAAGTCTTTAGCCAGTCAGTGGGCTGAAAACTTTTTCTTAGCCATATTAACCGTTTACAAATTTTTTGGCCCACACGTCAGCTGTGCAGAGTACAAGGAGCAACGTTGTAAGCGATCTACTGAAAATGTCTGGGGTTCAGTGGATGAAATTGAGCTGGGACTTCATTTACTCATCACAGCCTGAGAAATTAGGAAGTTTGGCACAACTCTCATCCAGTCTTCAACAGAGTGAATTAGAGTAATCCAGCTCAGAAGTGATCATGCCTGGGTCATTGTGACCATTGCTTATCTAGGGAGAAGGGATGACTCTTGCTCAGCTGGAGGTGATAAAATGCCTTCTTCCAGGCTTTGTACAAATATCCTGAGGGCTTAATTTGATGCATTTTGAGAAATACTATATGGAGGATAAAGTACGGCTAGTGCTTCAAAGGATTTCTACTCTCTAATCAGCACTAACTCAGCCTTAGTGGCTCCTCTTGAGATCCACCTCAGAGGCACGCTGATGCCCTGAGGGACTTCACTGGCGGTGAACAGACTTTTAGTGTTTGCTGGCAGTAGCCAGTGTCCTGTTGAGCTCTGCTATTGAAAGGCCTGAAGCAATCTTGGCTGTGCTCCATCTGGGACCCGTCTTTTGGTCTTTGCACATGAGGACAGTATCTGCCTACATGACAGTTACACTGCTTGAATTTTGGCTTGTGTTCCCAGCCAAGCTGTTGGTCATCTACACAGAGCTGAGAAGATTGTCACAGCCAGCAGCAAATTGATGTTCCCCTGAGGAAAGGAGGAGAACTAAGGCTATTAATGCCTGACTCACTCCTGTTATGGCTGCTCCAGGGGATGAGAGTCGCTATTCCTACCCTGACAAAGCCTGTGGAAAACCACTAGTAAGTCTAGTATTACAGGCTGTAATATACTTTTCCTTGCCATTGAGAGTTCATGGACTCTCTTCCAACTCCTTTAAAGCATCTTCTTCCAAAAGTGCTTGTCACTCACCACTCATCTTTCAGTACCCTGATAGCTGCTCTCCTTGGTCAGCCTGTGGAGGTAGAGGGGCAGTCCTGTGTGCAAACAGACCACTGTTATGCTGCTACAGTTGCAATGTGTACTGTGTTCATTGCTATCAGCCTCTGTCACAGTATGTTGGTTTTCAGCATGTATTTACTGGACAGCCATTTCCTCTGCTCCAAGAGGCACCATTTTTCGTCCTAATCAAAGACCTGGGAATGAAAACAGCAGCTCTGTCATGTACTGCTTCCCCTTATCCCACAGAGGGTTTGAGAGCTTAGAGCCAGAGGTATCTTATCTTATTTCTGTGCAGTAACATCTCTATTAGCCAGCCTTCGCAGCTGGACAAAGAAGGTGGTACGTACAGCCTTAATCATAGAAATTAAACTATTCCTGTGACGAAATCGGGTTGCTAAAGGTTTGCATGAAAAAATTCTCATAACCTCAATCAGCAAACCAGCATAGTAAGGGGAATGCCTTTTCACTTAAATACATCAAATACTTTCTCAAGCATTTAACAAACCACTCAGTGTAGTTTGAAGAAATGCTGTCTCTTCTTCTTTTTGAGAGTGCAGCTTTTGCACTTCTAGCTGCAGAAAGTGAACTAAAGATATGAAACAAATATGATGATTTTAACACAGTATATTGATTTGTGCAGCTCTAGTATGTTTGGAGAAGGGGCATTGTTTTATTCTGCCTACAGATACTTCCTATAGCAAGCAGCAGAATGTGTGCAGTGTGATTTTCCGGCAGGAAAATCTCTTGGGGGATCTAAAAACAGGCTTTTGCATTTTACAAAAATGGAAAAAAATAACAAGGGTCAATTTTCACCTAAGAAGTGATGGAAGGAGAAAAGGAAGGAATTAGACAAAGTGTTTTCCCTTTGACGCTATAGTTAGGTGCAAATGTATATTTTAGGTAGTATCTTTCCGGTTAAACGCCACAAAAACTATATAGTCTCTCTCTGCATAGAAAATAATGCATGGTCCATAAGAATTATTGCATATACAAAGGAAAACAATGCCAGCATAAAACAACTGGAGTGACAGATGGGAACATATAACAAACAAACTGTTAAGTTTTTGACATTCTTCATTTAGTTCCACTTGCTTTATTTTGTAGAGGAGATGAGCTACCTTTATTTCTCCATACAGATCTAACACAGCAATGCTCCTCCCAGTCGACAGAAGATAATCAATAGAGAAGAACCTGTTGTATAGATAATTAAGAAATAGAAAAATGAATGCAAATACTCTTAACATCTGTTAAAGGCTATGGCATTTACTTTAAGTGTCTGGAATGGCTCTGAATGTGTTCAGTAGGACATACGTGTCAACATGGTCTGGCTGGACTCCTGTGGAAATTAGCTAAGGGACAGTTTGTTTCCTTGAACTTATTCTTTTGTAAGATAGTCTGTGGTTGGAAATCTTTGGTGAATATTAGTAAGCATAGCTAAAACCTTAATTTATGACGGTTTGCTTTTGCTGAAGCCTTGAGACAGAAACAGGCATAAATAGGCATTGTCACCATTACAGCTGAAGGAATGGGTTGTCTTTCTTTAGTATGGTTGAAGGAAAGCAGCTTTTTCATGTGGCCGGTGTGTGAGTGAATTACTGTTTTGAAAAGAAGTGTACAAACGCAGTGGTTATTTTTATCCCATTCAGAGTCCGATTACTCTTAATAACACTGAGATTATAAAGGAGTTTTTGGACTGAAGATCAAAGCACATGTCATGCTTCCTAAATTGGAAAGGGGGAGGTGGAAAAAAACATACGGGGCTGGAAAAGATTTGAAAGATGTAGAAAAGGATGCCTCCTTTCAGAGAGAAAGAAGCTCTCCCAGTTGTTCTTCATGAGGCTGTTTCTTGTTCAGAGTGTTTATATGTGTGTATTTATGCTTGGCAAGGTAGAATGTGGCCAACCACAAATAACAAAGCAAGATTCTTTAGGAGCAAAACCCTGTAAAGTATATGAAGCTGATGATATGCTACTGGACACCATTTCTTGCACTGAGTGAGTTTTCTGTGCTAGATAAGAAGCTTTCTTACTCCAACTCTTTTGCATGCTAATTTTTTTCTTTCTTGGTTGACAATATGGTTTCGAAGTGGAATCTAAGTGATTTTTGAAGTCATTCTTAAAAGACCAATAAGGTAGAATAATTAATTAGCCACAGTGGCTCTTGACATTTGGAGATAAGTCTGGCCTACTTAACAAGGAAGAAATGATGGAGGCACTATAGGCCTGATTAAGGACTTAGGTCTGTAAGGGATGAATGTAAGGGATGAATAGGTCATTTGGTGATTATGTAAATGTTGCTTACAGAAGTTCTCTGTGTGTAGGATGGTATATATGAGAGTGATGCTTTCCCTCAGAAATCTGGGATGAGGGAAAGAGGAAAGCAAAGGAGGGTGTCAGCTGCATGAAGTAAACGACTACTCTTGAAGAACAGTTGAATGATCAAGAATATAACATGAGTGATGTAAATATAATTACAGCTACCAAAAAAATGCTTAGGTTAGAGTAGATTGACCTGGACTTCTCCTCTTCTGTATAGATAAGTAAAATACAGACTGAGTCCTAGTGTAATGAATTTTTAGGGTAATTTCCTCCCTTCCTAATTCCCTGTGAAGTCACGGAGCTGTTTTTTTAAAAAAGCATGCTGCAAAGTGCCACAGATCTGCCCAGGCTGTGAAGATACTTTAGCTGCCCTTATGCAGTTCACGCTGACCTGGTGACCTGAACACAATCCCCTATCACTGTACCAGCAGTGTTGCTCCCTGAGTCTGTATGGGGATGGACCGGCTGCTTTGCTACGAGATAGCGGTGTTCATATCTTTTCATGGGGCCTCTCCGTGAGGCTGGAGGAGAGCCACACACCCATTTCCAGTCTCTGTGATCCACTTCTACTCCTAACCTCTGTCTCTTTTCCCTCCACAGATATAGGCACCACTGATTTTACCTGATAAAACAGGCTACTGCATTGACCTATTCACCCTCTAAAGTAATTTCTTTTCAGGAAAGCTAAGGCAAATCAACTGAGAGTGTGAAAATGACCTGTTTAATTCGAATTAAACAATGCTACAGTACTGTGGAAACTCCCATTTGGGTGTAACGTTGTTAGATTGCAGCAGCTTTCTCCTACTCAGGGAAAGGACAATTTACCACAATCAAAGAACAATGAGTGAATGGGAGTCCTCACACAGTGTGAAGGGTTAATAATCTGAATTTATGTACTTCTATGGTCCTTGTGTGGCAAACCCACAGTAGATGCCACAAAGAAATCTGGTTGAGTTTTTTTATTGTTCCTTTTGGTAGTGATGCATTTTTAAAAGGCAAAGAAGAACCACTGTGTCACCTGCTTAATTTGGGTGCCTGTGTCAGCACTTGGTTGCATCTCAGTTCTCACCTTTAGTCCCTGTACCCACATCAAACAATTCTGTAGGAGTCTGGGAGTAAGTCAGTCCTGAGCTGGCACAGAGACCTTTAGATATAAACCCACATTTTGAATATGTGACATTTTCATCAGGTTTGTTTTACTGTTCTGCCTAGCTACCATTAAATTTCATGCCGCGGATTTCCCATCCTCATGAGTCCAGCCTCCAGCAGCTTAACAGAGGTGTGCAGTGTGCAGATCACAGCCCAGGTGGTTCAACCTTTTTTGCATGAGTAATTATTCTCTGTTTTGATGACTTGAACTGCTAAACCAGATGTTTCCCACCCTCTTTTTTGTGTGTGTTTCCCAGTCCTGTTAGTCTAAAAATTACTACATGGTCCGCATAGGATAGCTAGGTAAAGAAAGCCTGCTGGCAGGAGGATCAGTCTTGCTGTGCAAGGTGTTCATCTTCCTAGGACGCATTTAGGCATTCACAGACTGAAAATCTCTGCAGTAAACCCAGTGGCACGGTAAAAGAGTCAGAATCTCCTTTAATGGCTGCTTTATTTGATAAGAGGTTTGTTTACATGGTTTAATATCTTTAATTAGTCTGCATTGTTGCTGAACTGCTGCTGTAGTTTACATTACAATTGTTCTTTGAAATTGGTAACCGAATACATTTTCTTCAACTACTTACTACTCCTTATGGTTTGTTTTATGTCCATATTTCACGGGTCCCTTTGCAAAAATACTAGCTTTTGATTGTGCTCAGCAGGTATTCCTGTGACCAGTCTGACCAGCTGTCTTCCTTCTCTTTCTTTTGTGTTCACAGATCAAATTTATCTCACAGAAAAAAAATGCTGCCAAGTCGTTTATATTAATAATGTATTGAAAGCTGCAACCACATCCGAAGTTTTCACCCACTCTTGAGGGAAATGATTATTGTAAAGCTTGAATGTTTCTTTCCTTCCTCCAGTCAGAGTGATCTCAAGGGCTCTTGTGGCACTCAGGGAAGGCTTACAGGAATGTAAGTGGGGTTTTCCGGAAGAAAAAACATCCCTCTTTTTCAGTTACTTCCAAAGGCTGTGTCTTCTGCTTTGGAGGAATACCACTCAGATATAAAAGATTTGGAATGACATGCTGCCTAGTGGATTAAAAATGGATACCACTTTCAGTTATATTAGCCAGCATTATGCATGATTGTTTCCTCTGATGTCTCCCTATTATTGGTTTTGTTGGTTTGTTTTTTTTTTTTTTCTCGCTCATACTTGAAAAAGATGGAGGCTTTTCACCTCATTCCTGTACATGGAAGTCAGCTAGGCTCTGAACAAGGTTAGTTGCTCTCTAAATTTCATTCGCCCTTTGAACGTCTGTATCATTGAAGCAACCAGATCTAAACTCCCCTGCTGGGGTCTCAGGGACCTTGGCACTGATCAGAGGTCCTTCACTCTGGAACCACAGCAAGGCACCTGTATCCCAACCCTGCATGGGATATTGATGAGTAGTGGTGAGTACTCAGCTCAGAGCTGCAAGAGACAGCAAACAGGACATGGTATGCATTTGAAAACTTATGCATCGCTATTGGACCCAGCTTTACCGGGTGGCATAACAGCCTCCAGAGCAAATGAGGCAGCAATGCATTTTTCCTAGGATCTTTTACTAGGGTCATAAATTTTTTTCATATCACGCTGAGTTGCACAGTTAGCTACAGCAGGGAATGTTGAGCTCTTCTTCCTCATTTCAACTAGACCAAACCTGTTAGCGCTCTCTCCTGGCAGCTGGAAGATGTGGCTGTGAAAAAGGTATCAAGAAGAATTGTGCTTGAAGCCCTGTGGGCATGCTGTGGTAATGCATCTCCAAGTTGCATAATGTCTTTTCTCCATTCTCTCTAGCAGCAAAACCGTGTTTAAGGCACTATCGCCAGCCTCAGCGAGTTACTCTGAAAGATTTCGAGCTACTTCTTATTCAAGATTTGTTTCTTAACATACATTTTTTTTTATCAAGGTCTCATTGTACTTTCTGATTTAGTTTCTATCTTTTCTCTTGTTCTTCTTTATTCCCTTCCTTCTCACTGAATTGATAGATATGATGAATACTAGTATCAACTGTGCACATCCTTTGATTTCTTTTCCAGTCTGTAATGCAAATGTTGCACCAGGTGCTGGGTCTCACATGCTTCCTGCTTTATCTGTCTCTATAGGTACTCAAGAGGCAGATGTGCTTACAGAAGTAATTATCTTGGGGTTGCATTTCTTTTTTTTTCGATTTGCAGTCCATTTGACTGCACTCACTTCTAAACCCATGTCTGTGCACAGTACTTTGTAATTTTTGACACAATAAGAATCAAAATCTAAATGGGATCGATTATAGGCAATGGAATTCTGTCCTAGAAGGCAGGCAATGTACGGGATGGTATTTACTTGGTTTTAATGGCACTAGATGTTTTGGTAGACTAACAATTTCACACCTGACATTGCAAGCTGACACCGTGGAAAATGATAAGACATTGAAATCCACATCAAAGAATTAAATAGACCATTTGCTGATTTTATAGCTCAAACACCAGCACCATAAAATGTCTATATCTGTGTTCTAGGGAAACGTGCAAAAGTAAACTGTGCTTCCCACAGAAGAGAAAATTTTATGCAAGTGCTTGAGAAGCACAAACTTTCCAGAAGTTCAAGTAAATCTTTATGTTGAATAGGTTACAGTGGTTCATTTATGGGCTTATGTTTGACTAGAGCAGTGGTCTTGAGTATGATTTGTTGCCTTTTGAAGCAGTGGAATACCAACAAAAAGAAATATAGGTTTAGTAGGATTATTTCTTTTCTTGTTTTAATGGCATCTAGCAGACCTACAACTCTATTGCACAGAGTTTCCCATATATATATTGACTAAAAACTGCTCTTGAATCTCCTTACAGGTTTACCCAGATATAACTGCTGGATCCCAGTAGAAAGTTTTCTGAAACAGTCTGAATGTTTTTGTCTTCTATAGTAAATCTCCCCTAGGAATAAGGCCATCTACAATTGTGTGTGTGTGACTCTTTTTATACTCTATGCACAACTTCAGAGTACTTTACAGAAAGGCAAAGGAAACCTGAGAGTGACAGGTGTGAACGGTGGGTGGGATCCTTGGTCTGGAGACCATGTGCTGGCTGATAGAGTGTCAGGAAGGGAGTGAAATGAGCTGATGTACCGATGGAAGGAGAGATTAACAATGAGACTGGAGCTTGCACAGGGAGAATAACAGGTCTAATAGAGATGGGGAAAAGAGAGGAGATTGTGAGCTATGTCTGAATGTCTACAGGAGTTAGCTTGGGGGGTAGAAAATTGAATGAGAAGGAAGAAAATGAGATCAGAGAATACAGAAATCTCAGAGAAAAGGGAATTCTGATATTGGGAGGAGATAATTTGAGACGAGTGAATGAGTTTTGCCATGGTGGACAAAAAAGGAACGTGCATGCTGCTGTATTTGCACTGTCAAATGACAAGAGTTTTTCAAGTCTAGTAACACCAGACAAAATCTGTTTCTGGGGAGCTACTACATCCTGGTGCTTTGATAACGTGATTTCTACGCAGAATTTTCAATAGAATATGCATCCTATTGTGATAAAACATCTTTTAGTGATCTCAAACCAGTTTGCCAGGGTGAGATAGATTTTGAAAGAAAATGCTGTGAATTTCATGGGAAGATGGAACAGAGAAGGTAAATCATCAAAGTCATTTTCAGACTGTCATTTTGCTACACCGTTGAGTTCTTACCATACTCCTGTTTGGAGAGAGAGAATCCAGGCCAGGGCTCTTCTCAAGTCACTTTGAAGATGTAAGTGGCGTGTGAACCTTGTGCTGGGTCTTTGTACAGAGGTATAGTTTTGACCTTAAGGCTTAACTTGTGTGGAGTGAAGCATGAATATTAAGGCTGAGTTTTGATGCAGGATTGTGTTTTGCATTATGATCTAGGTGATCAGGGTTACCAGGAGGCTGGAGTTTCCAGTGATTTGTGTGAAGTTTGCCCCTTTTACCGGGGGTTTGCTTACTAATGAAATGGTTTCTGTAGCAAGACAAAGACACTTCACTTCTCCGGGAATTAATAGAAGAAAAGTCAAATATTACAATGATGCAGGTTACGTATCAAGCCAATGAATGTCACTTATATTCCTCTAAATTAATAAAAAGATTAGGCTTATTGAATCGTCTTCAAGAAGGCAAAGTGTAACAAGGAAACTTAGTTTCATTTTTACACTTACTCTAAAACAGCTGTAAAGTGAATTACACAAATCAGTGCCAAAATATTGCATAATAAGATGGCATTGGATTTTTTCTGATGTCCTTTACTGTCATTGCTCCAATATGCACTAAGGCATCCCAGAGGAGATTTCCCGTGAAACAGAAAAGGTCTGATAAGCAGACTCTCAACTATAAAATATATTAAGACTTATCCCTTTCTATAATCCTGCTTTAAAAAGAAAAGCTGGCCACACTAACAGTAACCACAGCATTAGAGAGAGAAAAACAAGACCTTGAAGATGGCCTAAGGTAAAAATTCAACTTAAAGAAGGTACGGGAACCATTCATGTGTATTGTGCTTACTCTGTGTGATACTGCTCTCCTGTTTAAACCCGAGGGCAGATGCAAGTGCAGTGACTTATCAAAACGAAACACAGTGGAACTACTGAACTTGAGTGTGCAGGTAGTGGGTGTTGAGATAGCCTAGCACTGAACAGCATAGGATGTGATTTTTGTAATTTGAAACCATGCTGGGAGATCTTTGCTCTTAAAGCCACGTTACCTGTGAAGAACTTGGTAGAGAAGGGTAAGATTGAATCAGGTGTTTATCATTCAATTTTTCTGTGTTCTGATCTGAAAAAATGATGTTACAGGAGATGGATGAATTTCTGACATATTTTAGAAGGTTGAACTGGAGCTAGCAAAAGCACGTTGTAATCCTCGTGTGTGTATTTATTGAGTAAGATCAATTAAGTCAAATATCCAATTGATTTCTGTAAAGAAAGATTGCGATTAATTTGATCAAATGGAACAAGTACTGAAAAATGCATCACTGGCAACTCCCACTGTGCAAGCTTCTTGTTAGATTCTGCAGATGATTGCTGCAAAACAGGCTGCATCTTGCTCTCAAAAGTAACTTTTTTTTTTTTTTTGCCTTTTCAATAGGCTTGTCAAAGTGTATCAAATGCATGGAAGAACCTCCTCTGTCTTAGCTGAGCTGCTGGATGGCTTCATCACAGGAAAAAACACTGAGATATACTAAGTTGGTAACCCATAATTCTGCACTGGTATGGCTCAAAAAAACCCAACCAACCAAACAAAAAAACCCCAAATTCCCAACATTTTTCCAGGATCCTTGAATTGTTCCAAGCAGTGTAAGGATCCTGGAACACTTGAGAAAACACAAAGTTGTTTTTCTTAAGAACAATTGTATTACATATTGCTTTTATAAGTCTTAAATAAACAGACCAATTATGTCTCTACACAACAGTTTAAGTTGAAAAATGGAGTATTTTTTGCCAGTTAAAATGAGGAAATCTTATGTGGACCAGCTGAATTTTCCCTAACATAGTGTAGATTTAAAGAAATACAGACAAAATGAAATAGATTTCTATGGCAATAAAACTGTGGAAACTGCTCTGAATGTAGGACAGCATAACTGAGCTTTCTTCATAAACTATCATTTTTGCACATTCTTCTATGCAAATATTGTCAACACATCAACATTATGATTACAGTTGGATAAACAGGGAGGACTTTGGATACCTTGTACATGAGGGTATACACAATGTCAGCTTTGCATGTGAAACTACCTTTACATGTTAACTTTGTAAACAGATTTAATTCTTGTGTTAAGAAGAATGCATACACCTTTAGAAGTCTATGAAGAGAATTCTATAACTTAATAACTATAATAATTATAATAACTATAATTATAATAATTATATATAATATATAAAAATATAATAACAACTATAAAGAAACTACACAGAATCTCCATACCTTATACTGACACTTTGAATATGCTTTGTGAGCATAAGGGCACTCAAAGAGCTTCCTTTTAGATCTTCCAATAGTTAATTGTCATAGCCTTAAGTTGGATGTGCTTGCAGATAGCAGAAAGAAGATGAGCAATCTGTGCCAATGCTTTTATGCAATATTCATTACTCTTTCTAAACCTTTGGATTTTTTTGTTGGTGGTGTTTGGGTATTTTTTTATCTACTTGCCGATGCAGATACAAGCTTGACTCTGTTCCTGGCAGATTCAGTAAGAGTATGCTAAGCTATAGAACTTCAAAACAGCTACAGAGAGTCTACTGCACGCAAATGCTAGTAGAAGCCTGAAATTTTCTGAACAACTCTTAAGTAGAAAAAAAAAAAGGAGTAACATTCTCATTGTTTGCTTCTGACTGCCTAAAAACAGTGTAATTGTGTTGGTGCATTGTATTAAATAACTAATCTGGAGCTATAGATATAATTCAGATTAAGGTAGAAACATTCAAAAGCATGATGAATGCATTGAATACTCAGCAAGTATTCAATTCCCCATTCATGTACTTAGTTATCCTCTACACCTTAAGCACTGTGATTCTGACGCTTCTGTATTTTTCTTTAGCAATATTTAGGCAGCATAAACCAATATAATTTTATGATATTGACCTTGTATATTGAGAGCTTCTCTGGGCACATTGACCCAGTATATTAGAAACTTACCCTGGAGTAACTGTCTAAGTCAATGTTGCAGGTGAGGTGCTCAAACTGGCTTTTGCAAGACCTTGCACTAATGTTTTGGAATGGTTCACACCTACTATATCCACACCCATCTCTATAGATAGTTAAAGTCATGTAGCTTTGTATCACTAGACCTTAAAATTAGATCTGAACAAGGCAGAGAGAATAGACAGTAATTCTGAAATACTTCAAGTAGAGAAAAATGCTTGAATGCAGTTCTAATTAGGAAATACAGAGAAGTATTGTAAGTTTTAGTGTCTTAGACATCTTACGTAAATGAGAAAAAACACAATATCCAGCTTTTTCCAGTACTTTGCTGCTTTTGTTTACTGCTCCTTTATCTGCTTCCTCCTTTCCCTCTTCTCTTGAACCATGGGTGAAAACCAGCAAGGTGCAGATGGTCTTCCATCTCTGGTGAGCAAAGCACTGGTGCCTCTAACTTGTCTTTAATGGGACCCAGTGACTAAAAGGATTGAATCTGGCATAGTCCCAACATCCAATGGTTGATCTCCTTCCTATATTGACAGTGGTAGAAAATAATCTCAGATAACGATTTTTCAGCAGCTGGAGAGAAATAATGAAGTACTGTTAGCCTGTTCCTTGTGACTAAATCACTTGTGAGTAAAACAACCACCACAGAGATTAACCTATAGGCAGACTTCAAGGCATGAGAGAGAACACAAATACTGCATCAATGCATTGAAGGCTGCTCATTTAGGTCAGGAATGAAATGTGAGACAAGAAGAATATAGAAGGCCTGTCTCAATTCATGCACTGCTTTCAGACACTGTATTATGTTAAAAAGGGAAAGGAAAAAAAACCCTGCCGTGCTTCAAATATCCTAACTCGCACATACAGTGAGAAATAGCACAAAAAATTAAGGAACCACATAAGCTGGTAATTGCTTAAGAAAAAAAATACTAGGATAGGAAGCTGTGTCATAGTTTGCTGATATTTACATACCTAACATTTACAATAGAAGTAGTCTCTTAAAACAGAATTGTTTGGTCTGTGTGTTTTATGTGTCCTTATCCCAAAGGTGTCCCTGCATACCTGCAAGAGCTCAGTGTGTCTGTAACACTGAGATATATGTGCTAAGATTGGTGCCACCTTATGCCCAGCACCCTATAACACACTACCGAGGCAATGTCTGTTCTCAAGCATTTATGGTGAATAAAGATAGAAGATAAACTGATCATCTTTATTACACAGCAGAGAATTAAGGCATAGATTTCAGTCAAGCCTAAAAATTTTGAAGAGTGCCAAAACCAGGCTCTCAAAATCCTTAAGGCAGTAAAAAGTGTTTTTCTTGCCTCCCAGACTCACAGAAGACCACTTTAAGGTTGGTAGTACTATCAAGACAAATCTGTTTGAGTGTTGTGACAGAAATGTTAAGACTGATCTGAATGGGCGTGTGGTTGTGGGAGCAGCAGCAAGAATGAACAGCAGAGAAGGACTATACTAGTGGCCTGTGTTGGTTGATTACACCTGGATTAGCACATCATTAGGATCCCAGCACCACTATGCTTGGCTTCTCGGGGCACACAGCACAGGAAGGACAGCCTAAAAAAAGGAAGACCCTGCTTATAGGCTAGAATACAGACTCTATCCATTTGAAGATCATGGTAAAAGACAGAAAACAGAGTAAAAATTGTAAGGCAGACAGATAAAAATGGAAGAGGCTGAGCAAATCTTAATGATCAACAAAGGTGGATCAGATTGGAAAAGAGACAAGCAGCTTGCAATGGGTACAGACCAAAGAGCAGACCAAAGATTGGCACATAGTTTCCAAACTCAGAGGAATGCAGGGCATAAGAGGAGGACTCAATAGTGGACGTTCCTCATCATGTCTTATTAAGGAGTTCTTGGCAGACACTAGAATGCAAACACTTCAATGCCTGACTGCTGGGCAGGCCACTCTAATATGATGAGTCTGCATGCAACCTTGCATAGAGCCCGCTTTTGCCAGAGGTCAGCAGTGTAAACTGGTCTTCCTGGACATGAACCAATTAGATGACTACAAGATTTGGCTCCCTATGTTTTCCACTGACTCTAGAAAGCCACATGCTGTTTCTCAGGGTTAAGCATTTGAAATCCTGTCATCCCTGGAAAGCTTGGAGGCAAATATAGAGGCTGATCTTTTCTACAAAAGCACCTGATCTAGTCTGCGAGGTTCATTCCAAAGCAACTGACTATTAATTTGAAAAGTTTCATTACCAAAAAGGCTGGAATTAATTCCTATCTTCATCTCCCTGAATAGTAACTTAAAGACAAAACAAATTCTCATCATGGTATTTTGCTCCCTAATTTCAAGGCAACTCCTTGTTCAGGATCATTTCTTTTGATTTCTTGTGAGGAAATATTATGTTGGAAGAATTGGTCAGTTCTCCAAATTGAGAACTGGGCTTCCAGAGGGTGGAAGTGCTCTTTCTGCCTTGTCCTACAGACAAGGAGAAGGAATGTTTCTCTGCAGTTGGGCCAGGAGCAATCTTAGTTGTAATAACCTTTGCCAAGGTAATAATACTAATATATACATGTAGTTAGTCTATAGATATTACTCCAGGGGTGTTCCTTGGAGTCTACTGTGGTCAACAAACTGTAGTAGAAAAACAATCATTCCGCCAAAAAACATATTGTCTATAGAAGAATTTCTAGATAGACATCTTTTTTTATTCCAATCTTTACCACCCACTCTCCACACAAATACTTTGCATTTATGTTGCTTGTTTTTATGTTCATCCTTGTTATTTCAGCTCTGACAAAGGTCCTTGGGTGGGCGGGGAGTTGTAAGAACATGCTCAACTGACCTGTAAATTCACTAACCTGTGTCATTTATTCAGTAAAGCAAAAAGTGTGGAGAAGAAGATGCCCAGATGCTTTTCACATGTTCAACCAGGATATATGAGTATGAAAGGATGTATCTCCAGCTCCAGCTTTGAAGGCCTGTGGCTGAATTTGGTCCCATTCATCAATTTATAGGTTCTGGTTTTGGGAGTGGGATGGAGGGCTCCACGACACTTTGCAATTGTAGGAAATACTGCTTGGGCTGCTGTAAGGTTTGTCTTGCATGGCTATCTGATCCCAATTCAGACACTCAACTGAAAAACCAAATCTGGACTGTCCTTGCTGGTTCACACGTCAGTAGGTCGGGAGGGGCACAACCTAGACCTTTGTCTTAGAATACAGGATTTATCATTAAAAGCTGTCCCTGATTTGTCCCTGTTTTGTGGTATTAAATCAGTTTAGCCAAAGATTGTTCAGATCTGTCTATAGGATTATACATGTCCACAGTAAGAGAGACGCTTGCATGCTTTGCTGCAAAGCACGCAAGAGATTGGGGGGGGGGGAATGTGTTTGTTTTTAAGATAAAATGAAGAGTCTTGCTGCATACAAATGCCTTGTTTGTCTTGCAGCGCTTCCCTTGCTTTTAAAATAGAATCTTGGGTTCTGAACTCCAACTTCCTTTGCTCTAGGCGAAACCAAGGATCACTTTTACCCAGCTGTCCTCTGGCCAGCCTCCTATGGCAAGAGTCAAAGGACAGTTCACGGTCATTAGCTTGACAGCAAAAAAAACAAACACAAGCAAAAGCCTCTAGGGATTATAAGGACGCTCTGCTTTTGGATTGGAATCAACATAGATGTAGTGGAAGATGGTAAGCTTAAAAGCTTCCCCTTGTAGGTCCTGCATTCTCCTTGACATGCATTTTATCAGCTGTATAACAATGTGTACAGTAGACATGAAAGAAGAAACGTAATGGAAAGGCAGAACCAGAGGTTACATGCCCAAAGTCCACAAAAATTGCTAATATTTTATGGAATTATAATTAGCCTTATAACCAGTCGTGTTCCTCTACAGTGAAGACAAATGTTCAGTGATAGCTTAGTATATCCATACCTAGCTGCTTAGCAGGAACAGGACAGGGTATTTCCATTACATGATATCTACACACTGTTCTTAAAAGCAAGCAAGAAACTTCAAGAGATCTCTTCTGAGATTAGGACTGGAAATATACCAAAAGGCTTGTGGTGTACTTGATCTATGAAAGCTACTTGCTTTAAGCACAACTTAAATGTTATGGGCTGCAATGCTCAGTTAATCATGTTTTGGAAATGTTTCTCTTGCAGGGAACTATGATGGCTCAGAACAATGTGGTTTTCTGAGCACGTTGAAAATCGTGGCAGGGGTACATACTATGTGCCAGCAGAGTAGACCTTAGCAGTTATACAGACATCTGAGTTCATAACAATTAGTTTAACCTTGTGTCATATGCATTCCTACCTTTTATTTGTATTTGCAACCAATAGTCTTAGGGTACCTTTGAGCAGAGACATGCTAAATATTTCAGTGGCTTATATTTTTCTTCTTAAACACTTAACCCACCATTCTGCTGCCACTAAAATAATTGCATCACGACTCAGTCCTCCATGGACTAAACTCATCTGTGCTGCCTGATAGCTCATGCAACACTAACTGTACAGAGGACCACTGGTGTCAAGATATAGCGTACTGTACCTTTTATAACCAGAGCAGCAATAACTCTCAGGGTGCCAGACTAAAGAGCAGGCATACTGCAAAGTCTTGCATTAACAAAGTACGGAGTGTGGCAAGAGTCTGACTTTGATTTAATCACTAATTTTGAAATGCGTCATTCTCATGCAGTGATTTGCAGCTGGTAATCAGATCAAGTTCTCTCTGATATGCTTTGATATTCCTTTTTTTTAAAATAACCCTGAATCAGGAAGACTGCTTTCTCTTTGTCTGGTCTACTGCAAAGAACCAGTATCTTAGATAACTGGTTTATGTCTCCAGCTGTGATAAACTTCTTAATGAGAGGGAAGGAGGAGGGTGAGCATACTGTTAGCCTTTCCTTGCACGGTAGCCTGAGCTTCAGAATGACCTTCACTACAAAAGCACTGGGCAGATGAGCAATGTTGAGTTCACTGCTGTCCAAATAATAGCTGTGGAAGTAGTTATTGACAAGAAGGCTGTAAGCGTTTAAATGACAGCTGTGAACAAAATAGATATTTCAAGTCAGGCATCCTTTCTAATTTTCTGGGTTTTGTTGGATTGCATTTGAAGCACACAGCCTGTAAATGCACAGATCATTTTTCTATGAAGACTAATATGCACCCTGATTCAAGGGAAGGCATTTTCCCAGTGCCTCTGTCTTTCATAGGAAGGTGGAGTATTGTGGCTAGATACAGGACTAAGCCCACTTGAGTGTGGGATCAGCTTCGGCGCTGTCTGATTGTGAGTTTTGATAAACCACTATCCCTCTGCCTTGCACACAGAAAGCAGCACTGCTTGTCACTCCCTCCACTTTTGCGTTGGACTCCTTGCTTGGGGCTGACTCTTGTGTATGGCCTTTAGATCTGCTGTGACCTTCTTACAGAAGAAAACCTAGCATTACACATCAAATCTAAAATCTGCAATGTTTCTGCACTCATAAAACATCTCAAGGACATGCTGCTATTATATATAAATATATTAGAACCCAATCATGAAATTGATGTTAATATTCACGCTGCAGAATGCACGCTCAGTTTTGAAACCTTCTGTTTTCCACCTCAGCTGTTGTATGATGATTTTAAAGCGCCAATTCCTGGAAAAGAATTCTGACTTATGTGAACTAAATGTGTATTTGCTTTCTTAACACTTTGGGAACATTCTGATAAAGTCATATGGAAATGAAAATATGTGACACAGAACCTGAACACTGCTGAGAAGGTAGGCACAGAATTCAATCAGTTCTCTGCTGTTTTTCTGCTTCAGGCTTGCAGAAATAATTTTCTTAGTGTATTAAACTCAGAAGGATGCACTCTGCAAATGCTATGCATAGCAAGACTCATATCCAGATCAGCAACTACTTTAAAGAGAGTTGTTTGAGGGGAAGGAGGTAAGAAGGCCTGAGACAGTGAAGAAAGTAAGAAATGTGAGGACCTAATTTCATACAGAACTTACGATGTGATCAGAAATGTTAATAATTGGATCATACCTAAACAGTGTAACTCTTCTTTATCAAAACTTATTTAACTGAAGTTGTACTATTCCCTGTGAGGTGCGAATTCCTGTATTAAAAGGCTAATTGTTTCTAACATACAAAGTATAAGCCACCAACATAAATATGTCTACATTTCCTTTCCATCTTGGCTTTGTTTTACTGCAGCAGACACAAATCCAGCCAGGTCTGGCTTCAGAGCGAACTAGAGCAAGTGATGATTGGATCTAAGATTGTGGCATGACACCTGAAAACAGAAGCAGCAGGATTTTTGCTGTTAAGTCTCTGGCCTGGTTAAGATGTTTTCTCTTGAGTGTCTCAGTCTCCGTCAAGGATTACTTCAGATAAGCTATACTTCAGCTAACCTGAAATAAGAGGATGATAATGAGGCAGAAGAAACTCCAGTCAGCAGAATGCTTTTGCTTTCTGTGCGCTTGCCACCAACCTCCTGGGAAGGAGTATTATTGCATAGCTCAGATCTGGAGGATTTCTTATGTAAAAATTGAATCTCCGCTTATTAAGATTGTATCAGTTTTCATTCTACAGGCCTTACTCAGTTCTTGGTCATATAGGTGGTTATGTTTTCTAAGTATGTATTTAATTATCAGTGTGTTATTTTGTTCCTAAACTGCACCCTTTCATATTTTCTCCTTTGAAGAGGTTCAGTAGCCATAGATTTAGCACATTTAATAACAGAGTAGCCTTTAATAATAGAATGCCATCTCCTGAGAGATTGCTGTCTTGTAAAGTCCTGCATTTTTTTCTCCTGGAGAACCACTCATCCAAGAACAAGCTAAGGTTCACTCTGTTTTTGACAATAGATGAGATCAGTGCCTGGTGGGTGTGCTAACACAGACATTAAACAATAGAAATTGCAGATTAGGCAGTAAAAGCAGCCTGTGGATGTTTGGTGTCATTTTAATGCAGTAAATGGTTTCCTAGCAATCAAGATACATGTACTAACAGTCTTTAAATAGCTGAGCATACTCTTTCTAAAAAAGGTGTTAACAGCTGAGAAGTTAAAACGCTTTTTCTTCCAGACTATATTTGAATAATAACAGGTTTGTTGTTGAGGTGGAGTGAGTTTGTACTAGGAACAAGTGAACAAGAGCTGAAATTTTGAACTGCATGGGAACATATGTTACAACAATGAAACTTATGCCTAGCAATAAGGTTTCTAGATTAAATCCTGTATTATAGAGCCACAGGACTGGATACACGATCAAAACACTGTCTCGGTAAAATCTCCTTTACATTGTTGGCACTTGCATTGTTGAACAGTGAACCAAGGCCTTTTTTGCATAAAGATCAGCAATCTCATGACAGGATGAGGCAAATTGGTTATGTCACATGGACAGACTCCCTGTAATGTGCCATGCTCCTTGCAAATGCCTGTTAGAGGGAACAAAGATACTCTAGAACTTCGTTATGTTTAAACTTTAAAGGGAAACAAACTGCACACAGAAAAGTGAAATTAGTCTGAAAGACTAGCATATAAATCTGACTTGAGTGCTTGGGGATGAAGTCCGTGGCCATCGGTATCAATGTCTGTACGCATTTTGCTGGGACTAGACAATAGTGGGCAAAGATGCGGGAAAGACCAATGTCAGGTATCACCGAATAGTGCCTAGCAAAAAGCTATGTGCTAGCATTCTCCATTCAGATTGTGTTAACGTATGACCAGTGACAGAAGTTAGGAATCTACACAAGGCAGCTTTGGTACTGAAGTTCTCATTTAAGATGCTTTTATCAGACAAGCAGTCACGCTGAGTCATGGATTTGGCATAGATCTTCTGTGTTTTACAGCGATTTCAGCCACACAACTACCCGCCACTTCTAGTACTCCGAAAGAGGGCATGGTGAATTAGTGAATTGAACTTTTGGCAGATATGCAAGCCAGATTGTAAAACAGCTCTGTATTTGGAAACTGCATAATCCACTGAATTGTTTTCAACTTGTAGCTTATGAAATGGTGTGCAGTGCAGTCCTGATGTGGGGAAAAGGAGCTGCTCAGCACCTACTGGTGACTCTCTCTAGTTAACATTTCCCAGGTGGTATTTAAACCTGTTCGCAGTTGTCAGAGTAGAAGTCCTGCCATCAGCTTAAATGGAAGAAGAGAGCAGCTTCTTGTAACAGAGTGACTTCAGAAGTCCATTCTTTATGTTCTCTGGGATATGGTGTGCTGAAAGGACTAGTGGTCATGTTGGTTGGTGAATCCTAACTGACACTTGGTATAAATAGACAGCAGTGAATAATTGTTCCTCTTCCTTCATATAAAATCCTTGAAGTCCACAAATGAAAGATACGATTTAGTGTTAAACTGTCCTGGCGTAAAAGCCTCCAATCAAATGCTCTTTTTACAGTAAATCAAGATACTTCTGTTTCTCTACTAAGCACTGGAGAATTTCTGCATCAACTCTGACATTTGGAGTATGATTTTATACTCTCCCTTATCTGGAAGTTAGCAGTCTGGCCACAATGATACAAAAAACAGTACGAATTTCTGTTGACACAGGTCAGCAGCAACCAGCTACCACTTCTGGTGAGTCCTGCTTGAAGGACCAATTTTTGATTTTACAATTATACAGTATATTTTAATAGAAAGATCGAGTAATACTAGAGAATAAATTTACCAGAACACAGACAATTTGAAATAGTGGCTTTGCATTCTTTCTTTGTATTTTCTTGGAGCCCCTAAATGAGCTTGAGTTTTCTGGAGGACTTGGGGCAAGAAGGATAACTATTGATTTTCCCTTGAGCTATCTAATGGTTGCTAATAGAAACTGTCTGGCTGACTCTCTGCTGAATTGCAGTAGTCATGGTTGAGTTTACCACATCATTCCTAAGTAACTTGTTACTTTACAACACCGTCTTGCACATGAGCCCAAGCAATGTAGAAAAACAAGTTAATTTGAAGACAACTTCAAGGAAGATGAGGTCAAAAGCTTTTCCCTATTTCTTGTTAAACATTTACTTGAAATATAAGTGCTTTTTGTTTTTCTATGATACTTACATCAGTTAAGTTTAGTTTCAGTACCCAAAAGATGCTCTGAAGTTTACTGATACACTTGCAAGTAACCCAGCTGATTAGTTACTGAGATTTGCTGTGCCAAATGAAGAGAGAGAGACAGCTGTAACATACGGTGTCATGGCAAAGAGAAGGTACTTACAGAAGCTGGTATGTACTCATTACATACTTTGAAGAACAGTTTCTGAATCCAAGATAAACAGAAAAGTTAAAGCAATATGGAAAAAAGGAATACGAAAGGGGCAAAGTAGAGCTGTGGCTTGGCAGAAGAACTCACTCTTGTTAGTGTGGACTAAATCTGTCTGCCTTGTGTTGTAGGACTTTAGCTCATGTGTGGTTTAGACCAAATTAGGCACGAATTTTTGTAGGATCATCCTCTCTTTTCTGCCATTCCTTAGAGACACAGAGTGAAATGAGGTCAGACAACTTCTAATCTTAGAGAACAGATATTTCCCCAAATATTTTAAGCTGTCAAGAGCTGGTCTGTCAGAGCTTTGAACTGGAAATGCTTCTATAGTGCTCAACTGCTCAGCCCCAAGGTGTCTGTGAAGGATAAAGCTGCCATTCTACTCCTATTTTGCCTAATGGCAAGTAAGTATCATATTAAAGCAACATGAATTGATGGAGTCTTGCATTACAGCTGTGCTTCCATACATACTAGATTTGAGATGTGATGAGAGAGTTTTGAGAGTATATTGCCATATTCAGCCAAGTGGAAAATTCATCTTTTAAATACGTCTGACTGTTTGGAATATAACAGGATAGTGAAATAATTTCGCTGGTTGCAAATAAGTGTGTTTTGTAGCATCATAGCCTCAAGGCCAATGCTTTAGATTATGATGTCAGATGTTGTTTCCACACCAGCCAGGAAGATAATTAATTGAAAATATATTTTATACACTCTGTGGGTTGGTCAACATGGGACATAGCACAGATGAATCTATGCAAAATTTATGGTCACAGGAAAAAAACAGTTAAAGATTTTGCCAGTGTTGCTCTAACTTTGCCTTTAGACATTCCTAGGAGCCTAGTATTAGTTTCACACCAGTTTCTCTTGTTCTAAACTTGTCTTTTGTATTTTAAGAGGTGCAAGTGAAATCTGTGTATTGTTTAGTGAAATATTAATAAGCAGAGACAATCATTCTAATTTGATACACAGAAACAAAGCAATTCACTGAGACGGTATTTTAAAAGTTTACTTGCACTCTTAAATGAATACTAGTATTTGGAGGGTGGGGAAGATGGGTAGCTTTGCTTTCCCCCTGCGTTGCAGCATTGGTGCTGGTGGACAAAGTTGGAGTAACAGCTCTCAACATAGCTGCTGTTCCTCATCCTGAAGTACCCCTATCACAATTAAGGAGAAAAAGTCCAGAAAAATAAATCTTCATTTTGTCAGGTCGAATTATGCCTTGGATAATAAGGGAGGTGACAGCAATTCTTCAGCATCTAATGGAAAAATATTACTCACTGCAATCCAGAAGGGTGAAAGCCACTTCTCTTTCAGGTCTTCAAACTATATAGCCGTATGCTGCAATACAATCAATGCTCTCTACATGTGGCAATCCATGTAAGTGTTTTGTGCTGCTAAAATATAAGAGTGGGAAGATCCCTGATTGAATTTCTTTGTGCATAAAACATTTCCCTACAAGCCTGGTATTAGCGGAAGCTCAGCAGAAAGCTGAATAATTTGTACTTCTAAACCAGAGACCTTGTTCCCTGCAGCTTTTGTTACACTGTTCACTGTGGGGCAGGGAACAGTAGCCTCTACATGGTCTGCTACAAGTCACTGCTCTGCTTCAGATGTTTTCTTTCTTCAGCCAAAAATTAGGCTTTATCCTCTGACTCATTGTCAGCTTTGTGCTTGACCATAAGAGTTACAGGCTTACAACAGAGCTATGGAGCAGTGTTCTGGCATATGATCCTGTCCAACTAGCACGAAGAAGACCAAGGGTTTCGCCAGTGCCAGTCTCACTAAAAGCCAAACAATGAGTGCCTTCCTCTCCTTTTTTTTAAAATAGAAAAGAAAGACAAGGGAAGGAAATTTCATTTTAGTATACAACTACTCTGGTGTATGACCAGTTGTGGCTCAGTAAAATATTTCTCAGAAAAATTCTTCATTAAGATTGAAGGACTATAAACTTAACATCCAATACTTTGGTTCATTGATACAAGAAAAATTAAGTAATAATTAACACCTTTGTTTAAATGAGGTGGCAATACAGGTTGAAATCCAGTATCTCTTCTGTCAGTACCAAGGGCACTAGTTAGTGGTTAACTCTTCATGTTATGACTGATGCACTTTGTGGAGGATTCATAGGTATTTTACCATGTCTATTTTAACACAGATGGATTTCTGTCTGATCTTGCAGGCAGCATTATGTACTGCTGTGGGGCTGCATTGACTCCGTCAGCTGTAGGAGATTGTAGGCTCTGAATTCTCGTGGCCTTTGTCCCTTTACCTAAGAAGTATACATTGGCAAAAACACAGGAAGCATTTTCCCTAATCTCTTTATATGAACAGAGGCAATCTGTTGGTTTATGTAGTAAGGGACAACATATAGATAGTGACTTTTAAAATCAAAGGACAATCAACACTTTGAAGAACTGGGTTTGTAGTAAAAGTTTTCTGTGAATGTCTCTTCCCCTAATTCACAGAGGGCAGTGGGAAGGGAAAGGGAGGAGCAGGAAATCTGAAAGGAATTCAGTGCACATTTTGTTGTCTTGATATTTTAGGAAACAGACTTTTTCAGATGTTAGTACAGATTTCATTGCTTGTAAATGGCTCCTTTATATGGCTTATGATTTTTGTGATATAGCTTATAAATAACTGATGAAGTAGTTCAAGGAAAACCACAAAAATTACTTAAAAGGATGCTGTCAAAATGTATGTTACCTTTAAGTTTTTTTCCAAGCCTTGAATATTTAATGACTTTATTTTCCCTGTTTCTTACTTGAAAAATAGCTCCACCATGCAGCTAAAGTTCTGTCTTTTTAAAAACAGGGCACACTAGAATATCACTTATCTTAGTATGTATATATTTCTGAGGATTTAAGAAATAGCATGCAAAGAGTATTTTCTTGATTTTATTTGGCCCTGTAGAACAGCCCACTGTGCTTTGTGAACTATTCAAATGAGTTTAAAAAATGGTTTGAATGAGACGTCCAGATTCTGAAAGTATGCCTGTGCTAAACACAGGTCTGGAAAATGGGAAGTCTGTTTCTGTAGAACTCCGGAATGACATTTTCTATTTCTTCATACCATTTTTGATTTGGTGAGTCAAAGTTCAGGAATCACCAGGTCTTTTCCTAGAGGAAGGGAAGGAAACAATACTGGGTGGTGATCAGGTACATCTCATACCATGTTTACCTAAGTGAAAAGTGTATGCTATTCACTGTTTTGGACCAGAAGTAATGAAATTACAGGTCACCATTTTCTTGCTTCCAGCCACAAGCTTCTTTCAGTCAGCATTCAGTTCAAAACTTCATCTGGGTTTTCCTCAGTCCACAAGGCAGTCTCCCTTTTGCCTTCTCCCTGGTCTTTCTATTGCTTTGGATATATGATCCAAAGATCCTCAGTCTAACCAGTGATCTCCTTCATGTGTTTATTTGCCTTTGCTCCTTAGTCTCTGAGGAAATCATTTAAGCAACAGGACTGAATTTTCTTTTGAACATTGTTATGTGCCAACACCTTATTTTCTGAAGGACCTTGATTTTAAATAATTGTGATTACATTAAAACTACACTCAGGTTGCTAATAGTTTAAGATATACCACATCAGTAATAATTTCTGCTCTACAAGCTGGTGGCATAAAGGATTTTCACTGAGTGATGAGACAGGGTCATCCAGTGAAAGAATATGATCCTATATTTACAGCTGAGTTCTCCTGAACTGCCTGTTTCCTTGCTCTTGCTGTGTAATACGCTATAGCATTTACATTGGTCCTGAACTAAATATGACTTCTTCAAACACCATTGGATGTGCTGGGAGGTGAGTAGAAAGTGGCAGTTCTATTGCAGCCATATAGAGAGAATGGGTCTTCCTACTGTAGAAAGCAAAGATGAAACATTAAGATACTGTGAAATTTGTGCTGTAGAGGCACTGAATCCTTATTCATTCAGAGATATTAACATAAGGGTAATTTCTTTCTAGTCAAAGGTCTAGCAGTTTTCAGATTTATATTTGTATGTCTTTTTCAAAGGTATTTTTACAAACTTTTAAACAATAATAAGCATTCAAGATAAGTAGAATAAAACTTATAGAAGAGAAGGGTGTAATTACAAACTTCTCTGGAAATCTGTAGAGAGTGGTACACAAGTTCTTAATTTAGGAACATACCTTTAGTGATCTAGTTTTGAGATGTGCTTAACCTGCCTGTTAACTGGAAGACGACTGGAAGTTTTAAGGTTTCTTGCAAAGATGGAAATCAAACAGCTTTCTTAGATGGTGTGCCAGTCTACAGCAACATTCAGGGAGAACGTGACCAGTCTAGAACAAGAAGTATCTGACAATCTGCTCTGTCATACTTTATCCTCTCAGAATAACACAAATCTCTAGAAAGGCGTATGGCTTAGGTGCAGCTGTATTGAGGTTTATGCCTGATTGACTTTCCAGAGTGTTTAATCTTCAAATTAATTTGATGGTCCCACTCAGCACAGGGTAAACACAGCAACAAAATCTTCCTTAATATTTATTTGCATTTTTAAATGCGTGATGTCGACATGCATTTACCTTCTTGATAGATGTTTACCTTCTTGATAAATCATTCTAGTGGACAAGTTTGACAGCTGGAAGGGATTGCTGATACAGCAAACCTTAAATTGGTTGCACTCTTTGGTCTATTAGTGGTGAAACTATAGTTAAAGATTCAGCTGTAGTTTGTGTCATTGTGCATAGGCTAAATTTGTACTATCAGTTGCCAAGTGGTCTGCTTATCCAGCAGATCACAATGCAGCAGTCACCCATTGCAGAGTGAGCTGTCTCCATATTCTGTTAAATATAAGGCTAGCATAGCTTTGTCTAGCTATACGTGCCTGCCAGGTATAGCTCCTACTGTTGGCAGCGTATAGGAAAACACATCACCTTTAACATCAATAAGTTGCAGGGAATTTAAGTTTGATAGAGAAAATGCACATCAGCAGGTTTTAAATGCAGTGCCCACATACAGTAAGGAAAGTATGAAAGTCAACTACATGCCTAATTTGTTAATTCTCACTTTACTGAGTCTTTAAAATAATTTCTGATGACACAAGGGTTGGTAACTAAGCTTTCAAGACCCTACTACATCCATCCCTTTCTTAAGAGTTTTACTCTCTCTACACAACAAAGCTGCACAATGATAATCCAGAGGATCACAGTGATTGTCTATTGTGAGAGGAAATGAAGGATAGGTCTGTGATTCATGATCTGGATTAAGATTTTTAGAGCCCTGAGCTCTTGCTTTTTAATTGCTTTTCTGACTAATTTCAAAGAAATTGCTCAGTCTCCTGACACAGTTCTCTATGGGGAAACAGGAAGAAGGTCCTGATTTTAGGGACAGATTTGAATATTAATTTGTTACTACCTGCCATGAAATCAGTTGTATTAGAGATGAAAGGATTAAATCAAACCATGGCAAATGTTTCTAGAATAGGTTTTATTTATACTACAGTGCCACTGTACATTTTTCTGTTGTTAAGAAAACACAGAAGAAAAACTTGCTCTACCCAAGTTTATAGACATTTCTCGAGACCTAGAGAAAGAGCTATCACTCCCAGTGTATAGTTAACAGGTGGCCACAGCCTTTGTGGGAACTTATAATTGTTGATACTTCTAGTCTGCAATCATTTATGGTCAGAAAGAAGCTGTTCTGGAAGGACTGTCCTCCTAGCATGCCACAGGAAACAGGAAAATAAAGTCAATTTATTGCAGCACACACACATTTTTATCCTTAAAACATCAACCACTGTGAATTATGTGGTTCTGCATGTTTCTCATGGGTATCACGGCAAGGCAGCATACAGGGTACGGCTGAAGGTATTAACTCTGTCTTCAAGTATGCATACAGGATGGCTGATCTGCACAATCACAAATTGTATGCAAGTGTTAGGTATACATAAATATTTATTACACAGAAGTCTGTAAAATTTTCAGTAGTCTTCAAAGCACTATACTACAAAAGCTGTAAATCAGACAATTTTGATGAAAGCACTGGATAATGCTTCTTCTTCTCCAAGCGGTACCAGGCCATCCCCAGCAGGATGTTGCTCCTGGCATACTTACTGACCTGTCTCCTCCTTCATGATACCACTGAGCAGATGTGTGCCTGATGCAATTTTAGCTGAATTCTTTAATGTCACCTTTCCATTTAGAGCACAAAATGAAGTAGGATACTGTGACTGAAACTGCAGTCAGCAACTTCCAGATTTTTTAATGAATATTAACCATTCTTCTGTTAGGAGTGAGAGGCAGAAAGAGACATCACTTACCCTGAAGCCAAGCAAATCCCAGACCTGAAATCAGTTAGGTGTGACTTATTAAGAATGTAGCAAATTATTATCAAATATAGGCAGAAAAGATACTAAAAACATTGAAACACACTATTGGAGTCCTGGGAAGGTTTTAATGAAGGTTTTAATTTTCTCTTTCTTTTTTACAGTTTCCTGTTAGATGTTGCATGTTCTACTGAACACATCACTGGAGAATGGAGGAAAAAGTGGGAAGTTTTCCGTTAACTTCAGGCAGGACTTGTACAGTTTCCTTTCTTTTCTTAGAAAGCAAACAGTAAGATTCTTCCCTCATTTTAAATTACCTAGAATAGCTAAATACATTTATGTTCTGCTGATACATTATGACTGCATTATGCATTGTATCCTCATATAACAATGCATTATGCATTATATGTTCATACAAATATTTTTCAGTACTGTTAAATAAACTCCTCAAAACCACTGCTAACATCAGAAGTGACAAAGTGCCATTGGGTGTCTGAATTAAATGCTTACAAGATACATTCTGACTTGCATCTTTAGGGCTTTCCATCTGCTATACTTCTTGCTGTAAAATTCTTGAAAAGAAAATTTAAAAGTCTAGAGACTAGTATTCTAACCTATATGTTTTGAATGAAAGAATCTGTTGCCTGTAATTTCCAGAAATTCAGGATGTTCTCTGCTTTCTGTAATGTGAGCTTTTTACAACTTCGTACATGCACAGTTCATGATGCTGAGTTTATTCTTCCCTGAACAATTTTTTTTTTTTTTTTGTGGGGGGTGGAATGGTATATTTCAGTAAAAGGACGATTGCATCATGCTTTGGAACTGTGAAGTCCTAGAAAGTGCCCCTGTGCCAGAGAAGGTCGGCATGTTCCTGGGAGCTGCTTATGGCATATAATGTCTCCTCCAATAAGACTCACATCTGAATGCTGTGGTTAGTGTTTTATAAAGGACCAAGTGGTCGGGAACTGCCACTCCTCTGACCTCTACAAACATTTTTTTTCTAATAAGTTCTGACAGGCCCGACTGATATTGAGCCCCAATGTCTGTTCTCACATGGTACACACTGAAAGCCAGACTCCCACTGCAGCTGATCCTCCTCCTTCCACTCAGAACATCCCTGCAGGCCCAGCTGTAAAGGGTATCTTGGTCACTGCTACCCTAGTGAAGAGCCACGGCTCCAGTCTGTAGAAATCTGGGGCAGTTTTGCCATTTGCCTGGCTTTTGTCATTCCTCCTTAGTCACTTCCGATTTGCTACCAACATACTGTTCTCTGTGGCTTTCTTTTTCTTTGTGTTTAGCGTCCGGTTCGCTGCTGCAGTGCCATGTCCCACCTGGTCTCCCTTAGGAAAGTTTGGGCAGCTCACCCCTCTCCACTACTGGCAGCACTTGGGGAACCACACTACCATGGAGCAGATCACCCCTGCTTTTCAGAAGAGTTAATCTGGTCCTCTGTACTTGATTGCAACCCCAGTTGTCTTCCCAGCTCAGGTATGCCAGTGGCTCTGTGGAAGCTTTTCCAGGAGGCTGAGCTTAAACCTGCTCCCAGCAAAGTCGATAACAACTTTGATAGCTGCAGAGCTGGATCTGCTGTAAAGGAAGATGCGGCAGGCTAAGCAAGTTTAAGTGCACAGCAAGCTGCCTTAAAGAAAAGTACTTCTTTAATAAACTTGGAGAGGATGTAGTTTTTACCTGAATAGGAGCATGAGGGTCATAAACTTTTGGGAAGCAACCTGTTATTGTACGGTAGAAATACTTTGAAAATATATGATTTTGTTAAGATTAAATTTATCCTGAGTTTCTAGAAGGAAAAATACTTCATTTTGGCTTTACATATCTACCTTTTGTGGCTTTGAGAGTGTAGCCATCTTAATATGTGCTGATTAAAAGTTGTCTCCAAGAAGAGACAAGCAGTTATAAGCCTCCTCACACTCCTTTTCTCATCCATGGTGTCTTGGAGTGCTGTGAGAAGTGCCAAAAAAAATCCAGATGAATTTCGTTACATCTGCTACTCTCCCCATCCTTAGACCAGCAGAAAGAGGAAGAGCTCAGTTATTTAAATATATGCTGTGCTTTACCATTATACAAACACAAGCATCTTCCCATGTTTATTTCTGAGCAAAAGGCTTGAACTCATTAGATAATCCTGTAGGTGATGTTTTATTGTGCATCATATGGCTCTGCGGAATCACAGTGAGAGAAGGAGAGAAACATCCTTGCTTCCATGAATTCTCTGGTGTGCCAAGCCAACCTTATCTGGGATTAATTTGACTCCTAGCTCTGACTGCCTCCAGTATTAACATCCCCAGCAGATCAAGAAGTACTTTAATTTAAAAAAAAAGATTCAGGTTAGTGATTCTGGCTGCTTTCAATTGAACAACTTTAATTGAACAGTGGGGCTTGAGAAGGGCCTCTGACTTTCCAAGAGACAGCAGTCTGGTGCTGACCAGATGTGGGCTGTTGCAGAACCCATTTACTGCCCTTGTAACTGCCTGCAAATCAACAGCACTGATTCCCGTGTGTGAACAGAAATACACTTCAGAGAGCGGTGAGGGACAAGGGAGTCAAACATCCTGGTCTTCTACCTCCTGCTGGTTGGCTGCTGATAAAGTGTGTTTTTAAACACTAACCTTTCCCTGTTACCCCTTTACAAGAAATGGCCATCAAAGTTGTCCTCCCTTCCTATGGTAGTAGAGAGATTATTATGCCTACAGCAGACACTTCTACGCTTTGAAGAGACAATATTATTTTTTTTGTGAGTCACATGTAGCATTGAGTAGAAACCGTTACCCAGAAAAGTTTCTTTTCATCAGTGTCTGACCTTGTAATGGTCTTCCACAAGGTTTTGTTATATTGTAATTATCTCTGTAGCCTTGTTTCCATGTGAGCCCAACACCGACAGTCCCTCTGACTTTGACACTGACTCGACTCTCTGTGGAAAAAAAAAAGCTTCTCATGAATTTGGCTCCACCATTTTTAACTGAAATAGTTTCTAGGTAGACCTACAGGGGCTTTGAGGCTTCAGAGGGTAAAAAGAATTTAGGGATTAACCTTTAAAAAATTAGTGGTAAACTAAAAGAGGTCTGTCTTCTAGTTATTTCTGCTCTTGAAATACAGTACAGCGACTAAGTGCCATCGACACACACAGACGTACTTAGAACAACCTGAAATACTGCTAGCCAGAAAGGTCATCACTTATGCTGATGCAGAGCGGCAGTCAGAACTAAACGAGGTCCTAGCTGCTGGCTGGTACCATAGTGTCAGTGCATCCTGACTGCGGGAAGAGGAAGGCCCAGGGCTGACAAGATATAGTTCAATGAAGCATACAAAGTCAGTGACATGTAGATAGTGACACTCAGAAATATAGCTGAGACTGGAAACAGCAATTCCCTCTTCACACCTAGCATGTTAATTGCCAATATGCACTATCTCCAAAGATACATCTGAAAAAGAACAAGATAATGTGCTAAAAGTCAGTGAAATTAGGGTGGAGGATGCTGGCAGCTGGCATAGTAGGGATAACTCCTTCAAGCCCCCTCATCCTTCAAAAGTACAAACGTTCAGGTGACTTTTTAGAGTCTTCCGCTGTGCAGAAGATTTCCAAACCATTTTGTTTGCTATAGCTGTTAATCCACATCACAGATGGACAAAGAAACAAATTGGTGCAGGAAGATCAACTGTGTTTTTCCTAGCTGTACATCTCCTATCTCACCTGACCAGCTGCAAAGGCATGTGATGACACAGCTTGTGACAAGAAGCCAGACAGATACGCACTTACTTCAGGGCTGAGACTTTCAGAGAAATGGATAGTAGTTCAGTAAAGGGGGCAAGTCCCAGAGAGTGAGGACTCTTGCAAGATGTGTTTGTCCCCTTCCCTTCAGCAAAGGAATGCAGGGAACCAAAGGTGAGGCAGATTCCTTCAATTTACACATTGTTTTACCCTGGGGCAGCTATTTGTAGGTGAGAAAGTCCTGGTGTGTGGCTTAGAAATGTCTCTGCAAAGCAGCAGCAAGAAGCAGCAGTCCAAATACGGCACGTGAAAGAACTGGAGCTTTGCTGCATTTCCCTGCAGGGTACAGTAAGGAGCACTGATAGTGCAGCCAGAACTCATTCATTCAATGCCTCATGCTGTGTAGATGAGTGTTTAACAGCCAGTCTAGTTTCACAGTCACTCAAAAGTCCTCATTCTGTAGTTGATAAAATAATTTTAAACTGCCATCTTGATATCTTTTATCGCATGTCCTCTGGGGACATTAAAATGGAAGACCCCTTCCAGGATTGCATGGCTGCTGTAATCGCATAAAACAAATTTTAAATATTCAGATAACGTTAATATTGCTTTTTCTTTTTCATGTTTAGACTTCCTATTTGTTTTCTAAAGGTATCTAGCTGTGGTAAAAAATCCAGAGTAACTGCACTTTTTCTTTTTACAGAAGTGTAGACATGAGCTTTAATTTAAGTCTGCAGAGGGATTTGGGTATTGAAAAGTGAAATGTTTGCCCTTCGCAAAGACCAAAACACAGACATCATCTTACCAAATAGACGGAACCCAAAATCAAAGCTGCATGGCCTTAGATTTGAAAACAACATTGTAGTAGCAAAACTGAGTTTTTCAGCCCTTACACAGTGTTGTTTCCTGCCTGTGTGAGAGAGCAGTGGGTGTGCATGGGGTTCTGACTGGGCACAGGCACAAAGCCACCTGAGACTTTATGAATTAGAGGGCAAACAAATGTGGATGATATTGCAGCAGGTATCTGCTATAGAGACTGCCTGCGTGGGAGGAAGATGTGAGTGACATCTTCAACAGCTGGTAGAAGTCTCACATCCAAAGGTCCTGAGACATTGAACTACCTTGACATCTGCTGGAGGGCCAAGACAGCGAGGCGCAAGCAGTCTAAAAAAGTTTCTGAAGTGTGTTGACAGTGGCTACTTGACAGAGGTGATAGAGAAGCCACGCATGAAAGATGCTTTCCTAGACCTCTTATTTACAAGCAAGGAAGAACTGGACAGAGACATGAAGACTGGAGCAGCCTTGGCTACAACGACCATGAGATGGTAGAGGTCAGCAGCCTGAGAGAGAGTAGGGAAGCAAATAGCAGGACGGCTACCCTAGACTTCTGGAGAGCAGACTGTAACCACTTCAGAGATCTGCTTGTAAAAATGCCATGGGAGACAGCCATGCAGAGGAGTCCAAGACAGCTGGTTGATTTTTAAGGATTGCCTCCTTCAGGCTCAAGAGTTGTCCACACTAACAAGCAGAAACCAAGCAAAGGGAGTAAGAGGCCTGCATGGATGAGCAAGGAGCTCCTGTCTAGACTCAGACATAAAAAGTGAGATGTACAAGAGGTGGAAGCAGGGATGAGTGACCCAGGATGAATGTAGAGATGCTGTCTGGCTGTGGAAGGAGTAGTTCAGGAAAACCAAACCTCACCTTAAGTTTAAGCTAGCAGGGAATATGATAATAAAAAAAGGAAAGATTTCTACAGGATCTACATGGCAAACAATACAGAAAAGACCAAGTTACTCTGTGCCTTCTTTGCTTTAGCCTTCAGGAGTCCGAGGTCCGTGATAACAAGGAAGAAGTCTGGGGTAATGTAGACTTGGCGTTTCTGGAAGATTTTGAGGTTAGGAAGCATTGTACAGATGGGACTTGCACAAATTCTTGGGATCTGATGGGATACACTAAGGCCTGAGGAGCTGTCTGATTTCATTGGTTGTGGAGTCTACACCAGTGGAAGAATCCCGCTGCACACAGTTCTCAGCCACCTGCCTGAGCTGACCCTGCTTTGAGCAGGGAGGTTGCACTAGATTTCCTCTAGACAAGGTTCCTTCCATCTTCAACTGTTCAAAAAACAAATTCTCTCAACTTCTGGCAAAGCCCATGGAAACAGAAATATATCAAACTCATTGTATATAAGCATCTGTGCTTAGGAGCATAACAACTATTATATGAGAGGAATAAAGAAGAAACTTGGTCACTGGGCAGCTTGCTCCATAATTACCAATGACTAGGCTTTCCGCACTTTCCTTTGAAGCACCCCACAACTGGATGCAGGCACTTAGCCAGGGAAAGAATCCTGAGATTCTAATCTGCTAATTCATAAATTGCAGGAAATACCAAATTACCTTTTTACATTTTAATCAAGGTTTCCAGTCTGACTATTCTATAGGCAAGCCCTTAGTTGTCATCTGAAAAAAAAAAAAAAAAAGTATAAATTGAGCTTGTTTCAAACCAGAAAGTGTTCAGGAAGCTTTCCTATGTTTTCTAATTTTATTAGAAGTTGTGAAGGAATTGCCAGTGCTTCCATTCACTGTCCCCTCCATTTCATTGTTGAGTTTATACAAGTATGTCCAACATGCTTTTGTTCCTCTGTCCCATTACTTTCCAGACTCTCACCTTCTCATGACCTTCTTGTCTTTTTGGGCAGAGATGGAATTTTGAGCTTCTGAGATTCCAGCAGTACATGGGCTACATGAACAGGCTTCTCAGATATTGCCTCACATAACTGCCATTACAGCCAATTCGTAGCTGTTTGGGGTGAAGGCAAAGGGAAATGCATATCTATTTCCATATGTATCACCGACACTAAGTACAGTAAAGCCAGCAATGACAGAGTTAAACAAGATTGTGAAAGCAGGTTTTTTCAGAGCCCAGACTATGTTTGCAGCTTGAAAGCACGGAGTAGCTTTGAGGAGAGTTTTTCATTATTGGATGGGATCCAGCATCTCACCATCTATGTTTCAGTCTGCTCAAAGGCAGGCAGATTGTGAAGAAATAGCAGGCACATCTGTGGCAGCTGCATTTGTCCCATCTGCTTTTTATTTTATCAGCTGGGAATGTAAAATCCTAGTCATCGCACAGCCTGTTTTATAAGGATTAGTGCAAACAATTTGGCACTGATGAAACATATATATAAATGTTTTTCCTTCTGAATGAGACATTTCAAAATCACAGTTAAAGACATCCACCTTTTATTTAAAGTCATTATAGAGCTTAGAAGTTTTATTCAAGTAGTTCTGTTCATTTCTTGGCCAAGTTATTTTTAGAGCAGGCTATTATGACACAGTGGTCTTTAATACAGCATGGGTCCAGATGCCCCCATTTTACCTTTGCTCAGGTCAGTTACTCCCTCCTGGTGAAGGTAGGGGGGTGCTGTGGATGTGAGGAGTGAGAAGGAACAGCAAATGGGAGAAGCAGGCTGACAGAAAATATAGCTCCATAATACATTTTCTCCTGTCACTGAGACCTGCCCCAGATGTCACTGGTAACCATAAAATGCAGTGCTGCTAATGAATTGACCAAGGTCTTCCCTGTAATCTTGTTATGCTATCAGCCTAAACACACACAACTTCACTTGTCTGGAAGGGAGAAGCCTGTTGTTTCTGGTTTATTTCTCAGGGCACTGCCCATTTGTTACCACGCCAACATTAGTTAATTGATTTCTCCCTCTTTTTTTTTTGTTGAGATGTCCTCCTTTTTTCTCTGTATTTCTCTTTATATAGAGTTATAAGCTCTAAAAAACCCAAAGTTTTATTATCTTAAGAAAGTCAAAGTCACTTATGTCTCCTCTTCCTAATAATTTTGCTAATCCTATCCTGTACCTTTTTCAGTTGAGGTAAATCTTTCCTAATCGTGGGCAATGAGAAACTAGCACAGTGTTCTGGGGAAATGTTGTCAATGCCTTGCATAATGACATTAATATGTTCTTATCTCTGCTGAAATTTATTCATGCATCAGAGAGTTTTTGATCTCCCCAGGCACAGGGAAGCTGTATCTTTGGTGCTAAAGCACAGTGTGTTCAGTTCTTACTCTCTGGGTCCTACACGGAGTACATCTGAAAGCCCTTACAGAGGATGCTGGTGTCACTGTCCCCATTTTACAAAGGCAATTCACATTATGAAATTACTTGCCCAAAGCCACGTATCAAGCTGATAGCCAAAATTAAATGAAGACTATATGTGTCTCAACCAACAAATGCTCTGTCCTCTATGTCACAGACTGCAAAGAGAGATCAGACAGGTCTGTTTAACCCAAGGGCTAGAAAACATAAGTTGAAACATTGTGATTGAGGAGAATAGAAAATATTTCCTATGGATAAAATAGAAAGTGGCCTCTGTATAAAGTTCTGTTAGCATTATGTCCACATACACTTTTGAAAAAATACAAGAACCATAACAAAGCACAGCATTGCTTTGCACTCATGTGGAGTCTTTCTTCTGTGGGGTACAGGCTATTCTTGCCAAATGAGAAATAATTTCCAGCTTGCAAGCAGCCAAGTAGCTCTTTACAGGCCCAAGTGGTATTCCATAGCACTGATTCTGCAAGACTTAAGTTTTTTAATTTATCCACTATGCTCAGCAGCAGCTGCTTACATGGCTTTTCACTAAGAACTCAAATGAGCCTTTGGAAGATTTTAGTCAAAGTCACTGGGAGCTGGAAAATGAGAAGCCCCTGAGAAGGTGCCCCAGCCCACTGACCTCCACTAGGATCCTTAAAACGTTGATATTAACATCTTTCTTTGAGACAAAGATAAAGTTTCCTGGGAACTATATATATATATATATATATATATATATTACTGCTTGAAGCAAGCTCTGAGGGAATATAGTTTGCTGAGTTTATATATTTTCACAAGTTTATAAACATGTTATCCTGATTAAAGAAACACAGAACTGTTTAGGTTGTGAGATACCTCTGGATATCATCCTGTTCAACCCCCTGCTCAGAGCTGAGCCAGGGAAGGTTTTAATATCTCTAAGGATGATCTCTAAAACCTCTTTTGCCAACCTATTCCAGAGTTTGACCACACTTGCAGGAAAAAAAAAGTGTTTTCTCATGGTTTAATGGTGTTTCCCATATTTCAATTTGTGCCTGTTGCCTCTTGTTCCTTCACTGGATATTACCAAGAAGAGTCTGGCTCCATTTTCTTTACTCACTATGCATCCTGTCCCACCTCGTCACCCCCCTCAGGTATTTATACACATAGCTAAGATCCCCCTGAGTCTTCTCCTCTTCAGGGTGAATACATCCAGCCCTTGCAACCTCTCTGCACAGGACAGATGCTGAAGTCCCTTCATCATCTTTGTGGCCTTCAATGCACTGACTCCATGTCTCTCCTTCACTGGGGAGGCCAGGATTTCATTCAGAATCCACATGTACCTCAAAAGAGCTAAGCAGAGAGGGAAGAGCACCTCTCTCCACATGATGGCAATGCTCTAATGCAGCCCAGGATGCTGTTGCCATTCTTTGTCACAAGGGTGCCTTGCTGGCTCATGGTCAACTTCTTGTGCACTAGAACCCTCAGGTCCTTTCCTGCAGAGCTGCTTTCCAGCCTGTTGGCCCCCCATGTACTGGTTCATTGGGCTATTCCTTGCCAGGTGAACAGTTTGACATTTTCCTTTGCTGTACTTTATGAGGTTCCTTTCTCCAGCCTGTCCAAGACCATTTGATTGGCAGCACATCCACCTGGTGCATCAGCCAGTGCTCACATTTTTATCAACTGCAGATATGTTGGGGATGCACTCTGCCCCACCTTTCTTGTCATTAATGAAGGTGAAAAACAGGGTTGGACCCTCAGGCAATTTTCATGACTGACCTCCAAGTGGACACACTGTGCCAATGATCACAGTTCTTTATGTGTGCCTATTCAGGCAGTTTTCAGTCTACCTCACCATCCACTTACTTAATCCATACATCATCAGTTTGTGTATGAGGATGTTATGGGATACAGCATCAGACTTCTTGCCAAAGTCCAGAGTTGCACTATTCACTGCTCTTTCCATGTCTAGAGAGGAGGTTACCTCATTGTAGAAAGCCATTAGGTTGGATTTCCCCTCCGTAGTTCCAGTCACCTTGTCAGTAAATGGTTTCTCATATTGCTTGCTCCATCACATCATAGATGAAGCGTAGATCCCCTTTTTCAAAATATTTCCTAAGCTGATTGTCCTCCACTGAGGGTGAGTCTTCAACACTCTGTACTTTACCAATGGGCTTAAGAGCCTGGAGTACCTGAGGGTACTTGTAAAGAATGAGAGAATAGGACATTGAGAACCTCAGCCTTCTCCACACCCTTTTTTTACCAGCAGTCCTGCCCTGTTTAGCAGTATGGCCATGTTTTCCCTAGTTTTTCTTTTGCTGTTGATATTCCTATAGAAACCTTTCTTGTTGCTGTTCACACCTCCAGCCATACTCAACCCTAGGTGAGCCTCAGCTTTCCTGAAACCACCCTTCCACAGTCAGACAGAATGTGTATACACATCCTGGGTCATTTGACTCTGATCCCACCTCCTGTCCACTTCACTTTTTATGTTTGAGTCTAGTCAGGATCTCCTTGCACATCCATACTGGCTATCTGTCCCTTCTACTTGCTTTCTTGAGTGTGGTGAAGGTGATCCTTAAAATCAGCTAGCTCGCCTGGACTCCTCTCCAGGGCTGTCTCTCATGGGATTTTTCAGAGCAGATCTCTGAAGGGGTTACACTGTCATCTCTGGAAGCCCAGGGGTGTGATGCTGTTATTTGCTCTGCTATTCTTTCTCTCAGGATCATGACCTATACCACCCCATGGACACTTTAGTCAAAGCTGGCACCGTTTCTTGTATTTCCAGCCACATTCTCCTGGTTTTTAAATGTGTGGTCCAACCAAGCATCTTTGTTCTTGGCTCCTTGATCACCTGTGTCATGAAGCTTTTGTTCACTCTGCATTTGAAATGTCTTGAATATCAGGTCTATTGATGAAAAAAAGTAAGTAAAGAACACTTCCTTTTGGAGATAACAGCTTGTAGCTTCGTAGATGTAGGTTTTTTGGTAACTGGGTAAAAGCTGGCCTCAACCTGGAACACATATCTGTAGTTTTTGCTTACCACACAAATCAGGATTGGATACATGACTGAAGATTAAAGTGACTTATTTTTCAAATGAAATTGGCACAGGTGTCAGTTCTTCTGCTCTGTCAACCAATGGAATGACAGTTCAGTTTGTCAGCAAGTTGTTTATTTTATGAGCAAGGTATATATTCTGCTGGTCTGTGTATTACAGAAAAATGTAAATGCAGCTTTGCATTTCTGAGGGATGTTTACTGAACATTTGTGAATTTGTATCTGATGACAAGGACCTTAAACTTACATTTTTATTATATCAATTTTCCATCTCATTTTACTAAATTTAATTTGCTGTTTCCACTACGTTTATTTGCTTTTAGTGCTACTAACTTTGCCGTGAGGAAGGCTTCTACAGTGAATACATGAAAGATATTATTATACAGTGATGGTCTCTGACGTGGAACTAATTCTTGCTCCATTCTGTACTTAATTTTTAACTTTACATTAATAGTTGAAGAGATTTGCTTGGTTTTGGTTTGGTGATATTTGAGAGAAGGAAAATAAGTGCAGAAAAGGGGGGACAGGAATGCTCTAGTGCATCCCATCAGCATCAGGAAATCAACATTTGTAGTCCTATTGCTGTAGACTTAGAGGGTAGACTTGATGCTGTAAAACAGACCCAGCCCTATGACATTAAGAACATTTGCCTGGGGAACAACCCTTCCTAGTATGATCTTACAAAAAAAAATTTCACTTCATGTTGGCTGAAATGCCCTGAATCATAAGGACTCAAAAGGACAATGCAGATTTTGCTGTCCAGCAAGACGTCAAGAAGCATATTGTTTTCCATTTTCACCAGATTTCCCATTCTTCTTGCTTCTTGGTATGTTGTTTCTCCTTCACTGGCCTTCCCAGTGAAGAAGAGACATGGATATACTAGAGTCAGTGCAATGACGACCACGAAGTTGATGAAGATCCAGCACAATCTGCTCTGTGCTTGTTACACAGAAGGTGAAACTTACTAAGTTTCAAGAACTGTATAACTGTGAAGTTCTTCTGTATCAGAAGACGGAAGCATCAGAAGAGTCCAAAATCTAAACCCTTTTCCAAACAAATAAGTTCTTTAACTTAATCACAGTTTCATTTTTCTCAGCTCCAGTTAAGTCCAGTGTATTCAAACCTGGAGCGCAACTGGTTCATAAACACCCATTTGACTTGTGTAATATCTTAACAACTTAAAATATTTTAGCAACAGATTTTATATTTTATATTATCAATAAATTACTTGGTTAAAAAGTTAAGTTCTAGAATTAGTATATTACTTGTTTATTTAAACAGACATAATGTTTTCATGAAGAAAGTAAGTGGAAGGCAGTGAAAAAAGAACAGATAGAAGGTAATGGTGATGTCTATGCTAATTTTTTACTATTCAAAGTTGATATAGAAATAAGAGAATATTACAGAAGTTACTTGGACAGTAAGGAATGGCTGGTTTCTGTGTGGTTTATCTGTCCGCTGCAGTGTTAAGACTGAAGCTGTTAGCTACAGGAAATGCTTCAGAAGCTGCTTGTACACGTAAGATGTCATGGGATTCAGCCCACGTTGAAGTGGGTCCATTCTCTCCCTATTTATTGTGCTTTCAGACAGCTTTTGTATGCATTAAATAATTTATATGTAGATGAGAAATTCATAAGCATAGAACCATTTGGTTCTGTACCTCTGGAAATTAAAACTAGCTGCAAGTTGCAATATATACAGTCAAAAAATTGCTATTGCTTGTTGCTGGTTAGGTGCTGGCAGTGTAAACGATCAAATTTGTGGTGTCTTTCTGTCTGAGACAGTTATCCTATGACAAAGACAGCAGAGTTCCTCATGACTTGGTTTCACAGAGCCACAGATTTAACAGTGATGTCAGAGGTGAGGAAAAGGCGCATTTCGTGCATCCTGTTCTTAAGGTATTATTCAAGTTCTTTAAGATCCACCTAGGATAAGGCTTCTCTCTGATGTACCAGCTTCCATAGGCAAGAACATGACTGAAAATAGCCCTAGATACTTCCCCATACTCTTAACAGGAGCTCTTTCCTCCAGCTCTCCTAACTGATACATCCTCCATAGCAATAAGGCTCACTGTCATGCAGCATCACAGTGTTTTCGGTAAAATACTTCTAATCTCTTTGTCTTGGAGAGGGATGCTTCAGTGCAAGTACCCCTGCCTATTGGCATTTAATATGACCTTTGTGCTGTTCTCATTTCTGTAAGAAGAGTCTAAGGACCAGGGAAAGCAGCAAGCGTGGCTGAGCAAGCAAATGAGACATCTTCACATTAGTAAAAATAGGTATCAGGCAATTTGTAATACAAGGAGTGCAGCATTAGCCCTTCTGTGAATAAGGACACAAGTTCGTTAGTTTCCAGAAGACATAGGTAGAAGCGGAATTTAAGAGCTGACAGTTTATAAAAGTAAGGAACCCTAATACAGTTTTGGCACAAAGTTCTGCACCTGGAGAAGCATCTTATTTCTCTATAAAAGCCAAACAGAAATATTTCAGGCATTTTAGTATTTATTTTCACCGCAATTTAAACAGCAGGTAGAATTGCCTAAGAACTGATAGAGACTTAATAGGTAAAGTCCATTTGATGCCAGTTTACACTGGTTCATGGAAAGCAGAGTTGAGCTCAATTGACTTGGACTCAAGTTGGATCCAGTGATCCTTATGAGCCCCTTACAAACTGAGCTATTCTATGATTCTAAATTCAAACTAAGGGAAGAAAATTTCATTGTAGAATAATCACATTCAGGAAATAAAAAACAGTGCAAAAAAATGTTTTGCAGAGCTGCTTTCCTTGTTTCATACCTAAAATACCCCTGTGTTTGTTTCTAGAGGACTTCTGATACAAGCCTTTTGAAAAGATTCCTGTAGAATGTGTAATTTCCTCTTGGAGTGCAGTGGAGCTGGAAGTTAGCACTCAAAAATTTGCATGTTGTCCTTGCGTTGTCCACATTTGTTTCAAACTAGATGACTAAACTGAAAAGGAATGAAAAATTTATGACTCTTAACTTGAACTTTACATGTAGATAATGTGTGGGGTGTTTGAGACTGTCTAGTTCACTTTTACAAAGCCAAGAATTTTCACCTGGCGATACATCAGTTTGAGCAGATGATCCGGTTTTTGCTTTCACTACAGCACTTTTGTGAATCACAGATGTTTATATGAAATACAGTCAAATGAAGATGCTTGGTGGATTAAAAACTTCTGATCAACTTGTCTGGCCAGTTTACATATCTTGTGTTATCTTCTGTGACTGCAGAGGATCTCACACTTTCTGCCCAGGTCAGCTGGATAGGTAATGCAAGTCAACTTAGACTGAGCACTTCTGCTGGTTAGTTTTTATAACCTCCAACATTTCAGTCTTTCAGTGAAGAAAGGTGCAGCTATCCCATCTTTATAAGAAGTCAGAGAGACAGAGACAGACAAAAGTTATTTTTTGGGGTTTTTCCATCAAAGGTTCTGTCAACAGATAATACAAAACCCCCAAAATATGGGCATTGTATATGTAATCCTAGTACCAAGGTGTTCTTGATCCAAGTAATCCTGCGTGTACTTTTTGACATTCATATTTGTACTCTGAATGAAGCATGAGAGCCTTTAGTCCTTTTCAGTATTAATCTTTCCAGATGTAGTAATAAACATGTAGTTGTAATATTTTCATGGTAAAAGAAAAGAAAGGACTTGGGATATTTTTATAACATTACTTGTCTGATCACAAGAACATACTGTGTAGCTTCATGTTACACTCCATTTTAACTACTTATCCAGACTTCAACAAAGCTTATCCAGACTTTGTCTTGTCAATCATTACTTGTCCAACAAATTTTCAACATTTTAAAGTCCAATTTGTTCTTCTTTTTGCTGTGTATTCCAGATAGTCCAAGTAAAGCAGCACTTGCAAAGTTTCAGGTTGTATGTTCACGCCAAACTGGGACATGCTTACCTTTTCCTCTTTTTTCTAGTATGCTCGAAGTACTTCAGGAAAAAAATAATGTTTTATTATAGGTGTAATTAAACTGTTAGAGGTAACAAAGCAGTTACCATTTGTCATTATTGAATATATCTGTAAGATCATCTGCCTAATACTCTGAAATAAAAAAGTGGTTTTTCTGTCATTCTGTTCCGAAAAACCACAGATCCACAGAAGTGGTGGGACTCCATATCTCCTGCTAATCATTTTAAATGACAAAAGAGAAGACTGGCTCCATGTAATTCCAAATGAAGAGACATAGCCTGGAAATAAACTTCAACATATATATTCTTGAAATTGATTCAGAATCCCTCAAACATAAAACCGAATTATGAGTCCTAGGACACAGAGAACAGCAGACATAAGTTCTATCAACTTCATTTTATGAAAAAAAATCATCAACAATAGCAAGAGGGAGTTTTTCTTTAGAGCAACTAATAGTAATAAAGTGTGGAGGGCAAGCTATATGTAACTTGTAGATTACCCTTTATTTAGAGAGTCCTTAAGGCCAAATTCTCGTTGCTTAGCAGAGTGTGTCCCCTTGGAAGATAATTTTGTAAAGGCAGGAGACAGTCTCTAATGTCCTGTTCACCATGGCCTTACTGTAAGTGACCAAATACTTTATTTATTCAATATCTTGTGGTTGCTATGGCTAAACACTGAAATGTTTCCCAGATGTCTTAATGATGTTCCTGTGTCAGCAAAGCCTATGTGCTGCATCTTCTCTGAAAATTATCAGGTCAAGGTTGATTATGATCCATTGCTTAACATATCCTGGAATATTTTTCTTTCCTATTAAATGCTCTTGTTTCTATAGAGTTTGTTGTACATTAACCATTTGGAGGAAGTGGGAAATTTACTCCACATTCAGTCTATGTTATCAATAGCTTGCAAAATCAACTGCCTGATGGCAAAGTAGAAAATTTAGCCACAAACTCATGCAAGACTATATTCTTTTCTTCATCTGTGATATCTTGCTATCTGCAATTGAACAGATTTGGACAGCAATGGAAGACCTTTTGCATGGATAAATACAACTAAAATTTTTCCGGAGCACAATCCATTAAATAATTTTGGCAATGTAATAAGAGGATTATCTACCCCAGTAACTTTCTTTCATTTTGTATGTAGAAATCGGAGACTCTGGTCTTCTTTCTAGAGTCTCCTAACTACTTTGAAATACGTCTTTAACTTGTGGAGTTATTTAGTATTTCAAAGATACTTAAATGTAGTTTAATTTAGTCCTAGTCAATAATTATACTTTTGCTCTTTTAAGTTTTGTCCCATGGAAAGGTCCAGCCTTGACGCTTTCGAGAAAGTTGTATTAATCCTCACAATAAAATTGGCATAGATTTATATTGATTTTTTTTCTGCTCTGCTAAAAAATCCTAAGAACACAGCACAAGACTAGCAAGGGAGAAACATGTTCTAATGAAATTCTTCAACAGAAAAAAGAAGCAAGTCCACATATTTTTCTTGTTCTGAACCCTGACAGTAATACATGCCTATTAGTATGGGGCTGAGTTCCACTTTCAAGATGTCTCTAGCTGTCCAGGGAGAATTTATAACATCTAAACATGGCCATAGAACTTGGTGTTATTACTGAAACACAGGTATCGTCTTGAGGAGTTCAGAAGATCTGCATGAATGCTGAGTGGTAAGCCATGGAATCATCCAAAGGTAACAACATGCTCAGAAACTGCTGTACATTATAGGCAACTTACACCTAAGGAATTTGATGAGAATTATATGATCTTAAGTATTGGATATTAGCTAATGGTGGCAGAAAACCTATTTCTATGCCACATCCAAGAAGCAGAACTATGGCTTTATAAGCTGTTAGAGCATGTTTTCTGTAAGTAATAATGAGAAGCAAAGCCCCAGAAACAAGAAGGATCATCCAAAGGGCTTGAAAGACCTTTCTCATGATAGCTCCCCCTCTAAAGGTACTGTGACTCTGTGCACAGGCCTCGACATGTTCAGCCCCTACAGCAGCTTCTACACTGTACTGACCTTTTAACTGTGCTTCTTCATACTCTTTGATACAGCCCACCTACTTAAATGAACAAGTGGGATCTTAGACATAGCTTTATGTGAAACGCTGATGCTTGTTTCACTCACACAGACATTGCTTAGCACAGATTGAACGCTTTCTGCCAGAAAAGCAAGAACATGGCATGCTGGATTTCTTCATGCATGAACCCTAAATAATTTACTTGATAGTGTTGCATATTACTCTCTGCTAAAGGCAGAGCCATTCCCATATTGCCATAATTTCCAGCTCCAGAGATCAAGATTAGCCACTAACTTCAGTAAACATTTCCTCTCATATCCTCTAAACCTTCATATGACACTGTGGTCTGGGCATCCATTTAAGTCAGATACTCATTGTAAGTTCTTCATCATCCACTTAATGTCTAGAGTCACAGACAGATTACTGTTTTATTTTATCATTATTTTTGGTAATTACAAGGTAAGGTGAGAAACCTATGACCACTGAGTCTCTCCTGTGAGTAAGTGAAATTGTCTTCCACGTTGCTATTTATCATTGAAATAAATAGTCTAGTCCTGTCCTGAGTAGCTGAATTAAGAACAAATCCTTCTAGACTGATTTTACCAGCTTTTGTTCTGTACAAAAGGCACAATTTTTGTTGTTGTGAGTATATTGCATTGTATTTCCAGTCAGAGATTCGTGAAGGTAAAAAAAAAAACATTAGAATCTGCTGCCTGTATACATTGACACCCACATTTGTTTATTTAAGCATGGATACTCAGTGGGAGTTTATAACCCACCATAAGCAACCACTTGAATTATAACAAAGAGTTAATCCTACAAAGGGGGAAAACAGAAGAGGGGACATATGGGAGGACTCATGGGTAGGATTAGAGATCAAAAAACTTTGATTCATTGGTTTGTATACTGTGGCATAGAGGAAGCCTGCTGCCAAATTTTAGTCAGCAGCCTTCTAGAATGTTTTCTTGCTAAACAATTAACATATTTAAGTTGAGGCTCTGAGATCCAAGCAGGTAACCAAGGAGGTATAGACAGAGGAATGGAAGGACTGCATTGTGAAACTGTGGGACTCGGATACAAGACTGCTAGGTTCCTTTGTCCCATACCCTGCCCCAATCTCACCCAGATGCACTGCAAGCCTCCTGCAGGGCAGATAGGATCAATCTGCAGCTCATCTAAGTGCCTAACTTAATTTCTCACTGCCGAATGCTCGGTGTATGGTTTTTAATGATCAGGAATAAAAGAAAAGAGCACAGAATTTACAAGATGTTTGGTCCACGTACACCAACTACATAAAAGAAGGGAATGTAGACCAGCAAGTAGTTACAGAAATTACACCAAGGAAGGTCATTTGCGAAGTGCTGCCTCCTACGATCTGCCCTGCAATGAGGCAGCCATGAACCCCCATGGGTCCCACCTCTGAAACACACAGCCTGGTTGCAATGTTTTGCTCTAACAGAGCAGATTTCTGTTTACTAATATAGAGTCATAGAGCAATTTTTACAGGCTGCACAACACAGGCACATTTTTTAGCACATTTGTGTTTGTCAGGAGTTTTAAATAATGCTGTTTTTTTTCTTAAACAATGTCAGAACTGACTGAGTCCCTAGACTAGTCTAAGTACGTGTATGTTTCCTCTCTCCATATGGACTGAGACAACTCTTTCTATTTCGTACTGCAGCTGGCAGCTATATTTTTTTTTTTTAAATAAAAATAACTGAGTTGCTCTAAGGTAAGATTTCTGACTCAGTCCTTGTTTCTATCTAGTTAGCTAAATTCTTAAACTGAATCTGTTTGATTAGAACCCTTCCCTATCTCTGGGGGCAGAGAAAGAACACATAATCAGCACTTCTTTTAGAAGAGGGAATTTGTTTGGCCAACTCCACTTCATGACTTTCTACCAACTTAGCCTACAAAGCTACAGTTGCAGCCTTAAGCTATAAGAGTGGGGGGAGGAGACCTCTGTAAGCCAGTCAGCTGTCCTGAGTCCTATTGCTAAATTCATTTTCATCCTGGCATATACTAAAGCAAAGTAGTGCAGAATCAATCCCTCCCCAGAGTCGAGCTGTTTCTCTTCTTCAAGGATGCTCCTGTGAAGAATTCAGTAGGCTTGGGTGAAAGAGAAGGACTTTGACATCACTTCTGTACACATTGAATGAAGCTAGTAGGAGCATGATTTTCTACTCTCCTTGTACCCTCTCTTCCACATGAATGTCATTGCTGGATCCTGAGAAGGCAAAAGAAAGAAATTGTAAAAAGTAGAACAGTAACAAAATAGTAAGTTATTATGTGTACCAATTCCTCCAACATTTCATTTACAATAAGGAAGAGAAAGAAAACAGAGAGAAAGATCAGCAGCACAATGGAAGATTTTGGCTTCCAGCAAGTATTTCACATTTAATGTCTAAGTGTCTATCAAATACACTGAGAAAAACAAATGACTCCTTTATTTTCCTGTCTTGCATCATCTGTCCTTTGTTAGTGCTTTTTCAAACTTTATGAACACATTGGATTGTTAGCATGCGTTAGTGTGTTAGTGTGACATTTTCAACAAAACATCCTAGTCATCCAAGATCTAAATAGCTTCCTGGGAATTGAGGCTCTGTGTTAAGATAGAAGATGCTTTTCTTTATCTGCATCAGCAGCAGGAGATGCTATTCAACATGGGGCCCCTCTAACAGAGGAAAAAAGGCAAAAAAAAAAAAAAATCCCTGCAGATAGAACAAGCTACATTCAAATTGCAGCTGGCAAGGAGCCAAAGAGGTTTTGTCCTCTGTGGGTGTGCTGCGATTAATTTATCCTTTGCGATCTAGAGATTAGCACAGAAGACACATACTTTAGCCTTATGTACAGTGCTCAGATCCATGAAGTAGATGCAACAGATCAAACTGATTATAATAAACTCCAAGAGTGGCTGAATTCTTCTGGATTTGGCCACAGGTATTTTTCCATAACCCTTAAGGTTTTAAGAGTCTGTACAGTATTTCCTTTGTCAGAAGCATAGTGCAGGCTATGCAGAACACATTCTGGCATGCAAGACCTACCTGTTTTTTCTCTCCACTGTATGACACCCTGAACTTGCAAGCTGTGCTGCTTATTGGAGGCACAGCAAGTGTATTCTCAGGGAAGAGCTAACTCCAGACAAAATACACAGGCTTTGAGAGGTAGATTTTGATGAAGGTTCTTCATTGAGCTAGCCATCGCTCTCAAATATTTAGCAAAATACAAGTTTACTGAAGGTGCTTAGAAGGATTTGTATTAGTTCAAGTCACAGGTGAACTAGAAACAGGGTGAAAAAGTCTTTACGACTCCTGCGCAAGGCAGAAAGACTAGTCAGCTGCAATGGGTACAGTTCTTGTAGGAGAGTTAATTGCATGATTTCTCTCCTTTTTCAGGGAGAATAACTTCCAATCTGTGAGTCAGCCTCATGGGCAGGCTTTGGTCTCCCCTCTGCATTGGATTATTCCAGCTTCTGAAGATGGAGCATTTGTTCCTTGGTCCTTGCTGGGAGCAAAGAAATATGAAGCTTATCCATGCTTTAGCGGCCTTTGCCAAGAGCTAGAAACTCCTTGGCTGCATAATTTGTCTGCACAAAGGCAAATCAGACTCCTACACAGCACAGCTGCATCAAATTGGCAGGCTGTGTTTTCCCCTCCTCCTCTACTCCTAATGCACCCAAAACTGTTCTCAAGTACAGGGCTAGCAAGACTCAGACAAAAACTGTGCAGACCCGCTAGTTTCAACTCAGCTTCCACCAACAGCCAGGGAGACTGGGGCTTCTCTGCTTGGAACCAGACACATGCCAAACCACACAACAAACCAACAGCTCCCTAAAACCATGGAGTGATGTGCTTGTGTCAATGGTGAGCTTGATACTGAAATAAACATTTTTAAGTGCCTAACTCAGAACTTCCCCTTCAATCCTTATTATAAAGACAAAAAAAGTTGAAAGAAAAGGACATGCTTTGCAAACAAAAGTAAATACACGCCTGTCTTTGGTGAAGTAATGGTTAAATTGTAGATCTATACATTACAAAACCTCTTGCTTCCTTCAAACTGCAAGAGATGCAAGAACAGCACATGGGGCTCACTACAGCAAAGTTGCATTTTCAGGTTATGTTCTTTCTGAGAAAATCATGGTTTTTAGACTGATCAGACAAGCTCAATTTACTGAGATCAGTCCCTGAAAAAAAAACAGTCCTCTTCAGCTGCTAGAGGCAAATTCCCCATGGTGCTGGAGCAAAGCTGGTTTGCTGTAGGAAACTGAGCTGTACTTCAATTGGGCATTGAGCTGCCGTCCCACAGGGAGTAGGGTTCCTCCTATACACTGTTGAGAACTTTCAACACACTTCAGTGTTGCAGTTGTAGGTGAAAAGCTTTACCCAAGCAACTATAAGTTTGCAGGATACTTTGTGGTATGGCCTTTTGAATGACAGCCTCTCCAGTCTACCTACAGGGCTGCCACAGAGCTTCTCTTCAGCAAATTCTCTATGGGAACTAGTAATTCTTTCAGGCTTGTGGTGCAATGTCCCTATCCTCCAGGCATGCTGTTTGTTCACGCCTTGTTCCAGACTGCTGCAATGGTTATATTTCATCAATAGTAACAAAGTAGAACCAAGTGTTGGCTTCTAGAAGAGATTAGGCCATAGCAGAATATTAAATTAAACAGACCTAATACTTACAAGGAAACTGATAAACACGCACACAGTTCTCTCTGTGCGATAGCACGTTGGAATGGATTCATTGCACAGCAGACTTCCTGTCTGTTTTCCCCTATTCCCAGCATGTGGGTTTTTAAGTTAAACGGTTTTTATTCACATCATGATTCATCAATGTATTCCAAATTGCCTGCTTGACAACTTTGCTGACACTTCAGAGTCTTAATATCTTAATCCAGTCATTACAGGAACTAGGAGGGAGCCTGGGCAGGGAGGACAGAAGGGAATAGACCCTTTCCTGGAGAACTGTCTTTGCGATTTTAATGTAAAAAAAGCACCCGTATTAGTTGAAGGATCACCAGGAATGGTTGTATGGGTGCAAGTGCTAGCCTTGTTTGCCTGAGCCATTAAGAATGCATAGTAGTGTTTGGTATTTACACTCAGCCTCAGAGCAACACTCAGCCCAGAAAGCCTCAATTTCTGTATCATTTGTGCAAGAATGTTCATTACATTATACATAATTTTCTGGAAAATTTGGCTTCTTTTTTAGACAGCAGTGAGACAACGGTTGTAGACAAAGCAGTGAACTGTAGGTGAGTCAAGATTGCACAAGATATTCTGGCAGGTTAGAGTAGACAGAATCATCTGGTAAAGGCTATAAGAAAGGTTCAATAATAAAGGCTGTAATTTCCTGAGTTTTCAATTCCTTAACCTGGAGACTACCTGTTTTGGGCCTGGTAACACACACACACATACACTGTCTTGTTAAAAAAAAATTAATTATGGAATAGGAAAACCTTCTGAGTTAATTCAATGATAGGCAACTGTCTTTTGAAGTAGCAAGACTGAAGACAGAAGAAAAGCAGAAAAGTTACAGGGGGCAAATTTGTTATTTGCAACAAGAAAATGATGACCACCAGGATGACCACAATCAGTGCTTGATTTTGTTTCAGCTTCATAAGCCTCTTACTATCTCCATTTGCCTCGGTTCCTTGTGTCCTTCCAGTTCTGGCATTTCAGGTTGAGGCTTTGTTTAAGAAGAAAGAATGTCAAATGAGAAAAAAACCCAAACCATATAAAATCAAGCACAATGTCTCTAATTCTGGAGAAGCATTAACCAAATAATGCTTCAAAGGGAGCACTAAAGGCCAAATAGCTTCTAGCTTTGATGATCATTGAAGTGCTAAAGAAAGCAGAAGAAAGAATGGAATTGCTGTAGAGATGGAAACAATAAGATGGTTATGGCCTTTCAGAAATACAGGCATGAAGACAGAGGCACTGAAGGAGCTGAATACAGTATGATTTGTGTTTTTAATATGGCCGTTCTCCCCATCATCACTGCCTGACCTCCAGCCGTACCCAGCAGAGTTCCCTTCACTGCTACTGGACAAAATCCTGGACAGAGGCCAAGGTGGACACATTTCTTATTTTATTATCGATGATAAATGCCAGCTTAAGTACTCTGCAAGCCAAGAGGGGAACAGCTGCTTGTAGAAGGGCAAGACAAGAGGAGATTGTTCGGACCATGAGCTCTGCTTTGTACGTCTAGGGAACAGGCCACAGGGCAGCAGAATGTGGCAGTGGGGTGGGATTCCCAGGAGGCACCCAGAGGGCAGAGTCATTCTTAGCAGCCTTTCTTGGCATGTTCAGTACCAAAAACACATGTAGAAAGGAGGGAACCAGACAGCAGTCCTCTTCACCTGGTTTCTCTAGAGACCCTGCTGCCTACAACTGCCTGGCTTAGAGAAGCAACATGCAGTACAGGCGTCCCTGAAGACCACATCCATGTTGGGGAGATGACTAGCACTGATAACTATGTTTGCCCTTTCTAGTTGTAAACCACTAAAGCCCTGATCAACCTGTGATCCAAACCCTAGCATTGCCCAAGCCTCTCCCAAACACCTTCTACTCAGTCTCCTGCTTCTTTTCCTTTCTTCTGGCTGCTGTTGGCAGAGATGTCAGCATCCACCATCCTGAATGGTGTCCCATTCTCCTGCTTGGGAAAACCTGGAGATTCCCTGAGCTCTGCAGTCCTGCATAACCAGCAGGAGGTTTCATATGCCCCTAGATCTACAGGTTTTAAATATTGTCTTTTCACTGTCTTTAATCATCCTCCAGAGGCTCGTATTGACTCTACAGCTTTCTTCTTTTGCTCCTGCCAACGCTCTCTGGCAGCATCTGGGCCCTCCACTCTTTTACCTCACAGGCAGTAATTAGTTCAACACTGGCAGGCACAGCCAAGTTCCCTTCCAGAGGTTCACATGCCCTTGCACCTGCCCAGGCAGCTGGAATAGTACAGCAGAGAGTTAACATACACTCCTTCCCCTTCAACCGCCGTCTTCCTAGATCCTGACCCCAGAATTATGCATACCATGGCCCACAGGGCAGGGAGGATAATTTTGAAAACCCAGCTACTAGAGGAAGCAACAATGGCTGGATGAAACACCAGTGAAAGAGTGAATCTTGAAAATATCTCAGAAACTCACCATCTGGGATAAAATGGTAGAATAAGCTTTCAAGGTCTGGTGTGAGGTCATCCAGCCAAATGAAGAGTAGACATTTCCATATCTCTGCAGGTGTGTTCAGGGCCCACATCACAGAAGCAACCCTTCTTTACCAGGCTAAGAGTCACATGAGTTGTAACAAGACACAGCTACAGATGGGTTCCTTTCTTGTTCTTGCTTTACATCCAAGTAACCTCACTGACTTCTTTACTGATGCTACTGAAAAGATTCTGTGTGAATCAGAAAATCATTTTGTCTTTTGGCTATAAAATCGCCTGCAGATGGGTTGAACAGAACTGTAGTTTGGAAACAAAGATGAAAACATTAAACTAGTAACTCAAGGGATTTATTAGTTTATTAATATGGTATACTAATCTGAATTAACATTTATTGAATAGAAATGAGGAAATTTCTCCTTTGTTATAGGATAACATAAAACAGAGAGACTTGGCTCTTTCCTCCTCCCTTGTTTTTGTATATGATTTGATTTGGTCCACATGATATGTCTTTCTGTTGTAGGAAGCAGGAACTGAAAACATATTTCCCTATTTATTACACCAGAAGATATTTGTTAGTACAAAACCGTTCCGTGGCATTTTGCCAGCTTTCCCCTACAAGAAGAGGTGAACAACTGGTGTCTCATGCCCTTTGATTTTACTCTTGATGCAACACAAATTCACAAAACCATCTTCTTCATATGCAGTGTGTACCTGCACGTGCAAACACCTCTGCAAAGCCACTGCCAGGGGAGGAATGCAGGGTCAGAGAAAGTATGAATTATGCTGGCATCTAAATTACTTAATATCTAGTAACCCAAAGGAGACAAATGACAACATCAGAAAACCCTCCTGAAGGTGAGCTCAAGATATTTGCGTCTGGAAAATTCTATTCCATCATGGAGAACAAGAGTAAATTAGTGAGGTGGAGAAAAACGAATTTGTTTCTGTAGTGCATGTTGACAGAGTGGCTAGAGAGAGAGAAAGAGGGAGAATCTTTTTTACTTCCTGTAATCTGTGCTGGGAGATGTAGCCTGCTATTTTTACTGAGAAACTGCAGGAGACATTTTCTTTTTAATCATGAAACTGCCATACTGAGGGATTTTACAGGACAGTAGAGTAGTTTTAGCAAACAAATGTAATCTATACAAGAAAATTAGCATGTATATATGGTAAGAAACTGATGACTGGTCAGAGGTAAGGTGGGAAATATTAGAAGTATGTAAATACTCTTTACATCTTTTTGCAAAACTTACTTATTCCTAAGTATACACGCATATATACACATGAACCTTTACCTTGACTGGGTTTAATTTTTGCTTTGGAAAGGTGGTTTTCCTTGATTGAATTTTGTTGGGTAATTTTTGCTTTTTCGTATCACTGCTTTCTTCTCAACCTCCCCAGCAAAAAATCAGTTGCATACTCAAACAGGATTTCATATGAGTGTTGGACTTAAAGTGTCATCAGTCACTTAAATAAGTGATAAAGTAAACCACTCACATGCTTAATTCTAAATGAACCAAACCCATCTCTTTATCAGTTCAGACCACAACAAAAGTAATTGGTAATGAAAAACTGCCGAACATTTGATCAGGTGAGATGTGGGAGAAAGCTGACTGGGTTATACCAAAGTCAGAGAAGACAAGAGAGCCTTGTGAGTACGTCTGTTTTCTTCAATGTCTTCTTCCCATGAACTGTCTCCCTATGAGTGATCAAGCATCAATAGAGAGGATGGGGGTCTGGAGGAGAGAGGAGAGGTTCTGCTGGGCAGGCAGAAGAGAGTCAACAGCCTTGAGGGCAATGTGAGGGGAAAGCTGGAGATATGGTGTGAAAATTGAGAGAGATAAAGGCACAGGGAGTGTCTTGGGTCATGTGCGTGAATGTACTGGGAAGGGGGACTACTGCAGTGAGTAGATTTAATCAAAGGGAAAGATTAAGTTGTGAAATGTATATCTTTTTAAAAGAAAAAAAAGCTAAAAGAAGGCAAACATGATGAAGAAAGGGGAAATAACAACTTTGAAAATGAGAAAGTGAGTAGAACAAGGTGGAAGGGAAAGACAGAGACAGACTAACAGTATTTTAAACATTAAGTAGCAGAATTACACTACAGTTATGGCCTCTGCATGTGCTCCTCCCCTTCTCAGCTTGTGTCAGGCTGTGGGACAGCCTTACATAGGAAAAGTTACTGATATGAATCTTAACTGTTGCAAGGGAAAACTGCAGAAATTTCACCTTAGATGTGTGCATTAAGAGAGGGAGGGAAATTACCCACTCTGCTGACATAGCAGGTATCATTACAATGGCTAACGCAGACTCCCTGCAGACTCCCTAAGGAAGAAAAACTTGTTTGTGCTAAAGTATGGAAAGTTTATGCTGAAATAGTCATTTCTGTATACTTAGAACATAAAAATATATTGGTTTATTACATGGACAACCTGATATTATGCTTTGTTCCTTAGGATTTCTAAATGAAGTAAATGCCTATAGTACTGCTGAACAGTCTAGTCTTCAATATTGATTTGTTTGGTTTTAGACAGGAGGGAAATGTTCAAGTATTTCACATCCACAGACAGAGGTAAAACTAAAACTATCTCAGTTACATATTTTGAATAGGCTTATTGTTTCATTTTTTCTTTTTCTTTTTTTTTGAATACTAATTTCTGCACATATGTCACGAATACATACTTTCAGCAAAAGTATGTATACATAATAAATGGATTTTCCCACCAAAAATAAATTTGGGCTATAAAACAGGTCAAACCCCATCCATCTGAAACACTCAACAATCTTGACCTGAGCCTGAAAATAAAGATAAAACAGCTCAAAAGACACATTCATGAGGAAATTAAAAGGGTTCAGGATCTCAGCTCCCATAAAAGAATTCCCTTTGCTTTTCACAAAGGGATCACAGAGGAATTGTTAGCACTTTCCAACAACATAGCTTCAGTGTGGGAACATAAAATCAGTATTTCAGAGCTGGGAAAATCAGAGTACAGAGAGGTCAACATGATTCCTTCAAGGACAGATAATGAGTCAGGGGTGGACCAACACACACTGGTGTTGTTCAGATTTTCAGGTCAGGGTCACAGCTATTGGGTACACCAACTCCCTTTCCAGAACCAGATGATGAATACCAGTTGTGGAATTTCTATTTACACTTCTGATAAAAACCTGCAAAGACCCAGAGGCAGGTGCAGGTGTCTCAATACCCAAGTATAGTTAAGTGTTAGTGAATTAAAGACATGTTTACACTGAGGAGAGAGTACATGAATGCAGAAACAAGGCTCAGTGCATTTAGGCAGTTTTACAGCAAAATTGTGGTGCCATGGAGGTAACAGACTCCTGGTAGAGATGGCAGTTGTGCTGAAGTTTAGGAATGTAGCTTGGAATTCAGGTGTTGAAAGCAAGACTAAAACAGAGCTTGGGTCCTTAAACCCTTTTTAAAATGTAGCCCTTGAGCCTCCATCTGTGGTTCTCTTTCCCTGTAATAAACTTGTGCATTGACCTCTTCTGATTTGAATAATAAGCTAATGGCAGAAGGTTTAGTTCCATGCACAGAATTCTTGCTTATCTGGCTCCAGAAATCTCATCAGAAAGGAGTTTGTTGCATTGGCAACCTATACACTCTTCAGTGCTTTAACAACAAAGATTTTTCCCTCTGCACAAAATGTTCTGTTACTCAGGTGATAGCTTGGCAGGTTCAGGGTTGTAGTTGTGCACACAGTGCAGTCAGTGATCCACTGCAAAATGTTGTTTCTATCACCTAAACATAGCTATTTTCTGTGTTACTTCTAATCTTTGCTACATTTTTTTTTGCTTTTAAATTGACAGAAATGGAAATTAGCAAGTACTTAAGGGTCATATTTTTCATGGCACTGGTAACTGAGGCACCATATATACACACCACTCTGCAAAGAACTGTGCTTGCTACGCTAGTACAGATTTGAGCACATCTGAGAGGGATACCTTTTCTTCTCACATGAGCCAAGTTTAGTAAACTGTAGTTTGTTATGCCATGATGTGCACAGAGTTTTGTGTATTTGTACAAACGTGAACAAAATGCTTATGCCATCCCCTATAAATTCATGCCAAAATGAAAATTCATGGTTTTAAACAAATGGCTGAATAGTGTTATCTGCTAATTAATTTGCCCTGACAGCTCCACTGTAAGTGGAGACTTCATCTAATGACTGTGTTGGTAGATTAGTATTTCAGCAGTGTAAAGGTTGCTGGCATATTTGTGGGATGCTAAAGGGTCACAGAGCTAGATTTTGCACGTGTTTGAAGATGTCTCTTTTTATAGTCACTAGCCCATAGGGCAGTACTGAGGCATTCAGCAGCAGTAATGATGCCATACACCTCGGTCATGGAAAGAAACATATTTTCCTTTTTACTTCAGACCCAGAGGAGAAATCCATTAAATGTAGCTTTTGACATTTTTTTTCGAGTGTAACTGCAAATGCATAGTCCCTCCTTTGGTGCTTTTTCCACTTACTTGTCCATGTGTCAGCTCTTCCATGCAGGGATATTCTAGCATTTCATTCAGATGAAAGTTTTGCAGTTGCACCTGCAGGTCCCCAGTCAGCAAACACAGTGGGCGGGTTGGGTTTTCTGTCAGATGTGCAGAACAGTCAGAAAACAGCCAGCCAGGAAAACGCATAGGCTTGTAAATCCAGGCTTGATTTTTGTTTGTTTTCAGGCACATTGCAGGTTTTTCACATCGTATTCTTATCAGCCTTATTGTGGATTACACAGGGAGCTGCATACCAGTGGAGGTGGGAGGACTGTATTTATAGGCAAGGGAGGGTTACTCAGTGAGTTGAGGGAGTATCCTTACTACTGGGTCTGGTTACGAAGAATCTTCAGGGAATGACCTTGGAGTTTCTGCCTTTTGGAAACCATGGCAACCTGCATTTGTTCTCATAAAATAATTTCTTATCTTGCAGTGAGTGATTACACGCCTCCACCAAACTCTGAGGTAGACTCTCTCAACAAAGAAAAAAAAATACTGAAGATAAAGCTAGAGTTGATCATTCTGAATCCCTATTTCCTAAACAATGCACTGTGTCATGGTTATCTGCTGCCACCTGAACAAGACAAAGGGTAGCTGCTGGGTGATTGTCCATTTCTGCTTCTAGGTTAGCATAATTACATCCAAGTTAAATACAGATATCTTTGATGAATGCCCATTTGTCTCCCTGATTCACATCTGATATCTATCAAGAAAAAAAAATCTCAAGATTATACTGAGGCTCATGGGAAATCACTCACACACTCATTTACCTGTTCTTAAACATATTTTAAGGGGGTAAAGGCCATTTGCAAGTTAATTGTTCCTCAGATAATCAGTCTGTGCAATACTGGATATAGAACCTTATGTATCTTGTGCTCCGTTCATGCAAAAACTCCCAACAGCTGGGAAGACACGGAAGACTGATGTATGTGAGGGAAGAGAAGCATCTCTCATACACTCATACAGCTGAAAAAAGTCTGCAGGAAAAGAACCAAATCCAGAAAAAAAAAAAATCCCTAAAAAATATAAAGCTGTGTAGGGCTGTTTGTCCTTGCACCAATGTATGCATCATTTGTGGCCCCTCAGTACTTTTTCAGTAGTGAAAAGATGTGCAAGAAAGACATGGCCAAGCCTCCACACCTGCTTTGTGATCATGTCTGGGGCGGCTAGCGTTTCATTTCATGGGGAGGCAGGTTGCTGAGGCAATCAATTGTGCTTTACCTGTCACGGCTTTATGGTTACTTCCTTTAATCTATTAAAAGGTGCAGATGATGAAAATTGGGTATTTTAAGCTGGGGATCTAAGGAAATTAGTCCTAAGGGGGATCCAGCTGTTTCTGCCTGTTAATAATCCCTCTTCTGCAACAACTGTCAGCCTTCTGGCAGAATTCAAACACATCTGAGTGAGGAGTTGGGAACTTCAAGGACACTGATGATTTTACAAGCATGCTTGAGCACTGGGAGCTGAGTAGGAAACAGACACCAGATTTTCCCCCTCCCCTGGTTGTTCTGCACTCTGTCCAGTGGCTGTGTACATCCCAACAGGTCACCAGCTGGTGAGCCCAACTTGCTTACAATTGGCACAGCCACTGGATGAGCAAGGAGGGAGGGTGGTCACGCCAGCAGCACCAGGCAGGCCCTTCCCCAGTCATTTTGTCCATCAATGTCTCATGGCCCTTCCCTTGGGAATCAGGCACGTGTCCTGGAGCCTGGATTGTCCTTGTGTCCCTTCACACCTGCACACTCGTCGGAACGCAAAAGCAAGATTTATGCATGCTTTAATATCCTTACTGTTAATACCGTTATTTGCTTTTCTCTATCCGAGACAAACCTCTCTATAAAAGGCACAATTATGATTCATGACATTATTACTGACAATTAAACGTCATACATGATAACAGGCAACAGGAACTCCTGTTTCATCACAAGACAGCCCTCTTGCTGCTTTGCTAACAGTGACTTTCCCTTGCAGGTTTAAATCACCAGGGCGTGCAGCTAAGTGAGGACTCGGAGCCCTCCTCTCAACACAAGCACTCTCCATGGACCCACAAACATCCTCCAAGGAAAATACAGCAAAGGCTCATTTTTAGAGGACCACTCAGGGTGGTCCTGAGCTCTAACAGACACTAACTGGGAGAGGGGCAGGTCATGGTGGGACCTGCACGGGTCAGTTGAAGGCGCTGCTGCCCAAGTTGAGGCAGGAGAGCGGCCAGGAGCCAAAGGGGTGCACGGGCTGCTTGAGCAGACTTGCTACAGTGTGTGGTGGCCTGGACCAGCAGCCCAGTGCAGAGATCTATGGTGGGAAAAAAACAGAGCTCTTTGGGGACTCAGACTGCTTTAGGTGCTTTGGGACGTCTACAAGGCCCATCATAGACCGTCCTTTAACAGCAACTGTGGTGTCTGCCCTGATGCACACACACAGACTTAGAGTGCATGCCATCCAGCCCAAAGCCTAACAGAATAGGTAGGGGCTTTCCCCAGCTGTAGCCAAAGTGCTTTTCAGAGAGGTGCAGTGATACTGCAGCCAGACCCACAGGAGCCCTGTCTCTAGTAGGTCTCCAGCCTTCCTGGGCTACAAGTACTCATACATCTGTGCTGAAATAAGTGCTTAGTAGGCAAATGCAATGGCTCCCAGATTAAAGCTGCAGCCTTTTCCAGACAGTTACTGTGGTGGTTGAGATCTGAAAGCAATGTATGGGATTGGCCATGCATCTGCCTTTAAAATCAATCCTCTGCATTGCTTTGAAAATCTCAATTTGGAGTTGTCTGCCTCTGGGACACAAGGACAGAAATGAGAGGAAAAGAGACAGAGGGGAATGAATCCAGAAACTTTTCAGATGTGTATTGTGACTCTGTGGCATTTATTAATTATATCCTAAAAAGTCTACATTGTTCTTCACGTCAAGATCTTCAGATTATTTTAGTTCACTTTCAGTTCATCCTTGTCTTTGTTTAGACACTTTGAACTGAAACTGAACTAAAATAATCTGAAGATCTTGACATGGAAAACAAGGTGAAGAAAAAATGATCTCTTTGTTTTATATAACACTGTTGGACCCACATACAAAACTTAGGTCAGGTCCTAAACAAACTAATTTTCCACCAGATTTTTTAAAAATACGTATGTATATTCCCTGAGTTTTTATGGTTTTGAGCCCTAGCCGAGATGAGAACTTCAATGCTTTTACAGCAGCATTTTTATCAGACACTTAAACTTCAGTTGCATAAATAAACAAACCAACCATTGGAATTCTCCTGCGATTTCTTAGTTCTGAGTATTGCCATTTTCAGGACACAATAACTTCAAGACATGGTGTGGTGATGAGCTAGCAATGTGATGACTGGGAAGGTGGTTGCAGGGGTTGAAAGCTGGGAAGTAAAAAAACCAGAATGATAAAACAAAGACAGTAAAAATAATGTGGGGCGGAAGAAGAAAGAAAAGAAAAAAAAAAAGTTGAAATCCATGAAGAAGGCAGATAAATTCTTCTGTGGACACTGCCAGTTTTTTCAGACACAGAAAAGGTGGGCAACTGTTGGTATTAGGAAATGAGACCAAGACAAAACAAACAAACAAAAAATTAGATCACGAAGCCTGTACTGATCACAAAGCAATTATTAAAGAAAGCACAAAACAGAAGGTAATTCCTAGCTTTGGTCCGCAGCTGCTTCACACTTGCTTTTCATGGAGATAGGAGGGAGTGAACTGGGTGAGGGACTTGCCATATAATCCCCATTTTGCTTCCAGAGTTCACCTGGAAAGGGGTCCACAAACACAGTTTCTAGGAAGAAAAATGATATCTGAAAGTGCGTTGAGCATACTAGCACAGCAAACTGAGAGATGGAGAACAGCACGGGGAGCAGAAGGGATGTTGTGGAATGGCAGCTGACACTAGTACTTTTCCACAGGCTGGGACAACATGAAGATGAGGGGGGTGAAATGGCCACCACAGACTGGAGAGTGACTCTGCAGCAGTGTTCTAGAGAGGGGAGTATGAGGAGTTGGGCTGCTGAATGGGTATCACAATTGCTTGTTCTTAACTTGGTAGCCAGTCCCAACATTTCGTTCTTCACTTGATAGTTTAGTCTTACTAGTTAAGTGGAAACTTGACAAATTCTCTTCTGATTCCAGCCCAAGTTGATGTCATCTGCAAACTTACTGAGGGGTGCACTCAATCCCTTCATCCAAATCACTGATAAGGGTATAAAACAAGACTGGCCCAAACACTGAGCCCCGGAGAACATTGCTTGTGTTTGGCCACCAACTGGATTTTCTGTTCACTACAAGTCTCTGCGCTGGGCTATGCAGCCAGATTTTCACCCAGCAAATAATACAGCTGCTTAAGCCATGAGCAGCCACGTTCTCTGGAATGCTATGGGAGACAGTGTCAAAGGCCTTAATGAAGTCCAGGTAAACAACAACCACAGCACTTCTGTCCGATGGGTCGATTGTAGGATTAGATCAGGTTGGTCAAGCTGGACCTGCCCTTCTTCAATCCGTGCTGGCTGAGCCTAATCCCCTGTCTGACCTGCACTTGCCTGTTGAACGTGTTTTAGATGAACTGCTCCATAACCTTCCCTGGTACCAAGGTTGGGCTGACAGTCCTATAGTTCCCTTGACCCTCCTTCCAGCTCTTCCTATAGACGGTCATCACATTGGCAAGTCTCCAGTCATCTGAGACCTCCCCAGTTATTCAGGACTGATGATTAACTGTGGAAAGTGACGAAGAAAGCATTTTGTCACATCCCACAGCTCAAAAGAATTACTTTCGCAACAGAGTTATTTTAACAGCTATAGCAGCAGACAGTGAGAAGGCTGTGAAAATAAAATAGAGGGGAAATTATTCTGTGTTTCTAAGCATTTTAAAAGTAGCCATGCAAAAAGAAAGCACCAAAACACAGCGTGAGAGGGGGTACAGCGGACACAGACTAGGGTGTGTGCTGTGAAAGAGTGAGAGAATGGAGATGCCATGGTAAGAGCTGCCTGCAGAACAATAAGGGGATAGAGAGCCAGTTTCATTTGTACACTGTATTACTAACCACTTGTGACCTGTAGAGCTTCAAGATGCACAAATGCCTGGAATAATTAGGTCAGATGTGTCTAGTTGCAGAGACAGCTAGACCCAGTTCTGCTCTCCCCTATCTTTCACCAGGAAATCATGGCATCACAATACCAGAGGTCAGAAGAGAATCATGAAAAAAACCTTCATCTGAGAGAGTAAAAAACTACTTTATTGCCAACAAACTGAACAGGCTCTACAGCTGTCTGTACCTCAACTTCCCCCTGGGTATCTGCAGACTGCTTGCATAAGCAGGTCTTCAACTTCAGTGGCTACTGTAAGTAAGAAGGGGAGGTCCAACACACCCATCCTGTTTAAATACAAACTTCATAGTCTGTACAGCAGAACACATATGTTCATGTAACACATTGTGTGATCAAACTGAAGCTCACACTCAAGGATTTCTGAGAGTAAGGAGGGACTGTGGGATGGCAGCCTGAATATTAAACAGCTTCCTCATCTCCTCAATGTCAAAACATCACCCTGCACTCCAAGTGGATTCTTTGATTAATGTAATTAACAGTATTTGGCCTGGTATATGAGGCGGTAGGTGTGTCAGGCCTGAGTTTTCACTGGCTCCTGCTGGCACAAAGAAGAGAAAGGGGCGATCCTTGTCGTGGAGCTACACCAGCACAAAAGCAGCAGGTGCACGGGACAGGCTCCCTGCTTTGCTGTCTGGGAGTCTGCAGTCGCACATGAATCAACTCATTCGTTCAGCCTTGCAGGGGTCAGGTCTTTAGCGTCTATGAGAAACATGCTGCTAGAGGAAGGAGATAGAGTGTTTTCTGCAGAGATTTCAAAACCTAACAGCTGCAATTTGTTATACAATCAAACGACCAGGTCTCAGACAGTCGCCTGAGTCCTTGCACCAGAAGAAGCAAATGGTAACAACCTCCTGTTCCGCTATTCTCTTCTAGTTTTCATAGTGTAGCAAAGCAACCGCCTAACAAGAGTAAAGGAAATTAACTTGCTCTGCTTTGGTTTTGAACAGGAGATTTGCAGGTCGCTGTGACAGCAAACCGAAAGCTTCCCTAGGTGTCAGGACCAGGCCCAAGATAAATAAATTCTTGAAATTGGCCGCATTCTTATATTTGAATCAAATACTCCCTGAAGCTACTCGGTTTCCTCCTTTGGTGTGCATTGGAGGCCACATCATTTATTTTCATTTGATTTAAAGAGAAATGCAGTGAGACTTGCTGGTTAGCAGTAGCACAAGGCTACAGCACAAGTGGAATGACATTTGAATAGAAAAAAAGACATTTCTTCCATATAGGCATTCAGAGATTTTTATACCTGCACATAGGATTTCTTCTAGCCTTCGATGCAAATTATTCTGAAGAAACTTCAGTGGTAATAGAATTGTGTCCAGATCCAAAATAATTAGATTTTTTGCCTTCAATTTCTGGCCCTCGGCATTTCAAACATCCTCTACAAATTACTGTGATTTTTTTCCTGTCTATCAGAACAATATCAGTAAAGAGCTTAAAGAGTCAAATTAAGGTTATACTATGGGAGGGGGGTTATACTACAAATGGAAATTGATCAATAAAATGACATAGAAAATAACGCACAAAGCAGCAGTTACAGAAACAATATTAGTTGATTGTCTAAGGTGCTCATCAACTTCACATATTTGATATCTCTGTACCTAGTAATTTATGAAAACTATTGCATTTTAATATACTCTATGTTTATTGTACAGTCCATAGGATTTGCAACATAATAAGACCTCCTAGAAGCTTTCATCTGTGGGAGTAGTGTCATTATGCCAAGGATGTTATATCATACACTGGCCCTTGTTAGCCAGCAAAAATTTTGTCTTATGAGACAGTTGTGGTGAAGATTATATTTTTGTATCATAAGTGACAACAGAATACTATGACCTTAGGACACAAAACATGACAGCAGTTGACAGAAATATAATATATTTCTAGACAACAACTGAAGGAAAACATCAGATGACAGCTGCTAGGGAAGGGATGACAAACTGGGCTTAGCCCTGCTAAGCTCTGAAAATGAGTTAGAAGTGGTGATTTCAGGATTCAGCTTTCACTCGCCTCTAACAGGTGACATGTACTATATGTCCCCTGTCTCATTATTGCTTCAGGAGAAAAAAAACCAACTCGCTTTGTTTCTTGTTATGATAATTAGATGTTTCCTGGGATGAACCCTGTGAGCCTCAAAGGCTGCTTCTGTGTGTGCTGTCTGGTGTTTAAGGAAGACACACTGCTCAGGCTTTAGCAATTCAGGGTTTAGTTTTCTTCTCGTTTTTGAGTTCCTGTGCCTGACCTTTGAATGCTCTCGACTCTGTTATGGTTATTTTTTTCTTCTAAAATGCTGGTTACTTTGTCAACCAGGATGAGCAGGCCTGGGAGCTACACAAATGCGATGTTCTTTGGTGCCCTCTTTGGGACTGAGAGCTACAAAGCCCTCGGGGCCACCAAGGATGGCAGATGGATGGACTCCTGGGAGCAGAAAGTGTGAGAGGAGGCTGGATTGAGCGTAGCAGCAGTGGAGCAGCTGCTCAGTTCAAGAAAGAAGCTTTATCTGCCAGTTTTAGCCTTACTTTACATTCACTGTTTGCACATTAAAGTTTTGTGAACAATTCTCAGCCTGTTTGTACTAGCAAGGTGTTAAACCATTGCACTGATTGCCCTGTAGAACTGCATTACCTAGGCTCTGTTTGCAAGCTATACACACCCCTGGGTTCTCTTGTGGGCTTTCCCCTTTCGGTCTGATAGTGTAGTTAAAATATCTCCAATTAAGTAACTGAACACTCATGCCTGGAAAGAGGACCTCTGAGAGCTCTAACAGTAGCTGCAGAGGTTGTTTGCCAAGATTAGGGGGGGAGGGGGGCGAGGGGGCAAACTTGCATCACTTTGACATTTCCAGGCAATACAGCCTAATGGGACTGACAGAAGAGGCAGAGGCCAGGAAAGAAATCCTACGAACACTTTACACCACTCGGCCTTGATTCCCTCTGCTGTCAGAACCCAAGAACAAGGCATACATTTGTCATGCTATTTGCGATGGATGTACAGGGACCAGCTTTAAGCATGTAGGAAAACTGATGGAAAGTCAGAAAGCCCCCATGTCAGTTGCAATGTCTTTTGTTCTGGAGAATCCCTTGGAATGGGCAGTGTCTCTGAGCCTGCTCATAAACAGGCATCCAAAAGCAGTATCTTGACTTCGAACAAAAATTCCATTCATGCATTGGAAGGTTGGACTGGACCCTCAAATACTACATTACTCTTTGACATAACAGAAATTAGCGCATAAATCAGGTCTTGGCTCTTACATGAGCATGTATTTCCTTTAACATAATTGGTGTAAGAAAAAAATAGGAATGGACCGGTTTGCTTTTTCCAGGCTTATGATAACTGAGAGTAAATTCTTCACAAAAAATGGTAGCACTTCAGGGTTGGTTTTTTTGACGATATCCTGTAAATTAATCTTTTTACTCAGATTGCAGTGTTGAAATATCTACAGTTAAGATGTTTGGAGTTACAATCCACAACTTAGTTGCTCTTTTTCTAATTTAATTTTCAAGTCTGTATCTGTAGGTGTTAGCACTGTCTTGCTAGGAAATACTAAGCAACGAAAGCATCACACATCATCTGCACAGAAAGATGTTCAGTGAAGTACATGCACCCAAAGGGAACATCTTAAAGGGAACATCTTATCGGCGTGTATAAATACCTAAAGAGAGCAAAACCATCTGAACATGATTCTGGGCAGCCAACTTCAGATGGCCCTGCTTGAGCAGAGAAGATGGACCAGACAATCTCTAGAAGTTGCTGCCAGCTTGGTCAATCTGTGACTCTGTAAAAAGATGTATTGCTTCAAACAAAATTAATCCTATACCTTAAAAAGCATTGTTTTAAGGACAACAATGTCCTTTGGTTGTTGTAGTGCAACATGCCACACAGTCTGTATCCTCATCTGGACAAAATTGTGCTAGAACATTTCTTTGGAAGTCATTGGTTTTCCACCTGTTACATGGGTAGTGAATGTGGTCCAGGATCTTTTAATATGTTATCGAACACTTACAAAGAATGCAGTGAAATCAAACCAGAAGGTCGATGTGCATCATTTTCTGTCCACAGTGACAAGTATAGTACAACTTACCTTATACCCACGCATGCATGCACAGACTGGAAGGAGAGAACAAAAGCCTTACTTGATCAAAATTTTTTTATCTTAGATTTCATGTTCCATGGAAGTCCAGAGCTGCTTCCTTTGAAATCAATGTTTAATTTATCATTAAGCTTAATGAGAGTAGGACTGGACTGCCTGCCTTAATTTGAAAAGCGAGTCTAACACTTAACAGCTGAAGTGAGTCAAACCCATATACAAGTCTTTTCTGTACTCAGCATGCTGTTGTGAGTGTCTGTGGATGTAATGAGGGGTGAATGTTAACGCAACAAGCTGTTAGCAGAGAATAATAGTTCCCTGTTTTTAGATTAGTGCAAAGGTAAAGTTTATCTGCAATGCACAAGACATTGGGCTTTTTGATAGAGTAACGTTCTGTGTAACTTTGTTTGTTCACAATTATTTTTGTACATGTTGATGACTTCTGAGGGATGTTACTGCTATTACCCTTTCTTCCTCTCCCCAACTCCACACATCAGAAGGGAAGGACTTAGTTTTCAACTGGTACAGATACATCAGCAGAGCAATTTTCTAAAGGCAAAGTCACTACATGTTTACATCGGATATGTGCTAACACAAACTGGTATTTTAGTCAACAAGGTTATGCTACAGAAATAGAATAAATGACAGTCTGAGTGACTGGGCAGCAGCTAAGGTCTACTGCACAACTGTGCCAAACTTAAATTGGATTAGCGTGAATTAAAATCTTGCGAATTAAATCTCTTGTTCTGACAAGAGGTGAAGCAGCATGTGTCTGTGAGGCTATTACACCACCAGTGTTTCTCAGCACAGCTACACACCAAAAGTGAATCCAGTCTAATGCTTTCAGATCATATACATCAATCCCGGAATGGTGTTGCTTGAAGTTTTATGTGAAAGGGAATTTATAACCTCATTGATATAGGATTCCTTTTTGCTTGTTTTATGAAGATGAAAGTTAAGCTGACGCAATTAGTGCAAAGGTTAACTACCAGAATAAACTAAGAAATGTTGGTTCTTGCTGTCTCCTGATCAAGAACAGATTTGTTTTTCCTGAAAAGAGCAATGCTTTCATTAGAGACAAATTACAAGACCACACAGAGCTATATGGTGTGCATCATGGAAGAACTCATTGCAAGGGACATAGTAGTGCCTTCTGAGCTTAAGATCTATTAAAAGCAGGTAATGAAACTCAACTACGTTACACCTTACTTTCATAAGGTGAAATCCCTTTGTACTGACATTTCCCCTAGATGTGAAAAAAGAAAAAAACCCCTAAAACTAAATACAGTTTTGTGCACCTGATCAACAAAACAAAAGATTCCAATGGGAATCTGTGTCTAAGATGATCATAACTTAAACACAGTGTATGAGAGAAATTCCCAAGAAAGGAAGTAGCCTAGGAAACAAAGCTCTAAATAAAGATACACTTTTGGCAATTTCTTTAATTTTGTTTTATTCAGGCCTTTTCCCCAATACTTGTACAGGACTATTTCATCTAATCTAAGTCTTATCAGGACACTGTATGAACTACCGGCACTGCCTAATTGATTGTTCTTTTACTGCTCTGCTATTTCCTTCTTACACTTGCAATGACACCCATACCTTACACCTCACCAGTGCCTCAGCTACAACATGTAACTTTCTAGTCCTAGAACACTGTGCTCCTGTGCTTCTCATTAGATTATTTGCTCTGTCAACAGAGAGAACAGATTATCACTCATATCAGACACAGGACTGGGGCTTCTCAAGCAATTGTTTCTTTAGCTTGTAGCCTGAGGAGCACAGTGAATCCTCGTTAAAAAAAGCCTGGATTACAAAAAATGTTTGTCTTCCATACTGTGTAACAAGGTCATGCCCTAGGAGGTTTACTGAAATTCACTTCTTTCATAGCTGCAGCCACCAAATGTCTTCTCTACCACTGTATCGCATAAGAAGAGAGAAAAAGCCACATAGAAAAATCCCAGAAAGATTGCTCCAGGTCGTCCTGCCAATTTTATCTGTGTCTTTTTTGAAGACTTCAAGTTAGTCACAGCAGAAATAGCATGTTATTGATGTTCAGTGAAGGCCAAACATGTTGTTGCTCCTTGACCAGATGGTGGTAGTTAAGCTTATGATGGCTGAAATGTCACCTCAGGAGCAGGGTAAAGAAATAGAGAAGTATATTAGTTTCTTTGTCCTACTTATGTTGCCTGGTTGTGTCACAAAGATAAATGCATTCACTAGAATCTGAATTAACCTACTTTGTTAATTGGACCAAAATCTCCTACAAAACCAAAACACTTCAAGTTATGGTGTTTTTCTGGTGACAGGTGTCCATCATCATGACAACACAGGTGAGAGAAAGATGAGTGCCAGTCACCTGGGAGTTTGGTATGAACAAGGAACATGTTTCAACTGTTTCCCAAAGGCAACATTATGCAAACAAAAGCAGCTCCTGAGAACATCTTTTAACAGCACATTTTCAGGCAAAGGCTGCTGCTTTTCTGATTCCTCTTTTCCTTGTGGAATCTACAGTGAAGTTCCATACCTACTGATATTCGTCAGAAACACCCAACCATGCTGGGCTTCTGCATATGCTAAACTTTTGGAAGGAATCACAGAAATCACCCCCCTGCACAATTAGGTGCATATAAAGTTAAAACTTCAGAAAACCACTGAAAATCAAAGGCTGAACTTGAAAATATCAGACTTTAGACACTCCCTAATATAGCTCACTTGATAGCATACGTTTTTTTTTTTTCCACTCAGGCATACTCAGCTTTTTCTGTTCCAAGCAAATGAAACAGTTAACTGCAGAGATGGTGTGGTCTATAAAAAATACTTGATTTCCACTGTAGTTCAAGACAGATGTAATGGTAACACAGGAACACAAGGAATGACTGAGCCATGGACTGTCAAACGAAGTTTCTTTCTAAGCAGAAAGTCAGTAGCTCAAGAATCAAGGGGGAAAAAATACATGGTTTTGCTCCAAAGAAGTCATGGCAGTAATTCTCCTGAGGCAGGATTTCACCCATGACAAAAAAGAGGGATCCACACAAATGTGAAATATTAATGACGAAATAAATTCCCCATTTATTTGGCCTTTTTAATAGCAGAACAGGGGAAAAGTGAAAGGAAGAGCCTTTTCAGATCAACACCAGGAAAATATTTCACACAGATAAGAAGCCTGTATTGAACCCATTGCCACAAGTTAAAAGTGCAACCCATAATAATGGAAAGATTGAGTAATGGATATTGGTAGTATAGCATGCTGCTACAGGAGGCTGGTGAAGGGTGATTACTACCCCAAAAAATCACTGTGCTATGGCTGTGAGAGTGATAAAAATAACAAGACTTCCCCTTTGGGCTGAGAAGTTAGTGAGAGCCTTTCTTGTGCATTCTTCTAATATATCTAATCCTAGATTCTGTCAGAATCAGAGACAGAAGCAGGACGGGTCCAACCCACTGTGGCTGTTCGTGGGTAGTGTAATAGCTCTTACTCATGTTTTTGCCTTTCTTTTAGGCAAGGACAGTGTCCAAAGAGGAAAAGAAGGCAGTAAAAATGAGGAACATTTCCTTAACTCTTACAGCAAAAGGCACATTGATTTCTGAAAACAGTCCACTCAGTCCACTCATAAAAGACATCACTTGACGGCAGTCAGATCCATCATGGTTCTTACTAAAAATACAGCAGATTCTCTTGTATAGGTGAGTGTTTGAAGATGCCGACACTTGACAATACAGCACCTCCTTTATCTTCACATTTTTGTCTTGATATCTTAGCATGCTCCCATGTCAAATATTTAAAAGAAAGCCATCTTTTCCCAATCAACATATTTACTCCTCCAGAAATGCTAATGGAGACTTAGCACCAGAATAGGAAAGAAACACAAAGAGGGTAGCAGCGCTGTACTTTCATCTGCTGCAGCAAGCAGCTGTCAGCACTAGTATAAAAATTACTCAACAGACAGGCATTCAAATTTATGCTCAGTAAACATTTCTTGAATCTATTACATACAGAAGGAACCTAGATTTTCTCTGGCCATTTCTCTGAGTAATTATTTCTCGGTCTTTCTTTCCTATTGTACATACATAAACCAACCTAGTCACCTCATTGTGGAAGACTATCAGGTTGGTTAGGCATGGTTTCCCCTTCCTAAGTTCATGCTGACTACTTGCAGTCACCTTCTTGTCCTCCACGCTGTTTGGAAATTATTTCCACATTTAGCTGCTCTACCAACTTCCCAGTGATCAAGGCAATGCAGCCTGTAGCCTTGGATCCTCCTTCTCCTTCTTGGAGACAGGAGAGACACTTGCTTCCTTCCAGTCTTCAGGGTCTCTCTCCAGTCATGCATCTGTCCAGTACTCCCTTTAAAGATGAATGTAGGCAGCCTGTAATGACACAGGCAGGTTTCCTAGCACTTGTTGGGGCACTGCATCAGGCCCATGAATGTCTGTAGTTCCAGTTTCTTTATAGTTTCCCTAATCTAATTGTCCTCCACTGAGAGTAAATCTGGTTTGCCCTGGACCTTCCCTTGGCTGAGATCACTGAGGGCAAGTCTTAGCAGTAACCACAGAGATAAAGAAGATACCGAGTACCTCAGCCACCTCTGTGTCTTTGGTCTCAAGGCCCCCTGCCCTACTTAGCAACAGGGACATGTTTTCCCCAGTTTTCCTATTTTTTCCAATGTCCCTGCAGAAACCTTTCTTGTTGCTGTTCACACCTCTTGCCAGATTCAACTCCAGGTGAGATTTGGCTTTCCTAAGCCTACCTCTCCATGGTTAGACAGCACCACTATATACTTCCTGGTCCATCTGTCTCTTCTTCCACCTCCTGTATACCTCCTGTTTCTGTCTGAGTTTCTTTGGGATCTCTAGGCTCCTACACACAGGCCTCCTGCTCTCTTTGCTCTTTCTGCCCGTTGGGATGGACCATTCTTGAGCTTGTAGGAATTGACCCTTGAATATCCACCAGCTCTTCTAGAGTCCTCTCCATGGCTATATCCCATGAGATTCTTCCGAGCAGATCTCTGAACAGGACAAATTCTTCTCTTCAGAAGTCGAGGGTTGTGGTAATGCTGTTTGCCTCATTCTGTCCTATCAGGTTCCTAATCTCCTCCATCTCATGGTTCTTGCATGCAAGCTTGTCCCTTATCTTCACACCCCCGATCACTTCATTCTTATGTGTAAGTATCAGATCCAATAGAGCAGCTCTGCTCCTCGACTCCTTGATCACTTCTGTTGGGAAGCCGGTGTTTGCTCTTGCATTGGAAATGCCTTGAACATCAAGTCTATTCCTGCAAATACACATCAGGGAAGGACTTCTTTTTGGAGAGAATAACTTGTTACTTCATAGATGCAGGCTCACATCAGTGCCCCTGCTGCCCTACTATTTTCAACTGACCAAAAATATGACTTAATTAAAGGTGAAATTTCTTTAGTAGTTGTCCTCTAACTTTCATGCTTTCATCAGCAGAAAACAGCTGCCAGTTACTTAGAGATAGCCTTATCAGACATAGAAACCAGAAGTTCAACAGGATGTTGACAAACCTAGTGGCTGTCTATGATGGGATGGCCACATCAGCAGACATAGGAAAAGAAAGGATGTGATCTATCTAGATTACTATAGAGCCTTTGACAATCCCCCACAACATCCTTTTTTTCCAAATTGAAGAGATTTGGATTTGATGGGTGGACCGTTTGGTGGATAAGGAATTGGTTGGGCGGCCGCATTCAGAGAGTAGTGGTCAATGGCTCGATGTCCGGATGGAGATCCATGACAGGTGGTGTCCCTCAGGGATCTGTACTGGAACAAGTGCTGTTTAGTATTTTCATTGATGATACAGACAGTGAGATTGAGTGCACCTTCAGCAAGGTTGCAGAAGACACCTTGCTTGAGTGGTGCAGTTGTCACACCAGAAAGATGGCATCTCATCCAGAGGAACATGGATGAGCTGGAGAAGTGGGTCTATGTGAAACTCATAGGTTCAACAAGGCCAAGTGCAAGGTCCTACACGTGGGTCAAGGCAAGCTACACTTTCAATACTGGGTGGGGAACAACATGGTTGACACTAGCCCTCTGCAGAAGGACTTGCAGGTGCTGGTTGATGAGAAGCTCTGCATTAGCCACCAATGTGCACTTGCAGTGCAGAAGGCAAACTGTATCCTGGGCTGCATCAAAAGAAGTGTCGCCAGCAAATCAAGGGAGGTGATTCTCCTACTCTACTCTACTCTTGTGATATCCCCCCTGGAGTATTGTATCCAGTTCTGGAATCCTCAACGTAAGAAGGGTATGGAACTGTTGGAATGGGTCCAGAGGAGGGCCACGAAGATGGTTAGGCTGGAGCACCTCTGCTATGAAGATAGGCAGAGAATCTTAGGGTTATTCAGCCTAGAGAAAAGAAGGCTCCGGGGAGACCTTATAGCAACCGTCTAGTACCTGAAGGGCCCTACAAGAAAGCAGTAGAGAGACTTTTTACAAGGCTGTGTAGTGACAGGATGAGTGGGAATGGCTATAAATTGGGAGGAGGAAGATTCAGAATAGACATTAAGAAGAAATTCTTCACAATGAGAGTGGTGAGGCACTGGAAAAGTTGTCCAAGGTATGTTGTGGATGCCCCATCCCTGGAAGTGCTCTAGGCTAGGTTGGATGGAGCCTTGCGCAGCCTTATCTAGTGGGAGGTGTCTCTGCCCATGGCATGGGGGTGGAATTAGTTAATCTTTAAGGTCCTTTCTAACCCACACCATTCTATCATTATATGATTCTATGCTGTAGGTTACTGTATCATCATAGGCAGTTCAAGCGGGAAAGTAATTCCTTATTAAACTGAATTGAATAGGTATGGAAAAGCTGTGTGAGTGCCCGAAGGAAGTACGGGCTGGATACTTCTGCCATCTCATTCTTTAACTGCTAAGAAACACTCTTTCAGGCACTGCCAATTCCTCTGTACAGCAGTGAAAGAAAACTGCAAGATCTGTGCTACAAATGAAAATGTCTAAACAGAAGGATATGGCAAACCCAAGGCTATCTAATAATTTACTGCATTAGATGTGTAATACCTTCTTGCAGGACCCACAAGGACCCTGCACACAACAATGCCTTTCAATGGGTCACAGTCTGGTGGTGATGTTTAGTGTATGCTCCAAGAACTTAGCACTAAGCCTGCTTGGCCCCTGGCTGTGATGCTGATCAAAGTTTCCAAACTAAAAGAGTTAATTCCCAAAGCTACTTGATGGGAAACTGGGAGAAGAGGTCAAAGCAGGAGAAACGGTGGACTGAAAGAAAGCATGGAGTGGAGGGGCAGGGGAGATAAAGACACCTGGTTAAACGACTTAATGAACTCTGACAAAAAACAAAACCAAGCCCTCTGACCAAACTTGGGCAGAAACACACATTTAAAATTCAGGGCTACTGTGGCTCCAAAAAGAACTAGTTTATATGGACTTAATTTATTTTCTTAATTAGTTTATTTATACAGATCTAAACATAAATATTCAAAAAAGCCAACCTCCTAGAACGGATTAGTTTTCATTAAGGGGCAAAACCAAAAACACTGTCACAAACCAAGCACTTTATTTCAGTGACTTCCTGCAGCCAGGAAAGAAAAAGGAAACAGCAGTTCTACTTCTTGAGGTCAATTGGACAGGAAGGAACTTCTTTCAGCCTGATCAGGCTCTTCCAAGATCTGAATGTCAGATAGCTTTATTAGGCCAGCTAATTAAGACACAGGCAGAATGAAGCTTTCCTCAAGCAGTGGGATGCCATCACAAGATTCAACAGACTGTACCAAGTCACCTGGGGTGAGACTCCAGGGCTGTTGATGACCCACAACCATGTGCAGGCTGCTGGGCCTGGGCAGGGATGACCTTGGGGATTTTATTGTCTTACATTCTGTAGAGAATGTAAGGACAAGAAGCATAGGCAGAAGCATATGCCTTTCCCTTTCTTGTCTGAGATTTCAGATTCCCACACTGTTCAATTTTCAAAATCCCTGTAGGTTACAGTGGCCAACTTCGTTGTGCTGCTCCTTGACCAACCACCAGCTGCAATTCAGTTGTGGAAGGAATATTTCAGCTTGTTTTGACTGGAAGTAAGGAAATTAATTATTTTTTATTTCTTTGGGTTGATAAAGTAAAATGGCTTTGAATTTCTAAAAAATGAGGTTGAGTTTTGCATATTGTACAGTACAAATTAAAACAAAGGAGACTGCTTCATTGAATTTACTATTTTGGTTAAGAACCAAATATAGGCTTGATTTGCATTATGGTTACTGTTGCAGTCCTGCTAGTGATAAAGAAGACCACAAACAGAAAAACCCTCTTCCTCCAGATCTGAGGACAAGCAATAGAGAGAAGAAAGTAACCAGGAACAGCCCAAGACTAACACAAGCTGCAATGTTAATAAATGAGAGATCCTAAATTTGATTTCTAGCCACACACTGACCTCTGAGACTCGTGCACTTTCCTGCTGATTAGGTTTTTTGATACTTCTGCATTTTGATCCCCACTAAAAATTACACTCCTTGGAAATAGACACTGTATTCATGAAAAAAAAAAAAAGGAAGCAGGTTTTAAAAACTGACATTTAAAGAAAATCCATCTCTTAGTACCCACTTATGTAGAAAGGTTGAATAGCATTGCAACTGCAAAGGAGAAGTGGTCAATGCCTCAAGCCTGTCGGTTTTTAGGAGGCATTTGGACAATGCCTTTAATAACACACTTCAACTTTTGGTCAGCCCTGAAGTGCCTGGGCAGTTGGACTAGATGATCATTGCGAGTCCCTTTCAACTGAAAAAGTCCGTTTTATTCTGCTCTGCTCCATTCTATTCTATGATAGTGGAAAGCAATTAAAAAGAAGCAAAATATTGAAGCTAACGGCTGAGCAAAGAGGCTTTTAAACTAATATTTAAAACTTTCAATTAAGTGCATCTAAAGCAAAAAGTATCTTTTCTAGCATCTAATTATGCCACTTGTGTCTCAGTTTGAATGTCCTCATGATTATTGTCTTCATACTTCTAGCAGTTATGCTGTAATTCTTTTTTTCTGTTTGGTTTTGTTGTTTTGGTCTGGTTGGGTTTTTTGTTTGTTCCGATTTGGGCGTGTGTGATTTTTTTTCTCCAGCATGTATATCACAGAATAAATCAACTCCACAGCTTTATTTCTTTTTCAGTGAAAAACACAATAATCTGCATTGTGTCAGAATACGCGGGGTATGGAACTGGAGCATCAAAGGATTTCCAACCACTTAGGAAAGCCTAATCTATTAAATCAGTGCCGTGCTACAACTGCCTTCTGATGCTTTGGGAGGAAAGGAGGTCAATTGGTAGATCAGTCAGCATCCTGAGGTCTGTAGAAGTTCATAGGAGTCTGAGAAGGGAAATTAAATCACACGACATTTAGCAAAAACATAAACAGAGGAAAGGAAAGGATGTAAATCTGGTATCCAGGGTGTAGCAGGATGATTCTGTAATGGGGCTTATACATGCATGTAAGTATTGCTGTTTCCAGTTGTAGCAACATGTATTTTTCATGTCTTTCAGTAAAAATTCAGAGATTACTTTTTCTAGTAATTTTCAAATGGATTATTTTTTCTCCATTTTTCCTCTGTCTTTGACACATTCATTTTTAAATCTTGGGATACTTCAAACAAGAGTTTCGGGATCCAGTGAGACTGCTGAAGAATAAGCAAGAGCACAGAACTTATTTGCCCTGGAACAGCATATGTGCCAAGTCCAAACCAAACTTAAGCCCTCACTACAGACAGTTGCTTTCCAATGCTGTTGTATGAATCCACAAACAAGAGAGAGGAAAGACAAAAGCCCAGAATAGCATACCTAATACAAGTTTCTTTTCAGGTTAGCTGTAATTCATTCCTATGTCAGGATTTCAGTGGCTGAGGGACAGCTTTGCTGAAGGATTTGTCCATGACCACTGTGAATCCTGATCCGCAGATGCAGAGGTTTAATATAAAGTTACAAGTCAGAGACACAAAGATACAAATGCAGAGTGTCATAGGAATATCTCTATTCTTTCATATATCATACCATTTATTCTTTGTAATGGAAGCCTATCACAGTGAGCTTTACGGAAGAAAACCATAAATTTCAGACAAAATCTCAATGAGCATGACTTATTCTATCTTTCCTCTGGAGCATTAAAAACAGTCCACTTCCCACTCACTGTACGCTTACAGGTGGATCCTATCACTGCTGGTACTCCCAAAATATTTCCTCTTGTGATGTTGAAATCTAGGCTCTGCTTATGCCACATCACTATTTGCATGAACATAGGAACAGTCACGTAGATGTGAATTATAAGAAAATATTGTTCATTAAAAATAATAACAGGCTACTGCATAGCTCAAAGGTTCAACAGTAAGATGTAAAACCTAGCAGCTTAATCTCAGTTCAGTTTGGAGGAAGTAGAACTTGAGTTTTATTTTATTCAGAGAAGAACTGCTACTATTTGTCATTTTCTTGCTGGCTCACACAAAATATTCACAAAAAGCCTTGAAATTCTATTGAATAGATATCCTCAGTGCAAACCTGACAGTAACTGAGGAGCACTGGACATCTATAAAGATTTATGACCGAATAGCGTGAAGTGCAAGATATACCTTTAGCCTACAACAGTGGTTTCTCCCATTCAGATTTGGGAAATACTTTCATGGGTACCTGATCATTTACAAGCAAAAGATGAAAATTGAGCTGTGTATCTCCTACAACAAACATCTCGTTGCCAATCTGTAATAAACTATGCAATCATTAATACTTATAAGTAAGTACTAAATGAAATAACTTATAAGTAGGACCAGGATTTCATTTAGTATTAATTCTATCTGTCTCTCAGCCTGCAATTCCCCAGGGACAGGCTCCTTGACCTGCCTTTTTGAGGTCTGTTGCTTGGGAAAGCAGATTTTCTTGGGCTCTCCTCCCCTCCCTCTCCTGCAATGATGCAATGATGAAGCTCCTTGTTCAAATGGAGAGACCATGTGGCTGGAGACAGCCTTCAGAGACTCCACAGACTAACACAGCTCCTTACAGCCCTCTGAAGGCATGTCTGCAAGACCTGTCATCAGGCTGAAATTAATTTCTGTGTTAAAGAGCAAGTGACGTTTCGGCAGAGATCTCAGAAACTACTTTCTTGATCATGAAAGCAGGTCTTTTATAAACTTCCCACTCATTCTTTACTTACTGAGATTCATTTTTGTTTAGAAGTCCCCCAGCATTTGCCCAGAGGAAAGTAAAACTCCCTTGCTAGTTAAAATCTTAAAGGTAAAATATAGTACAATCCTTTGCAAAGCGCTGTCGATGAGTTAGTGTCTTTGACATGCTCAGTCCAGCATAAACCTTCACAGTGAACTCTGGGTGTAAATGCTACCAGAAGACAGCTGGTAAATGTGTGTAAGATAAGAGTATTTTCTGGCAAAACTAGATGGGAAAATAGGCCCAACCAGTGAACATGCAAAAAGATAATACATGAAATACATGAAAATGTTTACACCTGTAGTGAGTGTAGCCTTAACAGAAGATTATGATCTGTAGCTCTGTGCATTACTAAGGCTAAAAAAAAGTGCACTGAAGTTTCATGTTTACCTTTCCAGTATTTTTCAGGACAGAATGCTGTAGTCAAGTAGTAACATCATATATCATACCGTCAGACCTTATACTTGCTGAAGAGCATGCACCCTGCGCTATAGTTTACCCCGGACAGATGAATAAAGACCAGCCTTACCCAAACAAGGGTGCCATCTGATGGGTCTCAGTGCTTATTACCCAAGTACACGGTAGGATTGAGGTAGGGGCTGACAGCTGAAAAGGTTGACAGGAGGTTAGAGGCATGATGTGTTGGAGGTGCTCTTCTGTCAAGTCCTGAGGGGACATTTGCTCTCTTTTTCATCAGCAAAGTGTGAAGCTGTGTCATATGAAGTATCTTTTTTTTTTTTTTTAAAAAAAAATACAATTTTGCAAATTCTATATGGTAGGTATATTTCAGAGTTTAAAATCATATTCTTTTCATGAAGTTATCACTGTCTGACATTTGTTCATCCTGTGTCTGGACAGTAACAATTCTGGGATAAGTTAAAAAAAAATTGCTGTGCAAATTCATTTAGTTTAAAAATAACTAGAGATCATTTTTTGTTCAGCAACTCTAAAGGCTAAATAGCCCCAGAGAGACCACTTGATGGGTCTCAGGCAGGTGAGGTGGCTGGAGGTGAAAGACACACCATAATGCAGTGTAGATGATACCTGTTTTATTTTGTAGGATTAGTGTCTGTGATTCACTTTACTTACCTTACCTTACTCTGGTTGATCCCACAGAGGTACATAAAAGGAGGCTGCAGAAGCAAGCGAGTAGATGGGAAACCAGCAACGCCGACATCTCCAGGGAGAATGCCATGAACTCCTTGAAAGCGGTGAGAAAGCCAGCCAGATTGTGTGTTACCAGACAAGTAATGGGATGGTTCCCCAAGGCCAGACGACTCTTATCAGGCAGATGCTATGCCATTAAAACAGTCTCAAGGAAGGAAGCAGCATTTTGTGATCAGAGGAACAGTGACACAGGCAGAACAGACAACAAGGCTACTTGCTGAACTCAGCAGGAATGTCACAGGCAAGGATGAGATTGTTGTGATCACCAGAGCTCTGAGAGGTCGTGAGCTGCCCACTCACACAGCAGGGCCCACCAAAAGTTTGTCGCCTTTATTAATCCCCACGCACAACCCAGGAAAACATGTTCACCTGGAAAAGTTGCTTTGAATCCGTTTCAGCCCCAGGACTGCAGCAGCGATGTCTCTCAGGTGCTAACTTTCAATAAGACCTTGCACAGTTGGAAAGGCATAGTGTGCCAGCCCCAGATATAGTCAGAATGACAGAACAACTGCATAACATACCCCCAAAAAATCCCACCAATTCAGCTTAAAACTCAAGCCGCTTTTTTTAACCTACAGCTGGTGGCTGGGTCTCAAGTGGGCTGAACCTGGTATTTATGTACTGAGAATGAGGCTTTGAAGTGAGTCTGCATGACAAAGGAGAAAGAGACAGTAATATCCTTTTCCATTTGTTTACCCCTAAGCAGAATTAATCCATTTGCCAGATATAGGACAAATATTTTCTCTTCTTTAAAGCTGTCAGCTGATGGAAATCATCACTGTAATGTACTTAGATTCTGGTATGGACCCTGCTACACGTTGTCCCTGTATCTTTCAGATTCCAAAGAAGTAGTAAAAAAATTTGATTAATGATGCAGGCTAAATTATTTTACTATAACACTCAAGATGACCAGAATTTACATCTTGATAGTTACACAAAACAGTGGGATATAAGAATGGCATGAAGAAATGGCACAAAAAGTTACATCCAATGGTGCACCAATGGCAGTTGCTCAAATAACGATTTCCAAAGGAGAAGTAAGATGCTCTTGTTTTGATAAGATTGCCCCTTACGTAGTTTAAATGAATCGTGAAGTTTTAAATACTTATTTAATTACTGCATACCTATTTTAATTACCGCTTGTAAGTGTTTAAATGCACTGACACGGAACACTGAACATCCTTCACGCTTCTGAAGAATGCCAGGCATGCTCAGCTTCACTGCTTTGTTCCTTGAACTTAAGAACTGCTCAAAGAAACTTAAAGAACTGACATGTCCCTAGGGGTTGCACCAGCAGACAACCGCACTAGTAGCAACAAGGTGTCCTGGTCTCAGAAAATAAGAAGCCAAGTGAACGGTCACACAATGCCTTGTAATTCCTTTTTCTCTCTCTCATTTCAAAGACAAGTCTTGACATTTTTGTCAAGACAAAAAAGATGGGAAGTAGTGCTACACAATGAAGCAGTTACTGCTTCAAGTCTGTAAGGCAACTAAGTGCATACAAAATTGATTTCAGTGCAAGGCTATGGACAGGACAGCAACTATGCTGGAAGCCCAAAGGGAGAATGCACAAAATATATGCTACTACAGTAAACCAGGAATAGCCTGTGAGAATAGCCCAGGTGGCAGACGATGCAATACATAGCTTAAAATTGTCAATCCCATCAAAAGTGGCAAATGTAATGAAGCATCATTTGTATATGGCATACAGCAATGGATCGTGCATGAACTTAAGACACTGAGTACCAAGCACAAGCTCAAGAAGCAGTTGCCCAGGCTGGAAATTGTGAAAATGATCCTCGTCTCAGGCATAACTTCCAATACATCTTCTGGTCACTTTGAAAATACAAGAAATTGATCTCCCATTCGTTGTGATTCAGCCTTTGACAGCAATTTGCCAAAAAGGGGAAGAAAACATGAGCTGTCATCATCAAATTGGAGAAGAAATTTGGTTTTACTGTATCTCCTGTCGCCATGAAAATAATGGAGAAGTAAAATACCATATGATTGAAATACAGCCTCTATAATAGAAGCAGGGGAATAAAAATATTTAACATCATACCAGCATCAGATCCAGGCAAAGGCTTCAATATGTTCTTCAGTACACCCATCTCTCTGTGTGAATGCGGAGCCAGAAGTACGGTAAATATTGCCACATTCACAACTCTCACAAGTAAAGCAGACAGAGACTCCTGTCAGGAAAGCAGGTGTGACCTCCACACGTGGAGATACCAGCGCCAGCCTTCTCTCATTCAAGGAGAAGATGAGCTCTTGATTGTTAAGGGGAAATAAAAGAGCGGTGCTGCAATCTCCTGTTAACTTTTGTTCTATATCACGTTCAAATAATTGTTGGATAAAATCTGATTTTATCACTTTCCTCAAAGGGAACAAGCAGCCTGCAGCTTCCCAGCTTTTTTTTTTCATTTTAATTTTCAAAGTTAGCAAGTATAACCACGGTCCTTGATGTTTAAGCACTTAAAATGTATGACTGCTCAATCTCAAAGTCTCTTCCTCACTGAATGGGATATCTAGTTACAATAAAACAGAACTAGATAAATGCTGACTAGTAACTTGTTTCACATCTGTTTATTTTCTGTATCATCTACCTTCTACCACTTGTTCAGCACAGCAAGATTAGGGATGAGTGATTCCTAAAAGGATGCACAATTCTATGGCAAAGGAGTCAGTGGTGTATACAATCATAGAATCTCTTTGTTGGAAAAGACCTTTGAGATCATTGAGTCCTGTCCACTACTTAAACCATATCCCTGAGCACTTAATCTACCTATCTTTTAAATACCTCCAGTGACGGTGACTCAACCACCTCCCTGGGCAGCCTCTGCCAGTGCCTGATAACCTTTTCAGTGAAGATTTTTTTTCCTGATGTCTAATCTGAAGTTCCTCAGGCGCAACTTGAGGCCATTCCCCCTTGTCCTATCGCCTGTCATTCGTGAAAAGAGACCAACACCCACCTTGTTACAATCTCCTTTCAGGCAGTTGTAGTGATATGGTCTCCCCCCAACCTCCTTTTCTCTAGGATAAACAATCCCAGTTCTGTCAGCTGCTCCTCGTAAGAATCATTCTCCAGCCCTTTCACCAGCTTTGTCGTCCGTCTCTAGATTCACTCCAGGGCCTCAATATCCCTCTTGTAGGGAGGGGCCCAAAACTGAACATAGTATTTGAGGTGTGGCCTCACCAATTCTGAGTACAGGGGCACATTCACTTCCCTGGTCCTGCTGGCCAAGATGCCATTGGCCTTTTTGGGTAACCTGGGCACACTTCTGGTTCATATTCAGCTGGCTGCCAACCAACAATCCCACATCCTTCCCTGCCAGGCAGCTTTCCAGCCACTCTTCCCCAAGCTTGTATCATTCATCTCTTCGCCAGACCTGTACATATTTCACTTCTTCCTTATGGTCAACAACACACAAACTGTGTGAACCTAAAGAATCTAATTTATAGTTGTGTTTCAGCTAACAGCGCAAGTCTCTATTAAAAATAAAATATGTGGCTTTTTCAGAAATTTTAAAATATTTCAGAGGATGAGCAGAGGGAAGAGACCAGTCTAAAAGTCCCTTCATAAAAACTTCTCATCTTTTAACACTGTGACCCGTTTCCTAGACTAGACAACGTGTTCAGTAAGCCTACTGCCCAAGCATCCTTAATTAACAAGTGACAGTAGATTGCGAATTATTAACAGAACTACCGATGCTCCTCTTGGGTGCCTGAGCGGACTGAGCATGAATCAACAGCTTAGTAACTGCACACTGCTTTGCAGCTTACTACTGCATCAGCTGTGCTGTCTAATAGTGCACAGAAGCTGTGGCAGCATTTGCCACAACACACCTTTCCACGTCTCTCTCTCAGCCATCACTGAATAGCCACCTTTGTTTATGAGCTGAGTAGGGTAGGAGTGTCTGAAAACACAGCCAGTCCAATGCTCTGCATTGAGGACCAGACACACTAAAGCAGGAAACTTTATATAGGTAAAAAGTTCTGTATTTTCTCTGTTTCTTTCAGAACGTGTGTTAGGGGAAAATAAAGAACATTTATAGCACCTGAAATGCATAAAAGCTGTTAAAATGTTATTCATCTGGCCCACTTAGCACTGCTGCCAGCCTCCTAGAAGCAGATGGAGTAAGAAAAACTTAGGCTCAGTTTGATTATCTTCCTCAGTGCCCAAGATACACTCACCATTTCCAATTTTACTAAACAATTTTATAAAATTAAGGTAGGAATTGAGTTAGTTTCCCTACTTTTATTTGTATGTAGTCCAAAATATATTCCTGGTGCTTTGCGCATCAATTTGACATGAGAAAAAAAAAGTGGAAAAAGAAAAAAATGGGAATATTGTAGAAGAAAAAGTGTGCTTCCATCTTCAACATGGATTTGCACATACCTTCAAAAAAAAGATTTCCTCCTTTTTTTCTGTGTAAATAATTTGGAAGGTTACATATAGCAACAATTTACCCAGAATCTTTTTCTTCATAAGGTGATGTGCTGAGATTAACAGAAAAAAATCCTCATCTTAAAAAATGCAGTAAAATCATTGAGGGAAAACCCAAGATAACAACTAAAAAAATTACTCTGAGTAGAAACAAATTCAAATCCTAAGCAAAATAACAGGACCAACTGCATCTGAGGCAGAGGCATGACTTAACACTCATAAATCAGTTTTAATATAATCATAGAAATAATTGCATTTTTTCTAGAGACTTATGAGAGGAAATTGAAAATATTCTGAAATTTCTTAAACCAAATAAAACAAAAACTGCAGTTAAAAATTCAAATATGTTTCTTCATGCAAATCAGCATCCGCATATGGCTTATAGTTACTGACTACAAAACCAAAGTTGCTTTTATTTTTAACAGAAATGTTGGGTTTCCTAGTTTTTTTTGTTCTCCAGCTGAACACTCATCTGTAAATGAGTTCTTGAAAAAGAAATCAAACTGGGTCAGTGCAAAGTCATCAGGCACTCTGGGGACAGGTAATGTGATACTGTGCCTTTTATATCTAAGCCACCAGTTTAAACCCAGTCCAGGCCAGCAGTGACTGAAGCCTACTGCCAGGTGTTTTTTATCTTGCATAACAGGCTGGTGGACTTAAATAATTTTGCAGAGAAAAAATAACACTTATATATGGTCTTGTGAAATTGTCACTGAAGACAAAAAGGCTTCCGCAAACCAAACTGTGCTGTATCACAGAATCTTAAAATGCCTGAGGCTGGAAGGGACCTCTGGAGTTCATCTGGCCCAAGTGCTCTGCTCCAGTAGGGCCACCTACAGCAATGTTACTCAGGACCATGTCAAGGCAGCTTTTGAGTATATCTGAGGATGGAGACTCTGCAACCTCTCTGGGCAATCTGTGCCAGGGTTCAGTCACCCCCACAGCAAAAACGCGTTTCCTGATGTTCAGAGGGAACCTCCTGTGCTTCAGTTTGTGCCCATGGCCTCAGGTATTCTCACTGGACACCACTGGAAACAGCCTGGCTCTGTCTTTGCCTCCTCCCTTCAGATACTAATTCACATCAACAAGGCGCCTTTGAGCCTTTTCTTCTTCAGGCTGAGTTAGTCCCAGCTCTCTCAGCATCCCTTCGTATGTCATATGCTCCAGCCCTTTGCTGCACTTAGTCTAGTATTTCCATGTGTCTCTTCTACTGGGAAGCCCACCACCAGCCACATCATTCTAGGTTATCTCTCACCACTGCTGAGTGGAGGGCAAGGATACCTGGACCTGCTGGCAACACTTCTCCCTAATGCAGTCCAGGATACTGCTAACTTTCTTTGACACAAGGGCACCTTGTGGGATCATGCTCAACTCGGGTGTCTACCAGGAGCACCAAGTTGTTTCCTGCAGAACTGCTTCAGACACGGGTCTCATCAATTTGTCTCTTTGCAAGTAATGGTATCTCTATTTGACATAAAGGGTCTTCCATTCAGATGGGGCAAACACTACGAATGAAACACTGAACATTGTTATAACCAAGCAAAGCTGACTTACCTTGGTGCCTAGCTAATAGCACACAAACGGGCATCAGATAACCTTGTAATTGCATTTTCGCTGAGCTAGAAAAATTGGAAGCAGTTAACATACTGCAAGGTAGTATAAAGAGATGTGGACACAATACTGAGAAACACACAGTTCACCTAACAACTTTTTCTGTTTACAAATCAGCTCCTAGGCTTGCACACTTTCTACTCTATGTATGTTCAAATTGACGGAGTTTTGATTTTCCAAAGTACCAACATTAACTGTTGATACATAGTTCAAATGTTTATAACTATCACACCTTAGTGTATCATAACCTTCATACCTCAAGATAATATCTAAAATAAAGACTTGTAGGTGGGCTTAATGTTTGCATTGTAGGCCTATGGACATAGATTTCCTGAAAGAAAAATAAATGCTTTTTTAATTGCCTAATCACTTCAACTGTAATTAGGTAATGAACTATAGTTTTTCCTCAAGGAATTAATTCACTGTTTCAATTTTATTATTCTAATTTTAACATGTATTGTGTATCTTCTCTCCATCTCTGACGATACTTCTGTGGCATCTGAATGAGTTCTAATTTTACATTCAGGACAGACAATAGTGGACCTCTCCATAGGAGACATACCTTCCATCTTGTCCCTATTATAAAGAGACTTCTATGGAACTCGTAGCACAAAGCCGCATTTATTGAGCTAAATTATTTATTAGGAAAGCACCAACACCACATTCTTTAAAATTACTGGAATTTTATTTGCCTCAGGCTTATGACTTGCAACCAAAGACATTGTGCAAAGAAAGCAAAGATTAAGTACACTTTAGGGAAAAGGTGATAATCCACATTGGTAACATAGAAGATCAGTTTGATGAAAGAAGCTGTCCATTACACTATATAGATTGCAATATTCAATAGCAATTTTTTTAACCCCACTTTTTTAATCAAGGAAAAGAAGTTAAGCAAAGTTCACAGTAGACATAAATCTGATACAATTCAAAGAGCATTTTTCTGAAGATCGTCAAGCGTAAAGTGTAAAAACATATATGGGACAAGGTGGATGAGGCTAACTACTGTACATTTATAAGCTATTAAACAAAGTTGCATATATGTACCACAGTGTAAAAAACCAATACAGAACAAACAAAAAGTTTGAAAACTGCCTGATGAAAAATAAAATAACCAGTGGCTTTTAATGGCTTCTCCTGGTTATCAATGCTACAAAAGACTTTTTTTTGTCTTTCTGATGCCGCTAAAAAACACCTTATCAAAGCCAGGCACAACCAAACCATTACCAAGTTAAAACCAGTCCATGGAAATATACTACCAACCCACATTTTCCATCAAAAGCTTTCTTGTTGTGTTGTTTCTAAACCTTTTGAGGCCCATTTGGTCACAATATGTTACACTTTCTTCCTTTTTTACACTATGATATCATATGTTTGTCTGGCACTATCCTAAATCTAATTTATAGAGAATGAGAATACAGAAACAACCCAATGACTATCTGATAAAATGAATTCACTGGGTGTAAATAGGAGAAGGGAGAAGAGAAGGGGAAAGGGCCAGTTCTGCCAAGAAAATAAACCCTATGGATCACTCATCATCACTTCCGCTTGCTTCCGACTGGTCCTAGAGGTAAGAGACACAAGATAAGTCAGAAATTCTTTACCAGCTATTCTGCGGAAATTGTTAAAGAAGGAAAAAGAAGAGAGTAAAAGGAAGAAAAGTCAATTAAATTGATAAAACAAGATAGCCTTAAGAGACCTACTACGTTATCTAATATTTCTCTTTCATGACATTTCATGTAATTGCTGTAGACTTCTTTAGAAAAGGAAAGACAGAGTGAGGAAACACTGGATCCTTCTTTCTACACATACATTTAAAAACAACTAGGACGAGGTTTTTGTTGCAATAGTAGAAGCACTTGCTAAAATATCCCCATACATCAAAGCTAAGAGTTTTTTTTTTTTGTCAGTGGACAAAAGCAAACAGACCATGAGATTTAAATGTTCAACAACAGTAGGAACACCTCCAAGAAATAAGCTCCAAGCTTCTTCAAGTTCTTGTCTTTCAGCACTGGAACCAGATCTCATAAGTACACTCAGATACAGTTAATAATCCTACTCATTTCTCACAAGATGATCAATGCAGATTAAAAATGTGCTTAGGCATGAACAGAACTCTGACAGCAAGCAGGACAGAGTAGAGACGCAATCACTGCAACCACTTCCAGTCTCAGTCAGCAAAACTTACATTTTCATCTTGATCCTCATCACTATCATCATCACTCACAACAGGCTTGGCTTTTGCTCGGCTTTGCCTCTTCTTGCCTTTTCCTTTCTCCCGACTTTTTTCATCCTTCTTATTTAGCTTGATTTTGACTTTCACTGATTTTGCTGCAAAAAGTTTAACAGCATATATCAATGTAACTTTCAACAAATTTTAAATGCTGCCTCTGCTCACAGAAATTCACCCTTCGTAGCACCCTGACAAGATATTCCCTTCTGTTCTTGATCTGGAGTGTGGAAAAATCAAGCAGAGATACTTGTTTTTATTTCTCTACATCTTGATAGTTGTAACAATAATTTGTATTAAACTACAAAGACTAACTTCGAAGTTTACCATGTGCATCTTCTTTTCATACTCAGTATGTATGTCTACAGGTAGTATATTCTCCTGTGAGAAGATACACATCTAAAAACATAGTCTTCCTTGCACATAGAAATGTTTGTCCTTTGTACAATCAGTCGATTTTTTTAGCTTTAAACTCCAGAAATGCTATGTGGAGGTAACTGGCACATTTGAGTTTTCTGTGTCACACCATGCCTGAAGGATAAAGACTGCCTCTAGCATTTCAAGGCACTTCTATTTATAAATTCCATGAATAGGACCAGAGTTTACGAACACTCGTGATCAGTCAGATCTGCTTCCACAAAGCACCTCTGTTACTTGTTTCTGGCTTAAAAATAGCCAGAACATAGACACAAAAGAGTTAAGCTGAACATTAACATCCAAAGCAGCAAACTTAGTAAGAAGTTACTTTCACCTATGGAAAACAGAACCTTATCACCAGTTTCCAAGCAGAAAATGGAAAACCTTCCCATCCCCAGATGTACTTTGTTTTCAGTACTTAGCAGGGGACTCACATTCTGTTTCTGATTCTTCTTCTTCATCTTCATCTTCGTCATCATTGCTTTCATCCTCGCTTTCTTCTTCTTTGGCAATTTTCTGTCGTGCACTTTTGAACACAGACTGGAGAACAATGGAATCCTCATAGATCTACAGTGTGAATACAAACCCATGTCAGAACTGTAAAATCAAGCAATAATCCACAGCATACACCTTAATTTCCAGTGCAAACCCACAGAGTACATGGCCTTTTCAAATAATGAATAATGACATTTGATGAATTAATTTTACAAGAAACACCAACATTGATTTTTCATACTCTAAATGATGAAATTTGTCAATAGTGAGCCACAAAAATACAACTCTTAAGATGTTCTACTCCTAAAATGTCCAGTTGCAGTGGTTTTATTATTATTATTACCACAAGAGTTATTGAGCATTTTCATTTGATTGTAACAGCCTTGAAACACTGCCAACGCAACAGATTTCAGCAGTAAGCATCTTAATTAAAAAATGGGTTATAGTCTAGCAATACAATTGATAATAATGAGTAGCTAACCCTCATGCTAATTATCCTTATTTTATTTTGGAATCCAAGGTGGCTACAAGGAACATAACTCATCCCAAGCAGCTCATTCCTTCCTTCCTCCCTGATCTAAAACGACTGAAAAAAAAATAATAGTGCTTGTTCTGACCTTAGCACCTGTTCTCAAACATTCCGTAGTTTCTTCGGTATCCTGCGTACATCAGATTTTCTCTTTAAAATCAAGCATGAGAGGACTCTTAGGAGTGAGAGGACTACTCTCACTCTTGGCTTGTAACACATTTCTCAGGTTAACAGAGCAAAGACCTTGTTGTCCTGCTGAGTATCTGGGACTTCATAAAACCACCTTAACAAATCAGCTTGTAAATTCTATTTTGTAAAACATCAGAAGCCAAGCACTGCACAATACGGCACTAGACAACTAAGAACAGTTAATACAAGGGTGCAGTCATAGATTGCATTTGGTTTAATCATCATCACTACTTGAACTACCTTGGCTACTACTCCTTTGGCTGAATTACAGACTTCACTGTACAAAGGCACACTGGCTACTAGTGAGAAAGATAATGGAAGGATTTTTGACTGTTATTATACAATCTGTACATTAAAATCAATAAAATTGCCCTAATTCATTGCAGGTTCAACAAAACAAATTAGAAAAAATTTGTTCAGAATTCTTTATGTTAAGTCTGCAATCTCTCTTTTTCCATTTGACTGCCAATTTCTTTATAACTGCACCTCACTGCAGATTGTTCCCCATTCTGTAAGTACTACTAGGCTTTTTGTTATGAAATGTTCGACTGCTCTTGACCATACCAAAATTTCTTGACGTATATAAGTTTAGTGAATGTTTTGAAAAGGCATTTCTCCTGTTTTCTTACAATATTAGTGGACTGTAAAACCCCACAGTTTCCCTCTTAGAAGTTAAATGACTATTGATTATTTTCTTATACCTACTTCTTTTCAAGTCAGCTATGAATCAGAGACCTTGATTCCTCCTGAGGACCATATATTTTTCTTATGCCTAGGCCTACCATATTCCATTCTTCTTAGGAACCACTCTTTCAAGTAACCTTGCTGTCTTTCTCAGAACAAAAACTTTTCTGAGACAAAAATAATTAAGGACACAAACAGCATTACACTTTTCTAATGCTGGTCACTACATAATTAATGCATCACTGTGACCCAGAATTTTAAACAGAATTTCCTGTGGAAATTAAGATCTTTTTAAGAATTACTTTAATCTTCTCAATGTGGGATTATTTGTAATATTCAGTATTTATTTTGATCCAGAAAAAAACTGATGTGGTTTCTGGAAAACCTGTACACATGAAAGTTTCCTTATTTTGACCAAAATCCAATTCCAACAGGTTTCAAAAAAAAGGTTCCTTGACAGTGAAACTTCCTTCAAAAAGTGAGAAACAACAACAACAGAACTTCATGATAAACAACAAATTTTCTGTTTCAATAGTCATGTACTATTTTTAACGCCTCACATATCTGTGTTTCATCTGACCATTACAACATTAAAAACTTCCCAAATCGCTGAGGCTGCACTGAGGACAAAAGACTCAAACCACAAAATCTGCCTCTCCCCGAGAAACTCTCATACGGTTTCTACTCAGATGTACCTCCTTGCTCCAAGGAAAAGCAGCATGAATCATAGTAGCAGGAACAAACACAGAGAATTTCATTTGAAGTCACTGTGTACTTAAACAACCACCCAAATTAGCCTTTTGGATGCACACACAATCTAGTTTACTGAAGTGAACTGGTATGTCAGAGCAAAGGTGGACCTGAATGACTACAAAGAACACGAGATAGCCTTGAGAATTGGAGGACTGCAGCAGAAGTGTCCCACGATTCACTGGAAATCAAAAAGAATGGTACGAGAACTTACCAGAAAGAAACCTTAAAAAAAAATAAAATCTTAGATACAAGCTATTTGGGCTTCACCCTATAAAAAGTAACACTAACTCTGGTAATAATGCCAGTACAGTGGAATGGAAAATAGTACTGCAACACTCTGATACAGGTTGAGCAATTTCCAAACAGAGTAGTAATATTTAGTGAATATTTCTACTCACTCAGGACTGTTCCCATCCATTCCACCACCTCTGCCTAACAAGAGATCAGTTTCCCATTAGAAACTTGAGTCATTCTGATGAGAATATAAAAATAACCTAATTATTTTTCCCACTTAGCTACTGATTTTCTTTGCTTCTTTTTACCTCCTTTACCAACTTTTACTATTTTCTGAAGTCTCACTGATAGTTTTTGGTATTAGCTTTCCTTCACCTTTTTTTTTTTTGGCATTTGTTATCATTACATATTTACAGCTGTTTTACTGCTATGTGGCTAAGCAGTTAAGCAGTAAACTGGCAATCCACATTTGGACATCTAACAAAATTTCATTCCACACTTCTTATCATCATTCATTTTCTCATTAAAAAATCCTTTTAGCTGATTAATTTAGACGTTGTTAACTGAAGACAGTAAATATACAGCATGTACATATTACAGAAAACCTTTTATGTCTCTAGATAGCAAAAATTATCACAAAAAGATAAGCTGCATTCATCAATCCTTCATAATTAACTGCATGCTCATTTTAATTTTCTATTCTCAGATTTTAATATAAACACCTCAGTTTAGCTAAGAGTCATCAATAATGTTTTGGAATTTGAAGAATGCAGCAGTATTGGCAGGATCAGTCTTTAGCTTACTTTTACTTAGCTTTCTTTTGACCTAAGTTTTTTTTGCTCCTGCACTTTACAGGAGATGTCTTCCTGTTCTCTGTTTCAATTTAATATTGTGTTACACACTATTTGGAACTCATCAATAAAACTAATCACCCAAGACTACGTTTCACCGTATTGTGAGACAACTTTATTAACTGTCATCCAGTTTTTTAGTCTCTCCTTTTGTTTCAGTGTCCTCTTCTGAACTCACAGAACAGGGCGTATTCATGTGAGTGAAACATCTGTTTGAGACGAAAGATTTTGCCTTCTGAACCTGAGACTCATCTGGGATTTATTATTACTGTCTCTTAAAACAGACAGTGATCTTTCAACATTAAAAAAAATAACTACCAGAGGGTTTAGTAAGTAAAAAGCTTCACACACAAAGCTGTACTGCTGGACAAACCTTGAATTTGTGTCTTCCATTAGCAGAAATGAAGAGCTCACTACAAAGTATTTCCTCAACATACTGTCCTAAGCTGTACTGTTACATCTGCTCATTCTGTTATCCGCTGTGGTAAGCTCAAGCTGATGTATGACTCTACATGCACTGTATTTTACCATACAGTCAAACAGTGTTATGCTGCATAAACTACACACAGATCAGAAAAAAATGATCTCAGAATAAAAGACAAAGCAAATTTCCCTGCAGCTGGTTCCAGTGAATTCTAGACGTTCCTAAGAATCTGGGTATTTTTCTATACTCAAAGTAAGACTTAAAATACAGGGTTTATATAAATAATACAACAATCCGCACTGAAAACACTAGGTAGGAGAAATCTGTATGTTTAACACAAAGTGGTTCATTTAGACCTGTGATCCCTCCAAATTGAACGTCTGAGCATTGTGACACAGCAACATGACATCTTTCTCCAAGTCTCCAAGACTCCGATACTTATGGTTGCGAATTCTTTCCTGTTGCATTTGTTGAGCAAACGAAGAGAAGTATGGCGAGGCAGTGGTGCAGAAAGAAAAAACAGCGAACAGGACAATGAGTTAATACTTGATTTCAACACATTAAAAGCTTTCTCTTTAAAAATTTTACCTAAGCATCAAGACAAGTATTTTAAAAAAAAAAAAAAAAAGTCTTAAAATGCATTGTTAACACAACACTCAAAAAAATACACCAGGAAATAGAGTAAAAAGTAAGCAATTGCTGCATGACCTGGAAGGGACAAAAGAAACAGAAATGGTGCTCTTTTGGTGAAAGGAGTTCCGGTTTCCCTTTTTTAGCACAGAAACAAAATAAGCTATGACATGAACGAAAGTCAGAGTTATGACATCACCTAACGTGCAACAAGCTGTCTAAACCCCATTAGCCAAACCGTGTTTGGATCTGACCTGGCTGTTTCAAGATGTGATGCTAGTTTAGGGATGACCATATTTCCCTACATCTTCGCAAAAAAGACATTGAGATGTCCTCTCTGAAAGTGTCACTCATGTCACACCGCTACATTTTGATTTGACTTTGAAATTATAGTGATATATTGCAACATACACTGAATAAAAATCCTAGAAGGTGTGTAACAACGTTCAAAATCTAAACCACAACTACAGGTACATTGAATACTCATGTTGTTGTAACTTAAAATACAACTTCATGCTCACCCTTTTTTGTAACAAAAAAAATGAAGGAATCTTCATTTCCAAATAAGGTTCTTACCTTTATCTTTTTAAAATCCACTGGTTTCCTAATCAATTCATAATACTCTGGTAACTCTTTCCTAGACGGAAGCTGAATGAAGACTTCACTTAGCTGTCGTCCTGAACTGTTGAGACACAAACCCATAATGCAAAGAATTACTACAACTTTCTCACAAGAAACTATAAACATATATAATCTAATCATGAGAAAAACCAGAAACTAATAAAATAACAATTTTTTCTTTCAAATAATTAAAAATTGAATCCTGTCCTGTTTAAATTTGGTATAGATCATTCATTTACAATTTAAAACATACCCTTTGTGCTCTTGTTCTAACTTACCACCATCATTACAGGTCCATATGTGCAGAAGGCTTTATTGAAGTAGAATCCAGATTTGAACCTGAATTCCATAGTGGTTTACTGAGCATAGTTTTATCCTTTTCTCAGTTTTGTGTTAGAGATTTTAGTAAGTGTCCCTCCCGTCACTATAATTTCATCTTCTTCTTGGTCATTTTATAGCTGTTTTGTAACTCCTCATCGCACCAAACTACTTGTTCATACCCATTTCCATTATACCAGACGCTGATTGCTATCAGATTGAATAGATGTTACAACCAAAAAAGTTCTTAACTTCCACTAATGACTGTTAAGTTTCTTGGAAGATTATTGTAACTGTATCAAAAATCATGACTGCCATTCATACTTTTTCAGTCACCTGAAATAAAGTGATGGGTTATCTAGAAACCTTTCATACTCTAGGAACATTGCCTATCACTACAGGTGCTCAGTTCTAAGATTTCCGGATTTCACATCGTTCATCTTTTATTAATAGCTATTTTAACACTTCCAAATTGAGGTTTTTTTTAAAACCTTATTTGTGGCTTCCCAAAACATTAGGTTATCTGGAAAGGAAATGCGTTGATGGCAGTTACGGGCTTAGTATTTTTTTTTCCTGTGTGCACTAGTCTCACAAAACAGCAGAAAAAAAGCACTGCTGAAAGAAACTGTAATTCACTGCACACAGCATTCACAGCATTTCCCAGCCCACATTCACACGCTTCCTTCTTTCACATCTACTCCAAAAAGGTCCTGGTTTCTCATTTACACCTTCTCAGGGTAACTCAGGGGTATCACACCTTCACAGGAGCTGGGCAAGAAGGCTGCCAATTTCTCATCTCCACCTCAGCTTCCCTCTTGCAGTTACCTTCCACAGTGGTGTGGAACCTTATCAGACACATTAAACTAATACTGACTCAGAAGTTAACTGAACCTATTCTGCCATGTAGGATAAGGATGATAAAAAAAGCACAGAACAGCTCTGTCCTTTATGAAAGGCATGCATGCCAAACATTGCTTAGGTATTTCTTAATTCCTGAAACAGCATCAGAATTTGAGAAGATACAATTTTACTTGCAGACCTGCTAGACCAATGAATGAACAAGTAGGAATACACAGTATTTCCTCATTTCCTAATCAGCTGTTGTTCACCTAATCCAAGATTTCCCATTGTTTTCCGTTTAGCCCTGGGACTCTGCTGCTCTTTGCATTACCTTGCATCAGAGAGGACAATGATGTAGGGGAGGGGAGCCTTGGAGTCAATGAACGAATCCTCTTAGAGGTATGATCATTGCTTGTTTATTGTAACATCTGAGGGTCTATTTATACAGATAATCAGAGTGCACGCGACAGAAGCAAGTCTACTATAGGTTACAAGACATTGTCCACGCGGCCTAAAGGTTATTCTAATTGGTCAATAGGTTAAAATCACACAACACAGTTTGGCACATATTCCGTTCTACATCTTAACAGTAGACAGTAATTGGTTACATCTTTCAAGATACATGTTTCCACGGAATCAGAATATTTACAACATATTCTAATCGTAAAGTCACATTGTTAAACTACGCACCTAATTCCCATGCCTGGTTCTGACTTTATCAAGCCAGCCTCCTCATTCTCATGAGATAGCAAAGCTCTCAGAAAACATCACAACCTTGAAGCCTTATACTAAGGCTTTCTATCTAAGAACTGACTATAGGCCTTTGCGTCTAAACACTGATAGTTTAGCACACTCCTTTCTACTGATCGTCGTAGGCAGGGTTGTGCAAGCAGGCTTCTAGGATTACAGCATGTCCAGTTTGTTCCAATATATTTTCTACACAATGATGTAAATGTTCTAATTGCAGCCTGCTAATCAGTGTTCTTCTATCAATGTCCTGGGCACCAACTAGTGGCTAGAGTGTTTTTCCACCCAATGCAAACCTAGAAACCAAAAGCCTCTGTCTCCTCATGACAACTTTTGTCTGACTTGCAGCAGCAGAAGTCATTGCCCTTGCCTTCTCTGCAGTAACTGTCAGGCTGCCTCCTAGAGTACTGCACGATTATGGCACATGCACAACTGCCCTTCTGAGTGCTGCTGATATACAGTGCGACGAGGCAGAAGACTGTGCTTCTCTGTCAGGAAAGCTGAGAGAAAAGCTTACCCCCATACAACTGTCAGGGTAGATACTTCTGACTGACTACCTGCACTTCACACTCCAGGAAGTTACTAGTAACTTCACCCAACAGATCTCATTTATTTAGGAAGCACCCTGTTATTGAAGTAGAAAAAAAATCATGAAATGACCAGATAACTGTCATTCTGAATCTTAGGATTTCTCTCTTGCCAGCAAACAATTGTCAAACCCAGGCCACTGAACCTCCTTTTGATTAACACCAAAGAGGCAAATTAATTCCTTTATGCTTCCCCTGTCACAGTGGGAAGTATTTATGCTATGAATTTAAAGGTAACAATCTTGTTAATGAACTATGTCAGTGACCATGTCATGCCACAGATTGTCCTCTCAAAGACAAACTGCAGGCAATACAAGGAAAAGCAATGTATCAAGTAAACACTACACAACTGGCTAAATTAACACGTTTCTACTTCTTCGCAAACTGAGGACTGTACATTTTTGTTGTTGTTGTTAATAAAGAGAAGTGTTGAGCATTTACAGCTGCAACTGAGATGAATTGAACCTGTTATGAATCTACAGAGAAATCAGATCTCTGGTGCCCAAATGGTGTCTTAAAAGTTACATTTCTATTCCTCATTTGTAAAATAAGAACAACATACTGTAAAAATAAAGTTCGAGATCTGCAAAACATTCAGACTCTTTATAAACATTATAAAGAAGCATGAGGGAATTCAGTCATTCATTACATGATCAGTGCCCACCTTGTACATGTAAGACATTGTTTCTGTGGAAAAGCAAAGCAGTACACACACCACAGCAGAGCATACTGTAATGTGCCTTCCAGAGGGCACCGCATTAGGTTTCCACCTTTTTCTGTTACATCCTTTTTTTTTTGTGTGCTTGACTTCACAAACTTGATAAAAGTTATTTCAATAAATTTGCACAATATTATAACATGAAGTATCGATGTAAACTAATCCTTTAAAAAGTGTGAAAAGTTGCTTTCAAAACTTCGTGCAGTATGAATCTGGATTTGCTACGCAGAGTGACTGAGTTACCACTGCTGTGTTTTTTTTAAACTTCAGCATATTTCTTTAAACAGAATGTCTTTTTGAGAAAAATCACTAAAGCACTGATGCTGGTGTTACTTCAACTACATTTCAGACTCTAAGAACAAACAGAATGATTTAAGTACAAAGGAAATAGGTACTAATACCGTAATGCAAATCAAATTTTAAAAAATGTTTAGCAGATTTGTCCTATTAAAAAAAGCTCCTGATGATTACAGAGCTTATTATCTCACAGCTATATATATTTTTTCTCTTTTTACATACCACATGCCCTTATATTGTATTTTGTATTAAAAACATAACAGTCGTAAATTATTAAAAAGCAACATCCTATTCTTCAGCTATAAATCTAGCCAACTCCTTTGTTCACACATTCTTTTAAATTAAGAATGCCATAGAAAACCTTCAAGCTTTTCCTTGACATAATTACCGAGAATCATTTAAGGCCACGAAAAAGAAAGCATTAAGGCCAAGAAACATGCAACAGAGAGAAAATTAGTGCCAGATTTTGCCTCCTCAAATCAAGAATAGGTTATTCTGTTCTATCATTTTTAGAGAACCTCCTCTGATAAAGAAATACTATCTTCTGCTCCCTTTGTATATTCATGTATACTGTAAATTAATGTGACCTTTTCTAACACAATCATAAACGGCTGTGTTATGGATACAACAAGAGAAAATCAGTAATTATTAACGTAACTCTGATTTTAATCCCTGTCCCCACTTTTGTAATTAGAAAACAATAACCACAACTACCACATAAAAATCATGCGCAGTAAAAATCACTTCTGGTTGCCTAGCAACTAGCAGGATACGTGCCGAAAGGAAGAAGGACCAGAATAAATTAAAAAGAACTGTGAGTGACAGTTCATTGCTACTGCATCAGCTCAACATGCTAGTGCTATGTGTGCTTGCATACAAAATACTAGCATGCTGAGCAAATTAAAAAGCGTTAAGAAATACTGCTCATTTTTTAAATATTTTTGCTTCAAAAAACATTTGTGCTCAATGTTTCTGATTTTTTCTGATTTGCGTCAAACTGCTTACAAAGTGCATACAAGCATATACTTCCATCCATTCAGTCAGTATTATCTTCAGTGAAATCAAATGCAGGAACAATTACGCCTCACTTGTATGCAGCTCAGTTTCTATTTCTTTTCCCTAGCATTATGTGGCCAGAAGAATGCCACCACTGACTTGCCAGAAGTATTACTAACAGCCCTTCTCCTTTGGAATCAAATGGAAAAGCAACTATGAAGCTGAAACTGCAGATGTTCTTATATTTCTGGTATCACAATTTAAAAAATATTGAAATTCAACTTAGGAGTGGGTAAAATGAATGTTGTACATGCCTGCCCTTGTAAGAGCGCTCACAACCAGAACCATGGTGTGCAAATTACAGCTCGTAATCAAATGCAAGTCACAAAGGTGCTCTTTAAAAAAAAACACGTGTGGGGGATGAGAATTAAAAGAACCTACATAGTGGTTCCTCTGTATTTAACAACTTCCAACAGGAATCCAGCTATGCAGGGAGACGATTAATTCTTTGTTAAATGTATTTAATGGTTCTTCCTTTTTGGAACCGATTGCAGTAATACATAGTGGACCTGTCCCCACTATCAAAATGGCAATGGGTAAAAATACTTAAAAATATAATTCCTGGGTTTGACATGTGGCTATGTACTGCATAACTTTGGCTGGGCTATAAATAAGAATCATTTGCTTTGCATGTTTGGATACAGAAGAGTACTAGTTGGTATAATTAATTAGTAGTTAGATTAGTAATGACTAATTACATCACTCACCATTTTAGAACAGTTAAAAACTGGCAACTTGAGAAAACAGTTGGAAACAGTCTGAATCAAATCCAAATACTCTCTCCTGAGTTACGTCCTCTCAGAATTGGAATACTATAGGCACGAATTTAAACAATTTGGCTTTAGTGATTCAGTGATCAAAATGCTAAGCACCAGAGACGTCAGGAGTCATTGACAGGGCACCACAACCCTACCTTGCAATTTTCTTACTAGCTTTATTAAAATGTGGTCAACAGCCACCTGTTACGGGGAGGAAGCTTTGTGAAAATAACTGGTACGCACTGTGCAAGTCCTCACTTTTGTCTCAGGAACAGAACAGAGAGTAGGTAGATGAAGACCTCTGTATGTGACAAAACTATCAGTGTCCTGGGACTCTTGAATTCAGCTGTTGTTATCTAAATAAAGCTAATGCCAACCAGCAGTAGAATTAAACTGGCACCTAGACAGCAAATATCAAACTCTGATGTAGGGCAGGAGAGGACAGTGAATTTGTAGAGAAGCTGAAGGACTCCAAGGTATGAAGTATCTATTCCTCTTCCTCTACTTAATTTTAACAATGAGGAAAGGGAAGCTACACTTACAGCTTTCCTTCCTCTGAAATAAAATATAAGCGAAAATCTTCAGAAGAGGAAAAAGAAAGTTTGGGGGACTAAGCCTGATTTCGCAACATGCATATGCATCAGCTGAAGCTCAAATTTGGCATACAAATTCCTTATTCTAAAAAAACAAACATCCATCTCCAGTAAAATTGTCTCTTTCAAAGGCTAAAGCATTTGAACTGGATATAGAAATGAATTCCACTTTCTGAAAACACAGTATACATTTTACACATTTGTAATAGATGTGTGATATAATTCAAAGACTACCCATTTCTATGGACATTCCTAATTTTAGAGGAAAGGAAAAGAAAGACAGACTAAAAGAATCAGAATTGGAGAAAAGTGTGACAATAATACTGGACTGATGCCTTTCAATTTGCTTTCTTCTAAATAAGTGTCTTAGATGGTCAAGATACGAGGCTGCAAAGGCACCTAAATCTCAGTTAAGGAATAACTGCAAAAAATCCCAGATTAAAATGTGTCAGGCAAACGGAGTCTGCAAAGTTGATACATATACCTTACAGTGGAAAATCAGGGTCAACTATGTAACTGGAAAGGCACTTCCCAAGTCTTTCAATCTAGGCTCTTGGTATTTGTAAACAATCATATAAAAGTTTTTTAACCAAGGAACAAAGCCCTAATCTATCTATGTATTTCTGCCCCACTATTCCATATGGAAATGTTCCATAACCCTTAGCTAGCAACCTGAATGTATTAATGAACGTTTACACTCATATAATCTTGTGATCACCATCCTGTATTTTACACATTTCTACAACCTTTCTGTGTTTATGCTTCCCTTTTTTCCCAGGTGAATTTACTGAGAGCAATCAATGCCTCTCAGATTGAGCTGTGTTTGCATAAACAAACGAACCTGTTTCCTCTTGCAACACCCTCCCATGTTATTTGTCATTGAAATAATTATTTATGCTTGCCTCAGTGTAAACGAATCTTTCCTGAATGGAAAAGTATTAAAGTACTATATACACCAACTCAGAAGCATTAATGGTATTGCATATAAAGACATATTAGTACAACACATAATGAGTATTTCCTCATCCACACAGGCAACAGTGTAAGGACCAGGCTCCTGGGTCTTTTTTTGTCATGGTTGGACAATACTGATGGCTTGTAGTTAGCTTTGATCAATAATTTCTTTGCATGGGTCATTCTTTTTCTGTCATTTTGATATGATGGACTTTCAGCCTAAGGAAAAGTTTCCCATTCTTAAGTCTGTAAGAATTTCATAATGAACTCCGTAAGTACTGTATTTCACATCAGTTCTGCTACTCCACACTTAACTGTCTTCAGTCCTCCATGAATACCATCCCAATTTTGATAACTCAAAACTTCATATTTTGGCTAGGACACTTCTCATTTTATCACATCACGATATATGCCAACACCGATTCTTCAACAACATCCATGGCATCTTTTTTGCAGTTTAATAGTTTCTTCTTTAGTAGTGCCTTCAGTTAGATCTTTTCCCTGGTTTTCACTCAGATTAGAGAGCTTACTCATTAGATCTCCTCTTTCTTTCATATAAGCTCATAATTTTCCTGCGATACCCTAACAAATGCTTTACCAACCTTATGAATTCATGTAATGGTTTCGGTCAGAAGGGATCTTTGAAGATAACTTACTACAACTTCCCTGCTGTGGCAGGGCCAGGACAACTTCCACTAGATTAGGCGACTAGAAGGCAGAGAATTCTGATCATTTTTTCTACCTTGTATCTGCTTCATTACATATTTGTTCTCCATTCCAAGCCATTAAAGATGAAACCTAGATTACTTCAGCATCACCTATGATGGCAAAGCAACACGGAAAAGAAAAAAAGGCTCTGTATATGTAGTGCTGATCTGAATATATGGTACTGCCCTGTATCTACAGCTGGCAACACGTTTCATCATTTGATACCTAAAGCTCAGTAATAACAGTACAAATGTAGTTTAAAAGGTAGGGATGAATCGAACAAGCATTTTTACTTCTTGACTATATCAAGCACTTATCCCACAGTTCTTCAAATTGAGATACTACTGTTTGTTTCAGGATTAACAAAGATAAATACAAAGATCAGAAACAGAAATGCCTATCAACATAGAGAAAAGCATAAAGCACATCAGCCAGTGCTGGAATCCAAAGCACAGCAGCCTGCAAGAAGTATGTATCGTCAACTTGACAAGGACTTCAACAGCTCTCACATAGAGTTAATCCAAACAGTCAGAACTGAACATTTTCACAATCCCTCACACCTCTGTCCTTTTTTCTCCTTTTTTACTATTTCCTTTATTACATTGCAGACAGTCCAGTTTTGAGAATTCTAGGATGCTAATGCAGTGAGGCTGCTAGTCAAGTCAAATCTAAGCATAAATTCTGAGGTTTTCTCTCCTTGAGTGTGTTCCTATTTCTCTAGAAAGATCCAAAAATCTTGTACCTATTAATAAATTTGTAAGAACTATTAAATTTATCATTCATGGAATGTTTCACTAAAATCAGTATCATGCTAGGATGCGAATAAAAGGAAATATGAGAGTTACTATACAGGATTGTATAAAGGAGGAAAATCTAAAGAAAAAGCTTGACTTTGCATGGAGGACACAACAGAGATAAACAGTAAATTCACCTCAGTGCTAACTTCAGCTGCCTTGCATGGAGCTCTTTAATAGGGGTTTGCAAGGCAATGGATATCTACCCCTAAATTTCCTTTTCAAAGAAACCATGCTGCATTATTCTGCACTGAACGTTTACCTCAAATGTTGCTAATTTGTTTGTTTAATCTTATTTTGACCTCCATACAATAATTGCGTAGCTCAAACTTCATTTTACTAGAGCTTATTGCTTGTATTAATGTAGCCTCTAGCTTTCTTAGACATAGGCAGTACAGTCTATTTTGTTGGATGCTTTTTCAATACGGAAGGAAAGGATTGATCAAATGCCTGCAACAAGACAGCTAAGAAAGCATTTGCCCAGCATCCACATAATACAGAACTGCCACACAAAAGCAGCCAACTAGTACTCCAGACTTTTGTGGGCAGCATGGAAAAATGTTTTGGTTCCATTTGGCTCTTTTTTTAGAAAGAAGTATCTTAGGAAGAGCAGAGAAGTGCTTCTGCATTGACAAGGAATGCTTCTCAAAAGCAAGGGGAGACGTGAGATAAAGCACACAGGTTTCTTAGTTTAACAATGCATTCTCTTGATTTTTTTTTTTCTTTTGTCTGCTGGCTTATTAACTGTAACAAAGCTTACTAAAGATTGTAGAATTGGTTTTGACAAAGTAGCTCTGGCCAACATCAGTAAGATTTTGCCTGGTTATCACCTGTCCACCTTTGGTGTGCTATCACCTCTCCATAGTCTGGATTAGCCCTCTGGACTTTCATAGAGGTGAAACATCTGTTAGCACTGAAAATTTAAGCTAAACACAAAGATGATTTTAAGCACTGAAGCATTAAATACATGAAAAACTTTTTTTTTTTCCCCCTCAGATGAAGCTCATAGCCTACTTTTCTTCCAATCAACCTGTCCCTCTATACTTGCCCAATTGTGTTCATGCACACAAAAACCCAGAGCTGAACAAACATGAACCCCCAACAAAGCTGAAGGGTTGCAACCTCACTTAAATTCTATGGCTGCAGATCCTGAAAATTTTTACTGAACTCTACGACAACCTTAACCTCGAAGATTTTAAGATAGTAAAGCTTCCTGATGCCTAAATTTGCAATTCTGTTGTGTCTTTACTTTCCCAGGATTGTGTGGTTTGAAGCTAGCTCACAAAAAAATCAGAATAAAGGAACTTGAAACTCTTCTGCATAGCTCATCACAGCAAAGAGCTCAGCTTAATCCACACTTTTAATTCACAGAATCAGAAGGTTGGAAAAGACTTCCTGGATCATCGAGTCCAACCATTCCTATCAACCACTAAACTATGTCCCTGAGTATCTCATCCACCCGTCTTTTAAATACCTTCAGGGATGGTGACTCCACCACCTGCCTGGGCAGCCTATTCCAGTGCCCAATGACCTTTTCTGTGAAAAATTTTTTTCTGATGTCCAGCCTGACCTCCCTCTGGTGGAGCCTGAGGCCATTCCCCCTTGTCCTGTCCCCTGTCACTTGGGAGAAGAAGCCAGCTCCCTCCTCTCCACAACCTCCTTTCAGGTAGTCGTAGAGAGCAATAAGGTCTCCCCTCAGCCTCCTCTTCTCAAGGCTAAACAACCCCAGTTCCCTCAGCCACTCCTCAGAAGACTTGTTCTCGCGCCCCCTCACCAGCTTTGTTGCTCTTCTCTGGACACACTCCAGAGCCTCAACATCCTTCTTGGAGCTAGGGGCCCAGAACTAAACACAGCATTCAAGGTGCGGTCTCACCAGTGCCGAGTACAGGAGGAGAATAACCTCCCTGGACCTGCTGGTCACACTGTTTCTGATACAGGCCAAGATGCAACTGGCCTTCTTGGCCACCTGGGCACACTGTTGGCTCACGTTCAGTTGGCTGTCAACCAAGACACCCAGGTCCTTCTCCTCCATGCAGCTTTCTAGCCAGACTTCTCCTAGTCTGTAGCACCACACAGGGTTGTTGTAGGTCCTGCCCCAAGTGCAGGACCCAGCATTTGGCCTTGTTAAACCTCATGCCATTGATCTCAGCCCAGCAGTCCATCCTGTTCAGATCCCTTTGAAGAGCCTGCCTACCCTCCAACAGATCCGACACTTCCACCTAGCTTAGTGTTATCCGCAAACTTACTAAGGGTGCATTTGATCCCCTCATCCAAGTCAATGATAAAGACATTAAACAAAGCTAGACCCAGCACTGAGCCCTGGGGGACACCACTTGTGACTGGCCTCCAGCTGGAGTTAACTCCATTTACAACCACTCTCAGGGACCGGCCATCCAACCAGTTTTTCACCCAGGAGAGTGAGGCAGACAGTTTCCTAAGCAGAATGCTGTGAGAAACTGGGTCAAGGGCTTCACTGAAGTCCAAGAAGACTACATCCACAGCCTTTCTCTTATCCAGTAGGCAGGTCACTTTGTCATAGAAGGCAATAAGGTTAGTTTAGCAAGACCTGCCTTTCATGAACCCCTGTTGACTGGGCCTGATCACCCAGTTCTCTTGCATGTGCTTCATGATAGCATTCAAGATCACCTGTTCCATGACCTTCCCCGGCACTGAGGTCAGACTGACAGGCCTGTAGTTTCCTGGGTCCTCCCTCCGACCCTTCTTGTAGATAGGTATAACATCAGCCAGCCTCCAGGCAAGTGGAACTTCTATAGTCAGCCAGGACTGCTGGAAGATGATGGAAAGGGGTTTGGCAAGCACCTCACCAGCTCCCTCAAAACTCTTGGATGGATCCCATCTGGCCCCATAGGCTTGTGAGTGTCTAACTGGACAAGTAAGTCTCTAACCACCTCCTCTTGGAACATGGGCGCTTTGTTCTGCTCCTCTAACTCCTGGGTATGTACACACAGGGAACAACTTTCCTTAAATTCCTAACACTAAGGCTCCATATACTTTTAAAGTGAGAACCAATTCTGTCTTGCATAAATGTGGGCTCCTGGGAGAGGAAATATTCTGCCCTGTCACTACATAACAGCACAGTGGTTAACTTGTTTGATGGAGATCAGATACGGACCTCCTGGGGCACAAGTGACAGACAAAAATCTTTTAACTTCCCCAGTAACTATCAGTTATTAACAGTAGCTCTCCCCTACTGGGCGATAGTGGAAGTAACTTTGCTTGCTATTTTAAAAAATGAGAAATAAACACCATGATCAGAAGAACTTGGCTTCAGAAGGCTCAAGGCTAATGATCCAAAATGAAGAGATGCCTTCTTGAAGGCCTGACTGGAATACCTGAACTTTAAACACTTCTACCCTCTCATCTATTCTTTTAGCTGAGAGTCACAGCAAGCTGAATACACTTGAGTTTGTAGTCAGCTTCCTGCTCATCATGTTCGCTGCTGTCAATTCTATTCTAATGGAATAAGCTTTTCGATTATGTACTTGAGAGGGATCACAGAATGCTTCAATTCAACAGTTAAGTGCCAAAAAAGAAAGGCATCACAGCTTTAACAGATTCTGCCCAAGTTAACCCTGTACAGGCAGATCCAGGACAGGAGGTGCAAAAAAATTAAGTAAAACATGCTATTTGAAGTCACAGACTGAAAGTTGGTTTACAGGCAAAAATTGTATTTTCACACTTTGCCAAGTCACCAATACAAATACTTCTTGTTTTTCTTTGAATGTATTTGATATCCATTTAGCTTATAATTGCTCTTTATATGAATTAACTAATTCCATGTACAGTAAAGAAGGAATAAGTATGCAAGAAGGCTTTACTAATTTTTAGCAAAGAGAAGTTGAGTTACAAAATAAAACTTTCTCAAACAAGTCCAATTCAAAGATGCCATTAACTAACTCTCTATTTCTTCCTCATGAAGCATAGATGACTTTCAGTTTGAAAACCTGGAAAACAGAAGTCTTCAAATGACATTTCAGATTAGAAGCAATATTTTTTTGCTATTTAGTATTTTGTTATGCTGAAAATAGACTTTTCTTGACAAACAGGCTACCATCTCAGCTGCAGACAATAGATTATGTTCAGTATTTCTACAGTTCTTTCTTTGGCAGTTCAGAAGCTCATGATACAAGTCCTACATTTATTGAACAGTCTTTCAGGTCATGGTGAGACCTATGTTAACTTGCATTAATTTATCTGTAGCCATGAAAAAGATTAATCTTAATACCTACTGCATCATTAACTGAAGAAAAATTCCACTCAAGCTAAATGTTAAGTACACCTCCTAAACAGAATGACTTAATTTCTAAGCAGTTCTACGCCTACTTTTTATATTTTTATTTCAACAACTTCCCATCAGATGGGTCTTTACAAAACTCTCTGCAGATTGAGACTTACATGATCAGGCCCCAAGGAACTACTTTTCAGAAATGCTGTGTCAGCAAATCCCTCTAAAGACCAAACCCAAAAATCAATCTGTTAAAAACAGAGAGAGAGATAGCAACAGAGAGGGAAACAACACATGCGACAGAAAGAAAACATCTTGAAGCTCACCTGTCTTTGTAGTTTATCACAGTATCAATTATAGCATTCATTTGTTTTGTCAGTTTCGGTGGATTGGGTGACAATTTCTCTGCAGGAGGTCTTCCTCTTCTCTTCTTTGCTTTCTCTCCATCCTCCTTCCCAGAATCTTTATCCACATTTCTTCGTCTCTTCCGTTTTTTAAGCCGAACCTCCTCCTCCATTTCTTCCAAATTGCCGTCTTCAATTGCCTGACAACGAAGGATTCAAAAAGTATGATTTTTAAACAAAAGAGATACTGCAAAGGGAAATAAACTGTATTTAAAAACAAAAACATAACCTCAGATAGTTCAACTCAAAATCCTTAGCTTATTTATAAAGAAGAACACAAGAAGTCGAGTTACTGGCAATCAAAGAGACACTAAACATAGACTCGTTCTAAGAATCCCACTTTCATCTAGATAGCTGTGTGTTTATCTGAACCTTGAATTCCACACCAACTCACGTTTCATACACAACAATGGCCTGCAGTACTGTGTCAGTAAGTGTGCAACAAATATTCACTTGTCCACGTCAGTGGCAGTTCTGGCTTATGTAGTTCCATGCAAAACAGACTTTGATATCACATGTTTTCAAACAGGACAGTACAAACTGCATTCCCAAAGCCAGATTAGACAGTTCTTTGTGCACACAAACAACACACAGATACTCTGCGCTTTAATAACTCAACTTCTCTTCCAAATAATTTAACGAACTTCCAAACGACTTAAGTGTTAAAATGATCTCTAAAATGTAAGTTTTTCTTTTTGAATAGCAACCAACGCATAGGGAGAAGCACTGACAGTACAGTGTCTTACTGTAAAAAGCACTCATAACAAGAAAGAAGGAAGGAAGGAAGGAAGGAAGGAAGGAAGGAAGGAAGGAAGGAAGGAAGGAAGGAGGGAGGGAGGGAGGGAGGGGGGGGGGAGGGAGGGAGGGAGGGAGGGAGGGAGGGAGGGAGGGAGGGACGGAAGGACGGAAGGAAGGAAGGACGGAAGGAAGGAAGGAAGGACGGACGGAAGGACGGAAGGAAGGAAGGAAGGAAGGAAGGAAGGAAGGAAGGAAGGAAGGAAGGAAGGAAGGAAGGAAGGAAGGAAGGAAGGAAGGAAGGAAGGAAGGAAGGAAGGAAGGAAGGAAGGAAGGAAGGAAGGAAGGAAAGAAAGAAAGAAAGAAAGAAAGAAAGCCTATCCCACATGCAGTCACAAATAATAAACACTACTTTGAATTACCTGGATGTATGCTTTTAACCAGACCCCGCAGCACTATGTAGGAGTATAAAAATAGCTACAAAAAACTCAACTAGAAATAAAGGGAACATGTATACACACTATCAGATCCATGTGATAAAGCAAGAAGCTGAACTTTTCTTGATCCCGGAAAGCCAACAAAAGAAAAGAAATAAAAAAATAATGGATCATAAGAGAACAGAAATGAAAAATTAAAAAAAAAAAATTACAAAAAAATCCTAAAACTATGCTCTTTGATTAATGCTTTCTCAGAAAATAACTGATGTTGATATTTGTCCCTTCTGCCTCCCAATATTGCCTTAAGTACATGCAAATGCTAATCAAACCTTTCTGGTAGCTGAAAGAGCTCTAATCATAAGGCAATTACCTTCATTTCTCCACAGCACCAAACATGGCTAATATTTATGATCATGTGAGCATAACAATCAATATAAAAAAAGTAATTATAGCCCAGACATAATTTTTCTCAATTGTGTACAATGTCTCTTCAAAAACGTTTTGTGAACAAAACCTCATGCACAACACAAAAAATACTGGCATGTTAAAAACACCAGTGGGATTTTAAAATCTGTTTCCTAGGCATCCTCCGATGTGCAAATCCACAGAACAAGCACAAATGCAGAATCTTGAGGGACAGCGTGAAACTAGGCCTTAATAATCAAAAGACAATTTACATCATGCTTCCACAGCATTCAGATATCCACTATGAAGGAGGCTTGAGATCTGGTAAGTCAGGAAGAAAAAAGAAGGAAAAAAAATAATCTGCACACATTCATTAATATTCATTTGGCTAAAGCAGGACACCTACTATAAACCACTGCAGCAAACGAAAATTAAGAAAAGGAAATTTCTCTGCATTTCTTGGAAGCTAGAAAAGCTAGCAATAAATACAGCATGCAAGGCTGTCAACAGTTAATGTCACTGCTCTCCTTAAGCACCCAGTTGTACACTGAAACACTGAGAACACCGACTTTTGATGTGTTACACACCTACACATGCCTGTGATGTAGTTCTACTGAATCTTCAAGACGGCAATGAAAAAGGATATTTACCTTACCACTATCAGCAGGCCGGCTATCGGAAATCACAGTTAGTGGGGATAAAATTAACAAGCCAGCAAAGCAGCGAGCTGCTAGTCTCTTCATCAGCTGATCAGGAAAAAAAAAGAGAGCTGGGGAAAGGCTATGTTTTCATATACAAGTAATTTTATTTTACTGAAAATTTAATACTGAAAGGATTGTGGATACTCAAATCTGCTGTTTCATTCTACCTACCACAAGGCCTGAAGCCTTCCTCCTTCAGCCTGCTTTAATATTGACAACTACTTATCATATTTCTTCCTGTATTATTCTAAGCATTCAAAGTAGATTTTCAGCTGGGCAGCTACTGATTCTTGTAGCATTTTAATTATAATAGCACAATTAGATAATTTATTATGCGATTTTAAAACTGAAATAGGTTGCATGCATTTAAAAGATGCCTTTATTACAAAAAATGCATTCCTATCGCTCTGCAATGAATAGATCAAGTTTTGGTTATTGAAACTTATTTTAAAAATCTATTCTAAATTACTAGAAATAAAAAACCCAAACCAAGACAAGTTATCATTTTGTCAACTTTGGTAGCATTTTGCTGTCCTTCAGAAAACTAGGTATTCATTTAACTAAAATATGTTTATACTTTTGCTTGCCTCACAAATTTCCTACCACCAAAAAAATAAAAGTTGCTGTCATAACACAGTTTACTAAAATCTCATTTTAAAAGTCTTGCTTGCACTAGGTATTTTTGAAAAAAAAAATTTAGACAAAGAGAAAATATAAAAGTAAGTTTTTTTAATTCCGCATATAGCAATGTAGTAGACAAAAAATAAAAACAAAATCCAAGTAAACTAACAAACACTCATGCACTCTTAAAACCAGTGACTAGCAGATATCAAATTAACACTTAGCACACTACAGATCTGCAAACAAATATAAATTGTCTACTTCATAATTAATGTATCAATCAATTAGTATACTCAGCTTTCAAAATTTATATGCACGAACGTGAACTTGGACAGTTTTCCGTAAGACTTCAGTGGTATCACTTGAAAACGAGTGTGACAGTACCAGCAGTCCAAAAATGTTATTGTGACTCCTAGCATTAATTCTCAAGTGGCAAATTCATATTTTGTACATAAACAGTAATATTTAAAACTAAACATAAGTAATTTATGCTGCCTCAAAAGATGGCTTAAAACTGTATCACAGAAATCTATCATCATCAGAGATAATAATGTGCATACCTCTACACATATGATCCATGTATGTGTGCGGCAGCAATAAAATATTTATTAAACTAATTCATCTGACTGAGATCTTAGTTAGAATACCTTACTATTCTAGGGCTGAAGTGCCACACCAAATAAAATGCCCTTCTAAACCTTTACCAGTACAGTAAGGATGCAAGTCCCCAGTTCCTGACACATGCTGGGCTGTGCAAAATAGTACAGACATCTCCCACGGTTAATTGCCTCTGGATTAGTGAGGTAAACAGTACGGGAGTCAAGGAAAATAGTATACAAATAAAAATTTAACACTTTCCCTCCCTTAGACAAGCAACACAATAAAGTTTGGAGACTTCATTTTTTTGAAAGAAAGCTGTGAAAAATTAATGCCAAATATTGCGAAGAGTTAGGCACCTCATGAAAGGCAGAGATGCCAGTAGGAGTGTGCCAATGTTAAGTCCAGTACTGACAAAATCTTTCTGCTTTTCTGAATCTTATTGCTGGATCCTGATTCATGCACATAAAACAATTTTCTTGGTAAAGACTTAGTTTTAAGAAAGAGTATACTGATCATGGATTACAGAAAGCAAACTGCCTTCCTCCAAAAATAAGCACTCCCCACACCCACCTAAAGGCGAATTTTTCAAAGCAAGTAGAAGTTACTCCTGAGACAACTGGGCTTCCTATTGCTGCTTGCAATTACATTTTCCTCTTCATAAAGGAACACAGCTGTTTTGAGGTGTGTATTCTTAGTGAACATGGATACAACTATACCAGCACCACAGAAAAAGAAATAAAGATCAAATGGAAATGGTTTTGTTTGTCCATTTGAAGAGCAGGACATTATGGATGTATTCTTTTTGAGAGCATGACACAGCAGGAGCACCGAACACCCTTGCAGTTGAGAATTATGGACTCAAATAAGCACTAAGAGCTACAGCTTCTGCAAGTCAACAATTGTGTTAGTCTTCTATTAGTTTTAAATTCATTTTACAAGAATTAGATAACTCAAGTGTGGTCACACAGTGAATCAATGGAGGTGCTCAGCATAAAATCAGTTTTGGTGTCTAGGGCCTATCTCTAGTATTTAGATGACACAACATTGTAAGACAGTTATGTTTCCTTTGATTGGAGGTAACTATAACATGAGAAAGTTAAGGCATAGTGAAAGCTACTGCTACTACTTATAGTCAAAGAAACTATACACACAAACTGAAAGTGGTATGGAACCACATAATAAGACTACTTGGTCATGCTGAAAATATGTTCAGATTAAACGGGAAGTGGACACAGAACACGAGATCTCATCCTGCGCCCACATCCTGCTCACCTCTGATTTTACCTTAATGAAATGAACATTAAGATAGCTTTCCCCCTTCCCTTCAGACATCAACGCCCTGTGTCTCTCTAACTTGCTATGTTAGATCTCTAGTGAATAATATTACCATGTGAAGTGATTTGCCAACGTGCTAATTAAACTCCGTATTTCCATAGAAAGCACATAAACCATAGATGAACAGAAAAAGTCAGTTTCCCAACTCCCTGAACACAAGTACTAGCCCAACTGGGCAAGATTTCCAAAAGAATGAGTTTTTCCAGGAACAACAAATAACTTACCTAGGCACAGTACTGACTAGTGGCCAACAGTGCCTAAGCTTAAGGGCTCTTAAGCACTTGAAACGAAAAACATGTCAATAATGCAGTAGTGAACAACAGATGACTGCTTTGCAAAATGAAGTTCCCACTTACCAATTTGGAAGAGAAGAAAGAAAAAAAAACACCCTACAGAAGGCTTATAATAAACATTAAAAGCAATGAACTGTCATCTACCTGCCCCTACTAATTTCTCTCCTCAGCCTAATTCTTCAAGTCCTATACTGCTTTTTCAAGATAAATTCCCTTTTCATTCCTGTCTTGCTCTATCTGAAATCTTGCCGCTCTTTATTTTAATTTTTGATAATGTAAAATACCTGATAACTGACAAAGACTTCAACTTTCCAACCTGAAGTTCACCTTCTCCAAAACACCTCTTCAAAATCCAGTTCTCCTGCTTAGTTTCAAGAATGGAACTAATGCTGTCTAGGACTGTTTCTAATTTGCACACCTTGGAATTATTTCTTGGCTCTTTGGAGTAAGTTCACTTACGTTGTAAGTCTCTTGCTATGCTACAGCATAGAGGTTGAGCACACTACAGACAGATTGTGAAGGTGGCCATAATAATTGACAATTAAATGAAAACGCATAAGATAGCTACCACTCCTATCAACAGTGTAATGACTAAATACCTGAAGATAATTATAAGGATTAAAGAGGAGCTTTTGAAACTGAATTGCTGCTCCTTCCTGGATAGTACTGCACAACAGGTTTACCAGATGAGTTTTGCTGGGACTAAGCTAAAACAGAGTATGGATTAAAATGTGCCAAAGGCAAAGAACTCGCAAGCACATCCAGTTTTTCCTTGCTTTCACTGCTCACTCATTTTCCTTTCCGTAAAGAATACTCCAAAATCTTCAATCCAGCATTTTAACATAAACAAAAGTACTGTTCTTTTTAAAAATGCAAGAAAAATACAATTATTGCAAAAACACATGAACTTGTAATAAATGGTCTCAGATACATTGACCTTGGACAAAACAACTAAACTGAGTCCTTCAGTCACAAGTTCATCAGTCAGTTCATCTTCACATGGCTGATACTTGCTTCTTTTTGAGAAGTGAAAGAAGATAGATTGTTTTCTGTTTTGCATTTGAAAACTATTAACAGCTGCTAATTATTTGCACAGAAACTCTAGGTGCCTATTTTCATTAAAATATTAAAGGAAAACAATAATGCAAATTATAGTTTCTCTTCACACTTCAATTTAAAGGCTGATGCCAAAAAGATCTAACAGAAACATGCAAGAATATACTTACCAAAGAGAAATAGTCCCAACCAAAGCAACAAAAAACAACATTAAAAAAAGAAGTTTCTATTTAAAATATTTACAGGATCAGAGCTTATATCATCAATGCTTTCTTTCAGGTATGAGAAAAGTATTTTAGATAAAATATCTTAATATTTACTCTTAATGTAAACCATCTTAATGCTTAAGCTTAATCTATAATGTGAAAATTAATAAGTAAAGCTCAGAGAGGACCAACACAGACAAACTTGCTCCAAGTTAAGGCAAACTACATTGTCAAGGGCATATATTTTCTTCCATTCAAAAGTAAATTCTGGTTAAAAAATAAATATTAATAATTAGTTTCATTCCTCCCTTCCCAAAAGGTAAACAATGATTTTAAGTGCAACCACTTAACTGATTTTGCACCTATGAGCTTTTCATAAACTCTAGGGACAGAAAGGCAGGACAACACAATAACTACCTATGATACCAGGACCCACAGCCTACTCAGGGCGCGCAAGTAAAGTGCTTCATAAGGGGAAGACACTTGGTGATAAAAAGGCACAGCTGTATCATGCTAGCTATAAAGACCTTTTTCTTAATTAATTATAGCACTGAGAAAATACACACTCACTGTATTAAAACACTGAATGCGGAACCACCAAAAAACATCACTACTTTGTGGTCTATACCTACTCAGCCATGCTCTTAGAAGACCGAAGAATTATCTCTAATTGTATTCCACAGTTTTCAAAAGAAAGTATGATTTACCCCTCCCATTTTGGGGTAACCACATCAGTGGACATTGGAAAACCAATGGATGGAACCTATACTGACTTCTGTAAAGCCTTTGACACAGTCCCCCACAACATCCTTCTCTCTAAATTGCAGAGATAACAGTTTGATGGGTGGACTGTTTGGTGGATAAGAAATTGGTTGGATCGTCCTATTCAGAGAGTAGCGGTCAACAGCTTGATGTCCAGACGGAGACCGGTGACAAGTGGTGTCCCTCAGGGATCTACACAGTGACCAGTGCTAATTAATACCTCCATCAATGATATAGACAGCAAGAATGATTGCACCCTGAGCAAGTTTGCAGATGACACCAAGCTGAGTGGTGCAGTTGCCACAACAGACGGACAGGACGTCATCCAGAGGAACCTGGACAAGCTGGAGAAATGGGCCTGTGTGAAGTTCACCAGGTTCAACAAGGCCAAGTGCAAGGTCCTACACCTGGATCGGGACAATCTGCAGATTCAATACAGTATAGGGGATGATGTGATTGAGAACAGTCCTGCAGAGAAGGACTTGGGGGTGCTGATTGATCAGAAGGTTGACATGAGCCTGCAGTGCGTGCTCACAGCCCAGGCGGCCAATCATATCCTGGGCCGCATGAAAAGAAGTGTGGCCAGCACTTCGATGGAGGTGATTCTCCCCCTCTACTTCACTCTTGTGAGACCCCACCTGGAGTATTTTGTCCTGTTTTGGAATCTTCAATGTAAGAAGGATATGGAGTTGTTGGAACAGGTCCAGAGGAGGGGCTACAAGGATGATCAGAGGGCTGGAGCACCTCCCATACGATGACAGGGTGAGAGTTGTGGTTGTTCAGCTTGGACAAGAGAAGGCTCCAGGGAGACCTTATAGCAACCTTCCAGTACCTGAAGGGGGCCTACAAGAAAGCTGGAGAGGGACTTTTATACAAAGCCATGTAGTGATAGGACTACACAGAATGGCTATAAATTGGAGAGGTACAGATATAGATTAGACATAACGAAGAAATTCTTCACAACGAGGGTGGCGAGCCACTGGCGCAGGCTGCCCAGGGAAGTTGTGGATGTGCCAACCCTGGAGGTGTCTAAGGCCAGGCTGGGTGGGGCCTTGGGCAGCCTGATCTAGTGGGAGGTGTCCCTGCCCAGGACTATTATTCTATTTCTTTCTAGAGGTGAATGTAAATACAATTCCAATTAAAACTGTGTTAATACTTGTTAACGTATTTTACATATAGCATCACATGGACAAAATCACAGACTGAAAAAAAAAGAATCCTGTGCAAATATGACAAGACGTTTTACTGATAAGAAATCCCTCTGAAACAGCTGTTCAAATCTCCCAATGAGCTCTTTCTCACACAAAAACCATTTTGGGAACACAAAATTCTCTTACTGAGATTATATTTCAAATGTTGAAGCATCATCTCAAAGTACTTCTATGTTTCCAAAATAAACACTCTCAACCCTGCCTCCAGATTCTGATAAAGACACAGAATGTGAATCCGGTTATTTTGTTTATAAACTGACAAACCCATCTTAACAATACAGAGAGCCACAGCTAGATGGATTTAAATTGCCTTTCATAGATCAAAAGCCAAGAAAAGCCCCCTTCATCTAAACTGCTTCACTGTTTTTTAATTTCACTACAACTTACAACTGGCCATTTCTTCCTTTTTCTTAAATAGATTCTGAACTGAATTTCCTGAAAATGGCATGCAAGACAGATAGTGATACCCGGAAGATAAAAATTACTTGGCTCTATGAGGCCTTAAAAGTCATGTCCAACTTCCTAATCCTTCAATAAATCTGTTTCCACTTAGCAGCCTCACGCTGCTTACTGAAAAATAGTACCTGGGGCATCCTGATGATGATTGGTGACAAAACAGACAATACCCTGGGACAGTGAACTTTGTAAGCCTGATAAAAGTTTTTCAAACATCACTTGTTTTCCCCTACAGTTTCACAAATTAAATTGGATCTGCAATTCAATACCACAGAGCAGAGTTTGGAGCAGGATGCACTTTTCTTCAAATGCCATAGGCAAACAGTTACTTACTTGACCATTAGGTGGGTTTAGCAGCAAGTCAGGAAACTTTGCAATTGTAACCAGAATTGGTATAGAAGAGTATGAAAGAGAGAAAAACAGGAATGGAGTGGCATCATGTACCTAACTATGCAGATAAACTATGCACTGGGTAAAAGGTTATTCCTTTTCTCCTCCTTTGCAGAATCTCAGCCTCCAATACACATTATATTAAAAGCCTCTATTACAATTGAGAAAAACAAACAGTAAAATCAAAAAGTTATATAAAATTACAGCTGATGAGAAAACAGTTGAAAACTTGCCCAATATTTTCCTGCTGGGTAGTCTGATTTATTATACAACACATTTACCTTAGTTAGTAAATATAAAAAAAAACCCAAAACAAATAAAGTTTATGTTACAATTATGTTAAAACAGTATTCACCAGATATTCTTTATGTATGAAGGACAGCATGGCTTTTCTTTAAGTAAGATTGACTAATTATAGCCAAAATGCTTAAACTTCACTTACAATTTTTACATCAGCAAAACAAGTAGTCCGCAATAGTTGACTTTTGTATGTCTGCATGAGGTACATGAGACACTGCTCAGGTAAATGAGACACTGCTCATTTTGGACTCAAATATGGCCAACATGCAAAGCTATTTCAAATTAACTGCACAACCAGGGATTAAAACATTATCCATGTCACCCAGCCAGCAATTAAATTGAATAAGAAGCTGAATCTAGGTGGAACTCTCTTAAGAGTCTTGTAACTACTCAAACAAATCCTCTGATTCTTGAAGCCTGCCCTAATCAATGAAGTCCTCAGTAGATGATCCTTATAGAAAATAATCTGCCATGAGAGCCAGTGAAGTATTTTGCAGTCCAGTTAGAAGTGGTAGATAGAATCTGCTAGAGAATGAAATAGTAGGTCGGTGCAAAAATAATTGCCATTATTAACCATCAATTTCAAAACAGTACATCTCAGCTTAGAATAAAATTCAGTAATGAAAATAAGAACCATTAGAATTTATGCATTTTTGCCAACAAGGAAATGAGTCTATTCCGATAGCACAGACTTTCTAGTTCTGGACCTGACGAATACTGCAACACTTTCAGCAGCAACTGCTGCTGCTTGACTGTGGAAAACCTCTTGTAATTCATCAGGAGAGAGGTCTGGTGAGTAAGCTGGGTGGAGATAGAGTTCAGTAGCCCATTTCATGCAGCCTCAATAGAGTAATTTGCAACACGTGGTCAGGTGTTGTCATGGGGAACAACTGGTTCTTTCAGACTGACCAGTGTTGGACATAAATGTTGCAGTTCTTGTTGCATTTTGTCAATATCCTGGCAATACTCTGCTGTGATAGTTTCACCAGGATTCAAGAAGTTGTAGTGTATGATTCCACCAAACAGTCACCATGATCATTTTCTGATCATGAGCAGCATGGGTTTGAGGAAGCATTTTTGTGCTTCACCTCAGTACAGTCACAGCAAGGAACAATGCTGGCTGTGACAGAGAATTCACTTTCTGTCACATGTCACAATGTAATAAAGAAATGGATAATTTTTGCTGCATAAAACAAATGCAGAACAGATTTCATAACACTGATTTTTTTTAATTTTCTTTTTCATTCAGCTTGTGTGGCACCCATTTGTTGAGCTTTTTCTGATTTTCCAATTGTCAATGTTGAACAACTGTTGTATGATAAACTTTTAGTTCTTCTGCAGTCCCTCCAGTTGTTTTGCAAGGGACTGCTTCAGTAGTGGCTCTCAGGTGGTAGTCGACTACTGCAGAATGACATCTGCAACTCTTATCTTCAAGCCTCTCATTTCCATTACAAAATTTTTGGAGCCAATGTCAAGCTGCATGTTTGTTGATGGTCCCCTGGCCAAATGCTTGGTTGATCCTACTAGCAGTTTCCTTCTCTTTCTGTTCCCTTTTGAACTTATGTAACAATATTACTCAAATTTGCATTTTTTTCATCTTTAATTTGACAGCATAATATAAAAAAGAATAAACAGTGAAAACAAAATCATTAGCATAAATAGGCAAAGCAAATTTCATGGTTTAAAATGGTATATGAGAACACAGTTAAATGAAAGTTTAATCTGAAATAAACATCACAGTTTACAATGACAAAAACGGCAATTATTTTTGCACCAACCTAATACTTCCAGAATATAAATGTGTCGTAGGATCAGGAAGCAAACTCTCCCTTCCTGGTTTGTGTTTTTTTAATTTCCTTAGGAAATATGGTTGTCATGCCAACAGTTACAGAACAGCAAACTGCAGCGACAGCTAGTGCTGAAGCCTGTTTGCGTCTTACAGCTTCCCTGGGAGACTCGTACTGAATTACAGGTTCAACACAGCAGCACAATCTCGCTAAACACTGTGTATGTTCTGTAATTATTTTGCTTCCTCCTTCCAAACTCAGGTACCTGACCTCTTATCAAGGAGGGAGCTGACATCTGGCTAGCAAACAGACCTTGAGGCATATGCTGATCCTGTGGGGATCTGCCATGACCTTAACTGGACTCTTCATTATTGGACGTATCAGCAGAGAGGTCAGAATCTAACTGAAAAGGAGCAGGTAGCTGATGATCTCCACAGTCTGAACTGTGGCTGCTGACTGAGGTAAAATTCCCCAGAAGAGAAGAGATCCTCCCCAGGATGCATAAGAAAAAGAGATAGCTGAGGACTGAATATTGATTTTATAGAACCAAATTATTAGTCAGGAAGGCGAAGTGTTATTCCAGAAAAATCCCATGAGAAGGTAGCTATAAAAGGTGTAACAGCAGCCACAGCAAGAGAGAAAAAAAGAGGGGCACCCCTTGCTGCGGGTAGATAACTCTTACTCTTCTATAACACTGCAATAAAAATACAAACGTCTACAGTTACCTTTAAATCCTCAGACACTCTTTTACCCATGTTCTGTATCATGTCACTCTAGTCTAAAGGTAACTCATTCATTCAAAGTTTTCAGGCAATATGCACAATTCTGTTACCTTACAATTTACAGTGACACAGCCACAAAATACAAATGCCTGTAAACTATGAACCACCATTTAATATGTTTATATACTTAAAGATTTTCATGAAGATAGTGTACAAGATTATTATCGCTTTTTCGACAGTCTTCCAGAGATGTTACTATAGGAAAAGACAAACACTTAAATTCTCAAAGATAATATAAAAATGATGGTTGACAGGAGGCCAGTGGGTGTGACAAAAAACATACACACATATATGGAAAATAATACATTAAAAAAGTCAGAAATCTTGATGTAAAGAGTTTAGAAAGTATTAACAGTTCCTACACTTGAATTTATTCCAACACACTCTCAAGTTCACCTGAAAGTAGCAGTTAAAATAAGCATACATTGAGTCACAGTAGCAAATGCAATATACTATGAAGAAATCTTACTTGGGTTTAATTTAGCTAATCTGAGAACACTTTTAACAATTCAATACGGAGGAAGAGGAAGACTAATTTTTCTCAACAGAACAAAAAGCTATGTTGAAAAAGGGGTAGTATACCTACCACCAGGTTTCTGACCTGGCTTCACAGCTAAACAAGGATAAATTACTTTCAAGTAAATAGAGAACCAGTAAGAAATTGTTTCCAGAACAGTCTTTATTTGTTCTGTATCAAACAGCCCGCTGCTTTTCAGTGTTTTCACTGTGTTTATGAAGACAGAATAGAAAGTATGCCTACTAAAATCTCAAAGAACAAGCTGATCAGAAGTTCACCAGAGGACTGGCTTAAAATTCAGAATAATTCTGGTGAAGAAAACTTGGACATCATTCAATAAGGGCACATGCTAAATCCTCTTACTAGTAAGGAATGATCAATTATAAAAAACATGATTTTGAAAAGCTAGCCAGGAAGTAGATCCACAGAAAAGGATTAAGGGCTTATACTGTATCAAAGTTTTAACATGAGTCAATAACTTTACTGTTAAGAAAATAAAATAATGGATCGTGAAGTTTAAGTATCCTGGAAATTAAGCAGAAGAACTCCTCCTCCTTGTTCAAATCAGGCTGCACTGAATTTTGCTGTCTAGCTTTTGACCAAACTTGCAGAAATACATCAGTCACATGTAGAACAGCTAGGGGGAAATCACTGGAAACAATTAAGATATCTAGAAAATAAGAACTATGGGAAAATACCGAGCAGTGGTTGTTAATGGGAAGCAACTCTCCCATGACATGAAGAAATATAAAAAAGAGAAAGGTAGCAGCTTTTTCTGCATGAGCAGACTGATTAGTACAAGAAGTAATTTGTTTAAAATCCACCAAGAAAATTCAGATAAAATATAAAGGAAAGCCAAACAGTTAAATACATTCCTTTGTGGACTTGTAAATTCACTGCTAGAGAGCGCCTTGAAGAACAGATCAGATGAAAATCTATTATAAATGACACAGGACTGGTTAAATCTGCCCCGAGTAGGAAGACAGGGTAAATGGAAGGCCGGAGTTTAGGGCTGACATTTTTAACAGTAAAGTGCTTAAACACAGATATCAGAGCCTACTCAAGACACAAATCACGCAAGCCAAAGCTAACTTTTATGTTGCCCTAGCTAAAGTATTCCATTGTTAAAAATAATGAGCTTAAAATGACCTTGAGTAGATATACACTATACTGGAACGACCTCCACTGTAGGAAAGTGTAAATGTTCCAGCACCCACACAGGAGTTTGTTTCTCGGTCTTTCTTCTCCATTGAATTGAAAACGCCAACTATTAAACTCCTGTAGTTTCATAAACTGGCTTAGATTTATAGCTGATGTATAACTGAAACCTTTGCTGCCCTAGGCTTTACATCTAGAAGCAGAAATTGCATTAGCTCTCAGCACTGTATTGCACAATGCACTCTCACAAACACGTTTGTATCTGTAGTAGGTTAAGATTTCTACCTGTATTTAGCAAATAATACAGGAAACCTACACTGCATATTCATTTTGGCATAAAGTCCATAATTACTCTACAGCAAAACCTACTCTTGTCAAACCATGTAGACTAGTCTTGCAATACTTTAGCTATACATTTTGGAAAATGTAACATTATCAAAATTCCTCATATTCAAAAGACTTTCCAATAATCAGTCCTCACCTCCTTATCAGCCTTGTTACTACCACTCTGGAAAGGTACATGCATTGATATTCATTAGATATGTATTTCACAGAGGAACAGCACGAATCCTGAAGTATAACAGGATCATATATTTGGTGTGAGTAAAGTTTAGACTTTCGGCCTAAACTTAAATTCTTATATAATTTACCAAGGGTTTTGATCTCAGTGCAGCTAAGAGATGCTCAAGATTTGGAAATGAAACAATATGAAAGAAAGAAGACTTGTGTGAAAGTTAACAAATTCTTAAAAGGCTTAAATTCAGGTATTGAAAAAAAATAAAGTTAAGCTCCTGCAGCGCAGAAAGCTGTAATATACACTGATTCCTGGTTTTCTCCATCATAGAAGAGTTCTTCATACATCTTAACTACAGCACATATGAAAGTGCTTGAAGATGCAAGGAATATGTCACAATCCATGACAACAAATAGTTGCAATAGAAAGCTATTGTAGTCCTGATTCAGCATTAAGTTTCAGGAGTGCAGCTTAAAACCTACTTATGCCTTCAACACAGCAGCAAAAGCTGGATGATAAGAACATTTAAGTCTTCTAAGTACTACATTGCGGTTTCCCTGGTGCAACATTGCACTCTTCAAAAAAAGAAAAAAATGCAGCAAAAATGAATAAATTCCAACTGTAAGAAAACCAACCAAATGAACAAAAAGAAAGGACAACTTACCCTCAGCCACTGTTTCTCTGTAAGAGCATCGCTGTAGTCCACATCCCTGCGTTGACGGGATCCTCTACCAAATATTTTCTCTTCTTCTTCTTCACATGTAAGCCGTTCAACTTCAGCATCATCCTTAATAATCCAGGATGGTAATTCATCCTCTTCCATCAGGCGAGGCTTACGCTTTGGATTTCTGGCATCTTCCCTGCGGCGGTCCATGTCCATACGCTGCAATGGCAGTTGGGAAAGGATAAAACACTTTTAAGGGCAAATATTAAGTGAACCATAGAAAATCCTGGCTATCTAATTATACTCAAACCTTTAAACCAAGTCTTTCACAGGTATTTCTATATGTTTTACGGTTTCTCTGTATTAGTAAATGTGATCTGCAAATACTAATCATTCCTTGACAACATCCTGATACAGTGCTATTATTATATAATTCAAACCAACAATTGAAAACACACTAGTTCTGTGAATGTGAATATCAGAAGAAGAAAATTTAAAAGCCGGTACTAGAAAATACGAATCAAGAGACAGAATTAAGAAATTTAGAGAAATGCTTGCCTACACAGTGCCAGAAAACCAGCGTGCTTAAACCACTGAATTTTTCCCGATCTTACCGCTGTACTAGGCAAAAATCAGAACACACAAGAATACCAGCTAAGATTCGGTGAAGTGTTATAAATATTAGAAGGTAATGTGAAGATTTCAATCTGAAATTGAAATAATCACATAAACTAATTTCAGGTGTGGTGAGCAATTACCTCAGAGAAGAGATAGGATAGCCAGGATACATTCCCATGTATGTAATGTAGACTTACTGGTGAGGTGCTTTGTAATCCTTCAGGGGAAGCATCTACCTCTTTCTATCGACTATAAACTGAGCTAGGCTCCTATGGTCCTGTGAATCTCATTTGTTGCCTAAATCAGATAATACAGCCTTTTGAAGATTCATACAACCCTTAAACACTCAGTAATCATTTCCTAAGCAGAGAAAACAAACAGGTAGCCACCAAGCATTTAATTTTCACATTTGAAAAACTAACATACATAGACTGGCACCAGAATTGGCTATAGCATCAGAACAGGCTACTGTTTTGACCAACAAACATTTGTAAAAAGCATTCCCAATTATGTGCTTAACCCTCCTTTGTGTGCATGATGATGCACTTATACAAGACGCCAGCCAGACATACCCGCCTTTTACACTCTTAGGCAAGACACAGATGTGCCTAAATTCAGCTGTATTATCCATCTATAGTTGCACCTCAAATCCAGCCAAATTTACTAACTGAGGTTTAGTGATGGCACTGTCGAATATGCTGAATCTTGTCTCATCCTGGCACGTTTTAAAGTACAAGTGTCCCCAAAACACTACCTCCAGCACAGCATCTTACAAGTCATCTTCACTGTCTTGCCTGGTGCCCTATCAGATTTCTGAACTTAGTGAAAAGCAGAAGATAACACGTGTGCCTTCAGTCTGTAGGTCCAGCTACGTCCAAAAAACAACTATAAATACTTATAGGTTTTCCATATCCTTCATTAACTCAGACAATGATGAATGGGCCGTAGAGCCTTTATTTTTTTATAACAGACCTCCATATTTCACCTTTTAAAAAGGTGAAATCTCATTCAATATGAATTCATTTCAAAAAATGTTTCACATTCAAGCCAGACATGTGGCTTGGTTTACAGCTAACTTAGCAACCAGCAAGCTGCACTGAGAGATGTCCCAAACAGGATGGTATGTATTTATTATTTGAGAACTTCAGTGAAGTCAGGGACAACATAACAACATTAAGCATACAAAGTTAATGCTGAAACTTCATTTTTCCCTTATAATCATACTTCTGTCTGTATGACAAAGAGCACTAAGGCAGGATACTTTAATACTGGTTTTCTGAAATAAAAGCATTTGGGAAGGAAAATTAAACACATTCTCAGTTAATCTCAGATGTAAGTGACACAGCCATATGTTTTCTCTTAGGATACTACCCAAACCATTTTTATGTCCAGGTAACTTTCGTTCCTATATTCCCATATCTTCCCAAGCATATATTTCCAAATCAGATCTACCTTACTTTATTGTAACCAATTAAGTAATTATATTTATACCGTCCTCAATGAGGCCTAAATGCTGTAATGAAAAAACGTCCTATGGTACCAACACTTACACATAAGTGAAGAACTTAAGTACTGATGGACTCGATGACTAAAACTTCCAGTTTAGAAAAAACAGAGAGTCCTGTGAAGTTGAATAGTTATCTTAAATTTCCCAAATTATAACTAAAATAATCCTGAAAAAAACCTACTAAAGCCATTCAGTGTAGAACTAGTAATTTATACACTCCATTGCTGCTACATTGCTATTTTGGATTCAAGGAGATAAACTCTATTAGCACAACTGGAGTACTGGTACTCATTCTAGTGAAAGGCCTTCCTTGAAAGGCCACTCCTCTGCTGGAAAGACAGTTCTTCTATTTGAGGAATCTTTATTTAAGTAAATATAACATTAAAACTAACTTGAATTTTTTTTCTGGAAGAGTAACGCTTGTTGAAGCACACTACTACGGAACGATAAGAATTGCACAGATCACATTGAGACACTGATTTTTCCTTGAATATTTTCTAAACTTTTTTACTACGTGATGCATAAGTATCATTTATAAGCATATATATAAGCACCTTGTGCTTTGCAAGGAATGCAAAGGCAGGACAAAGTGAGGCTTGAAGCCACCTGGAGCTTTGGCCTACTATTGTGTATATGGAGCCTCCAACAGTCAGGGGAACAAAGTCTGCTTGTACACATGCTCTTTCTGAACAGTGGATTTAGCTCTAGAGCTGTATTTCAGGATCTATGCTGAAGTATACTTCTAACCTGCAAGGTAAACACAGAGCAGATCTCAAGGAAACAATGTTCTCCTGTCTCTTCTTTTGGAACTGTGCACTTTATAAGTGAAATACATGCTTTGATGCCTCTAATTCTAGTTAAATGAACAATTCAAATGATAGGTTTTCTTGGATATTGAAGTTCAATGAATTCTGATTACATATGCACAGCCTCAAGAGGTGGGAGGCAGCACAGGTATCACTTACATAAGGAGAATACAAACCTATCTTTTGCTCTTTATCTGACTACGTAAGACCTAAAATATTGATAAAAAGACGAAAACCTTGACTGCCAAACTTGTTTTTCAGATTTTTCTTTTGTAATTATGCAATTCACTAAAAATGAAGAACAATTCTTTATTAACAATTAAAATTATTTCTTAGTCATTAATATGTAACTTCACTGTTTCTACCCCCTAAGGACTTTCAAATTCCTGGCTTTCAAAGCATGTTAGCTTTGCATCCTCAAATTTTTATTACCTACTACCCATTCTCTTTTACTTGCCCTCAAAAGCTTCCATGTAAATTAATATGAAAAACAAATTCAGCCCACATAGCGCTAAAACTGCCTTCACTCTAGGTCTCTCAACTGCTTTACTGAATCGTTGTTAATAGCCTGCAATCCTAATCCAAAAAGATGAAGTTGTAGAAATCTCCTGCGAACAGACATAAATTCATCAGCTGCTTTCAATACATAAATTAGTTCTTTCCTTCTGGGTGTGAAGTATTAAGAAGCTTTTTCCAGCAGCAAACCTGCTTTCAAAGAACGCAGGGTAATGTCAGCTGTAATTTCAGCCAATAATTTGGCTAAAATTATTCCTGTTGAGTTTTGGATCATGTGGCCACCTCTCAGTTTCTGTCATGTAAATCACATTACACTCAAGTAACATTATATGAAACTTAGCACAAGAGGACTAAAATGGCAAGTCAACAATGACAAAAGACACGGTCATGCAAAGGGAGATACAGCTTCTGCAAATTGTGCACTTGAACACCTGTCACACGAACCCTGCACACTTGTGTAACGGTTAAGTTTTACAGATGAATCCTTGAGAAAAAGATGGCGAGGGATTAGAAACCTTTGGTCCTATCAATGCTTGTTTCCACAGACACCCCCGATACACTTTCTTTTGTGCACGTTCCAGTGTCTGTCTTGTTCCACCCTGTAGAACAAAGTAGCCCATCTAGAACTAGAGGGAATGGTGCCTTACTTCAAATACTTAAGTGTTCTCCTGTTTCTGTGTCAGCAACTCTCAAAGGTCCTCCAGCAATCCCCACATTGTCCACACAGTAAAGGCAAGAGCCATGCCTACACATGCCATCAGTGTTTTACCCAAACTAATAAAACCAGAAATACTAATAGAAATCAGTTGCTCATATTTGAACCACTGTCACTAGCTCTACTTTGGTAACTGTGCAACAGCCACAGCAGCAGAGATGCACCTAACTGGGCTCTTGAAAAAAAGTATCAGCAAACTCCAGCTAATTCACAAAGAAAACAGCACAGTTAGTCCATTAATTTATTAAGTTCTTTAGTTGTCCTTGCCAATATCCTACCCAAAAGTCAGAAGAAAAGTTGAAAAATACAAATATATTGTAGAATTAGCAAGTAAAATCATGACTATCAATTTTGCATTGTAAATTTCTTAAGTCGTGTCAGACTATTCTTCCAGACAGGCACTATTCCACTCCATTGTCCACAAAGATCTGTCTTTTTGTCATGGGAGGAACTCTGTGTTTAAGTAGACAACCGTTCTTTCCTCAGATAAATAATGCATGTAAATAAAGCCTATTCTTTCACATAGTTTTCCAAATGCCAAAAGGTTAAGACCTTTGTTAAAAACGTTACAGAGGATATTCTATTTATGATCATATCTTCCTTACCATAAAGAGATCAAATTCCTCCTCACGTCGAGCAATCATTTGATTGAGAGTCTCATCATCAGGAACTTCATCTTCTTCCTGGTTACACATACGGGTAAAGGTATTAGAAACAAGCTATATGCAACTTGAAGTAATAGCCCCATCAGGTCCATGTTGAACTGACCCTCCTTCTGTCACAACATAAATACACAAAATGAAACTAATAATTTCAAGCGATCAGTAATTCTAAAGTAATGCAAATAGAAATAATTAGAGTGACAACTGGGACTTATTACCACCTTCGTAAACTGAGAACGAGGAAATGAGCAAATACACAACCAGGAAATTTTGGATTGCGGTTTTCCTGGGTCAGAAGCAGAGTTAGTGCTTCAGTTAAAATACATGCATTTCCGTTCGGCTGTTCTATAACACTCCCTCAGAAACACCACTCTGCAATATGAGATCTTTGCTGTCAAAGCAAGGAGAATGAAAAAATCCTGGTTAAATGAAAAAGAAAAAAGATGTCATTATACTGGAAACTGAATTCCTTTCTCTTGAACTTTTTCTGGTTACAAATTAGAGACGTGAACCTCTGACTTCAGACAGAACGAATTATTTCACAAAAACAGTTCTTGGAAAAACAATTTAGAACTCTAGAATTCAACTAAAAATGTTAAACCTTAAAAGTTGTAACACCCATTTTAACACAATCAAGAGTCCACAATGCCTGGTTTCCCTCCCTGAATTATTTTGAAAGTACATGGCATTTCAAATCTGACAACAGGTCAATCAAAAAATAAAACTAGAGATTGGTTACTACATACGGCTTACTGAACCTATGTTACAGTATGCTGCAAAACTAGAATTTTTAATAAAAGTTCATGTTTTGCACTCAGTGAAATGGAGTAAGGGATACTGCAAAAAACCTAATATTATTGTAGCTTTGTTTTTCCCCCAGTAATAAGCAGAAAAGGCCTTTTTCTACATCTACACATCTGATTTTTCCTTCACTGGCAAGATTTCTACATCTCAGAAAAAAATACAGTTCCTATTAATGCAATTCCCAGTGAACACCTCTGTACCTTAGTATACATATAATTTAAATTTTAGCATGTAAAAAAGCAATTCGGAAAATGATAAGAGAGCTAGTTCTCACTTCTAGTCAACATTTCTTCAATGTTCAAGATAAGAAAGTTACATTGTTACATACACAGAGGAAAAAAAGAGTACAGATCCTTTGTTTTATTATCAGTGAAAAACGTCAATATCAATGTCATATCAATGAAACTTCACGAAAGTTTCACATGCTTCCTATCATCTCAACCAGAGCAACTTGTGATCTGAAAAAAAATAACAGATCTCACAGCAGAAGCTGCAACAAGAGTGTCTGCATCATCTGTGGTTAGCCTGAATGCCAACTGGGTAGGCCTGGCAGAAGAAAAATTTATCAACACCAGTGCCAACAAAAAGTGCCTCCATGAACCAGTTACTTCTGATCACCTGTCACACATTGCTATTGTTCTAATATCTCTTTCTAAATACACAGAATATACCTCTTGGCTTTATCTAGTACTGCCTAAAAGAAACAGATCAAAAAGGAAAGGAAATAAGAAAGAAAAATAAGGGGAGTTTTGACCCCGAGTTTATGGAAACTACTAAGAAAGTACAATATGGTGCTCTACATACAAGTGTGAAAAGCTTTGATATGCAAGTTTAAAGCATGCGTAGCATGGGAATATTTAACTAGGTGGTCATTAAACAACCTCTTTACTAGATGTGCTAGCCTGTGTATACAGGTCAGAGTTGTTCTGATATTAATAACTTGTAACTGAGACATTTACTTTTTCTTGTCAATGCCTTATTTGATGCTGAAACTGTAGTTCCAGTACAGTTACAATGAAGAAGCAATGGCTCACCCAGTGCAGGATGGTGCAAATTCAATTCCTCTTACCCTCTCAGCAGTTTCAGCATTTGGGTAAAGTTTTGTATACTCTCTGTTACCCAAGAAATTTGCTTCAGCTTCATTCTGACTGTTAGGCGTCAGACTGTAACACCAATGCTTGCTTTAATGAGTGATACTGGGTTAAACCTGTGCTTGCTTCAGGATGGCACACCAAGTGTATTTGGATAATATGCAAGAAGCACACTGCCTTGTAGCAATCTAGGAAACAAGGCATGTCAAAATAGACCTGAACTACAATAACCAGAGTGCTGACTTACAAAACATTTTTAGACAAATATTTTTTAAGGCTCTGAAAAGGTAACAAAATTGTGTCAATTTTTAGAACAAATGCATAGGCTTACTGAAAATGTCTGTTGGCTGTTGGCTTCCAATTCACCTATCTACTCACACAGATGGTGTTGCCTGCTTAGGAACTACAGTTTTACTTAATAAAAAACGGTACATATACATCATCCCATTTCTGGATTCAGATCCTACAATTACTCATAAAATTGTCTGTTTTCTTTAACTTCTTATGAAAAATACAAGAACAAGAATATAAAATTCTATCTTATTGATGCACTAGCTGCTTCCAAATGCACAACATGACAAAGAGTTCACACAAAAGATTTAATTATTAAAGGAGTAAACTCCTTAGTCTTAGAAACTTGACACCACATAATGAAGGATGCCTGGATAAAGACAAACTACAGAATCTTCTTTTCATTCAGTGTGTACCATATTCATATATACCAGGCACACTCAGAGGCAAAATTAGGCTTGATATCTCCGCATCTTTAACCAACACAAGATATTTTTGAAGTGGGAGACAGGCATTGCCGAGTGGCATTTTTTTGTGTGCACTGTCAGTATAATTCATCTATTCGTATGCTCCATCCCAAAGGCAGCTTTCATTGAAATGCTGAATTTTGTTCACATTAACAGTAGAGTCTGCAGTGACAAGCAAAAGACGGGGCTCACCATTCCACAGTCTCAATTCCAGAGAAGAACACAATGAACACACAAGGACATACGTTCAGTGATTCTAGAAACTCACTTTCCACTACTATAAGGAAAGACTTGATAGCTGGTTTTAAACAGTGAATTGTTTCCTGAAGAGGAAGTGATAACTGTTAAGTCCATGCTGGACACAGCACCAGAAAGAAAACAGTTATTTTGTTGGCTTGCCCTAAGTCCAAAGCACATCAAAGCAGATCTTCACTCTTACCCATGATCCAAAAGAAGCACAGTAAGCAAGGTCTTTCATGATTGAATCTGGTTAATGCTGGTTGCTCAGCATGTCTACAAATCAGATTACCTAGTTTAACATATAAATTGGATTTAGGAACTGTTTCATAATCTGTTTTGGAAAAAAATGTTTGTTTGAATACAGTTTTTTGCCAAAATTATGAAAAGGCAGAACGGGTTTAAGTTACAATACTTAAATCTACACCAAGATGTAATCAAAACCACTACTCTATAACATATTGTGACCACAAAAAAAAAAAAAAGGAAAAATGAAGCAGTTTCTTTGACTGGGTAAGAATATGACAATATTTCTAATTTCTGAAGAGATGACTATTTTCATAACTGATGAAAAATTACTCTGTACTTCCTGAAATATCCTCTTACTGATTAGTTCTAACTACTTTACCTCATTTTCTTCTTCATGCTCTAATATAGCCTGTAGAAAGGCTCTCCTTTCATGGCTTGAAGATTTCTGATCAAACATTCCAGCCTGAATAACTTTCTGATCTACATTCAACTTATACTTTGCAGCTGCAAGTATTTTCTCTTCCACGCTGTTCACAGTGCACAGTCGCAGGACTCGAACTTCATTCTGCTGACCAATTCGGTGAGCTCTGTCTTGGGCCTGCAAGTCCTATTAGGCAAAGAACACAGTGAGTGATTTATATTTTAAGTGTGTTATAGAAATCCCTCTCTGCTTAAAGGATATTACAATGCTGAATTCTTTCTGGAATAAGAAGGAATCAGACAGTCCACCACAATTCACGCTGTTCATTGCCTGTTGTTTTCTTTCAAAAACTTTATCAGACACATACTGAGGGAAAATAGAAAGAAGAAAACATGTACATGCTCAGTACAGTGTTAATGCAGTAAGCACAAAACTTCTTGAAAGCACGTGCACTGACTGAGAAGGGCTGATATATTTACTTTGTCCCTTCTGTTCAAAGCTCGTAGCCTTCCAAGTCAGAATGAACCTTAAGTAAAATATCATTTGACTTCAGGAAAGGGAAGCCACAAAATTACTAGTTAAAAAACAATACATGAACTTATCTACTAATAGCTGCTGCTAATTCTTAAATACGTTAACTAAAAATTATTTGAAATGATAAATTGGCTTTGTGTTAAAACAACTTAAATATCATCTTCCTTATTGAAAGTTCATATATACAATATAATGTGGACAAATGTAACTATTTTTTGGTCAGGTGACTGCACTTGAAAACAGTGGAAGTAAGAAATACACCACAGGTCATAGGTAAAGAATTTACTTTATTATTTGAAAATCCTATCTATTTTCTTTGAGGAAAAGAGGAATCCAGTGATTTCTATAAATTATGTGTTTCTGCTTCAGGACACTCAGACACAGAAGGGTACCTAATCTCAAAACACTATCAGTTTTATGCTACCTCACAACAAAAAAATTTCTTAATGTAGAGAGAAAAAAAAAATCAGCAATGACTTTGTCTATTTCAGTCCAGCACCGTGCTTTTGCTACTATTGTAAGCTCTTTCTTCCCACAATTCTCTTCCCAAGCACTACACATGATGCAGCTGCCACAATCTAAATGTGTATTTGAAGTCTGCATTAACCTTGAAGATGAAGTTGTTTCTAAAATTATTCTCAGAAGCACAGCAAAATGGTAAAGAGAGGAAACAGAAGTTTGTATTTCTAGAAATACAGTGAGCAAGTGCTACCAGCCCTTCCCCCATGGCCATCCCCTTTTAATACATTGCTCATTAAAATTAATAAATCACTTCCATCTGCAGAAGAAGAGAACCTGCATGCACTGAAAGGAGGCTGAGAGGATACAAAACTGTTGGTGTCTTCTATGCAATACGTGACAAGACCAGAGGAAACGGCCTCAAGTTCACCAGAGGAGGTTTAGACTGGATGTTACGAAAAACTCCTTCATTGAAACGGTTGCCAAGCATTGGAACAGGCAGCCCAGGGAAGTGGTTAAGTCACCATCCCTAGAGGTATTGACAAGACGTGTAGACGTGGCACTTACAAAAATAGTTTAGTGGTGCACTTGACAGTGTTAGGTTAGATTGGAGCCTATGATCTTAAAAGCCTTTCCCAGTCTAAATCATTCTACGATTTTGTAATTTAGCAATCTGCCCATTGAATACTCCAGAAAATATTCTGTAGTTTTTACTATACTGCAAATATCAAACCCTTGAAATACACAGTACTCTGCATTAAATTTGTCTGTCAGGCTGACTGAAAGACAACAAAACCCACAAAGAATGAAATGATTTCTGAGCTGCTTTTCAAATTTCTAAACGTAATTGCTCCAAATTTATTAAGCCTTGCTTTAAATTGGTCACAATGGCATCTGTGGGAGTGCTGCTTTCATTGGTCTATAAAGAAGGCTTTTTAGTCTCACTTCCCTTACTTTTTTACATGTGGCCATTGACTATGATGTGATTTGCACAGGCTTGCACAACAGCTGAAAACATACACATATGTACTTCCACAGATTAAGATTTAAGAACTTAGGTTCTTAAAAAAAAAATAAATAAAAAGGCACTAAATGACAAAGACAGACTTGAGTTACTCTTCTGGCTTTTTTAAATAAGTAAAAGAGGTCTGATACCCTATTTTCCTGGTGATCTGTACTCACTGCTACCCATACACATCACCAGTGCACGTTCAGTGTCTCTGACCAAGACTGCTGCATTTACATGGCCACTAATTTCCTGAGACAGGCAGCACTCTGCACAGCTTTCACTAAAATATTGCCATCTACCTACCAAAGACTCAAAATGGGGAATTCCTTTATAATGTCCTAAGCATTAAAGAGTGAGTACAGTTACACAAATGAAGTAGGTCCATACGGGCCCTAGCTCTGAGGGTTCTCCAAGACTCAGAAAAAAACCCCCCAACATATGCAGACACAGAATTACTTCATCAATTCAAACTGAAACATATCCTAATTGTAGCAGTTTGCCTAATTCCTCTCAAAGCAGCATTTTATGACTTACTGGGATCTATCTATTCCTTTCACCCCATGCTATATCACCAATTTAAAGAAGAAACCCAAAAAAGCATCATGAATTCTTTGCACATTTCAAAAGATAAGTAAATAAAAATAACCTGGTGAGGATTCCAGTCACTATCAAAGATTATAACCGTGTCAGCAGCCTGGAGATTTAAGCCTAGTCCTCCAGCCCTTGTACTCAGCAAGAAGATAAAATATTGGGACCCAGGTTCATTGAACTTCTTCAAGAGAGCAGCTCGATCCTCCGATTTTGTTGTGCCTGAGAACATATAAAGAGAAGAACACCTTATAACAAAGACATGAACTGAAATACTATAAATACAATGTCAGTTGCTAAAGATATATGTGGAAGCAAAATTCTAGCTCACTTGCTCTTTGCTCCCCCTGCCACAGTTTCCATAATAGAGAATAAACACTGCCCAAAAAACACAGAATAGAATAGAATCATAGAATAGAACAATTACGCTGGAAAAGACCCTCAGCTGACTGCCAGATGCACACTCCACCCCCCCTTCCCAAAGCACAGAGGTAGAAAATAAGATGGAAAAGCTCCTGGACTGAACAAAAGCAGTCTAATAAACCCAAAATCTGTGCATGCAAGTAAAGCAAAAAGAGAAATTTATTTACTACTTCAGCATCCAGTTTTCCAGCCACTTCCTGGAAAGCAAGACCTCAGCAGCTGTAATGATTACTAAGGAAGACAAATGCTGTAACAAAGAAAGTCCCTGCCTCCTCTTCCTTTCCTCCAGATTTTACTGATGAGCATCTTGTTTGTGCCAGAGGTCCTGGATAAGTCCCGGCTCATTCCCAGCCCACTGACCTTCGGAGTTGAGAGGTGTTTTGGAGAGAAAGCCTTGATGCTGTGCAAACACTGCTCCACAAGAGCCAAAACACAGCAGTGTTATCATTGCTGTGTTATCAATCCTGCCTAGCCACAAATACAAAGGACAGCACTATCGGGATGCTAGGAGAAAGTTAACTTTAGCCCCCGCAAACCCAACAGAATCACAGCCAAACTGCTGGGCCACAGAAACCAACTCCCTTCAGAAGCACGACTTGTGTAGCACTCTGTGTGAGAAGAGCGTGATAAAATCTGCACACGTTACACCATCACAAAATTGTAAAAGAAGAAACAAGGGGTCAGTTCAATATCAGAAAAAAATTGTTCACAGTAAGAGTCATTAGGCACTGGAATAGGCTGCCCAGGGAGGTGGTCGAGTCGCCTTCCCTGGAGGTGTTTAAGGAACGGGTGGACGAAGTGCTTAGGGACATGGTTTAGGGAGTGTTAGGAATGGTTGGACTCGATGATCCAATGGGTCCTTTCCAACCTTGTGATTCTGTGATTCTGTGATTCTGTGAATTAAATGCAAAACCTTAAAAAAACCCCAAGGAGCTGTATTTACCATGCTACATATTGCTACAGAAATTCTAGCTTGAAAAATAAATAATTTTAAAATATGTTGTGTCAGGTGATTTATAATATTTTAAATGTAAGAAAATTAATATTCCTTGAATTGAACCCTTAAAACACCTGCAGGCCAAAAGTGCAAGGCGAGTTTTGTTAGCATGGTACTACGTTCTTCAGCCAGTTTTGACAAAGACATCCTGTGGCACAGAGACAGCTCATTTGTGTTTCAATTTCTTACCCCATTTTACATTTGATCACACAACAGCTTTAAAAGTTTATGACCATTAATATTTGTAAAAGCTAAGACTACTTCTCAGCATTACTTTTGCCAAATAAAGCATGAAGTGAAGAACCAACTTAAAATGCTGCAAAAAAATATTTAAAGTAACCTTAAATTCTCAATCTATTCATGCAATTCTTTATATTTTTCTTAATCATCACTTTCTATTAAAAAGGTATTCTGAGGAAAGCTGCTGGCCCTACATAATAGTATAATGTTGAGATATATTAAGTAAAATAAACAGTATTTAAGGTCTGCGTAAGGCAGAGATCAATATGTTTTTAAACTATCTTTTAATTTAAAGATAATAAAACATATCTTCACAGGAATTAATTAAGGCTATGGACATTCCTGTGAAATTTAGGAAGAAAACTACGGTTACTACTCTGTCTGTCACTCTCTTCATCTATGCTGTGAAGAATGGCAGTTAAACTTCAACTAAGTAAAAATTAACAAATTCTATTGCAATCTAGATAAAAAAATAGCATTATCGTCCCTCATGATGGGAATACTTTCAGAAAACTTATGTAGTGACTACTGACTGGAACTTCGCATTTTAAACCCTGTTTGAAAAAAAGATATCAGCCCTTAAACACAAAATTTCTACATGACCGTTCATCAAAACAATCCCTCAACCAAATGGTTTGCAGTATATCAGATGAAACGGAACAGTTAAAGAGGCAGGGAGATAAAGAATCACTATGATCAACACTACAGAAAGAGGCAAAGGTACTTCTTGCTCAGTATCTTGTCTCTAAGAACGGGGAAAACTCTAATAAGCTGCAGCGTAACGGTCCACTACCATAATCTGATTATAAAAACAGATGTAGACTCCTCCTTCTCACATAACAGCACTGGTGTCCTAGGAAGACATGAGCAGGGTCCCCAAGTCTCCCATGTCCAAGTTAATGAAGCCTGCTACCTCCTAACTTATTTATCCTTTTTCTTTGTTTCATTTAGCTTACCATCAAGACGCAGGTAAAGGAAATTTCGGAAGGCAAAGTAGTCTTCCATAATGGTCATGAGAGATGTCATTTGACAGAAAAGAAGCACACGATGGTTAGTAGCTCGTAACTTTGGTAGAATACGATCCAGTAGCTCAAACTTCCCTGAGGCCCGATAAAGTTCAGCTCTGTTGCAGATAAAAAGTACAGAAAATGCCACAATGAGCCTGCACTTAGAAAAGTTTTTAGTCATTATAATGCCAAGAGTATAACAGAGATTAATTTACTTAAGATAAACAAAACTAGTAATACTCTTCTCTCTTTAAACCTGTTTATAGTGATAAAATGAAAAAAAAAACCAAAAACCTACGTGGATTCCTGTTGGAAAGGATTTACTTCAATTACAAAACCAAAAGTCTGTGTGGACTTCCAACCACACAGAACACCTTCCCTTTTGAAACTTAATTCTGTTTCACTATTTATTAAAACAAACATTTGTCAGACAGATAAGCATTTTTTTCAATTAAGACGCTCACCTGCCAGTTTTGCTTTCAACTGGCATTTACTGCAGCTGTTAAGTTGTATTCATTAGGTACATGTTAAAAACAACTCCCTTTCCACTAAACCACTCTGATGTATGTACATTAAAGTGAAATATTCCAAATTGAACTAATAAACAGAGGTAGTTCGAGAAGTTTGACAAAGGAGATATTCTTTAGCCACATAACCTTAGTAGTCCTGAACAATGTTGTTTTGACTAGCTGCTTGTCTTCTATACTATGAATCCCAAAACAGACTCTTAGTATTGAAATTCAAGTGATAACTGAGAAAATTAATAAAAGTAAAGAGGATGTCTAAGTTAGCATCACAATAACGTGCTTTACAAAAACAAGTGTCACATGACTTTTTTCTAACTGAGTCCGTGCACTCTAAACATAATTTATCATTATCAATGATATACTTAAGTCCACAAGATACATGGCCTTCTGATATGCATATACATGTAATCAGGAAAAGACTAAACTGTTTAGGAGTTATCTGGAGGGAGGAAGAGCCATTAACACAACACTTGAACAGGAAGAGGGGTTAAGTGGAAGATATACACCTTTCCTTTAGAAAGCATCCATTTCTAGACAGCTGCACAAAGAAGTGTCAAGCACAAAATTTATATTTATTTTATTTCAAATAATGGAAGAAATGCTATTGTAGTATGGTATAAAGACGGTAAAGGAGGAAAAGCAGAAGGCAAATGTAACGTGAAAGAGAAGAAAATCCTAACTGATATCTCTGAAGAGTTACTCCAATGAATTTCAGTACCTAAGCTACGTCAAAATAAGGGGAAAGGAAGACACTAGTTTAAAATTTTCTTTTGTCTGTCCTCCTGAAAGAGATGGAGGGTCGTGATAAGCTCATAAAACACATTTAATACTGTTATGTTTTTGCTTCAGATACGCACCCTGTGCCTCTTTTGCCTTTCTATAAACTGCTTGTGTTTGTTAGCATGCAACTTACAGAAAAAGAATGTGATACATTAGTGTAAACAGGAGAAAAAAATGAAAAGTTACCCGTTGATGACACCATTTGAATATCCTAAATGTTCAGCGAAGGACTCCTGCAATGTTAGAAGCAGATAATTACAATCAGTTATAAACGGATTCTTAAGATCAACACAGTAATCCAAAATTATGCATTCTTACGTCAATTAAATGAAATACATGAGAGTTGGGTTTTGAGTTCCCTTATGTTCATACTCTTGCAATTCACCTAACAACAGTGCTGTGTTTTCCTGTATCATTATCATTTGAAATTCATGGTTTGCAGAAGTAAATCAGTCAGCATACATTTCGCCAGACTACAAATACAGTAGAATCTAATTAAGTTATACTAATTACTGGAGGATTTGCAAACTTCTCAATTTAATTAATTAGCATACAAGAGACAAAGAGTGAAAATGACAATAATACACAGAATCATAGAATCAATTTCATTATTCACTTAATGTAGCTACAATTCAGATGGACACTTCTGATCTTTCCAGATGTATTAATATATTTCTGTACTTTACATCCTAATAAGAAATGTTATATGGATAGTACATTTGGCTGAAAAAACAACATGAATGGAACAGGACCATTTTGGTTGACAATGCAACAGATTAGCATCCTGCTGGTTATAAGGATTCTACACATGGCATTTTGAGCTACCATCTCTAGGCAAATTAGGTCTAAGCATACACTAAGTTGCCCTGGAATGTCTTAAATTTTAAAACTTCATTTTTTAAAGACAGTGTCTCAACAAGATTAAATGCTTTAAAACTAGACTTCATATCACCAATAAAAAGCTAGTGATCGGCCAATTTGTTTCTAAAAACAAGGGACCATAATGACAATCAAGTGTTTTTCAAATGTGTCCTTTTCAGCAAATTAAATGGACAGAAACATCCTCTCTCACACACATAAGCTTCAACAGCACTTTTCTATTGTACTAGCCATCTGAATAAAAACAATTCTCATAATCAATCGTGTCAGTCTTACCTCAATGTGTTGGAACATGTATGGGTGATTGCATATCTTTCTCAATTGCATGATAGTGTTCATAAGAGTTTTTGCTCCACCTTTTCCCTATGGGTAAAAACAATGCAAATCAAACGATGAATCTGACTTCCTAGCTTATTAGTGAAGCTTTTCACAGACATTTTTAAATAAAGGTATAAAAATACTTCTACATCAACCCTGAACACTGCATCACTAACAATATAACAAAAAACAACCCAAACCCCCAAAATGACAAAAAAACCCAGAAGCTATTGTGCCATTGTATTGCTGTCTAAACTCATCGATTATAAGGATAACAAAAAACGAAGACCTGGAAGTAAACCACAAAGTACATTATGTATCTACCTGCAGTATGCAGAGTGGGAAGCAGAGCAGCTACTGTCCAACATACTGTTTATTTATAGTGTTTATTATGAACCAAAACAAATGCCACCAGGTCTGATTTCTCCAGCAGGAAATTATTCTGACCAGATGCTTTTCAATTCTAGAGTATCTCCTCCTGTCTGCTAACTGGATACATGGATTTCTGTTTACAGACCAAGGAAAACACAGGGCCACAGGCAGCTAAAAAGCTACAGATAACCAAACCTTGTGAGTCACCTTAATATTTAACAAAGTATGTTCTCAAAACCTACTTTACCATGAATCAGTTTTAGAACCAGAAGAGACTTCAGACAACAGTCAGTTGCACTAGACTGAACTGTATGGTTAAAAACTAATTGCAACTGGCGGAACACAAGTTTGAGATCATATCATATTAACAATGCCAAACACCTGTTGCCTACTGATGCTACTTTGCATTGTTGCAGTTTTACAAAAATATAATCACAGTGGTATGAGTAATTCAGATATATTTTAAATATCTCAGCCACAACAACTTATCCATTTCCAACAGTAAAAGTAGGGAAAAATATACTATCTGATCTTTCCTAAAAAGCACAGTGAAATCATAACTTCCGTCTGAAACAGAGATTTTACATTTGAAGGAGACAGTCTACACATCTAAAACTTGGGTTTATTCTTTTCAAAATTCTCTCAAATATGCTCCAAAACGCAGTTCATATTTGTGTTAAGAGCCTTCTAGAGCTTTCCCATTTAATGAATTCTCTCTAGTCTGAGCTGGGTTCAGGCAAGAACTGCAGCAAAGTAGAATTTTTTCCTAGTACAGTAATTGTTTGATCACTAAAGCCAAGCATTCTGAACAACCACTCCCCTCTGCTAGCAACAAGTGTCATGGATAAGAGATTCTGATGAGGGAGTGAAAGAAAAAAATAAATTACAAGAGGGTACAAGGAAGTAAAAATCTTAAGACAGTTAGGGAGAAGGAAAGGAGAGGTACATCTTCAGGAGACAGCAAAGGCAATTTGAACTGCTTAAGGAAAAAGCTGGGTAGAGGCACAAGCAGGGGAAAAATGACAGAAGATTCTGAGCTGGTGAAAGAGAGGAAAGAGACCAGAAGGGGAAGGAAATAGCAGATTGATACAAAATGAAATTTGTAGGGTGAAAGTAAAGACATTAAACCACAAAATTACATTAAAAACAACAGAGGAACAGAAATTAATGTTTACACAGTGCTAAAACTGTGAAGACAAGTTTCAATATCCAATGATAAAAAATTGTTACATGTGGAGTTTGAATAAGCACCAGCAAAGAAAACCAGCAGGTCTGACTGTGCAAAACAAGGAGGGTAAAACGAGATACTGACTAAAACCGGTTACGCACTGTACCAATGCAATCTGCAAAAGGATAATGGAAGGACAGCATGTGATTGCACTGTTATCAGCAACATACACATAACCGGGTGCAAATACGAACCGCTACGCACCAGCTGTTCTGTAGTGTCTCTTAAAGGTATTTCACATTTATTATAATGTGAAAAGTATATACACAGATAAGCTGATGAATGGCAATTTGTTTACCATATATTCACTAGATCAAGTTCCACAATGGCATAAACAACATTCACTAAAATGTAGTCTAAATGTAACTACATGACTTTGAATCTTAATGTAAAGAACTTTTTTGTTAACAGATCTTCTAAGTATGAACGCAAGCCATAAAGTCCTAGCTGGCCAAAACAAGACTTATACTTAAATAACAGCTCTGAAAGACAAGATGAATCATCACCTGTAGCCAGCGCTGTCACAATCACAATATTCAGGTACATTATTGGATCAAAGTTGGCCATGGTAAATGCTGTTTTTCACCCAAACACTGACTGTTTGCAGAAAGGCATTGTAATACAGTGAATACAAGCAGTATCTTTTTCTTGTGAACAGAGAACACAAGCTGCAGTCTTGTAAAACAAAAGCACGTCTAATAGAAATTTATTTTCCCATGACAGATACCTTCCGTAAAAGCCTACATACTAATTTTATAGAGTAGAAATCATATTTTTAACATGTTTAATTGTAATACATTATTCCCTATGTGTTTTAGTTTTCTCTTGTACCTTCTTGTCTTTTTCAGAACCATCTGTGAGAAGGATTCCCTTGGCTTGCATGTGACGGTACAGGATCTTCTGAAGAGCTGACATATCACATTTGATCACATATTCCACCTAGTGTAAAAAAAAAACCAAAACAGAAAACCAGGCATAAACACAGACACAATCATGTCAGTAGTAGGATCTAACTACAGGGTTCTTTATCCAAACACAAACCTAAAAACTACTAATCTTTTATCTGTGCCATAACACTACATATGATATCAGCGAGCAGCAATACAACTGGCAAGCAGCGCAACAGGCACCTGAAAAGATTATCTGTGAGAGTCACAACTACTATAAGACAGCTAGACCCTAAGAATGTAACTGGAGAACTGTCATAGTTTTTTCTCACTCCGTAATTTTAACAATTTTGAAAAAATAATTAAAAATTCCTTTTCTTTTATTTTATGCTTGATATGTAATTTTAAAAAAACATTTTATATTTAAAAAATTGTGCACTCCATTATGTGCCTAAGACATTGTAAAATATCAAGCAAATCATTATAGAAATATCATCATGATATATCTAACAAATAAGCATTCCTGACGGTGTCTGATCAGGATTACACTTACCTAGATTGGCATTGAAATACGCTGTTTTCTCAACATCAACTAAAAACATAGGGAATTCATCAAATACTGTACAATCTCCACACTCAGTCTGACTTCCTGTTCAGCTTTGTAAAACTATATTTATTAAAGCAGTTTTTGACTGCACACCATCTTTAAATCCATTAATATGAAGGCAGAATTAATACTCCAATTTAACCCTTTTCCTATGTTTCTAAATTACAGTCATTGTGGTTTTAGTAAGTTACGTAAAATAAAAACAGCCATGTAATAAAGCCACATTAGTGGCCAGAAATGTTTCAAGCTATGACTAAAAGTATAATCTTCCTAATGTTTAATAAATTGAATAAAAATGATCAAGTTATTTTCTTCTCAGAAAAACAGGTGGGCAAACTCATTAAAAAGAAGTGACTATTTCTTCAATGGCCTCTTTACCAAGATACATAATACCAAGTGAACCTGATTAACAATCTGCAGTCATCAAGTTCAGTCCTTGTTCCTGGACTAACTGATTAGTTCATTAACAAAATAAAGGAAACAAAATGAAACATAGTCCTTCTGAGCATTGTTTAGGGAACTTCTAAAACGTCCTTTTCCAATACTCTACTTGGCATAAATCTGAAACAAAATAAATATTTCAGTAATATTTTTAAATGTAACTGTTTTGTTCTCAAACAATGCTTCTGAGGATACTGAGAATGTGACATCTGAAGGAAAAGAGTCACGACAGTAAGCGTTCACAACATGATAAAGATAAGGCAAAAAAACTTAAAAAGCCTATCGAGTACTGCCACTAACCATCTGTAAAGAGCTCTTCATACATTCAGCCAGTGTTAGTCACCTCATAACACAACTTAAAAAAAAATTCATTTTGGCATAGTTTTAACTCAGTTGATCTTAGTAACAAGTTTTCCCTAGCATACCTTAAAATTTACTTTTTTATTTAGTTGCTGCTGTTATTCTGTGAAAGGTGAACCAGAAAAGTAACGCAAATCTGCAGAGAAGGAAGAAGAGGGAGTGGGGAAGATGAGCTACCCAGTGCAGTGGGTTTGTGTGGCAAGGCATTGGCAGTCATGAGACTAGAGGGGTGACTTCTGTAAGAAGCTTCTAGAATCTTCCCCGAGTCCAATAACAAAATGCCAGCCAGGTCCATGGTGGATCCGCTGCTGTCCAACGCTACGCCCATCAACAAAGGTAGTAGCATGTCTGTGAGAACATTGCTAAGCAAGGGGAAAAAACTACTGCACAACAGTACCTCTACCCAGAAGGAGGAGTGAGAATATGTGAGAGCAACAACTTCGCAGACACCAAAGTCAGTGAAGCAGGAGGAAGAGGAGGTGCTGCAGGTGCTGGAGCAGAAATTCCCCTGCAGACCATGGCGAAGACCATAGTTAAGGCAGGTTATTCCCTCCAGCCCATGAAGATCCACACTGAAGCAGGTGGATGCCCGAAGAAGGCTGTGACCTCATGTAAAGCCCACACTAGAGCAGGTTCCTGGCAGAACCTATGAACCCGTGGAAAGAGAGAAGCTCACACTGGAGCAGGTTTTCTGGCAAGACTCATGATCTCATGGACAACCCACGCTGAAGCAGTCCATTCCTGAAGGCCTGTACCCAGTGGAAGGGATCCACACTGAAGCAGTTTATGAAGAACTGCAGCCTGTGGGTAGGACTCACACTGCAGAAGTATGTGGAGGACTGTCTCCCGTGGGACAGACCCCATGCTGGACAAGAGGAAGACTAAGGAGGAAGGACTGGCAGAGATAATGTGATAACTGACCACAACCCCCATTTCCTGTTCCCCTGTGCCACTGCCAGGGAGGAGGTAGAGAAAATCAGGAGTAAAGTTGAGCCTCGGAAAAAGGGAAGGATAAGATTTGGTTTTATTTCTCATTAACCTACTCTGATTTGATTGGCAATAAATTAAAATAATTTGCCCAAGTCCAGTCCATTTTGCCCATGATGGTAGTTGCTGAGTCATCTTTCTGTCCTTATCTCAACCCACGAGCCCTTCATTAAATTTTCTCTCCCCTGTGCAGCTGAGGAAGGGGAGTGATGGAATGGTCTGGTAGGCACCCGGCATCCAGCTTAGGTCAACCCATCACACCCAGAGTTAAAAACAATGACCTTTTCAATCAGAAGAGAACTATGTTCTGAATCGACTAACGGCTATAGTTAGTTAAAACCATTAGTTAAAGAACAATTGTGCCACTGTAACAAGACACTACAATCCTGGAATACTAACACAGTACCAATTTCTACCTGCTTTATAACGTCCAACAGCCTTTTAAGAATTTAAATTAACTAGAAAAGGTTCTACCTGCTGCAAGGAGGATGGGACAGGACAGAATCTGACTTTCAGTGGATGGCTGACTCACTAACAACTTGAAAACATACAATATGTAACTAAGTTGCCTGTCTTATATGTATGCCTACAAACATAATTAAAGCTGTAAGACTGATCAGGAATCCTGAGATGCAGAAGTTTCAGGTATTCAGACTTCCTCAGTGCCCAGCTTTCTTTGCAGAGTTATAAACAAACAAAGCATAGCAAGAGCAGATGCTAATTAAGTCCTCTTCTGTAAAATAAATCTGAAAAGGAACATTATGTAATGCTTAAATGCAGTACTAAACTCCTTCCACAACTCCTCTCATTACAAACCTTTTCTGGCAGTTGCGACTCAACTTCCTTCTTCAATCTTCTCAGCAAGAAAGGTCGAAGCACTTTATGGAGACGACGGATGATCAGAATAGTTTCTTCCTCATTTAAGTCCACCTACAGAAGTTTGTAAAAGTCACTACAAGGCAATTCAGTGTATTAGGCAATATCTTCTTTCACATTAAAGGTTAAGTACGTGAAATAATTACTTGCATGTTACAACCAAACCGACTCTGAGTAGAAAAAGATACTCATATTAAACTTTTCTGACATTATACAAAAGTGGCTTTTAGTTAATTCCCTCAGTACCAAGGAGAGTTCAAACACTGCTCCTTCTGCGTAAGTGCCTGTTTTCATCAAAGTGTTTTGTTTCTGATGTTTAAAAAAGAACCACAACAGTACCCTTTCTCCAGTCATGGCAAATGGAGCATTGAACCACTGTTCAAAGGTGCTACAGCTCTTGAAAATGGTTGGAAGGAGGAAATTGAGAAGAGCCCAAAGTTCTGGTAATTTGTTCTGCAATGGAGTCCCAGTCAGCAGTATTCTCCTTGGGGCCACATAGTGAGTATTCAAGACCTGAGTCAGTTTGCAGTGATGGTTCTTCATTCGATGGCCTTCATCTACTATCATGTATTTCCATCGAATCTGGAAGAAAACAAAAAGTTAGCAAAGTTAGAGTAGGAGAGACTTAATCAAATTCCTTCCGTTAAGTGTACAATAAAAATATCTCAAGCCTGAAACAACAGTCATGTTCATTTATGAGAAAAGCCAAATCAAGCACTATCCAAGTACCAGTACCCTTGCAAGTAGCAAAAATAGCTATGCTGAATTCCTCACATTTCTGAGAATGATATTAGGGCAGCTGACACTTCTAGGCCAGAATATGGTCCACACAGCAAGAAACCACATAAACTCCAAATGAATCTGTTTGCAACAAGAACCTTGACAGGAGACAGAAGCATTTTCAGACAAAATAACTACACTCTCAGACAACAGCAACCTTGAACTTTGTTTTGCTTCAGCTAATGCTGATTTTTCAATATGAAAGCCTTAAATGGAGTCACAGATATTGAAAGAAAGCTGCTCAAGCCTTCTGTTATGACCTGTACTACAACATGGGCAATGAATGCATGTACCACACTGACCATACACTAGGATATCCTTGGTTTGTACTTTCATAGGTGCTAATTCCACTTCCCAGGACAGACTGAATGCCATAGCGCTGTCCTCCCCACCTTTTAGCAAGGGTTAGCAAAAACTAGAAGGGAAAGAAAGTCCTGCAGTTTCAAGCTGCTCTCAAGTGTTCAGAATTATGCTAAGAAAATGCACTGGCTTCGTATCAGAGAGGAAAAATGAATAACCTAAACACGCAGCATGTAATAGAATGTGAAAAAATTAAAGTGAAAATTAACAACAAAGGGACAGGATGGGAAAAGACCTCCTTAGTCTGCCTTGTGTGTACATGAAATAGTCTTAAAAGCACACTAACTTTCAAATCAGTTCATTATATCTGAGGGAAATATGCTGACAGATAGTGAGCCTGCAAGAACTCAGTCATGTGTAGTAAAGAGTCTGGATACCAAATTCATGATACATGTAACGACTGGGTCATTTGTGTATAAGTGATCACATAGCTGGAAAGGCTCTAATAGAGTGAAAATCAGGCAAAAACAATGGAAAAAAATTACAGCCAGGACCGCAGATTACATTAAATGCCATGAAGCAGACGGGAGAAAAGTCATGTTTTCCCAAAGACAGGCAGGCATACAGTACTGACAGAACTGCAAAAAGCAATTAGTCTTCTGGCCACATTCAGGAAAATCCTGGTGTTTACAGGGAGATGAGCTGTGACTGAGAAGTCCAAACATAAACAGAGGAATAGAAAATTAAATGAAAGGTTTAGCTTATTGAAGGACTGAACAATAACTCAGGACTTCCCTTTAAAACAAAAATTTGTTTTGTGTATGCAGCACTTGAAGGCATCTTGAAGGTCCTGCTGTTAAGAGATTAAAGTCAGTATTACCTTAGCAAGGATGTGTTTGTCCTTTATTATGTACTCATAAGTAGTTAAAAGAACATTAAATTTTCCACTTCGAAGCTGAGGAACAAGTGAGCGGCGCATCGCGGGTGTACCCTACAAAAGAGAGAATTGAGTAGTCACTCTTCTGATGCAGAAAATTATCATTTTTATGAATTAGCAGACATAGAGCAACCATATGAACCTGTAATCCTACAGTACTGCAAATAATATACTGATGCATTTCAGACTTCTTCAGAGTGGTTTCCCTAAAAGGCTGCTATATTGTAAAGCACTGGAAACACATAGCTAGCAGTCTAGTTTCCTTACAAACTGCTTGGCCATACCACTAGTACAGTGGCCAAACAGCAATGTCCTCAGCTATGTATAAGTCCTGAAGTAGTTATCAACTGTACTGTTCTCCTTGGAAACCTTGCAATGTAGAAATTAACAATTTTATTCTGTATTTCACTATGTGAAAGGAATCGCAGTTTAATACAGTCTCCTGAGTATGATTAACTCTCACTGCTTAGTAGCGGATATAAAACATCACAAGCAGTTTAGAAATGCATGCAGAGGCAGAGGCAGAGGAAAAACTGGCTCTATTATCATTTCTACTCTATAATAATATAAAAAGCAAATCAAACCTTGTAGGATATCTTCACCACAGAAGGAGCCCATTTGTCAAATTCGTAAGTCCAATTGGACAAAGTCCTATCATAGAGATTATAAAGAAAAAGTAATACATTTCATTATTTACAGGTCAAACTTCATATATAAATTTTTCCAAATGGTTGCCAACTGTCCAATACACTTCATGTAATCAACCTCATAATTAACAGTATATTTTAAAAATGCACTTTATATACTGTAATAAAATACAAGCACTTCTGAGAGGGGAGTAAACAGAAAAAAGTGTGAAAACCTCATTCGGCCCAATTCAGAGGCCTCTCTGAAATCAATTCTGAATAGTATTTTACACATTTCTCTGTATTTAGGAGCATATTAAGGATAAGAAAAATAATCAAGTGAAAAATAGATTTGTAAGTTCTTTTATAGCATTCATCATTCAAGAACTGGTATTACAACTTTTCAAATGCAGTCTCATGAATTTAATAATAAAACTAATCCGTGTTCTACTAGAATAGAACTATTTATAATACTACCCAGTGCCACTATGCAGGTCTGGTTTTACACTGTGTTTCTGCTGTTTGATCAGAACAAATAGGTTTTTATGGCTATGATACAGGAGCAAAATGTATTCTTGAGGTTTTTTGGTTGCTTGCTTTTTTTTTGTCCCTCTTACTGGATCTGCAATGGGAGCAGTGCTAGCTAGTAAGAAAGGGCAGAGAAAGGTGATTTTTAAAATGTACATAAAAAAGACATTTCAGTTTCTCTCTTCTAGAAACAAAGAAAAATCACTATTGACTACTTAAAGGAAAACCAATTTTTTTTTACTGTGCCTGTGTGAAATCTGACATTAATAACATTCTCCCTTTAATTTTAACTTTGTTTTACTCTATAGACCTTCTCCTAGGCACTGCCCTTCAGACTAGAGCTCATCTTTTGTATTCACACAATAGGCACAGGAGCAGTATTCATGTTAGTCAATCAGTTACTACTGTAGCACTGCCAGAAGACAAAATACTTCAAAAGAAATCAAAAAAGATGGCTACAAATGAAATCTATCTAAATCATACAGCATATTCGCTGGTGGACAAATTATCTAACAACAGGGAACTTCAGCACATCAATCATATCACTTATACAGAAAAAAAAGCAAACAACCCCTCAATAACCTGTATCAGTTATATAATGCCTGGCAGGTTTTATTTAAAACACAGCAGTACAAATCACTAAACTCCACACCTCACCTTTGGTGAAAAGAAAATGCATTAAAACAAATGTATAAAATAAGCAGCAACTCAGAAAGCTAAGGAAAAGCAAAAGGAGTCAGTACAATAAACAATTACAACCTGGACACCTAAGCAAAGCGTGAATATTCTCCATCAAGGTTACATCCAAGCCTAGCTCTACAGAACTTAAAAGATCATCCAAACTCATTAACGTATGATTACTTGGTATCAGATGGAGTGTCAGTTGTTTAAAGAATTAAACAACAGATTTTTAATATCACAGCAGAAAGCTGAATAGGGAACTGACATAAATGTAATATGAAAGAAATACCATCCCCCTCTTGTGGCTTAAGAGTGAATTACAGTAGACTACTCGGTTTGCCAAAAGAGTTGAACAGAATCAAGTGCTCTCCAACCCAGACAACTACCTGGGACGAAATGATCAAAGAAAATACTGAAACCATGCTCAGTGTGATCACACTGTACACCTCATCTTGCCATTACATGCAAAGTAAGCGTGTTCAAACTCAGAATTATAATAGCAGAAAGAGATCCTTTACTTACGAAAGTGGAACAATGATCAGATAGGGGCCATTCAGCCTTTTGTGCTCCATCAGGTAAGTGATGAGTGCAATAGTCTGTATTGTCTTTCCTAGACCCATTTCATCAGCCAAAATTCCATTGAGATTGTTATTATAGAGTGAAACCATCCATTCCAGTCCCTGGAGCTGAAATTGAGAATAATGGCTTCAGTTACTTAATTTCCACACAGGCAATTAATACCGGTAGTACAGAACCAAGGTTCTGATGTCCCTGCTTACTTAGACATTATATTTCTTTTAATAATACCATAGGCACAGGCATCACTGGCTGTCTCAACACCGTTCCCTCCAAAAAACCCAAAACAAAACAAAACCAAGATAAATTTCTGGTAACAAATGTATGGAAATCATCCTCTTGTTTAGCAGAGCCCATAATATTAAGTTAGATTTCATACATGCGGGCTTTTGTATAGCATACAAAGCAACACAGACACTCACATGTAGAGTTAACATTACAAGAGTTTGTTCTTCTATTTCAACACTGTCAAATGTTAATGCCCTTGTCACACAGACTTCTACACACCTGTACATTACATTACTCAAGCAAGCACTAAGTGGTTTTGCTTCTAAGATCCAGATTTTTGGTGTGCCTCATGCAGGGAGACAGAAGTAAACTAAGCAATCTGAGAAAGTTCAGAGAGAAAACTCTGCATGCTTTAAGTAACCTTCTGTTGTCCTTACTAGAGAGTATCCAAAATACAAAACCAGTGTTGTCAATTTACTGGATTTATGTACATGCTGACCGCTTTATGTTTAGGTATTAGATACTCAGGCCACCAATAATTTATCAGAACTTGTTCTCAACAGTATGTCCCACTTACAAAGTAGCTTCAGAACTGAAAAAAAAGGAAAACTGCCTTTTCTACATCACTAAACTTTCTTCACTGACACATACTGATATGAAGGAAGAGACAATCTGACCAAACTTGACAGTAAGAAACATGGAAAAGCAGAAAAAAAGTTGAGTAGGGAAAAGCATGTATAATCCAGAGCACAGGAAAAATATAAGGAGTGAAGGGGAGAGTTACATAACAGTCTCCTTTAAAACATTTTTGCTAGATCCGCAGCCTCAATGCTCCTGACATAAGCTCTTCAGATAAGTGTGCCTCTCACCTCTGCTACAACTACTAGATAGAACAGGCATCATAAAGAACAAATCTACTTACTAAATCGGCAGATATCACATTGAGCAGCTAAAAGATCTGGTCTAACTGGTAATCCCTATGACTGTCTGTGTAACTTCACAGACCAAATTATTTTGCTTTGTGGCACACAGGGAAACTGCACTGCAAAACACACATCTGCACAATTTAACAATATTTCTATGTTCCATAAGTAATTATTATTATTCAGCAGGTAAAGAAATTATCATAATCGTAACGTCCTATCCATGAGCACTTTAAGCCAATATGGCCACCAAATTAGTATTGTTCATTTAGTATATCAGGTATATCTTCCCAGACAATGAATCAGGATTACAGAGTAAAGAAGGCTGCTAACTGCACCTGCTGGCCCCCTGCTTCCCTGGGTGCACAAGCTGGACAACATATTGACAATAAGGCAGGAAGAATAGAGAGGGTGGATGTTCCTCAATCATGAAAGAGAAGTTAACATATCACATTCAAAATTAGTCCCTAAACAACATGTTCCCCTTTTTATTGAGAGCTTATAGTGAGACACTTGCTAGTGGGATGGATTCACAACAGAATTCAAATTCAGATTGAGTTTTTCTATGAACAAGAAGGATCGTGGGATCATTCAGTCTGGAAAAGACCTTAGGTCCAAAGCAGGTCCAGTCCGGGGGCCAGATTGCCCTAGACTTTTATACAGTCAGTCACTGAAAACCTCCCAGGTAACATCTCTCTGAACCCCTGATGCATTGCACTATTGTCCTCCTCTGTTCTGTACACCAAGTCTGAAACCTTGTTTCAGCTTTTTTGCCATTATCTGGTTTCCCACGTCCCCAAAATAGGAGCCCAATATAAAAATACTAAAATACTTTGAAAACAGTGATCAGCTTAACTCTTTAATTTTAAACTATCTACACAAGTTACTGTAATAGACAGCAGTGCTGAGGAGCAGAGGAAGCAGGAGCTGTAATCATAATGCTCTGCACACCGAGAAACAGAGAACTTTCCCCTAGTTCTCTGCAAGCAGAAACAGTTACACATCTTTATAACATCCTGGTTCTTTATTTTATGTCTGATTACAAAAAAAAGATGCAAGGTGTTGGGAGTTTCCTAGAAAGCTGAATAATAGCCGAAGTGTTGAGAACATGTACCAAGAACCTTCTCAATCAGACATGAATCTAGCTTATGTCAGAGTACAGAAGTCCCTGGTTACTAAACCTACTGAATGTCTGTAAAGAACATAACACATTAATCTCCACAGTAAAACACTTTTCTTTCCAAATTTTATCTATCACTGCACTGAAATATTATGATTATAATTAAAAAAATCAAAATCTAAACTTTTAAATATTGGGAGAAAAAAAAGTGTTAACCCAGTACAAATGAAAATAAGAACTGAAACTCCAAGTCAATGAGAAGGATAGCAAAACCAAAACATTATTGCTCTGCAATGAAAAAAAAAACCCAAGTTACAGGTACATGCAGCAAGCTAGTATTACTACAGCAGTATGTATAAAATGTTACCTATGATAGGCAACTGTCATTGTTTTGTCCACGTAATTCCCAAAATCTAACCTAACAGAGATCTTATATTTCTTTACCAATTTTCAGTTTGCTACTTGAAATACCACATTGAAATGTCGAGAATAATTCCAGGTTTTAAACAGTTAATTTTTTAATGGTTTCTCACCTGATAATGTTTTAGTGTGCCATTAATAAGAAGAGAAGACTGCTTTTCCACCCTTTCAGTGATTGCATGAGCAACAGTGTAGTAAGACTGAGATCCTCTAGCACTATATTGCATGCTATATTCATCATCCACATCTTGTTTGGCTGTCCTGGAAAGCAGAAAAAGGACTAGAATTAACACAATCAAGATATTTTTTTACCATAGGTCACATATGCATGTCTAAAGAAACTGTGCAAATCCCCAGCTGTGGCAAGTACACCAAAGGGTGCAAGCTACTTTATAAACAGTACACATTTAATACTAAATGATCATGTTCCTTCTCCTGCATATATTCATGCCAGAGAAGCTACCACAGGTCACTGTAAGCTAGCGCAAGCTGCTCTTTAGAAACGTCCCTGTGAGAAATCACAGTTCCTAACAAAAATCAGCATCTAAAGAACACTCACTCAATGATTTGCTTTGCATCTTTCTCAGAAACTTCCTCACTGTTAGGATCCAGGAGTATCTTCTCATCTGCTTCTAACCTGCTTGATTCTTCTTCATCATCCTACAGAACACAAGAAAAGAACAGGTGTGCTGGGAACTGAAACATCTCCCGAGGTCATACTTTCAACTGACATTCATATATTGACAGCTTTCATTGGTCAACGCTTTAAGATAGAAACCTGAATCACAAATACACCTATTCTTCAACAGAACTGTACTGCAGTCTAACAAGAAGATAATTTTTGAAGCACATTAATCAGCAGAAAGTCATGATACTTTGAAATAAAAAGTATTTTCTTCTAAACTTATTAAAAGCAGATCACATTCTTACTCTTTTTAAAATAACTTGTCTTCTGGGTACAGCTGCAGTGGATAATCAACCATGAAAATGTCTCACTAATGAAGCTGAAAAGTTCAGCTCTGAGTTCTGCAAGTGTATTCTCCTAGCGGATGATTTCCTCAGCTCTAAACAACACTGGTGCTAGAGAGTCCATGCTAAAAATGTGGGCACATGTCTCTTAATGTTCCTCCTAGAATCTGACAGGTATCAGGCCCTCCTCTCCTATCTTAATACTGAGCATCTTGTAGAAATACACTAGCAGCAATTAGTCCTTCAAAGGCACATACTGTAACATCATACAGTCCAGTCAACTTCAGTGATCATTTGGTCTGGTATTGTAAAGGCTAGATTTGGGAGATCTGAATTCTATACCTAGTTCTGCCAGTAGCCTATTGATTGAACACAGTCCTCTACTCCTCAGTTTTCCTCTTCTTTATAAAGCACTTGTCCGAAAAACGCTTCGCAAGTATTGTTATTGATTATTCATAGTATCTCGTATTTTGATTGTGCAGGTTTGGGAATTTTGTGTGTGTTAATTTTAAGATTCTTTTTAGAATTTTTGTAACAGTAGTATTTAAATACCAATTAAAGTACTGAATCAAATAAGCCCACCCTGAACAGTCTGAACCTAAACCCCTGACATAATCTCTAACTTTCTAATTAACACTGCAACTGCCTTATTCAGAAATGCCAATAAAGCCTCTAATGCATAAACATTAAAAATGTTAACTTCCTTTAGGAGAAAGCCAAAATACAGCCTTTTCTGACATACATGTTAAAACAGGAACCTGCTTTTATTCTGTGGTTCATGATAATTAACAGTAAGAGTAAAATATTTACTTTTAATAACCCCGATTACCAGTTAGTCATTTAAGGCATATATAAAGGCCAACCACCATGAACTGAAAAGGGTTACAAAACCACTTCTTTCCCTGTTTGTCTTATTCTTAAAACACCTACACACATGCCATCACTCTCCCATCCTTCCTTATGAAAAAGATAAAAATATCACATGAAGTACTTGGGTTGTACTGTATTACTTGTGACAGTATTTTTTTTACAGGCACATACCTCCTCCTCATATTCAGAACCACTTTCATCTTCACTGTCTGACCTGGGAGCGACTTCATAGCTATACAAAGATGACAGACAGATTATGAATTACAAATAAGAAGAGGAGGAATTAGGTTCAATACAGATCCTACTTATCTTACATACAATAAAACGAGGAGGAGGGGAGGAAGAGGAGAAAAATCAAAAATAATAACTAAAAGAAGCCTAAGCAAAATATCAATGCAAACAGAAATAGCAGCCTACTTGTATGCTAACTACTCACCCAGGGTTCATTTCCAGCCAAGCATCTAGCTGACTCGCTTTTGGTGCTTCTGGACCAAGAAGAACTTTGCCCGTTTCAGTGTGAGTCACTTTGACTGGAAGGTCACTCATCTGACTGCTCTCATCTATTGGCTAAAAATTCAAAAGAAATTTTATACCATACAGCAAACGAATTTCAGGCTTGTTATATATAATAAAGTGAAGGAAAAGCACTTTCAAAATTCCAGATCTGAACAAGCAGTGAAGTCTTGTTATCAAAAGCCATACCTTACCACACGGCTATGGAGTAAACATTGAGTCACACTATTTCTGTGTGTAACATTGTGTATGACATCCACAAACATATCACAATATTCCAAATAAACTAACAAGAGCAGTATGGAAAAAAATGCACTGTAGGCTTCTATAAAACAAGACACAAGTTATGTATTTAGTCCTGTTATTCATACCAACAGACATCTATAACAAGAAAAAAAAATACACTGACATTACAACTTCTCCTCTTGTATGGAGAAACAAAGATGTACCAATTTAGCTAACTTTTTAAGTAAAGAAGGCCTATTCCAAAGATTCGTTGTGCTGACTTCTTCAATTAAGCTGCTATAACACCTGCAGTAAGAAAACCTTTTTTTTTATTCTGGTGGTCTAATAAAATCAGACTAGCATAATTACTTTTTCTGCTATTCTTTGCCCTGTTTAATCACAGATTTTCTACGAAAACTTTTTTCCTTTTACTACTGCTACTACTGAAGAATCTTTTCTTAATATATATGTGAACAAAAAATAATTCTGGGTAGTTACAAATGCAGTGACTGACAAAGTAAAAAAACTACCCATTTCCACAAATATTGAAGTTACAGGAATATTATGTGCATTTTCCTTGTGCAACCGTTACTATACCAAACAATTCTGCTGCAGGTTTTTAACTACATCAGCAAAAACATCACTTGCAAATATAAAAAAGACCAGAAGTAATATAATAAATACCATTCTAAAGCCTTTATAAAAAAATAAAATGGCAGAAAAATGGCATTAACAGAAGAGCTCTTACTAAGGCAGCATATGCTATGATACTGAATGAAAAATACTATTCAAAGAATGACACAGAAAAATTACTAATTTCTATCTGCTTCGAGGAAGAAAGAACTTTCAGATGTCTTAAGCCACGATAATCCTATCTTGTATCCTGTGTCGAAAAGGTAATTACATGTAACGGCAATTTATTTCATAAAAAATGAGAAGCTAGAATATATTGTGTTTGCAACCTCACTTTATAAAGTAAATTAAATACACACAAAGACTGCATGAGTAACATTTGCTTTTAAGGACATAACAAAGCTTAGAAGGGTTCTTCAGCATATTCAGGGATAGAATTAATGTATTTTTCTTCCAGTGCTCAACTTTCTAAAGAGAAACAGGTTAGTATAAATGTTAATGTAGATAATTTTTATTCCTGGTTATAAAAACCAGCTCTTCTTAGAACATTTGTGGTCCGAAACTTTTTAAGCTAAAACACCTTGTTAAATTCATACCTCTCCATCAGGACCAAGACCAGATGCCATTCCTTCTGCATTTTCTTCAGCCTTCTACAACAAATGAAGAAGTGAAAAATATCACGGTCAGATTACAAGAATAGGGAGAATACTTTAGACTTAAACATTTTGGACCATGAATATGTTTCACTCTTTTCACTCTGTTTCTGAAGAGCGAGGGAGGCACATAATTAAAGATATGGATGGGTAAGTAGAAACAGGCACAGAGTTACCACCATACACACAAACCATTTACTAGCTTGAACCGGGTACCCACAACACGTCTAGTCACAGTAATAAATCCGCACCTACAAAACAGCTGGCCGACTGAATTCCTGGTCCAGACCTAGAGCTCAGTAGCTTACAGGCAGTGCTAATACAAATAAAATAGTCATTAATTTTTGTGTGATTTACTACTTATTTCCTCTCAAGTGCCTTAATGTCCATTTTGGAGATGACACCAGGTATCACAGATTGCATATTCATGCAGGCATTTTTATTTTGGCTCTGTCCAGAGTTTTTTTCCGGTCTGACAACTAACTAGAAGGGGTATTCCGGGAGTTGTTTGCACTATATCTCAATTAAGTCCAGACCACAGTTGGTCAAATTACAAACAAAAAGAACCCTGGAGATCTTAGCTGGAATAAGATAGATTTTTTTTTTCCTCCCCAGGAACCACTCCGAGAAATAAGTAGTATCTTCGTCAAAGCCTGTGCCAATTTACCCTACTTAAAAAAGTCAGGTATGAGCAAATGGAAGAGAGCTTGCTTCTGAATCAGAACTTCATTAAACAATTCAGGCAATAAGCTAGGAATGATAGAATTCAGCTTGTGCCTCTGTCACAGTTCTGGGTTTGTAGTATTACCGCACAGTTTTATTTTGGTTACCAACATAAACAGATCAGACTAACAACAAGAACAGATCTCTTAAATTGTGTTTCACAGATAAACAACTTCCAAGTATTGTTCATATGTGTCATAAATTTAGATAGTCTAGTTGTGTCTTTTTTTTAAAAAAAGTATACTTAAGGAATAGCTGCACTTCCAAATATTGAGATGATCCTCAATATCTGCTTCAGATCAAGCCCTGAGCCTTTGCCATTTAAGTCAATTTTCCAAGGCATGAATGTCAAATGAACATGCAGCAGCAAACACAGGCCAATTCTACATTTTTAAAAGGCTTATTCTGTTCCTTTTACATAGCCTTCATACTTCAGGATACATGCCTAATTATCTGGATTAACCACCCTTTCACTAGTATTACCAAACTCAGAAATCTGTCTAAGCTTCATTCCAGATTAGAATGTAAAACCTTTAAAATATTTACAAAACAGAATATACTTCAATAGACAAAAAAATAACCTGAAGGAGAGGTTTATAAACACTTCACCGGGTTACACAAATCTCATTGGTTCTGCTCAATGCAACAACAGCTGATGCTCAGAACAGAGTGAGGCAGGATAAGGACTGCACGTATCTGGCCTCAGCTAAACAAGCTAAATTGATTGAGGGTATTTCTTCCTTGGATGAACAACAAGGCGAGGAGTCCATCCTTTTGCACATGAGACTGCTCTCCAATATATAAAGACTATCTATCATAGCTTAGCTACAGTCAATGAAAAGAACCTTAGAACTCAAACATCCACTGTGAATAAGCAGGAAGCATCAGTGCTGTTCACTGTGCAAAAGACCAGATCCTGCTGTGAGAGCAGAAGCATTTACAACCTATAGTTAAAAACTACTTTGGAAAGCATAAGCATGTTACAAAGGAGATAAATGTAAATAACAGGTATCTTGCATTTGTATTTTGGGCAATGCAAAGGCATCTTAAATCTTGACAATTAAATGCTTGACACAGAAATACCAAATTCATACAAGTAGGAAACTACATTTTCTTCTCTGTATAACAACCTGAAACACTATTACAGGTAAAGGTAAAAGGCCACATAGCAAGTTAAACTGGCTGATCAGATGAAAATATCATTTCAAGTTTGCTTTTTTTTTATCCATGACCGCAGTGAGGAGGATGCAAGACACTAGCTGAATAGGAGGCTGGACACAGAAGATGCAAACAGAGAAAAACTAAAAAAAACAGGGAAATTCTATCATAAAGATTTCCCAAACTGTCTCACAGAGAAGAAATGAACAAATCTGAAATTTTATTCTAAGAATATAGACTTCATTGGGATATTATATTATCTGAGCCTAGCAAAGATGAGAAGTATTTCACCATCTACTTCTTTGCTGCCATTTCTAGAAGAAAGTCCTAAGAATGCTCTTCTCTTATTTGTCCCCAAGTACAAACCACTGAACTACATGTGTTAGTAGACTAAATGTTTTACCTGCATCACAAAACATTAAAGGGTAAGTATTAAAATTGCATGACTTCGAAAAATACACAGTGCTCACCAGCTTCAATGAGTGCTGCCACCAAGCAACAATGAATTTATAGAATTATACATTAAAACAAAGACTAATATTTGTATGTACCCCTATACCCTTGACAGATGTAGTGGAATAACTTAATTACAAAAAAAAACCTGCAGATGATGAAGACAAAGCTGAGATTTTTTTTTTTTTCTGCAAATCTTCCTTTTAAGTTTTAGGCTGGTACATTTAGAAGCGCTAAATATTTATGGGGCATATTTCCATTTTAATTCAGTGACAGAAAACTATGTCTTTATTGACACAGCCAGAAGATACTCTGTTCTTCATATATTCTTCAGCTAAACTGACATAGAAAGAGAATCATACCACAGATGCGGATTGTTGAAGGAATTAATATTTCTTATTAGAGCAGTGCATTTACTCCACACACTATCTCACTAAGGATGATCTCTACTGTGAATTATGTACAAATCAGGGCTGTTCTCACTGGTAATACAGGCCAAGAACACTGTGTAAGTTACATCTGAACTTTGTAGGCAGGTGATTGTTCCTATGTTGAGAACATACTCTCAACAAGAAGTACAAAGGTTCTGAAGACTGATAGGAGAAAACATGGAGCATTTTTTACACCACATAGGTCTCAAATCAGGACTTGTTACATGTTGGTATTTATTAGCACATTTAGAGTGCTACCTGTAAGCCCTGTAAATATAATACTCATATTTGTATCAGTAATTACTAGTAAACTAGGAATGGAAATAGGGTATAAAAACCCTCTCAGCCATCCTGCAAGAAACAAAAGGTACTCAGATGTCACAAAAATGACAAATTATTACCTAATGATCATTCCACACACAGAATTCTGTTTTCAAAACTAGCACTGTTCCATTTCTACAAGCCTCTCTCACAGGGTAAAATACTTCATACAAGAAAGGTAATTTTGGAAAGCTTCAATTAAATGGTAAGAATGCACAATGAACAATACTAGTGGCAGAATATTCATTTGCTATAACAAACCTCCCAAAGTTCTCTCTCTCTCTCTAGTCCTTTCCAATGGTCCTACAAAATGCAGAATGTGGAGGTCTAAAGAAGCTACCCTGTAAGAAACAGCAACACAAACCAGACTTCCCACCTTTTTTGTCCAATTAATTCTGGATCCTTTTTGAGTACTTTAATGCTGATTTGCACATCTTGTGCAATTTTACCTGTAAAAAGTTTATCAGCAAATCAATGTTAATTTTCTAATCTTGCCTTCTTCCCACCACCTTCAGAATTAGCAATAACAAATTTCTTAAATATATCAATGGAGAGATACTAGCTCCCTCACTGCTAAAAACCTGCCATTGCTGATGATTTTAGATACTCTGGTGCACGTATAACTATTGTGTATCACTACATTTATCAACATAAAAATTCGATTTGAAGAAGAGGTAACCTAAAAATACCAGCTGTAACTACTTGCCTTCTTTCTTCTCCTTCTCTTCTTTTTCTCTTTGGCTGCTTGTGCCTGTTTATGCTCCCATACGAGGTTAGTCAAGTTAGCCACATACTCATCTGTCTGCTGCAACAGGTAAGCCAGGCGTCTATCTTTCTTTTGGTCAATCAGCTTACGGTAGCCTTCTTCATCTTCAGCCTAGTAATAAAAAACAGAAATCAGCCATGACAGAAATGTTTCCAAACGAACATTAACTAACTCCTATGTCAATAATCATGTGTTATCTTAGTTAAGTCATTATGATCTGAGTAGGTAAATGAGGTGGGTAAAAAATTAAATGGACTATGAGGGCAACAGGGTCATACATTTGTGCTAATGGGTCACAGAATCACAGAATCACCAAAAGGTTTTGGTTGGATGGCATCTTAAAGATTACCTACTTTGAACTTCCTGTTGTTGTAGGGACACCTTCCACTACATCAAGTTTCTCAAATCCTCATGTAAACTGGCTTTGAACACTTTCAGGGAAGGAGCATACATGACTTCTCCGGGCAACGTCTTGCAGTGCCTCACCACCCTCACAGTTAAGAATTTCTTCCTAATATCTAATCTAAATCTACCTTCTTTCAGCTTAAAACCAATGCCTCTTGTCCTATCAACTGCACTCCCTGATAAAGAGTCCCTCTCCATCCTTCCTTTACATCCCCTTTAAGTACTGAAAGGTTGCAATAAGGTTTCCCTGGAGCCTTCCCTTCTCTAGGCTAAACAACCCCAACTCTATCAGACTCTCTCATACAGGAATTGCTCTGGCCCTCTAATCATCTTCGTGGCCCTCCTCTGGACATGCTCCAACACGTCCATGTCCTTCCTATGCTGAAGACTCCAGAGCTGGATGCAGTATTCTAGGTAGGGTTTCATCAGAGCAAAGGGGCAGAATTACCTCCCTCCACCTACTGGTCATGCTTCTTTTGATGCAGCCCAGGATACCACTGACTTTCTGGGCAGTAAGCACACATTGCTGGGTCATGTCCAGCTTTTAATCCACCAATACCCCCAAGTCCTTTCTCGGCACGGCTGTGAAAGATGTTACTCTATCTGGAGACAGTAAGAAGAGACATACCACAGGGGTCTATCCTAGGGTATGTTGTGTTTAACTTCTCTAATCAGTGAGCCAGAGGAATGGATGGAGGGTGCTCTAGTCAAGTTTGAAGATGAAGTTGTGCCATTTCTGGCTTTAGAGGTTTACAAGAAATGACTGAAAAAAGCCTGGAGCTGCCTGCTTCGACCTTGATGTTGACACTGCTTTGGAAGTTGGCAATGGGACTAGAGAGCTCCTTGTCAGTCTAGGATTCAAGGACTCTGCTTCTAAGTATCTCTTACTCCTGTGGACTAATGACTAGAAAATCTACAGCAGTTATGACAGGTAAGGGGGGGGGGAAAAAAAAAGTCACATAAAATCACACCAGATTACAATGTCCCAAAGCAGAAATGCTTGGTGAGTCTCCCACACAGATGACTGAATTTTCAAAGACATGAAGCACAGGTAACCCAAACCCAGAGGAAGAACAAGGGAGCAGGACGCAAACTTGTGTTTAGTCCTTTTTCCAATACGAATAAAAATCTTTTCCTTCTAGTTGTTACAAGAAAAATTCCTTTCAGGCAGATTATCTATCCATTTTCTACTCTAGTGTTATTTCATGTTTGATCCAGGTCACTATCAGAGACATGATTCACCAGATAAGCCATATCTCTGAGTCACTCTGACAACTTCTGTATCTTACCCTAACAGCACTAAATGTGTTATTAGGGTAAGGCATACCAGGCAAAGTTATTTTCCTGTGTTATGAAAATATAAGGCAGCATTTGAGCACATCAGAAAAATACAAGGGAAGCAGCAGAGATGCCTTTATCAATTTTGACTAAAATATCAAACAAAGGAAGTATACAATGCCTTATAAAACCAAACTCAGGTAGGAAATATTTTAAAGATTATTACTTTAAAAGACACCATTCTGGGAGACAAAAAAAATCTGCTGCCTTTGTGGTGACACCAGAACTGCAGCAGGTTGGCAAGAAGAGCTGTAATCTTCAATCTAGGCTTGTAAAATAGCTTGTAAAATTCAGTTGTAGTGTTCAAAACCCTAAGTTTTTAGAATTTATTATTATCATTACTATTATTACAGAATGCACAATCATCATAATCTAGCCAAGGTACTGCCTTTATACGTTCAGTATTTTTCATGGTATCTTTTAAAATCATATCAATGCCCACTCCTACATGTGAAATTACTAGCATTAATGAACTGTTAATAAACATTCTGAAACGACAGTTATGCACAAATCCATTCCACTCTGTCCTAAGCACAACACACCTGATATCATGCAGGTGCAAGGAAGAAAAAAACTATCATACAGCAAGAAGGAGTACAGCCCTGGAACATTAATGTATAGAACTGACTGCTATTGATTCTCAAGATGCTATTGGGTTTGTATTTCTGCATGAGAAATCAGCTTTGTGTACACATTGCAGAGGAATGACATGAGCAAGTTCTTCATATGGTATCTTCAAAACTATAAACACAGAAATAAAACACAGTCCAGTATTTATACGATGGACTGTTACTCTCATAATTATATAACAATGTTAGTATCTATAGCTAGTAAGACTAAGCGATGTTACACAAACGTGGCTCTGTAAGTTTTCATACTGATGGAAAAAACAATTATACTTATCCAAATCCTTAAAAAAAATAATAGAAACAGCTATATGCTAAAAAGAATAGTGTCACATTCACTACCATAACCAGAATACACATAATCAAACTGCAGCGGTTTTAGATTTATACTTATTGCATCACAGAAACTTTATTCTGCAAAGGAAATATACGGGTGTGGCTAAGCCTATATACTAAATATTAAAAAGTATGTAACGTCAGCTAAATTAATCATATTCCTTCCTCTTACCATTTTTAATTAACCATATTCCTTCTGCTCCTTACCATTAGTCTCCTCATTCTTTCTTTCTCAATTCTCTCAGTTTCCTTCTTCTGCTCACGTTCAGTGTTGGCATGCCAAGTTGCCACAGCTTTAGAAAGTTTCTGAATTTTCCCAGCAACTGATCGGTGGTACTCTTTAAAATCTTTAGCATGCTGCAATATGCTATTCAGGTATTCCTAGAAAGAGAACAAGTTAGTGCAGACAACTGGACAACGCACAGGATTTGAAATTGGGAATACAAAAGTTCTAACCTTATCATTTCCCCAATTACTTATCAAATGATGTGGAGCTTTCTTCGATTTAGAAACTCCAAAGATAAATAAAATAAGTAATATGGAAGACCCGCACAGCAAACGAGGGTGCATTTCCGTCATGGGGTGACATCTACTAGGTCAAAATACCTGATGCTTCTGTCTACGCTTCCTTTCCTGTTCTATCTTCTGCTGCTTCTCAAGCTTTTCTGTCATACGGGCCTCCCTCAAAGTCTGGCGTTTGCTTCGTTTGTACGCTTTGGAGTTCAATGCTGTCTCCAGTGTTGTGTCACGACGCATGCAGGCTACTACCTCTTGTCTTAGCTGCCAGCAGGAAAAAAAAAGAGACATTTAGAATCAAATCATTTTTATTACACAGAGGAACAACTTTCAACACTGGTATGGCAGAGCAAAACAGCAGAAGTCCAGAAGATGTCCCAGCCTTCTCTTTCCATACAGTTCTGAAAAGATCCAGCACCTATAAGGTTGTAGCAGCTATGTCTCCCTAATCTTCAGCCTCCACAAGATGGTCCAAAGCCTTAATTACTCTTAATCGTAATTTCTTCCTTCTTTACAAGATGCTGCAAATGACTCTTCTGCTGCACTGAAAGGGGCTAGCCAAGATGTTATACCATTGAAGTAAAACATGAATGAACAAAGTTTATATATATACTTTCTAGAGCTGAACTTGAACATAGCTGACCACTTGTTTCAATGCCAGCTGCAGATAGCAGGGAGAGGTAAACGTTAGGGTCTTAGAATAGTATAGCCACAGTCCCTGGAGTGGAGTAGGGAGAGCCTGGTGCTTTTCATCTGACCTCTGACAAAACATCATTACTAAGCAGTGCCAAGGGCAGAAGGAAGGAAGACTTGGACATCACGGTGCAACTACTGCCAAGGCTTCTGTCAGGAAGTATTTTTGCTTGACCTGCCAAATCACATCTTTGTTCTTCCAAATTAGCTGGAAAAGCTGATGGCAAGAGGCCCACTGAGAGTCTGGCAGTTTCTGAAATTAATTTGCTGATACATGCAGTCAACATTCAATTTTTATCTTAGGTATCATCTTGTTATGTTTAATTTTGAAAGTTTGTATGCCACCATGGAAATCCTGAAAACAGATCACAGAGAAATACCACACAACATCAACATACAACTGTTCCTAAAACAAAGGGAGCCATAAATACAAAGTATGTCCAGAAAGATGTGTCTACTGGGATTTGTGTTAAAAAGCAGTTTTTATCCTATTCCAGCTCTTGTTTTGTCTTTGTGCCAAGGTCACGTTCATTATGGAAGACAAAGTTCTGTGGTTACACTTGAGACTGGAAGAATAAAGCAGAAAGCAAAAATAACACCTGCACATTTTTATTAACAAAATAAACAAAAATAAAATCTAACTTAAACATATCTGACTTGTTTATTGGTCAAGTTTGCCCTCATGCAAAAATCTCCAACTTAGGCTCAGTCCTGCCACAAACTCTCTTGCCAGTTTACTCCTTGCTACAAGAACATGTTTAGCTGTGACACTATGAGAATTTTCCTGAAGTAAAAGGCATTACCTGGCGCTGGAAATTCAGTAACCTAAGTGCCTTCAACTCCACTGTAGCTTTGGTTCGCAGATCAGGAGGCAGAGAACCAGGCAAGTTCTCTAGTTCCTGGATTCTGTGAGCAATTCGAGCCTGAAGCCTAAGGTAACAGAAAATTGAAGAAGACGTCAGAAGAAATCTATAAAAGTGGTTATCAAAATTATGTAGTAAAAATAGGCAATGTATCTCAGGCATTAATGTGGCTTTTACTAATTGTATCAGAATTTTGCAGAGATGACATTAGGTATCCTTCTTCACTTTGAAAACAAATTACCAAGTAACGAAAATACCCCTTGGCTCTTCTTTTAATTTTTACTAGAAGTATATACATGAAAAGCAACACGGAAATTTTTACTCATACTATACAGAAGGCTAATTTAGTGTCCTCAAGAATAACTGAAGGAGAATTAGGATAGTTAAGTTTTTCATACAGACTGAAAAGTAAATCAAGAAGTCTTACTCCCTAATAAGAGAAAGTTCCAGTAAAAGCTACTGGAAAAGATACTCGTCCAAGTCCAGAGCAGTTCATGATTCCCACAGAAAAATTATTCATTCAGAAAATGACAGTGGCATATTTTGTTCTCTCAAAATGACTACACTAAAAAAAGTCCATATTATTTTACAACTTCACCTGCAACTAAGCATTCCAGTTATTAAGAAGAGACTTTAGTGTACCTAAGGATCCAAAATCTTGATAATTAAGAGGTTTTCTTGGAGATATGATGTAGTGTTATACATCCATATTAAAAAAACATCCAAGATGTACAAAGAAAATACTGTTCTAAATCACTGATGGGTGCCTGCCTGTTGCTTATAAATACATGGACGTAAGTATATATTACAACTATGATTCATTATTCTATTTCACTCCCCAAACAGCTGCAATGCTACTCCTGAAACCATGACCAGATTAGTATTTCCAGGATTACTTTTCCTCCAATTTGTTTCCTCCATATGTTGAAATGACAGCAAAACAGAGGTCTGCACTGAGCTGCAAATAATGACACTTCTACATTTTTATGGGTGATTATCTTCCTTTTATAATCCAGCCAGAAGGAAGAAACAGGAAAAAGAATCAATATTTCTAAGTCAGTACACATACTACCTCAGAAAACTCTCATTGAAACTCAAGTCTATTCTCTATTAAAATAAAGTCCTGGTCAAAAAAAAGTTTAAATACTAGTGAAAATTTGCAGCATACACATGGAAGAATAATAAAAACAGCAGCCAGATAGAGTACACATAAACCAAAAAAAGCAACACATTTTGGCACTTTATTTCTGGCTTTTCTATTAGTACCATAGGCATAAAGCGGAGCCCACAGTACTACATGGGCACAAAGCAGAGCACACAAAGTTCCACCTCGACATGAGGAAAGACTTCTTTACTCTAACGGTTGCAGAGCACTGGAACTGGAGAGCCTGTAGAGTCTCCTTCTCCAGAGGTATTTAAAACCCACCTGGACGCAATTTGTGCAACCTGTTGTTGGTGAACCTGCTTTAGCAGGTCGGTTGACCTAGATGATCTCCAGAGGTCCCTTTCAATCTCAACCATTCCGTGATCCTCTGGTACTAATTATATTGCCTAGGGTACTAGCAATAATAGCAATAGCAATATTTTCTTCAGCTATCAGCAGGATTTTTTAAATAATTTCTCAATAGCATCCCAACTGAAGTAAATGCAACAACTACTTGAGGTGTTTCTCATCACAACCACCTTCTAGTTTTAAAGAGAATGACTGCACTGTGTTGGACTACCAGTATCTTCATGAAAAAATAATAATAACTATTAGGTAAACAGAATGGAAAGAAAGAAGTTTCCCGTACGCTTTTTACAAGCACTTGAAGGATATAATCTCACCATTTAAAGGATATATTTAATTAATCTTTGCAGTTCAGTAATTTATCTTAATCCATGAAGTGGATAGTGTATCTACAACACAGGTATCTCTGCAAAACAAGTGATCCACGCATCTTCATTTGAGGTCAACAACAGAGGTTACGCTTGCACATTCAAGCCTGAATAGTACGGATGTCATGCAGTAAACAATGAAGATACTTAAGAAGAGACTTTATAGATAACAGAAAGAAACCATAGGCAATCTACAGAACACTGGCAAGCATACTGTGTTTAATTAGCAATGAGAAGGTGGAAAAAAGCCCTTCCACATAACAGAACAACTTTAAATTGCACACATTATTATTAGCTCTAAGAGATCTATTCAGTCAGATTAAAAAGAAGTACTTTGAAGAAGGTGTTAAGGAGAGTTTTATAGAAGCACAGCATGAATTTTTCGTTCTGGCTAGATTTCAAGAAACACAAGTTTAATAGCTCTCCACACATGAGTAACTTAAACTTCTTACATTGATAAGTATTTTAAATATCTACATTTCTTTTTATCTACTTTTAGTCACACAGAGATAAACAACAATTATAATATAATCTCATCTCAAATCAACATATGCTGCAAATAGCTTCTTGGCAAAACCATGTGAATTTGACAGCAAAATTAATTCTCCATTGTTTTTTTCTCTTTGTATATATACACTGGAGCCTTTTTCATAATCAGTTCAAGGCTTTTGCGGGAGAAAAAGCAATCTGCTGATGTTTCATTAGATATAAAGCTTTTTCAGATCCTGCTTAATAGATACATTGCTGCTTCTCCATTTGTACTGGTCTATTTAGCACATGGTAAATGAACAGGAACGCTATACCGTAATTCTAAGTGTCTATTTGATTAATTACTTGATGAAACAAACCATGTAACTTCCTAGTAACATGGAAAGGAAAAAAGAATTGCTATCTGTGAGAAAAAAAAAAGATGTAATTTTTTTAACAGCAAAAACTAGTGTTTGACATTTACAGTATTGTTCTGTTAGATGTGCTCTAACACAGAAGTCATGTAAATGAGCAGTTAAGAAACAGAACTGTATATGCAGTAGCATGTATTCTCCCCTAAAAGTCTGCTGTTACACAATTGAGAAATGTGTATACAATAAAAGACATTGCCAAACACCTCAGCAATTAACTTTTTATCACATAGCTCATGAATTAACACTAAATTACTGTCTCACCAGCAGTACACTTCACAACTTTAGTCCAGAAACACCACTTTCAATGTCACTGCTGTAGTTTAACCCTGGCCAGCAACTAAGTGCCATACAGCTGCTTGTTCACTGCACCCCTGCCAGCGGGACGGAGAAAGAATTGGAAAGGTAAAAGTGAGAAACCAATGGGATGAGATAAAAAGCTTAATTAAAAAGAAATAGAATTTTTTAAAGACTTGTAAGAAAATGACAGATAAAAATAACAAAGAGAGAGGAAAATAAAACCTAAGAAAAACGAGCAATGCACATGAAAACAATTGCTCACCACCAACCAACCTATGCCTAGCTAGTCCCCGAGCAGCAAGCACCCACCAACTTCTCCTCCAGTTTTTTTGCTGATCACGATGACATTGTATGTTATGGTACATCCCTTTGGTCAGTTGGGGAAAGCTGTCCGATCTGTGCCCTCTCCCAACTTTTCATGCACCTCCAGCCTACTTGCTGGCAGGGTGATGTGAGGAGCCAAAAAGGCCTTCATGCTGGGAAAGCACTGCTCAGCATTAACTAAAACATCAGTGTCTTATCAACATTATTGTCATCACAACTTCAAAACACAGTCATACTAGCTACTACGAAGAGATGTAACTCTATCCCAATCAAAACCAGTATAGCCACTACGTAAATCCAATCTGTAATTTTCAAGAATTCCTCACTTAATCAGATTGAAAGCTCACACCTTCCCACAAAACTCGGGTTAGTGCTACAATTCTTCCATCAGAGCAACTGTGGAACCCTGTAATGGCACGTCCTACAAGCTTTCTGAAAAACATGTTAGAAAACAGTGATTGCCCACACTGAAACAGCTGTGTCCATTCAGTCCTAAGGTAAGAAGAGTAAGACTGACAAAATGACCAAAATAACATGCCAATAAATTACTTATGCATCATATTCTATGAAAAGTCAGAGCTTTTCTGGGACCAAGGCCTAGATTCTGGACATGGCACTGCATCCTAAACCACTAAACCACTTCCCAATGTTTTACCTCTGTAAAACAGAAGTCATTAAGCCAGTCTTCAGTGAAATCACCAACCTTTTTGGCTACCTTTCCCTACAGACTGACTGTTAAAGTGACTGGAAGATGCATCATCAGTCCAAACCAAGCAAATATGCTGACTGCAGTTATCCTCTGACAGATAATGATCACAAACGTATTTAGGTGCAGATCAAGCTCGGCAAATTCTCAGGGTCAAATGTTTAATAGCCTTGTTGATGAATAGAGGGAAGAAGTCTCTTTCTAACACCACAAGAAACGTCATCCTCTATGCTTCGTAAAGAATACAAATCACCAAATCATTAGGGCACTCAGGAGGCAACGGTTAAAGATCATGCTTCCTGGTAAGCTTGTTTTATAAAAAAAATCCTTAATATTCTCTCTGCTCTTTGGTAGTCCAGTTAACCACACCACCACTAAAAAAATTTGATTTCGCTGTAGCCACTAATTCATCAGCCTTTTGACCTTCACTGTTCTTAGAAAACTAACTTCCCTTTTGCTTCTAATTCTGAAAACTTTCTGCACTGAAGAGGTTTCTCTGTAGAATAAAAGTATACTGATTTCCTAACTTTCAGTGCTTGCAGCATCCAAGTAATACACTAATCCAGCAACGTCCGTCAGGCTATTTTAAACTTAACTGGTTTGCAATGATACTGTCTCCATATGCTTTACCAGTTCATAACTCAGGGCAGAATTACATCATTGTTTGCTTTGATGTCTCCACACTTTTTGACATAGCTTCTCACTGGAAACTCAGTTCATACTATTGTCACTACAGTAGTTGATTACAAGAAATGTCAGTTGAGAAAGTGAAAAACAACGATCTGCACATGCATTTGAATCTTGTTATTCACTTTTACCTATATTCACGTTCTTGGAGTATTTCAACAGGATCCAATCCTTGTGGCTTTTGGATAGGGCTGATCCGATTCTGCTTTTGCTGCAGTTGAACAATGGGTGAAGGTTGTCCAGGCGGTGGCTGAGGTACAGAAGGCCCAGGCATGGCAGCAGTAGGTTGGGCAGCAGCAGGGGCAGGAGAAGGCCTCCCACTAGGGGGTGGTGCGGGAAGCTTTTGCTGCGTGTTGGAGACACTCATATCTGGTGCCTGGCCTGAATCATAAAAAGTACTTATTCATAACATGAAATATAGAATGCAGGAAGAAAATGAAGATGGTTTCTGAAGCCAAGACGCGAAGCAAAAATAAATACTGAAAATTACCAGAAAAGGCACCTGAAACTTTACAATGAATGTGATTTCTACTTTCATCCCTGCTGACTTTTAATTCTAGCGTCAGAAAAACTAAAATGGCTTTAGAACTGATTTCATGCAAGTGTAGGACCTAATTCTGCCTTTGGCTCATTATCCTTGCATCACTCAGAAAGCATCTACAATTGCAACCTTAGTAGGTCTGCTTTTAGAGCTCTAACTCAACTAGATAGCCATATTAAAATTTCTACAACTGGACATAGAAGTATATGTCATGTACAGGCCTTTGTTTTACTACAATCTCCCATTAATTGTATTTAAGTATTGCTAATACCGAGAACTTAATTACTACTTTATGTTACAGCATTCTAATCATCTTGAAAATTAACACCTCAGTCAACCTGAAAATAGTACCTGGCATTTAAAGACACAAAGGGTCACAGATTTCAGTACGTCATTATGACAACAGGCCATCTATGCATTCAGATGTTCAAAAACTGCCACTGACAACTGATGTCGCAGCAATAAAGATGTCACTTAATTGTCTGAGGAGTTATAGTAATTTAATGCTAGGAAAATCAACTACAAAGTATACCTGCAATCTTGTAATCAACCCTAATTCAAACCCAACATCATGAAAGCTAGATAAAAAAATTCCTTCAGAGATCACTATTTGTCATTCAAACATCTACAAACTCTAGATAAGGTACCTTAGCACAAGCTTTAAATATAAATTTAGCAACACTGCATTTCAGCTTATAAAAATACAGGATGCCCACCAAAAGCCTCCATGTGGTGTCACGCTAAACTGTAAAACAACATTATCATAAATAACCACACAATGAATGAAAAATAAATTTAAATAATTAAGTACAATCTTTTAAAATGCATCAAATAAAACTCCAAACATATACTGGAAGGATAGACAAGTTTTTTCTTACAAAATAACAGCAATGAAAAAAGACAAACAATAAAGAGTTAAACAGGATGGACATATGATGATGATGATATACAGGATTATTTAGAGAAAACTACCCATCTAGAAATTCTGTATACCTGCCAGCGTTTTTTAGTAACAGCATTAGAACTACAAGGCACTGCACCTGGTGAACTCATATTCAACCTCTCAACTCAACCTCTCAAGAAACTCTTTCTCTTTTTCTCTTCTCTATTATCCTACTCAAATTATAAGTATTAATTGGGAATATTCCAAGAAAAGCAATTCTACATCTGATTACATACTGGAATTTCCTTTTCTTTTTACGTTGCCCTACGTGGCTGACTAATGACAGACAATTTTTTTATGACATCAGCTATCATGGAGGGATCACTGTCTCCAGATTTACCCACATGCTTCCACACTGCATAATGTTTCTACTGATTGAGAAGCATGTGTTATTCACAAGCCTACAATTTTGTATTTATTTTTAAATCTCTATTCAAAAAACCCAAAACTCCAAACCATATATATTACACTCAGGTTTTCTAATTCTTTTCAATGCAATACCTCTTCCACTCTATTTTCAAACAATAAAATGAGATTGTAAATCCAAACTTGAATGATTTGTTTCAAAATTGGATCATCACACAGTGGAAAATAAGTTACAGTATTCATCAGATCTCGAAGACTACGCTACACTTTCAAAGCAATCCAATTGAAAAAAAATTCTACCACGGTTTGAAAATTTTTGCTGACAGTAGCAAAGACTATAGTTGGAAGACAAGCTTATTCCAATTAACCATGTTTGGAACACAACTTGTTGAGTAGATTTTATGAGTGTCCCTCAAGCAGCTTACATATTTCACTCTGATTGTAAAAAGGCTCTTCATGTTCAGGCTGCCTAACAACTGCAGTAATTTCACGTGGTCAGGTCATTCACAGATGAATAAATGGTTAGACTCTCCTTGATTCAAGTCATGGGCACAGTAAAGTTTCTACTACTTTCCTGCACGCCTTATTACTTCCCTCTTTTTTTCAGCTCTGCGTCTTTTCCCCAAACTCAACGCACGCTCTTTAACCACAGATCAGTACATGACATAAAATTAGTATTATACTCTGCTATACCTTCAGTCCAAGTTTTTGGGGTAATGGCAGCTGTATGTCCAGGCATCCCTGGAGCCGGCCCTGGTCCAGTTGCAGCACCACTCATTGTATGTAACCCAATACCTGCAATTTGACAGAGGAGCTTATTAGGATACAAAGTATTTCCAAGTATTCAAAAACCATTCTGCTTTCTAGCGTGCTAGCCTGTTCAGGCAGCTAAGTGTTTTTCTTCATTTAATATAGATTTAAGTATATTTTATTGTGAAAAAATACACACAATGAAGCATATTAAAATCAGGTCTCCTAAAAAAATACCTTGCTCAATAGCAAAGCCACAGCCACTGCAATGACCAGGAAGATTATAAAAATCATTACTAACAAGAAAATAATATAATCTTAACCCTTGATTTCTAATGCATACCCACTAATGGAAGTGTTCAGAAACTAACAGGTGTGGTGTGTCTAAGGTAACATAGTTTTCTCAGGACCAAAATGTGCTTGCTTCCTGCACTGTAACATCTATTATCATCAGGAGGTTAAAAAAAAAGATCATCATCTTTTCCTTATATTTTTCACCTGACAGAACCCTATATATGGTTTGGTTTACTTTCAACAACAAAAACAATTGGTCACATTGGTCCATGTTTTATCTACTTTTCCATGCAGTGACAGGAGACTGATAATTCACTCGAAGAAAAACAGTAAAATTGTGATCAGTGATAACATTCAAAACATGTCAGGTATAATCAGGATGGATGCAGTACTGTACAGTGAAATAACTTTTATTTCAGTTTTGACAATATCCTGTTAGCAACAGATGTGTTTGGCACACCTTTTCAAGCTTAAACCCAAAGGCTGCTGTTCACTTGGATGCCAGAATACAGTCTCAAATGATAGCCCAGCATATAACCAGATTCTTAATTTTCCACAAGCAGAACTTCAAAAATCACCTGCATAATGACACAAGGCAGATTCACTTACCAGACTGTCTGTTGAAGGCACTGGGTGGCTGCTGCTGTTGAATGCCAGGGAGGGTCCTCTTGCCCTGAACAGCAAGCTGGAGGTTTTCTGGTAAAGGCTGACCTCTAGCTAACAGTTTGTATGCTAGAATCTGAGCCCGCAGCTGATGCAGCTGCACAGGGCTGAAAGGGGAAGGGCCTCTGTTAGGTTGATTCATAACTTGCGGGTCTCCCTGTATAATGGGTCCTGGCTGGCTGGGAGTCATCTGGGGTGGAGTCGGACCTCCTCCAGACATTGGACTGGACACATGCTCTGGTGCTCCCAGTGGAGATGGATGTGGAGACATATAACCTAGAAGAGGTAAGAGGATCACAAACATACATCTCTGGTTGGTCAAATCTAGGTTCTATCAGATTTCTGTAACAGTACACAAAGTATAAAAATGTCTCTCAGGATAGCTGCAGTATTTTCTGCAGGAAAAGAAATGCAATCTGAAGTTCCCTGGGATAACAAGATAGCCTCAAGAGCTATTCTTTCAGAAGAACTGTGATTATATAGCCCAGTAATTCCTAAAAATAACACTTATCCTCATATTTGGAGTAAGACAAACGAAAAATTGAAATACAATACAGAAGCATCAGGACCGTGGTCTTTCACTAGAATGTCAGATATATTTTGTTGTGGGACACACGCAGTGAAGTCTGCATATTTTACAGCTTAATACTGTAAGTTTATTCTGATGCACAAACATCAAGGAATAGCCATTTTCTGATATAAGCCCTCTTTGCCAAAACTCACTAACATACAAAAATAGAAATAGATGGTATTCAATTTTTATACAACTGCTCTTCATTTTACACATGTAAAGGTTTAAGCAACACATAGAACATTCAATACCTTTTACTACTTGGGTGGCTCAAGAACTTGGAGCATCAACTTGAAGCACAAAAAACACTTCCTGAAGAAGCCGCTGAGGACTGTGTTACTCTATATATAAAGTTCCAGGAAAGCAAGCACAGTTCCGAAGCAAACAGTGCTTGTATCTTACTATAGCACTTGCAAATGCATGGGGTTTAAGTTTGAAATTTAATTGCAGTTAATCCGTATCTCCTTAAGCTTCACAGAGCATCAATAAAAGAGATGGCATAGACTCTTGCTGAGATTTCCAAGAATATGTAGCATGTCAGAGAGAAAATATGAAGAGTGATCCTTCAGGTAATGCAGAACAGAGATTTTTTTAAAGATGTCCACCAAGAGTGAAAAAGAGGTAACTATTTACCCACTTCATTGTGGTATTGTAGAGCACAAATAACACTCTTATCAATCTGAGAAGCCCAAAAAACTTAAAAAAAAAAAATCAAGACATCTTCTGGCTCATTTCCCTGTTCTTTAGCAAGCCACAGATCACTGAACTCCAAAGTTTATGCCACAGTTCATGGTTCTGTGACAACAATCTACCCTTCCTCCCTCTTCCTGACACTTCAAAGTGAAATTACATCCATTTCACCTCCACATAGTCCAGGTTACACACGCAAGTAATTTTGCCCTCTCTTTAGCTTCACATTCTTACTGGCCCCTTAGTAAGGGCAACATAGGCAAAATCTCAAAGTAGTCTCAACTCTTCTAAGATGACAGCAGTCGAAAGTCACTAAAACTTACACAAGTGGATAGATGACAGTGCCAAAGACTTTTAAGTCCATCAATGCTGAGTACGAGGAATGAAAATTTTCTACAATGAAGTAAAGGTTGCAAATGTCTGAGATAAAGGACAAAGAAGAGAGGATTTCAGGTCTTTTAAAGAAGGAAAATGAGGTAGTAGCACAGTAGGAAAAAAATGGTTTTGTGATGGGAAAAGAGTAGATAAGACAATACAGAACCAGACGGAGTTCAATCTTGTAACTAGAGAAGATGATGACATGAAAGGAAGAAGACTAGTGAGAAAAGAAAAATTAACCAATTCAAGAGGAAAGTAGGAAGTGCGGTGAAGAGTTCAAGGAAAAGGAAGAAAAGAGACCTTAAAAAGTTAAAATTACTGAAGTTTTACTAGGTCAATATAAAAAATGTTTATACATCCATTGGTGGTGATAAAATCCATGATAAATAACCATAAGTTTAATCCAAATATTCATCCTCTTCCACTAACATATTTTTGCCTCTTTTTTGTTTGTTTAAGAAAAGACGGGAAGCTACAAATTCCTCTTCCTGAACATACTTCTTTAAAAGTACAACCACTATGCCACAAAAAAAAACCAAAACAAAACATACAGCTGCATTACTGTTTTATATTATAAACTGGGTTTACTGCAATGTTTATCCACTACCGTTTAATTACTTAATCTCAGAATTTAATTCACCTAGCACCTACTACATATTACATTGTTTTCAAAACTGCCATTCAAGTAAAGGCTTCTTTCCCTGCTTAAGTTATATGGTCCAAGTCATATATTCTTTAATCACTGATAGATTTCACACCCAGGATCTTGAAATCCATTTGGATCATAAAAATCTAAAAAGATGGTCTAAGATGCTGAGTACTTGTTTCCAGTCCTGACAGTTCCCACTGCAAGTCTGTGACTGTTTCACAGACAGCAGTTTTTAGAAGCATGCATTTTTGGAGCTTTCTAGATATATATTACTTACACTTTCTCTCTCCCTCAAAGTCTTACGCATTAGGATTCTTGGCAGTAGGATATCAGGCATGGTGAGAGTTAAGAATGGAAACAAAATTCCATAAAATACCTCCGGACAGAACAAAAGCCGTCCAAACTTCTTGTTAAGGCTCTAAAATGCAGGATATACAGAACATAAATTTTGGGATGCAATGAGGAAATTTTCCTTTTTAACCTTGAAAGCTTCCAGAAGATTCAGTAGTGTGACAATACACACAGTCACAAACCTGTCCTAATAAAGTCTCTATACTACTTGTTTTTTTCCTGTCTTATTACATATACTCTACTGCAGGTGAGGATGCACAGACAGACTCGAGGTAAAGACACATGAAGACTCACAAAGACTGAGATTCACCAGCACATGTCATGAAAGGAAAAAAAATAAAGACACAGTCCACAGGAATGTTTAGTATACAGGCGAAGATGGATACCTTCTTGAACTTTGCAAACATGCTTTCATCTGCTGTAAAGCACTTCAAATGTGCTTTTCCAGGGCATATATTAATTTCCATAACAAGAATTCATCAGGTTTTTAAATCACTGTCTCATTAGTTGTTATGTGCTGAACAGTCAACTTCCTCTAGATTTTCCACAGAAAAATTTGTTTTCTATTCTGCATAAAATATTACGTTTAACTTCACCTTCAGAAAGGAAGGTGGCAAAAGCACTGAATAATAAGGTTTCAGAACACTCCCAACAGAAGAGTTCTACGGACTGGCAAAGGATAACAGATAACCATAAATTCCGAAAAAGAGTAGAAAACATGCAGCACCAGGAGACCAAACAGCCCAATCTATCATTGAAAGCTGGGGTAATGCTAAAGCCTTACCAGGTTTCACCAATAATGGTGATTTTTTAACAATATCATGGTGAATTTTCTTTACCCTAAGTCCCATCAGAATTTCACTTACATAACTTCCAATTAGTGTATTTTGCACTTTCTCTATGCAATTCTGTGGCAAGTCTGGTTCTGTCTTCATAATCCTTCAAGGGGTCTCAAATTTTCAGCAGTTAAAAAGCATCTCTCTCTTAACTGTATGGATAATTGGCAACATTCTGTTCACGCTACTTTGGTATCAACTTGTTCAACAGAAATACATCACAACATCATAAACAATGTATATTCTTTACAGTATTGACACTGAAAGATAGTCTACTTTAACACTTTACCAAACACAAGTATTTTTTGAGAACAGACAGTATAGAACTTTTTACTCTAATTGTTTTTAAATTTCACTTTAGTTAACAGAATCAAAGTATACCTTCCTCATCTGTTTTAGAGCTGAAGAGCCAGAAAGCTAAAAACTGAGATAGCTGTTTTCTCCCCTTTGAATGCTATAAACAGAGAATACATACAAACTCTAAACCCAGGTAAAAAATTTTATGTATGAATGGTCAAGGTTTTACAAGTCAAAAAAACTGGAGGTATTCAACAGAGGTCTTGATGCTCTACTAAAAACTGACTTAAATTATGAAAATGAGGACCACATATGTCAAAACTTTCTGCTAAAACTGATAGCAAGGGTATATTTTTACTCAAAAATAGGACTGTAGGAGAATTTTGGATTATAGGAAGATAGGAAGATATAGATAGGATTGAAGAAAATAAGTTGTGTAATTCAAAGTCATTTTTTAAAAAATAAGGACCAAACACATGCTCACAATACACAGTAGGAAAGCACAGCATCTTGGAATACAGTGGGAAGTATGTTCCTGTTGGACCAAGGTTACAAACTTTCTTCAAGTAAGCAAAATATATCATTTCTCTATTGGTAGTGTGGCCAGGGTTAACATGAGTTCTTGTAAAACTCTCAAAAAGAAGAAGAGGAGGCCACGTGTGCACGAGTCATTTAAAACTAGGCTGTAGAAATAAACTGTTAAGAGGTCTTATGCTGGCAGGCAGATGGATATGGTGACAAATCTTTTCAAGGCTTAAAAAATCAGAAAAGGAAGCGAGCTAACTTAAGACCATTAGGGACAATAAACATTGATTGTGAAATAGCAGTAACAGTGTCTTCCATAAGCTAAACTTAATTGGCTTATCTTTATAAGAAACAAGTACTACATGATAATTAAAAATATACACTGATCAAATACCTGAACTTAAAATTCTTGCGGCACTTATGTTTCCACTTACAAATACCCAGCAAAAATATCCTTACTGTTCAAACTGGTCTGTATTTCACTGCTGCATCATAGTAACTGCATTTAATTTGTACCCAATTCCAGAACAACAGAGGAACTCTTTGTTTCAGTCCACTCACATCTTTTTAAGAATTCTTTCTAATAAAAAAAAAGGTTTATTTTATATAAATATTTGGCTTGTCTTTGCAATTTTTCCCCATTCCTCTTACAAAGTCAAATCTAAACACAATTTTCTTCTTCTGGATAACTCTATTTAGCAGTTTAACACTTCACAGTAGATTTCATACTTCTAATATCAATACTGGGTTTTTCAGCATAGTTTATTCACAGAGACTGAACGCACTTTCTAACACAATTTAAATTCAGTGAAGAGTAGTAAGACTACTATTTAAACATATAAATATGAAGCTGGAGCAATAAAGAAAAGTATTAAGACTAAACAGGGACATCACTGTGCACAAGTTCTAGAAAAGAAAACTGGTCACCAGAAAGAGTCAGAAATGCTATCCTTTCTCCAACCCAGAAGCAAGAGTGAAATGGAGTAACTATTGAGGAGAAAGATACCAATTCAAAGTATTACTATCAGACTTCTGAAATCCTTTCTACTGCAGTATGACAACAATAAACATGCAACAATCTGTCTGAGCTAGTAACAGGTTCTTTTTTCAGGACTAGCATTTCACCTAGCACCAAAAAAAAAAAAGAATCTAAATGATAAAGTTGCGTACCTTATTTAAGTAATTATTATTAGTCAACAAAATGCAAAAATCTCAGAACAGTAACTGCCATTCAAATAGCAAATAGGTATTTATGAGCAGAATGACAAAGTCCTTGCAGATTTGGCTTACAAATGTTTCTGATTAGCTCATCAAAATAAATTATCTCACCTCAAAAATGGTTATTTATTTCTTAATACAGACTGGAAGAATCTTTTCTTCCAAAATTCTGTTTTCAACTTCCTCTCTGTAAGTTCAGTGGTCTTTGTTTCAAGATTGTTTATTCACAATCGGATATATCTGTAAATTATATCTGTAATTGCATGTGCACTTCAACAATTTAATTCTACTTTATCACCCACATTTGTAAACACGTATCTTAAAAAATATTGCTTTTGAACATAGAGGCACTCTTTTGCAACACCTTCTTCTTTAATAAAATTATTAAAAAGGCTACAGGGCCATATGATCTTTAAATGAAATCTCATTTTGTGATCAGTTCCAACTGTAAACTGCATATAGAGGGACTACTGTCTATGCATTTAATCACAACTGTTCTACTCAGAGCTCTAAGAATGCAGCATTTTACGAAGACTATCGATCTTTCCATTCTCAAAGAGTCAAAACCATTGCCTCCTCCTCTACCTCACCAGTTCTTCTCAGCATCTTGGGGACTTTACACATTCACAGATTTCTGACAATAAAGGACCATTATGGCTACAATAACCTACATTATTTGTCCAAGAGACCAGACTCTTATCCTCTAACAGATCTTCTACCTTTGGTCTATGAAACAGATGAGAAAGACTTCCAGTGTTGACCTAAATTTCATCTGACACAAAACCTACCAAAAATATTTCGGTAATCCCAGAGCAAAGGTTAATTAATTATCTTAATTAATTAAGACATAGTTAATACAGTCTGAATTCACTTAATTCAAATTTGCATTGAATTTTGATACCTGTATTTTAAAACAAAAACAGATAAACAAAAATCAAGGATCCGGTGGTGGTGCAGCCCCCACCCTAAACCACTCTTATATCTCAGAATAAACTGCATGCTTTGGGACGAAGTTCCACTGTGCTGTGATCTTGTTACAAGAGCAGGGGTGGGCTGCTGCAGTCAGGCACTCCCTGTCCACACCCAGGGCATCTGCTGCCTGAGTTGCATACCAGAATGACTTGGCAGGAATTGTGGTCAGAATGGAAAATACTGACCAAAGCAAATTATCTCACCATCCTATAAATAAGTGATCCACAGTGAGCACTCTGGCACTGCAGCAGGCTGTGACCCAGTATCTCCTCTTGATCTCAGACAACTCTCAGGGTAGATTTTTGTGAGCACTGAAAGATCATCTGCTGACGATTTCACAGTGACTCAAAGGCCTGATTCTAAAAAGCTCAATAATCATCTGTTGATGAATAACAGCACATGAAAGTGAAAAAATCATGAAATTCACAAAAAGGGAAATTTAATCATAGGTTAACCTCTGTGTGTGTGCATGCACGCAATTTGATTTAGAACTGTTTGTCTGTCTGTGTGTTTGATTTGATTTAGCCCCCATCTGTGTGTATGTGTAATTTGATTGAGGAAACCCTGCCATACATCTCTGGTGAGCCTTGCCATTCTCAAATCTTTAACTAAGCTGTTATTTTTATTCTAACAAATTCCATTTAAACCCTCTGTTAAACTGCCTGATGATTAAGTGCTCTTAAGAATTATACAACCTAATCCTGCGATCTATCTCAAAAATATCAATAAATCCTAAATTGCTGCTGTAAATAATCATATTTGTGACAAATCCATCCATTACAATCCTTTCTACTAACTAGGAATGTACAGACTGATTAAGTCGTCTTTTAATTCTGACATCATAAAAACTAGAGTATAACATTCTCCAGGCAAAAAAACATCATCTTCCAAGTTTCAAATAATTTCTTTATTTGTCTTCTACATAAGGCACAATTTCACAGAATCACAGAATCATTAAGGTTAGAAGAGACTTCTCGAGACCACCCAGCCAAACCACCTGCTCAGACAAGGTGAGCTATGGTAGGCTGCCCAGCAACATGTTTTACCATAGGGCAAAAAAAATGGCTGGATTGCCATACCAAGAAAGTCGTGGTGAATGGAGTTAAAATCAGTTGGCGGCTGGTCAGAAGCAGTGTTTCCTAGGGCTCAGTGTTTGACCCACATCTGTTCAATACCTTCATCAATGGTCTGGAGGAGGGGATTGAGTGCTCCCTCAGCAAGTTTGCAGACAGCATGCAGTTCTCCAGAAGTGTTCATATGCTTGAGGGCAGGAGGTCTCTACAGAGCGACCTGGACAGGCTGGATTGAATAGTCAAGGCCACTTATACAAGATTCAACAAAGTCAGGTGAGTCCTGCAGTTGGGTCACAACAATCCCATGCAACACTACAGGTTTAGGGAAGAGTGGCTGCCAAGCTGCCCAGCAGAAAAAGACCTCAGGGTGCTGGTTGACAGCCAGCTCAACATGAGCCAGCAGTGTATCCAGATGGCCAAGAAGGTCAGAGCATCCTGGATAGTATCAGGAACAGCGTGGCCAGTAGAGAAGTGATCATCCCCCTGTATTCAGCACTGGCGAGGCCACACCTCAAACAGTGAGTTCAGTTTTGGGCCTCTCACTACAAGAAAGACATTGAGGTGCTGGAGCGTGTCTAGAGGAGGCCAAGGAAGCTGGTAAAGGGTCTGGAAAACAAGCCTTACGAGGAGTGGCTGAGGGAACTGGGATTGTTTAATTTGGAGAAGAGGAGGCTGAGGGGAGAACTTATCACTCTCTACAACTACTGGAAAGGAAGTTGTAGAGAGGTGGGTGTTGGTCTCTTCTCTCAAGTAACAAGCAATAGAACGAGAGGAAATGGTATCAAGTTGCACCACAGGAGGTTTAGATTGCACATTAAGAAAAAATTTCTTTACCGAGTAGTGAAACATTAGAACAGAGTGCATAGGGAAGCAGTGGAGTCCCCATCCTTGAAGGTGTTCAAAAAGTGCGTGTTATGTGGCACGTGGGTTTAGTAGGCATGGTGGTGCTGTGCTGACAGTTGGACTTGATGATCTTATAAGTCTTTTCCAACCTTAATGATTCTATGATTCCTTGATTCTATGTCCCGTCACGTTTTGCTGTCTCCATGGTTGGCAATTAGACAACCTCTCTGGACGACCTGCTGCAAGGTCCAGCTCTTTTTACAGTAAAAGCATGTTTTCTTATGTTCCAATGGAATTTCATACGTTTCAGTTTGTGCCAACTGTCCCCTCTTGTCACTGATAATCACTATAAAATCTAGCTCCTTCTTCTTCACTCTGACCCATCGAGTATTTCTGAGCCATCTCTTTTTCAGCTTATGCAATTTCAGCTCACTTGGCCTCTCCTCACACAAAAGACGTTTCAAACATTCGATGCTACCTTAAACATTTCTCAGCATCTTTCTTAACTGTACATACTGGAATGCAATGCAATACTATGGTACCACGTTCAGCTAGTTCATTAGACAAGGTGATACAACTCAAATAATATGCCCCTGCTTCTGCATGCAAGTACTACATTCCATCTCATGGTTACAAACACTGTATGTGGCAACACACATTTAAGACTGCCAGAATAACTAAAACTTTTCAGCCCTTCTGCTTTGTATTATATAGTCTCAGTTGCCCAGGGAAGCTGTGAATGCCTCATCCCTGGAGGTGTTTAAGGCCAAGCTGGACAGGGCATTGAGCAGCCCAGTCTAATGGAAGGTGTGCCTGTCCATGGCAGAGGGGTTGGAATTGGATGATCTTTGATGTCCCTTCCAACCCAAATAATTCTGTGATTCATACCACCTCCACAATAAACCACTTTGCTCCCAGACACACAATGCTGTTGGCTATGTTAAAAACCATGGCAGAAAAATAAGTGCATTCTACCATGCATCCTTTTTAACCATATCATCCTTTTTGATCCACATTAGTCTTTTTAACCAATCTGTTCGTTATTTACTGCTAAACTTATATGCTATCTGTGAATTCTATCAGCACCTTTTTCAAGGCCATTGACAAATACACTGAATAGCACCGAATCACAATAGAGACCTACAGGACCAACTAGAAAAATCCCCAACTGGATGATCATCTTTTCTTCATACTTAGTTTTATCATGTAATTTAATTAGCTTAATATATTTACTATATGTTGTAACGGTTTTACTTAGTGCTACCTTCACCCTGAATCAGAATGTCATATAGTAACAGGTCTAGTACCTTTTATGATTCCATCAGGCAAAGTTTTGTCTATCATCCGTACTACCAGTTTTAATGATGCATACAGAAACCTAACACATCTGCCAAGATCCATTTCCCTGATGACTGTCCAAACACTGTATTGCACTAAGTACAGTACCACACTTTAATTCAGCTTATGTCACCCAGAAAAAGAATAGTAAATTTGTTTGACAAAGCTGACAATGCCATTCAAGGGACCTGGACAACCTCAAAAAGCAGGCCCATGTGAACCTTAGGAGATTCAACATGGCCAAGTGCAAGATCCTGCACCTGGGTTGGAGTAACTCCCTGGAATGAATACAGGCTGGGGAACGAAGCAATTGAGAGCAGCCCTGCCACGAAAGACTCCATGGTATTGATGGATGAAAAGTTGGACATGAGCTAACAATGTGCACTCGCAAACCAGAAAGCCAACCATGTCCTGAGCTGCAACAAAAGAAGCATGGCCAGCTGGTCAAGGGAGGTGATTCTCCCCTTCTACTCTACTCTAGGGAGACTACATCTGGAGTAATGTGTCCAGCTCTGGAGCCCTCAGCACAGGAAAGACATGAACCTGTTCAAGTGGGTCCCGAGGAGCACCGCAAAAATTTTGCAGAGGGATGGAACACCTCTCCTGTGAAGAAAGGCTGAGACAGTTCAGCCTGGAGAAGGCTCCAAGGAGACCTTACTGCAGCCTTTCAGTACTTAAAGGTGGCTTATAAGACAGATGGGGACAGTCCTTTCAGCAGGTCCTGCAGCAATAGCACAAGAGGTAATGGTTTTAAACAGAAAGAGGACAGATTCAGAATAAATATAAGGAAGAAATATTTTACAATGAGGGTGGTGAAACACTGGAACAGGTTGCTCAGAGAAATGGCAAATGCCCCATCCATGGAAACATTCAAGATCAGGTTGGACAGGGCTCTGAGTAACCTGATCTAGTTGAAGATGTCCCTCCTCATTGCAGGGGTTTTGGACTACATGACCTTTAAAGGTCCCTCCAACCCAACCCACACTGTAATTCTATGATTTTTCCACAAAACGATTCTCAGTGGCCTGAACTACAGGCAAGGTTATTTGGAATGAAAAGACAATGTTCTTTGATTTTACCTAGAATCAGTGCTAGATTAAATGATATTTAACTGATACACAGCCATTCTGCTTATGCTTTCTAACTAATGTCAGAAGTTTAGGGCCATCCATTCCCCAGGGTCTTGAACTTCATCAGTTACTTTCCATCATACATTCAAAGATAATAACATTAATTAGCCCATATATTTATCTACTTCAATCTGAGGCCCACAAGAAATAACCCATGAAAAAAATACACCTAGAACTAATGAGGTGCAATTTGTATTTGACATGCATATTGTTAAAAACAGTACAAAACTGCAGTGTAAGCTCAACTATCACAAATCCACAAAGAAGTGACTCTTACAGTAAGTACTGGCTTCTAACAACGTACCACACAATTAATTTTGTCAGGATTAGAAGATTTACCATATCTTTCCACGGATTCTCAGAGAACTCATACTGTTGTCTCCTTATGAGTGTGTGCATGGGTAAGCTTACCCGCTTTCACCACATCACCTAATTCAATGAAAGCTGTAGAAACACAGCTGTCTTACAGCACTCTAATCCCATGGAAAATGAGACTGAAAGCATCCAGTAGGCTGAAAGGCTACTAAGAAGCCTGGTCTTCTATCTTGGATATGTACACTAAAGGGGACAAAGTACAAGGTTTGCAGACGTGACTTTCCCCTACATGTATCAGAAGAGCCTTTGTGAGAAAAGACTTTTTGTGAAAAGGTAATTATGTAAGAAGAAAAAAAAAAGAAAAAAGAAGACATAGAGGCAAAGAAAGTCAAAATGCTCCTCGATAACGTCAAATAGAATATTTAAAATATTAGAATGGGTAGGGGTAACCATTTTTTTTAAAAGCCTGTTTATATTAGAACTCCAGTATTGTTTGCCTTGCAACCATTGCTGACACATACCAAAAAGAGAGCAGATGTCCATATTCTGGAGAACAAGTCTTATGGGGAGCTGCTGAGAGCTGGGGTTGTTCAGCCTGGAGAAGAGGAGGCTGAGGGGAGACCTCATAGCTCTCTACAACTACTCAAAAGGATGTTGTGGAGAGGAGGGAGCTGGCCTTTTCTCCCAAGGGACAAGGGACAGGACAAGAGAGAATGGCCTCAAGCTCTGCCAGGGGAGGTTCAGGCTGGACATCAGGAAAAAATTTTTCATGGGAAGGGTCACTGAGCACTGGAACAGGCTGCCCAGGTAAGTGGTTGAGTCACCTTCCCTAGAGGTGTTTAAAGGATGGGTGGATGAGGTGCTGAGTGGCATGGTTTAGGGATTGATAGGAATGGTTGGACTCGATGATCCAGTAGGTCCTTTCCAACCTAGTGATTCTATGATTCTATGATTCTTCAGCCTGCCATAGCTGCTACTAATAAAATCATCTATGTGCAAAGCAACAAAACCTGTAAGTCTGATCTCAGCCAGCACACTAAAGACAAAAATACCTCAAGAGCTACTTTTATCTGAAGAATATGCAACTTATGCTCTTGTAATTTGAGCAAATTATGTTTGAACTGCATCCATCTTCATCTTCAGGCTAAATGCTCAGCTCATTTCAAGGAACAAGTTCATTCAAGCCAAAGAGTGCTTCTCAATGCAAAGCCATATGAAATTCTGCTCTTGGATGATCGTGCTTGCGTCTCACTGAAATCAGTGGAAAAGTTCTAACTGGTGGAAAAAACTTCCCTGCAGTCAGTTCTATTTTACTTAACTGATACTAAAAGGTGTAATGGACAAACAGTACTGTCTAACATTTAAGGTCCCAGAAAGGGATTCAGCTAACAAATTACAGACTAGGGTTTCAAACAGAGCCCACTGAAAACCCCACTGCACAAAGCAGTTCAGGCGAAGTCATTTTGCTGATCTGCACCCATTTTGGGCTTCTTGCATTTCTCTTGCTCTACATAAAAAACAAGAAAATACATCAAAAAGGGACCACTTCTTAACAGATTTGTACTGAGTATGTCAAGCCAGGACCCTACTTTCAGCAGGATTCTTCAAGTGTTGCTGCAATATAATTAATTATGCAATACATAAAGCCTTACCTGCTGAACTAATTAATACTAGTACGTGTTACCTGTTAAATCTCCAATGTACTGAGCTGCCTATTGAATGTGTGTCCCCTTACGCTGCAAACTAAAGGACACAGAAAAGCACGTAGGAGTTGGTAAAGAGTTTCTATCTTCCAGCAGAACAAGTTTTGTAAACAACTTCTATCAGCCCTTGCCCAAACACTAGAGATATTAAAAAAGGTTTCCTCCAGGTTTGCTTGGGTTCTTCTCTGTTATCATTCCTTCATTACAGGATTACAACAAAACATATCCTAATACTTTTATATTTACAACAGCTAGATAAGACAGGGAAGAACTATGTGCGTTGTGGTTTTAAGAGATGTGAACTAAAATCTGCAGCAGACTTTGTCCAATTACTTGCACCAGCCACAGACATGAGCCTTAGCTTTCTTCCTATATGTGACTGATGAACACTCCAGAAAGCAAGGGGATTCAGTTATTCATCCTGCCCTGTGATATCAGTTTAACCTTAACAAAGCAGAAGGGAAATAATTTGTAATTTGTTACATGGAACTGCTGACTCTTTGAGAAACAAAGGAGACCTAAAACCATACGGCATGCACACTACATTATACATACCTTGGCTATGCTGGTCCATTGGACTCTGAGGTGGGCCCATTCCAGGGTGAGGTGGTCGCATACTCTTCATGGAGCCACAATGAATGTCTTCAACCATTCCTTTCTCGTGCAAGCCATCAATAGACTGTGAAAACAAAGGAAGTATTCATATAGACATTTTATATAAATCCATTATAAAAATTCAAAGGACTTCAACTCAAAATCTAAACAAATACATAAAGAGTACAAATTTCTCTTTGCAGTCATTCAAAATAAATACAATGGGAACCTTTACCCCTGGAATCAGACATGTGGAGAAGGACAGGGCATCATCAGATTGCCTGTTACATTTCCTTCTTGGTTTTTGTTTCCTTCCTTATGATCTGTTTGGCAATGCCAGGGATTCAAACTGTCCAAATACAAACACATTAAACATACTGGTCTCATATTACAAAGCACTGTAGCACACAACAACTTATGAAAGTACAGCCTGTGGCTTGGCTCAAGTTATTTTTAGCCTAAACTTTGCCCTTTCAGTCTCTGCTCTACTGCAATGCCACAAACAGTTTCTCTTCAAAACCAAAGATGGTGTCACAGGAGGTAACCTCCTTTACAGGTAAAACCAGGGACAGGCAGTCAACGAACTCAAGATGTAGTTCTATTCAAATACTTGTGGTCCCTACAGTTCTTGTCACCTCATTCACTCTGAAAAACTACAGTTCCCATGGTACTTGAAATGCAAAACATGGCCAAATGGTTTCTTCAGAGAAGGAAAATAAGACAGCTTGGGGTCAGGAAGACGGGAGACGTGCTGAAGACAGCCAGGGCATTGCAAAAGGGTCCAGAATAGAAACTGAAGGATTCTGAATGCAAAAATAGGGGGAAACTAAAATCAGATGGAAGATTTCTTTAAGAAAGCTAGAAAGTTTTACCTGAAAGCAAAACCTATACCCCTAACTAGGGAAGAGATTATGCTTATTAACTTCTAACTCAGGGCTCTGCAAGGCTTTGTATCAGGACGGAACAATCTGGCATCACTTACTTAACTTCTCTCTACAGAAACATGCAGCTATGCTCCTCTCTGTAATGCGTGCATGCAGGCATGCATCTGCACCAAATACTGTTCTTGCAAAACCTACTGTAAACAGAGATCCTACAGTTTGTTTTATCTAAATGCACACCTATTCATTGAGAATTCTTTTTAAAAAGAGAGTTTATACTTATACCAATGGAAAATACAGGCAGTTAACAAAAAGAGTGTGCAAGAAGTTATATCAACTCACAGAAAAAAAGACATGTCACATTTCTTCTTTTTGAGCAATTTGTTGCACATAAATCGATTCAAGCAGAACTAAACATATGTCATCCTTTCTACAAAGGAGAAAATCATTCTAAATTTTTATTTGTAACACTTCATATAAATTTTCCACTTTCCATTACAATAATCAGATTTTATTGAAACTATCTTTAAACACATTTTTTGTTGTTTATCAGCATTTTAGAAGGATTTAACTATCATTTTTCCTTGCAGTCATCAGTTTAGAAAGAGAAAAGTTACAGAAAAAACCAGGAAGTAAAATGGACTTCTTTTACATTTCATGGAATCCTTTCATCATCACAACAGTATAAAACATTTCTGAAACAAACTTGTACCAGAAAAATATCCGTTACTCCAGAAGCTATTTTGATAATGAGAACTTGGGATACATAGCAGAAATGTAGGGATAGATGACTGACACATTAAAAATAGTTCAACTGTGCTAACCAAGTAAATCCCAAAGCCATCTTCTGAGGCATAAAGATCCCTCTCTCCCCCTTCACCCCTACTTACAAAGATAAGCAATGCGGAAGAGAAAGTTCGGCTTACATTCTGCCTGCAGCTGAATACTACAAAAACTGAAACACCTGTAAAGTCAGATCCACTCCTATTTTATCATGGTATGTGTCAAGGACTAAAATTTAAGGCCACCAAGAGGAGGAGGAGACTGCGCAGGAAATCGGATCTGATTTCCAGACACAGGCCTCTCTAGCTGTTCACATCTGCGGTGTGACTGCCAGGATGTGTGTCACTGCACTCATGGGTGACAACTCTGAAACCTCCATTAATGCAGACAGCTCTAATGGGACTAAGATGGGACACAGCATACCCAAGGCATCTGAATTACCAGCATACAGGAGGTGGGGGAAAGGAGCTGGCATTAACAAAGAGCAGCCATGAGGAGGAAAACAAATACAGGGCCTTTCAAAATGAGAAGTTTTAAAAAAATAAAAAAAGGAACAGAAAAGTAAAAGGTGTGAACACAACAGAAAACATTAAGTGAAGGAATGCTTCTACAGAAAGAATTGATCAGGAGAATAGGTTTTTACAACTCAAGTATTTAAAAATAACCAGCAGCAAACTGAAGTGCTTCAAGTCTAATGGAAAGAAGTGCCTAAGTATAGCAAGAAAGGGGTATGCTTCTCTGCCTCTGCAGAAATTAGCCTAACAAAAAACTCGAAGTGGAATTTATTAGAAACAAATTAGGAAAGGTAGAACTCATTAATTAGTTTTTTACTAGCGAAGTTATAAAAGCTGAATACGGAATAATCTTTTTTTAAAGACAAAATTAGCTTTAATGATCACAGCATTGCTAATTTATGCAAAGAGACTTGTATTTCCAAGAATATTTTTCATCTAAAAGTTCCTCTACTGTCTATGGAAAAACTACAAAACAGGAGTGACAATTCAGCAGAGGATTGAAAAAATAGTCATTTTTTATAACTTCTTTGAATCACTGCACAGAGTTAGATGATAACTTCAAGTCTATGTAACAAGTTAAAAACTACAAAAAGAATCTTACACACAAAGTAATGTCTGTAAATTCTTCAGTCTTGTATCAATTATTAAAGATATATTCTGCAATGACATTGTTGGCATAAGAAATCTAACCTATACTACCAATAAAGCACTACTACCAAGTTTGGGTACTATTTTTTTAGTTCTTCTAATATGACAGAACAGAAGGGAAACAAGAAGTTGACATATATTTGAGTACACATTATTACTTTCTTTGGTCCCAGTAAGTAAGAACAAGCACAGAACAGGCCAGATATATAAACAGTGCTTCCAGAAAACATAACAAGGGATGAGTTTTAACTGTACACAAGCCCACATCTACGGACTTGGCAGACTTACACATTTTACATAATGCCTAACAGGTAAACTGGCAGATTATGTGGAGGGTTTTTTTTTTTAGTTTCATTCCACATTCTAAAAACAAACAAACAAACAAAACACTGGCCTTGAAATTAAAGATGAAGATGCAGTATCAAACTAGATTTCTCCTAGATCATCCATGCTCTATACCACCAAACACAACATAGATCAAACAGTAATGCATTGTCACATAACTGCACAGCATAACTGAATGCATTACTGGACAACCACACTGTGGTTACCCCTGCAGTAGGAACCTGGCCAACAATTCCATTAATCTCTTATAAATCACTAAAACACCATTTTACATGAGGTCTCTGCTGATTTTTCGAGGTTGACTACAATACTTACTTGCATTTTTCACTAATGTAAACACACACAACAAAAATTACGCAGGGAACATGCTGGCTGAATAAAAACACAGTATTTCCATGACCATGACACAATTTTAAGATTCTCAGAATGTCTGATGCGCACAGAACTGTTAGCCAACAATAGCTGAAACGGGAAGCCATTTGCCTTCTGTTTTAACAGAACATCTAAGTGAACAAATAATTTATTTAATAAAAAAATACCATTTCTGTAGGAAAATACTTTTTTTCTGCCACTCACTTTTTCTCTCACTCACCAGAAACAGTAATACTGCTCATGACATCATAATTTTTTCCAGTCAGTAATCATATTGTACATCCCATTAAAAGTACACAAAAGAAGTGATTATGCATCAGGTTACAATTAAATGGAAGGGAAAAGAAACCAAGAGCTCTCAGTACTCTTTCATCCCTCAAGTGAGAACCATACAAACTAAATAGGTATACTGTTGTCATAACTAACAGTTAGGCAGTTAAAATCATACATGCCGTGTTTTTCATGCAAAACTAAAAACCACTCAGACAAACACAAAATATATCCAAACACACAAGAAATTAAAAAAAAAAAAGACCGTTAGAATGGTCTACCACAAGGCTTTATCACTATAATTCAATTTTTTTTCCCTACTAACACCTAACTGAAAAGTACAGTTTACAAATGAAGACTTGCAAGCTACAAACTCTATAGTTCAAAGTAGTCTACTAACACTGTGTTTTTCTAAACAAAGACACTGTGTTTAACTCCATATATATATACACATCACCTTTATTAATAAAGACAGGAGTGTAGCTGCAGTTTTGCAGGTGATATATGACATGTAATAGCAGCTATATAGGTCTAAATGCAATGTAAGTAGTTGTCTTAATCAGTGGAGAGAACTCTAGGAAAAAAGGTTCACTTATAATAAACTATTACCTTATGCATTTGGTGCATGCCTTCCTGTGGATAATCAGTAGGCCCCATTGTCGGCATTGGATGTGGAACACTGGGGGGACCAGGACTTGGCCCCATCATGCTGTGAACTGAGCCAGGAGATGGCCCTGGTCCTGGGCTAGGTCCTAGAATCGGTCCAGGTGAAGGTCCTGGTCCAGGGGAAGGACCAGGATGAGGCATGGCACCAGGATCTGTAGGCGTGGACATCTATTTTCTGTCTCCTTTTCAATTAGCAGAATAGGCCTAATAACAAAACAAAACAAAACAAAAAAGAAAACCAAACCAAAACGAAACAAAAAAACAAAACAAAAAAAAAAAAAAACAAAACCAGAATTTCTATGTGACATTATGGGCATTGGAAAAAAGTAATAAAATTTACTGGTAATCATTACACACACATGCAAATACACATGCAAGCTATCATCAGCACAAAATGCTTATATTGTATGTAAGTTTGACTACTCCTCTATAAAAGCTCACAAGAAGGATAAGGATCCTTGTAGTTAAGTCAATTTCTGGATGTTTATATGTTACTCACAGAGCAAAGCAACTACTATGCTGAGAGAAACATCTCTCAGAGACAATGGTAGATCAAGGGACTTGCCATCATCAGATGTATTACACAGGGTCAAGCATAGGACTACTAAAGGCAAGGAAGATAGCTGGGCATCTCTGTAACCTACGTGTGTTCAAAAATCTTTCCCTAGACAGGTATGACTGCACTGAAATTTGTACTTATAAAATTCACGGTAATGCAGCAAAACAAGCATTAGATGGATTACTAAGACTATTTTCTGACCTTTTTTTTCCAAGTTAGATATCAATGTCAGACCTCTCTGGTTATCTCTGTATGCAATCATAGCACCTAACAAAACAGACCACAGAAAAGACAATTATTTTGGACTGAAGAGTTGTAATTCACTTGAGGGATTCTGCTGATGTCACAAACCAGAAGAGTACAGCTTAAATGGCTTACGAAATAGTAAATGCCCTGAGAACAAATGGCAGGCTTTCACAGGCTGGAAAAACAACTATTACTATACTTTTATTTCTGTGTTTTAAATAGAACAAACTGATGCAGACTGCCGGATCTAAACATTCTTCAGTTTTCTAATAACTTTTATCAATGTCTAATATTGGGAACTTTTTGTTCACTCATGCCAGAGGATTGTAATACAGTGACACGGCTGCCACATTTTTACAAAACCAATGGCCAGCTGGTGCTAATGAGATCAGTCAAGTTTCTGCGTATTCCACTCCCAATAGCACCATTTTAATGTTTTTGATTGCACAGTGATCTCACCATTTGTGTAGTTAAGCCAGCAGAGAAGTAACCCTATATTAAAAAAAAAAAAAACCTACAAAAAATAAACTGAAAAAAAAACCCAAAGAAAAAACCCCAAATTATCTAGCAATTCAGGTTACTGATCAGACTTTCTGAAAGGACAGATGAGTTCCAGGGCCAGCACAAATCAAGTAGGTTCACCACTTTCAGCAGCAGTTGAGCATTAGTTGGGCTTAGTTTGTTCCCTGTATTTCCTTTGGGTGTAGTTTTGTAGTAAGGTCACCTTCCCATGATTACTTGTCCCATAACAAAAACCCAAATATACTGAAAAGTTAGTCTTATTAAAAAGATTCCTTCTTTGGTGCACTACAAGGTAATAACAATGTAATGGCACATTATAAGGCCTAAGTCGACTTCCTGTCCCAGTCTCTCTCCTTACAGAATTTATCACAGAAGTGTTTCACAACTGGGGTTACCACTTTCCATAGTTAGCAACAATTACTTTCTAACATGACTAAGTAGTGTAACTCTTTTATGACACTGCTTACATAAAACCAGACTGTAAGACTGTAAATATCTGGCCTATAGTCAAATTAAGAAATAGACACTCAGTAAAAGCAAAGTACCCCCCTAAAGTTCCAAACAAAGCAGAAAGGAGGCCAATTTGCAATGTTAGAAAAAAGCAAGAGTCTTCACTTATCAGAACCCACACGGAAGATAAAATGCTACTACATCAAGACAGTTTTCACTTACCCCCAATTACCTAATCATTGTCAGGATTGAAACTGGCTTAATGGCTTTTTCTTAGAATTCGCCTTTTGTTATGCTTTAACAGCTACTTGTCTATTCTGATTAAAGGCAACAAATCAGAATAATGCTTAACTCATTTAAAATAAAATATCCTCACCCCATAAGCTATCTTGGGATTCTATTTCTTTACAGTGTAAAACAGGGAGATGCCTATGAAGCTTCTCTGTTCAAAACAAAACGCTACAGTCACAAACTAGTATTCTACAACCCCTTGACATTACTACAAAAGGATACAAGTTTTCAAACGTTCACAACTGCATTCACCACACTATAGCTTCCTATAAGAGGCCTAGAGTTTGGCAGTATGAAGGACAGACATTTCCACACAACAAAGAGTTTTTACACGACTCAGTCATTAGATTGCAAAATATAAGACTGACACTCCCACCGCTGACTGTCTCTGCACATTCTAAGCCAGAACCTAGCAGTACTATCGCTATCCAGAAAAATTTATACAAAAGCACGATACAATTGATCACAAAATTACTAACAGTATACAGTACACCAAAATACACTGTTTCATAAGAACCTTCAACCTACATCTATGCATTATCTTAAAAATCAGCTGGGTCTAGTCTCAGCTCCACTAGTTACACTGTTACACTAGTTACGCTGGCATTTATATATACATCAAACATCTCCTGTATGCAAACTTGGAAAATTTAAAATTCTTCTTAATGGCCTAGCAAGTGCCTACCCTCTGAAAACAATAACTTCCAGATGGAAGTTGCACTCCTTACACCAAATCAAGTCCCTTCAATAAGGTTCTCTAAGAGCAGATAAACACACTACCTACGCAACTGTGAATTGTCTTAAATAGATTTGTATTCAAATGTCAAAAAACATACTTGTATTAAAAAAATATGAATGCATAAGATCTATATCAAGGCAGTATAAAATACTGTAAAGAACTACCTGGATCCCACGGACAGCAAGAGACAAAGCAATAGTCTGGCAACAGTAGTCCACAAAACTAAAAAAACACAGCCTCTGCCATAAACCAGAACATGTTATACACAGCACTCTCAATTAAGCACCTGTTCACAGAACGGAACTGCTTAAAAGTTCATCATTTAATACGTTTCAAAAATAGCTTAGTTTATATTTACTAAGACTGAGATTTCATAAACTCTCACAGAAATCAAGCACCCTGCTCTCATTAAAATCCAGTAAGAGCTACATACCTGATTCCTCTATGCCCTTACAGAAGTCTCATTAAATTAAAAGAAAAAAAAAAAATACAAAGAGACAACAGGTGCAACAGTGGCCAAGCTCCACCCAGACCAACATGAGTATTAGTCTGGGTAAATTCTGATGCTTATAACAAAATAAACAAAATTAAGTCAATTCCCTGCCAAAGCCAGTGCTGACCCATTTGTTTGGACTGCTTTTTAATGTCTAGTGCCTGCTAGAACTATAAAGCTAGGCATAATGAGAGAGGAGGGTAGTAAGTGCTTCCAACAGATATAAAGATTTTAACAAAATAATAAAAAAAAAAAACCAAACAAACAAATTTCCATCTCATTTTCCCAAATGATAAGGCTGTTGTCCCTGATTCTCAAATGCATTACATACTGTCTAATCATTTCTCAAGTGTCCAATCTTGAAACATCATCAGAATCCTCACGGGAGTAGGGTTATTCACACAACTTCAAAGCAAGACTTACCTCTTTCTGAACTGTAATCCTTTAATTATCATTTCTTAGGTTTATTTACACCAACATCATGTCTCTTTTGTGAACAGCCCCAAATGGAACTAGTGGAGGTTTAATTAGCTAAAGTGAATCACGCAGTCCTCCCTGTACTCTCCAAGAATTTCTCCACCTCTGCTGGACACACCAGAGCTGAGACAGAGAAGAGATCTATCATTGACAAAGTAACTCTAGCCAGGTGCAAATACAAGAGCGACAAAACCGAGATCTAAAGCTGCAAAGAAAGACTAAGGATCTCTGCTCAACTATTTCTAAATCATATGGTTGAGAATAATTAATATCTACAAAGAATTTGAGGGAATATTCTCTAAGCATAAATGCTTCTGCACTCTGACTTCGCATGCACCTAGAAGGCAGTGTAGACCTAATTAATTCATTGCACAACAGAGTATCCACCAGCTCCATGTTTCAGTAACCACAGTATCCCAGCACATCAAAGGTATTTTGGTACAAACCTGCTACAAACACAAAGGTAACAGAGGCCTGGATTTCCTTTGCATGAAGAAAGCACATTTTATTAGCAGGTCCGAAACTGAAAACTCCCAACAAACCACCTGCATTGCTTTGCAATTCCAGATCAGCTGGACACACAAAAAGGTCCAAAGACTATTGACTGCTTTGACACAGGGTGCACAACTAGTCAAAGAACAGATGGAGCAGGAAGTATTTGTAAGTCTTGTAACTGTTTCTATTTCAATGTAACTTTTGTCTTTCCACAACTGAGTGAACATAAACTGAACTGCAGCCAGGGTGACTTGCCCAGATCCCTCAATTTGGATAGGTACTGGAATATAAGGAAACTGCACCACTTAAATCTCATGAAAAGGAAGCATGAACCCATGCAACTGCCACATACACACTGTAAAGCAGACTGTAACTTTGCCTTCACATAAAAACATCTGCTTCTCCCCACATTATGACACATCTCTAACAGAAGTCATAATTTATGGGTGGCTTTCAAAAACTATACTACAACATGGTGATACCCTACAGACTATACTACCACAGAAAACATTAAATGATAGAGAGTTGTAGCATTTGCTTGATCTGCTAACTATCATAAAATATGCCCACAGTTCAAGAACTGATTAATAATGATAGCAGCTCATTGAAATTAAAACAAATAGCAAATACTTAGAAGCAATAACTGTTTAGTATTGTACAACCCCAGGGGACACTCTGCATTAACATTTATCAGGATTTAATTATCGTCATTACATCAAACAATGATTCAATCAATAAACAGGTTTATTTGAAACAACAACAAAAAAAAAGCAGTTAGGAGAAGATTCAATCTCCAACTAACATAAACCAGAATCATTCAGTTCACATAAGAGAAGCCAAACACACTATGACCCAAGAGATTTAACCTTTGCATATTCACGTATGTAACTTCACTCTAACTTCAAAACCTTCTGTCAGGGAATTTGCAGTTTAAACAACAAACCACAGAACCAGAAATGCTGCAACTTAATTGCTTATCCAGACACTTAGGCCAAAGACAAAAACCCCTGGACACTGCTTTAGATGCTTGTCTAGCTGCCTACCAAAGACTGTCAGCATGTGCCACAGCAGGGATAGCAGAATGAGCTGTGTGCTAGCATAAGGCTCCTTTCCACAGGCAGAGACAGTTTACCTTAGGATGACAGAAATTCTTATTCCTACTGCATAGTTGTTTGAAGTTCTCAACTACTCTAACTTACACACTACTCGCTTACAAAAAACTAAAATCAGCAGCAGAACTGACTGTATAGCAGCTGGGCATTGAATGTACTATAGGCAGCCAAAAAGGCATTAGCACAAGTCAGGGTTTGCACAGTAACTGCTGAGATATGCCACCAGACTTCTTGAAGAAGAGCCTGCAAGACAGACACATGATTCATTCTGATTGCTTTGCTGCAGAAAGGAACAGCCTTCAAGGAGAGGGGAGAGCAGATAGCCACAGTCCTAAGTTTTAACTGCCTTTTAACCTCGTAGCCACAGTCAGGGTAGACAATGACCAAGATCAAGTCCATGTTTGCTACATAGGTAGATTCCACTGTACATTTCAGGCACAGGAAACTGACTCCTGACAGCACTGCCTGATAACAGATTAAGTTTCCATATCATGGCCTTTACTACAGATATTGATCACAGTTATTGAACACTATCTTCACAGTGTATTATGAAAAACAAAAGCCATAATAAGAGAGAGGAGAGCGGAAGGAAAAGGACAGAAAGGAATTTGCCGTATTACTGACAGGCCTTTGTCTTTACTTAAAAAGAGAAGAAAAAGAGGAAGAAGGGAAAAGACTCTTCTAAATACCAGTTAGTTGCAGTAAAACATCAGTGAAGATATGAAAAAGGTATCATTTCTATAGCAAACATTTTTAACATTTTCCCTGAAGGCCACGGTTTTAAGTGATCCACCTGGGTGCTCAAGCTCAGCACTGATCTATTCTCTGCCAAGCAGAGACAAACAGGAAAATTCTTAACACTAAGGAGAGATTACTTTACATGTCTCAGAAACAAGTTCAGCTTTATTTGCAAACTTTCAAATCTATGTTCAAGTAAGCCTTACTTCTCCCCTTATTCATACTTCCTTATTTTATCTTACAAATGAGGCATAAACTTTTCTCTTCTGCCATTTTCAAGACAAGTGATCTTTATGTCATAACGTTGTGTTTACTGCTCCACTAGAAGATCAAACAAATAAAAAACTAAGTGGATAAAGTTCAAAAGAGATGGATATCCAGGAAGCATTCTTTATACACAGACAACTTCAACTGCGTCAGAAAACACAAGAAAATATATCAGGCATTTTAATGAGTAATTAGAAAAAAAGTATCCTGTCATATGAAGAATGGAAAGTCTCCCTGTGAAAAGGATCACAAGTTCACAGCAATACTACCAATCACAATCATAAAAACTGAAGATAAAAGTGCAGAGATTTTTTGAAGTGGCTACTGTGCACATTCTGACCTTAACTTCAAAAGTGCAACAAAAGCTGAAAAGATATATCTGCAGACATTAATTTCACATAGACCTCTGTAAAGAATACATTGAATATAAGAATGCTAGCTGGAGCACTTTTTCTCCTGTCAACTTTCAAGCATCAGGTGTTGGTGAATGTATTTTTCAAACCTGACAAGAAATGCTCACAGACAACTTCAGAAATGAACAAAGGAAAATATCTAAGATAGCTTTGAACACACTCTTCTGGCACACCTTCTATGAAACACCAGTCCTAAAGCTGAGACATAACTCATGAGAGCAATATACTGTATTTAAGGAAGCTTTACTCTCTTCTCTGTCAGGTCCACATATGTTCTATGATACATTTAACTTTAGCTTTGTTTTTAAAAGCTCTTTACCCATACAATCATTTTACTTCCTACTACACTGATAAATATACCCGCATAAAAATCCACGTCCATTCCAATCTTTCTGCTAAACCACTTTTTTTCCTTAGAGTAACAATGGGAGAAAAGAAACAAAGTCAAAGACAATAATAGGGCAATTAGGTTCCCGAAGAGAAAGTGTGCCTTTATTTGCACAACAATAGTAGCTTACACAGAAGAGACTGCCCCATTCCGTACCTGTAACTGGTATACTACTAAAGGAATCAAATTCTGGTACAATGTTTATTACTCGGGTCTTGGGGGCGGTGGTTAAAAATAAGTAACACTAAAGACATCTAAAGCAAAAGAAAGAAGGAAAGTGGAACAACGCCGTGTTTTTCACAGAAAGAATGCAGAATACTCAAACTGGTAAACGTCAAAAAAAAAAAAAAAAGAAAAAGAAACTTTATAGCTCCGGTTCTGCAGTCGGATACTTACTTAAAATATGCATCAAAAGACATCTTAAAAATAATAGCGTTAAGCTAAAGTCCGGAAAGTTTGAAAGCAAAGACAAGCAGCACACAGCAAGGAGAACCAAGTTCGGTGCAATCTACACAGTCATGCTAACATTTAACCACTCTTTTCATTTAACCGTCATGCACACTTAGGTGAAAAAACACCCAACCGGTTCCCCGCAACTTCAGCTCGAGTTCAGAAGCGCTGTAACTTTCCCAGCCGCGCGCAGTCCGCTGTTGCACCACGGCAAATGCCAGGGGAGCACAGGAAGCTCCGTGGCTCCCCGCGGCACGGAGAGGGCTGCGGGGCGGCGGCACGCGCTCCCCCGGCGGCAGCGGCTCCGCCTCGGCAGGGCCGCGCAGGCCTCGGCCCGCCTCCCCCCGCTCGGCCAGCAGGGCCCGATTCCCACCCCCACGCACACACCCTTTCTGCGAAGTTTTCGCTTTAAAGCGTCCCTGCCTGGAGATCCCGCCCCGCCGCCTCCACACCCCTCCGCGAAGCGAAATGTTCGCGGCCGCGTACCTGGGGGAAGTGGGGGCGCCTCAGGCCCCACCACCCCGAGTGCGCGTATCCGTGCGCGGCCGCCGCGACTTCCTGGTCCGCGCGAAGAGACGGCAGAGGCCACCCCCCCTCCGCCTCCCGCCCCGCCCGGCACGGGAGGAGAATCGTCAATCACAGAAGAGTTCGGGTTGGAAGGGACTTTAAAGATCATCTAGTTCCAACCCCTCTGCCATGGGCAGGGACACGTCCCACTGGATCAGGCTGCCCAAGGCCCATCCAGCCTGGCCTTGAACACTTCCAGGGGTGGGGGTGAAGCCACAACTTCCCTGGGGAACCTGTGCCAGTGCCCCACCACTCTCATGGCGAAGAAATTCTTCCTTATGTCTAGTCTAAAGCACCCCCTCTCCAGTTTATACCGATTGCCTCTTGTCCTATCACTACAAGCCGCTGTAAACAATCCCTCTCAGCTTTCTTGTAGCCCTTTCAGGTACTGGAAGTTCACTATGAGGTCTCCTCGGAGCCTTCTCTTCTCCAGGCTGAACAATCCCAACTCTCTGTCTGTCCTTGTACGGGAAGTGCTCCAGTCCTCTGATTATCTTTGCAGCCCTCCTCTGGACCTGTTCCAACAGCTCCCTATGCTCCTTACATTGGCGATTCCATATGCCAACCACCGCCGTCCCCACGGAGCCCCGTTCTACCTGAGCGCCCGCGCGTGTTCTTGGCTTGGTCGCACCCGGCCCCGGCAAAAAAAAAAAGGAGGGGAAAAAGAAAAAAAAAAAAAATTTCCGCGCACACCGGAAATAAAATCCTTTTTGCTTGGAAGGCGATTACAAAATTGCCAGCGCATGTTTTGTGCTGCTCCGCTCCGCCGACTGCTGCAAGCCGCCGGGGGGGGGGGGGGGGGGGAAGGCTGGATTTCTGCAGGGAAAGCGGGGGGGGGGGGGGGGGGGGAAGACGAGCTATTTTGGGAAGTAAATCGCGACGCCTTTACAGAAAGACGGAGCGACGGCCCGCACAGTTAAAAGCGCAGGCGAGCGAGCAACAGGAGCCGCAGCCTGTCGGCCCAAGCCCCAGCCCCCACCGCCTCCCCGAGCCTGTGACAGGCGGGCGGCGAGATTATCCGGATCGCGGCCTCCGCCGGGTGACGCCGCCGCTCACCCACGCACCATCTTCCCCCTTCCCCGTGCCTCTTGGGTGTCGCCACGGCGGAGAAACGACCCACCCCGCTCCGCACACCGCCAACTTCGCCTACGCCGGGCGAGACCGACCTCGGCCCGCAGAGCTGCCCCGGGGCGGAGAGGGGAAATCTCTCCCCAGGTCGATTTCTCTCCCGGTGGCGCGAACCGTAGCTTCTGACCAAAGGGTGCCAGCGGTTGTCGCCGCGGGTAACGGGAGCCAAACCGCCCCGTCCCTCCCGAGGGAGCCGCTGACTCAGCCACCAGCCGAGCCCCCCCACCCCCGAGAATCGCATCGTGATTATTCTAGAAACGCCGGATCAAAACTTTCTTCTCTCCACCCACGAGAGGGGATAAAAATACCGCGGAGGGCCGGGCGGCAGGGAAGGTGGGGAGGGGGAGCAGGTGGCGCCCGGGGAGAATGAGGGAGGGAGGGAGGGAAGGTGGGCACGGTGCGTGCCGGCGCGATCGCTAACAATAAAGGACGGGGACGGGGCAGAGCGAGTTGGAAGTTGTATTCACCTTCCGCGCGGGAGGAGCGCCGAGCTGGATGTCGCTCCTCTCCCCCTCAGCGAGTCCCCCCCGGGTCCGGAACCGGAGCGACGGACTAGATTACGAACACGACTTCATTGATGACAGCCATTCCCTCCTCTTCCTAAACTCCTGCCCCTCCCTCCGGCCCCCCCCTGCTCCCGCCACCGCCTCTCCTAACCGACACCACCGCTCAGGAAGCGGCGCTCCCACTGGCCCGCTGGCGAGGGCGCGCCCGCCTCTCGTGCGCGGAAGCGGCGGTTCCATTGGGCTCGGCCGGCGTCGCTCAGCCGGGAGGCTGTGGGGGGGGGAGTGGGGCGGGCAGGCTGCGCCGAGAGTGCGCGTAGCGGGAGCTGTGAACGCGCGTAGCGGACGGGCGGGCAGCGCTGTGAATGCGCGTAGCCAGCGGACAGGGAGCGCCGTGAGTGCGCGCAGTGGGCGGACGGGCAGCGCCGTGGATGCACGTAGCGGGGCGGGCAGGCAGCGCCGAGGGTGCGCGTGGCCCGCCTCCTGTGCTCGGCGCGGAGCGGCGGGGCTGCCCCTCGTTCGACGTTTTTTCGCGCCCCTTCTCCGGCTCGCACGTGCTGAGGGGAGGAAGAGGGGTGGGAGCGGTCCCCGCGTGGGCGGGAAGGATGGCATGGAAAGGGCGTGGTTATTCCTCCCGAAAGCCGTACCCCGTGGAAGGGGTTGAGTGAGAGGAGGCTGCCCAGAAGGTTCGAGGCGCGGAGGGCGGTCCTTCGCCACGTGCCCCTGGCGGAGCTGCATCCCTCGTGTCTGAGGGGCGAACAGAGCGGGTGTGCTCGTTCAGTGTGGCTGACCTCCTTTCGGCTCTTTCAGAGGTGGTTTGGAAGGACGCTTTTCGGCTGCCGGTGCTGGTGCCCTGCGGTTTTTTCGTGCTGTAGGTGGTTTGCCTGGTCTGCAGCGAAGCGCTGCCGAGCCCTTGCCTTGGCTGCAGAACCTCCGTCCTCCTTTGTGTTACAAAGCGATGGACCCATCGGTCTGAGGCATTTTTTGAACACCAGTTGTGAAGTCAAAAAAAAAAACCCAAACCAAACCCTAAGCTATTATAGGTGGCGTTGTACGTAATTAACTTTATCACATGAGAGGTATTTGGCATTCTGAAGCTCTTCCCGTGAAATGATAACAAGGAACTTCACTTCCCAAATCAGTAGCTACTACAGATGCTCGGGTGACAAGGTGACAATATTTAGCATGGATTTCCTCTGCTGTGGCTCTGTGGAGTAGTTAAGGACCCGGAGCAATGCTGGGAGCGTAGTGGTCATTAAGTGACAGCTATTGTTTACCTGGTGTTTAGCTTGAGGCTTTTTGTGTTGGTTGAATAGGAGCAGTAGTCGTCAAGTGTCAGCGCTGTCTATGCGGTGCTAATTACCACTGTTTCTGTTGTTTTCCAGAGTGTCATTACTTAATCGTCTTATTTGTTATGTGACTACCAAAAGGTAGTCTGACTGCTGGAAGGTAAGTTTTAAAAGAATTAATGCTAACTGGACAGCACTAAGTATCCAGAAAAAATCAATAAATTCGAAAGGCTATATTTTCAGCTTAGCGTTGTGTGAAAAATATTTAGTTTGGAACAAAATCAAATAAATTGAAACAGTCAAATCTTTGTATACAGAATAGCCAATGTCGTTATGTAAAACTTTTGATCCACGAGAAATGCATAATTTTGGTTTTAACTTTGTATTAAAATACCAGTTGCAATCTGGTGTCTTAGAGGTAGAAGAAGAGAAAATAAGTCTAAATAACAGAGAGGAAGCATCCTTGCAAGACAGCTCAACTGATCATTGGACTCAGCAGCACTCAAACCCTTCTAAATCAGGTCAAGCTATTCCTTTTGGTGGAAGACGTGCAGAGAAGAAAAAAAGGAACATAAAATTAATCTTGCAGGCAAAAGAAATAATGTCCACTTGGCTTTGAGATAAATGCTGGTCTGTTAGGTATTACGCTTATTTTGGGAAGGCTGCAGCAGCCAGTTTCATTTTAAAGCAGTTAAAGCACAGCTGAATAGACCTGTTGATGATTTAAATCTGAAGGCTTTTTCTCTTTATATTTTGATGGATTATCATTTAATCTCATTGTAACTTATATTGAGGGGTTGAAAATTATGTTTTTTGTCAAGGTGGGCACGTTCAAGTGACGTGGAGATCTTTTCTGAAATCAGTAGGATCAATAAGCATTCACTCCATGATACTTGAGTGATTGAAACTTCGTGCATTGTATGTAAACATGGTGCTAAAGAATAAATTATTTTTCCCCAATTGATTTGTCTGGCTGCACAAAAGGAAAGAAGAAGAGTGTTCTTAACTGCATTAATGCTTTGGATGTTGCCAACAGTAAAATTGCACATAAATTTTTCAAACTAGATAAAATACCACAATGAAATAAGGTACCATTTTGACTAGCTAAATGTGGTGATGTGAAACTAAAAGTTGGTTATGTGAGTAGTGATATGAACATAATTAAAATTGTTGATAAAAAGATGTTTCAGTTGAACTCTTGCAGGGATACTCTTACGCCAAAAGAAGGCTATTACTATCATGGAGTTGAAGGTGTTTACAATAACTTCACCTTTACCACTTTGAAAACTCTGCTATAACAGGGTATTATGGTATTTCTCTTGTTTGCTACAAACTCCCTGTGAGAAATTGCAGCCACTGCAGCAGAAATGGCAGAAAAGTACTTTCTTAGTGCCTCAGCCAACTCCTGGCAAAGTCCAGGTTCTTAGATTAGGTGGCCGGTGTCAGTGAGTTTAAGCTAGAACACTCCATGAAGCATGGCTTCATGCTCAGGTTTCTATCTAAGTAACAAAAACCAAAGGAATTTTTTATGTATCCAGGGAAGTCATAATTGAACAAATGTAAGATTTGCATTACAGAGACATGGAACGCTTTTGCTTATGTCTGCTGCTTTGGTGGATAGCGTTTGCCCCAAAAAGCAAAGAGGAAAAGCATACTCGCACTTCAAAGGTAAGCAGGGGATAAAGGCAGGATACTTCAGTTTTACGGTGAGGTGAGTTCTCCGTAAGGGATGGGGAAATAAGACTTGCCTCTGTGAGTTTGATGCATCAAGGTGGAAATGTCTTCTGTCTTGAACCAAGATAGTTCATATGTCTTGGGTACTCCATACAAGTGTCTTCTCATGCCCTGTTCATTGTATATCATTTTATGTTGGGAACTCATGTGACTCCTAGAAGGAAGGATACTTATCCATTTATTGATCTGTGGTATGTAAAATTGAGTAGGACTACTCCAATAAGTGGTGCATCTCAGCCTGATATGATTAGCAACAAAGTAATTGTTAGAGCTTGTTAGAGTTTTTCCTTCTCTCATGGAACATGTAATTGCTTTCTCATTCAAAGGTAATTGGAACACCTAATAGCTTTCTTGTTCACAGCCTTCTTCAATGTGCTTGGTACTCATGCTCTTTTCTCCTCAGCCTGTTTTTCTGGAGACATAGTTGTCTTCATAAGTTTAAAAGATGGAGCTTCTTTCAAAGTAGCTTCATTCGCTCTAAACTTTCAAGCTGTGTTTGTGAGTGTGGTGTCAAAAAGAAAATATTCAACTGAGATTTTCTCAAGGCTAAGTAGAGAGGAATAATTATCTCATCTGTCTAAAGAGCTTTTCTGAATGCATTCCAAAATTAAGTCTGGGTGTGAGTAAGATGGGTTGGCTTGCAGTGATAATGTGTTAGTGTTCCTATTTATTTTGTAGTCCACAGAATTCCAGAGCTTGGTTTGATGTCATATTTTAAGGGAGAAGAGAAGTACACAGTGCTGTTGATCTTTTTCTCCTCCAGGCTGCCATTTTGCTTCCTAACCAGGTAATCCATGTTTTGTGTTTTTTGCAAGAAGTATCACTTTACACTTGGTTTTACTGAGTTTTACTTTAATGGTTTCTGAGTTTCTCTGCAATTTCCTAACATCATCTTCAGTTCTAATTCTCTCTTCTAAGGTGCTCTCCAAATCCCACTGGCTTTGCATCAGCTGCAGGTTTTATAAACAAATTCATCACTGATGCAATTAGGAAGAGTATTGAATAGAACCATGACCATGATGGTTTTCTCTGGGAATTTTGAGATCATCTCCCTTATTAAGCATTCATTCCTGGCTGCTTACCTGTTCTGGTGCAAGCATCCCGATATCTTTTTGTATGTTTTTGGTAAGAAAATACCAAAATACTAGAAAATCTGTTTTCTAGTTTTGGCAGTTTCTGATCTGTTAAACTGCCTAATGGAAGTGGTTAAACAACTGGGGCAAACTCAGAATTGTAAATCAGTGCCAGCAGTTCTTGGAGTTCCTTTTGCTGTTCTTGTGGTCAATAGTGCTTTTACTGCAAATGTGAATTTACCCATCTTTAAACAGTGTCCGAGCTTCTTTGACTACAAGAAACAGAAGTAAGATCTATGGTGATGTGCTTTTTTTAGTGTTCCTGGTACTAGAATTGTGCTGGTTGCAGGGCAGTGGGGGAATACATAAAGAAACTACCACTGTAGAATTTTGGTCCTATAAGCAGCAAAGGTTGTAAATGCACTAGGTTGTGAAACATAAATTCTTTATTATATGATTACTAATACTATGGTGATTCAATTTAGTCAAAGTAAAAAATAAATATAGAGGACCATGTTGTTTTCTTATTGTAACACTCAACTCAAGCCCGGCTACTATTCAAAGAATGGTATGTATTACAGAACCAGTTCTAGTGTGCAGTATGAAGTTCTGTTAGAAAGAAAACCTATTTAGGCAATAAATATTGGGGCCTTTGAAAAGTGTGACTTGCACTTGAATTCTGGATAACTCAGTTATGTGCCAGGGAAATCTTGACTGTTCTATACATCAAGCAAAGACAATCACAAAAACCTGAATCTCAAGATTAGTGGCATTTGCCACTGCATTTTTCTCCTGCATGCCCTTTTCTTTCCTCTAAGCCAGTTTTTGAGGGTTGTGTTCTTTCTTTGCTCACAAGCATTTAACTATTCACTTAGTGTCTTACTCCTTTTTGTACTTACCTACTTATTTTCATTGGCATTATGCTTTCTTCCAGCACATTTGTTCCTTTATGAATGCTGTATAATGCAGAGTGACTACAAGGTGGAATTATACTGCCTAAGAAATAGTCATTTAAATAAGCTGTTGCTCACTATTTATGTGAAATTTGAGAACCAGTTGTGAGTAGACTCCAATTCTTGAAATACAGATTTGCTGTTGCCCAGACAGAAGCATGTTTAAGACAGTGGGATAAAAATAAGGCTGAATTTGGCCTAAATTTTCTAACTGCTGCTAATATGATTTATGTTCTTCCTAAAAGCATGTTTTTTTAATACTCAGTAGCAGGAAAGATGGGATATCTTTGTCCTGGCAACAAGTTAAAAAACCATAAAATACCACAGACGAAATTGCAACTCTGTCTCTCTCTGAAGGGAAAAAGTAAAGGGTTTTTTTTTTGTTGTTTTCACAGTATTATTTTGCGATACTATTACCTGTTTCATATGTGCTCAGATTGGAGACTATTATAAAGTTGTGAATCCACAAGCAAAGCACAGGTATACAATAAAATTCCCCTTTTTTTTTTTTTCTTGAACAGTAGACTATATTTGCAGTTTCTCAATCGTGGCATCTTTTTTTTTTTCCCCCTTAATGCAATAGCAGCTATCTAATACAATTATGAAACTTGCAGTGTGTTGTAAGTCAACCGAATAAAAACCTATTTTGTATCAAGTAGCAGAATATGTTGAGATTCCGTCTTACTTAAAGGTGGAACTTTTGAGGCAAGTCCAAGAACTACTCATGTCTCAACAATGTTTTTTATAAAAAATTGACCCAGTGAGTATGATGTTAAGGAAAAACAGAAGAGTAAAACAGGAAGGGAAATGGTCAATGGAGAGAACTGTTTCAGTATATTATTACGTAGATTTTCAGTGTGAGAAGGCAGTTTTGTCATGTTTACCATAACACAATTTTTCCAGGTGAGTGACAGGTATCTGCTCAGTTATACAATTTGATCAGAAAGGCCAAAGGCAAAGAGCAAACCTGAGAAGTGTAAGCTTCTCCAGAGTCTATCAAACACTTGGATAGATTTGGACCATCTCTGCTGCCATTCAACTTGTAGAATAATGGCAAGATATAGCCTTAAGGTTGTTCTGTTCATACTCACTTAGGAGTTCATTGTAAACAGTTATAGGTAAGTAGAACTCTGGAGATATTTGTATTTTCTGTTTATACGTTTTCCTCCCTGAATCAGATGCGTGAACATTAAATACAGCTGCTTGGTAAGGAAGGCATGTGATTTAAGGTGTGGAGTTTTGATTTCAGCTAGAACACACTGGCTTCATCAATATGCAGATTTATCCTAATTTAGTGTTCACACCCTGGTTAGATATAAGATCCTGTTTAGCTTTAGTTAATTGATCTTGAACCCAAAATAAATCGTTTACCATGTGACAGTGGTGTACGGATCACTGGTAGATTCAGCTATGCCGATGGAAAAAGTAAATGTCATCTGTCTGCCGCTGCTGTCTACAGTAGTAGATCGCTTGCAGTGATCTGCTGGCAGTGATTCATATGACCACTTTCTAACACAAGAAATTCAGATAAAGCAGGTTAATTTTGACTGTTAAGGTAAGTGAGGTGAGTCAACTCATCAGATTTTGTCATAGTAATACTGCTACAGGCTGTGTTTTCAGAAACTTAGGTATAAATGCAGAAAAGAACTGGCAATAGATGAAATTCTGAGACTCAGCAATGAAAACTCTTCTCCCTACCTTTGCTAGAGACCAACGGTGAGAAATTACTAAGCTCTTGTATGTTCCACTAAGCTTAAATAGTCCTCCTCTTACTACAGCTCTGACACAAATTGTAGTGGATTCCTATAAAATGTTTTAACAGTACACTACCCCATGGGTAGGCTTCCTCTGTCTCTCCTATCAGCCATATTACTTATGCTTGATGTGGAGCCAGGAGAAAAGAGTATGTTCCTGGAATTGGCCTACTGGATTCTTAAATATTTGTGGAGATAAACTACTGGCAGAGGCTTTTCTGTCCTGTTCCAGTAGTGTGACCTGTGGTGGCTGAGATGTGGATGTGGCACTACTTCTGAGCCAAACCATCGAGTGATGATTTTTCCCATGGGGTTTTGTGGATGTCTAGGGATGTGGAACAGGGTACAGTCCTCTTGCAAAGATGTGCTCAGTGCTCAGCTTGTTCTGAGGATCAGTTGAGGATCTGACTTCCTTGGAGTTAAACAGCTTTCCAGTTGCAAAGGTGTAGGATGGAACTGGATTTCTGTACTGAAGGCTTAAAATGGGAAAAGTAGTAAACAGAAATCTTCAAAGGCAAAATTCTTTCTCTAAGAGAACACTAAAGGTTAGTGGTGCCTGACACACAGAAGACAGATTCTGTTACTACCTATTTAAAAAAGTCACCCTGCTCTTTTCTCAAATTCAGAATAAAGCATGCTAAAGAGACTTCACATCACGGTGGCTGAGACACTCCATTGTCCTGGCTGGCAGAGGGCAGAACGCTCTGTGTTTTAGTAATGGCTTTAACTGTTGCAGCAATTTCCTGCAATGCTTATGAGTCAGAGCTCAAGATCTCTTTCCAAGCACTCTATGCTCAGGTGGAATGTAATATACGTGAGAGACCGTAACCATGTTCAAAACACTCCGTTCTGTTCCACTTGTTTAATTTTAGGACTTCTAAAAGCCGTTATCAGTCTGAAAGCCTCTAACTGTGCTTCAAACATAGACACTTTTTTTTCTAAGGCAGAACTATATCTTTATTAAAATATCTGTTAATAGTTTTAAAAACTTGATTTTATGCTTTTTTTGTGGCTAAGGGAGCAGAATTGGATAATGGTTTTGAGCAATGTGAAAGTAATCCATTCTCAGAAGAAGATATGCAGAAGATCTGTGTAACAGGCTGATGTCAGTGCTTCTCGAATACTTCTTTTAGCAACTGTTGAGAAACACAAGCTATTTTCTTTTTTTCCCTCTTCCTTTAGACTGTATGAAACATATGTATTTAACAAGTCCTCCGTAATTTCTGACAATTACCGCTTCCTTAAAATACTTAGGACTTGGTGAAAATACTTTAATGATGACATAAAATATTTATAGAATGACGTACTATGTGCGTCAAACAAAATAAAGCAAAGAACCCTACGTATCAGATCACACCATGTGGCAGGATGGGGAAATCTGGGAAAAAGCCAGTTGTCATTTGTTATTTGAGATAGTTGTGAGGGTCATAAAGAGACTTAAGTGACTTGAAAGTACTTGAAAAGTATTACTATGAGATATAGAGGGAAAAGATGCCACAGAATCTTAACATACTTGTATCTAGGAAAAAGTAGATAAGTTTTTAAGGATTCATTTTTGGGGGGATAAAAGATGAAAGTATCAAGGAAGATAGACCATCAGGTAACTGTGGGTTTGTACTGGAGAGGTCTTTGTCTAGCAGGAATTTAACTCTAGTGCACTTGCTAATTTCAGTAAATATAAAGAGATGCATTTGAATGGATCATCTCTAATTAGAAGCTTTCAAAAGAAGAGTGATTCTGCTTCACGGAAGCTGATAAGCTTGGTGAGCTGACACTCACAAAGACCCTTATATTAATATCTCAGATGATGAAACTGGGTAGATGTGTCATTATTATTTTGTCAATAATGTCCATAATTTTGTTAATTGTTTTCTGTATTATGTGTTGGTCTATTTTTGTTTGCCTCCTATTTAGCAAGGCAAATAGATTTTTATAAGTATGTCAGGGGTGTAGTCTCTGCCTCGGTATTATCTCCATCCATTCTGTTGTGTGGTCACAATAACACTAAGGACTATGGCTGTACACCTTTTGCCCCTGACTGCCATCTGCATTCTCACTAGACCCAGTGCTGTGAACAATTATCAAGCAGAGGAAACTTGCAGTCTGGGCGCTTGTGGAAGCCACTAAGGTTTTTATGGGTAGTTATACCTGGATGTAAGTTTATACTGAAGTTTACGTCCATGTCTTTTAGCAGCATTTAATGTTGTATGTTACTGTGTGGGGTGCACAGACTGGTAAGCAGCACAGGTGCATGATGTATTAAACTTGCTCAGAAGCCTTTCAAAAAGCACAGAGAAATTGGATTTTGCTGGTGGACTTCTGAACATCCACTAAGACTCCAGAGGCACTAAGGATAATTAGCAAGGAAGAAAACAAACTTGTGATTGGGTAGATGCAGTCAGATATAGTGGTGTAAGAAAACAACCATTCCCACAATAACCAGATAATGTTACATTGAAAAGATAGCTGGAAACCAGTACTGGACTGTTAAGACAGCTGCAAGAACAAGAAAACAAATATAATAATTTACAAAAAAAATACTCATATAGTTCTGCTTACAAGGGATGTAATGAGAAAATAAAACAAGCTAGCAACAGTGTAACTGGAGGCGGAATTGTGTAAGGCCTGAAACAAATATCCAAGATGGAAATGTCTAGAAATTTCTTGCAAAGCATTCATTGTTCTGCACAATTGTAAAGAAATTGAGCTATTTTGTTTATACTTAACAATAATGTACCACTTTTTTTTCTAATTAATAAATTGATATTTGTGATCATAACCTTCTGTAGTTTTGGGGGGAGCAATAAAGGTTCTTGCAACAGAAAAAATTTATTAGAGGTGTATCTCTCTTCTTTCAACTCTTCTTCCTACAATAGCCACCTACTGTCCTGTGTATTAGGCTGCTGGGAAGGGCTTGACCTTGATACTTCTGTCATTGCATAGGACAACCAGGAGAAGAAAAGGACTTGCTACTTGTGTTGTTTGTTTGTTTCTGCTGCTGCCTTGCATCTCTCAGCTTTTTCCTCAGAAGCCAAGGTTTTGAAATTAAGAACTAAAACAGATTCTTCAGGTTGTATATGCTGCTGAAACACCTGATTGTTGCTGGTTTAGCCCAGACAAAGCAGGTAGTCTGCTTTTCTAAGTTGTTGCTACTTTGTCTGGGCCAAAAGCTATTACTCATCACTTGGAAGACTCTTAACAGGCTGCATTTTAAAACATAGAGAGGAGCTGCTTTCAGAGCAATCTGCATAGAGAAAGCACAACCATGTCTGCTTCTGAAGCTACTACATTGAGGACTTTGCTAAACAGCCTCCAAGAGCAAAGGTGTGTCCTTACAAAGTGGAAGGATCCAAAGTGGAAAATTAGGCCTAAATGTACAAGCAGCATGTGAGATTTTGAACCCATCCCAAAAGTTAAATAGAAATTTCCAAGTTGAAAACTGATAGGCTGGTTGGGCAGACTTCTAGCTATTCACATTGCCTGGCAGGTTGGCCACACAGCAGGCTTGTAAACCTGTGTTTGTAACCATGTGAAGAGTTTTGAAAGAAATTGGACCATGTCTATGAATAAGGGCAAAGCAGCAAGATGTTATTTCAGCCCATGGGCAACTTGATGATAAAATTGTTATAAAAAATTCATAAACTGTAGAGGAATAACCTGAATAGACTGAAGACCATGGGTCTTACTGCTATGTAGTCAGCACTTGCAGAGAATAGCATTCACGGAGTGTGGTACTGTATTACTCTGCCAGATTTAGAGATGAGGCTCCATTGTTAAAATTGTTAATATAATTGTAGCTGGTCACTGTTTCCCCATCCTGTCAACCACCTAACAGGCAAAATTTTGGCTAATACAAAAAATGAATCCCAGTAGAGAATGTTCTTCCTTCTAAATGCCTATTCTCTTTTCCCCACTTAATTCCTGTGTTTTCTTTTCTTTTTTTTATTGGAAGGAAGATGAAAGAAAAATGGGCTTTTATTTATTTGAGGGAGGAGCAGAGGAAAGGCAGTAAGGATTAAAGGAAGCACTAGAACAGGTAAGAATGAGAGAGAGGCCATCATGGGAATGGGAAATAAGCAGAGTTAAAACTAATTGATGGTGAAAAAATTAGACCAAAGAATGTGAAGTAGAGGTTCCTGCTGGCTAGTGGGAAGCACATTTGACTGAGCTAGTTGTTTTGCCTCCTCATGGCTACTACAGCTTTTGCTGGTAGCTGGTGTATAATTTCAAAACTAATTTCTATGTGTTGTTTCATCTGATAGGTGTTTTTGGAACATCTTGCATAAGTGAGTTTTTACAGAACAATTATGATTGTTGGTTAGAGGATGACCTCAGGGATAGAGTAGACTCAAACAAGAAACCCTCTTAGTATACTAGGTTGACTCACAGACACTTCATAATTTTCTGTTACAGTTAAAGCAGTAGTAACTAATTTAAGGAACAAGTAGCTTAACACTGCTGCAATTGTTGAGAAGTTACTGGTGAACTGAGGAGTGAGGAAGTAAACCTTCAGAGAAGATCTCAAATTTCAGTCATTATGAAAGTGCCATTTTCCCAGCAGTGTTATTCAACATGCAGGTCAACTGTTTCTTTTACAGTGTTGTATAATTTTACTCAATAAGAATCTGGCTATTAGCAGGCACTGGCAAATAGATTTGTTGTGAAAAGGATGGTGAGAGTTACCACAAGCCCTGCAAGGAACCAGTAAAACCCACAGATCTAACAGTCAGAGATGGAGGTCTGCAATTATATTGGGGTTTGTATGTAATGACCAGGCTTTGACAGAGATCCTCTGGAAAAAAAACGCAACTCGCTGCTTTCAAGTATTGGCAAAGCTATTAGTGTAGATGTGACTTGAAATGTCGTGGGTGGGACCTTTCCTGCTTTGTTTCTGAAAGTACACATGTAATCTGAGTTTGTCCCTCTGGAATTTTTGTTTTTAATTTCAATAACGGCAAATGAATTGCTGCCAAAGCATTCTCAAACTATACTGCATGTAGCTACCACATTTTCCTCTTCCCAAGAAACACTGTTTTCATTTCTTTTGTACTTGGGGATAAAGAAAGCAGCATTAATTTGCACTGGATGCTAAATTGAGTTAGTAAATTGTACCAACACTCTCGTGCAGATCCCCAACACTGGCTGCATTATTTAGTACTCCTGGCTTATGGAGACATGTTGATACACGATGGTAGAATTTCTGGCATGCCACAGTAGAAGATTTTCTCCTCTAGTGTTTCCTTATGTATGCAATTATACTGTGGAGAATAATATGCTTGTGTTGCAAGTGTAACTTGGCCAAGCACACAAATTCTTGCAAGACAGATAATCCCAACTTTGAAAGCATAAAGGCAGCATGAAATTTCCCTGAAAGAAAGAGTAAACTGGTGGCAGAGGTCTGAATAGCACACTGGTCAACTCAATCCAATGATCTAACTGGTAGCAATGTTGAAACTTTGACAAGGTGAGTTTCCTCTTGCAACTCAATAAATTGCATGCATTGTTTGATGGGAAGAAAAGGGATATGTTGAAGGCATTCTGTGAAACGACTACTGTCAACAGGAATTATGACAAGTAGGCTTAAAAATGTGTGGGTTTAAATTTGGTTACCATATAGTAAAAAAAATATTTGAAAAGCAAGCCTTCTAAGAATAGATAGTGAAAATAAATAGTGAGTTATCCCAGTAACAACTTGCTGAGTAACTTCATGGAGTGGAAATGTTTGTACGGGGTTGTAATTTGATTTCAAATACAAGCAGGGCTTTGTACACATGTTCAAATCACTGTACACATAGCAGCTTCATGCCTAAAACCTACTCCAGTTGGGTTGTATGTAAATGGAGTAGACATCTCATGCTATGGTTACAGTATTACACAAAGCCAGTGGCTGGGTACTGCAGTTGTGTCACAACAACCCTATGCAACACTACAAGCTTAGGGATGTGTGGCAGGAAAACTGCCTAGCAGAAAAGGACCTGGAGGTGGTGGTTGCCAGCCAGTTTAATATGAGCCAGCAGTGTGCCCAGGTAGCCAAGAAGGCCAATATTATCCTGGCTTGTATCAGGAATAGTGTGGCCAGCAGCAGGACCAGGGGAGTGGTCCCTGACTCAGCCCTGATGTGGCTGCACCTCAAATGTTTGTGTTCAGCCCCCTCAGTGCAAGAATGACATTAATATGCAGGAGTGGATCCAGAGAAAGGTAACAAAGCTGGTGAAGAGTCTGGAGAAGTCTAATGAGGGGTGGCCGAGGGAACTGGGATTGTTTAGTCTGGAGAAGAGGAGGTTGAGGGAGGACTGGATCACGCTCTTCAATTGCCTAAAAGGAGGTTGTAGGGATGTGGGTGTTGGTCTCTTCTCTCAAGTGACTAGCAATGGAACAAGAGGAAATGGCCTCAAGTTGCATCAGGGTGGATTTAGGCTGGATATTAGGAAAAAACCTTTACTGAAAGAGTGGTCAAGCATTGAGCCAGGTTGCCTAGGGAAGTGGTGGTGTCTCCATCCCTGGTGATGTTAAAAAAGATGTGTAGATGATGTACTTTGGGACATAGTTTAGCAGGCAGGGTGCTGCTGGTCTGCTGAATGGACTTTATGATCTTAGAGGTCTTTTCCAACTTTATGATTCTATAAATTACCATCTTTAAAGGTTTGTTAAGATATTTTGCAATTTTCTTTCCAGTCCAATAAAAATTCTGCTATGCATCTGATCATAGATTTTTACATGACAAAGTTATTTTGGTGCCATCCCCAAAAAGCACATTACAAATCTGCTGTAGTATCAGGCAGTGCTGGCTTTGCCTTGCAGGTAGATTGCTGATTGGCTAAGTCTGTCACTACATCCAGTTCCAGAAGAGCCTTTTTTTTTATTTTCAATTGTTACAGCTTACAATGTCTCACAATCCACTGTCTTCCAAAATCCACCACCCACAACTACTTTTGGCCAAATCTAAGAGGAAAATGAGGGGGCCAGATAGTGGCTGAGTCACTTCTGTTTTGTGCTAGCAAGTTACTCGTTTGCTTATTGGCTGCATGCCTTTGATCTGGATTATATCATCCCAGGGAGCTGCTCCAGCTGGCTGGAGATTGGGGAATGTGAGGTGTAGTCAAGGAGACCTGCAAAGCACTGGGACCTGCAGCAAAGAGTCTTTGAAGAGAAGCATGGAGAAAGGCAAATTAGAGGGAAGGCAAGGGAGAAATAGAGGCAAGGAGCCAATTTCTGATCTAAGCATCACTGATGTCACAAATGAGTCTCTGATCCACAGAGTGCTGGAGAAAGAAGAACAGAAACAGGTCAGAGGGAAAGGTGACAGAGAGGGAATAATTAATCGTGTCTTGAATGTAATCTTAATGACTACTCTGCTTTAACATTTGTAATGCCTCTTATTCAGCCAAGAGCACAAGATTGATAAAATCTTTTCAAGAGACTGGGTTGTCTGTCATAGGAGCTGCAGCAGTGATTTTTACTGGTGGCACATAGCTGCAGATCATCTGAAAAGCAACATGCACATCTCTGATGAACAGTTTTAAATCTCATGTTTTGGGTGAAATCCTATCGTAACAAACTTCCTTATGCTTCAGACCTACTTTCTTGCGATGTTCTATGTATTTCAAAACTTGCTTAATTTGCGGGTACTCTCAAGTTAGGTAAATACCAGCAAACTTTTTTTTTTTTTTAATTTTTCAAAGCTTCAGCTCCACGTTAGAACACATTTTCCTCATAAGTAAATAAGTAAATAAAGTCCTACAAACCCACAAAAAGCTGACCTTCCTGTAGTATTTTCTTTTGAAAATGCTTGTGTTAGAACTCTATTGGCAAGTCATAAGATATGAAAATAAATGTTAGGCATGAAGATTCTTTCATCTGCTCCCAAATATTCTTCAACCTAACACAGTTATTTTTGATGAATTATTTGCTTATAATGACTCAATTCCAAATTCTTTCATTTTACAATTAGCCCAGCAAGTTTTTTTGGGTAGGTTGACCTGCAGTCGTAAAACTAAGTCAGAGCCAATGGTCATTTTCATGTATATAGATACTGCTAGGGCTAATGTGATTCAGTATTGAAAAATAAATTTCTCTTACTGCCTTTCACTGAAGAGGACATCATTTTCTAAAAAGGCTTTGAAATTCTTTGTCCACAATTTGAATAGCAGTCTGATTTTTAGAAGTGCTATAGATGAAAATTCCCACTGAAGTAAGGAAAAGGAGGTATTGTCTGCTGTTCCCGTTGTGCAGATACTTGGAGGCCTGAGAAAAGGTGATATGTTGTTTTTCTGACTGTTGCATTAGAAAGTACAGTAGTTTTTGCTGGATTTTTTTTGTAAGTGTGAATTTAAAGGAGCTTGTCTTTGGCTGGAAGCTGGTAAACTTTGTCAAGGTTGAAAAATAGCCTCCACAAAAAAACCCAAAGAAAATCACACTTCCAATTAGTGACAATCTTAGGCATAACTAAAAGAGGTACTGCATATTGAAATCACGGACGTGCCCTGAGAAACAAAACTGTCATCTGAAACCTGATCACGTTCTATGACAAGGTGTCCCCCTTCATGAATGAAGGAGAGGCTGTGGATATAGTGTACCTGGACTTTAGTGAAGCCTTTGACTCCTTTTCTCACAGTATCCTGCTTGAGAAACTGACTACCACTGGTGTAGACAGGCACACCCTCTGCTGGATTAAGAACTGGCTGGATGGCCAGGGCCGAAGAGTTGTGGTAAATGAAGCTAAATCCAGTTGGAGGCCAGCCACAAGCAGTGTTCCCCAGGGCTTGGTGCTGAGTCCAGTCCTGTTCCATATCTTTAACAACAAGCTGGAGGAGGGGATCATGTGCTCTCGTAGCAAGTTTGCAACAACACTAAAGTAGGAGGAAGTGTCAAAGTTCTGGAGGGTAGAGAGGCTCTACAAAGGGATCTGAACAGGCTGGATCCATGGGCTGAGACCAACAGGCTGAGGTTCAACAACACCAAGTGCAAAGTCCTGCACTTGGGACACAACAACCTTGTGCGGCACTATAGACTTGGGGAAGAGTAGCTGGAAAGGTGCCTGGTAGAGAAGGAGGACCTGAGGTGTCAGTTGACAGCCAACTGAAGATGAGCCAGCAGTGTGCCTAGGTGGCCAAGAGGGCCAGTGGCACCTTGGCTTCTATCGGAAACGGTGTGACCAGCAGAACCAGGGAGGTTATTCTCCCTCTGTACTCTGCACTGGTGAGGCCGCACCTTGAATACTGTGTTCAGTTCTGGGCCCCTCACCACAAGAAGGACATTGAGGTCCTGGAGTGTGTCCGGAAAAGGATGACAAAGCTGGTGAAGGGGCTGGAAAACAAGTATTACGAGGAGCAACTGAGGGAACTGGGGTTGTTTAGCCTGGAGAAGAGGAGGCTGAGGGGAGACCTTATTGCTCTCTACAGCTATCTAAAAGGAGGTTGTGGAGAGGTGGGTGTTGATCTCTTCTCCCAAGTGATAGATGATAGGACAAGGGGGAATGGCATCAAGCTGAGTCAGGGGAAGTTTAGATTGGACATTAGGAAAAATTTTTTCGCAGAAAGGGTTATCAAGCACTGGAACAGGCTGCCCAGGGTGGTGGTTGAGTTACCGTCCCTGGAGGTGTTTAAAAGGCGGGTAGATGAGGTGCTTGGGGACGTGATTTAGTAGTAGACAGGTACGGTTGGAGCTGATGACCTCTAAAGCCTTTTCCAACTCAATGATTCTATGATTCTGTGTAGCACTTGTCACATTTACAGATTTCCATCTTCGAGTCTAAATGAAGCAGGTGTATGATTAGTGAATTAACTCAGCTGACTGAACTTTTTAAGAGCTTATGTGAATATGTAGCATATAACTCGACATGTAACATATGAACCCCAGTTTTTAATACTGCTGGATAAGGTCGTTCTCGACTAAATTGAAACAAGTTTCAGTAGGGGTAGATACCTACTAAGGAGAGTCATTAAGGGAGTCAAAATAATTGCATGATTCTCTGTAGTGGCAGTCAAATAATGTCATTCAACAAATATTGCTGTGTAAGTTTAGGAAGTATCTGTAGAGTTTTGCCACTCGTTTCTACTGTACTTGTGTTTCTTCAATAGAAATAAATTTTGTTTCCCATGCAGCAGCTGGAGCTAAGTTATGCAGTGTGACTTGCTGGTGTAACATGTTTAAGAACTCATTGATGTACAACCTTTAGGAACAGGAATTTGCACTAAGCTGCTAGTATAAACTCCAGTGTGCCATACATGTATCCAGTCAACTTCTTACCAGGACACCTTCTCTACCGTTCCACTGATGAAGTATCTTACTACGGCCACCCTTCTTGGAAGAGTGATGTGCTCTTTGTGGTATGCTCACTAGGTGAAACCCAGGATGTGATTATAAAGGATCCTCCCTTCCAAGCGTGATTGGTTTGTCTTTATCATGTCTTGAATGACAAGTCCATTCATTGCCAAGAGACCATTCTCCATGTTGCTGTGAAAACGTGTCATGGGATGATCATATGCAGCACATCTCCTTGCTTTCCTGTCAGCAGTTTGTCCTCTCCTGTCTTGTAGTCCTCATGTCTGCTAGCTTGGCAGTGAGGTCCATTCTTCTCCGAGTTTGGCCAAACCAGATTCCTCTTCAGCTGATTCTAAATAAAAATAATTATAATAGATGAACTTTCAAAGCCAATCCACAATTTCACCCACAAACTGCCAGCATTTATTAGTACAAAGGAATGTTTAAGAGGATGAATATTAATGACATATGGCTATAATTCTCAAATGGTCTGGTTTCAGACAAGTGCTTTGAGAAACACTCTGTAGTCTCTTATTAACATCCTTTTTATTTGCTGCGTTGGAGAAGATTCTGCTGATGTGTGTATTTCAACTACGAAGAATGAGGACGTGTAAGGAGCTGTTTGGAAATGAGGTGACACCTTTGGCACAAATGAGAGCAGGGGTCGTGGTACCACTGAAATCATCATGGTGGAGTTGCTGTAATCTGTGGCAGAGTGATTTGTTGCACATTGCAGAATACACAGAATCATAGAAGCACTAGGTTGGAAGGGACCCACTGGGTCATCAAGTCCAACCATTCCTAACACTCCCTAAACCATACCCCTCAGCACCTCATCTACCCATCCCTTAAACACCTCCAGGGAAGGTGACTCAACCACCTTCCTGGGCAGCCTCTGCCAGTGCCCAATGACCCTTTCCGTGAAAAGTTTTTTCCTGATGTCCAGCCTGAATCTCCCCTGGCACAGCTTCAGGCCATTCCCCCTTGTCCTGTCCCCTGTCACTTGGGGGAAGAGGCCAGCTCCCTCCTCTCCATAACCTGTCATAGAAGGCAATCAGGTTAGTTTGGCAAGATCTGCCTTTCGTGAACCTGTGTTGACTGGGTGTGATGCAGATGAGTTCCTTGCATCATACGTAGTAAATAGAAGAGACCCTGAAATCCGTAACAAAAATGTTTTCGCTCTACATTCTGCAATAAAGAATGATGTCTGATGAATGTGAGGTGTATAGACCAGAAACACATTGAAACCATTTTCCTTTAAGGCTAAAACTGTAATTCCATTTTCTTCAAAAGCTGGATTTGCACTCCTGTGAAAGAAATTATAAGTTATTGTGCTGGGTGTTTCTCAAAGCTTGGAGGCATTTTTAGAGAACTAGATTTTTCAGCTTCCCAATATAGCCACACCTCCAAATATAACCAGAATGTGATCTATGCTGTTTTCCCCCAGTCTCAGTCAGTTCTTAGCATTTTTCCCATAACATCTTCCTAAGCACTGTGAATGAACGGGAGAAATAAATATGCCTAAAATAATAGGTTTTGATCCACTATGTCATTTAGCTTTTTCTGATATGCTGCCATTGCACAGGAAAAAGAAAGTGCATGTTTCAGGTTTTAAGCTTGGAAATGTAACCTGGTATGACTACAGCAAAGAACACTAATTTTCACAAGACTTTGAGTATTACTGACATTGAGAACCGTCTGAATACAAGTTGCTCAGCAGAAATCTCTGAAGACAACAAATTCATTTTATGAGAATAAGACTACTACTCCCACAGTTTCAACCACTAGAAATATTTCTCTGTGAGTTAGTGTCTTTTCTGACAGATTCAAGGACTTGGTTTGGCAATCACAAGTTTGAAAATGAGTACGAAAAAGAATCCAAAACCGCTAACAATTCTTACCTCAGACAGGATATTAGAAAATGAGCACTTTTGTGTCCAAAGAGTATAGTTGGTAAATGCTGATGTGCTACAGAGCCAAGACAATTGTTATTTTTTAATTAAATAGCAGCACAATGCATACTGAGTCAGGAATCAGTCTTTCATTTTGCCATTGTTGAAACATCCAGAGACTGTTTTCTTGTTTATGGATATGAAGTATGCAATATTTTGTTTTCCCATGAGTATGTTGACACCTGTATTTCCTTGGCTGTTACATCTTGCTTTAACACTCCATACTCCAAGAAGAAGGAAACAGAGATATTTCATATTTTTTCTTCTCATTAAAAAAAAAAAAAAAGCATAGAACAGACCTTTAGTTTAAGATTTCAGGTTCACAACAGTGCAGAGATGCTGACAGTAAGTGTCTGAGCACTTCATTGCCAAGGCTTGCTTAAATACAGCACTGAGACATGATAGGAATTATAAAATACATTCCCAATACTGCAGAAACCTGAAGGCCAGAGCATGAAAAAATGTCTGGAAATAAAAGAAATGAAGCAATGTTGTGCTGAGAATCTGACAGGGCCCACTTTCTTTTGTGAGAAAGTTGTTGAATGAGTCATGTGCTCAACAATAGACAGTGCCTAAATAAATTAAGTAAGGTCAGTGTCTTAATACTGTTAATCAAATCATTTCAAAAATGTAGACTACTGGCCATGGAAATATGGGGCCTAATATTAACAATATTTCTCACAAGGAAAATTTTGTTGGCTACACTAGCTGTGCTCAGCAGACTAAATGTACCGAGGCAAAATTTTGTTTTCACACTGACTGTGCACAAAAGTTTTGTCACAACTGACTGATTTACATTGGATTTTGGCTTAGTGGTGGAGTGTGAAAGATGCTGGGATTCCATCTGCTTTTGAAAAAAGAGAGCAGTGGGAGAAAGGGGAGTCCTGTTGCCTAAAAAGCAGAAGCATCTGCTGGAGTTATTAGCAGTCCTTTGGCTGAGTTCAGCAGCAGCGCACCTTGTAGTTGATAGAGTCTTCCCTCAGCAATTCAGAACAATATAGTTAAAGCAAATTTCTCATTTCGAGAGAAGCAATCTAAAGAGGCAAAACCTACTTTTAAAAATGGGGTACCTATGCCATGACTCAACGGGGTTAGTAATCCTCAGAGTTATTTGTCATTATATGGCTGCATGGCTAACCAGCGCTTCTAAAGTCCCAGTTGCATTATTTATAATATTTCCATAAGTGATCCATTCATAGTTGCTGATACATCTTTCAAATGGGTCATTTCACCTTCTTCAGCCACAAGGGAGACAGTTGGTCTTAGAAGCAGTTTCTTGAGAAGTTCTGGGAGGAAATTCAAAGCTGACCAGACTCTGATGTTCCTGTTTTCACTGATGGTTTAGTTTCCCTCCAGCAGAGTGATTTAAATTGAGTTGGCAAACTGTGTAGTAGAAAATAAGCAGACTTCTGTCTTATTTCCATTGTTTATGACAGATCAGGTGGTGCTTGGAAGAAGGCACATGCAAGCTCTAAGGAAAATAGCAGCAAGTCTGCAAGTGCTGAAGTACTATCTTAACAGAGGAAAAACAATCCTTGTAGATACTTGTCTCAGAGATGTTACCCAAGATGTCTAAGGTTTTTGAAAGGAGAAGTAACACACATGACGGACTACACTTTCTCTATAGATTAGCCTGTACCCCATGAAAGTAAAATAAAATGTAAACATGCTAACTTGCACTTTCATTACGGGAAATACATTCTTTAGGTTGCTTAACTTGAAACGTGATAGTTAATTTCACTGAAACCCAGCCATTTCTCCTTACCTAACAGTTCTTCACCACTGCTGGGGTGATTATTTCCACAGTCCACAGAACTGCAAGAGATGCTTTTTCTTGTAATATTGAGAAGTAGGAATTTGCTTCATACACTGTTCAACATTTTGTATTGCAAACTTTCCTTATAGAAAGTATATCCAACTTACAATGTCTTTCTGATCATGTGACATAGTAGAACTGTATGGTACACCTTGTTTTCTGTCTTAAGCAGGTATTTCATTAAATTTGCAAATGCTCAGCCATAATATTAATTTTGTTCTGTAGTAAAATTCACATATTAGGATAAATATGATATTAACTAGTGTATTTGCCCTTGCCCTTTAATTTTTATAAAATAAGCAAGTATTGTCCTTGTTTTTTGGGTTGGCAGTCAGGACAGAATAGCTAGGTCTCAACATGGAAGAGTTTAGGCATGTAGAAACTGAATGAAAGCATACAATCCATGAGGATAACAGAACCACAGCCACTGAAGCTGGTGGACACTTCTAGCATAGTGAAGTACAGCAGGTTGCTCAGGGCTGTGTCTGGTTGTTTTTGAGTATTTGCAGGGATGGACACTATGCATCATCTCTGGACAACCCTTTTCAGTGTTTCATCACCCTCACAGTATTTTTTTTTTAACTGGATTTCTTTTATTTAAGTTTATGCCCACTCACCCTCCCCCTTCCCTGGATATTACTGAGATGAATGGGACCCATCTTCTTTATTCTCTCCCACTGGGTAGTTATAAGACCTCCTTGAGCTTTCTCTTCTCTAAGCAGAACAGTTCCAGCCTTCTCAGTCTCTCTTTCTGTGAAAGGCACTCCAGTCCCTTTATCACATTTGTGACCTGTCATTGGACTCACTTCAGGATGTTCGTGGTGGCCTAGACCTGAACCTGGCATCTGCATGTGCATCACCAGTGTTGAGCAGAAAGGAAGTATCAAATCCCTTGACCTGCTAGTGATGCTCTTCCTAAAGCAACTTCTGATACTATTGGCCTTTTTTAACACAAGAGCACATTGCTGGCTCATGATCTCATTGTCGATCAGCACCTTTACTGACAAGCTTGTCCTAGCTGTTCAGCCCCCCCCATGTGTAGCCCCCTGTGTGGTGAGCTCATGTAAATCCAAGGTTTTCATCTGTCCATGTCTAGGTTGCAGCCGGCTTAGTTGGTCTGATCAGTCTGCTTTCCACGTCATGCTTGAGCCTGTTCAGAGGTTCTTTGATAAGTGATGCTGTGCCTGTAACTATGGAGGGATCCAGTGCTGTGACTGGGTTTATATCATGAATCTGAATGTATACTTCTGTCAGTGGATCATCTGCAAAAAGAATGGCTGTGGTCATTTTTATTCTTAAACATGGCTGGCAGTCCAGGTACGTTCCATCCTTTTTTTACAACAGGACTTGACCAGCAAACAAAGGAACCAGGCTTCTGGTTTATTGGCAGTTTCAGGAAGTTCAAAATCACAGCTTCAAGAGAACCCAAGTTCAAATTAACTAATTTTATTTTCAGGCCAGAGCATACATGCTGTTGTAAAGCCCTGGCATGATCGTTCTCTTATGAGCTCAGCTAGGCTGGATGCTGTTTGCAGGCCTGCAGCAACAAGCTGCCTTTCCAGTGGTGCTCAGATACCATGGCAACTGTCACTTTATAAATAGACAGATAGCAACCTAAGACCCTGAGCCATCCCATTGCCCAGAGCTACTGAAGCTTTCTAAGTTCCAGTAAACATTAGGGGTTGCAGTTAGCCTGATGTGAGCAACTGCCATTCCGGTGACTTCAAAGGAGTTTGTCCCACTGTCACCCTTACTAAAGTTACTGTTTCAGTGTCAGTGAAATAATTCTCATCAAATGCAAATTACTTAGAGAGGAGCTTTTGGGTAGAAGTTAACTAGACAAGTTAAACCGATTTGTAATAGCTGTGCTAAGTGAACTAATGACAGGAAATCAATCTAATTTTATTGTTTTATTAAGATGTGAAAGTTGGAAATGGCTCCATTACAGGTAAATCCCTATAGAGAGATTCCATTAGAAACAGAAGATCCTGTCCAAGAAAGCACAGGCAGGCCATATTAGAAAAATTAATTTCAAGCAATTTGCATCTGTTCATTGCAAAAGCAATTTGTCTTACAGTCACTGCATGGAGAGATGAGAAGCATTTGTTTTTGTTTTGGAAGTCCAACATATGATACCAGTGGAAAGCATTGGACTGCTAAAGGGCAGACTGAAAGGACCCATGCATTTGCCAGGTAGGCCAGAGTTAGGATCATCCGCCAGTGGGCCATTTCTGATTTAAGGCATTTGTATTGGGTCTGGCTGAGATGGAGATAATTTTCTCTATAGCAGCTACTGTGGTGCTGATAACTCGCCAACATTTTAGGTACTGCTGAACAGTGTTTTCACAGCAGAAAAACCTTTGTTGCTCACTCTGCTGCCACAGTGAATAAATTGGGGTGTGCAAGAGGTTGGGAAGAGATGCAACCAGGTAGGTGACCTTTTCTTACCAAGACATTTTCCATGCCATACAGTGTCATATTCAGCAACAGAACAGAGGCGAGAGGTAGAGGTTTAGGTAGGCTTAGGAACTGGTGGGGTTTCCCTCTAACATGGCAGGTGGTTAGTAACTTTCTTTGCATCTCTTGTGTCATTTGCTTTGTTTCGTTGTCTTTATTTCATCTTCCAGTGCTTCTTCTTCATTAAATTATTTTTACCTTGATCCATGAGTTTTCTTTGGTTTACTGTTTTTTTTTTGTTTTCCTTAACACTGGGGGTTGTGGTGGGGAAGCGAGAAAGTGGCTGTGTGATGCTTAGCTGACTGGCGGGGTTAACTCACAATGCTGTTTTAGTGTAACTCATGTAAATAGCAGTTTTCAGTACAGCACTTTAGGTGTGTGTTTAAAACCCATGAACTAATGGAATTGAAGCTTTTTGAGCATCAGAGTTTTATGATATCAAGCCCATGAAAGCAGGGAACATTGAACAAGCAGAGAAGTTCCCCATTTTGTGTGGAGATTTAAATGTGGAGTGAGGCAGCACCAATTAATCCCTCCAGCCCTTGGATGGTGGTCACTGACAAGACAGCCTTTAAGCCACAGCTACCTTGACAAGACAAGTTGAGGGATGCTGACAGCTCTTTACTTGCTTCTTTCAAACCCATGGTATTCTTTCTCACCTAAAATAAAGGTTGTACTGCCCGTTAGTGGTTTTCATGTTTCCTGGAAGAGTTGGATTCCTTTGTGAAAGAAAGTTGAAAAAATGGGGAAAACTAATAACTATCATTTTGAATATCAAATACTCAAAATATTTGCTCTGTTTAGCTAGGGGAAATTCCATACCCATTAAAAGCTCATTAAGGAAGTAGGAAATCAACATCTTAATGATGAAAGTGATATAAATTGAAATGAACATTATATAAATTGTTGTTCACACCCCAAGGATCTGATCCTGCCATAAGAAGCTACTCTGGTGCACTTTCCTTGAAGTCATTGCAGCTTCACTCTGCACTATCTGACTGCAGGGTTAAGTAGCATACTTGCTAAGGATTAAATATTGGAAGCAAGTTTACTATGGTAAACATGCTGTATTGGGTTGGCTGGGGTGGAGTTAAGTTTTCTTCCAGTTGATGCTGTGGTTTGGATTTGTGACTAAAGCAGTGGCTGCTTTGTGACATTCCAGTGTTGTGACTGTGGCTGAGCAGTGTTTGAGAGGCATCAGGCCTTTCTCTTTCCCTAGCTGTCTACCCAGTAAGTAGATTGTGGGGAGAATGAGAAGCTGGGAGAGGATGTAACCAGGACATCCGACCCAAACTGACTAATGGGATACCCCATGTCATAATGTGAAGATTAGCAGTAATAATGTAATGGAGGGATTGGTTTTTTTTTGTAAGGTAGCCATTGCTTGGAGACTAGCTGGATATCAGTCTGCTTGTGGGACCTGAGGGACTGCCTTTGTGTTTCTTGAGGGGTTTGTTTCTTTTTTTTTTTCCTTTCTTCTTTCCTACACTTTCCTGTCCTTCACTTTGCTTCTTTCCTTTACTTCACTTATTAAACTATTACTATCTTAACCCCTGGGTTTTCTTGCTTTTATTCTTCTTGTTTTCTTACTCATCCCAAATGGTGGGACAAGTGATCAAGTGACTGTATAGAGCTGAGCTGCTGACCATCAGGGTTAACCCACAGCAAATTGCCTACATGAAGTACTGTGGCACCTGCCATACAGAACTCACACGCAAGTTTAGTTTTATAGTTATTTTTGCTCATTTCACTGATTTTCACTCCCATGCATGAAGTTACTAGTGGCTAAAGTGTTTGTTGAATAAATCCCTAAAATAATAAAAAAAAAAAAAGGCATTGAGCCTTCCCGGAGGGAAGATGGCACAGAGGAGTTGCATTACATTCAGCGAAAACAATTCTGTGACAACTGGTAAATCTTAGTTTGCGTATCTACTATTTCTGTACAGATGCTTTCTGGTACATTTTCATGTAGCCATCAGTGCTGCTTTCACTCTTCTCTGTAGAAAAGAGTCTTACTTGAAACCTCGTCTACTGAGTTTTGACCAATATGTCTGTAATGACGGCATTATGTAACAATTTTATGTCTAAAGGACTGATACCTTAAAAGGCATCAAGACATCCACATTGTCAAAGGCTTTTAATATTTTCTTCCTCCTGAACAGCAAAAACATGTTATCAACAACAATTGACAAAACTAACTTGGTTTTAAATAAAAGGTTTTATTATAGTTTATTACAAAACTTAAATGTTGAACTTAAACAAAAACTGGAATTTAACTGCAGGTTTTTTTTCCAGTTCTGTATAGAAAACAGCAGTGTCTACACTTAAATACCACTGTAGTATAGCACTGTTCAAGAAGCATTTCCCAATGATAGCTTTCGTTAGTGTGTTACACTGCCAGTAATACCCTACCTTGGGTGTGCTATCACTGAAAATAATAAAATTTAAGTATTTCCAGCTTGGGAAAGCCTTACCCTTATTGTGCTTGTATTAACGTGCTGTAGCCAATATTCTTTGAAGCTGGTATTGGAATGCAGATAACACTGGCATATATATGTCAGAAAAGACATTTCAACACTATTGAGAGGAAATAAGGTATGAATAGTTTACCAAAGACTACAGATACTGAGCATGGGGAGTACCTCTTTGAAGCAGGAGACACAGATCTGTTCATATCAGCGATGACTTCAGTATGGTGAATTAGGGTTACTCGCACATGGCTGCCACTTATCAGACAGTATTAGACATAGTCTTGGTAGAATAGTGCAGTTAAATGACAGGTAAGTGAATTATAGCATAGACCAGTGGTGCTGCGTGCGTTTTGTGATTGCATTGAAGATCAGAGTATGCAAAAGCAATCAAGACCAAGCTGGATGTTGTTCAGCAGATCCCACACTGGTTTTAATCAGGAGTTCAGAATTGAACTTCGTTACAAACTCGTGATGAAGTTAGGGTTCTCTGCCTTGACTTACAAAGATAAAAATGATCCATGGTCTCTCATCTGAAAGATGCATCTCCTTCTGTGCCTTCCTGCATCAGCTGAGCTTGGCTGACAAACTTACATTCAATCTGCTCCAGTTCGTAAGAGGTGGAGATGCTGACAAAGAGTTTTCAATTTGGTCTCACTTCCCTGTCACAGCAGCCTGTAAATCTGTAAAATCACATCTTCCTGATTACTTGCTTACTCTTTCTGTCCCCTCCCACTCAGTTGTGACATATGACGCTTTTACCAGTCACTCTTGATAAAACACCTTGAGCCAGAAATCAATGTTGGTATAAAAACTCAGAAGAGCAGCTTCAAATCCTCTCTGTTGAAAGCAAATCTATTTTTTTCTAATGAAGACATACCTGCTTACAGAAGTGATGGATTTGGCATTGTGAAAAGACATAAGCATGCGTTTAGCTGTAAGTATGCACTTAAATCCCCCCAGCACTCAGTAAGACTTAAAGCATGTGCTCATTTGAACTGAGGCTCCTATTGCCAATTCTAACAACTGTGAAAAAAGCCGCTAAACTAATGATGCAATAGAAGCTGAGATGGCAATAGCTTTAAGGATGTCATCTTAAAAAATATATGTGTTTTGTCCCTTGCTATGCTTGTAAATGCCAGAATGACAGAAGAGAACTTGACTTTCCAGGCTATTAATTTATTTGTTTGTTTATTTTTAGGATGTATGAAAGAGATGTGCAGAATCACAATAGAAATATTTTACATGTTTTTGAGGTGTTTCAGCAGATCTTTATGGATGAGGCTAGGCTGCTGAAGAGTCTAATAAGGGTATAAGGTAGGCCAGTGAAGGAGTTTGAGTCAGCAAGAAAGGGAACCAGTGTCTGTCAGATTTCTTAAGGGCTTCCAAGCAGTGTTGTGTACTGTTTATCATTGCACCACCACAAAGAAGATGCGTCCTCCTCCATGCAAGGTTAGAATTAGGGAAAGAGCAAGACTAAATACACTTGTTTTCATCAGTGCTTCAGATGTAACTGAAAAATAACTGGCTTCGGGCACTGAAAAGCATGTAGCATCATGCACTTTGAGCTAAGGTACATCTGTACTATGAATTAAGCACAGACTTCATTGCCCTTTTTGCCCAGGCATGCTCAACAAATGCCTTTCATTTGTAAGGTGGTGCTAAGATGCTCATTAAGAATAATCTCCACAATACTTGAAGAAAAAGTGTGAGACTGCACCATGCATTAGCCTATGTGAGCTGTTTCCTTCCATTTAGAAGGACTGAACATGTTCATACCGCAGGCCAGTCCACATAAGGCTGTACAAAGCTTTAATCTGTAATACAACAATGTGGGTGTCTTTGAGTCTTGAGTGAGTTTTTGCCAGGCTGACCAACAGCATTGTTCATGGAAAGACTTCAGGTGTTAGGAGCCAGCCTGTTCATGTGTGCTATTCAGACTGTGCTTCTTCCGGGATTTGCAAATTGTGGGGGCTGGCTCTTGGCTCCCTCACATTCTCTCCATCTGCATCTGAACATTACCTGTATGCCTTTTGATTTTTGTTTTAATCACTACTTCCTCCTCCTTAGTCATTATTGCATCATACATTGTAAATTGTTAAAATAGGATTCGAAGATAAATTACAGACAGTTTTGGGGTTTTTTTTATGGTAATAATATATTTTTTTTTTGGTACTATAGCCTTTCTATTACACATTACATAGGATGACTTGTTGCTGTATACTCCTTGCATTTCAAAATACAGTGTGTTGTATCAGACATGACTGACAGTGTGACAAGTGCCTTTATCATAATTCCTTCTGTATTTACACCACCCACCAGGTGACATATTCTGATAAATGCTAGATTTTCTGTCAGCACACTTACGCTTGAGAAGGTAGCGTACTTTTGCTTTGAGTATTACAGCAGTTCATACAGAAAGTACTGGATTAACCTTATCATATGTGCAGTGCAGAAGGAATATTATTACTGATAGTTATAGTAATGCATAGTGCATTCTTGTTTGATGGGTTATTCCGAAAATGCAGGTTACAATACAGATAACAAATGAAAGCTCACATTGTGCGAAGATCAGAGTCTAGGTAGCATTGCATTCATCTACAAAGAGCTCATGACACACTAATACATTTAAACAGCAGGATGAGTCTTTTTTCCCCAATTTGGGGAAACTATGATAAGCTTTCTTGCTATTTCCATTACAACTTTGGTTTTTTTGCAACCTTGATTGTCTCTGGCATCATTATATATAAATTTTTCTCTACTTTGTGTCCATGGCCTTGCTAATCCATCATTTCATTTGGCCTGACATTTCAGATGTTAGGTATAAGCTGTGGTATTTGTCTTGACTACCACAGAATTATGGAATGGTTTTTGTTGGAAGGGACCTTTAAAGGTCATCTAGTTCAAACCTCTTGCAATAAGCAGGGACATTTTCAACTAGATGAGGTTGTACAAAGCCCCATCCAATCTGACCTTCAGTGTTTCCAAGAATGGGGCATCTACCATCTCTCCGGACAACCTGTTCCGGTGTCTCACAACCCTCATTGTAAAAAATGTCTTCCTTATATCCAGTCTGAATCTACCCTCTTTCAGTTTAAAACCATTGCCTTTTGTCCTATCACAGCAGGACCTGCTACAAAGTCTGTCCTCATCTTTCTTACAAGCCCCCTGTAAGTACTGAAAGGCTGCAATAAGGTCTCCCTGAAATAAGAGCCTCGTCTTCTCTGGACTGAACAACCCCAACTCTTCCTAGGAGAGGTGTTCCATCCTGATGATTTTTGTGTTCCTCCTTTGGACCTGCTTCAGAAAGGTCCATCTCTTTCCTGTGCTCAGAGCTGCAGAGCTGTACACAGTACTCCAGGTGAGGTCTCACCAGAATGGAGCAGGGAGCAGAGTCACCTCCCTCGGCCTGCTGGTAACACTTCATTTGATGCAGTCCAGGATACCATTGGCTTTCTGGGCTGCTCATGCAGATTGCTATTAAAATAAATGGGTTTGGAAGAGTCAATCAGAATGCTTTGTCAATGGCTTCATCCAAATCTTGAAAAGCAACCTCATGGAACTACCTTCTATTTGATTTAATCATTCCCTTCATTCTCCCCTCCATCAACAGTTGTTACAGAAATACAGAAAAAAACACGTTTTACATATGCACACAGCGCACTCCTCAGCTGCTGGACAAAGAACACTTTTTTTAGATAAATATAATAGATCTGATAAATCGTAAAAAAATCTGTGGCAACGCTTGTCAAAGAAAGTGAGTTACTAACTTGAAGTATACAATAGCATACATCTGAAAAAAATTGTCTTAGTATGGAAAGCAGCATTTTAATCATGGAGGCGTCATGGAACTATTGAAATTTATCTAGATTATTTCCTCAGCTTATAAAGGACTCACAGCTGGAAATTTTAAGTCCTATAGGCTGTTATTAAGCTAACAACTGTAGAATAAGAGCAAAAGCACTTATTTCATTACTGAAACTCACAGATATAATTGTCATTATTTTTTACAGGCTCATCCAAGAGTTATGCCTATATTGATAGCAGTGATTAAAGGGGAAAAGACCAATGTAGGACTAGGCTGTAACTTCCCATTAAGGGAGGCTAAAGTTCTCTGGCCATTAAATGATAGAAAACTTATTATAAAAGAAAATAAAGACCCAGACCCAGGTGATAGCTGCTCCATCTTTTTTCGCAAGGGAAGCTGAATCATACAAATCATTCACATAGGGCTGGACTGAAATCAATTTTACCTTCTGATTTTCATTGCCAAAGTCTTCTACGAAGCCTGTTACTTTCTGCTCTGGTCAAAGGAAAAGAGCATAATGTATCGAAGAAGATTAAAATACATACATAGAAGTACATAGAAGTAGTGTGACCAAGGTATAATTATTTTGCTAGACTTGGGAAAAAAATGCAATTAACAATACTCAATGCATGCTCTAAGCTTACCGCAGGGACTGACAGATAGACATGAGTTTGCACATGAAGCTGAAATAACCATTCCACATACAACATAAACCATGAAAGTGGTGCTTGAGGTTTGGACCAGACTGCCTTTTAAGAATAAAGTATCCCAAATGAGCAGAGCAGCCATAAATAAACTAACAACATTTGGGAGATTCAGAGTAGACATGAAAATAAAATGTACAATGATGACATTTTCATGGTCTCACAGTTTATGGACCTCCAACACTACTTCCTTGATTTACACTTTTTTTTCCCATGCAGAAGCATGGAATCTGATGAAAAATAATGAAGACAGTATTAAAATGCAGCTCTTCTGTGTCGGAGAGGGGTAAGTATTAATCAGAGCTACACAATAACTGCAAATAGCTGAGAATGCCCGTAAACATAACTGAGAAGCACAGCTTTCCATGCAACACCAGAGGCATATTGAAATGACAGAATGGCGGAATAATTACCAAACTGGTGATGACCATCACTGTTCAGTATGCTGTGCATAGCAATGCATATGCTGACTGCCTTCTCCCACTCAGCTACCTGGGCAAGCTGTTGAGATATAACATTACAGATAAATGAGAGTCAGATGGCAAAAATGTGAGGGGTAAGGGCTTATATCTCTTTCACCACTGGAAACAGCATGCACACTCAAAATGACAGATAAAGACTTAATTCATAAAGGACACTTTAGCAATGAATGCGGTGGCAATTGTTCACTTATTGTGGGGACAACGTGGATGAAGCCACTCAGATCACTTTGCCTGGGTCTTAAAGCTGAAAATGTTTTGAAGACATGTACAAAGGAGTGTGGAGTTGCTGAGAGCCCACATCGTTTTGGAAGGAATGTGGCAGAGGAAATAACCTGCAGTCCAAAATGTGTTTCATTCTGAATTTGGAATAAAAAGGCGTAGAAGTTCCTATGGTGAGAGGAACAAGAAAATTACTGAAAAATTATTGATTTGTATTTATATAACTTCAGTCCAATATATTCTTAATGTAGCTTTGGTTTCATGGGAATCTGAACTAACAGAACACAAAAATCACGTTTCTGCATAGGGAGTATGTTAATATACTCATTATAATAATTTCTTTCTCAGACTATACTTATACCATTGAGATGATTTAATTCAAGGCTAAGGCTTGGTATGTATAGTAGGAATCAGCTGAAATAGTTGGGCTTGACTCCACTCAGCTTAGCCCAGGTCTTTGTGGTTTTCTTATCTTAATGTAAAACCTTGTGATTAAATTCTGGCTGTTAGACGCGTGAATACTACACAGAAAGGGCAGCAGAAAATCTCACAGGCCTATTATTATGGGTAAGAACTACTTTCAGTGTAAGAACACTATATGACACGCGGTATCACCAGAAAACATGAAAAAATAGGCTAATGTTACTCCTCTGTTAGCAGTTAGAACATTAAGAAATTAATCTGAAATAGGCAGCCCTAAGCACACCTGTGTGTGTGTGTTCATATACATATGGGACCATTTAATGTAGGAAGGATACCCTGGAGGATTCATCATGATGACAAGCAAATACATCATTTTAGACAGAGCCCTAATACTTTATAATTTTGAGTAAAGACTCTAGATTAATTTTTGATAGGCAGCAAAATATTTGTACAGTGAATGACCTGACGTTTCTCTTGGTGTTGAAGGTGCTCTTCTTCTCATTCAAAAATTGTCTTGTTTATTCATTTATTCCTGATAGAGAAAAAATTCAGATCAGGGCTTTCATTCTATTTTATTCACAAGTCATTCAAGGCATATAATCCTCTAATGAAACATTATTAGTCATTATTTCCCACTTGTTAGTCTACCATCACCTTATAAAATGTATAGAGAGTGCATGAAAAAAATAGTGATACTGCTGTTCTGCTCTGGCAAACAGAGAAAATGGAGAGTAAGAGGCTGTTTATTTTGCCATTTCCCATAATAATTCCAACAAAGTATCAGAGTAAAGGGGATATGGCTGTTATTCTCAGACACCTACATTAACCAGCCTAAGATTTTGCCTTTCTAACTAGGCAGTACACTGTGGGATTTTAATATAGAAAATGTAATGCTTTTGCATCATCTAAGCTTTTAGAAGCAAACTCTCCTGATAAACCAGTCGCACATGTTCTAATGCTACACTAATTAAGTTGATTTGTATGTTAACAGAAGGCCAGCTTACACACTTCTAATAAACCAGGAGAAATCCAGGCTGCTGCCCCCAAGTAGAAGAGACAGTCACTGGGGCAGGGTGGAAAAGCCAGAGGATTAACTTTCATGGTTAATTTCTCTTCTTCTCCCCATATATAATCATAATAAGGCTCAAATAAAATCTTAGGGAAAGAGCATATATGAAATTCTGAGCAACAAAGAGTGAGCTTTGGAGTTCACAGATGAAGTTGTCATTGAAAGCAAAGAAATAGGCAGCTGAGGACATTAACAGCATTCATGCTGGCTGAATTATGAACTCTTAAAAGCCTTACCGCTCCAGTAAAGAGATGTAGAAGTCAGTGTAGCAGGAAATAAAGATAACACATTTTTAAAACAATAGCTACAGTGAGGTCCGGATTCCCTAAAGTGTTATGCTGATACCACTCCTCAAGACTGTCTGGACTATGGCCATGGTTGCACTTCGAGAATCTTTCTATTCTTAAAGCTTTGTCAGGCCTCAAAAAAGCAGTGCTTATACTTAAAACTTAATTAACCTGCTTCAGACCAAGAAGTTATCAGGCCATGTGCTATGGAAAAGACATTAATATAGCAGTTCTACTGACCAACATATTTTTGTAGGAAAATCATAGCCCTAACTGAAACAAGGACATCGAAAGACAAAACGTGTCCATGCTGAGAATGACTTGTGTAAGGGGAATTTGTTGATGGGAATGCTGTAAGATGACCTTCTTCATCAAGCCACCCCATCCCTTCCCCATAGAGAGCTCAGCTGTGTGTAAACCAGCTCCTGAATCACCAGCAGTTACAGTCCAATTATTTTAAGTACAATGCTAACTACTTTACATCCTTTTATTTCTGAGACAAATTGACCTGTGCAGCTGTGTGGCAAAGGTATGGTACACTCAGTACTTTTCCTACTATGCATTTGAAGTAATAGGGCCTGATCAACAGGACTAAAACAATATAGGTGACCTATGGATCATTTGTATTGCATTGCTATGTGTACTGTTTAATTTATAACTCCTCACATTGCTATTATCAGTACAGTTGTGCTGTGATATTTTTAATACAGAGAGTGTGAGAAAATGTATCATAGTTAGCATCAGTAGAACTGGTCTATGCCACTTCAATTGTAGTTTCTGAAACTTACACAGGATGAGAAAAAGACCACCAACACCCTAGCTGACTAATCAGCATGAGCGCTGTGTGAGAAGAGAATAGCTGTGCAGGAGTGCTGCACCTCAACAGCCCCCCTTAGTTTAAAGATAAGAGATATCCAGCTGCTCCCTTATCTCCTCTCTTGGGACCTAGGCCTCGCTCCAAGAAGGGAGGGACAGTGAGCAACTGGGGCTAGAAAATCTGCATGTTTAGAATTATGTAAATTGTTTCTTCAATGATATAAAAACTGGACCCTTTTGCCACAATCTTTGGAGACCTCACCTACGAATGGACACACTGTGTAGGACCCTCCAGTTTTCCAGGGCAGACTCTCCAAATCTTCACTGCAAAAGGGCTCCCACAGTGACTGCGGATCTGGATGATGATAATAGGACAACTGGTGATGTGTCTTTCTTAATTACTGTATTTATTCACTTGTAGTAAGGATTAGATGCATTGCCTTTAAAGCTATTGTTGTTAATTTGTTGTTAATCACTACTAATCATTTGTTACCTTTCTTGTTTTAATAAGTTAAGTAAAACTTGATTTCACAGAATACTCTAGATTTTGGGCTTTTATGCTGATTGCATTTTATGCTTAGCACCCTGTGGTAAAACAGCATCAGACAGTTCTTGGGTCACAGGTTAAAACGTAATTATGTCTTGATATCCAGAAACAATCCCTTTTTCTCTCTGTTTCAGTACAACTGTTCTAGTAGAAACCCCAGTTTCAGCTCCCTGGTATAATCAGCATAGGTGACATTGCTGATTGTTCACAAGGTGATACTGCAGTGTACAGGAAAACTGATAAAGGGAACAATCATATTCAAGTAACCCCTTGGCTCTGACAGTCTGGTGCTTGCCAGCGCCTTCCCAGCATTACAGCAGAGCCACATGTGAACCTTCCATAAACTTGCCAGCTATGTAGCTGCTAAAATAATACAAATACATCTATTCTGAAATGGGCTTTATCTCTTTCTTCACCCTACTCCTAAGGTGTGACTGAATATGCTAGAGAAGCTGGAGAAACGGAGGTGAAATGAGGAGGCATTTCACTGAGTAAGGCTGTCTTCAGGTCTGATGGAAGCAGGCCACACTATGTGAAAAGCTTGGCTGCATTTGGGCTTGATTCAAGTTTTTTAAGTGTGCTCTTGCCTTCTTGTGATACTGCTATATAATTGTAGTAGTAGCTGAAAGATGAGGTCCCTAACCTTTACTACCAGGATGTAATTGCTGGGTGAACAGAGCTGTTGGGAAGGGATTGGTCTGCCAACAGCCAAAAGTCGAAATTGAAATATAAACTGCAAAAAATTATATCAATCCACCGTAAACCTAATCCTGCATAGACACAGGCAAAATGCCAAGATAGGTTGCCCATAGCACCAGAGCACAAGTTGCTGTGGCCATCAGCCAAACTGAACAACATACTTAAGGGCTCCAGTCTTGCTAAGCAACCAGCCTACACAGTGCGAGTACCACATATCTGCTGCAAAGATTCTCAGGCAGTATCACTAGATTTCTAAAATATCAAGGGTCGTGTGAAACGGGCAAGATGGGAAACTAAACCATAACTGTCACCATGATACCTAGCTAATGCCTACATAGATGCCTATCAGACCTAAGGGCAGTAGATCTGGCTGAATGCCCAGTCTGGAGCTCAGCATAAATACCAACTCTTGGTACTCACAATGAGCCTGTCATGAATCAAGGCTTATGGCCTTGAAAGAGAACCTGATGTGTTTACTTTTCCATGTCATCCTTACCTAGGCAGGTTTGTCCTGCCTAGCCTTGCGTGGTGCTCCCAGTGTTTGATCTGCTGTGATCTTCAGCACATTTGAGGCATAGAGGTCCGCTTTCTGCACTGTCAGTGGTCTGGTGACATTTTTGTTGGCTAACTGGGCCAACTGGGTAAGCCAGAGCAAGCAAGGAGCATGACATAGCCTAGCGAGTGGCCCTGCCCAGGAAAGTAGTGTCTTGGTCCCAGCCCATTCCCAGACCTCACTGTGCTCTCAGGCACACTCTGTCCCAGCATCTCTGGGATTAATGCCTCCCCACTCTGATGGGGCACAGGAAGGCCATTTGTGCACTGAGGGTGGACCTACATGTCAAGACACCAAAGTAATTTAACAGACATCTTTAAAGAAGAGCCAAACCACTGGAAATTGTTGATAGATAAACCTGAGTGGGATCTTTCAGTCAAGGTCAGTATGAAAATATGTCTAAATCAAAGGTTTTAACCAGATGCCTTTCTTTTTCAGGTATGGATATACTTAGGAATTTTTATAAAATTCATGAAAGGAATGTCAGAGCAGTACAAAGCTATTTTTTCCTAGTTAAGAGCTGGAAGTAAGGTGAATTTGTCAGCCTCAGTGTGGTACCTTCTGAACAACAGCAGCCCACAGACAAGAAGCAAACAAGTCATCTGGCACAGCATGGCATGATTAGAATTATCTCTATTTTGTCTTGTGTACCTAGAGGAAAAAATTTTTATTACAAGGCAGGTGTAATTCGGTTTTCAGTGTCTAACTCTTGGGACTTAGCTGAGAAGAAACTGTGAAGTATGATTAATTTTTTTATGATAGGGTTGGATTTTACTTGTGTGTGTGTTTGGACAGCTGCAGTTTACTGAGGACAGAGAAATTAATTATCAGCTAGGGTGGACAGCATTTAGACCAAAACCAAGTACCTCACTGGCTAAGTCACCAATCCTTCTTTTTCTTCTCTTTCTTCTGCTTTCTGCACTTCCGAATGTTCCCCATATGGCATCTCCACCCATACACAAGTGCTCAAATATAAACTAAACCACATACTCCCCCCACTGCCTGTCTACAAAAGAATTTGTTCCATTGCAGTGGGAAGCCACAACATTTATTACATCTCTGTCTAAGATGAACCTCAAAGCAAGCTTTTCATCCTCTCTCATGTAATCATCATAAGGTAGAAAATGAAATTATCAAAACCTAAAAGCATGCTGCAGAGAGCTTCAGGGCACCTCATGTAAGTTTTTACTTTGATGTACAATATGTTCAAAAAAGGGGCGAGGCGGGGAGATGCACTGTCTTCCTTGAGATTTCCTCTCTGTAGCTTAACTCTTTAGTTGTTAGAAGGAAGGAAATAATTTCTCCTTGCTGCCTGGAATGAGAATGGAAGTATTCTGAAGAGACATTGTAAGAACTTCATTTAACATCATGGTTGGATGGTTTCTCATTCACTATTGTATCTTAATGAAATAAGCATCTCCTCCATAACTGCCAGCCACTTTGTTCTAACATGATTTAGAAAATATGGGCTTTATCTCAGACTACTGAACTTTATCACCTGACCCACAAGTAAGGAGGTGTCCTGAGGGAGCTGAGATTTATTGTGTGTGTTTATCCAGGCACTGAGTGCTAGTTTCTGAAATGCCTTCTGCTGTTTTATTTCCTAGGAGAGCAGAGTGGCACTCCTAAGAGTCAAGTGCAGTTAAATGTATTAATGTCTTTTTCTCTTTGTCCCTCTCATGTCTGTTTAGTAAGAAATTTAAGCACATGCTGTACTATACTCAAGAAGCAGAGCTGAATGTTTTTCTCCCAGTGGCAACTGAATCCTTCCTACCTGCTTTCATCGTTTAGTTTCATCTTCAAAATAAGAGCTCCTTCTCTTACACTGTTTTGCTATGCCAACTCCATATCTCCTCCCTCCTCTCTGCCACCTTCTATTTGCACTTACAACTACTGACACTGTCAGCTGTGCCGGCCATCTGCTTTCAGTATATTACGAAGCTGCAATCATAGGACATTTTGAAAATTATTTATACAAATCAAAGATGTTCAGTTGCTGTCAGGAGTGGATTTAGTGCTTAGGAAGGCACAGGTCTCCCAGCAGAGGCTTTCAGAGCCAGCAGCTGGCAGAGGGAGGCTGCGGGAAGTTTCCCCGCCCAGTTTGGCCATTCCACCTCGCTCCTGACCTCCAGCATTTCTTTTCTCAGGGCTGGCCTCAGCTGAGACGAGCTGACTAATTGTGCTAGATTATTTCCAGCTCAGTGGTGAGCTCAAGTCGGGAGGAGGGTGAAAGTAAAGTAATTTTTTGCTTGTGACCCTATTTAAGCCTACTCTGGAGAAGTATGTAGATACAGCAGTAACATCTCTGTCTTGCTCCTTTTAAAAATAGACTGTAGCTCAGCATTTTTTCTGTTCTTGTTGTTTAGGATAGTGACTACTTTATTGTCCAAGCAGTGCCTATATGTGAAGGTTCTCTAGGTGCTACTCTAGTACATGTTGGTAGTAGTAGTGGAATGCCAGTGGTGAGCTAGCTATATCTTGCCCTGTGAATGGCAGGTGCTATGGGTACTCTGGTACAGCTCCGTTAATACTCTTAGCTTTTCAGTTTAATGGAAGAGGTTGTGGTGATCTTTGCATTATAAAGTGGTGTAGACTGCTGCTGCTGCTGTAGGGGAGGTTCTACAGTATGAAAGAGCTCGTGCCAAGGATCCACCCACATTCACCATGTGCACATTTCAGGGTGGTGGGATTTTTTTGCTTTGGACTTGCTCTGCTCTGATCCCTCAGACTGAACATACATTCGGGGCAGGAGCGCATTAGGTGCACTCTTGGTGAAAGACTTTGGATTTGGCTTTGTCCAGGGGGAGTACGACCCATGCCCTGGGATGTAAACTAAGGTGAGGGTGATGGCAAATTACACAGTTCTGATCCAAACTAAAGGGCTGGTGTGGATGCAGCCAAAAAACCACGAGTCTCTGCAACACAGCAAGTCCATTCTTGCTTCATTTTTCTGGTTTGTATTTGTTTGCGGTATGCTCCACTGATTTGGAAAGTGTTTAAAATCAGTTTAGAAAAGTTTACTGTTTCACAGGTCAATATATTTGGTGCATGGGTGTGTCTCTGCTAGGTTGCCCAGTTTCAAAATGCACCTTCAAGTATGTCCGTGTTTTTCTAAATGGTCCTAAATGAAATCATCATTATGTGGGAAAGGCAACAGAAATGAAAAAAGAGCTGTTACGTATTTCTGCAAAAACAAACCAGTCCCCAAATGGATTCGTTTACCCACAAGATCTGTTGAGAGCTGGAGATCCAGCCTGAATGTAATATGCCTATGGCCTTAGTGAACCAAATGCACACTGCCTATGCTGCCCATAGCAGCTAAGCTGTCACAGGCTTAGCCAGTAGCTGGATGCAAGCCAGCTCAGGATCCTGAAGGCTGTACGTGCAAGCCAAAGAGCTGTGGTCAAACAGTTGGCAGGTATCAGATCACAGAAACCAAAGGAGCAGAAAAGCTTCATTTGACTCCACTGTTGCTGAGTTAATGCATAGCAATAGAGAAGTGTGGTCTACTGATTTGCCGTGGTGGTACAGCAGCCAGAGGCCCGCAAAAGCAGGACACTTTAATACCAGAGTCTTGTGGCTTTTTTTTAATTTAAGGAGAGATCTTCAAAACACTTACAAAGGAGCTGAATGTGACACACAGTGCAAAGAGAAACAATGTTTCCAAGGGATCGGAGTTAGGACAAATTTATTCCTCATAATTTTCTACCTGCACCCTGGCTGGTGCCACAGCACTTGACAGTATTCCCTCAACAGTAGGAAAGCTGATGAAGGTATACTTAACTTGAATTTAAAATCCCTGACAAGGACAAAGAGTACAAAAGGGGAGAAAAGGTTAGAGTCAGCTGGTGCACTGGCTTTCTGAAGAACTGCAGCTGGTACCATCTCACCAAAGGCTCATGATTATGCAGATGAAAGGGCAAACATGGAAAGGATCATTGAAAGTGAGAGTAATGAGAGGAAATACCAGAGACTGCAGAGAGGCCATGGTGTATTACTACCCCTGAACCTTGGTACCATAACGACAGTTTGTCATCTTTGCTGTGAGGTTGTGTGGAACAGGTGCCAGGACATAGAAATGCTGGAGGGGAATGAAATTGTTATTGTGGGTTTGTAACAGGGACAAGCGGGCAAGAAAGGCATTGAGACCTTGAGTCATGCTGCAGTGGGTAGGCTGTTGTGGGCATATGGCAGTGAGGGACTCAGTGGTACCTAGCAAAAACCTATTCCAGTACTACTGAGTGTTTTAGACCTCATTCAAGGAAGACTTCTTTGTAATGCTAGTTTAAATATCTCACAAAGGACCATATCATTTAAATAAACTGCAGGTGCAGGTCAAAGAGTTACGTAAAGTACTGCTTCAACCGGAATGCACCAGAACAACTGCAACTTAACGGGGTAAGTTGAACCAGCCTTCAGTTCCTTGCTCCATCCTAGAGTTCCTGTGTGAACATTCTGACGTACATCTCTTGGGATGGGATGTAGAGCCCCTTTAACATTATGCTGCTTTCACCATCAGAAGAAGGAAAAAACTTATTAACTCAGACAAGGAGCCTCTCTCTGTTCATCACGGAGCTTGCAAGCCCCTTGTTCTAGGCCATAATAGGCAGGTCTAAGAACAGATTGGAGCTACTGAGAACGCTTCTGCTCTATGTGGAGTCAGCATGTGTTTGGTCTCTCTGGGCACACCTATACTGGATGGTGGCTACTGGGTACATACCTCAAAGAGTCATGAAAGGCTGATCCCTCATTATCAAAGTCTGGACAGTCTGTTTTCTCTCAGGCCCTCTCATCTTAGATGGTTTTCTGTGAAAACCATGGTGGTATGGGATGATGGTATTCCCCAAGAAACAGGGACCTCACCAGGACATATATCTATTGTCTCAAAAGCTTTCCCAAGTACTGCAGCTGTATACCTTTGATAGACACATGGTACCCTCTGCCTGGTAGTGCAGTCATCATTGCAGTCATCGGCAAGGACAGGCTTCAAAGCTCTGTGATGGAGAGGGTAGGTATTATTACAGTCAAGGACACTGGAAAGAAACTGATTCTTGGGAAGCAGAAATTCAAGGTAGGACAAAAGCATTGTCTCCTTCTTGCTTAAATTAGCCATACAAAGGCTTGTCTAGGTTTGAATACAGGTGGGGCTGTTTTTAGAAAATGCATACAGCAAGGTAATTTTAAAACAACTCAGCTCTTGGCTAGTCAGAGTGTCAGTTGTACATGCTTAGCTACGGACTATGTCAATTATAAATCAACGTCTATTAGGCCAATACTCTGTAAACTCTGAACCTCAGACTCTTCCACACAGCTTCAGCCCTCAGTTCTCTTAACTGATACCTGCCTTTGGAATGAGAAAGACTGCTGAAGTTATTATTGCTGTGTAATGGGAAATATAATTTCTCTTTAAAATACCGTAGAAGTTCTTTTTATGACCTGCCTGCAGTGAAACATAGGTACAGATCCATGGATCATGCATAGGTTGCACAAAAATCTGGCTTTGGTAGCAAACTATGCAGCTCTTAAAAGCTGTTTTTCGAAGTCAAGCCTAGTATTTATAGTAGGACTGAAAACAGCATTGACAGCCAAATGATCAGAGTAAATGATTCAGTGCTCCCAGGATGGTCCTTAATGGACATGTACTCAGAGGGACTCAACACCTAGCCCTCCAAGTTCCTAGATCAGATTTTAAGCATGTAGTTAGCTAAATTAAAATAGCCCAGGCTTGTGTGTACTGTTGTGAAAGCTTGAACAGAGCAGCATATGGTATCATGAAATAGCAAATGGCGACATTATTTTGGAGGCAAATAGAAGTGAGCTATTTTGATTTGAATTTTCTTTGGTTTAAAGTCACAGAATGACATATAACATGGTTATAACAAATAACGGGATTTTTCAAGGTGCTTCCTATTAGGACATTCAGCTCAAGGCTTACTGTTTGCTCTATATGCAAATAAATATTTTGCCTGTTACAAGATAATTCCTTTCTTTTCTAGTGGTTGATATCTAAAGCCAAACTTGTACTTCAATACACCCTTTGGACATGAGAAGCACTCATAAATTACAATCTATCTAAACTGCAAGTTCACGTCCTCTTAGAAACCACTGTAACACAAGCATGGCAAGTCATTGAGCTAGTTGGCAGGGCAAAGCCTGTCAGTACACTAACACTGCAGGCATGTAACCTGTTTTCCCTTTCTCCATCTGCCACATCAATTTGGGGTTGGATAGGCATTATGCAAAGCAATAGCTGCTACTATTTCAAAAATAAGTATCATTTCCCTTCAGTTTGCAGCCATTTCTATCCTCTCCTATTGCACCAAGATTTTGACATCACACATGTCGTGCTTTAATGAATCTGAGGTAAAGCAAGCTTAAAGCATAATAGGAGCCATGATTTTGCCAGGAACGCGGTAGACCATGAGAAGATCATAGACAGATGGTCCTTTAAATGCTTGTCTTTTACAAGCTTGGGAAATATCACTCACACAGTAAAAAACATGGCCTCAGGCACCCCTACTGCCAGGACACCTGCAGAGGTGAAGAGTGCTGCTTGTTTTTCAAGGTCAGACTCAGAGGGTTTCCAATGACAGGAGTTGGGGACATGCAACCTGGGAGACCTTGCAGAACCAAACTTCCCTGGCCCTCTAGGTAGAGGAGTGCAGTAGAGCAGGGGGTTGAAGCACCATTAGGGCCAGGCTTGGTGCCCCAGTGGCTGCAGAGAACAGCAGAACTTCAGAGGTGCCATGCTGCAGCGGGTTACTGAAGCTCGGCTAAAGTTACCTGAGGTTCCTGCCTCTATGCCCTGGGTGTAAGGCACGTCCATGAAATGTTCCAGTGCAACTGAAACCAGCACCTCAGAACGTTCTTTTGTCGTTTACATGTGGGTGCATGATGCCTATATGCCTTTTTCATGGGAAGTATGCCTCTGAGACCATTTTGGGGGTTTTGAATGTCACTACCACCCTTTTCTCCTCAGTGCCATCCCCCAACTCCCACTGTACACAGGTGATGCATCCTGGGTGCAGCTGCTTGTTAATAGAGAAAATGTCAACAGCCAAAGCAAAAAATACTCAAATAATGAGAATGGGAGATAAGAAAGTAAGTTGCAACAGCAGAGAAAGGGAAAGATTTTTCTCAGCCAGAAAGTTTCTCTTTTCATTAGTAAAATCGTGACATGTAACAAACAAGCACAAATTTGAAATAAAAATACCCTCTTGCATCTTGTTTTGTGTTTTCTCTTAGGCTGAGACTTGTACTCTTTTGGCAGCCAGACTCCTATCAGAGACACCTGGTTTCAATTTGGAGGGTTATTTGTTTGGTGTTTTTGGTTTTTTTCTTTTTTGTTTTTTCTCCCTTTTACTTTTGATTCCTTTCCACACTAATTTTCCTCTAGTAATGTTTTCTCAGCTTTTGCCTTTTCTTACCCTCTTTTCTGTTTTTCTTGTCTCCTGTCTCTCCAGGCATCTTTAGATGCATCAGTGTGCTCAATGAGCTACTCTGCAGAGTTAGTAGAACCTTCAGATGACCAGTGCACAAGCTTTAAAAAGACTTCTTTCCTTTTTATTTTCACCACCTTTCACCACCATTTGGTTGCAAAACCAATGGCAAAGTAGGAGAGAGGCTTTCCTCCTTCCACAGATGCAGTACCACCTTACTTGGAAGTGGTTTCCTCTGAATTCTGTAGCTAATGGAATGATTTCCCTTCCTCCTTACTTTGATGTGTTTCTTTTTCTATCTCCCAGTGAGTGAGGCACCTGTGTGTGGGTTATTGGTAGCCAGGCACTTTATCATACCCTCTTTGAAGTAATGGGTTTGATTTTCATGTTCATTAAGGTTTCTTAACACCTTGTAAAGTGCTGCTTTTAGGACTATTCTTCTAAGGTGGTGTAAAAGGGGTTTTGGCACAAGTGAGAGTAAAGGTCAATACTGTCATTACCTGCTGTTTAAAATGAGTTGTTACTTACTTTTCCTTGTGAAATTTGTGCTATCAGTGATATGAAAGAGGGAGGACGTTCTTGTCACTAAAAACAACACACTGTGACTTGGGGGATTTCAGAATGACTTACTTTTTTGCCAGTTAGGTAGTGCATAATGCCCACAAAGAAATACAGCGTAACACTAGTTTTGGTCTCCAAAACATGAAAAAATACTTGCCTTTGTAAAGGCACTAGAGAATTCATCCTCTTTAGGATTAATGTTTATTTGTACAACATAGGTGGCCCCACTACCCTTGTCTTCGCATGGAAGACAATTCTCTGTATTTTAAAGTCTTCCTGCAAAAATATCTGGTGCATCATCTTGAAGGAGCCAAAAAGTTTGAGTTTTCAAATATATGTGACCATATATTCTCACACTCACTAAAAACTGTGAGTGTGACTACACTAAGGCTCTACATTGCACAACAATACAAAAGTTTTTCACCTTTGTGCACCAAAAGGCCATATGTCAATGTGCTTGCAACCAGTTCTGTCTTCATAGAAGGTTTTCAAAACACTGTGGAAGATACAAAAATGCTTCAGTAACATAATTACACATTCAGTAAATCTCATAATAATGGGGTATTATATTTTATTTTATATTGTCCTTATTTTTAATAAGGTCCAGACTATTTACTTCTGATTTCAGAATTCAGAGATTTCACACCCTTTCAGTGTTTCTTGAGACTGTCAGCAAACTTTGAAAGACATTGTGATTTACGTACTCTTCACCTTTTCATTTTCATCTCATAAACTATGAACACTAGAGACATCATTGTTGGTGAAGACAAGACTGACTTTGGAACAATTCTGCAGAAGTTGGTAGATCTGACTGGAATTTCTGCAGTGGGTGTGAATTGACATATTTTTTACATACACATGCACACACAAAAATATATATTAATTAGATGCAAAAGCTCTCTGATTAATATAAAGTTATGGTATGATGTACTGCTTCCTTTGTCCATTTATTGAGACACTAACACACTTTTTGCTCTAGGACATGAAAGCAATATTTTACCACCTTCCACCTCTGTCTTTCAATTTTTCTCTGATTTTTTTCTACACTGTCATTCCATTAGCTTCTATTTAAAAGTTCAATCTTATAATTTTTCCTGTGTAGTATAATTCTTCTCAAGTTATGTGCTTTTTTTCATTTGCCTATGTGGCTACCTAATTATTCTGCTGCTTTTTTTTCCTTCCATGATAATCCCTCTTTCTTTTCCTTCCTGCCATTCTGTATGTAATAGTAAAGATCCCTCCTTTGTTGCTGTAAAATTTTCAGGGAGTGGGAGTTTTACCTGCTGTTTCACCTTTGGCAACAAGGGTGAAATCTTTTCCATTGATTCGAATGATAAAAAAGTAATGGAACTAGGCCCCTCACCACAAGAAGGATGTTGAGGCTCTGGAGTGTGTCCAGAGAAGAGCAACGAAGCTGGTGAGGGGGCTGGAGAACAAGTCTTATGAGGAGCAGCTGAGAGAGCTGGGGTTGTTTAGCCTGGAGAAGAGGAGGCTGAGGGGAGACCTTATTACTCTTTACAACTACCTAAAAGGAGGGTGTGGAGAGGAGGGAGCTGGGCTCTTCTCCCAAGTGACAGGGGACAGGACAAGGGGGAATGGCCTCAAGCTGCACCAGGCTGGACATCATAAAAAAATTTTTCACAGAAAGCATCATTGGGCACTGGCAGAGGCTGCCCAGGGTGGTGGCGGAGTCACCTTCCCTGGAGGTGTTTAAGGGATGGGTGGATGAGGTGCTGAGGGTCATTGTTTAGGGAGTGTTAGGAATGGCTGGACTCGATGACCCAGTGGGTCCCTTCCAACCTGGTGATTCTATGATTCTGTGATTCTAGAGAAAGAAGCCTGAGATCAAGTAATAGTGTAGGTGTGGTTGTCTTCTTGGTCCTTCATGAACCATCCTTCTTGGACCTTCTTCCCTCTTTCACATGTGCACGTCAGTGATAAATATTATGCTATGCAAGTGGGACCCTCTGGTAGCATCGTGGGCTGCTGATGTTAAAGATAAAATTCCCATTCCATGCCCTTCAGTTGTTTCCTGAGGACACAGGCTACTCATTAATGTAAATAATCAGCATTATTTCTATTTGCAGAAAAGTACTTCTGTGGGCTTTTTGCAGGGAGAGCAGGAAGAGACAAATAAGAAACAAATTAATTGTCCTTCTGTCTCCTTCCTACAGCACGTGTGCCTAGATGTGCTTCTGCTTTGCTGCTGGCCGTCGCTGGGGACACAAGTCCACATAAGACTGCAGGAACCTGGATGTTTCTGACAGGTGGTGTCCCTTTGAAAGTTACGGGTAGAAAACACTGGCCGCCCTAGTCAGGGGATCTTCCTCCAGCACTCAGTTCAGGTAACATCCAGGGATGCCAGACCCCATGGCTTACATTAGCTTCTCTGTCAGCTGTGCAATTGCCTGTTATGGCCAAACTGCTACAGAGATGGCGTGAGTTGCTCTGTCCGCTGGTATCTGGTGCATGTTGCGTGTTGCATGGGTTTTCAGGGCTGAGTAGCTTCCGGATTCAACACCAACAGTCAATACACAGACTTTAGAGTTGCTGGAGAGGCTCCTACAATCCTCTTGTCTGACCTTCTGGCTGCCTGGGACAAGGAGTTGCACCACACAGTGTCTACTTTTAGTTTACAGCTCCATTTGACTGCTGTGTTTCCCTTATCAAGGCAGAAGAAAGGGGTTTGGAGAAAAAAGAGGAAAGAGGGTTACCATTTTCTCACCTATCTGTATTACAAATTCTCCTCTGTGTTACAAATAAATTGCAGTTTATGGCTTGCATGTGAGAGCAAAGATTAGGCACTTCCTAGTATCTGCACAGATTCCTTTTGATATGTAGCAAGTTTGGGCCTCTTAGAGGTTTTTATCTCTACAAGTGGTGCACCCAGAAAAATATGGTTCAGGGAAATGTGAAAATTTATGAGACTTTTGTTATTTTAATGTTTTTTGACTAGGACTTCTTACATATGTTCTTATTAGCATCCTGCTCTGACTGCAAGAAAGCCTTTTGCTTTTTTATGCCTTCTCACACCCTGATATATATTTTATCCTATAGTTATGAAATTCTAGTTTCATAAAGGTGAAATTGATGTGGGAAGTGTTAAAGTGGGGTCCTGTGTTTCCCTCTTCCCATGGATCCCCTGAAAAAGTGTAAGCTGTAAAAGGCATTTATTGCTTTCTGTCTAGAAAGATAATGCTAATTCTTCCTTTCCAAATTCTGCTTTTGGCACTAACACGTTAACACACTTCACATAAGCTGGATCTCTTCCCTGCAAGCACACCAGTTTGGCTGTGCCTACTGCATTCCTCCATGTATTAAGCTACTCGCGTTTTCACTTAGCAGTGACACTAGTGTCCTAAAGCTGATTACATTTGAAAAAAACCCCTTTCTATTGGTGCCATAATGACTGATGTAAAGGACGTTTCCCATCACTTGATGAATTACTGCAGGAGCCGATAGCTTTTAGCACAAGTGGCTGTTAGCCGCCAAGAAAGACCTGACCCCAAGCTTATTATTTATTGGCTGTAAATGTCCAACTAGATAGTCATTAACTCAAGTATGAAATAATGTAATTCCCCTTTTTATGCATTGAAAACTTAGTAGCTAAACTGTCCATCACCATGGATACAGCAGCTTGCTCACAGGCAGTGCAAGGTGCATCCTGAGGCACTGACCACACGATAGACAATCTCACCCTCTGCTGCCAGCCCCATCCTGCTTGCTTGGGAGGCCCTTCTTCCTGCTTTTGAAGATTTTGCTCCTTCGGGTGCAAACGGTCCTTTACAAGGTGTATGAATCAGAATCATAGAATAGTTTGGGTTGGAAAGGACCTTAAAGATCATCCAGTTCCAACCCCCACTTGCCATGGGCAGGGACATCCCACTAGATCAGGTTGCCCAAGGCGCATCCAACCCGGCCTTGAACACCTCCAGGGACAGGGCATCCACAACTTCCCTTGGCAACTTGTTCCGGTTTCCCACCACTCTCATGGTGAAGAAATTCTTCCTGACGTCTAGTCTAAATACGTAGTATGCCACTGCATGTGCAGTATGCCGCTGCTCTGCAGTTGCAGCTTCAGACTGTGAAAGTGAAAACAGAAGGGAAGTCCTTGCACTTTTCCTGAACCTGAGTGAAATGATTTTGATTAAAGCCACATTTGATATTAAATTTAGAAAAAGTTCCTGACACTTTCCTTGACAAGAAATGTCACTGATGAATTCAAGTAGATTCTGGCTTTCATAGGTAGCAATAGGGGATCCTTGCAATTAGCTGTTGTCATAACAGGTTTTGGCATTTATTTTTCCTGCTATTTCAAGCAGCCTAGTTTCCTTTGAAAGGATGACTTTCAAGGATTCAGGGTACACTCCCCATGAGACTGTGTAGTAAAGATGCTCTTTGTCCTGACTCAGCACAATTCCCACTATTTCAATATTCTTGTCTAGGCAAGTGGGCTCCTCAAAGGAGAGGCTGGGGAAATCAGACTGCCTGCACCAGGGTGAGCACAGAGCTTGTTCTGTGCACATTGCCAATAGATGGGACATAGATAGAGGCCCAGAATCACACACAGGTAAGAGTGAAGTATTTAATACATTTTCCGCACATATAACAGCTAAGTAGGGCTGAAGAGCTCTTTTAAGAGGATCAAGCTGCCTAAAACTGAAGCTTGCAACAACGCTGAACACTACTGCATCACCTAAATGTGTGCCCATTACACAAAATCAGCGTTCTCATTAATAGCCCTGTCAACAAAGCCTCAGTGATACACATTTTAAAATGGATCATGTTCCAGTGTAGAGAATTTTATGATTATGCAAGCTTCTGATTAAAAAAGTTATATTATGTTAAATTTTTCTGAGCTTCTTCTTTCTAAGAAGTAACACAGATACTAAAGTTTATACTGCACATAGCTAAAACAAAAAACAACAACCCCAAAAACTTGCATTTCTCCCTGAAGCTTATAAAGTTTCTGACATTTTCTCCAGGTCAGAGGCATTGCATACAAATACCTGTTCTGTCATTAAGTCAGTGAGGCAAAAGCTAAAATCAATCCCTTTCCTGGAATAATCACTCAGCAAAAGGATGCATGTATTCCATTTTCATTATTAATACTTCAATTAAGATTCTGGTACTGTATTTCACTTTTTATAATGAGCACAGTTTTACAATGGATGTGTGGAGTTTGCAGTACATAACATCACTGACATTGCAGAATTCCTGTCATGTGCACCAGAGCTGGATTAAATATAAGTACGTTTCTCTGGGCAGTAGCAGAGTGTAGAGAGATTTGTGATGTATGCCTACTTTACTGCATATGTGCAAACCTTATTTTCTCTATTAATTCATTGCATGGACATATTTGTTACCACTTTATTTATCCATGACGCTATGTTCTTGCCGTTGTACGGCATCTCAATTAGGTATGGAAAGGTGATTAATCTGTGGGATCTACTGTGATGACTGCTCTTGTGTGTCTTGAGATCCCAGTGATTTCGCACTATCGTTTCTAATAACCTCAAAGAATGTGGGGTGAAGACCTTAGATTGTGCATTTCACACCCTATTTTTTTTGCACCGTAGGGGTGGGACATTTTAATTTCTATAATAGCAATACCTTGTTTGATTCATGGATTCGTGATTTTCTTTGGTGTTGCCTGTGTCCTGAGAAGAGCAAATAGGAACAAAGAGGCCATTAAAATAAATCTCTCCACCTACTGCCTAGTTTACATTCAAGTTTTGATGCATTGGTAGAAAATATTTTCCTGTTTCAAACAAAGATTCATTCCTGATTGCCACAGTCCTCATGAGGGTGTTTTTGCAGTTGATTAAGAACTTAACAACTCTTTTTTAAATGAAGGTCTTAAGTTGCAGACCTGCCATCATCCGTGAGTCATCCTTCTCACTGACTGTTGGATACTGCCAAGTCTTGTTTGAGCCTGGCTTTATAACCAGGTGCTTGTTTAACTAGGATGAAACAACAGCATGTTTATGCATGAGGATAGCTCAGGGAGTGGGTCATTAGAGGAGTTTCTGGGGTTTCTGCGGGACAAGCTTTCGCCTCACACTAATGATTGCTGCTCATGTGATGTTCAACAGCATGCTTTGTAAGAAGCACATAGGCTGAAGAGGCATGCAGGCTCTACCACCTCTCTTGCTCCAGGAGTGGTTCTTTGAGAGAAGAAGGTGCCTTATTTAGTGCATTGGTGGGAGGCATTGCAGAGGCAGTGCTAAATGTGGATCAGTGGAAATAACTGTGCCTTTGAGGGTTTTCGGGTAGCCATTTTTTTCATGTGTATAAAATGGTAGGTGGAAAAGCAAAATGAGGGGGACAAACAAAATTTCGTTGTCAGCCACTACATAGGTGGGAGTGGTAAATCTCAAGATGAAGGGATTAATTTTTCCATCCTTTGTTTCATGGCCTTCTATCATTTCTGGAGGAGGATTGCTACCTCTCAGCTCCTCAAAACTCATTCTTCCATCTGTTCTAATGAGATATAAGGGTGGCCTATCAGGTCCTATGTGTAAACATCTAATAGCTACCACCTAAGTACAGCAAGGCATGAAGATGAAGCATGAGGCAGCTATTTGTGCGTGGGAAAATATTTCTTCCCCTGGCTTGGATGCTGCGTCGCATGTAACATTACTCCACTTCCCCACAATATATGCAGCAAATCTCTGTATTTTTGCCTTCATAAGTGGACCTCTTGCTGTAACAGGAAGTGGCACAAAACCAGAAGGATGTTTTGAACTTTGTTTGCTTAAGATAGATGTAACTCTAGTAGCATGTAACGACTCAGACAAAAAAAAAAAAACCAACCTTGAACAAAACACGACTGAATGATCACAAGATTATTGTTCTCTCACTGTAGGGAAATCTGTTTAATCTCCCATAGCAGGCTATTCACTAACTAAGTGCCCTGGTCCAGTCACTGTGAAGAAGCAGACTGTTCACAGACAGAAATAGCAGTGGGAAAGAATGCGCATTCCTCTCCCTGCCCTGGAGATACTGAAGAAACAGAAGGGGAAATCTGCTTCAAACTAGAATCAAGCCACCCACAGCAAAACTTTCGCCAGAAAGGGGCTATTAGCAATGCCCAGTATCGAAGCCCAACTTCTGATCTATGCCAGGTTTTTATTCACTGGCACAGGTTGCCAAGGGGAGTTGTGGATGCCCCGTCCATGGAGGTGTTCAAGGCCAGGTTGGACGCGGCCTTGGGCAGCCTGATCTAGTGGGATGTCCCTGCCCATGGCAGAGGGGTTGGAACTAGATGATCTCTAAGGTCCCTTCCAACCCAAACGATTCCATGATTCTATGATTCTATTCTATTCTATTCTATGATTTATTAGAATTCATGCAGAAACAAGACTTATAGTGAGACTATAATATCAAGGAGGCAGTGAATTTGGCGTCCCAAGAGCGGTCACAGTGCAAATCCCAAAAAGGTGCTCAGACACCATCTACTCTGTGGAGCATGCAGCCTGTCCTTGCTACCACTCAGATGGAGGGGAAAGAACAGACCCTTGAGAGATAGCCCTTGCAAAGAGGAGAGGGACATCCTCTCCTGCACTCAAGTTTGTGGTCACAGGCACAAGATCAAAAGGCAGAATGGTCTTTATATGGGAAGTTTGTCCAAAAAAAGGCTCAGCAACAATCAGTGCTGGTCCTTCCACTCCTCTTTCTGTCACGATTTTTTTTCAAAAACCCATTCAGGACTCAGACAGCAGAAGCAGAACAACAAGATGGGATTTCCCTCCCCTATCCACCAACCCCACTGGAATGATTTTATCATGTAATAGCTAGTTCTAAATAGTGTTCAGTGCAGCTCGAATCATATTTTGCATGCAAATGCAAAGACAGTGTTACCACAGGAATGAAGTCTGTTGACGTATGGGGTAAGGAGAAGCTGGCTGCTATCTTCTGAACAGACTTCACTGGTGCCACGAGAAGTTCACAGATTGAGGGAGAGCAGGAGGACTATGACTGCTGCTTTTGCCAGATTCATAGCTTTGACTTCACTGCCCAGTCAGAGACATTTTCAGATTCAGGAAGCCAAGAGGGAGTTAGCAGCAGAGAGATTTGTCCTCTACCCAGACTGTCAAGCAGTTCAGACCAACCTCATACGTTTTATATGAAAGCAGAAATATCTGCATAATCTCCAGCTGGCACTGGGTGTCTATTTGTCATTACTCCTCAGCAGAGAAGCAGTAAATGACTCCTTGCCTGTACAAAGACCGAGGCTTTTGGGGAAGAAAGATTTAGCCTGCTGCATTATCTTGGCCCTTTGGATTCAGACTGCTGAAAACACTGAACAGCTTGTTTTCACAGATTTTATGCTATGTCCCAAAATCACATCATAATCATCTAGCCACTGTTGATACATTCATATCCCTCTGCTGGACGCAAAAGTATCCAAATCACTAATGTAGTATGCAGCACAAATCACCAGTTCTTAGCAGTGTGCATCTGCCATGGGTGATGGAATTATTCTGTCCTGACACCTCTCCCATTCTCATGAGATCATCACAGCATGCTGTCAAAAGAGCTCACTTGTCAACTGGAAACCATCCATGCTAAATAACTGGGTGCAGCCCTATAAAAGACTTTTATCATATGCTCCTGTGACTATGCCTGAAATCCCCCATCTTGTTTTTATTGCTAATTGTTAACAACTCTTCAGTGGTTGCTGAAAGCTGATGGTATTCAGCAAACACGCAGTCCAGCTGTGTCTGTGGAACACAAGGACATCAATTTGATCTAACTGTTGTTCTCTTCTCGGCTGTCCATGCTTTGTGCACCCTTACCTAAGTTGATTCAACACTTCATACCTTCTGTCTCTGCTGCTGCTTGGTGCCAACATTGTTTTCTCTGCAGAGAACATACAAGCTGTATTTGCACAACAGTGAGTACAACAGGACACCAAACTTGTCTGGGGCTTTTGGTGGAGCGAGTTCCTCCTGCAGATAAGGTTTGAATTTTACCACTATTCTGGACTCAGTCTGAAAGATGCACTCGCTCATTTGGTCTAGATTTCAAAGGCAACAAATAGCAAGGTGACAGATAACTATTTCTGCCTTTTGGTGTGTAAGCAAAGGAATTAGCACGCTATAACCACACTGGCACACAAACTCTGGAGCAGACTGAATTTGACAGGCCCTGATGTTCATGTCAGCTGAAAGAGAAAGCAGCAACAAAAAATATAGAACAAAGAACAGTAATACTTCAGAAAGTTTCCTATTGAAAATAAGGCAATCTCAACTATTAGCAGAACACAGCATTAACTGACATTTCCAAAGAGCAGAAAGACCAATTTTGAAGTGCTCAGCATGCCCAGTCAGGGCCAGGTTTTCAATTTAGCTTGGTTCCCACAGACAGAGCTAAGTAAGAGACAGATTTTTTGAACCACTCAGTATCCACCTGTTTCCTTTGCAATAATTCTGGCCAGTTTTTAAACAGAGCTTAATGCCATCCAACAGGCTGTGTCATTTCAAAAGCTTGCCCTAAGTGACTTCACACTTAGGGTCATTGCTTTACTGGCTACCTGTCAGAGGCTAGGGTCACCTCTGTTTCCGCTTTCTTGCTCCCTTTCTGAGCCCTGATGTGGTCTGAATAATACGAAGGATAAAATAACTGCTCTGGGTATGTGTAGAGAGGGAATATCAAGTGATACACCACATCTCTTGATATCACGGTGTGCTTCACAGCTTTGCCAATTTACCATGCACTTCTGAGCTGCAGGAGCCAGCGTTATGCTTTGACCTGCCAATCATGCTGACTCATGCCAAATTATGTCATCTTCCAAATGGCTGAGTTTGGAGGTCTCAACCTATCTTCACATGCAGACAAAGCCAAGAGTTTCTTTCTCCTGAAGCCTGCAGAAAGCTGAAAAGACAGCAGACGCCATGATTCAGGGAAGGCTGCATGCCAGATGATGTAAAACATTATCTGGATATCAACACATTTGTAGAAACTGCAGTCTTCCTTCATCAGCATGTCAGTGTGAAACATTTCAAGGGCTGGAGTAACCTTTTGCTAGGAGAAGTCTATCTGGAAGTCCTAAGCCACACACACAGCATGTATATTGTCTCTCCAGCTTTCTGGAACCTTGTAGGAAGAGCTCAATAGATAGCCAATATGCATGGGAAGGGTAACATTGTCTGCACTAGTGCTTACTGTCTTGCATGGTTCTTGCATAAGTAGGGCGGTGCAATTTAGCATAAGAGATGAAGTGCAGAAAGTCTTAGAAGCAGAGCGGCCTAGCAGTAGAAAAGTAAAACCAGAGTTGTTCTCTTTTGTTTGAGTTGGTTTTGTTGTTTTGGGGGTTTTTGTTTGTTTTTCTTGAAGTGAAGATCCAGGAGACGTACAGGGAAAGGCAGAAAACAGTTGATCAAAAAGGCAGTCCACCATACAGATGGCCGCAGGCTGTGCACACTGAGACATGGCTAGCTGAAGACACTTTTCTGCTTTCAAAGCTGGTTTAAAATGTCTCTTGCTGAAAACAAACTTGCTGAAACGAGAGAGCTTGAAATGCAGGTGTATTTCGGTATCTTCAAAAAAAGACACTGTTGTTCATTTCCCTGTTGGAGAGAGATGTATCTCCCCACTTAGAGCTTCCTTCCCTGTTATTCCTTCCTCTCATTTCCTTGAGCCCCCCTTGCTGTGTGACCATGTGACATGCAGCAATTCGGTGAGAATCAAGAGTGGTATTGGCAGTTTGGGAACTGTTGTTCCTGCTTATGTATGCAAAGAACATAATTGCTGAGTGCATCATCTGTTGTAATTTACACATCCACACACATCATAGATCAGGGAAGCCTTCCCATAAGGATGCAGTACCTTATTTTCTTCTTTTCTGCTTTTCTGAGCAGGAAATTATTGTATGTGATGGACTGCATTGTGCTAGGTGATGCAGAAATGCACTTAAAGGTGATCCCTGCCCCAAACAGTTCATACTCTCAATAGAACTGCAGAGAATCAGGACAGGAAACAGTATTTCTTTAGCTCTGCCACTTTCACACACAGGCAACTGTTTGAAGTGACTTGACTAAAATTATATACATATATATATACGGACGCTGCAGCAGGTGTGAGAAATTAGCAATACCAAACCTGGCATTACAAAACATTGTGATTCTGCAGTCACAGACACATGGAAGCAAGAACTGTGTTACTTCCTAACGTTGTGTAAGGAGGAAGTAAACAAGGTGCAGGCAGTGAATACTGATCTGCAAGATAAAAATAATAGCTGTGTAATAATAACAGGAAAAAAAGTCTCAAAAAAGAAATACATTAAGAGAGAATGTGAGAAGGATTTCCAGTTGGCTTCCCCATCAATTGTTGTGACTTTCACAGTCACAGCAGTTCAACTTCTCATGATCTTTTGCACCAGAAGCCAAACCAAGATGCTCTTCTCCTCTAAAGCGTCCAGGTGGAGGTCATATAGAGCTCCTGCCTGATAGTGGAGACTACATAAACATATCAGGATAAGCACTGTGCTCCATGAAGGTGGGTTGTCTTTCCCTTCCCACTCCCATGAGTAAATCTGCAGCTCCCAGCACACCTTAAATTCCTTTACCAGGTTGCACCTCTTGCACAAGATTCCCCAGTTAGCCTTTAGGACCTTTAGCAATAGACCATCACTGTCCAAAGACTCTTCTGAGTCTATGGCAGCCCCCACAGATGTTTAATTTAGGATCCTTTATTCGTTGGCCTCTGACCATGTTGTCTCAGAAGATGACACGAGCTTTCAAGTGACACTTTGCATGTTCATGTAAAGTGCTTCATTTGCTCCAGCTGTGCCATGGGCACTTGACCCCCAGGCAGAGCCGCGGCCACTAGAGGGCATTTGAAGGACACTAGATCTATGGGTAGCAGGCAGATGGTCACCAGAAGAGCCAGCCCTGCCCTGTGCCAAGCTACAACGTATGGCAAGGCTGTCTTATGCCAGTACCTTCCTTCTTCTGTCTTTCTGCTGCTGCCACTGGGTGCTCTGAGTTAGTGGTTTGCACCAGATAGGGCACCGGTTGTTCCCATAGCATATCTTGCTCTGCTGGTGCAAATGGGCAGTAGCTGAGGTGGAGCAATGCTGCTGAATAGACTGTTGAATAACAACAGCTCTTTCGACTGCACCCTTCAAAATACTTACAGATGTAAATATCAGACATAGCTTTTTTCATCAGTTTTAATCAACTGCCTGTGCCCTTTTGATTTAGTTTTCCTTGATGTTAAGTCAGAAGTCAATGATTTTCATACCTTTTTTTCACCTGCTCTCTCTCAATAGAGATATCTGTTCTCAAAAAGCAATCTTTAGCTAGTGCATACCCCTACACCCTCCATACCAACATCTTTCAAGTCTATTGCAATAGATGGAGGAATTAAACATGGCCTCCTGTATTCTAGATGAAGGCTGTGGCCTTCAAAACACAAAATATTTGCAGGGATTTCACCACTATGTAACTAACTCTCTGCCATCCAAAGAGAATGTCTGACCCAATCTGTATGAATACTTCCAGTCAAGATTAAACAACTCTTCTGCTGGTTCTGATTTCTCCCTCTTTTTCTGAGACCAACATTACAGAAGTAGAAATGGAAGTATGTGCACTTGCATTAAGGTTTAAGTTTGCATTGAGTTGCAGGTTTGTACCACTGGCAGCTGCTCTGAATGTGTCGGGAAAAAAAAAAAGGGAAAGACAGGATGAGAGTGAGCTTCCACATGCTGTGGGCTAAGAAATATCAAGACAAGAATGTCTGGGTTGGTATTTGCCTGTTGTTAGGCTTTTTTGGAGTCTGAGAATGACCAAGTACCACCTCAATTATCTCTTGATAGCTTGAATTGCCTGGCAAAATTTTAGATTCTCAGGAGAATCCTTCTGAAGAGGAGCAGGAGTCTTGCAGGGTTGGTGACAGGAAACCTAATGCTTTTCATGGACATGAGAGAAAGGACACCAAGCCAGCATCAGGTAAGATAGGTCAGATCCTACAAAAGCAAAAAAGGGAAACAACATTTGTATCCTTCAGACATTCTCAACTTGGGTCGGTTGGATTTGTGGTGGGGATTGGGAGCCCCATGGGTACAAATCCAGAGTGAGACACAACCTCTACATTTGGTGTGGCAGCACAATACCATGACTCATCACTATGTGCCAGGATGCAGCTGGTGTGCTGTGGGGGTGGTAGGCTGACTTTAGCTCAGGGGACACACATCTGTGGTGGTCTGAGAACCTGCCTGCTTCTAGGGGCCATTGTGCTGGACCTAGGATGTAGTAATGGTGTGCTTGTGCTTCTCACTGTGATTGCTGCACCATCTGACAGCTTTCAGGAGCTTGGTTGCAGCACATCAAGCTTTTACTGTCAAGAGAGGCACTTTTATAGAAATTCACTCCTCAAGTCTTAACAACTCCTCAGGACTCAGTATCAGGATTATTTTTATGTCTGAAATAGGAAAAGCAATGTCTCCCAGAACACAGTAGCAGACCTGTGGATAGAACTGGAGAACCTTGATACATGATTATGAGTCCAGCACCCAGATTCTTATGTAACAAAACAGCTTTTACAGGCATTGAGATACCTGTTTTCACTCATGGATCAAGACCTAGCAAACCACAAACTGAGCTAATTGGTATATTTTCCCTTTAAAAGGAGATTAAAAAACCACTTGCACTGGGAAATGTGAGTGATACATTCTGCCTGGGGGAAAACAAATTACCTCTCCAGCAGGCAACCTCAGATCCTCAGGGCTCCAAAAGCAACTCATGTTGATGTTTTCTTGTTTTAGACAGTTGGGGATTTGATAGTGCTCATTTGAGGCAGGAGCAATGGGGGAAATTCTCTCCTTGCTTTCTCATTCTCTTCCCTTACATGACTGTCACACAACAGCTGCTGAACAGGCTTTCTCAAAGTCATTATGGCAAATGCAGTTTATATATCACACACAACACACAGTTACTGCAAATCTTGACAGGTCCATATTTTAATGACATACTGGTTTCAGGAAGGCCAAAAATGCCATTGCTGATCAATAACCTATTGCTTTCCCCCTGCCTCCATACCTCACCGCCATCCACACAGCATTGAGCACTGCTTGGGAGGAGGACTGTATTAAATAAATTATGTATTTCCTAGAATGATTACAGGGCATTTGAGCTATAGGGTTAAAACTCCCCACTTCTGTGTGTTTCAGGGTAGATATGTCAGTTTCGGCTACTATAATGACACACAGGTGAGAGCAGAGTGGTATGATACCATAACTCTGCATATCACAAGAACCTGGTATTTTTCTTGAACTGCAATCCAAATGCTAGATCTGGTCCAAACCCTGCTCAAAGTAGGGCTATTGCAAAGATACTGCAATCTGAAGGAACAGGTTGGCTGAGGTAGTAGTTCATATACATCAGGTCTCAGCCACCAAAAGAGGATATGAGCTTCACACAGTTCAGTGATGGGCCAAAGTCACGGTGGTTGTCAGTAGTGGTGTATTTGGGCACTTAGTAAAACTAGTTGGCTTGCATGTATGTGCGGGCATCACAATTAAAACAATACAAGCGAAAATTAACATTGATATATTTTTTTTTCTCTAGTGGTAACATTTGCTGTCATAAGGTGACAATGAGTTCTGTTATGAAGGCTTGAGAGACCATCTTCCTGACAGAAACACAAAAGAATATTCAAAGGCATTTTTTTTGCTGGCAAAATACCCAGTTTCCTACAGTTAGATGTACTAGCTACTTGTAGATTTAAAAATATTTTCTGAGCAGCTGTTTCTGTTTTATGTAGGGTTAGTGAAACATCAAATTCCCTAGCCTTCTCCCCAACCACCTCATTCAGCCTGCTGGAAGAAAGGTATATACTTTACTTTTTGTACAGCGAAGAGTCTGTCAGGGGACATCTTGGTTCGTGGGGAGAGTGCCCCAAGAAGGCACACACAAGCCTGAGGTGTAGAACATCTTCTAATTTTGACAGGCTTCCTTTCATTCCTGTCCTAATCCCACCTCCTACACTACTATTTGGAGTGAATAAGCAACTCAATGTAGGGATTTTCATGCCTCTCAAAATAAGACATAACCATACCAAATTATATTTTTGGCTGGATAGTGGGACAAGGTTTGAATTACACTTTGGTCACCGCATTTTTTCAGTATTGTAATCATAAGGATCTTTCTTGAAAGATTAAATTGCAGGCAAAGTAGCTTACTCAGAAGAGCACTGTTTTTCTGTACCTCATACATAGAAATAAATAATAGCTAATAACATGAATTGAGCAGATTTCTAGTGTAGCTGGCTGAAGCAAGTATTTGTCTTCTGCTGAACACCTTCTGTTGCACTCTGCAAACACAAGCTGCTAGAATGACCTCAGGACTTCTTTAGATTTTATTCAAAGTCATTGAGATGTTTATGATTGTTTCCTCCCCCATCTCAGCAATAAATACCTACACAGCAAAGGCCTGTAAATCTGCCATTCAAGCAGCAAAAACAACAACCTGCCAATCCAATAAATTACTCCCTCCCAGTGTTTTTATTATACAAAGAGGGCTTTTCCTATGCTTCATCCAAGAACCCCATCCTGCAGAGGTTACTTTACTATAAACTAGGGAGATCCAGCAGAGATGGGCAGCAGATCAGAGGAAAGTTAGTGTCATGTACAGTAAACCAGGGTGAAAAAGATGACGAGGCATAATTATTCACGAGCATTTTCTTAAATCTTGAAATACCAAGTGATGGCCCCACATTCACTTTCCTACACAGCTTATACTTTTTTGGTGGTGGCCATTCATAGCTGCCTTCATTAGTACTGGATATTTAAGCAGTGCTGTGCACAGCTTGCTATTTTTTCCTACTTTTTGAGTAAGAAAACAAATTATTTGTCTATACGTTTTGTTGCTGACCCACTAGTAAGGGATGATCAGCTTACAGGCAGTTGAAGGAAACTGTTTGCAGGCAAATCATGAACTTATATGTGTCTATCAAGTGTATGTCAAACTCTTAAGAACAAAACACTGTCAAAAAGTAAGCCAGTGCATGCATCGCTTGCAAGCTGAAGAAAAGACTGCTTTCACTGGGTAGTTATCTCATTACAGTTTGTTCAGCACTGAAGTTTGTTATAAAGTAGAGAAGAAAACAAATTTGTAATGCCTTTCTGTAGCTGCCGAATCAGTAATACTGCTGTGATTTAAAGTGCAGCAGAAAGATGGGGTTAAAAAACAATCTCGTTTCATTATTGCTACTTCACTTTTGAAAGCTAGGGTAAATATGATTTATTAGCATTTTTGTTTTCCTATGAAGACAGTTTCTCAATATTTCTTTACCAGAGGAGAGGAGAGACCCAGAAATCAAAAGCTACAATCAGATTGGGCTAAAAGTTTATGTCTTTAAGGACTTGATTGTCTTTTATATTTCCAGCCTCAGCCTATGGCACAGGCATCTACACGTATTCCACATACAGAAAAAAAAAAAGCCAGGTTCCATTTTGGTGCAAAGTTATTACAGAATCACTGAATTGTTTGGGTTGGAAGGAACCTTAAAGATCATCCAGTTTCAACTCCCCTACCAAGGGCAGGGACACCTTCTACTAGATCAGGTTATATAAATAGGTTTTTACCTGCCTCAGGGATAAGAGGAGCAAGAGGAAACAACCACTATGTTTTTATTTGTTTGTTGCATTTCTCTGCATAGTTGGCTTTTTTTTTTTTTTTAAATAGACACTTGCTTCAGTAGGTATGTTTTAAACCTTATGCCAGGAAGAAAATAAAAGTGATAGAACTGAGAAATAGAGAGGAGGCCAGAGCTACTGCTCTTCAATGAAGGGATGCTAAAAGACAATATAAGAGGAAAGAAGAAGGAGAGAAGGGAGATGTGATCCCCAGGACAAGAGGAAATGGCAGCAGTCCTGAAAAAAATATTAGCAGAATTCTACACTTTTTGTAGAGAAGATAATGTTAAAAGGAGCAGTCAGCTGAGGAAGATGAAACCAAAAGATCGTGAAACAGAGGGCAGAGTTAGAAGCATGAAAAGAGGGAAAAGGAAGAGGGCAAAAGTCTTGAAAACAAAGAAAAGCAAAGTGCTGCAGCCAGACGGGAGGGAGAGGTCAGTGTTGCCGCTGTCCTGGTGCACAGCAGTGGTGAGGGCTCGATATATATGCACACTCACAAGGCTGTAACACAGCACATCTGCACAAGGAAGAAGGCACAGCAGCACAGTGTATCTGCACTGCAGCTCACTAAAAAGAGCAGTTTTCACAAGATAGATAGAAAGATGCAGACCAGAGTGGTTTAGCACCAGCTGCGCTTATTTTTTTTTTTAATGGGGTTTTTCCTTTCATTGTAAAAACAAACCTAGTTTTGAACAGGATATTGTCCTTTCTGCAGCAGATGCTCTGTCATTATCTCCTACCCTAAAAAGCAGACCACATCCTAATGATGCTGTAGTGCACTGAGTGTCAGAGACACCAGCAAGAACATTACTTTGATAACTGTGCTGCCACTACAACAACAGGATTAAAAGCCCTTCAGAAAGAGATGGTCTGGCTGCTTCTTACTGAGGTGTTTAGTACATTTTGTCAAGAAACAATGCAAAATCACAAAGTAACCTGTTGGACAAAGTGCAAGGCCTGAGGAACAATGGGAAGCCAGGAGTGATTCCTTTTTCTGAGCTTCAAAGTACTCTATTGATTGCAGCATTGTAATAATAGCTCTTTGCAGGCAGACACTCTTCCTCCATAATGCTCTGTGTGGGAACAAGGGAAAATTAAGGGATACAGAGCAGGTGCCCAGCTTCCCCTCCAGCAGGGCCCAGCCCTGGAGAGAGGAGGTGCTTGCCTGGGGCAGGAAGGGGAATCATCTCAATTTTCTTTATTGGGGATTGAAAGGTCAATTCTAAGAAGAACAAAAGCTGGCATCTTCTAAAACACCAGCAACTCCGCTGTTTGAAAATATCCTACCAACCACAAGGTAACAGCTTGCTCCTGTCTTTCTGGTTCTACCTATTATAAACTCCAGTACCCTGCTATGACACAGGACTCACAAAACTACTTCTGCAGGCCTGATATAAGAGCTATCTGTGGGAAGATTATCTATTTCAAGTAGTCAGAAAACCTTAAGACATCTTTATGACAGATAGCTGGAGTAATCCCACACAGTGGGAATACAATTCAGTTACAAACCTATTGCAGAAGTAGAGGCAAAAAACACAACGTAACTGCAACTTTTTAAATATCTTTAACTGCAGAAGACTGGGGAATACAGTAACCCTAAAATTGTGCTAGGTGTCTGTTCTCCACAGCCTTGGAGTGCAAAGGAGGTGAGGACAGAGCCTCTTCAGGCATGGTCGTGGGACTGTGTGCATCAAGGATAATTTTGAAAGTGTGGATTGAAGCATAAGAAAAATATGTTATCTTCAGAGCAGTGTTATTTCCCAGAAATACCGCGCTGCTTAACTAAACAAATAGCCAACCCACCATAAAATAGGAGGAGCTGGGCATGGCTAGCACAGAATGAGCATGGATGTGCCCTCTGAGGCTACACCTGCAGGGCAGGCTGCAGGAGCATAGCACTGCAGGCAGAGGAGGCACAAGCAGCCTAAGTCAGGTGGACAGCCTGGTCGCCTCAGCTGTTTTTTTTTGTGGAAACCTCAGTGCTCTTTATGGAGCCATTAGTAAGTAACCCAGGAATACATATTTTTGGGAAATGTGTAAGAGCGCATGTACATGTTCACCAAGGACCTTGAAAAGAGGATATAAATTCTGGTGCCAGTGCCATTCATCTAGCTGCCTGTCCCAGACCAAGAGAGGCAAGGATTTTTTCAGATAGTTATGGTGATCCTCAACATTTCTCTATCAAAACTTGGGTAAAATCCTGCTGTCCTAACAACCCCTTTTTACTTAGCCTTTCTAAGGCAGATTCCCAAACAATAAACAAAAATGTCTTCAGGATCTAACTCAGGGTATTTCTTTTCTGCTATATCAACAGAAGAGAACAAGTTCCTTTCTGCTCTAAGAATTTGAAAAAGATTTGTGAAACACATCCACAGAAAATGTTTCCTCTGCAACCCTCATTTCCTGGCCACAGTAGGCCTGTTACATTTCCACTGATTGGTTGTTCAGCTGCAGGAAACAAAACAGCTCTCAGTCCCTCTGCTGATGTTTGCTCTGTTTGTATAATAAGCAGTCCTACAAATCTAACTGCAGTGTCTTGGGTTTTTCTGTGTCCTTCTGAGACAGGGGGGGAATGCTTGATGCACAGATCTTCCTGTGCTTAATTTTGCTTGCCACATTATTTCTAGAACATTTAGAAATGCTGCAGTTACCCAGCATTTAATCTCACTGCTGTGGCAGTTTCAGTCTCATTGACTTGCTTGCTCAAGATACAATGAATTTCCATTGTGAGCAGTACTCACAGTGTTGGTGTGATAACAGACCAGAACAGCTTAAGGCATAAACTCTCCTGCTGAGCAGCATTCACCTTTCTGAAAAGGACAGGCTTATGCATTAATTTTTGCTTGAATACTTTCACTGGTCATAAGCTGTTTGAATGGACTCTAGCTCTCATTTCCAGGGCTTTGCAACCACAAGCAAAGCTTAAAACACAAGTCACCCACTTGCCTATCAGCCTGCTGTTTCCAAGCATGTCTCTCCATCTACCTTGACCTCCTCTGGCTCCCAGAATGATGCACCAGAAGAAGCAATCCTTATCAGTCCTACTTGTGACTCTGGGATGTGCCTCCAACATAGACCGGTGCACCAGTGCTGCCAATGTATTGAACTGGTGTTGGCTGCTGCAGGCAGGAACAGAGTTGAGCTCTGGTGAATCTTAGATCAGCTGCAAGATTACAAGCATTCTTGCACACTGCAAAAGTACAACCCTTCCCTCAGGGCTGGACAGGAAGCCTTCAAGTCACCTTAGCTAACCTTGATAAGTGCTCACAGTCAGGTGTTCTTATATAAATTATTACTGGAGACAGGCTGTTGACTTCAGTGTCTGAAACAAAATGAATCAGATACAGCAATACTTGAAAGGACTGTTTTTTAAAAAAAAAAGTAATGAAAATCTTCTTTTCACAGTCGCAGAAGCTTCTGCATTAGCTGAAGGACATCACAATAAGTAGAGAACAGATGTTGAAAATAAACTCTCTTTTTCGTAGGTAAACTAACACAAAGCAGTAGCCCCATGCTTCCCCTAGCATTTATGGTTTATGTTGATGTTTATACTGTGAAACAACCCTCTTACGGATTTTACAGTGTTTGTAATGAGGTCTTGAACAACATATTCAAGATTTGATGACTAAAGATGCCCCCAAATCTATTCAAGACAAAACAAAACGATCTCTTTAAGGAAGGGAAAGTTTTGCAAGCATGCAGCTGTGATATGTAAATGAAATTCTCTCAAGAAAATAACGATCATCATGATAGACTTACATTCTTATACAGACCACAAGGCTTGATCACGACGTGCAAGTTTAAGGGAAAAGGAGAGAGACAGATGCTTCAAATCTTTGCTATTTGCTTCAAGTCATGAAACATCTCTCCTTTCATCCTCATTATCCTCCTTTTGTCAGATCAACATCAGAACTCCAGTTTTAGTTGCCACTGAAATTTTTCTCCTGTGAAGAACTCAGGAAAAGGGTCTTGTTTGAAAATGACCACTTCATTACTTGTGAATTGAAGCAGCTGGGGAATGCCTAGGAAGGACATCCTGGAGTTAAAATTCCTGAGTCTCTTTACCTGCTGCAGAGCCTTATGTCTTTCCCTTGATTAACCCGGTGCATGCAGCAGTAGCGTGTCTCCCTGCCTCTCCATTACTGCTTCCATGTGTGCAATTGTGTTGAGGTCACTACTCTAAAATCTGCAGCTGTCCTCAACCTTTCCTTCATATGTTTATTTGTCACACCTACAATCTTCTACCTGATAGGTCCATTGATGGCAGGAGGGTCTTTGTGAGAGTAAGTATTTTAACACCTGCCGTAAAGTAGCCATTTCTGAATCCAGCTGGGGAAAGGGCACTGACTTGTAATTCCTGCCCTCTATTGACCAGCAACGGGGACTTGCCATACAATGCCCCTGTAAAAATTTCCCAAAACACCACCTTAAATCTACCATGGTAAGCATCTAAATCCCTAATCAGAGCAGTCCTTGAGAAAAAGCTCCATTGTGTGAATCTACTCTCAAGACTGAAGTGCATGAGAGCCCACAGCATGGATACCCCCACAGCTACTAACCTTTGCTTCAGCCTGCTTTGGGAGAGCCAGTCCACCACCATACAAGTTACAGAAATGACGGCCAAGGGAAATGACACCCCCAAGATCCAGACCTTGACAGAGATGACCACTCAACTTTGCTTGAACTAGGGCCCTATTAAAAGTGCTGGGTCATTTTATTCATAACAGCAGAAGTAAAAAGGCCACGCTCCTGCGGGCATGAAGAGGACATTCTTACACAAAAAGTGGGACAGTAAAAAAAAAAAAAAAAAAGATAGATTCTGTTGCTTTTTATCTGAAAGAAATAGCCCATCTCCTGGACAGGTCATCTGGGCAACGGTCTGGTACATTAACTGTGTAGAATTGTTGGGAGATCTTGTGCTTATATTGTCTTCTTCAGTTTAACGTGAGCTGGGTGAAGTGAAAATCACATCATAAATTCTTCCATATGCCTTACTGCTAGGAAATCTTGTCATTTGCTTTCTTCTTTCTCTGCCCTCTACAATTTCATGGCATGTTGTCGGCTTTCAGGAGTTTGCCCTTACATTTGGTCCCTTGCGTGTTTTCTGAAGGTTGTACCTCTGAGAAATAGTATCACAGCACCAAACACACATGCTCACTGGATTGCTTACTGTCCAACAAGCTGTGGACAGCAGGGCTGTGCGTGGTTCAGGCAGCTGGACTCTGTCTACCATCCCTCCCTGATACCTGCCTACAACCACGGGTGTACCCCACTACTGGCGGATTCCTCAGGCTAGTTCTGGAGCTCTTCTCTGTGTAGAAGAGTTATAGCACCAAATTCCAGCCTTTTATTTACAAGCTTGCCACAAAATGTGACATAAACAATAAAGATTATTTTAGAGCCCTACTGAGTGTGTGTGCTTGGTTTGTGTCCTTTCTCAGCTGAGGAAATGTACGTGAGGAAAGATCCCATCAGCTCCTCCTTGAGAGGATAGAATCAGTGGCTGATGGGCGTAGCAGGGTCTTAAATATTTCTTGGCACAGTAAAACATGATAAAACACAGTAAAAATTTAGAAAACTAACTGAAGTGAAAACAAATTAATTTTCTTCATTCTTAATAAGCAAGTAGATTTTTAAGTCTTCCACTTTTATAGCCACATAGGCATTTTAGAGTTAGGGCTGAAAATGCAGGTAACACTAAGATAAAAATTTAACTATTTTGTGTGTCATGTTTGAATTAATGACTGAGATATTTTCATTCTCATAGAAGTGTTCAGTATGGAAATAGGCCTTCTGAGAATGCAAATAGCCCACACAATATTTGGCAGTGATAAACAAATAAAGATTTGCACAGGTTTAATTAAGAACAGAAGCGACAAACCTGTGTGCAGAACTGATTTACAATCAAATTCGCTTCCCTTGAAAACTCAGATTACTAATTGCAAATTGCTGGATTATCAAACTTGTGTTTCAGTACCTTCAGTTACCAGATCTGCAGAATAGTGTAAATTAGCTGATAACTGTGGAGTCAACCTCTTAGGGTGGAATTGGTTTAAACTTTAACAGTGTCAATGGTGGGGCAGGATGAGATGGAGTACCACAAAGTAGAAGAGAGTGTCTACCTTCATGCCACTGTGGCTTTTCGAAATTATGAAAAGTAGAATTAAAAAAAAAAAATTGGGAGTATTTGGGACATACATAAGATGTTAGGAAATGTCATATAGGATGTGGGAATCATCGTAAACTTCTAAACAAACCTAACTCTGCTATTGCTAGTGTCCAGAGCTCAATCACTAAAACCAGAGCCATAGCTCAAAATTGGATTTCTTGCAACTTGAAAAAGCTTACTAAATTGCATCACAGAAACAGACTAGATCAGTTCTTTACTCCTTTGCATCAATCAACCAAACCGTATTTAAACAAATTTTAGGAAACAGAGAAAGAGATGAAAGAATCTAAATGCAATTTGAGGAATTTCCTTTCCTCCTTATAATTAACTAATACCCAAAATGTGTAACAACCAGCAGATGTCTCTGCAGCCACCTGATCAGCGATACGTGCATCAGGAAAGGCAGAGAGGGAGAATTTAAAGAGTGAGCATTTCTCTTAAAGATTTACTTCCAGAAATGTCAAACCTACACAGAAAATTCTGAAAGAGTAGTCAGAGACTGACAGTATTTCAGCAGCACTCTCTAGGAAGAAAACAGCATTTTACTTGGTTTTACAAATAGTAAATGAACACTAAGAGTTCTGCTCAAATGTGTCAAATTGGTTAATCAAGAGTATCAAGTTTCTAGATTTGGGTTCTTTGCCCCTATTTTTCAAGCTATTTTTGTTATTTATAATGGCAAGCTTGTCTCTGCCATCCGGGGACTTGACCTGTGACCATGGAATGAGCTCCCACAGGTGGGAATGATTGTCACAAGCATCTCTTGCTCTGCTCCAACACAAGACATGCAGCTTCTGGCTTTCCCTTGTTAATGCATACATAGCAACAAGTGAAAAAATAATGTTTAATCTAACAAAAGAAATCCTGCTGTACATTGAATTCCATCTGTAGGGACAGGCTGAGCTGGAAAATGAGCCAGGTGACAGTTTTGAGTTACATTATTTAAAGAGCTCTGGTAAGGCACTTAAGTGTTATGACCGTGAAAGCAATAGGAGAAGGTATCTGACAACAAAGCACATGTTTTCTACCACTGTGAATTTATTTGCAAGCCCAGTGAGTTGCTGACTTGCAGCCCATGGTCTCCTAGTAGTGTCGTTTTTATTGAACCCTGCTGATACTCAAGAACACCTGACAAGTAGATCCAGGTGGTGTTTGTGCCTTTGTACAGGGCCAGTCCCTCTTGCCACAAGGTTATGCCTGGATGATTGGTTTCTGACTTGGGACAACTAGGAAAACACTTTGAGAGGTGCAGCTGGTAGAAACACTCTGAAGCCATTTTTACTCTTCCTCTGCCCCAGGTGGCCCAAAAACAAGTGTAACTTGCAGTTGACTTCAATGCAGCCTGCTTATAGTCTGCTGTAAAAGGATCACCTCTTCCTTCTTCTCACTGATGGCATGAAATGGACACTGGAGGTAAGAGATGCTCTTGGGTGTGGCTAGAAGTGTTGCACTTCTCCCATGTCACGTCAGTGTTGTGTGTAATGGGGAACACAGGTTGGGGTTGCTGAGAAAAGAGCTCCTGCTCAGCCCGCTGTATATCCTGACCTGTCAGACCACGTGCAGGGAACTGTCCTTGCTTTACCAACCAAGTATCTGGTAGTAAAACATACAGGCCACTTTATGGGAGGAAAATATTAGCATATAAATCACTGCTTTTGATTCAGTTATCAGAATATAGTGTATGCATAGGGCCACAGTTTATCAACTAAGTGTCTTCTCCTGACCTTCTAATTGTTAAAATTCAAGAACCCTGTTTCATTCAGGCAATGCAACAGGAAAATCCTACTGGCTGCCTGATTCTTTGCTGAAGGCTCATAACAAATGTGACCCTCCTCCCCTTTCCAGTTGAGGTAGTGGGTCACTCAGTTTGCAGGGGGAAAAAGCCAGATGGTGGTAGACATCTTTATTGTATGACATATGTTTGTATAAAAGGTTTTCATTTCCTCCTTTCCTTAATTTCCATTAATTGCGTTTCATTCCCTCCCTTTATTTTCACTAAATAACTAGCAAAGTTTGTGTATACATTTTATCACTATTTTATGAAAAGTCTGCAGTTCATACCTGTGTTACATGATACATGATGCTGCCACAGGAAAAGTAGCTAGTGTTGTTACAGATCTTCATCTTAATTATGAAAATTTTTAATTTAAATGTAGGGCTGAGCATACAAAATACAGTACTAGGCCATCTGTTAGTTTTCCATCTGGGCTCATTTGCAAAATACTCTCTGTTTCCCTCCTAAACACTATTTATAATCTTCCTTGGTAAACAAATATGACTAATCTATGGCACACTGAAGATTCCTATTTGCGTACTCCTTTTAATGGAAGTGGCTATATCGTTCAAAGTAGTAACAAAATATATTAATATTTTTTGCATGCAGGTGTAAAACTCATGGATTCTAAACACACACACACAAAAAAATCTTCTATCACACTACTTTTAGCTAGCAAAAAGTGTAAATCTTCAAGATGTCTGATTTCAAAGGAAATTTACAAATGAAGATGAACTGTTAGCATTTTGAAGGCTGACCAGGATTTTTGCAGTGATTCTGAAGTGGCTTGTATTTTTCGCTTCTTCAGTCTGAAATGTGCCCAGAGGCTTGATTTCTGAAGATGAGCACTCAGTTCATTATCTAGTATCTTGATCCCAAAATCAGTGTAATCACTAGTCATTTGGTCTAAATCAATATTCCCCAGACTAGTAGAAGTGTGTGTAATGGGTCTGACCATATCTTGAAGCAGCACTGGAAGCCACCTAGGAGATGCCTGAATGTGACTGATTTCACGCCACCCTTTGAGACTTTCTGTAGGTCACTATCAGCTTAAACAAGAGCATCTAGAGGATTGTCAATAGGCTGCTGTGACTTATGTTCTATTTTCTCTATTCAGACAGCACCACATAGGTGAAGGCCTCATTCCCTGATGGCTCTTCTCTAACTGGTCTTTTACACCTTTGAGTTAGGTTTTATGAAGTATCTTCTCAGGTCCTCCTTGCTAGCCCTAGCACATTGTCTTTGGCCAGACTCTATTTGAGAGTTTCCAGAGCAGATAGCAAGGAGGGAATTATTTCAAGGGTTTCATGATTTGAAAGTTAACAAGTCAGTCTTAGTAGCATCTTTCTCTCCTCTTCCCCTTCTCTTCGTTTTCCAGTGGACTGATTCAGACTCCCTTCCTTTGTTTTAATTCTTCATTAAAAGTCAAAGGCTTTTTTTCTAGAAAATTTTAAAAGTCTGGAGTAAGTTTCTAGGCGCTCTGACATTGCTTCTTCAGGCTGTCTCATCATATCTCTTTGCTTTTTCCTGTCTGTCTTCCAGCCATCCATGTCTGACATGTTTTAAGTTCTTTGCAACAAAGATTGTCTTTTTTTTTTTCTCCCTCTCATTTTCAGCGGTATCTAGCACAACAGCATTGTTGCACACTGAAGCTTCCAGATGCCCTTACAATTCAGACATCTCCTCCATCCCAAGTCTGACAAAAACATCGTCCCTTGACTACCGATTGTGAAATGGACCACGCTTGAAAAGGTGCAACATTACGTATGCAGAATCATTACCATAGCACCTGCAAGACCTGAAAACTCTATACAGCAAAACAGTTGTTATTTTATAATAATTACAAGAAAATTACACCCCAAAATACCAACTGTCTTTTTAATTTCTCCCTGCGAAGCATGAACAAGCTGCCTTAACTTAGATTGTTGTATACATTTACAGTGAAACAGAAGATCAGAACAGATGCAGGAGATACAAAGGACAGATAATATATTGAGTTTAAATGACTATAATGCAAACATTATAACTATTTACAGCAATTTAATTAACTTCCTCTCCCCCCATGCCACCACCTCAATTTCAGTTCTTTCAATAGCATATGGCAATGGTAGAGTGGATTTTGAAACATTTGCAACCCCCAACTGTTTATTTACGTAGGGCTGGAGGTGGCTCAGGACCTGAATTATGCACTGGAGTATGTAATAGACAACGGTGCATGACTCCACAGGTGAGGCTGAGCAACATGACACTGAAATGGACCTTGTTCACACTTTGGGCTATATGGTGTCTTCCTCCAAAGGGCTTCAGCGCCCTTTCTTTATAGGGAGGTTTTGTTTCCTATTGTCTGGTTTGTTTCTGGTTATTGCCCTGCCCTTTGCTCAGTCACTCTTTGCCACTTCTGTGACAGCTGAGTTAGACCCACCGCTTCATACCTGGACCATCCAAAGGCTCATATTGCTGCACTTTGTCAGAACCAGCTTTGCAGGCTACCTTATGGAGAGACCCGTGTTGCTCAGTGGGACTCAGTCAGCCAAAGGAGTTGCAAGTGTAGTTAATCCTTTTCCTGAAGCCAGCGTTTCTCTTAGCACCAAAGAAGAAAGTAGAAACTCATGCAGTGAGACTCTTTAGCAGCTCACTGGTGGTGAATTATACGCTTGACCATTCAAAGGTCCCTGTTCCTGAGCCAATGTCATCCCTTATCCATCCCTGGTAAGTCAACAGATGTATCAGAAGTCCAGTCACTGCTTTCTAAGGCACATGGTTTCTGCAACATAGGCAGGAAAGAGGCACCTATCCTCCCTAACAGCAGCCTCAAAGATGGCACTATTGTGCTTGCAAAAAAAACCCCAAAACAAAGGGGGGGAAGGGGAAGGGGAAGGGGAAGGGGAAGGGGGAAGGGGAAGGGAAGGGAAGGGAAGGGAAGGGAAGGGAAGGGAAGGGAAGGGAAGGGAAGGGAAGGGAAGGGAAGGGAAGGGAAGGGAAGGGAAGGGAAGGGAAGGGAAGGGAAGGGAAGGGAAGGGAAGGGAAGGGAAGGGAAGGGAAGGGAAGGGAAGGGAAGGGAAGGGAAGGGAAGGGAAGGGAAGGGAAGGGAAGGGAAGGGAAGGGAAGGGAAGGGAAGGGAAGGGAAGGGAAGGGAAGGGAAGGGAAGGGAAGGGAAGGGAAGGGAAGGGAAGGGAAGGATATTAGCTATGGCAGAAACAATTCAAAATTATGTTACTCTCATCGGATAACTGCGGCATCACCTGCAAGTGAATTCTTTGGCAGATGGTCTGCTGAGATGTCTGTCTTCAAGCTTGTTGTTATATTAGCCCCTGTGCTGGTTACTGTCATGAAAATTATTGTTCCTTCTAACAGGATTTTGCAGACTCTATTTTTGAAATTTCATCATACTTTTTGGTAAACTCTTAAATATATTTAAAACACTTTAGAAAACTGCAGTTCCTAAAAAACAATATAAAAGTCTGCTGGCAGATTCATGGAATTCTTTCTCCTTTTATCTTGACAGGCTAAAGGAAAATCTTCTATAGGAACATAGATGCCCATTCTTTAATGGGCCCAGATTTTTTTTTTTTCATTGGAGCAGGTGTAATTTCATTTAATTTATCAGTATGTCTATTTCACATACTTTACTACGCAACACTTCTTTGTTTTCAAGTCAGTTATGTTTGCTAATTGATAAGTATTTGTTAATGCCAAGTGAATAATCGGCCCATTATTAACTTTACACAGCCTAAAATGCCAGTTTCTCACTTTCAGGGATGTGTCCATCTTCAACAATACGTGTTTAGAGAATTAAAAAAATAGTTTAGGGTTTTTTACTTTTGCTAAATAAAAGTACTTTTTCTTGAAGAACATTATGTGTGTGGGGATCATGCGTATTAATGCTGCTCCTTTCAGAAGTTTATCTTGAAATAATTTGAATAGGGTTTAAAATAATGACTCTCTGAACCTATTACAGGCGATCTGGTGGCATCCAAGCTTAGTGGTAAAGACCACATGCACTTCATGTGATTTTCCTTTGAAATTAAAACCAGCAGATATTTGTCAGGGACTTTCTTAAAAACACCAGTGGAATGTGGGTCTGAATTTTTTCACAGATATGGCGACCATCAATGTTCAATCCTGTTCAGACAGGTAAGAAACTGCAGACACAGATTTGCATATATAGTCATAAGTCTTCATGTCAAACGCAAGACCCAGTTCTTAAGAAGCTTTATTGTGTTCTCCGGGATTTTTCCACATTCATCTTAGCCACTTCATAGTATTTCAATACACAGAAACAATGACAGGCTTGAGCAGACATGTAAACTGGCAGATGTTTCAGTTGCAGATCCAGCATTTAGGAAGATGCATTGCTGGAGAGCAAAGCAGTACAATTTTCATCCTTCAGAGTTCAAGGAAGAATTGTGAGGTCTGTCTATATCCATTACCCATATCCTTATTAATCAAAAAGTATCCCATAACAGCCATCACCAATGAAAGGCATCTCTTCATCATCATGAGGCAGTACCAAAGAAAACATCACACAGAACAATCTGGGATTGCCATGCAGTTTTCCTTCTCGGGAATCACAAAAGCTAATGGAAATCGCTTTATTTTTCTTGGAGAAAGGCAGAGTAAATTAAGTATCAGCATGTTCTTCACTCTGATGCCTCTAGGGATGGTCTCTAGCATTTGATCGGTGGCTTGTGTGTAACAGGATACGAGATGAGGGGCATTCCTGGGTCAAAGAACAAGAAGGGAGGTAACCTCCTTCAGCATAGGCCTCACTGAAAATAACTGTGTTTAGGCCCTGGCTAGTATAAGAACCCCTCAGAATGATGATTCCCAAATAGATAGGTTAAAGTTTAAGAGGGCAGAAGCATGCTGAGTGTGCTCATTGGTACCCTAAAATTCAGAGCATCTTCTGAGGAAGACACTGTGAAGAGTATTTTCTGTTATTACAGCCGACGTCCTGAAGTTTCAGCAGGGCTCCTTTCTACATGGTCCTCACAGAATGGGGGGCCCCAATTGAATGAGGCTGTGGACAATTTGGAGAAATGAAAACAATCTCAAAACAATCTCAGTGTTGTCAAGACATTTTTCACCACAATATGATCATGATAGGGCCAAGTCAGGTTCCCCATTGCACTTCAGCTTCCTGCCCTGGCTTTTCGTTGGACTGGCATTTGCCTCGCACATGTGATTCTGGGTAGGCAGTGGGCAGAGCAGACTGGCATCAGGGAGTTAGTGCTATATTTCTGAGTGGTTGCTTAAGGACACAAAGGGGTCCCATCTCACTACCTCCTTTTCCACTCCTGTGGTAAGGTGAACCCCAGGACACCTCATGTAAGGAGATAAAAGGGCTCCTTGTCCTTCAGATTTTGCCTGCGTAGATATCACAGAGCTGCATGCCTGTGGCCATGAATCTTCTGAAGCCTTTGGATAGCATTTTCTCTCCAGGACAATTTACCTACACACTGTCACCAGTTTTGTCAAGATATTTCATTTAAAAAGCCCCCTCATGTGTTGCCTATGATGAACAGTCAAAATACTGCAGCTGTTGAAAAGTCTCATGCACAAGACAGGACAGTAAACCCAAGACAAAGACAGAAAAACCCCATCTGAATGAACAACAAAATGCTGCTCCTGGAACTCTGTGCAACAATAAGCCCATACTAGGTCACATTGCCATCAAATAAATCAAGTTTTCTGTGTTCGACTACTGCCATGGCACCTCAGCAGCACAGAAGGTGATAGAGGTTTGGTTTTCAGCCTCAAGATTTTGTGGGTACACAGCAAAAAATAACCAGAGTTTCTACTAGCACAAGAAAAAATCATGTTAATGTGGCTCAGAGGACTCAAGTACTCATTGCAGTCCTGCAGAGTTACAACTACAAAGCTCCATGCAGTGGTGTGGCTTTGCAGCTTAATGCCAATGGAGTCAATGTGGTGGTCAGTTAGTCCCCATTATGTTTGATATCATGGAGAAAAAGACCACAATTTACACTTCTGAGTCATCAGTACAGTTTTAAGACATTCTGTGACCTCAAACGTTCATTTCCCAGGAGAGGGACAACCAGCACCACACAGCTTGGGTTTGATTTTTTTAAAAAGAATGACTCATTTGTGTGGCCTGAAAAGGAAGGAGTGCATCCTGTATGGGCCATTCCTAAAAGGGACAAATATGCCCTGCTCTCCCTCCTCGTAAATACAATCCAGATGCATGTTATTCTTTGAACAGAAGTCCTCACAAGCTTTGCACAACTGTACTTCTCCAGGAACAGCTACACAGCACTCCTGTCTTGCTCCTCAAAAACTGCTTTTCCAAGAATCACCTGATTAGAGAGGCTAAGCCAGTAAAGTCAGACTTTGCACTCTGTTGTTTATTCAGCCAGATTGCTGCTTGGCACAAACAGCTCTTGGCTCTGTAGCCTACAGTGGGGTTTGTTTTCACTAGTGAATAGAGTAAATCCAGCAATCCCGCTGAAGCTACCTGGAGCTGTGCCAGCATGGTGAAACCAGAGACAAATCACATCTATTCCAGTGAATTCAGCCAGTTTGAGGAAGGAATGGAGGTGGATTTCATACAGCTACGTGCAAGGGTCATCCGTATGTCTTAGATAACGATGTTTTAATCAGCACAGAAAGGCTACTTACTCCCTAATCTTAGTATGCTCATGTTTTTTATGGTAACATCCTTTTCCTTACCATCATATTGGACAGGACTGTGTACCCAAAGCTCCCGATAACTCTAACAGTACTTGTAGAGATGAGATGAGCCCATTGAGTGAAGGCATTTTTGAGAACACAAAACGCATCTTGGGAAGAGAAAACTGCACTGGTGGGAGGTCTCTTTCCCAGTGTGCAATCCCACTAAAGCAGGGGGTAACATTAAGTTGTTGTTGCCATTCCTAAACTCACTCATCACCCCAAGCCCTCACAGTCCCGTGATTGAGGAAGAAATAGAAAAAAGCACAGATAGTGCTATGGGAGAAAATACTCTCTCAAACAGCTGTTAATGCTGCTTTCAGCCCTGCAAACTTTTTATCAAGACTTTGCTCTGCTTTGAAGAGATTATAGCTCCCAGGCCAATGCCAGAGGCTGAAGGGGCAATGGCAGTGAGAGAACTCCAGGCAGCATGACTGATGTCAGCTGTAAACCAGCAGCAGAGAAGACCTGCTCCAGAGTTATTGCTGAGCCGTAGGGTCTGCTTAAAGGGCTCAGGGTCAGGCCTTTGCGCACTTAGTGAGGCAAGTAGCTGCAAACCCTTGAGAGAAGTAAGGGGAAAAGGATTTATGTCACAGATTAGTCATTGTGTATTTAGTGTTTTTTTTAGATGGAGACTGCCCTCACCTCTCTTCTGGGCAAAACTGTAGGAGTGAGAACGAGAGTCAGGATGGTTCTTGGCTTTGGCAGCAGAAGACTGGGCAGGACACGGCTTCAGGAGCATAAAAGGAGAGGGTGAGACCTTGCTATTCTTACCTCCCTCTGCAGAAGGTGCTGGCCAAAGGCACCCTCCGGCTTACTCTCGATGCTGCAACATTCACCTTACCCCTCTTGACAGGAGACTGGAGAGAAAACTCTGAATAGCAACTCGTCTCCCCACCCAATCATCTCTCTGGAAATTTTACCTCTAACTGGCAGGATCTGTCCTTTCTTTCCCCTTAGATCCTTGTTTGGCAAGAAGGGGGTTTTTTTGCCTTTACTCTTTCACAGATTCCCTTGGCTACAGTTCTGAAAACCACTCTTCTTCTAGTCTGAACCTGAGTCTATATTTAAGAGCTGTTTTACATTAACACACTTGTATTAAAATGTTCTTTGTTGCAATATTCTCATTTATCTACAGATCTTTATTTTTTGATACTGTTGCTTTTTACAGCTTTCTAATTTATATAGCCATTTGTTTTGGTTGTCAAAACATTTTTTGTCTTAATTACTGTGTATCATGCTTCTGGGTATAAAACAGTCAGATAAATCTGAGTATCTGCATAAATACATGGAGAATTGTGTGTGTTATCACTCAGCAATTGCTGGTGGGCAGTTAGTAAACTGTTGTGTGAGATACGTGTTCAGCTGCTGCAGAACAGCGCTGTTAGGATGAACTGTTGATTTGTTGTCATGTGTTACGGTTATGTCCTTGACTCTGTATAACCCAGTAGGCTACTCAAACTGCACTGCAAAGTAGGGTGCACAGCCAACTTCATTAGTCAGTGAGATCCAAGGTGCTGATTTGGCAGGACACCCCAGACAAAAGATTTGTTCTGTTTTTAAGAGAAAAAGTGGCATCATTTGCCAGCAGACAGGTGACTCATTGTCAGTCCCAAAGAGCAGAAAATTGTGCTTGTGTTTGGCCTTTTCAACAAGGATAGGCTTATTTCTGCGTGCAGTGACTGTAGTCCCCCTTCTGCCTAGGAGAAGTAAAGGAGCTCTGTCGCCCCAGTGGCTCTGTGCTGCTGACCCTGTGCTGTAACAGGGCACTTTCAGTGATCACTTATGTCTGTGCAAAGTAGCCTTTCCTCCCCAGATGAAGGACTGGACCAAGCTGGGCAGAAGACCTATAGCACCGAGGTGCAGTGTACACTGGACTAGGAGCAGCTTAAGGAACAAGGATCTCCAAGCTGGCAATGGCACCACCACCAGCAGGGCTGCACGTGCCTGGTGCCACGTGTGCACAATCGTGGTGCAGATAGCATGGTCCTGCCAGCATGCCTCTGGTGCTCCTGATTCTGAGTTCAACAGAAGTTGCTTGGGTCTGCAAGAGAATAGTTCCTCTGAGGAGGTGAGGACAACCTCCTGACATGCTTGTTCAGCTGGACCATGCAGAGCTATGAGAAGTTGCTTCCACACTGGGCACAGAAGAAGAATCATATTTTTCTCTGCTTTTTTTTTCTGTCTGGGAAGCTGTTCCTCTATCAAGTGGTCAGAGCAGACTTGAGGTTGTCTAGTAATGGCACTCATGAGATAGGACTTTCACACACACATGAGATAGGCCTTTCTAGACCTCCCTGGACTTCCAAACCTAAGACTTATGTTGGTTACAACGTACGAAAGGTTTTCTCCTCATCTTTTTCCAGTGCCAAAAAATAACTTTTTGTTCATATGAATAGCTAGCAGTACTTTGTTCTTCTGTCAAACAGCTCAATCCTTGGGAGACACAGGGAAAAAGTTCTCATATATTTAACACTCTGCCTATTGACCTTGTCTTTGTTTGCTGCCCGTGTTCCTACGGTTTCCTCTAGTGTTTTTAGTTGAAGCGCCATAGAGGTGGGACTGCACATGTCTGTATGGACAGTGCCTAGCACAGTGAAGAAAGTCAGCTCTATGCTCTACAGATAAACCTGCCTTCAACCTACCAAGCACAGAGAGGGAAAAATCTAGGGGACAAAAAGGGAGTGGATGCCTCTGATGGATGTCAGTGGCTTCCATCACTCAGCACAGCCGGGATTTGCTGCAATGTTCCTATAACTGTTAATTCAATTAATCCTACTGCAAGTTAGACACAAATTAAAGCAGATCTTTTGGTACACTTCTCTTCCAATTGCTCTTCACTTGGCTTGTGATGCTTGCAAATGTTTTGCTATTTTTGCTATTAAAAGAATGTTATTTCACTTTGTAATGAACAGCTTCTCTGAAGCAAAGAGAGAATTGCAGTGATCTTTTGATATACCATCTTTGCTTTTTCATTTTGTGCCTCAGGTGCTCAAATTGAATGAACTTTACTGCCATCTGGAGATGTAGTATTTTAATTTCTATTTGTCACCCTACCTTTGAATCCTATTAAAAATCCTCATTCTGAGGTTTCAGGAGTAAAAGAAAAGTCTTTTAGTGGTTTTACTTACTGCAATGTTGTACTCTCCTCCATAGCGATTAGGTGTTGAAAGGAAAGTCAGTTCTGACATCTCATGAGGGTGATTAAGACAGAACCAAGCAACCTGATCCACCTAAGGGCAAGCCTCTACCTGGGGGATGTGCACTGCTTTCATCGTTAGGGGAGGGTGATGCCAATGCACTGCAGTCCCTCTCATGGTTAGTCCCAGACACAGGGGAACGAATGGGTAAGCTGTACCCTACATTTGAAAACTACCAGTAGCTGGAACTGATGGAGTGATAGGTGGAGCAAGTGTCTTTGGTTTGCCTAATTTTCTGCTGCCCTGTTGTAGAATTTTGTACCAGGTGTAGCAGTACCTTCCATGTGTAACAGGCCATCAGTCAGGACATACACTATGGGTATGGATGTCTGCATAAAAGGCACCCATGATATTGTACAAGACCCAGGAAATGTTGTGTCAAACCCTTGCAAAATGCTTTACTAGACTCCCTTGGGACTTAAGGACAACATTATTTCAGACAAAAACTACAGACTATCAAATGAATCAAGTTTAAAGCAAATGAAAAAAGGTTTTTTTTTTCACTCAGTACGCAGTAGATCTATGAAGCTCCTTCCCAAAAGAAGCTGTGGACACAAAACATTTGTATCCCGTCAAATGAAGATGAGATTAATGTTTAGAAGACAGTAGGTTATTCAGAAAATCACATTAGTCTCAGGAAATTGCCTGTGCAGAAAACAGGTGGAGGATGGGAGAGACCTGGGGACATGGCAGTGGGATGTGCTTATATTGTTCTTAAGATTTCCTGGACATCTGCTAAAAGCAGATGCTGGAGGTGGGCTGCTGGGCTTCGTGCTCTCTTCTTTTCAGACAGCACAGCCCTTCTTATGTTGTCCTTTTATCATGACAAGCAGTATCAGAAGGTAAAGGGATTGATGCAAAACAAGTGGAGTACTAAAATTATGGATTATTTTAAATACTATCATTTTCACTTGATATTTAAAGGTTAATTAAATTTATGAAAGCTTTGCTCAAAGGAAGCAGGAAAAGTAGGATAGCAGTTCTGATATAATTCCACATAAAGTTTTTTCCTACCTGGCATAATGAAAAGTGCATTTCATCAAAGCACAATAACCTTAACTCAGACTCTTGCTCAATACTGCTTTTCATCTGCAGTCATTCTTACTAGTAATTTTACAGTATTTATATTATGAGTTGGAATATCCATGAAGTTGTGTGTCTTTTTTAAAAGACAGCCACACTTGTAATTTGATGAGGGAACAGTGTTAAATACAAGGCTAAGTGAAGATTATTGTGATAAAAATGTTTTTCTTTGCTCTTCCTGAAAACAAATCACAGAATCATAGAATGGTTTGGATTGGAAGGGACCTTAAAGATTACCCAGTTCCAACCCCCCCTGCCATGGGCAGGGACACTTCCCACTAGATCAGGCTGCCCAAGGCCCCATCCAACCTGGCCTTGAACATCTCCAGGGATGGGGCATCCACAGCTTCCCTGGGCAACTTGGGCCAGCGTCTCACCACTCTCGTAGTGAAGAAATTCCTCCTAATGTCTAGTCTAAATCTTCTCCTCTCCAGTTTATATCCATTGCCCCCAGTCCTATCACCACAAACCTTTGTAAAAAATCCCTCCCCAGCTTTCCTTTAGCCCCCTCAGGTACTGGAAGGTCGCTATGAGGTCTCCTCGGAGTCTTCTCTTCTCCAGGCTGAGCAACCCCAACTCTCTCAGCCTGTCCTCATAGCAGAGGTACTCCAGGACTCTGATCATCCTTGTAGCCCTCCTCTGGACCTGTTCCAACAGTTCTGTATCCTTCTTATGCTGAGGATTCCAGAACTGGACACAATATTCCAGGTCGAGTCTTACAAGAGGGGAATAGAGGGGCAGAATCACCTCCCTCGACCTGCTGGCCACGCTTCTTTTGATGCAGCCCAGGATAAGGTTGGCCTTTTAGGCTGTGAGCGCACATTGCCGGCTCATGTTGAACTTCTCATCAACCATCAACCAGCACCTGCTTGCACTGCCTCTGCACTGATGAGCTCACTTGTATTGGTGACCATCAGGTCCTGTATTGCATCCCCTCACGTAGGAGTGTCTATTTCCTGATTGCTAGTAAAATAGACTAGAATCCTAGTTATGCTAGGATTAGTTGCTTGAAAGTGCTTGAATCTGAAGAAAAAAAGGCAAGAAGAACTTTCTGCTCTCGAAATACCAGTAAAGCAAAGATTTGGATTAAATTGATACAGCTTTGTTATGGCTAAGTTGCACACGCAGAGAAGAGAATACTGAGCAGCATGGCAAGTCCATTGACACCACTCCTTTCCCCACCAACCTCACCTGCTATTTTATGCCCCAGCTGGTAGCTAGAATTGCAGCACCTCTGGTGTTTCAGATGTTGTGCACTGAGTCGCAACAAATTGCCTATGTTAAGGCATCATCTACATCAGCAACGTTTTTCAGTCAGTTCCCATAGGTTCAGTTTCACTAGTCTGTGACCTCAATATTCATTCTGCACTACTCACTTGACCCACTTGTGGTCAGCTACCAGGCAACAAAACCTATGTCAGCAGGGATCCAGTGAAACTAACTGTTAACTTCCAATTACTAGTTGTTCAAGGTTTATTGAGCATTGTGTCTTTAATTAGGGAACTAAGATATAAACTGCAGTATCCTTTACAAAGTCAGTTCTGTGGGAATAATTTCAAGAGCCAGTTGCTGTTACTGGATAGTAATTGGGAACCCAAAGGGATTCACATATGAATAGTAAATTAAGGTGCATAGTAGTAACAGGAATTTATACCTGGAACATTACAGTCCTTAATGACCCCATTAAAAGGAATAAGGTCATTTGTTATTTAAAGGACCAGGAGATATTGTGTTTTCTGAGGATACAAAGCGTGCACAAGGTTAAGGGTGAGACATGAAGGAGGTTCTGTTGTCCATTGGCAAGTACTGCCAAACAGATTTAGCCTTCTAGGACAGAAAATTTCTTACATCTTTTTAAGTGACACAATGTGTTAAATTGTCCAGAGCTGTCTGCCTAGGAAGAGAGAGTGGTTAGGCAAAGTTCTTTCATATGTCTCTTTTTGTAAGTTTTCCTTGCCTGAGCACAAGGCAGCGCTGGTGAGTGGGTGGTTTTGCAGCAAAGGACTAAGGGAATTTGTATGCTTCATGTGTTCTGGTGAAGAACCGGACAGGACAGCACTTTCTAAAATTGGTAGGATGGACTCAGTTTTCTGTTGTAGGAACTGAAAACTGAAAGCTCAGGTTTGTGAATGATGCTATGAAAGTGAATATAAAATGCTGAAATAATCACTGAAGACAGGCAAATATACTGGACAGCCACTTTCAGTTTACAGCTCACAACATTTTCAAAGGCCTTGTTTGCATCTAAGACTTAGTCTTGAGTTTTCTCACATCTCAGCTGAGCACTGACATGACCATTTTTATTCTGGAACCTGTCTCCTTAAAAATTATGAGAAACATTTGTATTTAATCCTGAAATAAAGGAAGAAATGTATTTTTGCAGCTTTGGTAAATTCCACTGGATCTGAATACCACTTCCCACTTGTTTCTTGTCACTCTTAAGACAAAGCTTACAGTTAACATCAAACTCAAATTCAAACCTCCTTCAAATATAAATCCATGTGCTAGACCACCTAACTCAAGCCAGGCAAAACATATCTGAAAGAAATTTTTTACAGATGCGAGTAAAAGTCATTGGATATTTCATTACAAATGCATCATAAAACTGACAAAAATAAAGAACGTCTAGAACTGAACAGCTCTTTGCTGCTAGGTTCCCTACCCAGGGATACTGGGTGTTTGCTACAGCTCTGGTGCCCGAGCGAAGTGGCCCACTTACACATACAGAAGCTTGTCTGTGTTGGAAGCTGTCAAACCATTTTTAAAATCCTGCAGAATTAACGTAAAAGAATGCCAGGACAGTCAAATCTTACACAGAACCCTTGACAATAGGAGGGTCCGGGCCCTCATGTGAAAGAGGCAGAGCAGATGAAATTTTGAGGAGAAAGAGAAGCTTAAGCCTCTAAGCCTCTTCTCTCAATTATTCATGTAACAGGCTGTTCACATCACTTCAGAAGGCTATGTAGGCTGCCAGACTTCCCCGAGAGCAGGAGCAGTCAGCAGTGACTCGAGGCTACAGCTGGGTCCTTTCTCCAAAAATCTGGATGACCTGATCTCCAGCTCCCGGTCCTTTGAGGAAAGCAGAACACCATTGACACAATAAATATCTTGCCTTTAATCACCTATATTCAAGGTGTAATGAAACACAATTTTTTTTTTTTCTTAAAAGACACGTGACTTGTTTTCATTATAATTTTGTCTTCCCTAAAACTGCATTTCCTAATCTTGGAAAAGTTGTAATTCTACCTAAATATTCCACATGTTGTACTTGGCCATACAACATCACAAAACAGTAATGCAACTTCACCTCACACATAACAACACAGGAAAAACCTGCGCTAGTAAAGTCTAAAAGCTACAGAGCTTCCAAATTACTTACATGATGATAGCTGGTGGCCAGCCAGCCAAAAAGGCAGTCGTTGAATTTCACTTTTTTTCTGCTGTTAGTGAAACCAATTGAAAATATCTCCTAGAGCCAACCTTAAATTTCTGACAAGACTCCTATACATTCAGTTATTTTTGAGACATCTGTCACTATCACGTTTTCTTCAGTCTATTCTCCAGATATCAGGTCGGAGGCAACTGAAAAAGTGATAATTTAAGCTCTTGTTTAACACAGGGCTAATAATTTTCATTCACCTGCTTTTTGTTGGGTAAAATAATTCAGTCGGCTTACTGGTCATTTTCAAAGCATCATATCATGAATATAGTCAATACTTCTAAAAGCTGTGCAAGTTAGCCAGTGTATGTGAGTACATTTATTGATTTAAATAATACTTTTTATCAATAAAGCACCAGTTATTATGTTACCAAATTGTGCCATTAATGATTCTGCAACTGTAATGAAATGGTCCAGGTAATTCAGGGTATTGTGGTGACTGGGTTGAAGGAGCTACCTAAGTCAGGATATTATGCTATTCCTTGCCAGACTTTTAAATAGATAATCAGCTGAGGCTGGCTGCTTATGCTAGCAGCTTGTTAACTTCTCTGGCAGAGGAAAGGAAACCTAAATGGTTTAGCCTGGGTATGAGTGCAAGTTGCACGTTTGGTGTCTGCACCCAAGAGTTCACACTTTCTTTAAGCTGACAAGACACTTTCCTGGCCTGCTCTTTTCCAAGAAGGAACGTTTCCAGATGGTTTTAGTAACCATCCTACAAATAAAATATTACAGCGATGCTGAATATACCTTCCAATGTTGGTCTTGCCTTCAACTGAGTCTGCCATTTGTATTTCACGAGGGCGGGGAACAATTAGATGAGATACTGACCTTGCTCCCATTGTTGTCAGCATGCTTATATCTCAAGAAACATGCACTTGAACTGCACTCTTCAAATATTTCAAGAGGCCACTGTCAGCTTCCCTGACTGTGACAGAGCTCTGTATGGACACAGATGTATCTTACCTGCATGAAGAGGTCTAACAAAATATGTCTGTAAGGCCAAACTACAGAATCATAGAATGGTTTGAGTTGGAAGGGTCCATAAAGATCATGTAGTTCCATCTCCCCTTGGCATGGGCAGGGACACTTTCGCCTAGATCAGGTTGTTCAAGGCCTTATCCAATCTGGTCTTGAACACCTTCAGGGATGGGTCTTCCACAACTTCTTTGTGCAACCTCTTCATCACTCTGAAATTCCAGTTTCCCTTTGTGATATTGGATTTTGTCTAACAACCCCACAGTGTTTTGACTGCAATCCTTCCTGCGAGCTCATCAACTTAGCAATGATCAGCTTTGGTACAAATTAACTACTCTTTTTGATGCTCAGGGTTCATTAACTACACTTTTCTCCTGCACTCATCCAAACAAAATAAGAAGGACTCTACACTGTGCCTCTTCCAAGAAAACAGAAAGGTTACCTGGAGATGGTATTTCCAGAAGCGAAGAACAAGTCAGATGAAAGGGATGAAGGCTCGTGGCGGTCAAGGAGGTGAGCTGCAGAAATATTGCAGACAGTAACCATTTGCTGTTGGCTGTGGAAGGGGACACTGCGGTTGTAGCAGAGAAGAAAGATAAGTCACAGTAAATTCACGTCATCAGCTCTGAATCATGTGGCTTTGTATTTTCTCTGCCATTCTCAGGAGGCAGCAGCAGTGGAAAGTCTTTCTTTTTCTGCATCTGTTCTTTGTCCTTTAGTCAGGGTTCAAAGGGATTTTCTAATCCATACCAGCTGCCACAGTCCTGGGAGCGACAACATTCGCTGTCAGGGTATTTGCAGCTTCTAGGGATCTTTGTCCAGAAAAGTGATGTCCAGAAAAGTGAGAATCATAAGTGGAAATCCAGTCAACCCTGTGGGAGAAAACAGGAACCAAACTGACTGTCTTTAGGAGATCAAGTAATATATTCTTGGATTCACAGTCAACTTTAAGTTTTATTATCCAGTGCAGGCAAGTCACAGGTTAGAGCAGGACCTTGGCCTCTCTGGGCCCTTGTTCATGAAGCTACATCTCATTTTCTACTGACGTGTAAGATTATAAAACCTGTGAATCTGAAAAATCTTAACTAAGATAAAAATAGGTAGCATTTGTCACAAAAAAAGATGTCCTAGTATTTAATTTCTTAAGTCTCTTTAACATCAAGAAGTTAATTGTCAAAATTGAAACTTTGCAAATAGATAGACAGAAACCTTCTTTGTTGATCAGGATTCATCTTCATAGTTTCTAAATGCTGCTTCCTTCGGGCTACAGCTGAAATGATCCCCCTGAATCTTTACGGTGTTCTCATTCTTCAGATTTCCCCTAAAGGGGAGCACATTTTTGTTATGTCTAAAGGGTGGTGACTGAAAAGAAAAAAAGAAGAGGAAGCAAGCTACGTCTTTTCTCAGAACACATGAGCATTTTCAGTGGGGAGTAGAACGATCACATAGGATTCATTAGGAAAACACAAAGAGTATTTCCTTCACTTCACGCTACAGGAGTCCATGTGGTGCCAGTTCTCACAAGAGAACTGGCATCAGCACAAAGACAGTGAGCAAGTTTTCGTACTCTTGCCAAAATGAATCATTTCCACAGCTTCTGAGCAGGCTCGGAAAAAAAACCAAACCCAACAACATTAAAACAGATTATTCCACAGCCTTTAGCCTGGCTGAGAAAACTGCAGTATGATCAGTGTTAAGGACTGCCTCACAGCAGTCATTACGTACATGCTAATTCCTTCACATTTCCTTCTCCACATGTTCCTCTTTTCTCTGTCAAATAGATGCCGGCAATAATTAAAAAAAAGCAGAAGGGACTAAATGCAGGCACTGTTGTTTTCCGTGCTGACAGTGCAACCCAGTTCTTCAAGTATTCATGAGGTACTTGTAGTACAGCCAAAAGGTGGTACTACACAGTTACTTACAGCCATAATGTTCAGACGAGCCTTGATCATTCTCATTATGCACACATTTTCTGGTTGCTGTGATCTGCAAGCAAACATCAAAAGGCCCAGTGGCATATCATTAGGGATTTTGGTGAAGCATTAAAAAGCAGAGCAACAGAACATTTGTCTTTAAGTGTAGACTACCAGAGTCATCTTTCTTTTTCTTCCTCTGCTTCTTATGGGGTTGTTTGTGATGTTAAAGGTATTATAACTTAATCTGCTTGTCCTGAGAAACATGCAGAAGGTAATTATTCCCTCTGCAAAATTTCTACACCATTCACCTGAGCAGTAATGAAGATGAGGGCAAACACGGATAAAAGGTGTTTGCCTCCTTTTAATTAGGACAGTTCAGAGTTTATTCATTGCTCAGTGCCTAGCCTGGACAAGCAGAGAGGTGAATTTTATTCCCTTTGATATATGTGCTTCTCTGCTTAGCAGATGTTCTAATGGGAGACGGGAACAATAGAGGGAACAATAGGAGGAGGGATGCCTTTCTACCACAGAGGTAGAAATTACATAGGGAAAAAAGTACTCATTTCTGGTTTTCTCTCAAATCTTCAGCCTCCTCAGAAATTTTAAAGGTCTTGCTAGCTTCTTGTGTTTTCTAGTCAACCTATAAAGATAAGCAAGTTGATTATGTCACTCCATAACAAAGGCAGGCAATGTTACGGGAAACATAAAATCACGAATAATCTCTAAGGATAATAAAAATTCTCTATATTTAAAGATACCCCACTCCCACAATGTCTGTAGACAAAGTGCCTGTTTTTTTGAGGCCACTTCTTTACTGCTCTCCTTGAATATGTATAAAGCAGGAGAGAATCAAGCTGAAATGAAACAGAGATGTTCACAATGTTCATGTATATGCTTTTTTTTTTGCTCAGATTTCACAAATTAATTCTTCCAACATTCCTTGCCAATAGATTATTAACAGTAAGCAAAAATACACGGACAGCAGTTCATATGAATTATTTTATGAGGTTTTTAAGAAAGTTAAGTGTACCAGCACTTAACTTTCTCAAGTTTATAGCAGAAAGTAATATCAGTCAAAATGTAATGTTAGATCTTGTGTACACTATTATGTTCTCTTTTATTAATGGAATAGTAACTTTTTAGATAAGAGATCTGCTACCATTTCTCTGTTTGTCTTTTCAGTGAATCATTTAATGAATGATGAATTTTTCATTTATTTAGTGATGCCAGAGGGCATCAGTCAGTCAACTAGGTTTTTACTGTAGGAATTTTCAAATTAATGGCCTAATCGCCACGGCATTTCATTATAAGAGTATTAATCAGCAAGAACACATTTGCAATGAGTAGAGCATGTCACAGCACTTCTCCAGGATTTTGACTGCAATTCAGCCTTCATTACTTGGGTCATTATGGTAAAGTGCATTTTCAGGCACTGTGGTGCCATTATCAGAAGTACTACAGCACTTTCCAAAAAAACATACTTTCAAAAGCTATATTAGGAATGAAAGGACTTGGTAGCTTGTGAATTACTTATTTATGCTTATGTGATCCAAGAAGCATCAAGGGATACACTGCTGTAGGTAGAACACTGAACTTGACCGTGATAACAAGTATCTTTACCTTTGTGGGTGTGGCCCAATATAAAGTTAATCTTGTGACCAACTATTTTCTTTCATTATGCTTCATTATACATGCTTTCTCCATGCTTTCTTCACTGAGCTTTCTTTTCAATACAGCATTGTGTGAGGGTACAAAAATGAAATATCCATGCAGAGTATGCTGAAAAGAAAGAACACATTACTGCTGCTTTGAGAAGTTATCTGTGTGATCTCTTCCTGTTAGCTATACCTTCCAAGTGAGGCGTCCAACACAGCAAACCACAGTGCAATGGGTCCAACTCTTTTTTCAGTTCGTCACTGAAGGACGGTATTCTATACCTCTCCCGTGCGTTCCTCATGCACATGCAGAGTAGCTAGATTCCCTGGCCTGCCGGCGTCTGCTCAGGAGAGGACCAAATACACCAATCCATTTCAAACATCTCTTGTTGTTCCATGATTACCTGAAAAAGGAAACATCTGTAAAACACTTCAAAAGAAGTTCCAGAAGATCTTTGAAAGGTCGACAGTTTCCTACAGAATTTAATTTTAGATAAGAACCTCTGTACATTTACACATTTTTTTCTGTAACAACAAAACTCTTTTTCTTCTAAAATGCTGGATATTAAAATGCTACTCATTGGAAGTAGCATGGAGACTACAAAGATAAATCAAGTAAAATCTTTTTCCCAAAACAATACTATCATGCACTCCCCAGGGAAAGGATTTATGTATACATACCTTAACATTGATCCCTAAAATGGTAGCAGTCCAGCAAAGAAAGATTTTTATTGATCTTCCTGCTTTATTTTATCTATGTGAGAATTATCATGCACTCTAATTAGGCACCTGTTTTCTCTCCTTACAAGGAAAAAAAGTTTCAATTAGAGTAAAAAATCAAATTATTAAAGCACTATTCTTTTCACTTTTTCCCTAGATAATTAGATGAAAATTGGCTTCAGCGTTGAGGACTCCAATCAGTTTTTTATATAATAAAATTACAAGTCTAAATGCTGTTCTCAGTTAAATTATTTAAATACAGGGCTGTATTATGTCCTTTAGAAGATGTGATGTTTAACACTTTCAATACTGGCAACCTCTCTTCGGTCCTTTTAGACTGATAAAAGTGGAGAAGTAATGCTATTCCTTCCTTTACCAAAATACCTCAATACAAATTTGCAAGGGGAAAAAGGCACTTTCTTTAATCACAAAAGGTGATATTTGTAACTAACACTGAATGCTGCAAGTGTTCTAGGTGTAGAACTGTTAATTGATGAACTGCACCTCTGCTGCACAAGGTACCATTTTCCACAGTGTACCAAATGTTAACCCCCGCTGACGGAACTAACAGATGCAGGTAGTTATTGGGATGAATAATTTTATGTGATAGGTGGAAAGGCTTCTGATGTTCAGTCCACTTAAGTTTTGTGTGGTTAAAGACCACAAGCCTGCAGGCTGAATTCCTGTTCCCATGTTGTGGCTTTGAGAGGTGACTACTTTACAATGGAAGGCAAAAAATATATCAAAATTAGAATTACAGGCTAAATTTGCAGCATTTATCTTATACATGAGGCTGTATGTTGTTGTTTTGCCTAAATAAAGCTTATGAAAGCAGGCAGGTGGGTTATATTCCTTTTGAATGAGCTCCTGACAAACACACACACCTGATATGCCCGGAAACAGACATAGGTTTCTTGATGAGCATATCGGTGCCACCTCTGCCGAGCCATTGCCTCTCCTTGTTTGCTCCTCACTTGCCACACGCACGGAGGGGTGAGCCCAAAGTGCTGCTTCTCCTCTCCTGCTGACAGCTGGCGCAAGAGCATTATGGAATACATTATGCAGCTCTCGTGGTCGAGCATATCACCAAGACAGAATTTAGCCCTGGGGCAGGTAAAAGTACCCAAGGGATTATTCCTTGGCACCTTTTTTTGGCAGCCCTTGACACAGTCCAGTCTCATTCTTTTCTCTGAGACTGCTGTGACACACAGTGTTATCCAGGGGCTGAAAGGGAGAGGAGCAAATCAAGGAAAGAAACTGATCCCTAAACCCCAGGTGAGCTGCAGAGTGCCTCTAGGCGGAGCTTGCTTATTATTTTCCATCTTTCCTGCCTCCTTCTACCATCCCTGAGCTGGGGCAAGCCCAGGCCTGTTGTTCAAATAGATTTTGTCAGAATGTAACACTAGGTTTCTAACACCTGTTTGCATTTTCATAGAGACCAGCATAGGAAGGAAATGTTATTCCAAATCAGCGCAAACATGAGCCTGTCTCAGGTTACATCCTTCCTGGGGGTAGGGAAGCTCTCAGATGTTTTTCATCTGCTTTCTTTTGCACAGTGTGGGCTGCCCTACCTTTGCCATCCATTACTGTCACTGTCCTTTTTGAGGCCATAAGGGAAAGCCTGCCCTAAGGACCTCATAGCTAATACTTCCATGTCAGAAAATGGAAGATACTGTTGTTTATATTAGAGATACAATAGCAGCCCTTTAAATAAGACTGGTGTTTTATTGTCTGTATTCAGTTGTAAGACACTTGTTCTGCTGTGAGGAACTTGCACTCTGAACAGACCTGGATGAATAAATATGCTTTGAGAGACTGAGGAACAAAGTGGCGCTTTCATGTGTCCGTAGTCCTAGAGAAAAAAAGCAGATCTGAAGTTTTGTCAGCAGTAAAATAGATCTTTTCAGGAGTAAATTTGTGCTCAATTTGATGCTAGAATATGGTAGATAGAGGCAAAAAAAAAAAAAGTATGTAAACATGTTCTTGAACCAGCATCAAGTTTTAGTCAGTATAAAGTCTAGTAAACGCACACGATTAGTCCTGGGCTTGTAGAGGGGTACAATATGCACAGCTGACAGGCTAGAAGTGCGTTAGGTTTCACACCCCGCTGAGGCTGGGGAGGAGGCAGTGTGAATCCCCCCACACCCACTGGAGCTGGTGGCACCTGGAAGTAGGGTGCTGCTGGTGTGGGGAGTGGAGGTGGGGGGTTACAAGTGGAGCGGCACCTTCCTCTCGCTTTAGACTGAGCAGTACAGGGTGCAGGTTGCTCCCTCTTGGCCAAGATCTTGCCTGCCCGCATGGCTGCAGGGTAGCAGGCAAAGGGGCTATTTGTTTTTTCTCAGAATAAGAGAACAAGCAAATATTCCTGTATAACAAAATCCTGTTATCCGCGTGTAGAGCAAGCAGTGATATCACAAGAAACAAACCATGAGTCTCATTAATCATGTGTACCTGGCCTTTTTTCCCCCTGCCACACATCCTCAATGAGAAGGATAATCTTTCTCCAAAGCAAAATCCTGCCTCTTTGTATACAGGCTAGAGGTGAAGACAAGGTGAACCACTTTGGGTGGAATGGGCTCTGACCTGAATCTCTGCCCAAATTAGAAATTGTCTGATCTTCAAATGTTCTTTTCCCCAGCCTTGCATGTCTGCACTTCCTCGATTACATCTGGAAAAATGAACCGCTCATCTGACATTCTGGAGTTTGTTTCCATAGTTAAAGAAAGTTGAATAAATTTGCATATATTAGCCAAGCTGGCTTGTCACTGAGAAATGATTTGGTGTTTAACTGAGAGGATTGTAAAATCATTAACTGGTGGGGAAAAATCTGAAAAAGTCTCGATCCCTGACAACTCTAAATACTGATCTGACTAAAAGTTTCCTAATTGTTTCATCTACTGATAATGTACTAAAGATGTTTCATAAAACATGTACATAGAAAAATGTAATAGCCGAGGACTCATTTAAATTATATCCCAGTCTGTGTAGCCATCTGGCAAATCACTTAAAACGTGGCATTGTCCCACATTATCTACACTATGTTTTATATTAGTAAAGGCTGCAAAAATTCAACCTAGATGCAAAGATCAACTTGGCTTTATCAATTAAGCCAGTACAGCAGTAAATCGTAGTGAAAATGTACTTCATTATACTGACAGATTATTTAGAGTGCTATAAAAGGTCAAGGAGGTCATCTGATAATACAAATGAAGTTGAAAACAATTTAGAAAAGTAAACAAGGACTATTTTTTTGCCTCTGAGAGCAGATGGTGCAGTGCAGTGCCAGATAATGTATTAACATCAAAATAGGAAAACCCCACCACATTTCCAAAGTAGACAAAAAGTAGATGATTTTCTGAAGTAAAAAAATCCCAGCTCAAAACCAGAAATAGCTTGAAGTACAGCAAGTTTGGTATCAAATCGATGAGAGTTCAACAGACGTGAGAATGAAGAATTTTTATTTGATTTGAAAATTATCCAAATTCAAAATTAGTGCTGTGTTTTCTAATAAACTAAAAGTGAACTATGAAATTTGCTTTTTACTCAGTTATACTGTTATCAATACAAAATGGCTAGGGTTTTTTTGATGTTTGATCAGTATCCAGACTGATGCTAAAAAGACCAAAAATTGAAGCACAAATAAAGTAATTTTATTTTCATGGTCAACCTGTAGGGCAGTGTGCCATCTTTTGAAACAGCATCAGAGACATAATTCTGATAATTTCTGGCGTTCAGACTTCTTAATTGAGTATATATAGAAATAAAGAATTAGGACATTTTTACAGCTAAGTTTAATAATTTCAGGTGGCAGATACTAGCCTAGACATTTCATTCAGCCCTACGTAAAATTATGATCCAAATCAGTCCTCCACTGTTCATTTTGCTAACATTAACCATGCAGTTTTTACTTTCAGTTTTTATCTGATGCTTAGCACTGAGTCTTAGGAAATTTCTTCCACGTATGGTTACAGGTGAAGGGAACACTGCATCTCGGTTTGCTGTGAAATCACTTGCTTCTAGAATAAGATTTTCTGTAAGAAATATGTCTATTTGCTAATTTTACAGACAAGCCATAGTCTACAGACCCTGCAGGGACAAAACTCATGCTACCTTTATCTCAAGATACCCAATCCCTGGACCTTGACAGTTTTTGCTGGGGTGCTTCCAGTGGAGCAAGTGTTGGGTGAGATTATTCCCATCACAGGCTGTCCAGACCCACAAAATGCATATCAATACTCTCCAGTACCTCCGAGGTCTGAAGATGAGAAATTTGCTTCACAATGTAATACTGTACAACAAAGGCAGAAGAAACAATTACTGTAAAAACCTACAAGAGATGCCACCAGAAATGGTCTTAATGTTTTGTGGGTAGATGCCTCACTTTGTCACTGCCAGGAGATAACACTGTGTCGTTGCTGGAGATTGGTCGGTATTCATTCAGGATTTCTTGTCCTTGCCTCGGATAGCAACATCTCCTTCCTCAGTCCTTGCTTGGATGGGCCAAACAGCCAGTCAGTTTTTCTATGGTCCTGACAGAGACTTCCACAAACTGGTATCTTCTGTGAGTCTGCACTTGAAATGCATTTCTACCAGTGGCTTCAAAAATAGTATTCACGCATCTGATACTAGAGTTAAGGGAGAACAAGGAGAAATCCACAGAAATCAGCAAAAAATCAGTAATACCAACCAGCCACTTTAGCTCTTGACACTAAAACTAACACTTAGTAATGTATTCCCAGCTAAAGCAAAAAGAATTAGGAGTAAGGCAAACGCCGCTCAGGGCACACAGCAAACTCTGGCCTGCTGTGCTTATACAGGCTGTAAAGCAGTAGTTCCCGAACTCTCAAGATACAGTTCTCTGTTTCACCCCAAATATCCAGCTGAGCTCAAAGGCTGGACATAGTTTGATGCTCCTTTGAAAGGCTGAGTAGCAATAATCAACCATGGCATTTGCACAGTGCTTCTCTCTTTGGTGTTTTACAGACAATCAATCAATTCTTGTGTCTCCCCAGGGAAGGAGGAATTAAAACATCCCTTGCAGCAATGAGGAAATTGAGAAAGAGAAGTTAAATATCTTCACATGTCTCGCAAAGATTTCGTCTTAGCAGAGAGTGTGGATTTCAGCAGGCTTTGTCACCCCTAGCTGCACCTGCACCACTGGCCCATACCTTCCCCTCTCAATGTGACTGCAATACAAATGCTTCCTCCTTTTGTGTATGCTCGTTGAGACCTGGGGCAGCATCATCGTATTCTCAAATACGCTACTGGATGTGGTCATGCCACTGCCAAGGTAATTTATAACAGGTACAAAAGCTTGTTCTTAGAGTGTTGGTAAGATATATGGACATACTAAAGGCTTATTAAAGACTAAGCCACACTAATAAAATGCAAAGGTTGTCATTTAGAATGGAAAATCTTGTGATTTAAAGGCAGTCGCCAAATATTGGATCATCTTATATACTGTTAATAAATCAGAACAAGGCACAGAATATCTGGTGTGAAAGTTTAAGCTCTTATCTAACTCTCCCAGGTAGGGACTCCGTTTTTTCTGTGCTGGGTTAATGCCAACACCTGTGTGGGAACCTCCTCCATGTGTACTGGTGGCTTCACATACAGTATGCAAGTGCTGAAATGGCCTGAGGGTGATGTTTTGTGGACAAGTTCTTGCTGTCACCCCTCTTTCAAGTCTGTTTGTTCAGGTGTCTGTAGTCATGTGTAGAGGCCCTGCAAACAGGATATGCACAACTTCGCAAATACACAGCAAGAATTCACTGACTGGCACACACAAAAGATAGCTATGATTTCATGAGCTACGAGACAGAGATATCTCCACCACCTCTGATAAGTCATCCAAGGAGCCTTTGCTGACCCAGCAAACCACCAATGGGAGAGCACCCATTGCAGTGGCTCCTTGGAGCAAATCCTTGGTATTACAAACACTAGACCTTCCACCAACTCCATCAGCACCAAGGACACTCACTAACTCAGCAACTAGCTCCTCATTTTTTTCTGTTAGAATTTTTTTCCTCATCATGTCAGTATCTTTCCTCTTAAATACTTGATCTACCTTGATCCCCTGCCTGTAATTTTACTTCTGTTATTTTTATTTCTTATTTTCTACAGATATTTGCACAGTTCTTTGTTACAGGTCAGCAGCTTTGCCAGCCATCTGAGCCAGGGTTATACAGACAGGTGGGAGCAGAGCTGAGCCTCGAACCCCTGGAGCATGAGCAGCCAAGCCCTGGTGCAGGCAAGGGTAACAGAAGAGGGAGGTGCAGTGCCCTTTGTGGCACTATCACACTTACTAGTCTATTCTGTACCTTGTTGGAAGACATTTAGCCTCAGACATTAGTGACTCTTAAACACTTCATGTTAGACTGTGCACTGCTTTACTCCCTGGCAACCCAACCAAAATCTGATATTATGAGAGGGTAAAGAGCAGAAAACTTAATAGAAACTTTAAGCACTTGAGCAACAGAGTAAGTGTTCCAGTGGGTGTAGTCCTCTGCAAACTCAAGAAAAGGAGAAAATAAAAGGGGAAATGTGTCTTAAGCACACAGGGCACTTCTTAGCACATATATCCATGTTTATCAATGCCTTCTTGGCATAGTACCACTGAATGCAGCGCGAATGCTCCTGTAAGCGGACTATGATTTATGCAATGGCAGCCTTTGGTGTTTCACCCATTACAGTCTGGTTCCTGAGGCACTGACATTTTATACAGGATCTTGAATCACATCATCTTCTGAGGCTTAGCATAAAAAGGTCTTTATACAGAAACCCTACCATTCCCGCCTCTAACAAGGTGCATCCTTCAGCCTTTGGATAGCTAGAATATATTGGTGACTATGACAATGATCTCCACCTGGGGTTTGTAAGACATCCATGCCCCGGGGAATTGAATGCCTTGTGTCTGATCATTCTTTCAGACCTAACTCTATTTAAGTTTTGCAAGTAAAAGAACACATAAAAGCTGTAGTTTTACAATAACGGAAGAAATTTACCAAAAGATCAAATAAAAAATGCATTGTTAAGATTATATTTAATGATGAAGATTTTCCTTAGCTACTACGTTGCTGCCTGCGGCCTGTGATTCTGTCTAAGCAGTCCTTGTAATGTTCTTTGAGGCTCACATGTCCTGGAGAGTTTTAGATCTGTGTCTTTTCTGCTTTTATGGTTAATGATGGCTACAGGAGCCACCTCTGAGAATTGCTTTCAGCCATCTGTTTTTTCTTCATACAGTGTATGCAGAAATACCTCCTCCTCGTCACCTGCATCTTCTGGTTAAACAGACACTTACCTCTGAAGACCAGCTGTAGAGGTGTTATGTGCTAAAAATGAGTTCGGGTCATTTTTTTGTCCTCTTTCCATTAAGTTCTCTTAATTAACAGTTCTATTGTATACCTGAATTAGAGCATGACTAGCTTCAAGCTTAAACAGCATTTTCAGCTTATAAAGTCTTTTAAGACACAGCTGGACAGCTTTATGAGTCATATATTCAAGAAGTCATTAACAAGATAACAATCATATGTTTTACTAACCTGGAAATCAGTTCACTTTCAGCACCATAGAAAGTATAATCACAATCTCTCAGCATCGTAGAAAATCTCACCACGATCACTTGATCTAAATGAATGACAAAACTGAAAAGTAAACTATCTTGATTGGTTAAAGATTCTTTACCCTCCTGTAGCTTCCATTCCCCACAGGAGCATATTCACACTGATACTGACAAATATTCATTAGTTTAAATGCTGTGTTATTAGTTCTCACCATTTCCAAATAACGTGCAGCTGTCTGCATGACCTGACATGTTCCCCTAAAACAACATTTCAACAGCCATTACAGAAACCTGTGCATCCCCTGGAGTTCCCATTTAATACCTTCAAACCGCAGTCTAAGCTGTTCAAGTTTTCTAGTTTTAGATTTATTTTACTCAGTTACTAAACTCCCAGATGCCCTCCAGCCAGTTCATAAATGACAGAATATGCTTGTTTCCTTCCAGCTAAATTAAGCCAGGAAGGATATAGGATAGCACTACCAAAGCACACAGTGTGAGCAATCAACCAACAGTAAGAGACAGTACAGGAGATATTAATTATTTTATATCCATGAGAAGTTCTCACTAGGTTCGTTAGAATTGTTTGCATGCATTACGCTGGTTGTGTACAAAGGCTATGACTTTGTGTGAGAGAGAAAGCAAACAAAATGGAGCTAAAGAACCAGGCAGGATTTTTGCTTCTGCAGCATGGTGAGGGTCTGTATTCCGTCAAAAGACAGCACAGTGGGGGAGTGCTGAGTATTAATACGAGTTCTTGCTGTGTGACAGTTGTTTGCCTTCCAGGATCTCAAAGTAACTAACTCACCAAAGTAAGCATAATTATTTCCATTCCTAGCAGAGTACCTTGGCAGAGAGATGATGTTTTGTCTCCAGCAATAGAGAATATCACCCTGGTACACAAGCCCGCCTCTCTTCACAAGCTGTTGTGCCAGCAACCTAAAAGTCTCAAAGTGAAAGGTTTTGCTTTACAGCCACCTGTCTGACCTCCTCTTCTCTCAAAGAACAGGCCTGATTTCAGAAACAGGCATCTAAAGAAATCTCATCTGAGGTGTTTTCACACCAGTGTAAAGCCCTGTCCCTCTAGTGGCTGGACCATTGTATAGAGATGGGTACACATATCTGAGCTATGGAAACGTTCAAGCAAATACATCTGCAGGGCTGTAGGTACGAGTTCCAGTCCCAGCTGGCAAAAAGTAAAAGGGATAATAGTTAAAATGAATGCCAGAGCAGAGTTCTGTAAATCCTAGAAAGTGGAGAAGAAAAAATGCTGAATGTGAAGACCCGAAAGTGAGCGAAGTAAGTCAGGCAGAGCAGCAGAGTGGTAAGGAGATGGCTTTCACACTGCAGCTTTAAACATGCTGTGGGGAATTAAACATCTACAGTATGTTCAGTTATGTCCTTTTAGAACTTCAGCCTAGACAAATGGTGAAGGAGGCAATGTGCAAGCGCCTTAGTGTGTGAGTGCCACTTCTGCCAAGCTTTTTGACTTTAAAATAGCCAGGTCTCCATGTTAAACAAATTCTGAGAGTTGCAGCACAATAAAGTTCCATTTTTACTAAAAATAAGGACTCTCTCACCTCCTGCCACTTCATCAGTCTGTTCTCTGCTATGACAGCCTGGCTATTCCAGTATGTCCTTAACCCCTGTGGAGAACTGCATCTGACAGATGATCAAGATGTAGCTCTGGCAGGCATCAGTAGGCACAGAAGCTCGTAACAGTTGCTGATGACACAGACTTAACAAGATGGCAAATAACTATGAGGGCTCAGTAGGTTTAGTAATGCATATATATATATATATATATATATATATGAAATATATAACACAGAAATATAATATATATAAATTTGTAATACATGTGTATAATATATATGAGGTTTATGTATACACAGACACAAATATCTATGTATGTTTGTTTCTGCAACCTGGATTGTTTGGAAAATTGGAACTTATGCAAAATATGCCTTAATTTGACTATTTCATAGATAGTCAAAGTCATCAACAAAGGCCTGCAAGTCGTATGAACGAACATATAGGCTGCAGCTTGGATAGCAGTGTGAGAAGAAGGAAACTCAACTTAGCAGGAATTCATCTATCAATGCAGAGGCAAAATAGATTATTGCAGTTCTTGGACAGATAAAGAAGAAAAGTAAGTAGAAGCTGAAAGAAGATTTTCCTTCTTATGTGACATTGATGAGCTGGATGCTGGGCATCTGTGCTGTTTTGAAGTTCACACACTCAACATGTGCACACAAGCATCAGACATGGAAAGGGCACAGAAAAGAGCCATAAAATGATCTGATGGGGTGGAAGAAGTGTCTTACAGCAAGGATTTAGAGACCCATTCTTAAAGTCTTTAATAATTTTAAGTTACAAAGAAAAATTGAGATATAGCTTAATTCTAGCTTATTATATTATTATACTATTATATTATTATAGCTTAAAACCTCCATGGACATAAAATACTGGCTTTTCAAAAGCCCTTTAATTCAGCTGAGAAAGATGTAGCAAGAACCAGCTACTTGTTAAATGATAAAGCCAGAAATGTCAAAATGAGAAAGGAGACTCAGTGTTTTTTGTCATTTTCAGTCGCTGGAGAATACTATCAAAGTGAGCGGTGGGTTCTCCACCCATAAGATGCCTTCCTAGAAGATCCTCTGCAGTCAAAATACACTTTTATACTGGCCTCAGTGTATGGACTGGAGGTGGTGGTGCTCAGATAAAATAAACTCTTATCTTAGTCTCTGTGAATTTAAAGAAATAAAGGAATGCTTTTATTACACAACTCTCTACCTGCAAAGTAGTGGATTGTTGATAATTTTCCATTGAGTTTTTTTATTTTCGGTCGAGGTTTTTGCTGTTGTTTCTTTTTTGTTGTTGTTTCACTAGCCAGCATGATTATTATTTCCACAGGTAGTATATTGTTATTTTGCCTTCTGCAGCATTTTTCTCAGTGGTGACCTGGCTACTTCTGGCACTGAGGCCCAGCTCATTCATACAGCAGCATGGTGGGTTAACAACTGGCTTAAACTTGTCAAAGGCAAAACTTGGGATCTTACAGATGGCCTTTGGCAGACAGTATATTGAACATCACAGGCCATATTTAAGTAGCGCTGCATTTCTTTAAAGCATTCAGGATACCAAAGCCAGTGTTCAAATGACATGCTCCACAGAGGATGGAGGCAGTCATTAAACTTGTCAGACCTGTGCTAGAAACAAAAGAAGGTGATAAAGCACCTCTTGCAGGTGAGAGCTGTCCACATATACCCTTGGCATCAGTTGCAGCTGCCAAGAAGAACCAGCCATGGAAGAGTAGATCAGATCTTGGCTTGGTGCAATATCCCTGTGCACTGGAGTGGGTGAAGCCACTTGTGACCTGCTGTCCCTCTCTTTTCTCCTCAGTCTAGAGGAATGTAATACATGATATGCTCCTTCCTAGGATAGTTTCAGATCCGCAGTTAATTTAAATGAGCTTAAAGCTTGATATACAAAGCCACATTCAGAGTTACTCAGGAAAATTGAATGGATCGAATACTGAAGTAAATGGTCATCCTGGCTTTTTTTGGAAGGATCTCTTTTGTCCAATGAAAATTAAATGACATTGTGTTAAGAAACCTCACACAGTTGTCAGGGATTCTTAAATACCCAGAGAGGGTAAAGCAACTAGTGAGAATAATCAGATCTGGAATAATATAATATGAGAGTTTCAAAGTATCCTTACAATACATTAATTTCTATTTCTGTCCTCAGGATCTTGAATTAATCTTACCTAATACTTTCTTAGAAGGCTGAAAAGTGTTTCACCATTGATGAAGATCCCGGAAGAGAAAGATTTATATCAATATCTGAAATTCCAGGTGATTATTCAGAATTCTTGGGCCTGTTTCTTTTTTCTTATTTATGAGTTTATTTACACCTCTGATCTACCCTAGGGAGATGTGCAGCACATAGTATTTACATTTCAGTGGCCAGTCTTGCAACAGAAGTGTTTTCCAACAGATACTAAGAACTTACAGTTTTCAAGTGATGTAGTAACAAGAATTACAGAGACATGGAAAACTGAAAAGGAGGGACTTAAAGCATCAGTAAATGTAAAAGCTCATATTCTTGAAAGGATCTTAATCAAACTAAGCTCTAGGACGTTAATCTTTGGAGAGGATGATAACAGTAGTCTTGAAAATCTGGAGTCTGGTCCTTAGCAGGACATGGCAAGTATGTCCAGCTGATTTAAGCAGCCAGGAAGAGGCACTGCACTTTTTCCTTCCCTCTAAAAGATCCCATACTTTCCCCATCCTGACCTGGATAAGACAAAGGAGAAATTCCAGAAATATTTTTAGAGTCAAGTCTCCAGCATGATGAGACAGGTTTGGTTTCTTTAAAATGAGTGGGTGGAGACAGGGGAAAGGGAACTGAAGTTTTGAAATAATAGCAACCTCGGCTGCCACAATGGGGTGCAGAGATACGTGATATACTGTGATTATTGGAGTTTAGAGGCTTGTTTTTCAAACCACAATATTTTTCACTCTTTTGGAAACACTATTACATTACAGGTATTAAAACTTTTCTTCAGAATGAGACTGGCCAGGGAACTGTAAATTTAAATCATGGCTGCCCCCAGGAAACCTGCCAGCTTGTAAATGCAATGAAATGAGTGAGATGAAAGCATCTGAGTGAAAAAATGAATTTTAGGCATTCCACTGAAGTCTATTTAGTTTTTACAGTCTGGCCCAGCATCAAGAAGCAACAGCTGGGGAGGACATACTGATTCCCAGTGACTAACGCTGGGAAGATTACCTTGAGCTTGAAATCTTTGCATAGGGGTCCAACAGGGACAAGAAGGATTATTCCCTCAATGTTTCCCATACATTTTCCATGCTGCAAGGGCTCAGCATGCTACCTTAAGCACAAAACTTCCTTACTTCTGGAAGCTTATTTGATCAAGCTGACAAAGTTTGCAGTGAGGAATTTATGTTGAAAGGTAGCTGAAAGTTTGGGCTGACCAAATGAGTAACTCTTCAGGACACTGCTTATTTTGCAGCATGTTTCCTTTCTTGGCATATTTGTCTGCTTTTAGAGGGCTTCTCCACTTTTAAAGGGCTCTCTTTTCACAGAGACTTTTCCTCACAGCTCCAGCCTAGCAGAGGAAGTGAACACAAGCCAAAAATGTGGGAACAATTCAAGGTGTTTTTTCCATAATAGTCCACCTGAACCTGAGCAAAGGATCCTTTTAAGACACAAAATCTTCCTAAAACACAGAATATTGTCCTTCAGTGACATGTTTACCTCCACCTCTGCTCCATCATTTTTAATTTTCATGCATTGTTTTTGTCATCTGCATACAATGAATGAAGCCAAAACACTGCAAGAACATTTACCGTCCAGACTGCAACAGACTATGAGTCTCGTATTAGCTCATTCTCACAAGATTTCCAGAGCACTTGCACAAATTTCAGAGAGTGGAAGACCATCCAAGAAACACCCATTATTACCTGTGCCAGATGTTCCTAGCAGCATAGTGACTTAACGAGTTACCTGGATTTCTCTAATATCTTTCAGACAATATTCATATCTCTGATACTAACTTTTTTTCCTTCTAATTCCTATAGTTCGTAAGAACTTCCTAGATCATTTCCAGGGACTATTTCTTTCCAGCTCCCTTATAATGGTCCCTGTGAAAAAGGCAAAGAGGTTTTGTGAATAAGGAGGTACTGGACAACTGCAAAAGGAGAGGACAATGACTTCACCACACTGATTCCTTATCAAAAATCTTTGCAAAAATCCACCCCTCACTGTCATTCTGAATATTCTTATTCTCAGGTGTGGAAATACATTTCCTGTGCAGCAAAACTAACTTGTTGTCCAATATTCACTGACATTAAGGTTTTAACTTCTAGGCAGCAATAAAGAATCCTAATTAAATAAATATTCTCCTCTAAAAGTCATACAGTCTTGAAGGTTTATAAGACAATAGAATATCTAAAACTTTTATGTGTATACGTACAGACATATAAGCATACAAAATTTGGAAATATTTGGTATATTCATAAATAAATTGTCTTAATTTTAGGTGCAATATAAAAATTACATATATGTATATTACATGAGGTAGGAATAACAATATATATACCATTCTGTGGCAATAAAGCTTAATGTGGGAATGAGGCTGAATATGGGGAGAAATGGGACTAGGTACTTCTCCCCCCATCCCCCCACAATTGTCTGAGTACAAAGCTTTCAAAAGCAAAGTCAGTGGAGTTGCAACATACATCAGAAAGGAATGTACCAAGGGCATCACTATCTGAAGCTGGGAATGACATGTCAGGAAACAGGTGTAGTCACCTTCTGCTTATCCGTAAGGGCCCCACTAGATACAAAAGCCTAGTCATTTTTCCAAGAAGATGGATGGCAGCTGCTGCTATCCAGAACATCATTGTAATATCATTATAATACTAAAACACACAACCAGACTTAAGGCTACCTGCCTCCTCCCTGCCTCTGATGCAAACCATTTCCAAAACCACGCCTACTGGGCATGCACAGTTAAGTTTTGGCACGCAAAGTGAGAACTTTTCTTTACCAGTCAGCAAGGTTTGATGTAATGACTTTCATGAGTTAGACTCAGATCCTCAGCTATATCTCAGCACCTGCCACCTACATGGCACTAAGAGGTACTACATGAACAACCTCACAGCCTGAGCCTGTTTCCTTCCAGGCAGCACAGTTGAGGCAACAAACACTGTGTTTCCCAGATCAAACAGCCTCTTGGTTACAGTAATGAACACCAGGCACCAAGATTATGGAAAGACAGGGATAAGCCAACTCAATCTCCTGCTGAGTTTGAAATGTTTAGGCTTCATATGGCATTTTATATCTTCATAACAGCCTGTAAGACAAATTCTCTAAATTTATTTTCAGATAAAACCAATAAAAGAAAACTAATGACATGACCAATTGGAATCTATGACAAATATCAACATTTATAGAGAAAGGAGAGGGAGAAGGTATGCACATTTTAAGCTAAGCATTCTTGCTTTCTGCCATGAAGATTCTTAATCTCTTTGAAGAATTAAACCAGAATGATGAAGTCACAGCTGCAAAGACCAAGCTCGATATTCATGTCTGTTCCCTAGGACAAATACTTTAAATGTAAAGAAAGCAAAAACATGTTCCAAATCAGCTCTCTGCATGGTTATAGCAAATGGTCAGTAAACTGATGTGTGTTTGGAGTTGTGTGTCACTTGCATCTCTCTCACAAATAAAAAGTTTGTTTTCCTATTTTTTGTTGCATGTCTTTGATTTCTGAAAGAAGAGAAGTGGCACGCACTTGGGAGTGATACTTTTCTAAGCTGTTCTTGCCTTGAATCCCTGATGCTGATTTTTTTTTTTTTTTTTTAATATAAGCAACAAGCTGAGTGCAGTCTGAAAAGATTAAAAAAAAAAATTCTACTCCAAATGATTCACTAGTACTGAAAGGAAAAGTTTCTGGTTTTATTCAAAACTGTTCACTTCACTATTTTTGTGTTCCCCAAAAATAGAGGGAAAAGTGTCACAGTGACTCCAGATAAAGCCTAGGGTAAAGAGAGTTGCTGCCCTCTCCAGTACTCTGAAGAAAGTGTATCCTTGAAACGTGCAACTTATATATTCGGATTTAACTTTCTACAAGTCTGTTCTGAGGCAACTCAATTCCAGAGGATAAGGTTAACCTCTGAGCTCCACCAGAGAGTTCCACTTTGTTTCCTTGGGCAACTAACTTACAGATCTTGAGGATCTCTTTCTCAGTCTATTTGGGGGGGATGGGGGAATCATAAGTCTGGCTTCCAGCATTTCCTAAAAAGTTACTCACTGCCTTGTTTACTTGTGTAGTAGCCACATTGTAACCATGCCAAGAGTACCAGTCAGGCTTGGAACCAAGTTCAAGACTTGATCTGAGTTCTATTCCAGCAGATAGTTGTCCATACTTGTACAACCAAAGTAAACTAATAACCTCAAAGTACACCAAAGAGAACTAATAACCTTGCCATTGTCTGACACAACAAGTCAGAAGCATTAGAACACTGAGTTTTAATGGGAGATTCTAGTCTACTTCATTTGGACCACATGGAAGTGTCAACAAAGGGGGTTTTTAGCTGTATCAATTCTCCCCTTTTGCATGAATCACAGAAAAGGGAAGTGAATATAAATGCCAGGACCAAAATATTTAAACCTTACAAAGCCTCAGAAAACGCCAAATTCAAGCATGGGATGCAGGTCTGGGCCTTTTATTGTTCTGTTCAAACTACTCTGCTCTTCTCTGACGGAGATGTAACACATGGTTCTTTCATATGAACGAGATGAAAGTGGGGATCCAGAAAGCAGGGTGTTTGTGAATGTAACAGCATGTATTTTCTCATGCAAGTTTTCCTTAATAAACCATCTATCTCTCAAATGCTAGATCTGGTTTCACCTGGAAGATAGTTTGAAAAACCTTATGCTCTACATCTTCTACTCTGGTTCTTGCTTTTGTAGTCACTAGTAACACCAACAAGGTTTTGCAGGAACAGTTCAGCTTGCAGACCCACAAAATATCATAAGAAGAAGGTTTTCCCACCAAAAGACTCCATAACTGTCTGCAGAGAAATGCATTGTTTAATTTAGCCCACAGCTTTGTTGAACTTTTTGTCCAAAGAGTTCCTTACGGTCTATTCATTCTGGACATGCTTTCTGAGACATACAATAAGAATAACTCATGCTGTCAAAGTGATATAATGCAGGCACAGGGAACAAACCGTAGAAGAGTGCAGTCCCCTGGGACAGGTGTAGGCTTGTGTAGGGGTGGATGAACTTTCCTGGGCTGCCCGGGACAATCACCCCCGGAGCCACAAGATGGCAATGCACACTATGCTACTTTCTGTACCTCTCAACAGCTGCAGATGAGGCTACCAGATAAAGTTTATTTTATTTTTTTTTGCTACAAATATTTTCTACTTTATTAATTTAATGTATACACTCTGTCCAGCTGGCTGTCATAATGCCACCTCTGCCGATATAATTTAGGACAGGAAATTTGTGTTCAGTCTATTTTTCTCCCTGAGTCTGGTAAGATACAGAATGTTGCTACAAGGAGAGCTTGTAGAGCATTTTTCTTTTATCTGTTTTAAAGATTTTAATGAAATTATGTCATCAGGTAAAAGTCCACTGGCAATAGGCTTACTTCTACATCTGGATTTGTATCACAGGTTACAGATCAGAAGCTGAAATTCACTGAGACAGAAAAAGCAAAGGAGCTTAGGGCAAAAAACTACACTCTTCTACATAGAAATTATGCTGTCAGCTTCCCATTCCATTAGCAAAGGAGAGTGAGACCTTAATTGTCCTTTCATTTCTATAGGCATAAGGCAGGCTTAGTTCTGCCAATGTCACTGTGATTGTGCTAGTACAGACTTGGCATAGGATCAAAACTGAACTCGATGGTCTGTCTTGCAAGGCAGTCATGAAAGGATTTTTAAAATATTGATGAGCTCAGGTAAAAAATTAGCAGCCTCCTTTTTGAAAAGCAATTATTACTGGATGCCAAGAATAGAAAAGGGCCTGAATTTGCTGCTTTGCATTGCCTTCTCTGTTATGTAAAACAGTTGGTTAAACTCTAGCACTACCACATAGAGAAAAATACTTGAAAGGCCACACCTTCTAATGGGGCACTAGAGTTATCGTCTCTGTTAGAGCTAGATGGGGCCTCAGTCCTCACTTCCGGCTGTAAGAATGCAGTTAAATTATACATAAGTGAGTTTAACCTTACAGCAGGAAAATAAAGCCCCCAAATATGACACATATTTACTCATTTCTAACACGATTTAAGGTTTCCTCTTCATTAATTGCCCCATCAAACCTATTCAGCCTCCTGACAACTCATAGATTTTTTAGTTCAACAGTCCTAGTTTTGGAAAACAGCGTTATTCATTACACATACCTTTCTGCACGCTGTAATGATTTCTGTCCATCTTTACTGGGAAGCTGGTAATAAAGTAATCTTGAACTCCATTAATGCCTTTTCATACTGAAATATCCCCTTGCATCTACAAAGAGTTCAGTCCAGATTAGACTTGCTTCTTCAAAGCCAAATGGAGAATTTTTAGACAAGATCAAAGACCATTCTACTAATTCAAGAAGTGGCTGGAGCACTGCACCGCAGTGGCTAGATTGCTTCATGGTCCAGGTGTTCTAGGCGTCCAGCTCCTAGATCTGATCTGCATTGCATCATTGCTGGCACCATGCATCTGGCACCATGCTCCAATATACAATGGAGACAGACTCTCAGTTGCTTAGAGGTTTTGGTTACCTTATTTTTCCAAGTGCCTTGAAAGCTTTCAACTAGGTTTCTAGGAGAAGACCCTGTTTCAGCTTGTAGATTGGTTGCTTATTCTCATTTTTGTGGACATTAAAGAGAAGAAATGAATGTGAAAATTCACACCCTAGCATGGCACATAACCCCAGGCAGACCCAGCTAGTCTGAGCAGGGGGGCATTGTTAAATTAACTTGTGTAGTCCAGAGAGGTGATGTAACTACACAGCTGGAAAACTACTGCTAAAGTATACAGTATCTGTGTAGACACAACTTAAACCAATTTAATGTTTGCTGGGTCGTCTGTAGCTGCAAAGATTCTGTAGTATATAAGGCGCCACCACTGACTTAGATAAATTGAGGGAAATAATATTTATTTTCTAAACACTATCCACTCTACAGTCAACTGTAAAAACACCTGGTGTTTTGGGAAGTGTATCTTATTTAAAAAAATGCAACACCGGCTTATTAAGAGTGTTTACTTATAGAAAAACAATTCTTAGTTGGGAGGAATTCACACTAACTAGTTGGATTTTCAGTTTTTTATGGGGTTGACTACACCTTAATAATATCATCCCAATCATTATCTTGCTTACATTACAATGGTAAGTAGTGCATGTTCTTCATTTGAGCACAAATTAAGAACATCCTGATGGATATTTAACTGAACTGAGTTTCGTTCCCTTGATGTTGATTTTTCTTTGTCCATTTTTGTCTTTTGTCGTTATCTGCTTAGTTTGTGATAGATGAGCCAGGGTACTGGAGGTTCACACAGCACAGCAATCATGCCACTTCTTATAGGGTAGTGTGGCCCTGGCAGCCTTGCACATCCAAGCTGTCACAAGTCTTACAAAATCCTCAAAAGGCCTTTCCTCCCCACTGGCCCCAGTGCATTGCCTCCATGCAGAAAACCATAATGTCAGTGTGTTCCTCTGACAGAAACTGTAGCCAAAAGCCTTCCAGTAAGTACTATCCTTGCCGATCCACAGCACGGATAGAGGATTAAAAGATAAAGTAATTGCTAAATAGGACAGACTGATGAGACCTTACCCTGTGATCACAGGGGTTTATTGACAAAATGAGTCTGTTTCCTGGAAGCTGCTTAAAATGTGATGTCATATCCTACAAAAGGTGATTCTGCTTTTGATACAAGTCTTTAAAGCCCAGTGGGTGAACAGGTGAGGATAAACTGCCTCTTGTGGGCCAGGCAAAACTTCAGCTTAATGTTGTAGTCTATCTCTGGCAGCGTCCAACAAAAGATGTTCAAGTAATAGTGTAAGAGCAAGGCAGGAATGTAATATGACAGTATTTTTCCACTCTGTACTCAGTAGACCCCTGTGCCATCCTGATCCCAGGATGTGTCTTTTTATTCCAGCCTTCTCCTAGTGTTGTCTGTCATTAATTTGCTAGGTCACTTTCTGAAATCACAGATGCTCTTAATTTCCACGTCTTGCATCAAACAGATCTATCTCCAAATGGTGTTTTGCTATTTTTTTAAACTTTTGCAATTTTAGATTGTACAAGTCAGGTGATGAGGAGGCATGTTCACGCACTTAGGTGAAAGGTAAAAGTCGACTCTCAGCTATGATCTGTAGCATGAACAACCATAGACTGTAGCGGGAGAACAAAAGGCAGTTGCTGTTTCTATGCAGTGTGTGGGCTGATAGACTTGCAGGCTTAGTGACCATAGTCTCAGTCTCCATCACCTCCCCTCAGTCATCCAGCTCTTGCCCTGTACAGAGGAATTGGCAGATGTTGGCAGATTCTGCACAAGGGTGCACTGTATGGCACATTTCCCACCGTGCTGAGATACAAAGTCTGAACTGTGCCCAGAGTTTCTGCAGCAGTAAGGACTAGGCTTGGCTTTAATTGGGGTTTATGTACTGTATATACTGTAATTTTTTGTGAGAAGAAATGTATTTTAGGGCTTTGCTTCTATGGCAGATTGTGGGTATTTGTGCATTTTGTAGAGTGCATTTTCAAGGCATTTCCGTTTTAAACAATTCCCTATGCAATTGAGTCCAAGAGCATGAAATAGAATTAACACCAATATTAGCTGCACAGTTGCTTTCATTAAGGCTCCTCTTTGGATGCTAATGTTACCTGACCTGTAAGCAGCTGTTACCAGTAAATGTAAATCAAAACCAGGAAACTGAATTATCTTATACAACAGGAACAAATCTTTTTCTGCTTTCAGTACACAAAACATTTTTCTACCCTCTAAATAGTTCAGTTGTATTATTATTACACAGTAAAGGCCAAACTTCTCGCTTTCCTTTTCTTTACTTTTTTTCTTAATGGCTCTGCTTTACTAGCCAGATACTTTTATTACTGCAACTAAGTTTTTTGGGGTATTGATGACAATGACACAGTGAAGAGGCTAAGCTGTGCTGAAATAGACGAGATCTGTTACACTTATTCTGATTTATCTGGCTCCTTTGCTGATTTGCCAGCCTGAAATCTTTGGCACAGTTTCAGACCATGCTTCTGGCAAAGCTGGGATAGGGGATTTTGTCACTGTTGTTGAAAATTCTTGCTCTGTTTTTGTTACAGACAATACTGTTCAAACTTGAAGTACCACAAAGTAAAATCTGTGTCTTAAATCCAACACTTTTTTTCCATTTTTTTCCCTTACAGGTATAAAAAACAAAACAAAACAAAACACCTTGAGGAGGGAAGGTAGTTTGTAGCAGTATCTTGACCTGTACAGGCACACTTTTATCTCCTGCCCCACACACAAGAACCTTACAGACACTTCGAAACACAAGCAACTGGATGCAGCAGTAATTTATGGGTTATGTCCTCTACTGAAATCACTGCTCTAAGTGCAGTCACACCAATGTACTGAGCTATCCTGAAGCTTTATATGCACACTAGTCCTAGCCAGCCAGCCTGGAGCAATGCACACAGGCACAGTGACTCAGTGGGCCAGTGGTCTTGCTAAGGGCTATTCCCACTCCTGCTCTGGCATGTATGGGTATGTACCATCTAGGCTGAAAAACATCCTGCTTCTTGGAGTGAAACGGAGGTTTGTCCATCTGATCACTGATGGTTTAATCCACTAACTTACCTTTTTTCTCCTTCTCTCACCCTGACCAGGGAAGTACTTTTTTTGCACACTCTGAATTTAACATGTAGTGATGAATTCCATTGCAAAGTAACCTCAGCAGGAGAAAGAAGAGGGTGGCTTTTTAGACCAAATGGTGTTCTGGACATATGGAATGAAAGGAAGCCGAGTGTAGAAATATTTGGTGTATGAGCCATTCCTAAGACTAGTCATTTTTTCCACAGCCACCGCATGCTTCTGTCAGCCATCTGTCCAGTGTGGGAGTTCTGATTTTTCTCCAATGCAATATGTAAAGCTAAAAGAAAGGGGCATGCTTCTTTTGCTTTCATAACCAAGCATAAAGAAAATCTGCATGGGTCTTGATGTACTTTTATTTGTTACTGTTGCTACTTCTGTTTGATATTTTCCAATGTGGTCACAAAAAAAGATACATTCAATAAAAAGTGCTGGTGAAATTAAAGAACAATCCAAATTAACAGTGCTTAGATGCGACACAGTCTGCACTAAAAGTAATATCTTTTCTTAATTAAGACTTTTTGAGAGCATATCAAACAGAAATTAATAAGATATTCTCCTAAAGAGAAGAAACAATAAATTATGACATTGTTATTGATACAAGTCTGTAATTGTATTATCTCGAGAAATGTCTTATGACATACTATGCTAATCAATGACTCACCATCGCTCTGTTCCCATGCAGGAGAAATAGCCTTTCACTCAATGTATTGGATCTGATAAAATTACTTCTAGTTTTGTCCTAGAAAAGTACTCAAAGTGTGAAAGCACCTTGCCATACAAATGCTTTGGCCTCCTGAAGGAATTGCACTAGTAAGCCCACAGACACAACACAGGTAGACTGCATGGAGAAAGAGCAGAGAAATGCCAGATCCCATTCAAGTAGAATCAGCAACACAATAATGTTTTCAGGACGGAATCTGGAGCTTTCTGGATTTTCCTTCAGCCACGGGGACTCCAATAGCACTCAAGGTGGCCTGAGCAGTTCACATTCATTCTTGCTGGGCTTTAGGTGGAAAATCCCACCTGTATCACTTGGCAATGCTCAGATGATTAATTTACATTTTGAGGGCTGTGTATGACAAGGAAAGGATGAGAATCTTCCTTTAGCAAAAAGCAAAACTAAATAATGATTCCGCACTGAACAGGTTTTGGTCTTCGGCAACCACTCGATACACCATAAAAAAGCTACCCAACATCAAGTCAATATTTTCATTACAAAAAGGAATTGGAATCAGTTTTGAAAAAATGTATCCATTTGAACACAGGTAATAAAGAGCAGCAGCATCATGTCAAATTCAGATCCATTCCTTTTGCTCCTAAAAAAGTTGTAAGCCATGCTCTATTCTGAACCTGTTCCTCTGACCTGATCCTGTGTATTTCAACTAGTTCTTAGGTATATGACAGCTATAGGCACAATGAAAGTTTGGGGAGTAATTTTCTGTTGTTTTTCTTTTAATGCTGAGTTTATTGCTCCTCCCCACATCTAGTGATTATTGAAATGTAAGGATTGAGCCCACTTATGTCTTGCTGCTTTTTTTTATTATTCATACAGGTAACCAAGAAGAGTAATTTCTGTGGTACATTTTACTGCTACAATCTAGTTCTTACCATAAAGTTTGAATACAATATAATTAACAAATAATCTGAGAACAGAATGATTTATTTTTGAGAGATCCTTGACAGAAACTATTGGTTGTTTAGCCCCAAATCAGACAAGTACTTAAGAACATGCTTTGTGAGGGTCACTTTCACTCTTCTAGCTGATTTGGATCACAATTTATCTTTCATTAAACACAGAGATGAAGAAAAGAAATCTTCTTAAGCATTCGAGGAAACAACTCAAATCTCTCTTGACATAAATAATTCCTCCAAAAATGTATCAGACAGGTTAATAAAAAGATCAAGACAAAAAAATAGCTCTTCGATACAAACATCATGTACTTTATGGGAAAACGACAATAGTTTAGAAGTCCAAAAGAAACTGTCAGATGCAAAGTTGCCTCATCAGCTCACTCAGCTTCTAATTTAGAGGGTTATTGTACAATTAGAGTACTGCTTGTCAGGAAATCAGTCTAGGAAATTCAAACAAGGAAAATTTGTTTCCCATAGATGCTGTGAGAATGAGAAGTGAAGATACAGTCACCTGGTTTTCAGTCTACTGTGGCCTAGAACTGATGTTTTCACTAAATAAGTCCTCTACCCTGCAGGAAGGACATAATCTTTCAATGTTGGAGAAACAATACAAGAGAATATTATTGCTCTAAACATGCCAAACCCTTCACAGAACCACATAAATTTTCACCTTCCTGAAGCTGGAGGTAGCCTATCCAGAGGCCAAGCCAAAGACATATCAGCTCTCTTGGGCAAAGCTAAGGCCACCTCAGTGAACATTTTATTGCAGAGGTGATGGAGGACTAAGACGGCATTCGTTTTTCCGTAGTAGTTACTGCAATTTCACTGGCCACACGAAGCTCAACTGAAAATCCTTCCTTGTGTCCATTTGTGATTTTGGGGTGGAACAGGGTTTGGAGAAGCTTCTGAACTGATTGATGCTGTTGAAGGTGCTGCTGAAAGCAGATTATTTTATACGTAGGGAACTTGGTATGTCCAAATTTAGACAGTGGGGAATGTTGGTTTGAGGTACCTGAAGGGCAGAGAACCTTTTGTTTTGTGCAACGGATACTATGATCTCTCCAGTCCTGTAGTCTTCATTCTCAACATAAAGAATATCTCCAGACTAGTCTCATGGAAGTCTGTCTATACTATTTGCTGTATGACATTTTTCTTCTTAATTATCTCTCAGAGACTGCTGTCCATATGCCTTCCTCCAAACAGCAGCAGACGTTAGTCCCAGTAGCCCCACTGGCATCAATATCCAACCTGACAATTCATCTGTTGATTTTGCCTTTGAAGTTTGTGAGTGAAGATAGCTTAATCCATTATTTTTTGATGGGAAAGGAACAGTAGAAGATTCTTCATTTCAAAGATGGCATCGATTAAAAAATTCAGTGCCTCGTGAGTGGAAATAAGTGGTGGGAGAGCCTAAAAAGTATGCAAAACATTGAAGATGTCTAACTTTCTCTTCCCACCTCTGTCTCCTTGTTGCACATCACATCACTGTAGGACTACCAGTCTAAATACGCCTATTGTATGTTTAGATATTCATGTTTATATAGAAATATAAACACTTTATATGTAGATGATATTAAAAAAGCAAACTCTGTGTGGCAACAGGAGCAAAATACATGCACATTGCCATTCAGGATCTGAAGTGTTTTGGGAAATGGGCTGCTTGCCCAGGAAGGACAGGTAAGAGTAGCAGGGATTCAAAAGAATGTGAGGGAGAAAAGACAGGGACATAAGGGAAAGGAAACAGAAGACCAGAAAGAAGGGACTCTAAGCTGAAAGCAACCTTCACACTTAATTAGCGGGATCTGTTTTAGGGGGAACAGAAAGACACATTCCCCTTCCCCCAGCCCTTTGCAACAGCAACATCAGAAGTTCCAGTACAGAAAGGAAGTAAACCAGCAAAATCTGATGTTTTAAACATTTGCCATTACAAAAAAGGTTAAACAGCTTTCTGAAAATGACACCATATACGAGGTAAGAGGAAGATCAGACAACCTCTGTTGCCCAGATATTTGCCTGGCGTTTCTGTGTGGTACCATAGTCCAGCCAGGAATTATTTACTATAACAGCTAAGGAGGCTTTTGTAATGATAGATATTTTACGCCTTGGGAGAAGCAAGTCTGAATTGCACAGAGCCTAGCACAGCAAATATTTATTTTTCTAGGCCTCCCAGCCAGAGTCATAACACAGTGTACTCATCTCAAATTGAGAATATTTTATAGTTTTGTTTGATGCTTTCTCGGGGTTCACTTGGCACACAGCTTTTCTGACATTTTTCATGCCTCCTTTTTTTATATTAACAACTAATAAGCATGCAAGGAAGATGAGAGGAAGGCAAGTTAAATGCTGCCTATCGAGTACAAATTACTTGCAGAAAAACAGAGTACAAGGTACATTTTTATTCAGGCTACTGCCTTACAAAGAAAATCCAAAATGCTATGCATCAGACACCATGTCAGACATATCGCATCATTATTGTGGGAGCCATTGTTAGTAAGCTGAAATTACATATCACTTTTCAGTTTAAAAGGGGGAGTATCAAATGAATAGCCAGAAACAAAACTTGTCAGTTTTGCTCAGAAAGCCATTATTCTACACTGACTAAATAAAACTAGATGAATAGCTTTCAAAGGGATGGATTCCCATGGTATTAAAAAATCAAATACTATCTAGTTCCTTCAGTGCCATAAAGTCACTGTAAGGACTGAAAAAAGGGATCTGCTATAGCACTTCTTTGTGTCACAAGATAGTAACAGTTTTTCTAACTTCAAGGGCTAGCAATGTGAAGAAAGTTTAGCTGTTTCATTCTCAGGTATGTGCCCCATCTTAGTGCAGCAGCATTTGCAGAAATGTCAGTTTTATTGCTTTTGTGACATCTTGTTGCTTTTATAAAGCAAGATGTTCAGGGGTCTGTAGACCACTTGTGTTCAACAGCAGTCACTACAGCCAGATGGTGGAAAGGTTTATGAGTAGCATTTTGATGAAGACTATCACATCTGTTTTTCAGGACAGAACTTGAGCATATGGTACCTCTTGCATTATCCCATACACCCCCTCATTTGAAAGGGTCTTTTTTAACATTTTTTAGAAGGACAATTTCATAATTGTGTGTAAATTGATTTAGTCTAAGAAAGTGATATATGTGTATGTGTTGCCTCATGCACAGCATAGTAGAGACACTAGTAGTGGCAAGGGTACTGCAATATGCAACACATTTTCTCCAGTAATTTAGAAACTACTAGCAACTTCCGAAACTACCACTAATTCTGTTGCCTAATAAAGATAAAACAGGCAAGAATTCTATCAGCTCAGCCACATCATTCATTTCAGGCCTAAAAACATTCATACCTCCATCACCTAAGAGTGGTACAGTATACAGCTGTTGTGTGTGGAAAGGAGAAGGTAACTGTTGCCCAGGAAGGAGCAAGAGTGGGGGCACAGGAAGCTGCATAACCTCAGGCTGCCAAAATGCCCTCATATTTGTCTGTAGGGGTTTGCATTCGTCAATTCTTGGTTACAGATGTCTTAGCTGTGTTTTAATCACACTCAAGAATAGCAACATGTCCAGCAATTGTGACTGTAGGCACTGATTTAGCTCTGCCATACCTTCATCAAAGAGATGTATCTATTGTCTTAAAAGCAAGGGTACAAAACAATAACATTAGAACTCAGTAATTGCTAGTAATGATCAGAGACTGATTGATACAGCAGTGACAAAGCTGTTTTTACAGTTCAGCACCTGATAAAAGATACCTGCAGGTCATGTCTGATGACTGGAGACCAGAGGATGAGCAAGGAGCTGCTGCTCTTGCCTCTGATAAGAAAATGGTTTTCGACATCTCCATGTTTATGTCGTGCTATTGAATCTATAGATCTCTGCAATTAAGAGGACAATTTTATGTGTAATCCAAAAATATTGTTTCAGTGGTGAGATGGTTCAAGAGGCATAAGGAAAGGCTCTGTTGTCCTTGTCATTCCTGATATCAAGCTAAATGGTTTTTAGGTGCCTTCCTAGTCAAAAAGGTACTAACTCCATGGAGTGTTATAGTAGTTATTTTATGGTTTGGGAGACAGGGCACAAAGACAAAATAACCTTTGCATGGTCTTCCAGAAAGCTTAAAATGTAGCAAGAACTGAAACGTAACATGTTTAGAGCTTAGAGTTTAATAATGTGATTCATTTTCTGGTTAGCCATTCAGTCATAGGCACCACCAGTCCTTCAAGCTTTGGTAAAAAATGCAGACCAAAGACTGCTGGGATGCAATTTCTGTGACTGCAAGTGGAGCCAGGTATGGTCACAAATGGGAGTGCGGCTCATATCCCCTAACAGCCTAGGAAGTGCCATTGTGTTTATAGTCACTGGAACAGTTTCCTGCATTCACTTCTGAACTACATGTTTCTCTCTGTTTGTTTATTTGATGCCTGGAACAATAGCTTTGATAAAAGTATTTGTTTGATTTAGCACCTGCACTGAAACATTAGTAACGCTACACTGAAGTGTTCCACATGTTTCCCTTACTTCAGACTAGTTAAGCAAGAGCATTCACACATTTCCTTAATCCCAGGCATCATAAACCATTTACAAGATCCCTGTTTCATTGTTCTTCTCTCAGGGGCTTAGCAAAACATTCAGAGTGCACAATTCTCTCCCAGAACCCACATGGCTTACAATAAACTTCATTATTGTCTTGTTCTGGAGGGTTTAATAGTGCTGCAGATGAGAACATCAGGAAGAAGCAGCAGAAAGGAGTTGAAGTACTCTTCCAAAACAAAGCAAGGACCCTAATATCAGTCTCTTGCCCAAGAGCCCATGTTGCAGTATTATTACATACAGAAGCAGCTTTCTGCGTTAACGAAACAGCGTTTCTTTAACAAAACAAAGACTGGCCAAAGTTCAGTATTTCGTAACAGAGCAGGCTCAGGTTAATATCAACTGGTGATATTAATAATTTTGTAGATCAAATTGTTCTACCTTTGTAGATCGCATTAGCACAAGAACCCACACCAATTAACATAAAGATACTCTGTTTTCAGGGAAGGATTTGTTAAGGTGTTATAAAAAGGAGAAAATGCAGCTCCCTCAAAGACCTCAAAACATTTTTCATTTTTACCATCTACTGTGCCCTTTTTGACCTTTTACTGCTTCACTGTTTTGCTTAATGAAGAAAATTGAACAGAATTAGACTGGAAAGACAAAAGACAAAAGAGGGAAGGGAAGGGAAGGGAAGGGAAGGGAAGGGAAGGGAAGGGAAGGGAAGGGAAGGGAAGGGAAGGGAAGGGAAGGGAAGGGAAGGGAAGGGAAGGGAAGGGAAGGGAAGGGAAGGGAAGGGAAGGGAAGGGAAGGGAAGGGAAGGGAAGGGAAGGGAAGGGAAGGGAAGGGAAGGGAAGGGAAGGGAAGGGAAGGGAAGGGAAGGGAAGGGAAGGGAAGGGAAGGGAAGGGAAGGGAAGGGAAGGGAAGGGAAGGGAAGGGAAGGGAAGGGAATGCTTTTGCTTTCCGTTTTCCACATAAACTAGGCATTGTTGTGGGTAGGGAGTTTTAATTTGTAAATACCACAGCTCTATAATAAAACAAGGGGCTCTAGATAGCTACTGAAGCTAAAAATGTAAATCAATACAATAATTCTCCAAATTGCAATTAAGAAAAAAATTATATAATTTTTCTGGTGACTTTATTGAAAGACCAGTTACATGTATGGAGAGAAATACCAGACAATCGATGTACCAGTTTCCTTTCTGAAAGGAAGTATGACATAGTCTCATTATTTCTAATTCAAATGTTCCTTGAGGGATGGAAAGACACAGTTTTATGTCAGACAAGGAGTTACTTCTTCATGGGTAATGCAGAGCCTAATCTCTCCTGGTACTACCTTTATGCACCATGTCAAAGAGACTGGATTGCACAGTTCAGGTTTATGAAAAGAAATTTAAGCATATTTTCCATTGCATTTTCTTTATGGTTCACTTTCCATTAGGAAATCCCTGTGCCACATCTGACTGCTGGTGTAAGAGGAGAAGAATGGTGGTGGTGTGACTGAGGCAGTCATTCACCACAAGTGGCTGACACCTCCCATGGAATTGTGACCAGGAGACTGGACAGATGCCTTCAAGTTTGACACCTAGATCATGTGTGTTGCTCATGAGGAAATCATAGGCTGAAATTCCTGGAGAAGTATTTGGTTTTCACAGGTGAACTGAAATATAAATTTCAGGGTTTGAAAGATAAACGGTTTCCGATGTGTTGAAGAGCAGAACTTCACTGAGTAATTTTGTGCATTTTTTTGTATTATTTGCCACAAAGATAGATTGTGAATAAATATCAAAATGCTAGGAGGTAAAATTTACATGAGAGTTTCTAGGTTCAAGAGTAACCATGCGAAATCCAGGCCTCATAAGTCTAAGCATACGGAAGCTGAGAAGGTTCTTCATGCAGTGAGGATTAGTGTTGGCCTTCCTAGACCTATTCTAAACTCGGACTCCTAAAATCCGCAAAGCATCTTGTACAGCTATTGATTTTGTGAATAGATCAATTAAATTAGAACACTTCAAATATTAAACCATGCAGCTTTGCAAAGCTTCTGGGTCAGCCAGTGACCAGTATCTAAGATGCAGTGTCTGTGCTGAAGCCTCTTCAGTCCAAACATCAGGAAGTGCTGGTATGTTGTGTTGATCTGCTTATCTTAAGGACACCGATATTTGCTTTAGCATGAGCCTTCTGAGACCCGCTAGAGCAGACACCTATGGAATAGGCAGGAGTGCAGAATTTTAGCAATACTCAAGCTGCAGCTATTCCAGTATTTTACAATGTGATGGAGAAAAGTACCTGGTCTATGCGTATAAGATTCTAAAGAAATAATGCAGCACAATATAATATGGAAACCAAAGGTTTTCACACAGTAAATCTGTCTGTCCAAAGTTAAACACTTAAAACATGCCAGTATGTAGCTGTTCCCAATATGCAAAGGTTTATACAGTGCCCATCTATGCCACCTGATTCTTTTGGCTATGGCTGTTTGTCACACACATAGCAGATCCGGGAGGACTCAGAGAAAAGTAGAGGATTTTTGAGCATCTCTTTTCCACTTGAGTGTTCTCTTCTGTTCTGTATTTCTGAGGCAACAAAACTCAACATATGGAATCACTTAATTAAGGCCTAAATTAACCTGCTTGCTACTTCATTTTTAATCTGTGAGTGGGTTTGTCTATTAACAGTTGGCTTCTCTTATCCCTGTGCTGACATTGCTGGGAAAGCATTTACTTATTAAGATGTAAAGAACACAGAGCTAGTCTCCTGTGTTTCTTTTTAGTTTGACATTGACAGTGGAGAGTTGACAAATAACCCAGAACAGCAATTTGCTCAAAGTAGCTCTTCAGATAATGTCATAGGGGTGGAGGGTGGGACACACCTTCTATTTTCCCCCCCTTTGTTGTCATATTGTTAAAAATAACCAGCAATTGCAGTGCAGGCCGGGACATTAAATAGTGTTTGTACTAATAAACACAGAAGTGGAAGGGCTTTTTTCACCCTTATGCTGTGCCTGCAGGAACTTGCATAGGATTTGCAAGTGATAGAGTGTTTTTTTTCCTTCCTTTAAACTTCAAAACAGAGACAAGTACTTATGTGTCACTTAACCTGTTTAACTGTTTCAGGGCTTTGCTGCAGGTTGAGGGTATGGAAGAGAGATTTCTGCTGCATGGGGGCTTAGGCAAGACCTGTTTTTAAGGAGTCTGGGGAGTATGTTTGCCAGTAAATCACAGGCAACCTGTAAGAAAGAAATCTTTTGATCTAAGAGCTTGCTGTTCAATTTTGGCACTTTTTAAAGCACGATCTCAGTATTCAAACTGTGCCAGCAGTGGTGATGTTAACAGAAGTCTACCCTAGCTGATCAGTATAGAAAGTAAGCATTTCCTAATTTTAACATTTGCTTCCAGGAGATTTTCTTCTAGTACCTGTACAGTTAGGTTTGAGTGCTTTCGCCTCACTAGTGCTTCTAAAGTATGGGGAATATCTGAGTGTTTAAGAACCACTTGTGCTGCACTTTAACTAGCATTTTCTGCTTCTCCCTCTGGCATGTTTCCAGTGATTTCTATGAGAATCCTGCTTTTCTGAACTTCAACTGTTTCATGGTTTCAGCAAGGACATTCTGATCCCCAAAACAACTTCACAGAAGTTGATGATTGAAAGACAGACAGTGAAAAGGAGAAAAGGATAATGATAACTGATGTGCAAGAGTTTTCTTTTCTGATCCTTGGAAGCAGTTTCAATCTTCTCAGAATTTTGCTGTCATGGTTACTATTGCGGTATGTGCTACTTTGCTCATAAAGTTATCCACCACACAAAAACAGACTACCTTCTCAATTTAATGGAATGGGGAACTTCACAGGCTCATAGTCTGCTATGTGTGGTAATGTTTCTGCCTTCTACATGTCTTCAGCTTGTTCCCCATTAGTTTCACAGAATAGGGCAAGAAGAAAGTAATACATTTGTTGCTGCAGAAATGGAGTTGGGTTAGTGGATTATTTTTTCAGCCTTGTTCTTTTGCAGCTTCAGTATTTAAAATACAGTATGCATTCTTTTGTTACCCTTTCTTCTTTACTGCTGTCATGTGGAGATCATAATTCACTGATAATAGCTAGAAAACTATTAAATTGACAGCTCAAAAAAATCTAAACATATTCTAAAGTCAGCTTCGTGTAGTTAGAGGTGGGTTTTTTTAAGTGTAGAAGTTTTCTTTCATAACTTTCTAGCAGATAGGAACTATATCAAATCAAACTAACATATGGCAGGTTCCAAACATAAAAGGAGGAGTTGGTTTTGGTGCAGTCTGGGAATATTCTGTGAAATAGGTTGCTATGGGTCAATATGACCACTAAAAATTTAAGCAACTTCAAAAAACAACTGGCTAAACATGTGGGTGAGAAATCCGTCGAGGTATATAAAATACAAAGGTACCACCTCTGACTCAGATATTACCTGAACAATTCATTGGAGGCTGAACAATTATTCTGGGGAAATATCACTGCATGCTTGTTCTTGTAACTCATTCCTTTCCTAGAATCTGTGTTTGGTCACTATCAGATGCCGCAATAGGTGGATATTTTGATAAAAAACAGAGATTGCTGTTCCCAGGTGACTGACAAGCTGCAAATACACAGCAGTTAGGACCTCTATGAGTCTTCACGCAATACGTATCAAAAGAAAACTGGCACTGTTGTCATTGCTATCTGGTTGGAGCTTTTGCCCTCGTTCAATACCCAGTGATTTGTTTCTAAGGTAAGAATCAAATATACTTCAAGTTCATGGATTTGAAGGCCTCTGTAAAATGTCTCCCATTGCACTGATGTCATGAGTCTGTAAATCACCAGATTTCATGCTCTACCCCCAAAAGGAATACAGGGGACTGCTGCAGCCCCTCACGATAATCTGTAGGATGACTAGATCTTTCCACACTAAAACCAGGCTGTCACCACAGAGCCACTGCTCCTTAGTTCATTTGGAACACGACGCTTGCATGCAGCTGACACAGACAAACATTTCCGACCACTCATGGAAACTAGGCTGGTCTAGTTCCATTTCACACATTTTCAATCATTTCCAGGAAGCTCATAGCAACTTCCCAGCTCTAGTTACAGGAGAAAGGGCTTAGGCACAGAAATTAGATCCTACCTTTCATTTTCTTTGTTAGACTGGCAGGGCTCTTTCTGACACAAATCTCAGCCTTTCAGAGCAAGACGTCATTGCTGCTGTGGAAGAATTACACTTCAGCAAAGTTTTCATTGGATTTGATGAGAACTGTACTTGCTTTTATTCTTTGAATATCTAAGATCATAATTCTCTTCACTAACTGTGGGTTTGCTTCTGTTATGCGGACACACAAAGCCCAGTTAGTGCCTCCATTTTAAGCAAATATATAGAAAAACCCAAGAAGTTTGAGAATAAAGGAAATCTTTGCAGCCTCAGGACAACAGATCTTTGACACACTGTTCTGATTTCCCTGTAATCTCTCGTGTTTTTTGATGCTTATTAGTACACCAGAGACTATGCTTGTTCTGACAGAAATTGTGTCTGCTGGATCTCCTTCACCAGATACTGAGGGGCTGAGGGTAAGAACCAAGAGGACGGTCAAAGTAAAAAGTATGGGGGTTTTGTTTGGTTTTATTTTTACTAGCATATTCTGCTTAGGCTGATTTTACATGCTGGCATGCCTCTTATTGGCCATTAAAGCACTGGCTGTAACATGGCTAGGAAATCTGCCTAAATCAATCACCTTCCCTGTAAAACCCAGCTGACACACACACAGATAAGCAGTACCTGCCATGGCCATAGCAACCCAAGTTAGGAGTCTGCAGAGAGCCCACACAACAGCAATGGGGTCAGCATCCTACATCCTCGTGTATGTACCCAGGGAGACTGCTTCATTCACAGCATTTATCTCCAGCCTCCTGTGTGTCTGTCTAGCTGTCTCCAGGGCTGGTTTTGTTGATAAGTTTCTCCTTTGGTTGTACCTTGAAGGCAAGTGGGTGGTATTTAAGGAAGTCCATTATTGCCTTTGAATAAAAGGCCTCTTGCTGGCAGCATTAGCACATGTCAAGGTTACTGCTACTATATCCTTTATGATCTACAACACAAACCTGTACATGACATGGAGTTTGAAACATACTAGCACCTCATTAAAGAGGTTTAAAACGTAAAGTTCCTTTCAGGAGCAGAATTGTAATATTAAATGCTAAACACATAAAAGAACATAAGGAATCACAGAGCCCACACTAATGTAATCAGCACTTCTTTATTAACAAGTATTTTTACTTGCATGGGATTTCCTCAGGTCATTTTGTTCTAAGCTAAGGTCCTTATGTTTGCTAAAAATTAGTCTAATAGACCCTTTTAGTGCTAAGTATTTTGCCTTCTCTTACCTCTTATCTTGCTACTACTTTTATCTGTGATGGTGTTTAAGTGTTTTGTGTACATTACTTAGATAGTAAAGAAAATTCAGACACTTTTTCTAGGCTTTTTTCTTACATAAAAAGAATGGCTTTTTGCTTGCTTAGAGTTGGCTGTCAAAAGTTACGCAGTGGTAGGAGTGAGGGTACTGCATTTTAAGGAGGTCTATTCTGCAGTTTGGCTTGATAGAGTGCAGAAATTACCATGGAGAAGAGGCATAGAGAAATGCTTAGGAGAAATCCTAATTCACAAAGGTGGTATTGACTTTGTCTTTTTTGCCAGAAAAATTGTAATATTCTCACACTCAACAATTACCCATTTCCTCTTTCAAACAGGCATTTCCTCAGCTGTTTCCCTGATCTTTGCACTTCATCATTGTAACAATGACACAAGTTATGCCCTCACAGCTGACGAAACTTAAAAATGCTTCCTCACTCTCATCTAGAAGACAACACTGTTATCAGACATCGACAATTTACAGATATTTTTGTTATGTTTCAGTGATAATTGGGGTTCTCTACACACCTCCTTAGCTTCTAAAGAACTGTTAGGAGAAACAGACTTTTTTTTCCAGAGCTTTGCATAAATGTGTGCCTGTGTTGCCATGTGAAAGCTGCAGGACCCAGACTGGGGAACCAGGACTATTACACAAATACTGTACCTGGAAATGATTCTTTCTAACTTTTCTCTGTCTGTAACAGATTTTCTTCTTTTAACCAGCTTGTTGCATGGCCATGTGTTTAGCCTGATTCATTATGCTTAGTCCTTTGCACCTACAATTAACAGTACTCCCTTTGAACAAGAAAAATCCATTGTTTCAGCTCAGTGATCAGACTTGTATTTTACAATAATCCAGCAACAAGCAGTGCAAATCAGGTGTTGAAACAGAGAAAATGCATTACAGAGTGCAGAGGCTTCTTGGCTTTTTTTTTTAAATTAATCTCAATATTTAAGCTCTTACTTCCTATCCCCGTCTCAGGGCTACAGCTGTCTTTTCACCCAACCTTCTCACTTCATATGGCTTTTCAAGGTACAATCACTGGAGAAAAACCAAAAGCCCAGACTGATCATGTGGAGAAGAAAGCTCAGGTCTAGGAAAACATCATCACTTGTGCTCCATGCCTTTGTTATAACATGCAGCTATTTACACTTTGTTCTTGAATATCCTAATCCAGGCAGAGAAGCAATCCAGTCATGCAAAGAATAGTGTGAAGAACTCTCTTTTTCAAACACACGCTCCTTACCAGCTTTATTAGACCCAGTCCACCCATTTTCTCATTTGGAAGAACAAAAAGACTACCAGGCATACCCAATGTGCACTAGACAGTGCAATGCCAGATTACCACGAACCCAGCCTGTGTGCCAGAGAGACCACTGCCACTACCACAGCTCAGCTGAAGAGAAATTAATCTGTTCTGCACCCATCCTGGTCCCTCGTATCTTTCAAAGCACTCCAAAGAGGGATTCATGCTGCTGTATACTGGGCACATAATCATTAACTTTTGGTTTATAACAATCAATGCCTTATGGACTTCATCTCTTCAAATAAGAAAGAATGAAAAGATGAAATGATAGCTTAAAAATCTCAACCATACGACCTCTGCTAGACTCTAATTTTTTTAATTGTCCTCAGTTCTTTTGAAAGTAGTTGTGAGAGTCACCCTCTGGGCACTGTGTTCATCCTGACTGAGCTTGGGCAAATGACACCCTTTCAGTAAGTGAAAACTCTCTTCTCCAAGTGATAGCCTCACTACTTCTCTCTTTTGGAAGTGAATAGACCGTCAGATGTTGCTTGACCAAGTGGTGTGCTTGAGGCAGTATTCAGACAGTAATCCTGACATTCATTCCCTCAGCCTTTCTGTTTAGTTTTCATTCTCCCACTCCTATAAACAACAAAAAAAAAACCAACATTTTTTTTCTCTTCTAAAATCATCATTCAAAGACAAATACAGCAATAATTCCATTACTGCTAAATGGTAGATATCGGTCTAAAACAGAACAGAAATTAGTACAGCAGATTCTCCAGATTTTCCTTTTACCTAGGTCATGGCTTTCACTTTTAGCATAGTTAACAAATTCTGCATATTTAATAGCTGTACTACTGTATGTTTTAAGAGTTACATGTGCAAAGTAAAGATATTCCTTTTAAGGAATTTAACATGACTTCAAATGAAAAGTCAGTCTAGATGATATTTGTATAACCTTCAATACTGTATTGCTTAAAAGTTGAAAACACATACTGAAATGTGGCTACTTCTGCTACTCACAGCAGCATCTGGGAAGCATGAATCACAGGCTGTACAACAGGAAAGGTCACAGGATCTGTCAGCTGGCACAGCTTCAAAGATAATCCTCCTCAATTTGAGAAGTTATCGTGGTGTTCCTTTGTCAGTAGTCTTAGAGCAGTAACCCTTTGGTAAGCCTCTGATACAGAAAACTGGTTCGTATCACATCATGCCAATCATCCTCAAGTCTGGCGTTTTCCAGGTCTATCCAGCTTCTATAAGAGAAAGACTGCCCTTGGCAGATTATCTGGAACACGAAGACAACTATCTTGCTCAATTTTCTTGAATTTGTCTTATCACACCACAAAACTGCATGATCCACAATGTTCAGAAACTTTTCCACAGTCTTCAATTAACTCACAAACTATATCCCAAAGATCTGATATACTGGTGGTTGGAGTATGGAGTGCTATAGATTCAGAGCTGATAGTTCCCAGGTTAAGATATCTTAAAATTTGTTGTACCGGTGCAGTTATTTTACAGGTTTGTGCTACTTCTGACAGCTTTCTTGTTGCAAAGCCAACAATTATGTTTGAAAGTTCTTGCATCATGATCTGACTGTATCTTGCAGTTACATCTTTTTTTGAATTAGAATTTTGAATTAGAAACAAATTTTTTTTGTTGCTCTTCATGACTTGACTGCAGATTAGTTAATTTCAGAGCCTTGAGATTAAGTATACATACCACTGCTAATTGTGCCACTGTGGTTAAACAAAGATTTGTCATGTAATAAATTATGTTTGTGATCTGTTTTTCTTGGTGCAATTTTCAGTCCTGCACTTTTGAATCATGAAGTATTCATGATTCCTCATTCAAATTTGGCTCAGCTTTTAGTGGATGTTCGTTAAAATGCATACACATTCTGGGAACAATTAGAATAACAGTGCAATACAAACAGCTTGTTTTTACAACAGAGCAGTGAATTCCCATAGATGGAAATCGGTAATGCCTGAGTTGATGTAGTCCCTTTTGCTAACTTGAAGATAATAAGAAATGAGGACTGATACTAGCAAATGTTCATTTATACTTTATTGCTGATTTTTCTGCCACTATTCCTCCATGGTGGGTGGCAGAGATCATGCTTAACATGTGGTTTGATTCTCAGTCCTTGTGAGTTTTTATAGCAAGCCCTCTCAGTACCATGACACACTGGTAGCTCTAGTCATAATCAGTTCTCCTAGTAGTGCAGGCAAGGTGGAACATGGCAATAAAACTAGAGCCTGTGCTACCTACTGAAGTTCCTTGTACAAAGCTACTAGAGGTAAAGAAGACAAGACCTCTGAGCCTGGAAATAGTTTTTACTGAGTTAGATTTGCTCCTATTTTCTCCTACATTGTGGAAGTGCTTTAAAAAGATGGCAGTGCTGGTATGGTCCAACCTGCTGGTGGTGTTTGTGGTAGTGAGAAAGGCCATGATAATATTGCAGATTGTTGCCAGTGTAACTCTTCAAGAAGCATCCATTGCTCCTGGAAAGGAACTTGAGAGGAGTCTTTGTGCTGAGGAGATCAAAGAGAGTATCATTCCCTCCAGGATGGCATGAGGATTTTGATTTCTCTTGCCTTCTATGACAAAGTGACTCGACTACTGGATGAGGGAAAGGCTGTGGATGTAGTCTTCTTGGACTTCAGTAAAGACTTTGACACAGTTTCTCACACCATTCTGCTTCAGAAACTGTCAGCCTCTGGCCTGGACAGGCGCACACTCTCCTGGGTTGAAAACTGGTTGGATGGCCGGGCCCAGAGAGTGGCGGTAAATGGAGTTAACTCCAGCTGGAGGCCAGTTACAAGTGGGGTTCCTCAGGGCTCGGTACTGGGTCCAGCTCTGTTCAATATCTTTATCAATGACCTGGATGAAGGCATTGAGTGCACCCTTAGCAAGTTTGCAGATGACACTAAGCTGGGTGGAACTGTGGATCTGCTGGAGGGTACGGAGGCTCTGCAAAGGGACCTGAACAGGCTGGACTGCTGGGCCGAGACCAATGGGATGAGGTTTAACAAGACCAAATGCCGGGTCCTGCACTTGGGGCACAACAACCCTATGCAGTGCTACAGACTAGGAGAAGTCTGGCAAGAAAGCTGTCTAGAGGAGAAGGACCTGGGGGTGTTGGTTGACAGTCGACTGAACGTGAGCCAGCAGTGTGCCCAGGTGGCCAAGAAGGCAAATGGCATCTTGGCTTGTGTCAGAAACAGCATGATCAGCAGGTCCAGGGAGGTTATTCTCCCTCTGTAGTCAGCACTGGTGAGACTGCACGTTGAGTACTGTGTTCAGTTCTGGACCCCTCACCACAAGAAGGATGTTGAGGCTCTGGAGTGTGTCCAGAGAAGAGCAACGAAGCTGGTGAAGGGGCTGGAGAACAAGTCTTATGAGGAGCGGCTTAGAGAGCTGGGGTTGTTTAGCCTGGAGAAGAGGAGGCTGAGGGGAGACCTCATTGGTCTCTACAACTACCTGAAAGGAGGTTGTGGAGAAGAGGGAGCTGGGCTCTTCTCCCAAGTGACAGGGGACAGGACAAGAGGGAATGGCCTCAAGTTCCACCAGGGCAGGTTCAGGCTTGGGCGTCAGGAAAAAATTTTTCACAGAAAGGGTCATTGTGCACTGGCAGAGGCTGCCCAGGAAGGTGGTTGAGTCACCTTCCCTGGAGGTGTTTAAGGGACGGGTGAATGAGGTGCTGAGGGGTATGGTTTAGGGAGTGTTAGGAATGGTTGGACTTGATGACCCAGTGGGTCCCTTCCAACCTAGTGATTCTATGAGTCTATGATTCTACGATATGCAGGCGAAGGAGAATGCACCAGCCCTTGAGATCAGAGCAAAGTAGTTCAGGACATACACTCTCCTGGATACTATGTTGGCCACATGTGCTCAGATGGGATGTTTACATAGCACAGCTTACAGGAATTCTTGCATGGCTCTGGGTATAGCTTTCAATAACTGATATTACACTTCTAATCAACATTTTCTGGAAGTCTGGATTTAGATCACAGCCTGTTATATGGCTATGTTCCTCCTGGTCCCACCTTTCCCTGACCAATCATGAGACAGAAAAGCCCTTTCAGACCCTGGTATACCTGGATGTGGTGAAATCTTGTCTCCTCCTCCTTCATGGCGAAGGAGAAAAATTCACTTGTGGGTGATTGGGTCATCAAGGCCATGATAGAGACCAGAATCCAAATGTTGAGGGCTTGCACATACTTGACACCAGGGGGTGGCAGGGACACTAACAGCAGCGGAACAGGCCTCCTCCTTGGGGGCTCCAGTATGCGTTAACTGGCAGAGCTGGTTCTCCAGCACCTAGAAATAAGTAAACTTGCTGCTGTGATCAGGAAAGGAGGGTGGGTGTGAATACAGACCATCAGGAGCAACCCTGAGACCACTCACTTCATTTGAGCCTTTATATGATTATTCCATGCAGTGTCAGGGAGCCAGGGTACATTCCCAGAGGAACCTTTGGCCTAAGTCCTGGCATCCTCAATACTTTCTGCTACCATTATGGACAGTAACGCACTCTTCTGCATTGCCTAATTCGCAAACCCTTTAAGTCCATCCTTGACTGGTTGCAAAGGGAACAATAGTGACAAAGGATGAAAGTAAGGATGACATGAAGATGCTTTTCCCTCAGTCTTTGATAGTAAGGTCAGCTGTCCTCCAGGTACCTTGCTCCAGAACCAGAAGATGGGGAGGGCAGGAGCAGCAGAACGGAGCTCTCTTGGTCCAAGAGGAAATTATTAGAGACCTGCTCGGCCAATTAGATATTCACGAGTCTATAGAGCTGGATGGGATCCACTTAAGGGTATTGAGGGAGCTGGTGGAGATGGTCACCAAACCACTTTCCACCATCAGTAGTTCTGGGTAATTGAGAAACTTCCACATGATTGGAGGTTAGCAAATGTTACTCCCATTTACAGGAAGGGACGGAGGGAAGATCCAGGGAATTACAGGACTGTCTGATATCAGTGCCAGGGAAGATCGTGGAGCAGATCATCATAAGTGCTATCACACAACACACATAGGACAATGAGATGATCAGGCCCAGTCAGCATGGGTTTATGAAAGGCAGGTCGTGCCAAACTAACCTGATGTCCTTCTAGGACAAGGTGACCTGCTTAATGGATAAGGGAAAGGCTGTTGATGTAGTGTACCTGGACTTCAGTGAAGCCTTTGACACCATTTCTCACAGCACCCTACTTGTGTCTGATGCTTTCAATATCTTTATCAATAATATGGATGAAAGGATTGAGTGTACCCTCAGTAAGTTTGCGGATGACACTAAGCTGGGAAGAAGTGTTGATCTGCTTGAGGGGAGGAAGGCTTTACAGGCTGGATCAATGGGCTGAGACCAACAGTATGAAAATCAGCAAGGCCAAGTGCCAAGTCCTGCACTTGGGACACAACAACCCCATGGAACACTACAGGCTTGGGCAAGAGTGGCTGGAAAGTTGCCTAGCAGAGAAAGATCTGGGGGCATTGGTTGACAGCCGGATGAATATGAACCAGCAGTGTGCCCGGGTAGCAAATCAGGCAAATGGCATCTTGGCCCGGTACCAGAATCAGTGTTGTCAGCAGGACCAGAGAAGTCATCCTTCCCCTGTACTCAGCATTGGTGAGACTACATCTCGAATACTGTGTTCAGTTTTGTGTCCCTCACTACAAGAAAGACATTGAGGCACTAGAGCGTATCCAAAGGGAGGCAACAAAGCTGGTGAAGGGACTGGAGAACAAGCCTATCAGAGGCAGCTAAGGGAATTGGGGTTGTTTAGTCTGTCGAAAAGGAGCCTAAGGGGAGACCTTATCACTGTCTACAACTATTTGAAAGGAGGCTGTAGCAGGTGCGTGTTCGTCTCTTTTCCCAAGTAACAAGCGACAGGATGAGATTAAATGACCTCAAGTTGCACCAGGGGTGGTTCAGATTGGACATTAGGAAAAAAATCTCCACTGAAAGGATTATCAGGCACTGATACAGGCTGTCCAGGGAGGTAGTTGAGTCACCTTCCCTGGATGTATTTGAAAGACAGGCAGATGAAGTGCTCAGGGACAGGATTTAGTAGTGGACAGGTATGATTGGGTCAAGGTCTTTCCCAACAAAACAGGTCTATGATGCTACGTTTCTATGATTCCTCCTGACGCACATGGCCAGCTCCAGTGACAGATGTCCAGATACTGCATTGCTTCAAGCGAGCAGGTGCTGCATAAAGCCAAGAACACATAAAAGGAAAGAAAGTTTATCCAATCAGAATCCCTCTCATTAATCATCTTCAAATGCCATACCAACCAGATGTATTTCTCCCCATTATGAGCTTATACAAGCAGTCTTGTTTGGCCAGAGCCGGCAGTGAATGTAAACCACGAGGAACCCACTGCAGAGTGTTTGATTTTTTAAGTTTCCTCCTTTCCAAGGGTGTAGAAAGGTCCCGTTTGCAGGTAACACTGCCTGCATCGTTCACCCCGCAGAAAGCCCTGCATCTGTCAGCCTCTGGAGAGCTTGTTTTGTTCCTCCCCTGGCGTCCCTGCCCTCTGTGGTCACTTGTGATGGAGGACAGCAAACAGCAGCCTAAGCTCACCTACCTTCCTTTCTTACCTTCGAAAGTAACTTGTCACAGCCATGAGAAAGGTTTCTATTTAAAAACAAAGAGCTGTGACCGCAGAACTGTGACTAATACTGGAATTTAGCAAGAAGTCAGCTCTTGTTTCAAGAGGTTGTGTTGCAAGTTTGGGAACATTTGCTACTAAAGCTCTTGATGAATGACTCCAGGAAGAGGGAGTTAGTTTTTCTTATTTTTTCTTCTCTTTCAGTGCTCGTTTTGCATAGATAATAATGAGGAGTGTCAGGTAAGCATGTAGCAAACTGTTTTCTCTCTCTTGACAGAGCAAAGCTATCATTATGTCAGTCTGACATTGAGAACCTGTGAGACTTGGACAATAAATAGAGAGAAAAGCATTAAAAAAAAAAAAACAGAGTAAGCATTATAAATTTCTTTGCTCTTTCAGGACTGAATCGTTCAAGACATTTTGCAGGTGTCTGTTCGTCATCCTCCTGCATTCAATTTTTTCTTCTTCCAGTATGTAGAGTGTAATTTAAGTTGAAATATATTTTAAATGAAAAACTTTAAAAGGTTCTCTTTTTTTCTGTTTCTGGGCTCTTTTATTTAATGTAGACACTGACAGTGTAAGAACAACTTGCAGACTCTCAGTTCAGACATCAGTGGCTGCCCAGTTCCAAACCAGACACAGCCAAAACTGTCTCCACAGGTGTCTCCTTCACTGTTTCTTTTTCACTGTGTCTGCTGCCTCCGGCGGCAAGGGCCACACCTATGTCTCTGTCTGGGTTTGCCAATCTGCACAACAGTCTCTCCCACAGAAGGTGAAATGCAACTGTGTTTACTTTAGATTTTCTTGGGAATAACTACTGTTTTTAACATTTTGGAGCAGAAAAAATTTTGCTGCTGTAACTAGGAGACTTTTTTTTCCCCAGCATGTAATGTCCTCTTCTATCTCTTTCCTGAGAACAAAGGGGAAGATGTGAGTACTGCACCTTACACAATTGCCTAATCTGTGCAGTTTAGTCCAACAGATTGTGCAATGACCACTGAAATTTCAGAAGGCAAAAATTACAATGAAGCCCCTCTTTCTTTTTCCAGGTTCTGGGCTACTCAGGTCCCTGTGGGGCACAAGGATGTTTTTTCACTGTTGGAAAGCCTCATCTGCCTATCCTTTGTTCTACTCCATTCCTTTCCATTAGCTAGGAGATCATTGCTGCAGAGTGGAAAGATGTTTGAGCCTTGCCTGTTCTTCTCCTTTTTTGAACACTGTTTCAGCTGCGATGTTCTTGCTCTGTTTCGCTTACAGATGTGCTGATTCCCTGGCAATTGTGTTGACGGCATCAAGCTACACTAGGAGATCAGCTTTCCTCTGTTTCAAAGCCTATGTGGTCTAATCTTGTTAATGGTGACAGACGCACCCTTTCAAGCAAACCTAGTGTCCACACTTCAGTAACTAATCACGAAAGAGGATCTTGTACAAGAATTTACCAAATTAACAGTAATTTCATCTGGCTAGCAATTCCCAGATTGGCTTTGCTGGACTTGTGGTTTCACCATTAAGATGAAATAAAAAATATTCAGTCTGCCACACATCTCAAAATGGACTTAGCAGAAAGTGCAGCTCCCACCATGCGCCTCAGTGTTTACTATTGTAGCTGACTCAAAGAACAGTAGTTACCCCAGAGACACAGAAAAAGACACAGTCCCAGCTGCACTGAGATGGCCAGCATCCCGCTGCCCCTCAGATCAAACAGTGGCCAACACTGGGAAATAGTCCATTGATAGGAAGGGACCAGCATTAAAAAGATGGCTGCAGTGTACACAGGGTCTCTTTTTAAGCTGACTTACTTGTCCTGCTAGTTTTTATTCTAAAGAAACGCTATAAACCCAGGCTCAGCCATACTAATCCATCATCCCATATTTTCCCTCTGAAGAGAGGGAATTCCTCTTGTTAGAAGACTAGCAGCACATACTCCAAAGATGGTCCGACTCTCCTTTACCTTTCCTCCTTAGCTGTAACAGAATTAATGCTGACCATCCTCTGTCTTACTTACAACACATTAAAATGCCATTTAAAAACCCTAACTTTAATAAACAAGTTAACTAATTTTTCATATTCTGATAAAGCATCATTAAATATAATTTGCTTCATACCTTGAATATTTAGAACTACTTGGTGAGCGTGACATAATAAAGCTTCAAAGTCACCCAGCCACTGGTTCTGCTGCAATAATCTCTTTTGCATTCATTGTTTTTTTCTCATTTATCATGACAAAGATGCCACCCAATACTGCCTGGATCAGGAAATTATTATGCAGGATTTATAATGGTTAAGCTGACCTTTGCTGATACATGAACACACACCTGTTTCATCAAAGGAAGATCTGTTTCCACAGGAGTCCAAATGCAGTAAGTTTGAAGATGTAATAGAGGAGAACATGTACCTGGACCATCTACTGCTTCTTCAGAAAGCCTGTCTAAGTGGAATTGGCACTAATAGTGGACGTGTGGAAAGACTGAGGATTGTATTTATGGCATTAAGAGATACTTCAGGGGTTGGCTGTGCTCCATCATCTTTTGGCTTGGAACGGTTCCAAGTCAAAGTAAATTTAAATTTAGTAATAAAGTTAGAACAAATTAAATGATTGATGATTTCATAAGAGCTGCTGCATGTCCTTGTTCCAGTGCTCGTCTCCTACTTATTTGGCATAGCTGGACTACTGTGGACTTCATTGGCCTTGCACCTGTCTAACTGTTACAGAAAGGAGTTTATAAGTGTGCTCAGAAAGCTGTGTACTCCTTCCAAGGCTTTACTACAGACCATGAAGGAATGCTACTGCCTTCAGGGAGCTTTGGATAAAGGCTTATATCTTCAAACTAAAGCCCAGGACTTGCTTAGCGAATGGTTGTATGTAAAAATATTGTTTGTTAATGTTTGTTGTAATATAACACTTGTTGGTAATGCAGCCTAGTATTCCTGGACATACAGCAATATGATGTTGAAGCAGTTGTTATAGCAGGTCATTATTTTAGGACATGCAGTAATTCAGAATGAGTATTTCACGTAACAGCTATGTATGCATACATATAAGCTTTTCTACTACTCCCATGCAAGAATTTTGAGGCTCCATAGGAGATTTCTTTTTTTTAGAGTTTTAGAAGCATGTGGGTAAAATGTCACTATTAGTTTTGTCAAGGCTGAATAAACGTGCAAAACCAGTTTCTTGCCATACTACATTCATTCTTATTTGAGAAAAAATGTTGAGCGAGTGAGACTTCTTGTAGAGGTACTGTATATTTTGGAAGCAAATGCACGCAGATGCCTCTCCTTGACACACATTCCATCACGCAACAGCACACCAGTGAATTCTGTGAGACAGCAGCCACAAAGAAAATGACACCATGTAAAGTTACCAACAACAGAGTTGCACCAGGCACTGGTGTTTGGCGTAGCCAGTAACGAATGGTCAAGTTTTAAAGTCCATAGCAGTGCTTAAAGCTTGCTCTTTTCTCTATTACACCAAAACACTGCAGTGCAAACTCCCGCTGCATTACTGACATGGTGTTGAAGGCTGCTGCCACAGTCTTGGCTTACATTTATCTTCAAAGCACAGGGCTGGTGGTGTGATGCCAGCAAATCATCTTTTGACACCACAAATGGAAGTTTTGTGGGCTTATGTCTGCAAAATGCACCAGATATGGTACCATTCACACCAAGGAAATTTCTCATTGGCCTCCCCACTAGAAGCACGCTCAGTTCATTCCCTTGCTAAATCCCTGTATCCTTGACTGCAGTGATTTACACCTACCTTCCCCTTGAGTACATAATTCTCTCTCCCTGAAATGTTCATCTTGTTAATACCAACGTAAGCCTAGATGATAATTTATTTGAGTCATAGAAATAATTCATTTAGACCCTAATGTGATTTTTCTATCAAGCCATGAAATCTGATTTTTTTTCCGTCACCATGTCCAACTGATTGAATGTGTTTTCTGTCTTTGTGATTTACACTGTACCTAATTGTAGCATGAACAGGTTAGATTCTCAGAAATAACTAACAGGTGTACAATTATGTGCACTCACATTACTCCCATCTGGGTGATTTCACACTTCATATCCAAATGCAACAGTTTGTTTTTCTTTTTTGGCAAATGATAGAAAGCTAACTCAAGGTGGAATGTGCGTTGCTGGAAATCAAACTGCAAGGAAGAAATCTCACTATGGCCTTAAGATAATGTTGGCTTCATGTCAAAAAGTACTGTAGAAAGTTGTGAGTCAGCTGACTTCATTATTTCTCACATATCCCATGAAGTATATTTTAAAGAAAGATCAATATCTATGTAATTATTGGGAAGATATAAGGTAGGAGAATCATATCAGCAATAATGTTCCAGTCAGTTTTCTATATGCTTTAGGTGGACATATAGTACATGATACGCCGGTGACACGACACTCACAAGATCATGAATAAGAGCAAATAACTTTGCTCTTAGTTATGCTCTTAGTAATGATTGTATAGAACGTTTTAATTTTGTAGATGGTTTCCTGTTGCAGTTGCTGTTCCAATTATGCAAAATAAGTAATTAATATTATATATGCAAATTGGAGACTTCAGTTTACTTTTGCATTTAACAAAATCTGCTCCCTAACTTGAAGTGAGTTTTCCGAATAGTTCTTTCCTAAAGTCCTTCTACTGGCAGTTTGTGCAGAGCTGTAGGACAGGCTGCCATGCATTTGAGTACCAAATAACAGGGTCAGTTTGATCTCTGGGTGAGTGTGGGAAGATGTGGCCTGCAGTGACTGGAAAACTAATTTTAAACAAAGAGTTTTGTTACATTTTTACTGGCTGTAAGATATCATCAGCTATTTCTTTTCTCTTTAAGCCAGCTGACTCACCTGTATCGCTTGATGCTGAACACTATCTTTAACAGCATCTAGGAGTTTTCCTGCTGTCTTGTATGTTCCTCAAGCATGTTAATGCCATACCTAGCGTAATGTCTTTAAGTTAAGACTTCCATCTTCTTCATCCTAGCATTAAAGTAAATTTTGTCCTGTGGAAAAGCTATTTACTGTGTTTTGCACAGCAAGAGGTGTACATGATATGTTCTGAGCATTGAACTCTTCCTTACTTCAGTTGTGTCACTGATTTCTCTTCTACACGAAAACTACCTCCAAAAACTCAAGAGGAGTTATTCTACCACTGTTAAATACTTGTATGAGAAATACAAAGCTGATTGTAAGAGAAAGTTGTTGCTGAAACGCACTATAAGAAGACACCCTGTGGCTAGTGTAACTTCAGAAGTTGTTAGGATTTATGTTATTAATATTTTTTATTAAACAAATTTCCAAGTGACTTTCACTTAGAGAAAGGAGCTGTCAGAGACATATGCAGTAAATTAAAGAGGTTAAGGATGTACAGGAGGTAATACAACTAGGTCTTCAGTTTGTCCACAGTGGGACCAACCAGCATTAATTAAATACTGACTTCAGCATGCGACTGAAAGCAAGAAGGGCAAAACAGAACAAAATGCATGAATAAAGTGATTTTTAAAAGACAAGGAGACTGAAAGCAAAGTCCTCTTTCAAAAGCAAGAATTTGTAGCATTCCTTATAGTGCCTACAGTACATGTACATATTGGATACATAACTTCTGCATAGTTGGCTCTTCCAGGATTCGTAAAGATCAAAGAGGAGCCAAAATACTGCAAGACTTTCAGGAAAAAGTTGAAAATGTATGGCTGCCCTCCAGAGGCCTTCACCTGGTTTTGTTCAGCAATAATTGATAATAACAGGCACTGTGAGAATGCCAAGTGCATGTTTGTCTGTTCAGTATTTTGCATATCATTCAGAAAGGGCTTTCACAACAAGATGCTCTTACATGTTCCTTGGGATGAGTTACGCCTTCGAGTTTCGCAGATCTCCTTGAGAGGGAAAAAACCTTCATAGTGCTGAGCTACCTTACTTCTGCTGAGGGAGAAAAGGCTGAGCAGTGCTCCACACTAGGCAGGTTTAGGCTCCCTAGTTTTGCTAGGTGGATGAGGAGCTTGCCAAGTTGACCAGGCATTCTCCCATTTAGGAGAAAGGCTAGGATAGAAGGCAGTCACTAAAATATATATGTGTGTGAGTAATTATTCTTTTTTTTCTATCTCTTTTTTTTCAGTCATGCATATGTCCACCAGTGCTTGTTCAATCACTTAACTTGGAAAACAATATTTAATCTGACTGTCATTTAGGTGGTCCTCAGTGTCCAAAAAGGTTTTGATGGCATGGTTCATAGTTGCTGAGTTGAAATGAAAGGTCTACAACAATGGTTCTTTGGTCAGATAAGAAAATAAACAGTAAATAAGATCAAGTGGAAGCCTGTCTCTCTTTTCTGCAGAAGGAGATCATGCTGCTGAACTAAGGTAGAAACTTGGCATCACAGAGTCAGACAGCTGAGAGAGTGGTCATAGGTAAGATGTATCGCAGTCTGAGAGGCCATCGCTCTATGACAGAGTAGCAGTACAATATATCAGGTACCAGAGTATGAGAGAAGCCATCAACAAATTCTGCCCCAACAGGTAAGAAAAAATGGGGGAAAGGCTTCAAGCTGTGAAAAAGGCAGCATGAGTTAGCCTCTAATTCAGAGTGTTACTAAGTACTGGGCCTTCACATCTACATTTCTTTCAGGACTCCATCCAGCTTTGGTTACAACTCACCCAGGTCTGCCAGGCAGGTATGTTCCAGTTTTGTTTCAGTGAGAAATTTTGGGCCATCTGACAGTCCTAAGTCAGGGAGTGTTACTGTGCCTCAAGTAAGAGTGCAGGGCTGTAGTGGGTGGAACTGGTATTCGTTTTGCTCCCTGGACTGAAGCCTTCCCTAGCAGCAGTGGCTACAGGCAGCTTTGTGGTGGGGCGAAGAGCCGGGCAGCTGTGGGGCTGGTCAAGCACTAGTAGGTGCCTACAGGGCTGTTTCCTCTGAGGCTGTGGTGGAGGATCTCACAGAGGGAGCCTGTGTGTTTCCTGGATCTCCTGCCTGAACAGCTTCTCCTTCCAACTCCACAAACTGCAAATCCTGTCTCATTAAGGGGTCACCTAGGTAAAGTAACAACCACAAGGGACTCATGATCCTTTGGATCAGGCTTCACATTGCTGCAACTGTTTCCACGGCTGGGGGAGCCTTTCAGGCCAGGTGTATTTATCAAATTCACTCTCTCTAAATTTGTTCTGGTATAGGCTTTCAACTTATTCTAAGTACAAAAAAAAAGAGAGAGAGAGAGAGATCCAAAGAAAGCATTGGTTATTTTTTTTTTTGGGCAGAAAATGTTATGAAAAAATTTCCTGGTTTCAGAAGAATAGGAGGCTTATGAGTAAGACAGTCCGTAAAATATCCTGTCACAAGCGAGAAAGCAGATATATGAATACATCCAAGGAACTGGAAATGAGCTGAGTAGAATCTGGCAATCAGTATAATCACTCATATTTTAATTCCTCACCTTCTGAATAGCTCAGGTCTTGTGTTACATTTCAAACTCTAATGTATCTTCTCCTACCAGCTTTGCTGACTGGCCTTGCTCCGGAGCAAACTAAGGTCCATAAGGAGGTTTTTGTGGTTATCATAGGGCCAAAAAGAGTTGTAGAAATGCATGGTGTCCAGGAGGGGAAAGATGAAGTCTGGTGGATGGAACAGATTCACCAAATGATAGTTGGTAAAGTGGAGGTTCCTGTTAATGGCAGTAACAAGGACTTACAGAGGTAATACTGCTTCACTCAGCGCAGAAAATGGCAAAGCCATGGCTTTGGCTCTAAAAAAACAGGACTGCAGGAACTCATGGTATAACACTATTTGTACAAACTGATGGCTATTCAAGGAGGGAGGAGCAATTTGTGATTGAGATGGAGCAAGAAAACCTGATCTTTGTTTTTTGGTCACACCTTCCTTCACTGTGTCATGAAAGCAGTGAGATTTGAAATAAAAGTTGAGCACGTGTCCAAGCCAGCTCCAAGGACCAGGGACATCCACCATCTACCACATGTGTAAACATCCATGCTTGGCCAGACAAGTTCCTACTGAGGCTCTAACCCAAAATTCAGAGTTTGCTTACACTTTAAAGAATGTCCATAGGCAAAGCTAGTTTCACCTCTGCCTGCAAGCTGAAGGGAAATACAGGGAGACACAAGCCTATGCGAACCTAGATCAAGCAGATCTTTCTGAGGAATTGCTGAACATTCCTTGGAAGTCTTGTATCTATTCATATTTACTTTAGGAAGGGATTGCAATAGCCTCAGCCTCATGCCTAGGTACGAGGCTTCAGAAGCACAATATGAACAGTGTGGTACTACTTACAGGCAGGAATCCACACAGGAAGTTTGTGGGATACATGAGTCTATTAATTTGATATAGATCACAAATGCTACTTTCTTCTTCGAGCATGGATATAAAACTATTTCTTAGTCTGTCTGTTGGTAAAATGAGGATACAGGTTACCTATAACATGTGGGAGTAATAAGCCTCAAGTAAATGATGCTTACAAAGTGCTTTGCATTCTTTGAAAGGAACGTGTTGTACAAACACAAAATATTTCACTCAAACATTATGTAGAGGTTGCATTTATAAATGGTGTACAAGTGGGCAACAAATGATTAACAGATGTTATAGCCATGTTACAGAGATTAATGTATTCTAGATGGTTATAAACTATCTATTGAGTTGTTGTACTCTTTAAGGATCTAGAGAAGTAGATTAACCATGAATTAAGATGTCAATCATTTGTTAAACTCATTTATAAATGTAGTCTTAGTAAAAAAAAGTGAATACACTTTCCATGAGGCTTCATTCATGGGAAAAGAGCAACAGTAAGTCAAGCCTATCATATCACTGTTACAAACAAGATGGAGAAAAAAACACTAATCCTTCTTTTAAGATGCTTCTAAGAATTCATGTAATGGAAATTGCACTTTTTTAACCCCCTCTTTTCTTACTCTGAGAAAAGACTAAACTCCCTTATGCCAGCGGATTAGATTCTTTGCAGACTTTTCTTATGTATCTACTAAAGTCTGTTATATCATTCTCCTTGAAAACTGACACAGAGCTAAAATAAAATAGGTATTAAAATACAAAAACCTAAACTTCAAGTTATTCAACTTTACGAGTGACTTAAAATTAATGAAACTAATAAATAATGTAGTAGCAAAAGCAGTCTTTGTATCCAATTATTGCATTTAATGTCATCCTTTGTCAGCAATGCTGCTCCAATTCAACAATTTTTGCTTAAACACTTCCTACTTTCGATTGCTTTTAAGTAATCTCACGAGAATGATTCCTCTAGCTTTGCTAGTTATTCAGCATTCAAGTTTTTGTTCCCATCCTCTGCCTTTGTGTCATTTTTATAACTTCTAATTTTTCAGAGGCATTGTTGGGTGCTTGTTGTCATTTAGTAGCCACCGTATGAGACCATGAAAGTGATCCTACCATTGTCAACTCCGGCACAAATCCAGAATAACTCAATAAAGGTACAGATGATGTGACACAACAGCATAGAAAACGTCCATAGAGTCTGTCTTTCTTCTAAATAAACATTAAGCCCCCTCTTCTGCCTGGTTCTGTCCATGTGGGTGTGAGTTGTTCTACCCATAATCATTACTACCATACTCAACCCACAAGGGTACTCTCAGTCAGTGGTAGAAACCAAATTGTCTGCTGTCTTGCCTGGTTTAATGACCTCATGAAAGGTGCACCCTGCTACCCTTTCCAGCATGCCAGTATATGGAGCATCTCTTGGATCCTCCATTTATTAGCCACCGAGTCTCTAAGTATGGAGAGATAATGGTTCCTGCTGCTTGTGTTTCAGGAGTAAAATCATGGACAGTTGGAACAGAAATTATTTACATTCATAAAGTGTTATTTCTCCTTGTGTAGTAAAGTCCGGAGTGAGGTAGTAAACCAAGAGAGTGAAACCTGTAGCCTATCCTGATTAAGACACAGTTACAACATGGGACAGACCTTCTGAGAAGGACTGGCACACACAGAGCCCTTCTTAGGACCATAACAAGCATGGAATAAAAAGCTCAGATTTTTTTTTAAAAAGTTCTCTTTTCCAACTACATGAGACTGCATTTTTATTGCAAACCCAGTTCCTACATGTTTTCTGTTCCCAGTCTGTTGTTTACCTCCTTTTACATATGTATTTTATTTCATGCTTTTATTAATCAAGGTCTTCCCCCCCCCATCCCCATCCCATGCCTTGTGTTTCAGAAGTAACAAAAGGAACTGTATCAAATCAATAAATTCCTAGCTGAGAGGCCAGCTCCATCTAAGGCCTTAGACCCACTGGGCATTGGCTTGCTGAGTGTAACCCGAAATCTTAAAACACTTTCTAGACAAACATTAAGGTACAAATGAGGGCTGGTTTGTCTCTCAAGTCAACACTTAAAATGAAAAAGCTGATGATGTTTTCATTGAGGTGGAAAGAGTGACAGACAGCCTCTTGACAGAGGATTACCAGGAAAGAGAAAACAGAGCTAAAGTTCTGTTTTCACTTTCCAACTGCAGAGCGAAGGAGGGAGGTCGGGGGGCTGGGAAGGAGGTTGAGAATAGAGAACTACATTTTTCCCTGTGTTTTTTTGTTGGGCTCGGTTACACATATTTCACCATGGCTAAATTAAAAGGCCTATATTCTGCTGATGGATGGGCAGTAGGTTTTGCATGGAACCACAGGAACTCTCAGGATAACATTGGCAATACCCAGGATGAAGGGAAATTGACATTATAAGCTGACTGTTAATCTTCCCTTCCAGTAACAGAATGGGATTCAATCCACTCAAGCTCTTTCTGTACTCACCTTTCTGCAGCAAAGCATTTTAGATGTCTTTTAAAGCCCAGCCCTCGGCAAAGTACTTTATGATAGAGGAAGGAAATTCAAACTAAATTCCCCTGCAAAAGCTAGAAATGGGGAAAAAAACAGTTCACGCATCACTAGAAAAAAAAAAAAAAGTAGAGCTAATTCTGGAGTGCAGCTGGGTGCTCTGAGTTGTGATTCTGCTAGCAGCAATAACTATCCCAACCAGGAATATGTCTTCCCCAGCCCAAGGGGGCAAGCATGAGCAATGACAGCAAACATCCACACTTACAGCATTGTTAGGTGTAAACAAGAGGAAGTTTTCTAGTAACTCACATCCTTGGCATGATGGAGGCCTGTTCCTTATTCACTCTGGGGTCAGGCTATCCTCTTTAACTGGAAATTGTAATAGCTTGCCATCTCACTGCTGCAGTCCTTGTCTCAGGATCAAGCTACACCTCTGTCCTCCCAGATTTCTGTATTTCCCTTCCCCTGATATAGTAGACAATTCCCATCAGTGAGACCTCTGACCCTAGCATTTCTAAGAGGAACAACTTTACAGTTTCTGATGATACTAATGTTTGATGTTAGGCCATTCTGTGGAAGTAAAGGGGACTTGGAGGACAAGACAAAGCAACTATCGTCTCAGTGACCTTCTGCCCTTTTGCTGCTTGGCTGGCTTTTCCTACATACCTCTGGACTGCAGTAACAGGAGTGAGACAATTGGATGTCTGCCCAGCTAAAGCATCTATTTTCAAAAGTAAAAAATATTGTTTCTTTATGAAAATCCTTTTTAGGGTCCTTTAGGTTAGTCTTCCCTACAACTCCTGCCATCTCCTGAAAAAAAATCCAGCAAAATAAAACTCCTCGTCATGTCTGACAAACCTTGGCCAGGTTCATTTCTGCAGTCTAATAGCCAGAGTAAACACTGCAAAAGACCCACCACACACATGCTCCAGCAACGTCTTTCTGCACCATACATGCTTATGCATAAGTTCTGGATCTTTTTTTTCAAAGAAAAGGAAATATACAAAGTTAAAGATGATTGAATAAATCACACATACAGGGAAAGTGAACAGAAGTGGAAATGTTTAGATGGTTTTATAATACACTGTATTTTTAAGAAAGAAATAAAAAAGAGAGAGAGAGAAGTAGAGACACATACAGCATATCTGATCCTAGGCTGGCATGCTCAAAATGTCATAGAAGTGGATGGCAGTACACTGCTTAGCACCAGAGTATGTTGCATGTGTTGCCATTCTCCCATTAAAATGCAGGCAAGAATTAGACCCTGAGAACAATACGCAAATGAAAGCAAAATGAAAGATCAGAATAGATTTCTACCTATAGCAAAGCAGCGATATAGGGAAGACAGGGCTAGGAAGTTTGAAAGAGATCATATCCGCAGTGTGATGTGGGCAGCAGGACAGCAGGGATCAGTCACAGGCATGGGACAGCACTGGAGAGTCACTGAAACCAGATTTTGAAAGGAAGCGCCAAATGCAAGCTAGAGATGCAAGAAGCTCCAAATGCAAGTTAGCGAACGAGGCTTTTGTGTGGGTTGTTTGGGTTTTTTTTTCACTTTTGCTCTTTTGTAGCTGAAAAAAAAAGCTGCTCTTTTGTAGCCAGGGACTTCTGTCCAGGGCCAGAATTGTTCCGGTTGGAAGTTGTTTCATCTAAGGCTTCTTTAAATCTCAGAGGTGAGTAAATGCCGTGGGCTAAATGTTTTCCTGAGGCAACCTGGCAGTAGTCAGCAGAATTACAGTAGATGTGTTTATGGCCATGAGAATTTTGAGGCATCCCTCCTATCTGTTGAGGTACGACAGGAGTATGAAAAGTACATGCGCTTCACTGAGTCAAGCCAAGGCTGAGGAACCTGTGACTGGTAACATCTGGGAGACAAATTTATTCATTTTGAAATACATTACATGCAGTCTACATTAACTTCTTACAGGAAGCGTCTCCAGAGGCACAGTAAAGGTGATTTTGCCTGTGCAAAACACTTGTTGTGAGATGTTTTTCCCACTGCCTGAGCTGTCTACCTTCACCATCACCATGTCTTATCATGGTACCAAGCCTATTGTAAAGTGGAGCAACAGAGCTCCTGATCAGCTGCCTTAATATCAGGGCCAGTCTTTCCTTGTATCTGTTTTTCACAGCACAGGCATTAAATAAACTACTCCTTTTGATGGCTTTAATCATAATGTTTCACAGCTGGAGAAAACATATACTAGTGTCTCCTTTTGGTCCATGATCTTCAGTATCCAACAGCTATTAAACTAAGACTCCAGGTACTGAACGTATTTTCTGTGTTCCTTCTCAGGAGGGCAAAGAACCACACTGGCCATTTCAGAGTACTGTTACTCTAAAACTAAGAAAGTGAAGGAAATCTACTAGTAGTATAAGCAGAGCTATTTGGTACTCACTCAGTGCTGTGTCTCTAAAAGCCCTGAGGGGTAAAATTAAATGAAATTATGGTGATACTGGGATATACCTTTGTTTCCAGCAGAAGTGGTGTGAGGACCTTGCATCCTCAAAATGGGTTATTGCTGCCCCTGTTTGCAGGTGTGTGAGGAGGAAGCAGCTGTTATATTTGCATTTGTTATGTCCCCAGGCCTCATACAGAACAGTACTAGAGGAAAGGTAAATTCATAAATGCAGATATGTGTTTGCTAAATATTGAGGGAGGAGGAGAAATGGAAATCGGCATGCAATGGAAATGGAATTATATGAACCTGCACAACTTTTGTATTTATTTGGGAACTAACAACAGGTCAGAGGAAATCTCTTTTCAGAGGTTCACTGTAGGGACCCCTATTTTTTCTTTTTCTTCCGTCACCATGCTCTTTCTTTGGCATAAATTATTCAATACAGCTTTCTTTCATGTATTTCAGTATTCAGAGAGCACTAAGAGCCCATGTAGGCAGAACAGAAATACTTGCCATTGTACTAGGAATGACTGTGCAGCAAGATTTCAATGCAGAACCCACTTCTGAAGTGGGTTGTCACATTCTAGAGAGGAAAAACACCTTTTCCAGCTACAAGTAAAAGCAGGCAGCTGGATCTCTAGATAGTGAATGCAGACTGGTTGGACTCCATGATCCTGGAGGTCTTTTCCAACTTAGTGATTCTGTGATTCTGTGATTTGGCTTGCTTTCCTACCAGTGCTTCCCTCCATTGGTCGCTGAAAAACATATCTGACAGGTACACCAACAAAGAAACAGAGGTAAGATTAGGTATATTCAGGCTGGGACTGCATTAGCAGTGGTCTATCTGCTCCATTTCCAAGGACTCATTCTACAAGTTTTTTTTCTGCTTAAGAACAGTGTGCCTGTCCACAGTGCTGCTCTCCTAATCCCTTTCCAGCCTGAAAAGTGTCAGAGGAAGCCAGAGGAAACTATTGCCCTATAAAAAGAATTAATTTCTCTCCAGTCACATCATGCTCTCTCCTACAAGCTTAAGATAAGAATAGTTGTAATATGGCAGGAAAAAAAGGTCCACTTAGGTATGTTTTCTGTCTCATGAAAATCAGCACTGGAGGCCTATGGAAGAATAAAAATGAGAAAAAAAAACAGTCATACCATAATAACATTCAGTATAATTTCGCAGCTTCCATATATCTGCAGTTCATGGGCTTCAGAGACAGATGTCTTCATGTTAGGTAATCCTTGATAAATCTTCTTTCACTAGCTTATCTAACTCCTTTTAGATAGGCATGCAGATGGCACAAAACCATGCACATGTACTTTATTCCAGATTAGAGCAGCCTGCTATTTTTATGTTTCATCCTGTATTTGCTATTGGGAAAGCTGAGATGTATTTTACTCTGGCTCAGTTTCATGAACACTGAGGAAAATATCAGTCTTCACAAGAACAGGTACAAAATGAAATTTCATATTTCCACATTACTCAACATGTAAATATTTGGTAAACTGTTGTGTTTACATACTAATCTTTAATTAAATAGCCTAGTATTAACAGATGTCCTAAATTTTTTTATGCAAAGCCATCTCAGATATTGCCAAAAACATAATAAGTTACAATAAGTTTGGAAATACACAAAAAATGCTATTTTTTTTTAAAGAAGAATTCATAACAAAACTTTCTATCTTTTTGGAAATCAGGCACTGCATTCAAAGTATTTATTATATGAATATTATTAAGAAAGAGACAGAACCAGAGCTGTGCAGCTGGAACTGAGCTGATGTAAACAGTTTTGTTGAAGAACACTGTCAAAAATATTTATACTGTGTCTAAATTGTGCTAAGTTTTTTGCACACTATTAAGAAGATAAGATCACATACCTATCATGGTGTTTGGCAACTCACTGAGAGCCAGGAAGTCTAGGTGATCTCCAGTGCAGCACTGTGCCTAAGCTCCTAACTGATCACTGTTGCACAATGTGCCGCTCAGCAGAGCAAAGCTCACTCAAGGGTTTTCAGAAGGTTTAGTTACCATCCCCTACCTTCCTGCCTAGCTGCAGATGAGCGGTGGTATGAAACAAGACTCAACAAAAGAAAAGCTATTAAAACCATAATGCAGTGAGATACTAATATTTATTTTAAATGTGAAGAGTCTCCATCTGGGCAAATTCTCATCTCATGGAGGCACAGTCCAGAAAATTGCACTCTTAGTGTGCTCATACAGACTTCAGTGTGTCTGTTTGTATGTGGTTGTATTACGCTCAGATACTCTACTCTGTCTTTATCAGTTCAAGGGTAGAGAAATTTACAGGTGAATTCATGATTTCAAAGGAATGCATGAAGTGTGGCACTAGCCTCACAACCTGAAGACAACTGAATGCAAATGTGTGTGCGTAGATATATAAATTTTCACAGGATGTAGTTATAGGAAATAGTACATACTGAACAAATCTAAAGTCAGATATGTATGTTTGCTATTGTTTACTTTATCTACTTATGTTGTAAAAAATCTATGGATTTTAAAAATACAGACTATTCCTTACCTGCATGGTTTCTTTTCAAATAGTTTTAATTTTGCTTGGATTTCACTGATGACACTTTATGTTAAAAATTACTTAGGGTCAAGCCAATAATTTGTAATTCAGCATAATTGCTTCCTTAGAGCACTCAGTCATATGATTTAATTTTAGGTAGTCCTGCAAGGATCTGGGAGTTGGACTCAATGATCCTTATGGGTCCCTTCCAGCTTGGGATGTTCTATGGTTTTACGTAAATTGTATAGACTGATTTTTCCCCTACAAAGCATGATAGGGAATTTGATTGACAGAGTTGCCATTCTAGAAACATATGATTCAGAAGAAAAAATACTTTCTATCAATCAAGTTTTAGACTAAATCCAGAGGACAGATTTTAGAGATAACTTTAAATTGTAGAATTCAAGTTTTAGCCCAGGTTTCTTAATAAAAACAAGGCTTTTGAAACAATTGCTGCCTGTTTCTATTCGTCCATCCTGTTCACTGCTAATAATGTTTCAACCATGAGCAATTTCAATCCAGTCTAATCTCCAGTATCAAAAAGTTTTTCCAAGTCCAGAGAAAACAGCACTCAGACGGAAAGAAGGCACACCTGTACTGATCCCTTAAGGACTGCTAGAAGGCTCAAAATGAACAAAGCCATCACAAAGGCTTTGTCCACCAGAAAAAAAGCCTGTAGATCAGAACTCTTACCCAGCCTTAGCAGAGCCCTGTCTCCAGGAGACCAGCCCCATCGGAAGCCAGAGATCAGCTTCTGGCACTTTGGTTTGAAGACAGCTCTCTGGAAGTCAAGCACTGCAGCCCACTGGTGTTTGCAGCTATAGGGCTCTGGGGCTCCTTTAGCCACAGAGCACCTTTAATCAGCAGAGCCATCACAATTAGTGACCTTGGCCTGTCTCTGACTTTTTCCAGGGTAGTACTACGTGCTGATGCTCGTCGCTGCCCACAGGTGGCAGTGAGCCTTCACCGTTTACGAGAGGGAAACACCAAAATATCCTCCGACCCTTGATCGTGTTGGTGGTCAGCAGTGTGAACAACCTCGTTCCTCCTGGAGCCTTGCCCGGGCTGCTCAGATTTGGCTTTCTGGAAGCTGCTTAGCAAAGGGATGGCTATGCTTTTCAATCCTCACTCCAAATGCTGTAACATAATCTGTGTGACTTGGGTTTGTAGGACAGTCAGAAAGAGCAAGATTTGCAGAAGAAAGTCATTAAAATCTGCAATATCATATTACGGTAATTTAGTTGAAAAAGGTACGTTTCCAATGGGAACACCTTGCAGAGATGGTGGTCATTTTATTACCTATAGCTGCCTGAACATATTCTTGGTAGGAGAAGACGCAGCAAGGGAGGGGAGGAAAGAAAAGTGAGTAGATCAGTAGAGAACAGAAAACTGCTCACACTATTCAGAGTAATAAACTTTGTCAACAAACATAGCTTCCTTTGGATTTTCCAAAGGATAAAATCACAATAGTTTACATTTAAGCACTTCTCTCTCCCATGTCCTTTATCACAACAAAGTTATTTAGGTTTCTTATGAAACAATGATATACATTTCTGACGTTCCAAAATACATGCTGAGTGCAAGCTTTTAAACCTGCATAGATAAACAGATTAGATTAAAGGACTCTTGGAACAAAAACAATCGTGTTGAGTGGAAAAACAGACAATAAGTTGCATTTGGCCTCATTGTACTTTGAAGGTGTTCATATATGCTATATAAAATATGGGTAAATATCTGCCCTTTCATTTCTGTCCTGGAATCAATATCTACACGAATCATGTAAGGGGGTGAGGGTGTGGTCCCCATTTTTCTCTCCAGGAGTAACAGCACACTTCAAAGCGACAAGTACAATCAGCAAATTGAAAAAGCAAACAAATGCAGGTTTTTTTCTGTAACAAACCAATGCCCAAATGTGAATTAACTATGTGAGCTTTATCTCTGCTCTCAGACAGCTGTGAACACCTGCCAAGTAACTGGAAATCCATTGCATGTAGTGCCACCTGCATCTTGATACACAGCAACAAGCCAAGTTTTGCCATCATATATGTCTTTGCATTTCCACTGAATCCACTGGGGCTGCGTGCAGGTACCTGAGAATTTAATCACAGTGGAACTCTGTTGTGTGGCCCAGTGATTAAGTTCAGTGAACTTCAGTGGAGTCATAGGACGTAACTGAGATCAAACCCGAACTATTTATCAGTAAGCAACATTAGCAGTAAATCCTTTTACCAGTCTGGTACTCTGGCTGTAAAGTTTCCTTTAAATGGGTATTCAAACTAACAAGGATTTGCTGTTAGACATTTCCAGTCTGGTGGTCTCATTTTAAGACAAAAGTTACAGTGAAATTTCTATTATTTTCCTATGAAAAGGCAAGTTATGTGAATCCTCTATTCCAAGACCATGGGCCAACCTAGAGGCACAGGTTCTGCAGGGAAGGCCAGTGCAGAAGCTACAGCTAATGGGAAAGACATCTGGGAAAAGGACTTCAGAGGTCACCAGGGTGCTGCCTCTCCAAGGCAGCAGCAGCCAGATTGGCTTTCTGTGGGACAGTAGGTTCATCATGTTCAACACCCAAACCAAGCTGGTTTGTTATCAGCAGATAAGGCTCCTGCCCTGGAATGGCCCTGGTCTGAATCTCTGGGGCACGTAAGAGGCTCATCCTCAGATGATAGCTGGCAGTGCAGGTACAGAAGATGAACTCCAAGTTGTTGTGTCTCACCAGCACTATGGCCACTAAAGAGAGGTTTTATCCTCAGGCTGCCTCAAAGAGATAGAAGGCAGATAATGTCTGTGTTCTTCAGGAAAACAACCCCCCCACTAAAACAGCCTACATATTACCCTAGGGATTTAGGATGCCATTTTAAACTCTAATCAAGATACCTCAATTAGGAAACTATTATGGAAAACATCGAATAGAAATTTGCATTTTATATGCTGTTGAAATAAAACAAATCCTTGATGTCCTTGTTATTTTGTATATTTAGTGCATTTGTAACTCTGTATATTGGGCAGCCAGTTTCACATGGTCTGCGTATGGTAATTTTATGCAGGAAAAATATTCACATGAAAAGCAAAGCCGGAATTATCTGGCACATAGCTCCTAGGGACAGATGGTGCCACCTGCATCCTTGAGTAAGAATAGTCCCAGCCAGGTTTGTAGACAATGACCTATTTAAATGAGAGAGGGTAAAAAGAATCCATAATCTCTCTTCCTTATCTAAGTACAGAACATTCACAGTAATAAAGAACAACGAAAACGAGGCGTTATTGAGAGCTGCATTTTCACATTGAGTCACAGCTCTGAGAGGCAAAACATAGAAAAAGATATGTTCTCACTGCTATTCAAATATATTCAAATCTGCTATTTCTTTCTTGTCACCCAGCTTCTTTTCCAAAGATGTATTTGAGCTACAGGTTCTGGGTTTATATAGAAATTACCGACCTCTAGGCCTCCCTTCTCTTCTTCTTCCTCTGACCAAGGTTATTTAGTCTTAAGCTGAGCTTTTTGACAGGTTTATTGTTGCAGTGTATTTGCTGTTATGTACTCATCTTGATACCATGTTCTCTTGCCACTTAAATGACAGACGTCACAAATTCAGCTCTGAAGGGAGCACTGAAGTTGAAAAGTCATTTGAATATATATTTCTTTATAAACAGCAAGAACAACCAGAGGAAGGTAAATAAAGGAAGAAGAAAGAAGGTTAAGCATGTGAGTTTTTCTTAATATGAAATGTATCCTCTTTGCAGGAAAAACATTATTTTGTTGGCTATTATTGTTGGTGACTATTTATTTTGTTGGCTATTCTTACCAGTCCACCTCCTGGTAAGAAAATATTTGTGTTGTGTGCTTTTTAAATTTCCTCTGTCCCTTACAGGAAGATGTCTGAGAACAGATATTCTTTCACTTATTGAATAAGGAATTATTCCCAGAAATGTGTGTGTTTGTATGGGTGTACAGACACATGGTTATATACCAATGTTTATGCCTGGTAAAGAATTTAAACCCTGTGTAGGTGCAAGCTGACAAAGTTTTTGCTTCTTTTTCAATGTTGTCAATAGGCAATATTATGAAACCTGATTTCCTTTCAGAGGGAAATGAAAATTGAAATAAACTTGTAGTTTTAACTCTTAGTATGGGTCTTTTCTTTCTATATTCTTTCAATCTGATACATGAAAGAAAACTCTGTTCAGACCTTTGTATCTGTTTGCTGTGCTTGCAACCGATGGATACTACAAGGTCATTCCATCTGTCAGTAAAGGTGAGTGTCCTCTAAGCTTTGGCAGCTCACAAGCTGGAAATAGACTTCATTGGTTGTTTTCTCCCTACAGATAACTGTAAAAATTTCATCTGTAATGTTTTCATACTGTTACAAGCACTATTTTATACTGGGCTGTACAGATGTGCACTGGGCCATCTTTTTTTGTGGTGTTGTCGTTCTCAGTCATTTATTGTGCTTGCTAGAACTGAACAACAAATGGATCCATAATCCAGCTTGGTCACAAAATATTCGCTCGGTGCTGTCTTTGATATATTTAAGCTAGACAGATAAAGGTTTTCCCACTGGCTACTGTGGCCAAGTACTCCACTCAGGAGCAGAAAGATGCTAGATATATTCCTCAGGGAAAGAGAGAACCAGGATGATAGTTGATAGATCTTGGCCTGAAGATTTAAGGAAGAAGCAGACATTTAAGAAACAGCGGTCAAAACCTTCCAGCATGACTAGAAGAAAAGTCTGTTATTAAGACTATTATAAACAGATGTCTTGAGCCTACTTTTGCCATTTTGCAGTTTAGAAGTTTAATCTTTCAGAAGGTGGGTTTGTAAGCTTACAAAATTAGTTTCTCTGTGTGATGTCAGTATCTGCTAGTCATGTTAGTATTTTTATGATGATTATCGGTGCTCCTTGAAGTATCATTGAGTCTTGAGGGCCAAAATACGACTATTCCAGGTTATGGATGAGGAGAATCTACTACTAATATAAAACACACTACAACAAAGGGTAACATAAAGACAGAAGCGGAGAGCAATGGGCAGTATGTGTGCTGACTCTGGTTGGGATGGAGTCAATTTTTTCAGAGCCTCTCATGTGATGCTGTGGATAGACTTGTAACCAAGACCATGCTGATGACACACATTTTAGCTGTTGCTAAAAACACACAGTTTTAGCTGTTGCTGAAGAGCATTTGCACAGCATCAAACCCTTCTCTGTTTCTTACTCCGCCCTTCCCCTCAGCCCTCCCCCTGAATAGATTGGGAATATGCAAGATGTTGGGATGGAACACAGATGACCTGAACTAGCCAAAGCCGTACTCCATGCCGTACAACATGTATCTCAGCAATAAAAAGGGGAAATGGGATGAGGTAGGGAGTTAGGAGGGTTAGCCATCTTTTGTTTGGAAGTTCTTAGGCCTTCACATTACTAGTTTTGCTCTCTTTTCTTTTTCTCTTCTTCCACTTCTCCTTCACTTTGTAAACGAATTTTATTTGTACCTGCTGGGGCAAGGAGGGAAGTGAGTGAGAACCTGTGTGGTGCTTAGCTGCTTATGGGGGTTAACCCACAAGAAAATGATATACCAGGATGCAGGCAAGGTCTTGTAAAGAAAAGTGCCTCTTAAGGCATTAAGGTAAGTATTAATTTCTTGATACTGCCAGGATGCAATCAGTTATAAGAGGCAGCACGGAACAGAGCACAGTGACATTCGAAAATCTAGCAAGTGGGTGATGGAAGTGGAGGGGAGAACTGACATGTAAAAGAATGAGAGACATAGAACTGGTGTGCAGAGGCTGTGAAGGGCTCTGAAAATAAGATACAGTGTTATATGTTAAACACCATAGAAGAAGGGGGCACAGTGGAAGGAGATGAAAAGGAGTGTTTTAGTGAACCTCGTAAGCTGAGAAGAGAGATTTTGTGGGAGGGTTCAAAGAGAATATGAGATGATTCTTTTTCATTTTCTTTATTGTTATTGTCATTATTTTTATATTCAAAACATTGTCCAGTTAGTAACAAGGGAATGTTATACTGCTCCTGAACAGAAATAACAACACAGGGACTCTACATCAGGCTAATTTCGTTTACTATCTGCTGGGAGCTAGTATATTTTTTTATTTCAGAAAACACAAGGTGATCTGTGTTCATTTTTCACCTTTCAGAAGTATTTCTACAGATATCTCTACACTCATCCACTGCTTGACTAACAAGCACTGCATCTTCATATTCAGATGTCCAAGTGCAGAAACCAAAAGAGAGTTTTAGAAAGCTTCTTAATAACACATGCAAACAGACGGCAACATCTGGGAAAAAGAACACCAATACATCTTCATAGTTGGTAGTGTGTTGCTTGTTGCATTTAGCCACATGGACCAACCTCACTACCATTTAGCATAGCTAATGTAATTGAATGTAAAACTCCAAGCCTATACTGGTCTGCAGAGAAGGCACAGTCCTGACCTATGAAACAATGTTTTCTTTCAGTAGGCCATGTGCTTGGTAAAAGGCTCAGACCAAATGCCCTTGCTTGTTTTGATTGTGAAAGTCTGTGCCACCCAGGTCCACTGGAAAAGGCTGCGACTGAGACACCAGAAAGAGGCAGCTTGCAGAAAGACCAGCCAAGGGCACTCTCTGCACAGAGCCCTTCCCGGTGCATGGATTGCTCTGTCTGCAAGTTCTCCAAGACCTGCCAAGGACAAATAGAAGTACTGGAGTTGCCCATGGCAGAGTGTGGAATTTAATTTGTACATTCACATTTGATGTCATAAACACTATAATGTCTGCCTAGTTAGGAAAGTGTGAGTTAAGGCAGAAGGAGGAAAGCTATCTGGTCATAGTTGCCTTCTTCTGAAGTGTGTACTCCAGGTGACATGGAATAGGTCAAAACAGAAAGTGAGAGACTGGTTTTTGCGCTGAGTACAAATGCAACTTCGTACCTGCAACAAGCTTCAGAGCTCAGCACAATAGAAGACATAGTGGGAGAAACACTGTCCAGAGGGCAGGCAGAGACTCAAAAGTAGACACAGAGTTGGCCTTAAGAGTTGATGGGAGCAGAGAATTAATTTTGGTGGACCTGGAGTGCACAGTACAAAGGTGGTTACATTGCAGGGAGTCAATTAAAACGTGGACTGAGGGAGATCTGAAAAATGACTTGCCTCTACAAGGACCTAGTAGGGAGAAAACTTCATAAATCTTGTGATTTGTTTGTAGGATCAAGGTGGATCTATTTTAAAACAAAGGTTGTTTGGGTTTTAAAATGTTAGTTACTTTAGTTTGGGTTCTGGCAATAATTCACACAGGATACAAGAGCACTTTTGAGATGTTCCACATGCTGACTTCTAAATGTAAAGGTGCTTCCATCACCTGACTGTGGACAGCTCCAGATCCTCTTGGGCATACCCGCTCTGTGCCTCACTGGAGAGTCCAATAAGGTCTGTTTGGAAAAAGAACAGTGCTGGTAAGATCATAATGAGTATATTGAGGTGAAGGCAGGGTAGAGGTAGGCAACATAAGAAGAATTCCACATTCCCATTGTATTCTCTGTGTGTTTGGTTGGTTGCTGAGGAGTTTCAAAATATCCTATTAAATTGAATACTGACGAGGTTGAACTGTGCCAGGCAGGAGCATGTCTAGGGAAGAAAACTCGTATCATTCTGCTTTCAGGAATGACCAAGCAAAGCTGGTGTTTCTATTGTAATTCCAACTTATCTCTTTGGCTAAGCACTCTTTCTCATGCTAACTAGTTGTATTTTTCAGACTGAGAATTAATAGTTACTTAAAGTAGCAGAGTTCTTTGTATAGTTATTTCAGAGTTAGTCTGGAGCCAGATGGCACCGATATTTCAGAAGGCTATCTTTTCTTCAGTTTGTGTTACTTAATGCAAGTGATAGCAATTTACAGGTAGTAGGAGTTTTGTTTACAGTGATTTTACAGACAGTGTTTACACACCGTAAAGTATCCTCTTTGTCTGGAGCAGAAGGACAACTGTCCCCACAGAAGACTGTGGAATTCCCTGCAAAAGGAACCAGTTTCTTGATACAGGAGGCAAAATTTTCTTTCAGTACATCAGATATCAGTCTGTACAGAAGGTATGCACTGTTTACTGTACACAGTTATTGCTAAACTGTAACTGGACAGAACTACAAAGAACACACCTTAAACTGATTTTGTAGAGTGTTTTCTTTTCTCCCAGGCTTACTGCTCAAATGCCTCTAAATATTGACTCACTGTTGTACCATACTTGAAATGTTCAACTTTGGTTGTCTCTTGCAACTTGTTCGTAAACACTAAACAGAAAATCAGTTCTAAAAACATTGGAGATAGCATCTTAATGATGTTGAATGCTACTTACTAGGGTAGAAATGTCCCACTTCCCACATATGTGGTCCTCAGGGTAAATTGCTGTAACCTTCAGAAATGATGTTTTCAAAATAAGCTGGTACAAATCGATTGGCAAAACTCACAAGAATAAAGGCATACTCTATGAAAGTACCTCTCCTTCCTTGCCTGCACAGTCACAAAAAAATTTCTTGCCTGTGAGTGAACATAAGAGGTGTGGCTGAGGTACAGTCTGAGGCAGAAGGAATGCTAATACGTTCTTGTTATGTCTAAAAGCCTCCAAGAAAAAGAAAAAAGGTTCAACCTCTGCTTTTGCAAGAGAACATAACAGTGATTCCTGCTTCACTGTTCGGGAAACAAAAAAACAAAGGAGTTTGAGACTGTTTTTGCCGACTTGAGTGTAGCGAGGGATAGACTTTATGCCATTGAGGAAGGGAAGAAAAACATCAGGAGCCTCTTCATGACTACAGATTGAGGACAATCCACAAGGTGTAATTAGGACATGGTTTCACATGGGGGTTGCTGATGAATGTATTTTGAGGCTGGTATCCTAACAAGCACTCAGCTGTTAGTTTATGACAAAATGTCAGCCAAAAAAACATGCAATACGGAGAATCTGTATTTGAATCGAAAACTTTTTAAACATTTCTGAAGGGCTGGCACTGCATTTTATTACTTCAAAGTAATAAGGAAGGACAGTTACTGAAAGGATTTCTCAAGCCTTTTTATCCCATAAAACTTGTCAGTGAAGAGCTAAAAAGGAAGAATCTGGGCTAAAATCCATGCATAAATGAAATACTAGCAAAAAGAACATGGTGCATTACACAGAAGAAGATTTGGCCTCTTCCTTTCTGCTGTTCTTCAATTGCAACTAAGGAACATACATTGTACAGCTGTTCCGAAGCAAAACCAGTGATTACTCCCAAAAGCTACTTTGAGAAACGTCAGAAGAGCTCTAGAATACTGAAAACAAAAGGATGAGTGTCTTGCAATGGTAGAATGTATTAAAAGGTAGAAAATGGAAAAGTACATATTGCACATCAGTTACAGGACAGTGGCCCACTACGGATTCCTTACAGACAGAAATCTAGGAGGGTCCTGGAGTACAGTGTACAAGGATGTCTAAATACTAGGGAGTCATTAATACATGGAATTAGGGACAATCTCCACAAGGAACCTGTCCAGCAGGGAGAAGAGAAACTTTCTGTCTTTACATGGTAACTGTCTCACTGCTGAGCCCCAGGCTCTTGAGTCTATAGTCATTATACCACACATTTGTTCATGCTGCACTGTTCCACCCCCTTTCACCACAGATTTATGACAGAGGTTTAAGTAGGATGCAGCTCTACTCCCAGCATGTTGTTGCATCCCTCACAGCCTTCTTCCCAGCCCACAGCAGGCAGCACACTGGTCATCCCCCCAGTGCAGGAGAGCTCTACTTGCCCCCTACAACCAGCAGGAGGCAAGGGAAGCCTTGTGTCTTTGCATGCCAAATGCCTAATAGTATATGCTAAATGAAACCTATTTTTTATGGGTAGTTCAAAGTCCTGGTATATGGCACCTAACACAGTCAGCTGAGTTTCTCCGGTCACTCAGTTTCATAGGAAATCTGGGACCTATCCAATACACCACACCAGGACAACAAAGGCTGTTCCCATAGACTTCAGCAACTTTTAGGAAGCTGGAAAAATCACAAACATTTGGGGGTGTGCTGCAGCCTATCCAAATCTCATTATAATCGTTCTCCAACATCTAAAATGTTACCTTCAGTTGGTCTCAGGATGCCTCTTTTAGCAAAAAAAAAAAAACTTATATATATAAAAAATAATTAGAAATTGTAGCATATCTTTATCTGTTTCTTCTCTGAGTTTATATGAAACAAGTGGAGATGGACAGTGGCTGCAGTCTGTTGCTAAATGAGTAGAACATGAGGACTGCTTTTTTTTTAATCTTTAAACATCACGATGTACTTTACTTGTTTTAAGGGGTACAATTTATGAATGGAGTGACAGGATGAAAAACAAAGTGAAGGTCTTTGCACTACTTCCTTGTAAACTTCTAAGGTGCCTTTTTCTTCTGCATTCCTGTAGTGGGATGCATTTCCTGGATGCTGTCAGATATAAGAGGTACTCTACTGAATGCAATTGCAATAACCAAATAAATAGTTAAAACTGTGAGAGTACAAATCTCACTTCAGTTCATACAAACAGCAAAACTCTCACTGTTAGGAGTGTCAGAGAGCATTTGGCAAATAGCTGAGGTACTCAAGTTATTCACATCAAGAAACCTTGTTACAGAGCCTGCTGTCACATTCCTTTCTCAAATACAGCAGCTTAATCAGAAAAACTACCTGTAAAGGACTACTTTTACTGTTTTAACAGAAGAATTGAGAGAAAAATCTGCAAGACACAGAACATACAATGTGTTCTTGTGAGGAAAGATGATCTGTGTGATGTCAGCTTACTGAAGAATTACTTGGCAGATGGAGGAGAAACAAAAAAACCCTAAGACCCAGCAGAAACTTCAGATGATCTTGCAGCTAATTGCACTGCAGCTGTCCAGGAGTGGGCCTTGGAACATGCCAAGCCACTTCTTTACATGTCCAGAAATACTTAATTTCTTATCCATGCCTTGAAGTTGTGGTATATTTACATTCGGTCGTTCACAGCAGTTCATGCTTTGCAAACAGGAACAAGCTACACTCAGAATTCCCCCATATTCTCTTATTTCTTCCCAATTCCCTTGATGATCAGGCAATACTGTGCAGCTGGACATAATTTTAAATATGCGTTTCTTATGCCATCTGCACGTTTTCTCTGACAATTCTCCTGCCATCCCCCACTGCACCAGGCAGAAAGTAGATTTCAGCTACGAGAACTGAGAAAACTTTCTGTATCTTACACAATTCTTGATTTTTTTCACGTGACTGATGCAGTAGGATGTGCTGTCCTTTTGCTAACCTCCTTGCTCTCAAAGGCATGACAACCAGAGCCAGCTCAGAGATGCTTTTAATTTAGCTCAATACAGCCACGTTATGACAATGTTGAAAACAGACTCACCAGAGCAAACCTCTCTGAAATATTTACTGTTTGCACTGAGATACAAACTAGTCTAATGGGAATTCAGTACGAAGACAGGCTAATTGAAAACTGTCACCTTAGGTGTTACCTTTGACAGATGTGTAGGTAATGTTTTGTTTGCTGTATTTGAAATACAGTGACCATGGTATTGGGAAATAATGTTTTTAATGTGTCAGAGTTCAGGGCTGAAATTTTCTTCTGCTTGCCCTCAAAGTGCACTACAATTTGCTGTCATTGCTCAAGACCTGTGTCAAAGAGCAGGAAAGATCTGTGAGCACCAGTGTTCATGATGGTCCTGCTCAGCTGGGTGTGAATTGAAAGGCCCTGACGTGTTCAGCTCTTCACAAGCTGCCAGATCTGTCTTGTGTCACAAAACCATAATGCCTGTTAGTTAGAGACGTGATTTAGGTGAGCGGAGGAAATGAGGGTATACTGCAAGCAGTTTACTTTTTAGAACGCCTTTCACAGACATTGTGATATTCTTGCTCAAAGTTTACTGCTTCAGCTTTCTTGTCAGTATTGCTCGATGTCACGTGCATAGTCTTGTCTGATTGACCTTCACTTGAGCCAGGGCTGAGTGCACTGCCAGCAACACTAACCAAACTGTTCATCACTGATATCATTCTGGCTGCACTGCGGTGGGATGTTTCTGAAACTGCTGTTCTTTTACCCCATTTTGTGCTGAATGGTTTCTCTTACATTATGAAGAGTTAATGAATAATTAAATGTTTCCAAGGATCACGTTTTTATGATGTTATTTTCTCTAGTCAGTTAAAGTCATAGTCTTGATCAACTGACACTGCAAGAAAAAAAATGTTTCCTTACTTTTCTTGCACTATATATCACTAACTGCAGAAACTGCGTGTTTAGCAGAGGAATAAGACATGCAAGAGTCGTAGATAACATCTGAACATATCCAAATTAAATCCTTTTTTGGAGACTTGAGTTCAAGTTACACTCAGTAAAATGGGTTGTACCCTTTGGTCATTTCAGATGGGTCAGGCAATGGAAAAACAGAAACTGTGACTATTTTATATGACTAATACTCCCTACTTCTGCATAGTTCTCTCTCAGACCTTACAAAATTCCATTGTCCAGAAGATCCAGGTACTCAAAAGGGAGGTTGATCTATATGGGACAGAGAGGTAGGTTATCTCTTTCTTTCTACTACATTGAACTCTCCTAAAATAGCAAGGAGCAGATCTAAATATTTCTGTTCAACTGTTTGTTATTTGGTAGATAATCTCATGTGCCAGGTGTGGTTTGGCTGCTTCAGTCATTGAGCCATTTCTAGCACAGCACGTATATAAAAAGGTACTTACTAACACATTTTCTGCGTTACAGTAGCACTTGTATCTATTTCCATAAACATTCACTAATTTTTCTAATCTTTTTTTGATATAGACCTTTTTCACTCCTCCCATACGATAATGTAGAAAATGTGGTGCCCTTATTTGGAAATGCTTGCAAAACCTAGATAATCTGTAATATAGCTGAGCCAATTTCAACTGTAGTTACATGATGATTAATAGTTACCAACAAATTATATTAGTTTTATAAACACCCTAATTATGCCATGACAAGGATAACACATTAGGACAATGTTTCTCACACTGCACCACCAAAATCTTGCAGGTACGGTGGAGAAAATGTGTCTATTGTGCTATAAAATGATATGGTCTCTTTTTATTATTTTAGTGTAATTGTCTCCAATTACTTGTTTTTCTAGCTATCGCTGACCACTAGCAGATTAGTTTCTACGCTGCTTTGACTCACAGAGCCATTAGTTGGTGTCTGAATTTCACTTCAAAGCAAAATACACTGGAAAAGCAAGGGACAACTGTGACTGCTTGTCTTGCCTGAGAATTCCAGCTTCTGATTTATGCACCTCTGCCAATGCAAGGCACTGCCTCACACCATGACAATCCAATGCATTCATTCCCCCCTTGAGGTCTAGTGTCTTTATTACACAGGTTGTGTTTCAGACAGAAGGACCTATCAGGAAAAAAGGCTGATCTTTTTCCCAGGCACACAGTGCAGATGATCACCTAGTAATATCAGCAGAATTTGAAAAAGGGTCTGTTTTGATATATTTGTGTGATAAGAAAGGACCAGACAGTAAACCTTTTTTATTCTTTCCTGTATTTTGTTGAGTTTTTATGGAGCACAAGAGATCACCATCTTCAGTTCTGTTCAGACTCTGTGAAGCAACATATGAACTTGTACAATTATTCTCCTCATCTCTTGCTGATGTTACAACCACTAACCTAGGGACAAAGTGTACTTTCCTATTTTAAGTAAATGATACTTCAAAGAGCAAAGGAGAAGCAAAGACCTTAACAAAACTTAAAAGAAGGACAGCATCTGATGTCCCAACAAGAAAAGTAATTACTGCATGGATTGTTTTTCTTGGGATTCTTGCCTTTCTATTTTGATTAATTTGCACACATATCTTGTCATAGATGGCTGAGTAAAGCATTATTTCAACACCAGACCTACTGTCACAACCATTATATAATTTCAGCTCTGTTACCAACACCAGGTCACTTCAGGCCCTTAGTATAGACAAGATCTTACTCGTCTTTAAATAGAGTGACTGGGGCAGTAGCACCTGTGGAGCTATAGAAGACATGAATTCATTCATTTTTTCAGCATCAGTTGGTTTTCAACCATTCCAGATAGTTCCCTCTTTAATTCAAATTTGAAATGTTAGAAGAGATACTCTATAACCTGTTCCAGCAATAAAATCATATTTTCCTTCTCAATCTGAGTGTCTGCAATTGTTCCCTCGTAGTGCTTAACCTTTAAAGTCAGGAGGTTACTTGGAAGCTCTCCAGTCTGAAATGTGAACGTCCATATTTAAAATACAGAAACCCTTTTAAAAGGTTGAAGGTATTTTTATTTGAAAGCTCAGTTTATAATGACTGTTGTCCATCAACCCAGAACTACTTTCTCGCCAGGGATCTTTATTGTTTCTTTCTTATTACATGGTATAACAATTCTTTGGTACTCATTTCCTGAAGAAGATTACTTTTCAGTATCAAACTTCGCCAACAAGTCTTTTTTGGGCCAAAGTCTGCAAATCTGCATTGCAACGAAGCAGGGCAGTTTTCCAGGCATTGCCGACTGCAGAGAAAAATCTCATGTCTGTTCTATCATTTCTTTCTCTACACATTTACTGCTGATCATGAATGTATGCACTCAGGGCTGTATTCATCTCAGAATTAGAGTTTCTTGCAATGAAACACAAAACCAAGAGAAACTCGGTTGGTTTTGAGTTTCATTACAAAATCAAAACTCAGCTCAATTTTGTCTAAAGTTTTGCTAAGGTTCTGAAAGTCTTTGAAATAAACTGGATGCACTTATGACTCGACTTGGCAGATTTATGGTCCCACATTGAAACAGGCATTTAATAAAAAAAGGTGCATGAAAATGAGCTAGAGTTAAGGTGGCATTTTTCAGATGCACTACAGTGACTTCGAAGACCCATTATCAAAACTAGCTTAATCACTTCAATAAATTTTGCTCATGGCTTGGAATCGAGTTCCAAGGCTATAGAAAAAGTGGAATTTATCTTGATTGTATGGTGTTGCTGTGACAGAGGTTTTTCAGATAAGATATTAGCACCAACTGGAAATTGTGCACATTGCATTGAAATGTAATAGTTTAATTATTTTTTTAAAAATCTGCTTCCTCAATATAGACATTAGAGACACAACCAGATAAAAAACATAAATTAATGACACCTTTTTGGTAAAGTATTGAAAAGATAAATAAATCAGGATGTGGGCACACTTGAAAATGTGAAGTGATGTAGCAACATGTTTGGCTCATATCTCGGAAATAAAAGAAGTATTTCTTAAAAGTGTTGCACACAACCATATTAAATATATCTGAGGCCGGACATGGTATTCTACTTCCTTCTGAAACTTGAGAAAGTGTGCAAAATACCTTCATATGAACACTAAACTTATGTAAAACTGAGAGCAAGCTTCCTTTGGCCCAGAGAAAATTTATTTATATGTGACAAATTGAACTGATCCAAGAAGAGAATCGTGAACACAATTTTGGACCTTTCTTCCTTTCTTTCTGTGGATCATTGCAATTGTGATTTTCATCAGATAATACAACCTCTCATTTTATTGCCGCATATTAAAAAGAGTGTTGAGGCTCAAAGTAGGTAATGGCATTGTGAATGGGACCTTGTTTTTTCTAACTTTCACTTATAGTGTGTACTTCTGCACCGCAGTGGAGGACTGAACCTGATGTTATAGTTCATACTTTCCAGATCCACATCCTTATATTCTTCCTATGCTAAACAATAGCCTGGTGGTTAACACAGTCTATGGCTAGGACAGAAAATTACTCTTGCCATGCTCTTCTAAGAATATAGGATGGAACATTCTTTATTGGGGGAGGGGTCTTCATCAAAGATTCTTTCCCAAGCCTAATTCCCTAACAAGAGGGAATGACGTCAGGCTCAGTCAGGGGAAGTTTAGGTTGGACATTAATAAAAATTTCTTCACAGAAAGGGTTATCAAGCACTGGCAGAGGCTGCCCAGGAAGGTGGCTGAGTTACCATTCCTGGAGGTGTTTGAAAGTCCAGTAGATGAGGTGCTTGGGGACATGATTTAATAGTAGACAGGAACAATTTGAGTCAATGATCTCTAGGGTCTTTTCGAACATAATGATCCTATGATTCTAATAAATATTTTATGACTAAAGTTTCACCAAAGACTGATAAATTCCAGTGAAGTCTCATCTCAAAATCAAAGTTTTTTATTTTAATATTTTTTTAATTATTTTGCTGAAGAATTCCCAATCTCTTCTCACATTTCTCCTATAAAATTACCTACAGAACTAGATAGAATAAAATTGTCACTCTTGTGTGGTCCACAACTGTATAATTGCAATAAGAGGTTCAGATGTAAAGTAAGATTTGTCCAGTCAAAGTTTACTGGAGAAATGGTTTAGAATCTGGATGTACAGAGGTAGATATTGTTTGCCAATCATCTGAGTCAGAGTTGAGAGGCTAATCCATCCTTCACAGTAAATAGGTGAAACAATTTCACTCTTGTTGGGCACATATGTAACTTACACAGGCTTCATGGATTTTCCTTTGTGTTTGATATTTTTGTTCTATTTTCGCCTGAAAAAGGAATGCAAGAAAGGAACAGGCCTTCCCATCTATACAGTTGTTTGTGAGGTTTTCTTGTTCAAAAAGCTGATACATTTTGATAACTCTATTATTTTTTATAAAGGACTCAATTTATAATTACTTTCTTCAGCTATCTATAAGCAGTTGGTTCTTTGTTAATTCTTTGTTATTTCTAGTGCCATCAAAAATATAATTCCATTATTATTGTAATATGCTTGAAATTTTCCTTTGGCATCAGATTGTAGCCAGATCTTCAAATTGGATTATTTTCATTGTAATTGGAAGGATCTTTTAACTCTGCACTCTAGCTTTCTTTAATGCAGGGCAAAAGGTGAAGGGTTGAGAATTCCGGAGTCTCACTCAGAAACTCAGAAGACCTGAGATATCACCTATAGAAATGTACCATCTGACTAATATGCAAAAGGAATAAGTATCTTCCTGGCCAAAAAATAGTACATCTGATATAACACTGGAGATGCCTTTAAAACTTTTTCACACCACTTGCGAAGAAATAAAGTAATAAAAAAAAATAAATACAATCAAAAAACCTTAAACAGTCATCTTAGTGAAGTTATGCATTTAACGGTTCACTGTTGAACAAACGTCTTCACTATCTTCTTCACGTAGTAGATCACACTACCAGCATTATTCTATGATGGGCTATGCACAACCTAGTCTGCAATGTAACATTAAAACAAGTTAGTGTTTTACATTTGAGGTGAACCTGCAGTGAGTCAAGCGAGGCTTACATGGAATAGGGTGTATATCAACTTGACAGAGACGCAATTGACATCAAATCCTGCCAAATGAATGATGTAACATGCATTTTTGTTGTTCAGAGCAAAGGCAGAAGTTGCTTCTTAGAACATATGGGTTCTGGAAAGCTTGGGTTGTCACATTTCACATGGTCTACCATGTATGAAACCACAGAGTTGAGTTCAAATCAATGCTCCCAGGAGAGACTTAGTTTCCATGAGAAATCAGACATTCCATAAGTTGTGACTTACTCAACAACCAAGGCTACCCAACTGGTCAGTTCTTCTTCAGTACTTAGCTTTTTACTTTGGATACAACGAATACTTCCCAGGAAGGGAAGTTATTTTGCTCCCAAGTCCTCTTCTTTCCAACGTGACTTCTGTTGACTGAGAGAAGTAGGACAGCAGTAAGCTGGTGTGCCTTTTTCTCAGTGCTCTCCTTCACAGTGAAAAATATGCTGTTGATTTTTACTAGTTTTGCAGCATCTGGCCACAGTGCAACCTGCAAGAGAGCTTTTCTTCTTGCAATGGCTCAAGGGTCCCCTTCCATTTATAAACTTCTTATGCTGCTCTGCACTTTTGTGTATGGTGAGTGTGCTTCACCAACCTTGTCATGTCACCTCACAGCCCCTTGTTAACATATGGTCTTCCAAATGTAGATATTCATCTGCTTGACTTTCTTTAAAGCTACTAGTAAAAATAATAAACAAAAACCCTGAATATGAAACAGATGCACAAGCGTACCTTGGGATGGATGTATTACACAGAGAAACCATCAGCAGGCTTCTCAAGATCGCATTCTAGGGTTGTTTTATTATCACCTGGTTCATGTGGCATGCACCTGTGCTCTGATGGTTCTGCAGCTGGCTTCAACACAAGAGCTCACGAGGTCTAGAAATAGCTTGGGGGTTTTAACATGTCTTGTGCATTTTATTTTTTTTCTGTGCCTTGAGTTTTATGACTCTCACAGCTTCTGTGTGCACTTACTGCCACAGGAGTAAGCATCAAGTTTATTTTTAATGAAATTTCACAAATTTTAAATAAAAAATTTAAGGGAAAAATGTACAAATGCACTAGCCTAGCACAAACAGCAAGAAAAGAGAAGAAATATCAAAATGTCCACCAAGCTGACATACACGGAGAGCTAGCTGTTGTGTTAAAAATGGTAATTAGGTGGCACTAACTTTTAGAGTGCAAAATTTCAACACAGACCACACCTGCTTCTTCAGCTGCAGAACACTTCCACTTCAGTGTCTCCAATCCAGGCTGAAGAGCCTCCAGAAAAGTGAACACTAGCTTCTGCAAATCAGCTCAGTCTAGGTGTGTGCTCAGCATTTATTTACCCAGTCTGTGTCCTAGGTGAGCCAGAGTGGCACTTGGCCAGTGTCTTTGGAGACCAGCAAGCTCAGAGCACCTCTAAAGCTCAGTGGCAGCATAGCAACCAAGTCACTCTCCTCTTCCTTAACAAGATATAGCTGTGGTGATAGTTGCAGACCCAATATTCAGAGCACATGCTTTGGGAATAAGTGTGCTGTGGCTGAGCTGGTTCTGCTTGAGATTTCTGGAGGGTTACAGGATTTCTGCACTGGACATCTTCCCTTGGGGAACCCAGATGCACTATGGAGAGGAAGGCAGGAGGCTGAAGATGGGGAGGAAAGGGGGGAGCAAGCCAGAGGGAAGATAACAGCAATCAAAGGGTCAGGGATCCAGTGCTCACTCCCCACATTGCTGCCTGGATTAGGTCCCAGAGCTAAACTGCTTGGAAAGCAGGACAAGCTAAGGCAATGCTTTACATTTTGTTCATGTGGTTTCAATCCACCTGAGTGTAGACTGAGAATATATTTTTCTCCCCTTGGGAAAGCTGAAATACTACATTCTTCATCATCCTCACCATGATTCTGGGAGAACCCACCAAAAGCAGTAGATTTACATGAGGGTTATGAATTAGTAAAGCTGACAGTTGCTCCCATCTGATAAATCTTTGATAACCTGACAGGACTGTAGCTCTCCAACAGTTCCTAACAGTGAGTTCTCTTCATCACAGAGAATGCCACTTGATATCATTTTAGCTATGATAGTCACTATCCAAGATACCGTATCATAGATTGCAGATTTTGTCCCGTGCTGAGCATGTGGTCATAGAGCTCTCCTACAGCTTAGTCTTATGACTATTCACTATTCAAAGGAATATCATAGCTTATAAATTAGTTTCTAAGAGCTAAGCTTGTTTTCTGATAGTTGATTTTTAAACTTTTTTTGCTGTAACCAAAATCTAAATTCTGCTCCCTGCACTCAATGATCAGGTAGGGATACACAGAAAATTCCACTTGCAAGGTACAACTTGTACCTGTGTTTATGAGTTCTTGTACTGTAGCAACGCCAAGTGTGAGCCAGCTTCCTTCAGTGAGGGTTGTGTTCTAAATTAAGCCTCAGCTGAAGATATCTTTACAACAGCAGTGAGGAGCCAAATGCAACACTTCATAAAGAGCTAGGATTTATTGAAAAAGAGGGAAAACTTATTTGTAAGAAATTAGCATGTGGGAGTGCTAATTTCTATTTGATTAAAACTGAGGTGTGTGTGATTTTAAAAAGGAGTCAGGAGCATTGATCTTTGAAAACTAATTGATATGAATTCCCTCCACTCACAGCAGGTCTGGGGGAGTTAATTCTGCAGGCTGACAACTGTGGGTGCTGTCAGGCAGGCAAACACGCTTCCCAGAGTACAGCATAACTTATCTGGAAAAGGGTGTGGTTATATGGTTCCCTGCTTTCGTACAGGATTTACCTCTCATACCAGTAACAGGGACTGAAGGGTTTTAAGCTTGTTTTATTTTTGACAAAAACATTCAGTAAAGAAACCACCATGATCTTCCTTGAGGTAAGTTATTTAAACTAAGACCAATTGCCGAGATAATGCTGCATGCTCATGTGAAACTAGTTTTGCAGTACCCACTGTATCAGTCTTATATAAACATATATAGTGGACGAGGGAAATGTTGTAGATAATAACCTCAATTTCAGTAAAGCCTTCATCATTGTATCCCACAGCATTCTCCTAGAGAAGCTGACAGCCCAGACAGGTGTACTCTTTACTGGATAAAAAAGTGGCTGGATGGCAGAGCCCAGAAGGTTGTGGTGAAAGGAGCAAAATCCAGTTGGCAGCTGGTCACAGGTGGTGTTCCCCCGGGCTTAGTGTTGGAGCCAGTATTGTTTTATGTCTTTATCAATGATCTGACTGAGGGGATTAAGTTGTCCCTCAGTAAGTTTGCAGATGACACCAAACTGGGAAGGACTGTTGATCTGCTTAAGGGAAGGAAGGCTCACAGAGGGACCTGGACAGACTGGATCAATGGGCCAAGGCCAATTATATGAGATTCAACAAGACCAAGAAACAGGTTTTTGCACTTGGAACACAACAGCCCCATGAAATGCAACAGTCTTGGGGAAGAGTGTTTGGAAAGCTACCTGGTGGAAAGTGTCCTGTGTGTGCTGGTTGACAGCTGGCTGAATGTGAGCCAGTAGTGTGCACAGGTGGCCAAGAAGACCAACAGTATCTTGGCTTGTATAAAAAATGATATGGCCAACGGGACTAGGGAAGTGATTGTCCCTCTGTACTCAGTGCTAGTGAGGCCATACCTTGAATATTATGTTTGGTTTTGGGCCTCTCAATACAGGAAAGACATTGAGATGCTGGAGTGTGTCCAGAAGAGGGCAACAACACTGGTGAAGGGTCTGGAGCACAAGTCTTATGAGGAGCGGCTGAGGAAACTGGGATTGTTTAGACTGGAGAAGAGTAGGCTGAGGGGAGACCTTATTGCTGTCTACAACTACATGAATGGAGTAATGAGGTGCATGCTGATCTCTTCTCCTAAGTAACAAGTGACAGAACAAGAAGAAATGGCCTCAAGTTGGCTCAGGGGAAGGGGAGAGCTGATTTGGATACTAGAAAAAATTTATTTACCGAAAGAGTGGTCAGGCATTGGAACAAGCTACCCAGGGAAGTGATGGAATCTCTTTCCCTGCAAGTCTTCAAAAAACATGTAGACATAGTATCTCATGACATGGTTTAGTAGGCATGGTGGTGTTGGGCTGATGGTTGGACTGCCTGATCTTAGAGGTCTTTTGCAACCTTAATGATTCTATGATCAGGTTTCAGTTTTTTCTTTCAACATCCTACAGTATTTTCAATGCATTTTCCTTCTTTGCAGTACCATTGCCATTCTTCAAAGAGTAAATCAGTCTATGTTTACATATGTACATCTTTTCTCTTAAAAGACATAGGGTTTTTTTTAATGTGCCTCTCAGGATTCAGATCTAAATTGACAAATAATTTACAGTGAAGTTCAGATGTTGTCTAATGCATCAAACTCTCAAGCTCTGGGATTTCTGTAAAAGAAAAAGACCTCATTTATTGATTTGTTTTTGGGATGCTATCCCAATCTCATTAATGTAAAGAAGGATAAATTCAGGTTTGTATATAAGCTGAGGGATATTTCTACAGGTATACAGAAAAAACACCACAGTTTAAAAACACTCCTAAACCAGCAGTTCAATGTGCTCAAAAAAAAAAAAAAAAAAAAAAAAGGAAGAAAACCAATGAAGTCCAAGACTTCCCCTCTGCCCCCAATACAATATATTCTTTCCTTGCAACATGTTTTTTCCTGTAATACATTCTCTTTCCAGAGAAAGAATAAAATCCCCTTCTTTAATCCTTGTTCAGGAGAGCTACAACAGAGTTGAATCCCTTCCCCAACTGCCTTTTACTTTTTTTAATAGGGGTAAAGCATGAGAGAGAGAGAGACATGTTAAAGATGGGGAGAGAAACTGCGGAGACTTCGCTCAGAAATGCCCATAATCAATGGCAGGTCAAAGAGGATACACTGAATTCCTGCTCTGTATAAGGTTTATGTTGGGGATCAGGTTCAAGGCTGAATTGAGGTTAAGAGTTTTGGATTATGGTGCTCAAACTTTGAGACACCCTTGTGAAATTATAGCACCCAATTACAGCAATTTAATGATATCTCGGAAAGTAGGTTAAAGTCTTGCTCTAAGCTGGTGAGATGTCTAGAGGGGAAGCCGTATGAGGAGCAGCTGAAGTCACTTAGTCTGTTCAGCCTGGAGAAGAAGAGACTGAAAGAGGACCTCATAGCAGTTTACTGCTTCCTCACGGGGGAAGGAGGAGGGGCAGGTGCTAATCTCTTCTCTCTGGTGAACCATGATAGGACCGAGGAAATGGCAGAAAGATGTGCCAGCAGAGGAATAAACTGGATACCAGGAAAAGGTTCTTCACTTAGAGAGTGGTGGAGCACTCGAACAAGCTCCACAGGGAAGCAGTCATTGCACTAAGATTAATAATATTCAAGAAGCATTTGGACAATGCCCTGAGACACATGGTATAAATTTTGGGATTGTCCTATGCGGGGATAGGAGTTGAACTCCATGACCCTTGTGGGTCCCTTCCAACTCAGGTCATCCTGTGATTCTGTGAAGTCCAGCAAGAAGATCAGGTTGTGCATAAGATTCGGAATGTGAGCACACTTCAGGGGGATTATTAATTTGGGGGGGGTTAATTGACATCTCTAAGCTTTGAATTACGTGAAGTTTATAATTATGGTCAGAATATACCTGTATCAGGAGTAGGAGAAGAAAAAGTCAGTATTTGTTGTACTAGCTTGCTGCTTACCATCCCAGGCTGAGAGGTGAGGGGAGGCTGGTGTGTTTTTTTGGATTATTATTTGTGGCTGAAAGACTGTTATTATGTTTAGATTATGAATGGAAGGGGATACAGTGAGTTACAAATGTGGCAGTCCAGGGAGGAAGCAATTTTAAAGAGTCAGGAGATCCAAAACTGCCTCACCAAAGAAATATTTGCTTTCTTTTAAATGTAACTAAAGCTTTCCCCTTGGGGTGATTCAGTTAGTTAGCAAGCCAAAATCCGACTTCATCTTTTACTGGCTGACTCTCAGAACAAAGGACTTGCTGCACTCTCTTCTTTAGCCTTTCCAGGAGAGGCAATGGATGATATGGGCAATGCTACACGTGGTTTAGGGGGAGCTCTCATTTCTGGAACAGTTTTTGAAAGGAAGCCCACCATTTACGTTTCTGTCTCCTTTTCCACAAAGTACACAAGATACTTTAGCAGCATTACAGAGCTTCACCATCTTTTGCATGAATACCACCCTTGTGGTTGTTTTTGTGATGAGGACTGCTTGTGACACTTGTAGTTTCCTCACAGAACTATTTTTCTTCCCCATGCTTTACCTCCCTTTTAGATCCCACCCGTTGCATAGTGAATATTTGTTGTGACTGAGATACCTGCTCACAGAAATTACCAGAACAGAGATGAACATTCAGCTGAGCTTAGGATTTGAACTGTATCATAAGTGCTGTCATTATAAATGTTCTGACACTAAGACATTGGTCAGAATTTCTTTTCAGTAATTCTAAATCTTAGAATAAATCTGTCATTCCACGTGAAAAGAAATAGCTTTATGGTCTTTCTCTGTTAGCAGCTAGAAGACCTGATGACACTTGCAGACCAAGGGGGTGATGCCACTCCTGGGCAAAAGTGGTTGCTATCTGCTTTCTCAGAATTCAAATTGGAGCCAGCTGTGCTGTGACTGTGGGGACAAGCCTATAATATGGCTGTTCCTCAAGAGAATGGAAGACCCCAAGGTCATTCTACAACCTCGACACCTAGGTAGAGAGTTAAAAGGCAAAAATTGCATCATACAGGGTCTAGGATAATGTCTTTTTCCTCCACAGACTATGCGCTCAATCTCTTGGAGGAATCGCAGGCTTGAGCTGTCCTGTCTCACTTCTTTGGTGCGGAGGCAAGGATTGCACTTTGCGTTGATGCACAGCCAGTGCTGGACAACAGGATTCCAATTTTTCCCATCTCAGCTGCATGTAGCTGTAGTTCTAATAAAAACTAATCAAAACCTTACAGGACTACAAATCTAAATCTCAGTCCTACACACATGCTCTAAGACACAATTTTAAAAAAGCAACAAAGTGGTCTTCCAGTAAAGACTGCAAGACAGTGTGTATTAGTTAAATAATGACAAAAGGACTAAGCAAGGATAGAAGCACCAAGATGTAGTAAATACTCATTCTTATGCAGAGTGCTTGTAAGTTGTTTTATTGTACTAAATTTATTGTGAAAATTAAATGTTCTTATGATTTGATTATTTCCACACACTTTTTGTTGGAAACGTTTACTAAGATAGGGGCTTGGCACATAATAACAAAGTTTTATCACTCGTATTTATTGTAACTACAACACATATGTATCTAGTGTTTTCATTACTTCAGACATCTGCCTATTCACATAGAATTTATATCACAGAGAATCTACCTTCTAAAAACTCATTTGTTTGGATGTGTAACATGTTTTTGTAAAGGTTGTACTCTCAAACAGCATGGAATTTATGTGAAAAATTTGGCTGCAGCTAATGTAGTTATAACTGCACAAATACAACTTTTGCTATGAGTGCTGTTTCTCAGAAAGTATTTCAGATTTCTACAACACTCAAGTGTTTGCACTGAGCTCCAGCGTTCAGTCAGCTTTTTATTTTCCTTCTCCAACTCACACACAAGTTGTGATACTACATAAGTGCTGTGACTTGCTGCTCTCCTTCAGAAATTTTCTATATGTAGTTGTCAGATTTGTTATCAGGTAGCAATGAACATATTCAACAAGAACTGCCCTTTTATTTTTTAAGTTTGTCTTATCCTATTAAACTTCTAGTTATGATTTTAATGGCAAAGACCAATAAATACCCCTTCCTAGTAAGAGAACAGACCCATTGCTGCTTAGCAGTTATCAGTATTATCCGCTCAAATTTCTATTAAAGTAATTTTATCATAATTTTAAAAACAAAAGCCTTACTGCTTACTATTTATATAGAATGTGCTGGAGTTTCTGGTTCTTTTTCAGAGGATCGGGAGATTTCTGTTACCCTTAAGTGGAGAAATTTTCCTCCCCTTTCCTGATCTGATCTAGCATAATGGAACCTTTTCTGCTTACTTCAGTGAGAGCTCCAATGGACTCTAAACAGCATCTGTTCCAATAAAAGCCTGGGTCTACTTACCAGGAAAAAAAAAAAAGGGAAGGGAAAAACCATGACCCACCACCTTAATGCCTTAAATGAAAAGAAAATAAAAGAAATGTATGCCTGTAAACCACAAAGTCAGACCCCAACTGAGACTTTTCCTTGAATTTTTCTGTGAAATAAGAGATTATCGCTCATTCTCTCCACAATCAATTTCATATATTTTAGTTTTACTTATGCTTATTTCTCTTTGTGTCCCAGAATAATATTCTTGCTCTGTTTTTAACATTGTAAAGGAACAAAGCATTGTATGTAATTTGAAACATAGCTCTACCAGATTTGGACTAATTTTGAACAAAATCTAGACGCTGGACATCAGCACCCCTAGCTTTTATCCACCCCTAGTTTTTATTTATGGAGATATGATTTCCCATTATAGATTTGGTATTCTAACTGGACTATCAGTTTCTGGAAATACCTGCATCAGTGTCTCCATCCTTTGCTAACTCACTGCTAACAGTCTGGGACTAGTAAGTGCCGATGTCATACTTTACTTTCCTGACATCGTTAAGTTTAATTTGAGTATTTTCCAGTGTAGGTAAGCAGTGTCATGATGTCAGCCAACAAGTGAATCTATATTGTTGTGACATAAACATTAACACACACGTTACAACTCTACTAAGAATAATAACTCATAACTTAGGCCACTCGTGGTCTTCCTGTTGTCCAGTGCCAAAAATACTTAAAGCAGCACTGAAGTTTTTTTGTCGTTGTTGGTATCCAAAATATACATTGATAATAAACTAATTGCTGGTGTCCACAGTTCACCATTGCTGTGTAGGCAGGTGAAATTATCAGATCTCTATCCCTGTCTCTTTTTTTTATGTTCCTCTGTTCTCATGCCTCTGTTGGCTTCATGAAGAACAGTAGTACAAGCCTGTATGGTAGGAGAAGTGCTAAGCAAGGCCTTTAGCTCTCTCTCGATGCCAGATGTTTCTATGAGAGAAAGCACTGAGCCATACAAACACACAGAACTGCTGAAAACATCTCTCAGTGTGGACTTCCAGAAATGACCCAGAAAACTTTGAGTGGCCTGTTAAGTAAACATAAGGGCTTTGACATTTCCAATGGCTGCAGCAAAGCAGTAATCAACCACTCCTTGCCCAGTCAAGGATGCTGACTGCTCCTTCTCCTCCTTAAGGATGACCTGTTGGACTTAGGGAAAAGGAGTCTTCTCAAGGTGATGTCTTTGAACATGCTGGTAGGTCTGATAGCCAGCTAGAACAAAGGCTCAGACTGGGCTTCTCAGGGCTTCACTCAGTTGGGGTTTGAAATGCCCAAGGCAGAAGACAGCTCAAACTTCCTGGACTCCACAAGGAAAAGGCTTCTCCCTATCTCTAGCCTAAGTCTCTTGTGTTCCAGCTTGTGCTGCTGCCTCTCACACTCCCACCACACCTTGTTGTGAAGAACCCAACTGCATCTTCTCCATTGCTTCCCATCAGTGCCAGCGATGCTCTTGGGTACCCCCAAAGCCATCCTTCCTTCCAGTTACACCAGCCCTGCTCATATAGCCTTTCCTCAAGGCTAAGGTCTCCAGTCTAGGACCATCTTACTGGGTTTATGCTGAACTTGGCCATTTTTATTGACATCCTTCGTCTGATGGAGATCCAAAACCAATACAATGCCCAGGTGAGGTCTGACATGTGCCAAGCGGTGAGGCAGTCCCTAACCTTCTCTGGCTCCTGGTGCCACATCCTGCTTACACTACTCCAAACACAGCTCAGTTGACTATCTGCCAGTACACAAGATCACACCTCTGAGCTGCTTCAGGCCCTGCCAGCCCCTGCCTGCATCCCTGCAGGGCTCTGCCTTCCAAGACTATGGCTCAGCCTCTACCCATGCTTGATTTCATGGGGTCCTATCAGGCACTTTAATTGTTTTCACCCCATTGCCACCCTGCCTGGTATCCTATGAAAAGCTGTCATGCCTGCCCTTCATCTTCTCCTTAGAATCAGTAGTAGCAATGTCGAACAGGTCTTGTTCCAGGACAGACCTTGTGGTACCACACTTGTTACCCACCTCCAAGTAAAGCACAACCCAGTAATCACAACTCTCAGAGTGTGACTATCCAACTAGTTATTACCCATTTATTTGTCCTCCCATTCAGGCTGTAATATCTGAATTTGGACACAAGAACATTGTGAAAAACAATGCTGTAAGTTTTATTAAAGTAAGGAAGGTAAATGGCATCAATTGCTCTTTTTTTTTTTTTTTTTTTTTTTTGTCCACAAATCCAGCCAAATTATCCTAGAAGGGGATATTGGTTGATTAGGCATGATTGTCTCCTTGGTAAATCTAAGCTGACTTCCTAATCACCTTCTCCATTTTTAGATAACTGCCATTTTTTTTTTAATGTGTGTGCTTGTATTTCATTTGAGTGTGAAATGCAGGCAAGACTTGTATAAACATTTTGTTTGCAAATCTTTACAACTATGGAAGAGCCTTCCAGTCACTCATAATAGAGCCCAAAGTAATTTAAACATTCTTCAATGCAGGAACCATGTCTTTATACTGCCCTTTACTACATGCAGTAAAATTTAACCTCTGTTTTGATTAAAGATCTGATACTGGTGTAACAGAGACATGGAAGTGTAATACAGGTTTTGTTGAATTTCCAGTGTACATGGGATTCAAGTCAAGCTTGCCTGAAGGAAAAATCAAAGAAGTCCCCCAAATAAACTGTTCAATAAACACATTTATTCACAGCATTTATTTCTGTCACATGAGATAAGAAAACGCTTTGCTTTAATTTCATGCTCTGCAACAGAACATTAATTCATACTAAATTACAGTTGAATGCCTGTGTTACCTTACACCCACAGCAAACTCACCCTTTGAGTGTACAGGCTGAGCAATAGAACTTCTACAAACAAAGGAAACAAGAATATGAAGTGTTAGGGCAAACATTCCTGGTGTGAATTTGTCAGAAGCCCATGCTAACTTGTATGACTTTCAGCTTTACATGGTGTTTGATTTGCTGCATCCAAAAGAGTCTCGGCACTTGACAGCTCTGCTATGCCACAGAGTACACGCCACTTACTGTACGTCAGCAGTGTGGAAGTTTCTAATCAGATTGTATCTGATAACATGGCTTTCTGATTGCTCTATTCATCAGCTTGTTTTAAATCTCTTTCAAACCCTGTTTGTATGACTGCATTCATAACCCAAATCATCCTGGCTACGGCAAGCAGGATAACACGGATTTACATTAATCTGAGATACTCAGCGCAGCATAAACTGGAGATTTAGATTCAGTTTGGCTTCTAAACCTTCAGGACCCAGTTGGAGTTACAGTTTACACACAGAATACTGCAAAGCAGTATATTACCTATATTTTAATAGCAAACATAACACTTTCATATTTCTTTAAATCCTTTTCATTAAGTGAAATGTTTCATGCCAAACTTCCTCCAGGCTCACATTTCAGACATCCCATCTCAGGCTTCTGTAAAGAAAGGCACTCCGTGGTTAACAAATGAAATACCTTAATGTGCTTCATCTGTAGCTGCACTCCCGGAACTGGCCTTTCACTGCTGAAAAATAATATTATGTATCTGAATGAGGCTTCCATCTTCCAGTGCCAAGAAGCAACATGTTTACTGTATGGGAAGTATCAAGTTACAAGCATTGAATGGGCTAACAAGCAACTTGCAGCAATGCTAAGCTGTGCTTAAACAAAGGAAGGCCATGTCTGAGTGGATATCATCACAAACCTGGGTAAAAAGAAAAGCTTAAACCAGTTTTTCTCTGTGCCATCACCACGTCTCGTTCTATCTCCCTCTCTCTCACAGACACACAGACACACACTCTCACACAAACAGACCTACACCCCTCTGCTCCCCTCCCTTATGGTCTGAGCACAGCCACGAGTAATGGCAGAAGCATATGAGGAAGCCAGTTGACTTCTTGACCCCCAAGCCATTTTGTAGATGTCACAAGGATGCCAAATGTGAAGCAGAAGGCTGTCAAAGATGAGCTGGGGCTAAAAGCAAGACTATGAGCTGTAATACAAAGCAGAAGGAGCCTCTGGGGAACAATCTGTCTTCCTAAGAAGTCTTGTGAACTGCTTTTTAGTATCAGGTGCATCATCTTGAGAAACCATCGTACATTCCAAGTAAAATTAGTTTAATGTTCCCACATAAAAAGGACCACAGCTAGGTGGAGGATCAGGACAGGAGCACACAGTGTGGAACTAAAAAGTTTTGCATGCTTCTGGAAAACTATTATGTGGAAATTTATTACAGATATATTTCATATGTAAATCACAGCCATTTATTAAAATGGGAATGAAAGTGGGTGATTTTATGAGTGCCAAATACATCTATGCATTAGTCTTCTGGATAGCAATGTTCAAGGAATTCCACCAAGGAATTTTCACAAGTAGTGGGAAGAAGGTACCTGGAACTCTTACACTCCAAGTGTTCCCAGGGTTAGGAGAGGTTTGGGGATTTTCTTCTTCCAGTGATATTGGCTGGTGAAGGATCACATCACAGCTCAAATAACCTTTCTGTGGGTAAAACATCATGCACACTGTAGTATCAAAAGCATTATATAAGAGAGGAAACAGTCAATGAGAAACAGCTAAAATTAAGATAACTGATTCTAAATCATTACTCCTGGACAAAAAAAATGTGTGCTACATTTCACAGAAATCAAGTTGTCCTGTAGCATGGTTATAACCCTACACTGACTTGAATACCTGCTGCATTGGTTATACATTTTCTATCCTACCTAGTGTTATTTTGCTACCATCTACATAACTGCTGTTGGATGCTAATGTATTACCAGATAATCTGACCTTGCTTTTAGTAACTTTAAGTGAAAAAGTGAGAGAAGAGCACTGGTCTCATGTTAAAAAAAAGTACATGACAGTAATGGATTGAATTTTGCCTAACAATTGCATTTACAGTTTCTAGATGTAATAAGCATGTCAAGACGGGGCTTTTCTACTCATTTGCTCATGATGAGTGGTTACCACATGTTGCTTACCCGTTTCACCATGTCCAAGCTCATGAGTGCTGTTACAAGCCATGTGTTTTAGCTCTGTTACAGTGGAAATGCTGTTAGAGCCTTGTTACGTGTGGTATGTCATGGGCTACAGTGCTAGAGAGCGTTTAGGAGGCATGTCCAGTTAGTCAAATCAATGTGAAAAGTGGAACATGGATTTAAAATAACTTTTTCTCTGCCAGTTTACGTAAATGCTCAGGGTCTTCTGGTTAACCTGTTTGACTGAAGGATAGTGCTTCCAGGTCAATTCATTTTGCAGACAGCTGTCTTCCTTGTTCCTGTCTATTTCTAACATATAAGGCTATTATAAATTATTCCATTATTATTCCTTTGTGAAAGAGGGGGATTTATTTACTTGGCATTTATCAATGCAGCAGGATAAAAAATAGCTTGGCAAGGAACAGCAGGAGGTCCCAGTACGTATTTACTTGATTCAGTTTTTTGAAACCAAAATCTATGACATCTCATGGTTCAAATCATTGGCAATACCTGATGAAAGCTTAATCCAGAATTTGTAAGACTGTAGTATATGTCACGGGCAGAAATAGAAGGTAGGTATGAACATATAGAATTCAGATTTACTTCCTTTGTGCTTCATCTTTGTAATATAAAAGAAGTCTACTGAAAATATTCAGCCCATTCAGTAACAGGACAATACTTGTATGCAAAAGCATGCCATCATTAAATATTATGTTATGAATATTATGTTCTTTTAAATGAGAAACGCATTTGTATAGGCTTTTCTGTGACAGAATCCAACCAAGTCCACTGTGGAATATGCATGTCACTGTAAGTATTTCAGTCTAATTGGGCTCTTTTGGGATAGTTCCTTGATGTGGATACTCTATCCATTGTTACAGAATAAGGGCCCCTCTTTATGAGCAGAGTAATTATTCTGGAACTAACTCATTCTGGAGAAAACAGGGAGGGTAAAATGATCGGGTGGGTAAGCTCCTCGCTATAGGTCCAGAAGCAAGGTGTTGAACTTTGCTCTTGTCCTGTTTCAAAGACTAATCACAACCATATCATGCATAAAGGTTTACTCGGTTATTTGGCCCAGAAAATCAAAGATTTAAATATGACGATATCAGTCCTTTGTGTGATGTCTACTTCAGATTCTGGCAAAACTTAACTACGCTTATCTGCTGGGCCACATTAGTTCAGACTGACAGAAAAATGACTATGTTTTGGACTTACTTTTGACAGAATGAGGAGTTATTTGGAGTAGGCACAATGCAAAAATTATTGTATGTATTCATAGCTGGTTTGACCCATCAAGACAAAGCCAGCAGGCATGTGAAATTTCGGCTTACTCACTGTCAGGGCAACTTGCTAATAGTTTGTGTCCATGCTATGTCCTCAGAAGCACTAAGGAACAAAACACTCATCTCTGTGATCAAACATGCATTTTCATAATATCCCATTGTGCAAGTTGCAACTGGCTATAGGAAAAGGAAATTCCTTCATTAGCCCAAGCAGAATTAGTAGGTAGTTCATGTGCTGAAACTGGTGGTCACCATAAACCTTTCAGAGATTAACCAAATTCCAGGGTGAGTGGTGTATCATCTTTAATTTCCTTTCTCTTTTTCTTTGATTACCCAGTTGAGAAGGGCTTTTGCTTCTGAATGAAAATATTACCAGCACAGTCCTGCATTCATCTGCACAATGCAATGGGTCAACAATTGGCTGATGGATCGGGTTCAAAAATTGTAGTAAATGAGATGAGATCTGGTAGGTGGCCACTCACTAGTGGCTTTCCCCATCATTGATAGGGATCATGTTTTGGGATAGTTCTCCTCAATATTTTTGTCGATTACCTGGACGCAGGAATTCAGTGCACAGAAAATAAGTTTGCCAATGATTCTAAGACCGGCAGAGAGAATTTGTTGGTTTAAAACACTGGATAATCATCAGCCGTAGTAGTTTTAACAAGAACAAATGACAGATTCTGCACTTGAGGCAGTGCAATTCTGCATGTACTTATAGCCTGGAGGACAAAGAGCTGGAATGCCCTGCTGTAGAAGGGAATCTGGGATATCTGGTTGATGGTAAGCTCAATATGAGTTGATAATGTGTCCTGGCAGCCAAAAGAGCCAATTTTATCGTGGGGTGGATTAAGCATAGTATAGCTAACTGTTAGACAGTGTTTGTCTCAGCATTGATGTGGTCTCACCTCAAGTACTGTGTGCAGTTTTGGGCTCCACAGTATAAGAAGGATATAAAAATATTGGAACGTGTCCAACGGAAAGTAACAAAGAGGGTGAAATAACTAGAGGACATGATATATGAGGAGCAGCTGAGGATATTTAATTTGTTCAACTTAGAAAAGACAACACTGAAGGATGACATCATTGCTGTCTACAACATCTTCATCTAGGGTCCAGTGATAGGACATGAAGGAATGGCTTTAAGCTTCACCTAGAAGTTCAGATATTAGAAAAAAGTTCATCTCTAAGAAGATGGTCAAGCACTGGAACAAACTCACCAGGGAAGTGGGGTGCTTCCAGGTGGAAGTTAAAGATCATATGAGATGTATTTATACAAATATATACACATGTCTGTGCATAAACAGTTCCTTTGTCCTGTGACTAAAGCAGGTTCTAGCCTGTCTTGGTTACACATAACTATAGCTTTTGACTGCATAATGACTTTCATATTTGCCTGCATCGCGAGTGCACTTTTTAATACCTTCAGTACAAACACTGGTGCATAAAAACAAAATACAGTCTTTGTCTCAGGACTACGTGCATCTGTAAGCATCTAAATCTGTTCATAAATCTGAATAAACATTGCCTGCTGCAAGAGTAAGTTCTTTTGAAAATTAATGGCCATTTTGCATTTTAAGTTCACTTGCAGAAGCACAAGTATTTTTAAATCCTAATCAAAGTACTGTAAAAGTGATACATGCAGTGGGTTTCTTTATCTGTAGTGTTAATACATATATTTTACATAGAAAGCCAGAGAAAGAGCATTGTTAACATTGATGGAGTTGCATTAAAGAGCGCATTGGTGGCCAGGTCTGTAAGTGGTACTGTTTCATCCTCCTCTTGTTCAGGAAAACACTGAGACCCTATGGGCTTTCCAGCTCTGACCAAACCATCACGCAAGCGGTGAGGAGAGCTGAGAGGCTGAAGCCAGAGCTTGAAGTCCCGGGTCCAAGCAGCTGTGTACTGTATCTCACTGCAGCTGCGTGGGTGCAACTTAAAGACCAGCATCACCAGCATCAGTAACTAAAACCCCTTTAATCTGGTCATACGGGGAACAAAATTTAGCACATGCCTGATGCTGAAGGGTACTGTCTGCTTTTGCATTTTGTGCACTGTGCCGGTGAACTTAGCCCTGCTGGCTCACACGCGCTAGGAATCCTTGCTCAGTAGCTGGCGGGCTGGCTGATTTTCTTCTTAGGGATCAAACAGCAAAAGCAGGAAGTACACAAGATAAATAAGGTTGGCAGTAATAGGGAGGAAGCCTTCTAGGGGGGATTCTGGCCAGCTGCATGTGACGTGTTACGGGTTAATTGGGAGACCTACGCAGCCAGGATTCCAGTCTTCAGAGTCCAAAAGTCAAGAATGAGAGAGAATTTGGAAGGCTGGAAATTCCTCTCTGTCCTCTCTTTCCAAAGACTGCTAAAAAGAAAACAACGATGGATTGCTAAACGAAGGCCATGGGCTGTGAACTAGAACAGTACCCATGATTTATCCCTTGATGCAAAAGCAATGAAGTTGCTGTAATTGTCAAAAAAAATGCACAAGATGATTTGTATATCTCAGGAACACATTCCTGCTTAGTTGTACAAAATATGCTGTAACAGAATATTCTACTACCAGACTTTAGAGCAGACTCTTGCAATAATAGGCGCTCTTTCCCATGTTTTATCTTTCACTTAGTCACCAACTTATGTATTAGCTCTCATCAGAACGGCTACCAAAACACATTGTCAATGAGGTTAGTAAAACTCTGATGGTCTTTAGATAGGTTTGCATGCTTACAGAAATCAGCTGAAAGCTTTTTTACTGTCTCCAAATGTAACCATGCCTGTGTTGTTTCTTAAATAGTGATATAAAACACTTAGCTGTATCTCTAGATCTCACTTGCAGTTTTAGAAACCCATAAGAGCAAGCGATTCCATGGCTCGTGAATACAGAAGTGTGTTTTTCAGTGTGCAGTTACTGAATCTGGTGCACATGTAGATGAGTGCTAGGAGACGCTGAAAATACAAACTTTCAAGAGAGACAATGTATATAACTTTCCTTGTATACTGTAGAACTGAAACATCACCAATAATTTTAAATGAAAATTTATAGTCTCTACTCCCCTGAGACTTTTTTTAGCTCTCACGTTTCATTATTTTTATCCTTCTTTGTTCTTTTGCTTTGTGAAAATGCGGAAGCATGCAGGGGCCTGATAAGTCAGGCTTCAATTATTTACAATAATATTATTATTTTATGCACAAGTCTGATTTCAGAATTCAAAACCCAATAATTATTGGAAAAGTCAACAACTTTCCATTAAATGCAATATTTTTTTAACATTAGCTTTAAAGTTAAAAGGTTAAAAAATTCAACCATTCAAGTTTGCAGCACTTCTGAAAGCAATTTACTTAAGAATAGTATCAATTTAAGGATCCTAGCACTAGTTATGCTTTTGTAAAAACCTGATTCAATTTTTTTCAGACTGACATGCAAATCTGCTAGGGGAAATACATTTAATTGTTCCTGGAGAGGCACGATTTTATTTCTCAGAACCAATTTCAAAACAAAAAAATACAAACCATTAAATAAAAAAAGGCTTATTACTTTCAGCAGATACCCCGACCCATTGGCTTGAACAGAATTTAAGCAGAAGCATAAATGTGAAAATATGAAGTGCAACGCTCTTAAATAGGAATATTCTTTGAATAGGAATGTTTTCTGAAACAGAAATCTTGCACTGCAAGAAATTTGTCAAAGTTAAGAAGCTCAGTTTAGAAGCTGAGAGAACTAGCTGAGTGAAACCATGAAGTGCCTAAATGCAATTTTGCTTTTCCCAAACCATGGAATCGAAGACAAGGTATTCATAATGTTTACTCTTCCCATTAAGCAGAATTTCTTGCTTCCCTGGTCTTCATTCAAGAATGTCCTAACTTTTGTAGTGCACTCCATTTATGTAAAGGCATTTGCATGACAGCTTCAGATAGAAAAGGAGCAGCTTCTCCAAAAGCAGGGCTTCCACTAATTGTCAAGGGATGTTATGGTCTTACAAAACTGAAGCACTGCAAAATTCTGAAACGGAATACAATAATATTATGGATGATGAGGAATTTTAACACTAGACAAGGTTGGAAATAAGAAACTTTACTTTGTCAAGGATATTAATGTTTTCTTTATTTACAGGAATAAGGCTGAATTATTTTCTTCATCTGAAAAGTATTGGGAGAGTCTTTGATTACAGTATTATGTGTCTCCTAGTATTAGTCTAAAAGCTTGTGTAATGTAACTATAAATTCCATTACATCTCAGTGCCTCTGATTGGTAGGATCTGTATAATGGCTCATATTCTTTCAAGAACCACGTATCACATAGTCAACAGAACATCTGTCATTTACTGAGCAAACAAAAGAGTTAATAAATGAAAAAAAAAAGATAAAAGCAGGACTGGGATTAGAGAGAGACTAAGAGAAAAAAAAAATAGTTACCTGGCAGCAGGCAATTAATCCAACCCACCTGGAATCCCAAGAAGAGCAGTTTGAACACATATACACCAAGCTTAAAAAGCTCAAGGAACCTGGTTGTTCCCAGGTTTTGATTGCTTCTTTTAAGAAGTTTCCATTTTCTTTGCAGAAAAAAAAAAAATGCTAAAATCAAAACTAAGCTCTAAACCAAACTCTTTGCCATATTGTGGGGGAAATTCAGCAAAGAAATTTACATTGTTATAATTAGTGAAGTGCTTATAGTAAAGATCCTGAATAAGAGTAGCCTTAAACCTAGCAGAAGTTTACAATCCTGTATCTAGTCAACCAGCCATAAGTTATGTTCCTGGCGAACAGTGCTATAGCAGTGATGAATCAAAACAAGAGATTGATTCAAAACCCCATCTAAAGACTTTCTATCTTAACTCTGGTTCTGAATTTTGTGGCTTTGGTCTATTGTTACTGAAATGTAGTTGCAAGTGCTTGTGCCAAATCCCTGCTGTCTTCTTTCTCCTTCTTTTCTGTTTATTAGGTCAGTATAAAATTTTACTTACCATACATAAAATTCCTCTACATGCAGGAAATGTCTTTTATTTTCACTTCTTTAAGTTGTAAAGTATGGCAAATCCTCTGCTATGATTTTACATCAATTTATTTAAAGAAAAAACTATTATATTTTAGGTCCAAATCATTCTTAATTTAAATGAGAAGTCCATTTTCAGAAATGGCCAAGGCAACTGGGAAAAATTCAACAGCTGCTGTTAAAAAACCTTGTACTTGTGGTTTGTTATTTACATCTTTTTTTCTTATTATCTAATCTATTTTTTTCTTAAACCAGATAGTAAATAGATCTTCCAAACTGTTACTTATTTTAGGAACTAGTAATTCTTCTATTATGAAAATTAATGTTTCTTTTCAGGAAATGCAATTGGTATGAATCCAGGCTCTGTTTAGTCTTTCCAAAGTTCTTCCCTAGCTTTTAGGGCTAGCTCTTAAGCAACTCTTCTGGAAATACTGAAGGTGATGAGTTAAGCTGATTGACTTGGCACTGGCACAATCTAGAAACAAGTCTGTTGCCTGCTTACACAGAAGAATGTGTGTGCAGTTCGCTGTTAAAAGTGAGCAATGGAAAACTCTAAGAAAGGCAGGAGCTTCTTACTTTAATCCACCTAGACTTGAAATCACATCTCTTCACCCTCTTAATGCGTTCAATTGACATTTGGAGAGGGGGAGAGATTCTTAAGAAAGTACGAAAGAATTTGCTGCATTAGGGCCTTAAAGGCTCAATATGTGTTCCCTTTCTGCTTTCATGTAGTCTCGAAATAATACAATTTCCCAGTTTCTGTGATAAATCTTTTGTACATAAAACTGATAATCATGCCAGGTTCTCTTGCTAGGTTTTCTAGTTCCTTAAGCTTCAGTTTAGTAACATCTTGGTTGATCAATTGGATACAAACCCCTTTATTTTCAATTTAAATTCCCATTCCAATAAATAAGGCTTTTAGGCTTAAGTCTACATAACTCTCTTTTGAAAGTCTGAGCCAGAGAGTCAAGAATCCAAAAAAAAAAAAAATCAAAACCCATTCAAAACACATTTTCTACTTTGTAAATGTTTCAGTGTTGTGATCTCAAAAGAATTTGTTGAGGTTAGAACTCTTTCTTGGAAAATAAAATAACTTTTTTTAACCTTAAAGCCCCACAGGCGTTACTTACAAATAGTTCTCATTTAAAAGTCTTAGCAGCAAGACATTAGGCCACTGCATCTCTAGCGCTACCTAACTGCACATTCTGTACAAATTATTTTAAGCTTCCCAAGATCCCTTCACATGATGCAGTGTAATCAATAAAAAACCAAATTATTTCTAGTTATTCTGTATGTTAAGTCACTTTTCTGTAATTTGGGATCAAAGCTGCCATCCCATTTGCATATTTGTGTTGTCCCTTTCCACTCTGAGTCAGATTTAAGAGTTGCCTAAACTCATTGTGACAGCAAGAAAACCCAGTTCCATCTGTTTCTGCCAGCATATGGAGATTAAATGAGACTATCAACAGAAAATGGCATTTGTTCACTATTATGTGCACAACAGCTATTTTATTTGTTATAGAAATTAGGCTGAGAGAAACCAGTAAGCTGGCTGTCTAGTAAGAAATCTGGGTGCTGATCTTGTTCAAGCCAGTCTGTCAGTTGTCAGTTGCTAGGTTTCTGCTTAATAAAACTATTTCCGTCACTTACGGATGATGTGTTGCTAAAAGAGGTCCTGTTCACCCTCCACTGTTTAATATGAAGAAATATTTTCACTGCATCAAAAGACAGATAAGGTTTTGTCAGAAAAATTAGTGTCAGATCTGGAGGCGGATAAAAAATATACAGAACATAACTTCAGGGCTGGTGGGGAATAAAATTGCTGTTTTATCCACTGCTAAATAACAATTCTCAAATACCTTTCATTCCAAATCAAGGCATCATATGCCCTTGAGAAGTTACCACAGTTGTACTCTATTACCACTACCTAGTTTTGCAACGGGTTAGAAAAATTTAAACTGTATTTAAAACACATATGGGAAGAAAGAAGTGACTTGTCTCTCAACTGACACAGAAGTTCAAACCTCCCTCAGTACAGATAGATCCTAAACAAAAATGGCCCACCAAAAATGTGTCCACCTGAGACTCTGCCCATTTCAGATGCTGCCTGCTGTGTCATAACCATCGGTTAACTCTGAATTTATCTGGGTTTTGCTTTGCGGAGATGTTAGAAATGTTACTTTTTTCTTGCATAAGCTATTCTAAAGTTTTTAAAGTCCGAGGACTATAATAGAGGAGAGTATGCTCAGGAAAAATTGTGCGGCCCTGAAGGATGTGGATGATCTCAAGCAATCAAGTGAGAATAGCTTAAAAAGCTGTCTCTCTGCAAGTGCAGTCTACCATCTCTCTGACAAGATATGAGCTGATCATGCATGAACACACCCCTAATCTATTTAAAATACATGTAAAATTACTTTGCTTAGATGAGGTTGAGCATCTGAGGGAGTATGGTCATCTTTAAAGTATTTAATTCAGTTTCTCTTGAGTCTATGTTTCATCCCTGCCTTTGCACCAGTACTGAGAAGTTTTTTCCCAGCCTTGATGTCTTGAACACCAGGTGGGGAGTGCACTGTCAGGTAAAACCTACAAAAACAGACTTATTTTTGTGAGTCTGGTTCCATAAGCCACTTAATGAAATGGTTCAGAAAAAGTTGTGATAATAACATGAGAAAAACAAAAGTGCCTGTCTTATAAAATACATCCTTTCCTGTCTCCGCCTGTAGATCTACATATTGTCTCCCTTAGATAAGAAAGAGAACAGCTAAATTTGTATAACCTGGACCTCTGAGTAAGCAGAGTGGGAGTCTGACTTTGAGACAGTTCCTCGGGCATCTGTTGAGTATTGCCTAATGTGTCTGAGAGCTCCGTGTTGGTGGAGCCTCTGCACAGGTCTGCATTGCAATGCTATTCATGCTATCAGCAACCTGAAAGCAGGGAGCTCCCTAAATTCTTTCCATTTTCCTTCCCTACCTTTTCCCCTGCTCTCTTAACTGTGATAAAAAGTCTGCAGCTTTAAGAACGCTTAACTGTAATACAATTTTCATAGCTCAAGTTACATACTAAGTAAGTGGTTTATATACCCTGTTTGTGAAAGTCTAGACAAGCTCTTCACAGGAAGGTAAATAATACTTGAAGCCCTGATCATAATCATCATCCATCTCTGCTTTGTGGTTTAATTTAATACAAATTATCAAGTGCTTTATTTTTAACAATTCATGCGGTGTTTGGCTGCCAGAAATGTGTATTCACTGCTAGGGAGTCAGGAACTAGGCAAACCTAGCATACTGGATTGCATATCAGAGCATAAAGCTGCTTTTAAAATATTACTGCCTTCTCAAAGAGGAAAAAAATTTGGAAGGCTTAAAACTCAGAGAAAATTCAGTATCACACTATCTGAGTTTCATCTCCTCCCAATTTCTTACCCTGCATTCAATCTCAAACATGGAGGTACTGGAAAGGAACAACCTTAAAGAAACATTTTCTCAGACACCTGTTGCCTCTCTGATTATTTTATGATCAAGGTTTTACTGTTGTACAAGTCCTAAGCCTCTTCACCATCACCCCACAAGTGTCAGGCTCTCTCCAAAGAAAAAAGAGGCACTTTCCTGGCCTCAGTGAGCTTAGAGATGAGAAACACAAACAAATAAACAAACAATAATCTCACCCCAAACTATAGGAGAGAAGAAGGAATGCACTCCAGGAGTGAAGTGAGGCAGTGGTAATGAATTCTGAGCTTCACAGTTGGCGGGAAGGTGTTTTTCTTTATTTTTTTCCTTGTCATATTAAAAGGGGACAAATTACATCCTTACCTTTCTACACTCCTCACAAAAGTCAACCTTCCTTCTTTCCTCACATCTCTGTCAAACTTCACACTTCCACATCCACTTCATTGCTCAGTCCTCCCAGAGCTTTCTGCTCCTTCCTTATATACCATATGAATGAAGCACTTAAAAAAGGTGTTGATAGGCAAGTAGAAAACATGGGCCTTCGTGAGAGGCTGAATGAGCAGCATTGCTCTCATTTCTGCTTGGTGCATCTCGTATTTCACTCCAGAACTTCCATTAGCTTCAGCGGACCTGTGCCAATTCGCACCAGCGCAGCACCTGTCCCGTTCCATGTGTGCAGCCACGGTGTATGCCTGCCAGAAGCACACGCCGTGTAGGACCAGCAACACGCATGGCATCTGTGACAAATCATAGAATCATAGAATAATAGAATAGAACATGAGGCTTTGTGAGCTGTACATTTCCCAGTCCCCAGCCAAAGCAGATTGCTTCTACTCTGCAGTATCCTTGATACAGTCAAATATCTATAGGATTGGACACACACGGAAGTCCCAAAAAGATTTCAGATGTGTTAAGTTTCCCATTGTAAAAGCAACCTGTACGAAAGCTAGGGAAAGTTGTGAAAGCACAACTCTGTAACAAGACAGAGATTGAGAAGTAAAAATTGGAATGCTTGAGGTTTTTTATCCTGGAATCTTTTGATTAGCTTCATAACATTAAACTTCTTGTTGTGTTGCCTTTTCAGATTTAGCCTGCATGACCTAGCAGCTGTTTAACTTGGCTCAGGGCATTTATGACTTTATTTTGAACAAATCTTTAACATTTTCATTTGATTTTTTCCCAACTCAGCTTTGTGCCTTAAAATTTGTTTTAAATTTTACAGTCTATTTTCCCGCTTTCTTACCCTTCTTACAGCTGTAGGCTCTGGAACTCAACAACTGTGGTGTTCCCTTTGTCTGCCAGCAGGCTGTTTTATAAGGTACAGACAAAAAAAAAGGAGAGTAAGAAAGTAACACAAGAGTAAGAAAAGTAACACAAGAAAGAGGAATAAAGAAAGAAAGATGCAGAAGAGGTATTTTACTGGATCTACTCAGAACAAGCTAAAACCTAACACTATATAAATACTGAAGTACACAGTAGACTAAAAGTATTCAATAAACATTTACTGTGAATGGAGGCATTAGGAAAGGCTTAGGCCCTGCCTGAATTCCCATGAAATTTATAAATATTTCTTTCATTTGTTCTCCATTTAGAATTAGTTGCGGTCAAGCTGATCAAAGACAGAGGAGGCCTGTTGCATGTGAACCAGCATCCCTCACAATGACATTCACAAAGCAGAATGAAATATGAAATATCAGGTTTCCACGGATGTATGAACTTGTAAAAAATCTGAAAGAATAGGAGGTTTTTCACACTGAGTAATGTGAAACATTTGGTGCAGATTGTAGGCCTCTGAAGAGGAAAACTGAGAGCCAAAATCCATCAGGCAATAAAACAGAAGCAGGCAAAATTAAAACAACAACCATTCTCTACATTCTATTGATTTAGATATCATAATTGTCCTTGCTAATAGCAGTTGTGGATGCTAGCAGGAGCTTCCACTTAAATCATTATCAGAAACAAACACCAACACCACAGACCTGAGAGCAGCCTGGAATAACATTTGTGTTAGGAATATATTTTGTCTGCTGCCTTCACTTAAAAAAAAAGGGGGGGGGAAGCCTTGCCACAGCTTGTTCACACAGATCCCAAGTGTTTCCAGGCAAACAGGTGCTAAGGTTAATTGGGTAAGTAGCCTGAAGCTTCCAGTTTTCAAACGAACTTTTAAGTAAATAAATAACCCCAAGTGGATCCAGGAGGATAGACTTCCACAAAGCCTCTGAGCGGTGTGTTACTGCACTCGAGGTTCCCAGATTTATCTCTTTTGCAGACCTGCGCCTTTTAGACAGCAGGGCCCATAGGCCTTTGTGACTAATACAGTGTGCTTTAATTGCTTCCTATGTCTTTCACAGCTGTCAGCCCCTAATGGGGTCAGGGTCGGCAGGGGAGGGGCACCAGGAGGATTTGCATCTCTTCACTGCTCCCAGGCTGGAGAGAAACATCACTCTGGGCAGCATCTGGGAAACCTGAAGCTCTCACCAAAATGAGACATGTGCACACTCCACACAGAAGTCACTCATTCCACTCAGCTTCACCGTTTTTAGGTGCTGGTAAAGGTAAAGGCAAGTGGAGACAGTGCCCTTCTTCACCCAGGAGGCTCTAATTGCTTCTCAGGTTGTGCAGAATTTGTTTAGGATATTAGCCAGCATCAAGCAACACGGAAGAATGTAAAAATAGATTGTTTCACATCGTTTTGAGAACGATTTGGGAGGATTAAAGGTTAAGAGTAGCCTGCTATCATAAGCAGAGCAGACACTTTATGTTATTTATGGTATATGCCCTATTATGTTTCAGTCTGTACCAGAAAATATCTGAAGAGAGGTAGTAGTAGCTACAGCAAACAACAAAACATATAAACATGATGCAGGTGTCCTTTCCAAGGAAAGACCTTCATGGAAACAGTGTAAGGGCAATGCTTCCAAAAAGAGATTGCACAAGAAGACATGTTTCTTTTCCTTCTTTAAATTACCTGAAACCAAAAATTATGTCTGTTCTCAGGCGTGGTGTAGAGGGGAGTCTGGGAATGAATGGCCTTGCAGTTCACAATACTGTCAACTCTGAACACCCAGAAGATGTTTTGGGGTGTTAGAGCCTCAAAAGTTATGAGAGGAGCTTGCAAGAAGTAATCTGTTTTGTGTGTGTGTGTTTTGCTAATCTAACGTGCTTGGAGGCTTCATACTTCTCTCAGCACCCAGAAGAGCTAGAAACTTACTGCTTTATAGGAAAGCTGAGAGTCTGGCATAATCACATATCTCTAAGGACAGGGGATTTAAGGAAAATGTCCAGTGCTACATGACTGACAATAAAACCCTCAGAAGAAAGTAATACTGGACTGTGACTTGAAAGGTTTGCATTCAGTTCCCCAGGCCAGAAGACGCTGGGATCTAGGCAGGCATCAGTATGGCCAACTTTAGCTCCCCACAGGAAATTAAAAAACTCCTATCCTGTTGTACTTATCTAGTTCTTGAAATTTCCACATAACCTCAGTCAAGTCACTTAATCAAGCTATGGCTCAGTTTCCCAGCTATGAAAACAATTTTAGGTCTTTCTAAATAGAATTGTAACATCATAGCATCATAGAATCATAGAATAGTTCAGGTTGGAAAGGACATTTAAAGGCATCTAGTCCAACCTTCCTGCAATGAGTAAAGATATCTTCAATTACATAAGGTTGCTCAGAGCCCCATTCAGCCTGACCTTGAATGTTTCCAGGGATGGGACATCTACCACCCCTCTGAGCAACCTGTTTCTGTTTTCACCACCCTCATTGTAAAAAAAATTCTTCCTCCTATCTAGTCTGAATCTACCCTCTTTCAGGTTTAAGGCCATTATCTCTTGTTCAATCACTACAGGCTCTGCTAAAAAGTATGTTCCCATCTTTCTTATAAGCCCTCATTTAAGTACTGAAAGGCCACAATGTCTTTCTCCCCTCCAGGTTAAACAACCCCAAGTCTCTGCCTTTCCTCATAGTAAAGGTGTTCCATGCTTCATTTTTGTGGCCCTCCTCTGGACAAAATCTAACAGGTCTGTGTCTTTTCCTGTGCTGAAGACTCCAGAGCTGGACACACTACTCCAGGTGGGATCTCACCAAATTGGTGTAGAGGGGCAGAATCACATCCCTCGACCTGCTGGCCACGCTTCTTTTGATGCAGCTCAGAACATGGTTGACCTTATGGCTGCAACCTTGTATTGTTGGCTCACTTCCAGGTTTTCATCCACCAGTACCTCCTAGTTCTTCTCGGCTGGGCTGCTCTCAATTCCTTCATCGCCGAGCCTATGTTGATAGCCACTATTTCACTGATGAAGATATTAAACAGTAGTGCAGATCAACACTTCCTCCCAGCTTAGTATCACCCAGGAACATACTAAGGGTACGTTCAATCCCTTCTTCCATGTCATCGATAAAGATGATGAACCAAACCACATCCAGGACTGAGCCCTGGGAGACACCACTTGTGACTGGCCTCCAGGGGCCAGTTAAATAGATTTAGCTCCGTTAACCACCAGTCTGGGCCCAGCCATCCAGCCAATTTCTTGTCCAGCAGAGGGTGTGCCTGTCCAGACCAGTGGAATCCAGTTTCTCCAGTAGAATACTGTGAGAAGTGGTATCAAAGGCTTTACTGAAGTCAAGGTACGCTACAGCCACAGCCTTTTCCTTATCGATGAAGTGGGTCACCTTGTCACAGAAGGTGATCAGGTTAGTTAGGCAGGACCTGCCTTTCATAAACACATGCTGAGTGGGCCCGATCACCCATTTCTCTTGCATGTGCTATGAGATGGCACACAAGATGACCTGCTCTATGATCTTCCCAGGCACTAAGGTCAGACTGACAGGCCTGTAGTTTCCCGGATCCTCCCTACAGCCCTTCTTGTATAGGGGTGTAACTGCCAACCTCCAGCCAAGTGGAACTTCCCCAGTGAGCCAGGACTGCTGATAGATGAAGAAAGGGGTTTGGCGAGCACCTCTGCCAGTTGCCTTAATACCCTCATGTGGATCCCATCCGGCCTCATAGACTTGTGAATGTCTAATTGGCCAAGCAGGTCTTTAACTGTTTCTTCATGGATCATGAGAGCTTTGTTCTGCTCCCTCTGTACTCTGTTCGTCCAACAGAGTACAGAAATTCAGAAAGACAAAGAAAAAACAAAGGGAATAACTTCAAGAATCAACTTATTTACTGTCTACTTTAGAGTCCCCCATTTGGTAAATCCCACAGGTACAGTCGGAATATCAAATCTCTGTCAGAGGGGTATACGATAACATTCAATGCGTTTCTTCTTGCATGACTGCTGTCCATCCACTTAACTGGTACCTCAATATACTGGTTTTCTCATGACTGCTCTCTCTTCCTCTAACAGCTTCAATATTCCCTCATGCTGGTGACTGTGGTCATCTCTTCCTTCTTTCTTGGATAGTCTTACTCCTCCTTGTCTTTTCAAATTTCCAAACACATTTGAAAAATATTTGATGGCAATCCTACAAACAAATGAAGAAGCACTGTAATTAGTCTGAACACTAGTAGTGACTTAGGTAGGTAGGAGGAAGAGGAGGAAAACATTTCACATGAGCAAGAAGTAACCTTGGTTCGTTGCTGGTTTCTCCTTTAAACAGAATCCATGTTAAAGAACTACCAAATGATTTGGGTTGGAACAGACCTTAAAGATTACCCAGTTCCAACCTCTGCCATGTAAGTCCCATTATCTGGAAGGTGATTTCTCTCTTTTTTTCTTCCTTCTTTCTTTGCCACATCAACATCAATAAAGATACAAAACACACTACAGATGTTTTTAAGGGCTTGAACACCTTGGTCAGTTTTAGCGAATGTTTCAAGAGCCTATACATGTGGACTGGAAAAAGATAAGAGCTTTTTGAGGGAGCAGATGAAGAATTCTCTCTGTCCAAAAGTAGCTTACATTTGCTAAGCTTCAGGCTTCGTGGTTTCTGCTTATGCTTTCAAAAAAGGCAAGCACAAACCTGCACACTGGGAGTTCAGCATCCCTAGGCATCATTCATGAAAGGGATGTTTGTCTCCAGATTAACACTAAACAAAATCAAGATCTCAGGGAGGCACACATTCCTCAGCACAGATGCACCTCTTTATGTTTTCTTATTTACTGGCCAGAAAAACGCACTACAGAAGAGGCTTCTGGGATAAATGCGCTGTGCCTTCCCTCCAGGGTGGATCCCAGGGCCTTGTTTTCACTTAATTTCTTGGAGTGAAAGATGAGAGAAGACAAATAATGGTCAATAAAATGTTAGTTCTGCCATATAACTGAAAGCAATGAACATGTTTTAAAAAGTAATTGAGATGATCCTTGTACAATTCTTCAGTGACTGTGGGAATATGTGGTTTAAGTTACCCATTTTGGTTTGGTCCAGCTAAATGTTCAGCTCTTTCAGAAGAGCCTAACTTCTTCACATGATAATTTGTGCACTGTATCGGAATACTGTACTATGTGTTCTTCCAAAAATCAGTGTTCCCATTTTTATTGGCCAGCATGTTTCCACATTTGTTTTCGCTCAAGTCCGTTACAAGAATATATATATACTTCACAAATTTTTTTATGGCAAGATAATACACACAGTTCGTTTTGTAAGCCTGGCTTATCATGAGTTGTAAAGGTCAACATTCAAGGGACAAACAAAAGGTGGCAATTCCACGTGTTGCTCCTGCCAGCAGAGGCTGCATAGATGGCTTGAACTCACTTAATAAGAACAGACAAGTATCTATAAATCACAGAGGAACAGCAACCGCAAAATGGACACATCTCCTATCCATATTGTACATACATCCGAGCCATCCTGGTCAGTCTCAAGTTAAAAGGCAGTGATAGTTCACTCCCTTGGAGTACAGCTCCACTCTAGTCATCAATGCCTGACATCAAAATATATTTTTAAATTGGAGACAGGTGGTAAAGTGATAGGTAGATAGGTAAAGATAGAGAAAGAGGGAGACAAGTAATGGTCTTCAGAAAGGTAGCAATTTGAAAGAGAGACAGATTTTTACATTTATTTTATAAACTCAATCCCTGCGTAAGGTTAAAACATATTGTTTTCTGTGCACTCATAGCCCATGGTCTTTGTATGCCCCTTTCCTGTCATGGAGTGTGACAGGGGTTTAGATACCTGAGGACTCTCCTTTCATTTTCCCATGCTTGCCAACACAACAAGGTTTTCAGGCTTTCTTGTCAGTAAAACACTCTCCTACAGTCATATTTTTAGATATAGATTACAAACTCATTTTTGTTTTTAAACTTGTCCTCCTGAGAAAGGCCTCATGAGTCTCTTGTTGATTCATATTGTCTTAACTTAGTCTGTCAGGACATGTCTGCTCTGCGTGGTTCAGACCATGAAGAGAGAGGTACAGAAGTTAATTCCAAATAATTGGTTATTTTCATACTTCACAGTGCATCCCTTTCACTCCATTGACTCATTTGAGATCCAGAACTGTCTACCATATTTCTGTGCTATAGAGTGTTATGCAACGTACTTACATCTTAGGTTAATTGCTCCCAGTCTGTTGTTTCCCAGGCTACATGCTGTCTCTGAGGAAAGCAAACATATATTCTGTGCAGCAACATATATAAATGTATCTACATCCCTAGTGAAAACATATTGCAGGTCCACCAAGCCAGTCAGTTTCTATACTCATGAAGGTCGTCTCCAAGCATACTGTCACTACAGTGCCAACCCTAGCAGTAGTAACAATAATGGCTTTATTTTCTTCTGTAATTCACAGTACAGCAATTGATCATAGTTTACTGGTCCTACTGTTTCTGAAGAATGTCATTAAGATTGCCTTTCTTTATTCCTCACCCTGGGTACTGTACAACAAAAATTATTTTCTAAATGCTGCTTGTCTATTGATAGTGCCTGATGGAAATAAGCACCAGGTAATAGGAGATCTGGGATTAAACTTGACAGAAAAACTTTTCCCTTTATGATGAGATCAGAACAGATTCCTGAACAAATCATTATGGCTTTGTTTCCAGAAAACATTACAGCAGAACTTTGTTCATACTACTATCATAAATGTTTCCACCAGTATTTCTATTACAATCAGTATTTTCAAGGGTTTTAACTCAGCCAGAACAATTCACTATGGGCTGAAAGCTGTCATTTCATGGTGTTCACACCATGAAGGAATTTGTTTCACCATAAACTCTGAAAAATAGTAGGACAGGCTATTTTGAAGTTGGAAAGAAAGCTGGTGGAAGGCAGTGGTTTCCTACAATCCTATTGTTTAATCTACTGGAAAAAAAAATCAAAGGAGTACTTTCTGTTGTTTTTAACCAAAGATCAGCCATGAGGAAAAATATGAAGGAACTACCATATCTTTCAAAACTACTGTTACAGAGTAAATTCTTCCTCCCACGACAGACAGACTTTGATAAAGCCTTTCTGTCTGGTGGACTTCAGACCTACATCTTCTGCATCTGTGAATTTCCAGTGGACCACACTGTCCCAGATACAGCAAAGTGAAAGACATGGGATCAATTTCTCAGGTGGTGTGACTTGTTAATTGTAAACTGGTTTAAAAAATAGCTTCCATGGTGCTCTAGTAACACCAAATTACTTAAGAGGTCTAGTTCCTAAAGGGGTCAGCCATTCATTTGTTTTCTTCCAGACACACCTGGAACACTGGGAAATGCTGTTTGAATGTCTAAACTCTTGTAAACTGCAAATTTCAATTTCTATTAACTACTTTGCAACTCAGTAGTGCGTTCTTACTTTCCTGTATCTGCTTCCCTTCCAACTATACATTTATTTCACTTGTTTATCCAGTACTGCTCCCAAAGCTGGACCTGTCTTTCACCGTCTCTTTGTGCAGCACCTAGCACAATGGAGTGTCAGTTTTATTTGATTCCTCTGCACTTTGCTGTACTACAGGTAATAATAGTAGCAATGAATAATATAAAAGTCCATTCCTTCAGTCATACACTTCCATGAGAAAAAAATCATCAAGGCTGGAGTTCTGCCCATGATAAATCCACGAAGTATGAGTTTGAATCCAAACTTTCCATATTGAAGCTCATGAGCTTGGCTCTAGGGTTTTCGTTATGGCCCATCTTTATTACTAAAACATTTCTCTGCCTTCCTCTGAAACATCCTCTCTACACCAAACAAGATTTCCTGGGATAGTGCGTATAATTCACATTATTGCACATACTTTTTCTGCATTAATTTTATCTCCAAAAGATATTAAATCTACATTTATTAAATGGAGTTACTTTTCCAGCCTGCAGGCGTCAGCCCCGTATCTTTAAAGATGTAACAATGAGGTTTATGATTAAAACCTTTTTTGGAAAACATGAACAAATGATAACCAGTTGTGATAGATTTCCACATTTTTATAATATCTAAAAATATGTTCAAATATCCAAAAATGATCTTGTGATTTGATTTATTCACAAGTCCCCTGAAGTGTTTAATAAGTACAATATGGTACAACTAAAATCATGCTTATTACTGCTATTAACTTGGTAATTCTCCAAGATGAAATCATACTTTTCAGGTTATAAATATACATTTTTATTGTTGATTTTATGCTGCATTTTGAAATATTGCTTCTCTGCTTTCATATTTTCAGTGCTGTATTACAGTACTATAAATCAGCCCAGCAGTACGGAATTCTAATTGGTATCAGGTGATTTTTTTACAAAATAGGGGAAAAGTTAAACTTATATCCTTTTGAATGAAGATAAATTCTCTTGAAGCTCTTAAAAAAAAAAGAAAAAAAAATCAGATGTGTCCAGAATGTATCTGATTTATCTTTTTGAAAGACTAATCAGATGAAAGTATGCACAGTACACATCAAAGTACACAATTAAGCTCAAAACAACCATACAAGATACCTCTAGATGTCTAAGCACAGAGAATCCTTTCCCTGGTATTATTTTCTTCTTTGCCTAAGTTGTTTCAATTTCTCCATCCCGCTGACTAAGCAAGCTTATGATTCTGTTCTGCCTCCTTCTTATCCGTATATTTTATCGTTCTCTTAAAAAATCCAGTTGTATTACAGTACTATATTCCTAGTGTATCAGCACCTCTGATCCTTAAACCATTGATTCTTTTTGTGATGGACGTGTCCAAAGATGGTCTCTATATCCATCTTTACCATGTCCAATGCAGCAGTCAGTCTAGCGAGTCACAATCAACCACACATTATTTGCCAAGTGCTGCGATTTATCCTGAAAGCTAATGCTCTGTGGGTGAGGAAAACAGCAGAAAATTAATAGATTTTAGGTAAAAAGCCAGAAAACACAGATGTATGTAGGATATTTCAAAACAACATCATGGAATTCTGTTTTCCCACAATTACATAAATGAATCCTTAGAAAACCTTGATTTTCCATGAAAAATACATAGAGCAATTAAAACATATAATACAGTTTTGATTCCTGTGTGCTGATAAGACAGAGGTCAAGAAGACAAGTTAGAGAAGACATGGTGGGTTAGGGAGTATGGGCAGAGTCCATGCAATAATTTGTGGGAGTCATGAGCCTGGCTTCAAGGCCAGCTCTGACTCTCCTATTAGTTCTTCTGCACTCCATCCAAAAAGGGAAGCAGTTTGTGGTTATTAGAGCATTCAGAGGGCAGTCTTACCGGTTTCTGTGGAATCTTGTATGTTTTCATGTAAGCTTTTGTGCAACTACTCATATTTTCATGGCCCCTTAAATGTTCCCAGTATTTTCCCTTTCCAGGCCACAAAGCAGAAATCCCACAATGCATCACCTGATGTTTCCAAGGGGAAAGATATATGCAAAAGAAATAGCCCTCCTACTTTCCCAGACATACCCATACTGGGTTAGGCAAGCTCATTAGCTGAATGACATTCAAGAGGTAAAGCCATAACATTAATGGGATTAAATATGCAGTACTGTATGCAATAAGGTGGTGGAGTATTTTTAAGAGTGACTGAATCTTCCGTGCATGACTGAAGCTCCTAAACAACAGAAAGCTGGCGGGAGGGGCTCTGCCATGAAGGCCAGAATTAAGATTAAAAATTAAATGGATCCAAATAAAAGTTTTGTTAAGCAGATATTCAGCACAAAGGTATCTCAACAGATGAAACAAGCAAGAGCACACATATATATATATACACACCTTGGACAGCTGCTCAAGGTCAGATGAAAACCAGATGGAAGAAACCAAGGAGAAAATAAGACTGAACAGGGACATATTTGGAAAGATAAAAGATAGCTTGTAAAGTCACCCTTCATTGGGGTAAGAAAAGTCTACAGCTTAAAAGCCTACAGTGACAAAACACTATATGACGTGGAGGTACGATCTAATGCCAACAGAATAAACAGGATAATTTTTTACATCCTCTGAGCCTTTGCTCCATGAAGGAGAGTAAAGATAACACTTTGAGATTCCTCTGTGGTGCCATAGAAAATCAGGTGATAGTGTGAAGGTTCTTACTGTTCCTGTGATGCTTAGGCAGTTTGCTAATACTCTTTGCATTGCTTAATTTTCCAGTTGCAAGAAAAAAATGGTGTGAACTGACTTTTGTCTCTTCTTTGCACTGCACATTGGAGGTCTTCTCCTGCAGGGGAATCTCATCACAGCTCAAAGTCCTTTTCCAGAAAAAGTCGAGTGTACCACTTCTCTCTGTTGCACACAGTAAGCACTTTTCTTCCCGTCTTTGGGCTTTCTGTTTCTCTCCCTCTTAGGTTACTTCACCATCACACCTCTAGACCAGTAACATCTTCAGCAGAGAAGTAAATGTAAAGTGCAACACACAAGGCAAATGTGATGGTTCCCTCTCTATTCTCAGTCTCCAAAACACCGTTTTTTCTGCAAAAGCACCAGCCCCAGAACCCTGTTTTTCCACTCAATGCATATCTCTGTGAAACATGACATTCACCGTCATATAGCTCCCACGATTTCATGACTAACTCCCTAGTGTTGCTGAAAGATGAATCAGTCCCAAAATATAATATTAATTGCTGAGGTAGTTCCACAGCCAGAGCTGCACATGAGGTAAATTCAGTCATATAGTAGAATAATACGTAACTTACAGGTTGCATGTGTAGGCTAGACCGGTTTTGTCTCACCTACTGTTAGCCATTTGACCCTCACTAACTTAAGAAACTTTCTCAAGGTGTGATTAAAGTTCCTCTCTGTTTCTCTATACAGCATAAAAGGGTGTTGGTGACTACTTTAGACCAGATATTTAGTTTTTATATGAACAATACTATACGATGTGAATCTACTTTCCAGAGCAGACCTCAACCTTCAAGAAAAGTCATCTTAGAAACCATAATGATATTCACATAAAATGTTCAAGAGGCCATAATAGGTAACTGCTCTCTCTTAGTTTCAGGAAATCTTCTCAACACCTAGAAACCAGGCAAGAGATGAAGAAAACAACTATTACCACAATAACAGTGACTGAATATGACAGCTTCTTAAAAAGTTCAAGCCAGTCAAAGCAAAGAAGACAGTACAATGGTTGAAAGCAATGAGTGTGAGATGATGGCTATGCAAGCACAGCTGAGTTTGGAACAGGACCTCTCTGGCAAGAAGAGTTTGAGCGGACTGGGACAGAAGGAGAGGAGATGGGCTTTTCACTTCCCTTGAAACTCCATCCTGTATGCTCAGGGTTGCTCTGCAGCAGTTGATGGTAGCAATGGACAAGGAGGAAAGCAATGTGGCAAGCCAGACGCAGGGCTCTAGTAGGCAGGAGCGGTTCTTTCCTTTCTCAAATACTTCCTTCACCCAGCACAAAATTTCATAACGTAGCAATTTTGAACTACAAAACACAAGATGTGGGGATTTCTTCTGGAATTGGAGATACGGAACAAGGATTGCAGCAAGTGACCCGACAAGCAGGCAGGCTACTCTTAGCTCACCTGGGATACACTCCAATGCCAGTTGATGACAGCAATCTCAACAGACAGGCTCTTGGCAGTGTGTAATTGCACTCGCAGCAGAGCTGGACAGTCACAGAGCATCTCCACCCATGGCCATTTACTAGCTAATTGTAAGAGCATTTACTTATTTTGGATGTTTATAAATTCTTGTTGGAACAAGAGGCCTATATGGATTCATCTAAATCCTGATCTTTTTGATCTGTAAAACCTTTAATAATTGAAAAATATCTATTTCATCTCTTGCTTCAGAACATCATGTATAGTTTATAACCTAGAAACTCATGGCTCAGATTTAATGGTAATCATGTAACATCTGTTTAATTTTAAAGTTTATATTGAGGTTTTTTAGAAATCCTGTGGAGTTTTTTTACTTTCTGTCTTCTCTATGCACACAGAGGATGTAGAAAATTAATTTCCTGTGTAAAAATACAAGATGACAGAAGGTCCAAGGTTAAACCTATTTACAAAGAAAATCACTGCCAGTGTTTAGAAAATTCTGGTTTTATTTGAAATATTTGGAGGTGTACCTGGCTTCCCATGTCCTCGTGGCATTTAAGCATATAAGGCTCTCTGTCCAATAAACTGTAGTGAAAAAACTCCTCTGTATTGATTTTTCCCTGATGAATTGTGAACTGTCTATTCATGTGGTGATCCATTTATTTTAATAAAGAAGACAAACCTGTAAGAGTTTGTTGGTTTGGTTTTTTTTACTTTCCCAACCCTCTGGCCTCTTGTGAAAGGACTTAGCCTGCTACAGAGGCCAGCACTCAATTTAGAGACAAAAACAGATGCCGCTGGCTGACATCTACTCGGTTACTTTACGGCAGAGTCAGTTTACAGCAGAGTAGGAGTACAGCTCTCCTTTCCTTATGCAAAAAGAAAGGTGAAGAAACACAAAGCCCAGATGTGGCAGAGACCATAGCAAGGGTCTCAGTTCCAGAAAAGCACTGACTCTCATTTCTTCCATTTTTACTCTTGCACTGAAATAAATTAGGACACAAATATTTTATACTCTAGAAAAGAAGATAATCCAGGGCACTGTTGGTGGAGATTATTAAGTCATCTGCTCAGTTCCATTTGGTGGTGGAAGACATTATTTACTCTTTCATAAAAACCTGTGTGAAACTGATCAGTTTTTTTTATCCCATTGAACTGAGACCAATAACGCCAGGTGAGAAAGCCTGAAAAATCTGTGGTCTGTGCCCACTAAGTGAACAGCAAGCCAAGAAGCATCAGCAAACTTTACATGCTTCACAGTTTGTCCATATAAGATCTGGAGCATGTGGTTCCTCCGCTTTGGGGCACCTCAGTAGACTCTGAAATCAACTGCTCTCTTTGATGCTGGATATTCTTTTTTATTATTATTTCCTTCTCAAGGGAAAATTGAAAACAAGAAGTTTTAATAGCTCAGGTTAAAAAGGCTTTCAGAAGATCTGTGTTTCCTATGAGACTGCTTCAAATAGCTCTACTGGAAACGATATGACTGCTCATTTTGAATCTGCAGCATTGAAACCTGGAGAGTGCTGTACCAAACCACTGGCCACATTAGTATTAGACATTGACTACGGCTGTGCTCCATGAGTGGCTTTCTGAATGTCAAGTCTCCAGAACTGTCATTTCTTATCACGAGTTTGTGTTCTGAACACTCTTAATTTTCAGGCTGAGTTTCCACAATTTCATCCTGGGCTTTGGCAGTTAAACTGTGTCCTTTCTACCTGAGGCTCACCCAGCAGCTTCTGAATGTGCTATAAGCCTAGTAATGCCATCAAAAGCAGCAACACCTTGGTATCAAGTATCCCTGCACTAAAACCAGTGAAACCATTGCTTTAAAAAATTATGCAGAGGTTAACAAGTACATGACTCTGCTGACTGAGTCCAAGATTCAATACAATTCAATTCAACCACCACTGTACTGACCAGGTGTTAAAAAAGAGAAAAGGCTTGGCTTTGTCAATAAAAGAGGTTAGTGCAACTTAATATGACTAGAATCTGTTGAGTTAAAAGGTACTAGTTTTACCGTCCCTTTTTCTGAGTAGAACCACACTTTAACATGAACATCTTCCTTTTTCTTTACAGTGTCAGCTTTTGGGGAACACCTAAGGATCTAATAAAGGACCCTGCAATATTCAGCATTACTCATAATGCAAATTAACTGTCAAGGACTTAAAGAAACAGGCTACACTAAAGCAAGCTGGCCAAAGAGAAGATTTGCTACTTATCTTCTTCCTCACATGATTTCCCCTTCTTACAAACTCTGCAAACATGCTTAGCAATTCAGGTTATTATTGATATCAATAAAGCAACTTAGCCTCTGTTATGATCTGGAAAGAAGAAGCAGTAAAATGCTCCACAAAATAAAATATACCTGGATTAGCTGGATCTCTGATACAGGGCAGCTCATCCACAGGCAAGGACACAAAAAGTGAAAACACTGGAAAAAGTTTTGCTGCAGCAGGAAAACAAGAGATGTCAGTGTAGCTTAAGCTGCAGACTGAGTAATGAAGGAAATGCAAGAAAATGAATAGTGCTATATGCATGAAAAGGACAGCACAGATTAGTTAAATATTTAGACACTTCTCTCCTCATTCCATTAACACCCTTTATCAGCCTGAGGAAACTCCATATATGTCTCTAAATTTCTCAAACAGCTCCTTTCTTAGCTGAAAAATGCACTGACAACCATTGAGAAAAACAACAGGCAGGCTGCTTCAGAAATTGTTATTACTTGCTAGTTTGTCCTGTGGCATGTGCAGTTCTAAAGAAATATTAGGATCTGCCATGAAAAGAATAACAGAAGAGATAAGGTTTCCTTGCCTCTTGCTGTAGAACAGAAAATCAGAGAAAAATGTTGAAGTATTGTATGCAGTTTCTCATCTGGGTATTATTACTTCATATTTTTTTAATAATGCACAGTACCGTAGAGATTGCTGATTGCTACTGTTTTTCTTATACACATCTTCCTATTAAGTATAAAATACAACGCAATTTATTTTTGTCTATCATATCAGCCACTAGAATATACTTCCCCAGATGATCCTAATATGCAGTTGATATAAAATACAATAATTATTTACTGGTTTATGTGTGCAAGGAAGCTTTAGGTCATGTACTGTATTATACTATTAAGCTATGATAGGTAGAAAATGTAATAACCTAGACAGAGAGAACAACAAAACTACACTTGAAATTTCTACTTAAAAATTAACTACAAAAAGTTTTAAAACCAAAACTTCTTTTGAGACGTCCACAAGGATTTGATAAAATAGCCACAAAAGAAAGGGCCTTGGTAGCAGCTTAGAGAATGCCGAGCCTGTTAAAAGGCACACAATATCTACGTTGTGATTTTCTGATGTCAGTAGTATCAGAAGAAGTATAAAATACTTCAATGAACCATTGCCACTTCTACTCTGTTTTCTCATGTATGTTCAAATTTCTGGAGCACACCCTAGACCCTAAAAATTTAAGGTTTTCCAGTGTCTAAATGCATGCCTAGGTGCTCAAAGGTCCCTCCCAACCTGCACCTGAAGCAGGAGAAGATCTTATGCTGTTCTCACAACAAAGCTGAAGTGACTCAAAGTTTAGAGAGGAATGGAAAAGTGCTGCAAGAATGTGCCATGGAGACATAACATTTTCTATTCAAAACTCTCTGCGGTCATAATGTGAGGGAAGGCTCCCCAGGAATTTATTTTTTTTATTATTTTTTTTTCCAGCTTACTGGGCCCCATTAAAAAGGTATATCATATTCTCTGTTGAGTTTCATATTAGCAATCCGCACGAATCATATGATGGGCAGCTTCTACTATGCCACTTGTTGTGAGAGTTCATTGTAGACCCTCTAATGAGCCTGCCATACTCCTTCAGCATGCACAGCACCGTCTTCTCAATCATGCCTTTCAAGAGATTAAGATTCAGTGATGCAATACAGCCCATGACAAAAAGCCTCTTTTCAAACATAAAAGAGCCAATTGTTTTTACAACCTCCAAGCATGCACAATCTTTGCTTCACATGTCCATGCAATAAGTGGCCTGAAAGTTTCATATCCTCCTTGCAATATGGAACTTGACCCTTGAAAATCCCTCATGACAATTCAACTAGTAGAACGGAAATCTTTTCTCAATACCCTAAGGACACTGGCAAAGTATTTGTACTATTTCCATGTATACACACTCTGTAACACTGCCCTCCTTGCATATTACACAAAATAACAACATTTTTGAAGCTATGTATCCTCCTGTCTGCTCTGTCCATAAATTATCTCGGCTGTCTCCAGATGCCTCAGATTAAATTCTTTACTTCCAGCTCCCTCTGGCAGGAGCTACATTTCAGAGTGTATCTAAAACCTCTCTGCTTAGGTCAACATTCACTGCATGAACTTAAGTGTCAAGACATGGGAGACACAAAGAAACTGTCCCTTACAAGCACTGTGAAGTTCTCCCACTTTCTGCTCCCACTGATTTTAGTTTGCAATTGTACTATACATCACGGGGCCGATAGCTAGTGAAGCATCAGGGCACAAGGGATTTGACCTGGAGCAGGAGGCACCTCTGTGCTCCCTCAGTTGCCAGCCCTGTCACAGAAACATTTATCAATCCAGAAATGCATGTGAAGCATGTTCAAGGTAACAGATCAATAAGTGTCCCAATGCTCTGGTCCAGTCACCTCATCCCCTTCAGCAGCCAATAGAAAAAGAGACACCTCTGAAGGACTAATTACTTCAAGTCCGTTCAGTGCCTGTTTTGGAAGGCAGTGAATCACTCCAGGGGTGCCTAACTCAAACCAGTGACAGGAGCAGATATCCTGGCATGGATTAGCCAAGTGATATCTTTCCCCTACCCACACTCCCTGCACGCAGCAAAGGGACAAAGTCCTACTTCATCCCTGCTTCACACAAGTGCTACACTCACTAATAAGACTGTAGTCTGTGATAGTCCCAGTTACTGTGGCAAGAGGGCCATCCGTATACCTGATTGTTTACAACCCCTTAGTAGTTTTGCATCAGTGGAAGGAAACTGCTGTTTGAATGGTACAGTCCACAAAAAAGGCACAGGCCCAGAGAATGATATGTATAATGTTAAAAGTATTGGGCAGAAATCAGAATTAAATACTGCTAACCTTGACTGTCCCATTCAGAGCAATACCCATGGTAAATACCCCTCCAAATTCTTCTTGACATTAGGATGGTAATATGGAACTGCCCAATGGACTCAAACCCACTGGATATCTAAGCCTATGCCCTCTCTCTAGAGGTGGCCAGCATCGGGTATTTCACAGTAGGATAAAGATTCTCTCTTCTCCACATGTCAGTGTTCCACCTAACTCATTGTCACACCTAAGACTTCATTTTCAAACTCCTCTAGTAAGAAAATAGTGAGAAAAAATTCTTTTCAACAAAAATGCAAACAGAAGTGTCAACTTTAATGCTTTTTTAACTGAAAAATAGAAAAGGTTGAAAGAGGAATCTGAGTGGAGAAAATCCTATTTCTTTCAGTATACTAAAAATAATAAAAAATAACATAACCTTTTCCTCATTTTTAAATACATTTCTTCTGAAAACAAAATCCAGTAGTAATATTTCACTCTCTTCTCCATTATTTGCTATGGCATTCGCCTAGTCAATGAATTTTTCTGCAAGATTTGTTTTTCCTTAGCCAAGTGTATCAGACCAGTATGTATTGAGGAAGGAAAGCTATGTAAGAGCCCCCAAGCTCTTCAGTGGCCCATACAGGGGCCGTTTTAAGGCATGTTAATCTCTATTATTGAACCATAAACATTAACGATTTGAAAAAACAAATTCAGGTAAATATACAAATGTCTGACATGCTCTCTGGTATTTGGTCAATTTCTTTTATAGCCCAGGAAAACAAAATCAGAAGTTTATAAGGTCTGCATCGTTCAGGGCAACAATGATTCTAAAATTTGGAGTGTAGCATGAAGATATTACTGTGCTTTTTTCCTCAGATTTTAGTGTTCTCAATTCTACGTGAAGAACCAAAACTAACCGAACCTTTTGAACATAGAGATCAATGTGAAAAAGATGCTTGACTGATTAGAAACACCTAAATTGAATGAGTGAGGTATCAGTGGTTCCCCCCTCAGCTGTAACACACTCTGGTATCAGGTCTGGCAACACTCAATAGTTTTACTAACTATTTGGAGCAGATTGTATTGTCATTAAATTCATAATCAATGAAAAGCTGACCAAGACAATTCATCAAAGGACAAGAGAAGAATTCAAAGTGATCTTGAAATGCTGGAGGACAGACTTGAAGTAAATAAGATACACTTCAACAGGAGAGATGTAAGGCTCTTGGGGAAGAATAATCATCTGCAAGAAAAGATGGTGAGGAGACCCTGGCAGAGCCGCAGTACTGCAGAAAAAGATTTGAAGGTTGTAGCAGTGCACAAGCTGCATAGAAGTCAAAAAGAGCTAGTTGCTGAAAAATATCTAATTGCCCTACCAAAATGACTAAGCAAGAATGAAATCTATGGGACACATAAATTAATCCTTCCACTGGATTGGAAGGATTAATTCCAATTGGCTCTGGTAAGTCTCCTGCTCGAGAAAAGTTTGGCCTTCCTTCAAGGAGTCATGAGAATTACTAGAAAAACATGATCTTCAGCAAAAGACTGAAGTACTTGATTGTTCAGTTTGGAGAACAAGAAAATAAGGAGAGATAGTATTAGTCTTGAGCTACCTTGAGGGTATCAGCAAACAGGAAGGAAATAAGCTCTTCCCTATGTCCACAGAAGCTAAGAAAAAAAAGTAAATTAACTTAATTATCAGCAAGAAAGAGTGAGGTTAAATGCTGGAAGGACCTTTTTAAAGGAAATAGAGAAATGCTGGCAGGTCTTCCCTGTGGAGAATGCATTATCTACCACAGGAAAGCTGGCTAAGGACAAATCAAACCTGTATCTGCCAAAACAAAATGCTGGCAGAGCTAATTCTGGGCTGAGGTATGGGGATGGACTAGATGACCATTTTGAGCTCTGCTGACCTGCAATTCTACATGGAATCAAATTACCAGCGGTAGCTCAAGTGATATAGTTGTTTTCATGGATATCCTCACACACCTTAGAATCCCTGATTTCAGAACACAGAGTGTCCCTCCCATACCACCTTGCTGACCCTGAAGGCAAGTCCATGTTTGCAGATTGCTGCAGATTTACCTGGCATCATGTCAGGCATGCTGCAGGCTGAGCGGGACTGGGGCGCTGGCTCCATACCTGCTCTAGCCTGCGGCAGTCCATTCCACTAACCCCAGACCAGCAGCTCCCATTCCCAGAACCAATCCACTTCAAGTCAGCATACACCTGTGAAATAGATCCTTGAGGTGGGTGAGAAAAGTGCTGGAGTAGAAGCAAGAAACTGGGAGACAATGCCGGCTGCAACAGAAGCCATGAGAAGCAGCTGCTCATCAGGTGGTACCTCTGAAGTTCACTGAGTGACATCTTCGGTCTGTTCTCTCTTATGCAGCCTACATGCCAGCCAGCCCATCCAAAAGGAAACTTGCTCTAGCAATTTTTTTTCACTGTTCCATTCTCCTTTCCCCTGCTCCATGCCTTTCCCTCCATCTGTACTCACACTCCTACTATTTCTTTATGTTACCAGCCAAAGGACATAGAAAACCGCCTTCTTGGGTTTGTTTTTTTTTTTTCTTTTTTACACCGCTCAGCTCTTTTAATATAAACCCAGAGCTCCTCTAGTTAGTGAACTCTAGCATTTCAAACTGTAATATAATGTGCCATAAATGGCATTCAGTGCCATAAAATGTTGCAGAAAGATACATTTTTACTCCTCAAAGCGGTGGCTGGATTCTGCTCAACTGAATTTAGTGGAGATTCAATCAGAACGGAGGCAAAACAAAGGAAAAGATTCCAGGTTCACTTCAGAGTTCACTTGCATATTTTCCTGTCTTCAACAATAAGAGGATTACCTTAAATCAAGAGCATCAGTGTCAATAAGAACCAGAAAACATAATACATAGAAGGGCAAGGAGATCAAAGCTTAGCACCTGGAGAATACCACATGCTCTGGATTAATAAAACAATACATTCCGTTACATAAATCTTGAGCAAGTTTATTTGTGGACATACATACAAGAAAGAAATTACTGTAGGGTTCATATAACTGATATTTAATACTAGTGCTCACTCTATCAGAGAATTCCTTCTCACATTAAAGGGGTGTTGACACAGGGCAGTGAGACATTATTTTATTTTAAACACTTTTAGTCTAAACTTGACATTACAGTTTTTGGACCTGGATACTGCACATCTGCAAGCCAGCAGAAATACCAAAATCTTGCATGCTCCTTTGATTGTTACATTTAAGGTATCATATATGCTACCAGCTCAGCTGCTGCAAAGCATTAAAGTCCATTACTCCAAGCTTGTAAAGTACTTTGGAAATACTATAGAAAAGGATTAGAGAAGATGAGTATTCCACATGGCTTCAGAAGGGATGATAAACAGAGGGTAAATGCACTATATTTAAAGTGATATATTTACTACATGTGAGGAACAATAGCACAAGATCCCTTCTGATTAATATTTTGTTGAGTGGTTTTGAAACTACACACTTTTATCAAGCCATTAGATTTCTAAGAACAGTTCTGTGTACAGTGCCTTAACCTAAAAATTACTGTCAGGCTGAAAACCAGCAAACTGGAGGGGTCTGAACTTGGAACTCAGCTTAATTTAGGAGCTGTGTGTTAGCAAGATTTGGGAGAGGCTGGAGGAGAGGAGAAGGAGTAGAAAGAAAATAGCTCCGATACAGTTATTAATTTCACAAAGAAATATTATAATCACCATAAAACTATAATTTCTTTTATATGTTATCCTTAATCATAAAGCAGTCCAGTATGGTTTATCAACAAGGAGGCAAATTCTCCTTCAGATATGGAAACAGCATCCAAGCACCAGATATGTGACCCACAGATGCAACAGAGAATCACTCATCTTTGTAGCAGGAAAAAGGTAGTTCTTTAATATAGGAGAACATCACCCTAGAAATTTCCAGGATGGGAAAAGAAGAGGAATAAGGGTCCCATTATCCAACACGTTGGCATATGCAGAGTCACCTGAGAAAGCTGCCACATTGGAAGCACTATAGCTGTGGTAGGAAAGTCTTCTGCCTTTGTCATGTCAGGTTCACACCTCACACAGCATTCAGGGTCCCTGCAAGTTTTCTTGATTTCAATGGATGGGTCACTGAAAGGCAGCAAATCCCCCTGTTACAATCAGGCAGTGTCCACACAGCTGCTATGGAGGAAAGCAAGTCTTTTATGAGTTTGAGATCCAGTTCACGGAGGGTCATAAAGTCTGAGAATATGTTGATGCAGAAGTTTCACAAGATGGCATAGATAGGTTCTGACCAAACGTTCCCAAGCATCCGCAAAAAAAAAAATTAGTCAATCATTTAAATGTGGATCTAAGTAAATAGTTTTGGTGTAGAAGCAAGCTGAGAATTCTGTTAAGTCACCTTTACTTCTTCAGTGCTCTTTAGTACACTATTATTTTAGCACCTGCAAACTGAGTCTTGGTTTACCATTATTAATTAAGACAAGAGACTGAGAAAACTGTAAGTGGAGGTTGAACTAGATGGTCTCCAGAGATCCCTTTCCATCTGGGCTTTCCTGTGATCCCGTGGTTTTAGTGTGAGTTGTTTGTATTAAAAGGGAGTGGACAGAAGAGAAGGACCAAATCATTGTTGGTAACTGATTTGGCAACAAAAAGGTTTCAAGTGAAATTAAGAGGACAGCAGGACTCTCAGAAGAGCTGGTGAGCGGAAAGTAAGATGGCAATTGATAAGCGTGTGAAGGACTCAAGTCAGGAGGACCCTCCAGGGCAGGACTCATAGAGGGCATATCTTCACAAGGGCAAGCATGGATGCCAAGCCTGTACTGAAATACAAGAGGCAGCCAAGAGAATACTATTGCTGCTGGACACAATGTGCACACTCCTCCCTTGTATGATCCCATACAACACTATGATGTATGATCATACAACACTCATATGATCCAATACTGCCTTGCTGCTTGGGCTGAGTCTGGACCTGTTTCTGGAGCCAAACCAAACTCCTTCAGTCTTTGCTGCCAGCCAACACTCCTCACCAGGAATCAGGCTGGGGTTGACTATTACTCTTCTAATTCTGAGTGGCAATTCTTTGAGCAAAGGAGCAAGGTTTTGAACTGCTTAGTGACATAATTTACAGCTTGGTATTGGCAACAGGGATCTCCTATCTGCAGGTTCCTTCCCAGGCCCTGTCATAAACATGCTTCATTGCCTAACTTGCTCCTGGACTCAGTTTACCTCTACTTAAAATACAATTTATATGGGACCATGAATTCAGATGGACATAGTGAGACTTAATTAATGTCAGTCACTCTGACTGTTCAATTGAAAAATATGGAGTGACGGTAAATTAAAGGTACAATAACAAATAGCTTCACAGTCTTTAGACAGTCCCTCTTCAGTAGAACTGCAAGGAAAATACAGGAATGATAATAAATACATCATAAACATTGAAGAGCCATAAAATTGCCACATATAGATCCAATAAAACCAAATATAGAAATAATTCAAGCTGGGCTGAAAAGCAAATACCTCCCACCCCTGAAAGCTTTTACAGTACCTCAGGATCCCAGGAAAGAGGGTTGATATTGCAGCTGTGCAGAGTGTTTATTGAGACTGACACTTTCTTTGGAGGTCATTCTGCCATTACTTTTTCTAAAGCCCTTTGAGTAGTCACATATCAAACTTAATTTTCTTTTATAACTTAAATAGTCCTCTGGAATTCTTTGATATTAACAGGTCTGTTTTGAGACCAGAAGGAAACAGAGATTACACCATATAGAGCTAAAATGACACTTTTTCCCTTCTTTAAGTGGGCTGTGGTTACAATTTCAAAATCTCACAGGTTCACTTAAGCTTTGGGATGAGTATATTTTATGGCAAAAGGTCTCCATGCCAGGAAGTCCAAATATCAGAAGAATCCCAGTTTAGCATTCTGGAAGTACTGTAAAAATATGCCTTTCACTAAAAGTGAGCATATCAAGTTCTTAGAGTTATTTTTCTCAGTCATCACAATAAGGATACAGAAGAGACACACAGATCAGAATGACTTTTCCATAAGCCCTTGACAGATTTATAATCATGTGCAAGGTTACTCCATGGAGGGATTTTGCTGAGTATGTTTGCTCAGCTTTTCTGCCTTTGCCAAGATGCCCTGGGTGCAGTTCAGGAGAGGCAAGGATGCAAGCCTGTCCCTGGGCTCAACCTGTACTGGAGGCACTATGGCACGAGGCCAGCTCCTTCATAGACAATGGAGGAGCTCTGGGCTGCTCTGGTTTGCCAGGGCTGACAGAGCAGTAAAGCATGTTTCTCCTACTAGGATGTTGGTGAGTGCAGCTAACACTGGGAGCATGAACGCCTATGATCAAGGTTCCTTTTCTATGTCCACCGCCACTTCAGAGGATTACTGGCTTATAGCAGGGGCAAATGCAGAGTCCTTTCCATTCCTCCCACCGAATGACCTGCACAACGCACAGGCTACTGATACCCTCAGTAGTCTTCTTAATGCGCGGTTCAGACATAATCATCTCCAACTGTTGTTCACATGAATCTTAGTGGTTTAAAAGTATTTATGGCATGAGTGAGATTCTTTTCTTATTTCCACAAAGGAAATCAAAGATATTTCTAAGCATTGCTATTCAGACAAAATAGACTTCACAGTTGTCAACAGCTGTCTCCTGAATTAGTTTAGACCTACCACCCTGTCAAGGCCCACAGACTTCTGGGGTTTGCATGACAGAGGATGCTACAAATCTTAAAGCTTTGCATTTATTTTATGTAAAGGCAAATAATGTGGTAGCCACTTTAGAAACATGTAGAAAAAACCTCAAGTGAACTTCATCAAGCACCAGCTGAAGTGTTTGGGGTAAAATCTACCCAGAGCCTTAATTTATCATGCCATAGGAAGAAAGCAGCTAAGGTACAGAAGAATGTAATCCTTCTTTAAATATTATTCCTGGGAATACATTTATCACCAAATGTCCAGCTTCAAATTGAATTACGCATTTTCATCACAGGTCCACATTCCTGGGGCTTGGTTCTAAAATGATATTGTTTCTACAGACAAAAAAATTTCGTTGCTATAGCATAGCAGGGGAAAAAAAATTCAGATTTTTGTTTCTGACTTTTCTCAACACCATCTCCCCTAAGCCACCTTCCCACAGTTGGCACATAAAGCCCTCCTCAGTGTGGTGCATTTAAGTGTAGGCAGTACAATACCTTATCATCACAACACAAATAAGGAAGCCAGTACGGGCAGATGTGGTATACATCATAGCTTCTCCCAGAGGATCAAAATAAACCAGTCATGATCTACTTAAGGCATGCATTAATTTACACCATCAGGGTTAAAAGCATCCCACCTTCCAAAAAAAACAACAGCACACGAGAGAGATGACTTCCTGCCAGGCCACAAACTTCCCTGAAAACATTTACTGTCTCATTTATCTCTCGCTGCCCTCATCTCCTCATGTGCAAAGGAAGGTAGTGGAATGACAGAGTTACAGAGCACAAAGAGAAAGAAGCTGCTTGCAAAATGGAGCTCAGAAGCTTACATGGTCTGCTGGGTGCCAAGAAGTTTAAGGCTCCACGTGTAAGCAGTCGGAAAAAGCATTGCTTCAGCTGTGCTGGGGAGCAGCTGCGGCAAACAACCCCTCCTGACTCCCATCATAGTGCCAGTGGACAGAGCACAAAAAGCAGCTGGAAAAGTTAGCCATATTTTATTGATAATCCAAGATCAAGCCTTGTTTTCAGCCCTAGAAGTACAGTTGCTTCATAAGCCAGAAATATAATTTCTTTCAAAAGCTGAGCGGTGCCTGAGACGGCCCCTCCTGGAGCACTAGGAACATTTCAGAGGAACTATTCTTACATGAGCTAGGACATCGAGTGTTTAAGCAATTCTCAGACATGGTTCCTATGAAAATGCCGTTTATTTTGCCATTTCCAGCAAGTCCAGGTATTCACTGTGGCCATATACTGAAGCTAGGGGTTCATTCCAGCCCACAGTTCTCCTGGCTTCCATTAGGTGATTCTCTGTTTTAGCCAAATCTTCTGCGTGTTTTAACAACGGGCATGTTTAACAGAGGGGGTTTATGGTAGTCTGTGAACTTCAGTATATTAGAAACAAAAATAGAACCAAGCCAAAACCCCAGATTTGATCCAAACCTCACAGCAGGAGTCTTTCCATGTAACAGTCTGGGGGGAAAAAAACCAACAACTTAGAAACGCTTCTGAACTTTCAAAACGCTCATCAAAAACCTGAATCCAAACTTTGTAGCTTGTATCCATGTCTGATGAGACAGTCTGGATCTGAACTGAAGCACATTAAAGAGCATGGCACTATGCTGTTACTCACACTGAGTTCCTTAGATAGTTTGTAGGGTTGCAATGCAGGAAATTCACTGTAATTTGTTCATTGATTTTTTGTCCATCCAGTGAAATGCAGCTTATGAGCCATAAGGCTAAAAAGAGAGCTTTTCTTCCACTAAATCCTTTTAAGATCACAATTTTACGCAGTATCATAACAAGGATGGAACACAGAGTGCTCACTGATATGCAGAGTGTTCAAAGAAATGGAAAGGCTTACAAGACACAGTATAATGAGTCTACTATGCAATTCAGTTATGAACTTGTTATTGCCAAGGTATTCTAATGCCATACAGAGCCATATATTTAAATGATTTTTGCATGTTGACCAGAATTCTCCAGGCTTAGTAGTTAATTAACAAACCTAATTAAAATCTCACACTTCCAGTGATTTTTTTTTCCACACTGAAAGTTGGTAATCTTGGAGTTTAACATGCCTGAAACAAAATTACAATAACCTCATGGCTATTTTAAATTGTATGAATATATGTGTGTATATAAGGAAATACTTAGGAAACCTCATCAGTCATCATTTCTGATGTAGTAAGTTAAATGTACAAGTTCCTTCGTTTACTTTGCCAGAAGAAAGCAAGCAACTGAAGTATGGAAAAATGTAATCCTTCTTTAAATATTATTCCTGGGAGTACTTTTAACAGCAAATATTCAGCTTCAAATTGAATTATATATTTTCATCACAGGCCCACATTCCTGGGGCTTGGTTCTAAAATGAATTGTTTATACAGACAAAAAAATAGTTGATTTTATAGCATGGCAGAGAAAGATTCAAGATTGTGTTTCTGACTTTTCTCCCCATAACCTCCCTGAGTCAACTTTTTACAGCCTGTATATAAAGTGTTATGCAGTGTGATGCAAAAGCATAGTAGCACATGAATAGCATAGCAAATACAAGCACAAGATACATTTCCTTCTGATGAATAAATGATATCTTGTATAGTGTGGATTTTATGCCTACAGTGAGTCTCAGTCTGAAATTCAGGGGTAAATGTCACCTAGTATGTCCTAAACATGCTTAAAAATCAATGCTATAGTGTCAAAAAAAATCTGCATCTTCGTAACAGAAACTTTTTGCTGTCCCCGCACACTCTTCTGCAACTGTTCTGTTCCATTAGGAGGACCACCTTACCCTGCACAGATCACAGCTTTGAAAGTTAATATAAAGTCTGTCTGTACATATCAGACAAGTATTGCTCCACAGTGTTCAGAAAGCGAACACAATTTTACCACTGAGAGGTGATTTTGTTTTCTTTACTCTTTCCCTCCATTTCTATGTGTCTGCATGAAATGAGGGCAATGCCTTACCAAATGCCCATCTGGACACAGCTCTACAGGAAGTTCTTCACAGAGGGTTCTGGCATTAGAAACCCTGAATGAAGTGGCTGGGAATATCTGGTTGGTTTAGGAGGATGTGTGCACAGTTAGAGAGAAACAGACGGTATAGATGGAGAATGATTAGTTGAAGGATCTTCAGAATGATTCTTTGCTTTGAGGAGATAACTTCTCTATCTTGGGGCTAGTATTCACACTGTTTGCAGTGTGAGTTTGCTGGGGGAGAGAGAATTGTCATTCAGTGGTCCTTGAAAGACAGTTAAATTATACCTCCGTAGTGCCACATGGTCTTGCATAGAGACGATCAAAAAGGATTGTGAGCTGTGGCTGACCAAGGAAAACAGTGCAGCAGATGTGCATTAACAGGACAACTTACGTTGAAGCCACTTCAGCCAAGCTCTGTGTAGTTCTGGTTTGGACTAGAGTTATTGTGTTTCCCTGAACCAAGCGTCCCAAATACTTGTGTCGTTTGCAGCTGTCCAGAGGACCAAATGTTTGATCTGACTCATCTTCCTCCACAAGGTGTTTGAGAGTTTGTTGAGTTCATGGAGCTGAACCTTTGGACTGATTTAATACAGAAAAATCTGGTTTGTTCTTACAGAAACCTTTCTGCAAGTCTAACCTAAATGAGATAGGTGGGAGAAATTAGAGAATTTGCTGCCAAAACACATTAAAATGCTCACATATCAACCATGGAGTTAGAATAGAAGGCGCCCTATATCACCACCACAATAACATATGTAACCTGCAAGCAGATAGCACTCAGTCTTTTGAAGTGATTTGTACTACTTAGTGTTCTCATATCATCTCCCATGGTGGAGAGAGGATAAAGGAGAGGAAACTACATTCAATGTTCCCCTCTTCTAAGATGCTTGTGTCATTCGTGGTTTGATGTTATTGCCTGTCCCTACTGAACACAGTAAATGGAATAAAACTCATGGGCATTCTGTAATGGTGTGGATATTTTGCATTAAATAAGAGATAAACACTACAAAAAGCTCAACAACTTATCCTGAAAAGCACATTAAAATGTGAGAATTCAAACGAAAGAGGGAAAGAGTTGAAGACATGACTTTGATGGCACATTATCTGCTAAAGTACATGTTCTTAATCATCTCACGGACTACAGAAAAAAATTCACCCACAGTGTTTAGAATCTATATCTGACCTAAAACTCAGTGGTTCCAAACCACAGATACCACTTTTACTAATTGTTTCCTCTTAGTACTGGAGGTACAAGAGGAATGGAAAAGGGAGAGAAGAACATGTGTGCACAAATCATTTCCCAAGAAGTTTGTTTTCTGTCCTAAGGAGTGGCCAGAACAATGAAAGCTGTCACTTTGTTTTCTCCAAGATATCCCTCCACCTCCACAATTCTAGGACCTTGTCCTATTGATCATGCCCGGCCAGATAAAAACAATGAAGAGGAAGAAGTTACTGTTTTGGTTGTAGACTACATGGTTTTTTGTATCTAAAGTGGAAGCATGAGATGGAACAAATTGTTCTTAAGACATTTTGCATTTTCTTGTGCTTTTTTCATTATCATTTTTATAGCTGAAATTTCTGTGAGGATTCACAGTGAGTCATTTTATGAGGCAGCTCTGTACCATCTGCATTAAAGAGTTTCCTATCACCCTAGACATTACGTACTTCCTTATGGCAGCCTGGACACTGCAGGAAAATTGCCAAGCCAGGTCACATGCCAGTGGGCCATCATTCATCCAAAAAAGGCAGGCAAAATCTGCTTACAATTAGGTTCAAGCCTTGGTTCTGGATAACGTCCCTGTGGCTACAAATTCTTTCCTGCCAGCCCCCCACAGGGCTCAGAAGGAGTCCAAGGATGGTCTGTGCCTGACCAGAGAGAAGAGGTCCTGGCCTCTATCCTTCCTTCTCACCCTTATTCAATCTTTTTCTCTTTCTTGTAAGGAACAATACTTTTTTGTATAATGTCATGCTGGTAGTAAGCACAGCTGTTGCTCTACAGGTTTACAAAAGAAATATAGTTAAAAAGCAAAATGTTTTTTCTTAAATGAAAAAAGCTAAAACTTCAGGGAGAAAAAAAGAGTTTATAAAAGACACCAATCTGACCCTCTAATTCACAGAAGTAAAAACCTTAATGAGGGTACTATATAAGTATAGTACATATATAACATATATATTATATATATATATAATGAAACAGAATACATATAATGTAAATGGGGCTACTTTGTTGAGGCCAGTGCTCTGTTTAACAGAAGAAAATAAACATTCAAACACATTCAAGTGCAACCTTCCTCATGAAGCATAATCTGGTTTAAATGAAGGAGCTATTGTGTGGTAGATTCCAGCCCAGCAACAGATCATGCTAGGTTCAGAAGGTGTTTCTCCAGCAGAAGCAAAAACTTCGATCTTAAAAGATAGTCTGAAACTGTTTTGTTATCAGAGTGTACATGTCAATTAAGAAAATACCACAAGCATTTTTGCATTTCCACCCCCTTTTCTTTGCTAACCAAGACTTGAATTCAGTCTTTGACACTTGTTCCTGGCAATTTCACTCCTATGTAATGAGGAGTTAAGAGTATTCATGCTGTCATCTGCTGGAGTAAGAGCATGAGACATTGAGTAGCTGCACTTGGGTCTACTCAGGAAATGCTTTCAAATTACTTTCAGTGTGAAACTTCTCTTAATTGGGAGATTATAGTTTTAGCCCTGTGTCCATTCTTTATTTGGGCATGTCTCAGTACAATTAAAATCAATATGGCTGCTGGGAGTGCAAGTCGTAGCAGCATTCATCCCCTCCTAGAAAATCACATCAACAAATGTGCAAGTTTTAAGTTCAGTGGGTATATTCTGCAAAGCACAGGGCTATTGCAGATAAGTCCTCACCAAGGCTGCACATTTCCTCTTTCAGACAGGACAAAGAAGTCAGTTTTTCATTGCAAACAGTTATTTTCATGATCAGTGCAAAGACTGTTAAAATTACAGAGTAACTGAAAGTGGTCCAACTGCAAAGGGGAAAGCACCTTCTTTCCTATAGATTACTTCCTTCTCACCTGTCTGTAACATGGTTATGAGATGGAAGCAGAAATGAAGTACCATCACCTACAAATCAGCAGCTGAAAGGTCTTTTCTATTATGATCCTGTTCTTTGAAAATAATCTTGGAAAACCACGGTTGTATCATTGGTGATGGCATCGAAAGCAACAGCACTGCTTTACTAAAGAGAAATGTGAATGAGATATTCAGAGGCACCTGGATTCATGGAAAGTCCTGCTTCATAAGTTTTGTGACTTGCCCAGGAAAAAGAACAATTTTTTATAAAGTTCATTTTTGTTTACATAACACAGTACATTTTCATAAGTGCAGGAGAGTTAACGTTACTGGAGTGAGGCAATGTGTTTAGGAATTACATCATTATAATGATCTTGATGACAAAGTGAAGCTGTCTGACATTCAGGGTGACTCACTGTCAGTGAAAAGTTTCTGTTCTAGCTGCTTTTTTGGGGAGGGAACGAAATATTGAATCAACCTGTAGTCTAGAAGGACATGTGCATATGGCTGGAGAAATTCTTTGCCATTCCTGAGCAGGGCTAACCCTGATCCAGCTGGAAAAAAGAAACTGTTTCTCTGTTACCTGCAAGATGCTACATAAATTAGTCAGCAGGGGAACACAGCTAGGCTCAATGCTTTGGTTCGGATTTGCTTCCAAGCACGTGATGTTGGGTTACAGCCTTGTGTAAAACGGCTCATACGGCTCTGACTCCTGGATCATCTGAACTTAACTGTGTCAGCATATAACCAAAACGATCTGCTGAGACTGCTGTGTTCAGCATCTTGCCCTAAAACACACTTTCAGTGGCCAGCACTGCTCATAACTCACTTGCTAGCTGGCCAGTCAAGTGCGCAACGGCTTGTGCAAAGAATGCTGCTGGCCGTTACCCTCAGTACCAGTCCTACCTGTGGGGGATCACAGGATGATTAACAAAACCTGGAGGACTACAGGACTGAACCAGAGTTTTCCCTACTGCTTCGCTGATTAGCTCGCTCAAATCTGGCAGGTAGAAGAAACATACCTGCAACTAAATCATAGATCGATGCCTACACCACACACCAGATTTGGAGGAGCAAAATTAAGAATAATTGCACCAGAAGACTTATCATCCCTGGAAGCTCAGGATGCTTGTGCATCAGGAAGCAAGTAAACAAGACGATTATGTTAGTGGTAACGACTCCCAAATGGAGGACGAAAGATTGTAGGGATTGTAAAAGAGGAGAGCAGAGTAATTTTACAAGAAAGGCACAGAGAAAACTGCAACAGGCATGGGGGGGGAAAAAAAAAAAAAAATCAGATGCAAGATGAAAATGAGGAAAATGAAGAAAAAGAAGTGTATGTATATATAAATATATATAGTGAAAAAATATCCAAGGCCAGAAAGGTAAATAGAAGAAAAAGGAGGTGAGAAAGAAGAGCTTGTATATAATTGTATTTTTGTCTGGTGTACAGTAAATGGCACTTCAGATTTGGTGCTGTCTTTATTTCATCTCCCACTATTGATTGTTGACCAGAGGAAAACCCTAATAACAGGTCCCTTGTACTTCATGTTTGTCCCAGTCAGCTTCCAGAATAACTCTTTCCTGGTTTTGAACAAGAGAAGTTGGTAATTTAGAGTCTAGATTATTTTCTCTGAATAAAGCAGGGAGAAGAAAAATGCTTTGACAGCAGCTGTCAGGTGAGGCTGGTCTTCTGCCATAAGCTAGGCTGGGTCAAGGCAAAGCCAAAAGTCTGTAAGGACTAGAATACGCAGAGCATGGGATGGGGAGAAAGCAAGTCAAAAGACTTCCCGTTGCTCTCTGCTTGTGGGTTCATGAAATAAAGCTTACTGCAGGCTGCATGGATGAGGGGTGCATCAAGACAAGATGCAGCAAGAGTCTTGCAGGATCAGAACTTCACTCCTTGAAAAACTGGTCGCAGCTGGGTTATATATATCCTTCATTCTGTAAGCCGTGGTTTTACCATCCTGGTCTTTTGCAGAAGCAGCTGCAGGAAACTAGACTGGTTTTCACCTTTTATGGTCAGACTTAGATCCATGCCTGCATGTACTTCTGCACTTCATCTTTCAGAAGGTATTTCAGAACTGCTGTCTTTTCCTTTGAACAATAGAGGGGAGGAGCAGAAAGTGAAAAAGTTTAAGAAAAATTACTACTGAAACCATTAATTCACAAAATAACTCTAGTTGAGCCAAGTCCTTTTTTTTATTCCAAGTCAGCTTGTTCATCTGTAAGGCTAATAGTATGGAGAGAGTAGAAGGAGAGAAGAGATATGTTGCGTGTACCTCAAATTAGCAGAATAATGCAACTTTTCTGCAGAAAACGGACTTGGACAAAGATTACACTTGCATGTTCCATGCTCTAATAGCTCCTAGAATCACATCTTTCTGATTCACTGTACCAAGTCCTTGTCTAGCTTTTCTGTGGCCATCTTTCTCCCCTTCATCCCACTTTGCATGTGCTGGAAGACCCTAATTAGCCCAAGCTGATATGTAAATACTCAAGTATAAAGAATGTATCTACAAAGCAGTTCTTCCTACACTCAATAGGTGCACCAACTCTTGACTTATACAAGACTTATTTAAGAGGCATTGCCTGTCATCTTGTCTGCAGCCAATACATTTCTTTTGAACACATTGGACTTCCAGGGGCAGAAAATAGGAGATCCCAGGAAGAAGCCTACCAGGGCACCTAGGGTTTCTGTTTTAACCATTGTTCAACAACTTAACTACAATTGCCACAGCTCAGGGAGATAATAGTAAGCAGAGCTGCCATCAGATTAAGTGAGGCACTTCCCATATGTCTGCACTTCTTTTATATGGATGTGTAAGTGGGGAGAGAGAAGCAGGGAGCATTCACATCAAGTGATAAATACCAGCCCCGAGGGTTCTTGGAAAACAAATGGGATAATTTTGGAGAATGTGGCTATCATTATTATGATTATTTATTATTAAAAGCTAAGCAGTAAGAAAAAACAGCATCAGGTGATTATTGCTATGTACATAGAGAACTTTCAGCATTTAATGTAAATTATTCCCTCATGTCAAACCAATAATCACCCTTTCAAAATGATGCCGTAGAGAGTCATATATATGGAGTGTTGAGTATAAATCTTTTGATTCCCTGTTGTAATGTGCAAAGTATCACCTCTCAGGTGAAGGCTGCTGTTGCAGGGCTTTGTGGCATCTGAAAAGCACATGTTGTGCTTCCCCCACCTTCTCCTTCCCTTCTCCTTATACTTTTTCAAATTCCCTCTTGATAAATGTCTTCAGAAAAATATTTTATGAGGTGCTTACCTATAAAAATATATCTTTCAAGGCCGTGTACACAATGAGGCCTTAAACACTTACCACATACAAGAAACACTGTTCGTTTGGTCCAGCATGTAGATGGAAGGAAATTGAAATCCATCAGTGCTCGGTCAGCACCAAGGTGGAACCTATTAGCAGTTTGTTGCGACTTGACGTTATTCACCTGCTGTGGGAGAGAAGAAAGTCCCTCATGGAAGACGTCCTTTTTTTAAATGGCTGTTCATGCCTGAAGATGTAAAGCCTGAAAACACTAGCATGTATGATCAAAGACATGTGATAGCTTCCATATGAGGAAAAACTAAATATGTTCAGAATCTTTGATGGGATGGAGGGAATATTGAAGGGAAGATATGGCTCAGATTCAGTAATAAATATTGTGAATTATTTAAAAAGATTATTAGGGAACAGTTATTCACTGCTTTGTTGCATAGCACAGAAACAAGCTACCAGATTTAAAGCAAACAAAGTTGAGTATTTTTTCATTGAGCACATAATCACACTGTAGAGCTCACTGTCACAGACATAATAAAGATGAGGAATAGAAGTGCATCCAAAAAGCAGAAAAAGGTTGCATTAGTAACATACTTGTGCACTTGTACTTCATTGAACCAGCAGCAGGTCCTTTCCTTTAGGGGAAATGCTATCAGGCCTACATGGTCACAAAATCTCATATCTCATAACTAACACCTTTTTCTGTGCAGTGTTTCTTAGTAGCTTGCAGAGGCATCAGTTCCACTATCATCCACAAGGAGAAATTTTACTTTTGAACACTTGTGATGTGTTTCTGCTGCATTTAACATCTCCAAAGCACCATGGCTATTATAGTCCCATTTCAGGAGCAGCTCATTACAGCTTCTTGTTTTTGTAAAATATTTGCCATTATTTTCAGTGTGTTTGTGGTATCACACTGGAAGGTAAAACCTGTGACTGAGAGAAACAACATATTTCCTGTTATGGCTCTTCAGTTTAGGAGAAAATTCCAAGATGGGAATTTTCAAGGGAAATCCTAACAACGTGTATCCTTCGTTCTCTTATATGTATTATGAATATTCTCTTAAATGCTGAATTTTGCTTTATACAATAAAAACATTACATCTTTTCCCCCATATTACACCAGAATCCACGTGCCCAAGCTGAACCACAACATTTAAAAATGTGGCATGGTTACATCTTGACACAATGCCACAGGCCAATTCATCATTTTAAGTGAAATTATTCCAGCTACATAAAACAAGGAAGTACTAATTGATGGGGAAGCAGATGTTATATCTATCCCTGTTTCATTGTACAGACAGCAAGAAAGTATTATCAGCCTGGTCTGTTCCTAATACAGCCACTGTCCTTTGCACTGAGATCCGTAAGGCTGCATATTGCTGAGACTGTGCTACATCCATTTCAACTGTTCTTTACTTTAAAATAAATAAAATGAAAATACCAAAGAAAACTACACACAGAGAACAGATGAAAATAGGGCTGCCTAGGTGCTATTCCCTTTTCCACTACCCACAGGAAGGTCTTTATGTTCTTGGATTAGAAAGATACCCAATTCCAGGCAGGGGGACATAAGCAAGGTCTGGGATTTGTCCTGCTGTAGGTGCTTGAGTTAGATTTTGCTATTTTTGAGAAGTATCCATTGATTTTGAATTTTGCAGTTTGTAAGCAATAGAAAGATGTTAGATTCACTTTTAAATGCTTGCAGTTTGCACTTTAAGGAAGTTCACCTACTGTAATCCAAACTTGCTTTGGTTCTAAAAACTAAGACATTGGCTTGTTATAAGCAGAAGCTATTTGTCTATTCCATTTGTTACTCATTTAGAAGATTTCTTTGGGATTCAAGATTTTTATGTTAGCTAGAAGAAAGGAACATATCACTTCACATTTCCCTGTACATACCTATGTTTCTTAAGAAGAATCAGTTTGTGCCTTTGCCTTGGGTAAATCATTCCACATCAGCTGGAGTAACAGCTGAGAAGCACATTTCCTTCCTGTGCATAGTAGTAGCACTCCTGTCTCATCACAGGGGCACTGGGTCAAGGCAATAAATAGCTGCTCCTTGCCTACCTTTTCTGACTGTATCTACCTTTACAGAACCATGTCAGACTTGCTCCGCAGACACTTGTTTTCCTGTCACACAAGGTATATCAGTGAGCAGACAGGGACTTCGGCAGCAGAGTTAAGACTCACTCTTGCTGTTCTCCATCCCCTTTTCACCTACTTCTCTAACTGTTGTGGAAACCTTACAAGCTAGAAGCCTCCCTAGCACATCCCATACTACGTCCCAGGAAAACAGAACATACTGTTTCAGTTGTTCTATGAACAACATCCCGTATGCCTCTCACTACCAAAATTAGGCCTTGCCATTTACCTTCAGGGTGATCTCATGCCATGTTAGAGGAACTAACTAGAAGAATTCAAAGCTCTACATGGTTCTAGCTGACTCCCAAGACTGTCTGCTGAATGGAGGATGTCATTTCTTCTGCCCTTGCACAGACATATCTTGTGCAGCTTAATATTAGATTAATTTGTGTTATATATGTTATTTTTTTGAGCTGATAGCAGAAAATCTAGGATCATCCAACCAAAAGCAGAGAAGACTGCATCCCGCTTCTGGCAACCCTCAGGCTTCAAAAGAAAGTGAAAACAACAGAAAATCATTTGATGCTTTTACTCATTTATGTAAGAGCATCAGTGGCAGAAAGCTACCTTTCTATCCCTCCATATCTACTCAGATGCCTATCTTTCAGTTATTTCTATTACTGTGTAAGACTGAAGAGCTACATTTGTAATATAACAAGTGTCTTTTAAGGTTTCCCAAGCCAAAGTGCATCTGCAAGTAAACACGGGGTTTAGTAAAGGGTAGCTCCTTTACTTTTCATCTTTGCTCACTAATCTATTGTACAAATGTTTAAACACAGATTGGCCACACTTGCCGACAAATTTGTGGAAGAAATATCACCTGTAGACAATAACTAATGTCTGATCGTGCATTTCTACCCTGTGCTCTACCATACATTTGGAGGTAGAAGATATCATATGGATTAAGTTAGTAACACTCATCCTCACATTTTCAGTGGAGTACTTCCCCTTAAATCATATCTCTTTGGAACCTGACAGGCTTTCACACCTAGTCTTATTTCATGCTGGAACTTTCCAGGGACACATTAGTTGTGCTTCACAAATCACGATGTTTGCTGGTGAATGAATCACCCTAAGTAAGCATTACTTACATCCTTGAAGGAACAGGGAGCATTTTACACTTCAGTTGGTGGTGAGTCAAAGGGCCTATCTCCTTGAGGCTTCGACCATATGTTTTGTTCTTAAAGCAAGTATCTTAATAAGGCAGTCACAGAAGATTTTGATTAGTGTAAGGTTCCCATGACATCTTTATCTCATAGTATCATTCCTCTACATTTATCTGCAGGCTTTTTCTTTTATCTAAGGAGTACTAATTAGGAATCCTGACTGGGGGCTTTAACCAATTAGTTTCATAGTCTGGTTCACCAAAAATGTATGTCCTTTCTCCAGTTTAATATGTTAACATCTAATATAGGAAAACTATATAAGCAGCAAGTGTCTCTCCTGTATAAGCAGGGTGTAACTCAGCTGATATCAAAGATCAGGCACATATGACTGTACCTAAACAATGTAAACTAATGTATCCCTCTGGGAAAAAAAAAAAAAAAGAAAGAAAAAAGGTTTTATGGTCAAAGTATGAAGTTTTTATTCCAGAAGCCAACTTTAAAATAAACTCTGAAATCAGCAGAAAAGCAAGAACAGAAGTCTCAGAGACAAGAGAGTATTCTCCAGAAGGACATGACAGCTTACTTCACCTCAGATAGGTTACTACTGTTTCAGTGGCAACACAATTTTTTCAAAACACTTTTCAGTCTTCTGCCTGTAGTGTTGTTGGCCTTCAAAGAGCTGAGTTCTGGGAAAGCATCAACCAGCCTGACTGCTGTCTTTATAATACAGGTGGAATAAACCCAGGCAACATCAACCAGCAGGTATTCAAACTAATATTTTCAGGTAATTACCCAGCAGAGCGTAAGACATTAGTTTGGCTGAGCAAATCAAGGAAGGCTTCAGGAGCACTGAAATTAGTAATGTTACAAGCAAATTTGGCCAGGACCCCATTTATTCCAGCTCATTGTGTTAGACTGCATTTCTCAGAAGACCTGGCTCCTGAAGTCTGTAGAGGCAGTGCAGGTCAATGGTGTTCTAATAAGGAAAAGCATGGATTTTGTATCATCTGAATAATTTGTTGGAAACAGCGTTTGAGTGTCTCACCATGACATGGCACATTATGACATAAGGGAACGCCATATGTCCACATCGTAACAGGAGAACCCAGCCTGATTTGGGTTAATTTTACCAGTTTCTTCTATAGCTTCTAAGACACCTGTGCAGAAAATATTTTTTTCCAACGAGTGCAGCTTTCATTCCTTAGTGTGACAAGTACGTCAGCTGGCTGTTGTTGATACATACTTCCTGCACATGGGCATGAGGTCCTTTAAGCTCTCTCTGTTGTTGGAGGAGAAAGATAAACACCTCAAGAGGGCAGTAAATCTCATCTGAAGACAGGCAGTCTCCGGAGCTGCCAGTCTACTAACCACGAAGGCAAAGCGGACTACAGACTTACAACTATGTTTCGGGCAGCTAAACTTGAAATTAACTTGGCCTGTGTCCCATTGTGCACCCATGTAATACAGAAGGACTGAAAGAGCTGTTTCCATGTAATTGTCCATACTCTGGCTTCTCCACCCAGGCAAGGACAACTCAAAGGAAAGGGATGACCAAGCCTTCCAAGGAAGCCAGTTCTGAACATTTTCTTGTGAAATTAAGCGGCCTTGAAGACAAGAACTGAACAAAACTAGAAGAAAACTGTGCAAAACCAGAAAGCTAAACCCCTGGTCTGCACAACTAGGTTGTCTGATCTTTAAAAAGGCTCAGGTAGATAAATTTCAGCAATTAAAATTCTGTCCTTTGCTATGACAGAAGAAACAAGTGCATTCCCCGCACTGGGTAAATAGTAATGGCTTTCAAACCCATGGGCATGTGTAATTTTAGTCTTACCTAGTTAAATAGAACAGCTCACATGCCTAAAACAAATCCTATGAGCTAGGAGGCATATCATCACCATGGCCTTGATGGTGTGCTGCTAGGAAAATGAGACAGACGTGCAGGTAACCAGCTCAGTAAGACAAATGATGAGGAAAAAAAACCAAATCAGTGCCACTTCATCGAGAAGCCTGGATGTTGCAGAAATATGTTTTGGGCTGTTTGGTGTGTAAACTTCATGGTCATTGTGAACTAACATACAGCATAGCTTTCTGTCTATCCTTAAACACATTCTTTGTCACCGTAACAAAAGGCACAGCATTAAGCAGTTTATGGTGCTATTGCTTGATGAACAGCCGTCAGTATAAAAGTAAGATGAGCCAGTCTTTGTTGCCTCAACAGCCCTCACCTCTGCTACAAAAATGTTTTTTAACTGGCTGCAGACTGGCTTCTTCGCAACTGTTTCTAATTCAGCTAAACATCTTGATAGGAAATGTCATAAATTACATGTATGGGACTGTCAGTAGAATTTTCAACAGACGTAACATGAGTTTGTATTGAGATAAAATGAGAACCTTGGACAAATTTTTGAGCCTATAAATGTTCAACTTCAACTACCATCCCACTCACATAGACATTTGGGAAATCTTTGATGATCCTAGCTAATGTATGATTGGTGAGGGAAAGAGACTCATAGGCTGCAGTTTTTCTGCTCTTCTAACTGTTATCTTCCTGCCTTTTCTACAAGTGATTCCACTTACACATTTCAGAAGTGATAAAATGTATCACAAATGAGCTTTTGAGCTGATTTCCTGAATACTCATCTCAGGCTGGGGGAAAAAACTCTCTTTGCACTTTGATATTTATTTCCAGGTGTATTTATTTCTCTGGTAGGCATTTGAGACCTGTGTGATGAAAAGACACAAGCATGTGCTTATCATTATATATGTGAGTACCACTATTGATCTCAGCTTGACTACCCTTTGTCTGAAGTCAGCGAGACTACTGATGTCTGAAACTGGGCAAGTAAATTAATTTCAGTATCAGGATTAAAGCAAACATTTTTCATCAATGGTGGCAAATGGAAAAAAAAATATATTTCCTTTTCATAAGTAGTCTTTTCTTTTTGTAATGCTTTTGTTATCAATAAGGCTGTCTTAATTCAGAGACTGATTCTGCTTTATTTTTCATACAGTTGTAAAATTTCCTGTTGGAATTTTTGTAAAATTGAGATCTTCTTGTTTTTGCTGCAAACTCTGCTAACTTTGAAGTATTTTATGCTACCATGTAGCCACATTTTAGAAGTGTTGATTGGTTTCCCAAGCAATTAAGTATATCTACTGCATGTGGTTCTTTTCTATTTTATGGGATTCATATGTCACACTACTCACTTTTATGCCTCTGATTCTTCGTTAAGGAGTGTGATTAACATCTGTCATTGTCAAATTTGCATTGAAATAGAAACCATTGCTTTGAAGCATCACAGAGTTGTACTCCATGTTCTGGAACTGATGTGATTCTACACACACTGCTCATCCTAACGTGGTTTCAGGTTAAGGCTAGTTGCTGCGTATCTATAACTCACAGTTTTATCCACCCTTTTGACCTCTCTGGAGAGCTCCTTCAAATCTCCACTCTTGTGATTCATCTTGTTGGTCAGCAAAGCATTCTCAGTACAGGTGAGACTTTGGTAAAGGATTCTTTTTCTTCTCAGATCATATAAACAGAAGTATATATAACAACAACTTGGCAACATACTTCAGTCCTCAACATACTGTCCTTTTCATGTGCTGCTTCTCATAAAGCCCTATTTGATGGTAGTCAAAGAAGCAGGATTTCTTCAAATAATAGCACATAAGTAGCCATTTACGCTCCAGAAGTTTTTAACGCCGAGGTGTCTTATCTCCACTCTATTACTGAGTAAGGTTTTTCTACCAGCAACCAGCACTTAAATATACATGTTCAATCAGTAAACATCACAGTAACCCGAACACAAGTCAATATTAACAAAGTAAGCAATGTAGTCCAAATACATGTTTATGTGTATACATATATCGTTCCATGGATTTTAATACTAGTGCTAATTTCCTATACTTCCTTTTCAGTCACAAGAGTTTCCTTTTCCCATGTTCACAGAGGAAAATCTCAAATGCAGAATAAATTTGTGATGCTATTCTTTAGGACTGACTGAAATTGGATGCCCTAAAAGCACAGATAGATTGCATTAGATCCATTGCTGTGAAATTGCTGAATCAGATACCAGCCATAGAAATGTGTCCATTTCACAAGAAAATATTCTGGCTAGCATTTTTTTGGCAGACTGGAAATATTTAGCCTGAACTGATACTTTTAAAGCTATGACTTTTTTTCCTGGCAAATAACATTCAGAGAGATCCCAAATTACTTCCTATAATGGGCTCATAACGAAAAAAGAAATGAGAACTATTGTGTAACCCACTTCTATTTCCAGTTTAATCCTTCTAAATGATTACTGAAACAGGCAGCACGAGGCAGAAAGCAAGTACAGTGAAGACAGTTGAATCAGTAGGAACAAGTAAAGGAAACAGTTTTTACTCTGTTTCCTGCACAAATATTCTTGTGCACAGATCTCTTCATCTACCATTTGTAACCGAGTCCTGATACTCTGTCATTGCTTGTCAGTTTTAACCAATGCACAGAGGACATGAAGCAAAATAAGCTCACAAATTTTATGCAAAGGGACAGTTTAATAGAGGGGAGAAAGCAATGAGGCAGAGGCTACAGGCTGCACTCAACCCTAAATTGTCTTCAGGGTGAAGGATGTCATGAACATCCCAAAGAGAGGAAAAGCCTTGGTCAGTATTTGCACTTCAGAAGGTGTCAGGAACCCCAGCTTTCAGCCAAATTTGCAGGAGCCCTGTCCTATTTTTCCTGTTCTTCCTGGAAATAGTTATTGATCTATCCATTAATTGTCGTTAGGGGTACTGATGACTAGCATCAAGTTCACTGTATACAGAGGCATATACAATGTGACTCATCAGGTTAAGGTTAGGAATTCGCTTGTACACAGAGTATTTAAATATTGCCTTGATATTCATAGAATCATGGAATCACTAGGTTGGAAAAGACCTTTGAGATCATCAAGTCTAACCACACCCAGCCACTACTAAATCATATCCCTGATACTTTATCCATCCATCTTCTTGATGCTTCCAGGAATGGTGACTCAATCACTTCCCTGGGCAGCCTGTTCCAGTACCCGATAACCCTTTCAGTGAAGAAATTTTTCCTAACGTCCAATCTGAATCTCTCCTGGTGCAGCTTGAGGCCATTCCCTCTCGTCCCATTACTTGTGCAAAGAGACCAACACTCACCTCACTACAACCTCCTTTCAGGTAGTTGTAGACAGTGATAAGGTCTCCCCTCAGCCTGCTTGTCTCCAGGCTAAATAATGCCAGTTCCCTCTGCGGCTCCCTGTAAGGCTTGTTCTCCAGCCCCTTCACCAACTTTGTTGCTCTTCTCCAGACACGCTCCAGGACTTCAATGTCTTTCTTGTAGTGAAGGGCCCAAAACTGAACACAGTATTTGAGGTTGGGTCTCACCAGCGCTGACTACAGGGAGTGAATCACTTCCCGGGTCCTGCTGGCCACACTGTTTCTGATACAAGCCAAGATGTTATTGGACTTCTTGGCCTCCTGGGCCATTGCTGCCTCATGTTCAGTCAGCTGTTGACCAACACCCCCAGGTCTTTCTCTGCCAGGCAGCTTTCCAGCCACTCTTCCCCAAGCCTGTAGCGCTGCACAGGATTGTTATGTCCCAAGTGCAGGACCCTGCACCTGGCCTTGTTAAACCTCATCCCATTGGCCCCAGCCCATGGATCCAGCCTGTTCAGATCCTTTTGCAGAGCTTCCCTGCCCTCAAGCAGATTGACACTTCCTCCCAGCTTAGTGTCATCCATGAACTTACTAAAGGCATATTCAATCCCTTCAGCCACGTCATTGATAAAGATATTGAACGGGACTGGACCCAGCACTGAGACCTTGGGAACACCACTTGTGACCAGGCTCCAACTGGATTTAGCTCCATTCACCACCACTCTTCAGGCCAGGCCATCCAACCAGTGTTTTACCCAACAGAGGGTGTTCCTGTCCAGGCCAGTGGTAGCCAGTTTCTCAAACAGAATGCTGTGAGAAAAGGTGTCAAAGGTTTTAATAAAGTCCAGGTACACTGCATCCACAGCCTTTCCTTCATTCATGAAGGGGGTCACCTTGTCGTAGAAGGCGATCAGGCTAGTTTGGCAAGACCTGCCTTTCATAAACCCATGCTGAGTGGGCCTGATCACCCGGCTGTCTTGCGTGTGCTGTGAGATGGCACTCAAGATGACCTGTTATTAATAAAAACAGTCATAATAGTGCCTCAGAACTGCATATTTGTTTCCCACACAGATTCTAAAAATAATTCAGAAACTGCATGAACATTTTTACTTCTCTGTCAAAGATGAGGCAAATGAGGCATGGGGTGCCCCTAATATGTAGAGGTGAAAATAGATCCCAGAACTCTGTGGCTCTAGCACTAACTTCTAGCAATTTGGTTATGTCAACAAATGACAGTAGGTCCTGGAGTGGTGTTTGGTAAATACCATCCCCCTGGAACATACAGCAGGAAACAAAGACCCAGACAACTTCATCGATGTCACTCAGTATCAGAGCAAATAGTAGGAGTGGAAATGCTTGCCTCTGCTTTACCTTTTAAACTTTAGGCCACACTCTTTTCTCCTCACCCATGTTCTCAGCTTTATGAATTCACCATATATAAAATTGCCAAATCACCATATAGCTAAGCAGCTCCAGGGTCATATTACAGCATGCATTGTGGTTGGGAAAATATTTTCAAATACAGTTTAAACTGACAATAAGTCTTCAGAACCTGTTTTTATATTTGACTGTGGCCTTTCATCTCTTCCTAGTGCAGACAGGGACCTGACTCCATTAATCTGCAACTGATTTGTGTGATGGCAACATTTCCAGCTGCACAAGTGTTCTAACATCTACCCCTAAATTAGCTCATGAGTCAACTTATCTAGTTGGGTTATTACATGTATTGCATCAATTACCTACAAATGAAATACAGCTGCATTGTCTGTTGCACCATCTAAAAACATCCACTTAACGGGCCTTAGAGCTCAAAAAGATTGGGAGCATTTGGTGACAACAAATACAAAGGAAACCTAAATTGCTCTTGTATTGTCCAGCTGTAATTTTCTTTTTTAGTAGAACTTAATCAGGTGTTTACCATAAACATGGGCAGTACTTTCAATTTATTTGCTAAACAGGAATTGAACATAGGAAGCATGCCTGGGTCACAGTCAAAGGCTTTCACTTGCAAAACAAGGTCACCCAGGTCTTTGTGACAGACACTTGAATTAAAAAAAGCTTCTTTTCCAGCAATTCAAGATCAGGCTGACATTTTGATGGATCCTCCTTAATCTTTTTCACATTTTCCTTTACTAAACAGGGCAGCGTCATGATGGCCTGGCAGATTCCTCTGTTTCTGGGGGAAGGGGGAGTAGGGGAATTAGAGAGGAAGCACAGGATCGGGGGCTGGGAAGTCTCCATATTTTCGGCAGTTGAAAGAATCTCCAGAGAGCTCCCAAATTGCCTGTATACTTTTTTATGTGCAGCATGTCAGGCACCTGTTTTCAATTGCATCTTCAGATCAGAAGATCCTCCTACTTGAGGTCTGCAAGACTGGCCATAGCATATAAAAAGTGCTGTGCATATGGCTGTCATTTCGGTTTTCTGTTGATTTCTGTTCTGTGTGTAGGTGAGAGTCTTGTTTGAGGCCTACTTACATCACACATATGGAACTTGATCCACACTGTAGGAAATGTGCACAGAGGGCATTTGCTTAAACTTTTGGTAAGTGGGGGTCATTCCCACTATAAATGGATTTTCATTCAAAAAACATGTGACATTATTTTAAGTTCTCACTGGAAATGTCAACTTTGTAGAAATCATGGCACATGAAAGCAAGAGGACTTCTTGTTCAGGCTTGTTCCCATGCAACTTTTGCATGCCAGCACATCTGCCAGTAGCTTATGTACAACTATCACAGCTGCAGCAATGAGGGCTTGGGAGATTCCATGTTGAAACAAAAACTCTGGTGCACCCATTCCTGGGAAACAGCTGTTTCAGAGAAAAAAAGGGACATCCGGAGGGAAACTGACTCTTCCACTCACATGAAGATGGGCTTATTGCCCTTTATTTTGTAAATCCTAATGTCAGACATGAAAATGGAGATATGCCTTTGGATTAAAACCTGAGCGCAATTTTAAACAAACACCTATATTTGTGGGAGTCCAGGGGCCAATGCTTGAAAGAGTTCATTGCTGAGGTATAGTTTGGGAATGGAGGTCAATCAGCTAAAGGAAGAGGAGGGAAAGAAGGAGAAAAAAAGCCTTTAAAAGAAACATAAACTATAAGTTAAACGGGTTGTTCATTCATAAAATGCCACAATAAACAATAAACTTGACTCACGAAGCAAGTTAATACTTCTTTTCCCCCAGGGAGGTATACAAGATGAAAAAGTGACCCAAAAATATGTGGGAGCCTTGGTGAGCAATGGAACATCCTTTTCTTCCTGATGGCTGCCCACAGACACTCAACACCCTTTGGCTGCGCACCTCAAGGCAAGACTGTTGCATGGTTGCCAGAGGCCATGTCTGGAGGTGGTTGTCCTATACTGGAAACTTCCCCGTGAATCTCAGAGACCTCAGTACATATGCTGCAAAGCAGGTGCCTCCAAGGCAGGACATCTCCATGCCACCAGTGGCAGCCCCTCTGACAATGTCCACCCACCAAGTAGCTGAACTGGCTTGTCATATATAACCATTTTTTAATTAATGAAGCCACAAGTTGGTGGGGGCACTGAGGGAGTGTCAAAAACCATCCAGCCTCAGAAGCAGAGGTACAAGACAAGTTAGACGTTACCTACCAAAGAGACCAGCTCAGGAGCCCAGCTCAGTAGATTTCTCCATGAGACACATGTCCTCCCACAACCTGCCTTGAGCTCCCAGCCCACCTTACAGGCTGCCCTGACCTCGGTTGGGACCCCAGGGCCACAGCAGGACCCACAGCTTCCCCTCAGCTGTCTGTGGTGCCCAAGAAGGGGAAACTTATGGGATGAGGTCCATGGCTGGCACATGGAAGAGCTGGCAAATGCTGCTCTCCCAGGCATTTGGGTGAAATTGTGGTCTGTAATATCAAAACATCCTTGATGCTTACATTCCTCTGGACAAAGGCTTTCACACTTGAGACCCTCAGTGTTTTCCTTCCCATTACCATGATTACAGAGCATGTAATCCCCCTTCTCATCTTTTTTTTGCCTTCATTTGATCTGTCATCAAGGATCTGTTTTCTTTGCTCCCCTGGCCGCTGTGCCCCTCCCAGCCCTGGACATCTCTGGGAAACACACACAGGCACACATGGCCTTTACTGTATGGCATCCCTCAAAGGGAGGAAAAAAAACAAGATCAAAAAGTCACAAGTGTAGCAGATGTCAAGTGGTCCCTCAAGACCTCTACTTAACCCCTTCCTCGGGCTTTGCTGGACCTTGACAAGAAATCAACCAGGAGGAAAGGCAAAGCTTTTCTAAAAGTTTATTGTGTTTTATTATAAATCAGGGCTCAGTTTATACATCCCAATACTTTGCTCGACTGCAGGAAACATTTAATGAAGCCAGACCTGGCTTAAAACCCTGACTATGAACATACTTACTACTAATTGGGGTTGTTTATGACTTTATGTAATAAAGTTTGACATTGCAAACTGTGAACACTTTTCACAGTACTTCCTTCTCTTTCTACTTCTGAAATGTCATCTAAAACCAGGTGTATGAAATGTCTGTGCAGCAGTTAAGCAGTCAATGCCTCTTATCTAAATGACAGAGATGTATGGAGCATTTAAAGCTTAATGATTATAAATGAGGGAGAAAATAAGCGTGGAGGAACTTTTCCATCTTTTTTCTCTAAGTACAGTATGCCTTGCAAATTTATCATATTCTCCACAAACCACCTCAGGATTGCCTACAACTCCTTACACATTGAAAAATTTCAAACCATTTTGCAGAGGGAAAGTATTATCTCAAATTGCAGCTTTGTCTACAGTTTAGGGAATACTGCCCAAGTTAGAACTGAAAAACTTGTAATAAAAAACATTGTCAGCCTGAAAATGCAGAAAACCTGAAAACAGTTCATTGGAACAAACTGTTGAAAAATTATTTTCCAGTGAGCACAGAGGATTTTCAAGGTCTTCTGAAGACTGATGGTAGGAGTGTTTCTACCTATGTATTTTATTCTGAGTCAGTTTTGGTTTTCAGCTGCTGGTTCCAGTTCTGCAATCAGTTCTACCCTGGCAGACCTTTTCACCTAGGCAGAGATCCTGTGAGGGCTTTTAATCTTTGCACAAGACATAACTCCCCCAGTTAGATCAGATTGCAGGATCAGGGCCTGAGCATGAATACAGCCAGTTCTCGCAGGAAATGCTTGACTTGGCCTAATAATTGTAACTCAAGAAACAACACTCTACTTCATATGGAACAAAAACAACTTCACTGAATATATTCTTCTCTAGTGTTCCACGCCACAAGCAGCAGCTATAAGAAAAGTTGACATTCATTCTTTCTCTGACACGCCAATCTTCTGCCAGGATCATTTTGGAAAAGTAAAAGTACAACTGAATTCCGTGCAGGCACAGAAGTCTGTAATTATGGGTCTTCATGCATGACTGGCATCTTCATTGTGTATGATGCAGTTTGATCTTTATCTGCCTGATTACAGGCAAAAGGAGAACAGGGGCATGACCTTCAACTCTAACTTACCACCCCCAGTGTTGTGGGGAGTTTCAGCCCACGGTCTGTCTTATCACTGGCAATCCAGACACTTTTCAAGCCACAATATTCTAAGTTTCTGTCCAGAGACTGCATCACATGTACAGTTTATCTTTTCATGCATCACAGCTTACACCCTTGAAGGACTTCAGCCATATGAACATGTATAAACCAACTGCATGTTCACAGTAGGTTCAATGCCATATTTACCTTCAGCAGGTCTGCATAAGTCAAACTCTCTCCCCTTAATCCTTTCCTTACAACTGCTGTTCCTCAGTGAGCTTTGTCTTGCCTGCTGGCAAAGGAGAAGAAATGTCACATCTTGAGGCTTATGCTGAGAGAAACACCCAGTTGGAGGACTGAAGGTGGAAATCCAGAACACATGAGTTAGGATGGACTAGATCCAACATCATGAACCCAGAACATCAGAGGACACAGGGTAACATGCAAAAGGGTCAGACTGCTGTCAACATGCAAAATCTGATCTGAGTTTTATAGCCACAGGATGAAAGCAGACACCATGCTTAAGGGTGCACTGAATGATGCATACCTCTGTGAACTTCCAGCTTTGCATGAGCTCTGAGCCAGGGTTGGCAATACTGGGTCAACTTTATAAATGTGTCTAGGGATCTAAGCATGTGACTTTGCTCCTGTAACTAAGGAGTTTCTTCCTGTGTCATTTATAGATAAAATACTGTCAAGTCAGCTTCTCTTTTTTCTTGATGTCCAAAGAGGATAAAAATATACCGCAGGTGGAATTAATCTTTTTAAAAAGCAGTTCACCTTTTCCTAAGTACCTCCACTATAGCATACACAGAAAAAGAGAAATGGCCTTCTCTAATGCTACAGGATTTCTCTCTTTAATCAAAAGCATTTGATGGCTGATCATTAATAACATGTTTGTCAGTAACTGTAGGCTGGTTCAAACACCATTCTCTGAAGTGGAGTATCATATTTAGGTACATTGCAAGTCCAGAGTGATTTTTACACAGCGTTTTATTTTACCTTTTCCTTGTGTCAAGAGATTCAAGTTACATGCAAACTGACAGGCAGATGCAATAGATCCTCTGCAGAGAATGATGGTAGGCAATGGGTTTTGTATCTTTTCAAAGCGGACTGCCATATTTCAAGTGTCTAACCTGGTGATGAATCTGCTATCATTTACCATTAAGTGCTTTGGTCTCTGTCTTCAGAAATGTGTTGGGGTTTTTTTCCATTTTAAGCTCTGTCATAAAATACGAAGAATGACCAGTTTTGCTTTTATTAAAATCCATGCCAAAACTATAACAGACTTCAGCACAAGTAGGACAAAACCTAAGATAAACCTGCAAAATCATGTCATAAGGCAACCTAGTCATAATCAAGAAGAGACATCATTCTCAAAAACGTCTTCCACAGTCATCAATGTATGTAGCAATGTCTAATTGAGTATGTCTGGCAATTGAATAACAGCAAATAAATATTTAATAGTTTCAGGAGATGTACAGTTTTGTGCCAGACCTACATAAGGTATCAGTCTTTGAGTTTTGAAAAAAAAGAATTATTTGTTGTCAGGAAAAAAAAAGCAAAAAGGTTATGAAATTTTGCAAAAATTTCAGAGAGCTTGGGATTGTTTCAGTTTGTCTAATATCCCTGATATTGCCATACACAACACAGAGAAATGACAGATTGATGGTCACCACAAATATCAAAGAAAATCACCTGCTGGCCCAAATACGGTGTATCCTTATGGTATCAAATTCTTCTTGTGCTTTTTATTATGGTTTACTTAAAAAGGTCAGGGTAGATTGAGAATCCCAATGAAATTCAATCTCTCCATTTAACAAGGAATCTAGTAAGATGTCTTGAGTAGGGTAAGGAAACTGTATTTTGAGGGCTGGAGGAATCTCAAGAGAGTCTTATCCTGGCCATAGATTAAATACCGCAGACCTGATACTTTATTTGTAGCCTACCACTATTTTACTCCTTATTTTTAATTACAATTCTGTAACTAAAGGAGTATATCTCTGTACAGAACATAGGCTTTGTGAAAGATACCATAGAAGAGTGTAAAGAACAATGGCAAATTCTCTTTGCACAATGTTTTATATGTAATTGTAGTTGTAATAGAAAGAAAAAATCTCTGCCCAAACTCAGGAGGGCAAAGGTCTTGAACAAAAACTTATGTCTACTAGTAGCAATTTGTTTGCCTACATATCTCCTCTGTAAGGTATATGAGGAACGAGGGAATATGATCTCATTGAAGAATGAATGGTTTCCTTATCCAAGTTCCCATTAGCATACAAACCATAACCTCACATTTCAGAATATCAGATTTAGTCACACAGAACAATATGCCATACCATAGCTCTTTGTCAGCTCCTCTCTTCCAGTATGCCAAGAAGCTGTCTAGTTTAACACTGTGACAAGATAATAGCCTCATATACTTTTCTCCTACCTCTGATGGAGGTGTTTGCCCTTCAAAGATTATTGGCTCTTTAGTGTACACACCCAAAAACTGAAAAAGAATTCAGAGTCTGAGACAAATGTCTCTCAACTTTTAAATATCACTTCTGCTGGGAAAAAAATAAATTAAGTGTTTGGTTACAAGGGTGCTTGTTCTCCTTCAGTGTCACTGTTGAGGCTGGAAAGAGGACTTCTTTCTCAGATAGTCTTTGCAGCCCAGAATCAGTCCTTAGACACTATTTCTTTATGCTTGACTCTCGTAAATGCAATTAATCCCCCTGTTGCTGTAACTACAAAATCTGCATGCAGTTTCTTCTGAAGAAAAACAATCGCCAGCCCCCTTTTGCTGGGCAGTAGACCCTTGCCTGCAGACAAAATACAGACAGCATTAAGAAAAAAGGCGGCTTTTAGAGTTACACGCAAGACTTCACTTTTCAGCGCACTCTGCAACAAAAAGCAGAACTGTCAGATAAGTATGCGCAATAAAAGGCAAAATGTTCTTACAGCATCCATCATCTCTGACAGCACACTTACAAAATCCACATCCCCTTTTTCTTTTCTGTTCTACTCTCCGCCATCAGTCAATCCCTTCAAGACACAGGTGGAAACCATTGAAATGTTCTTGAATTATTTGTTACCATATGATGTGTATAGTGTATTTCTGGGTGAAATGGATTCTGAGAAGCAGCTTCTGAAGGATAAGTCAGCCTCTCACCATCTGTGATAACCCCTTGGGAGGGTGTTCTTCTGCCATGTCCCCACATTAATGCCAATGAGAGGAGAGGAGAAGTGGAGTCAAGGGATACTGCAGACCGTACTCCTTAGCTGACATATGTGAAAGCAGTCCCAAGTACTGGTAGCATCAGAATTGTCTACTGAGAAATATAATTCATAGAATTAAAGCCAGGTCCTTGATTTGGCTTCATGTTTTTCCCTGAACTGGCTAAAATCTGGCAACAGATTACAATTCAGCCCATAGTGTGTGGTGGAAGAGAAAGTCTTCAAAGGGAGAAGCAGGAAGCAGCCCAGTTGACAGAATCATTTTCTGATGGGTTGGTATAGAATACTTTCATCTAGCCAGATGCCCTTTAAATGAGTTCAGCTGCCTTCTCCCTTACTATTGTTTTGGATTCAGGATCCAGGTCTGTCCTGTAGACAAGTCAGTAGGAAAATAATACCCACCACGAGTTGTAGCACTTTCACACCTCTCAGGCTTCCTCTCAGTTGAAAGAGTTCATGCTTCCATGAGTAAACAGCAAGAACTTCTGAGCGGAGCGATTTGGGAGGGTAACCAGATCTCCTAAGAAGTTGTAGTAGCAGCTGTGACGTTTAAATCTTCAGAAAACTTTGCAAGTAAATTGCAAACTTTGGCAAAGGAATGATAATCTCTAACATGTAGGACCAATTCCTGTCACAGCCTAGCCTGATGTCATAAAGGCTACCTCTTTGGACTGCAGACCACTGAGAAAAATAATCACTTTTTCTTTATTAAATCATTAAGCTTCAAGTTTTGTGGTATATCCTATCATGCCAGAAGAGTTCTTACCAGGATTGTGACCATGGATTAACAGGGCTGGAAAACATCTACTTCCGAAGTAGGAGCCATGGCACATACCTGCTAGTATTGACCCTACCTTGGATCTTCATTTGGAACTGACTGGACCAGCTGCACAGGGAAGAACACAGCTCTTCCTCTGTGACTGAGTAAGCATCTAATCTTGTGCATCCTGAGGTGGCCTCAGGTGTACCAATTACCGCTAACTGTGCAGACACATTAACACCTATTCCTTGGAAATGAAAGTGATGTAATCAAACCCATTTTTGTTCAGATTGTGAAGAAACCGTTGGTGCTCTGGAATTATACCTGAAAACCTTATTTTTCCTTAATTGCCTCTTTCAAAGTTGTTTTTCAGTTCACATGTGGCAAGGGGGTAAAATCTCTGCCATACACAGCATTTGCTCTAGCTCTGTCCTGGGCATGAAATTCGAAACTAGCTTATTTTTGCTGGTACACGAAATTAGAAACTAGGAGCATTGAAGTAAAAAAAGATCCAAAATTAAAAACAATAATCACACCAGCTCATGGACATGCAAGATAATGTATTCAGCAGCTGCATGTCCTTTAGGTTGCACCAAAACAGCTGCAAAATCACTGTGTGCTTGAGTAAGAGAGAAAAGCCAAAAAGAGCAGTCTGCATCTTAACCATAACTTACACAGGCCATCGCACATGCTACAGCAACCCAGTTCACCAGCAGCCACCTAGAAGAAATCAATGATTTCCTAAAAGAGCTCTGGACAAGTTTTTAATACAGAAAAGTGCTGTTTTCCAGAGGTTACTTTTCAATAGTTATAATTAAGTTTCTGACAAAATAATAGGCCTGTGCATTGCCAAACTGCATAAAAATTTCTGACTTCTACAACAAGCAAATTCCACAGGACCCAGCTCTTTTTCTGGAGAAAGAACAAAAGATACAACTGCTCCAAGGATAATGCTTCAGTGCTCTTCCCTGCATGCAGTGAGGAGCTCTGAATGAGACTAGAAAGTTTATATCAGTTATACTCAATCACCAAGCACAAGCAAAGTTGGCACTTAACTGATTGGCAAGCATAAGAGTACAGGGAAGAGCAGAAATCGCCAAGAGACTAGAGCCCCACAGCTCTGCAGAAGGAAATGAATGAATAAAAGACTAAGGAGGTGAATCATGGGCTGGAAAATATCTAAGCACAAATTCATGAGGCAAAGATTTGCAAATGCACAGTTCTATCGTTTTATTGGATTGGCAGAACCTAGAGGATTTCTTGCCTGGCTTGCAAGCACACGACAACTACAGCTGTGAAACAGTGTACAGGGCAGCATCCTGTCTACAAGAAAAAAAGAAACAAACGTAACACTCTGGATAAAAGCACTTAACTCATGATCTTCAGACATCCACAAGAATATATCAAACCGGAAAACTAAAGGTTTTCTACATGGGCTAAAAATGGACCTTTTGAACTGTGCAGAGAAGGATAAGTTAAGCTACAAGAGAGAGTGTGAACAGATAGCAACAATGACAGACCTGGCCTGAAAGTCAAAAAGATCGCTGCCTCCTTTCCACAAACCAGTTACTCAGACTGCTGGAAAGTGATAACAGCCTGTGCTGGTCACGGCCAACCAGCATGGAAATACTCAGCAGCCCAGTACCTGAGACAAAGCAGTAATCTTTTACCTAAGGACAGTCTGTGCAGCTCAGCAGAGAAAGCACTCCATTCACATTCCTTTTTTACCACACCACAGCCATTTTTAGAGCAAAAATATGGCAGAAGAAATACCAAACAGAGACAGACAAATACACAAGACCAAAGAAGGTTTTGAGAATGAACTAAAGAGTTCCCAGAGGTAAAGCCTGGAGATCCTTTCACAAGAATATTACGCAAGACTATCTATGCAAATGCATAAATCACTACACCGCAATGATGGATCTCTATGTAATAATGACACATTACAAATGCATTCCCTGTTCCCAGTCAAAAAAACCTGACCATGGATATATAGTGTGGAGAGATGAGCACCACTGTGAAACACGATCTGCAGAACTCAAGCTGATAAGCAAATAGGATCCATTAGGACAGGCTCTCGTGAAATCAGAGGCTCAGAAAAAACATTTTGTGATGACAACCTACTGTTATCACAAGACTAGAACTTTTTACATCAACCATGTCTTCTGCAAGGAATCCATCGTATTTTTTGAAGGATGGAAGTACAGCTGAGGTGAAAATAAATGAACATACGAACAAATAAAAGTGAGGTGGTGGAATGTGCTGAGAAATATGACTTTGGATAACTTTACAATAGTTGTCTGATTATATTGGGTGTAAGGGGCAGAACCAGCATGACAAACAGGTTAGAAGGCCATGGGTATTGTAGTAAATTTTGCTATTTCAACTGGGTGTGGCAAAAAGGATGTTACAATGAACAGATTCCTGAAAGAGGAGGGAGAAGATACCACATGTAGCAACATGAAAACTCTGTTCAAAAGAACTGCTTATGACAGAGACTATAAGGGAAGCAGAATAAGAATAAAGATTGAATGTTGCTCTTTTCGCTACTATACATGGCAGAAAATGGAGAATGCTGTTCCCATTGAGGGCAGCAAATCTTCAGAGATCTTTCCATCTAATTACTGGAACAGTCATAGTGCAGGTTGCTTGTGTGGACATTAAAAGTTAAATGAAATTGTACCTTTCATAACATATTCGAAAATATGATTGAACAAAACAGAGTCCCCAGGGCTAGACTTTGAGCCAAATTATTAAGGTTCTACTTGGAACAGTTCATAAAACAATTCACAATTTGGGCCTGACAAACTTCTTTTCTTACCTGTGTTTTTGCTAGCTACCCTCCACCCTTCCAAGACTTTCTGAAGCTCCACTGCTTGTCATCATTAAGTGAAATGAAAAGCTTTTGTTAACCATTTTGAGTTGTTTGACTGTGATGAAATAGTTCTGATTAGTGAATGTTTTCTGTTACTTTCCAAAGTTTATTTTTCCTTTTGAATGTAATATGAAACCACAGGTTAGATTTAGAATTTTCTTAAGTAAAGTAGTTTGTCCAGAGGCAATATATATTTTGGTGAAGGAAAAGCTATCCGTCTTCACTTGCATTATACTTGCTGTTTACCTTCTTCACAACATGAAATGCATTTTACCCACTGTGTTTCCAGTACCATCAGCAGTCATGACTTGTTGTTGACCCCTTTAGACAAGCACATGCACTTAGTGTGAGCTTTGTAATTTCCTATGAAACAATGATGCTGAACTACATTCTGGTTCTCCTATGAGGGGATTTATAACACCCCACAGGCAGCAAATATACACACTCATTAACTTGACATGGAAAGAGAGAAACCAGGAGTGAAAAATGTAATGAGAGCTGCACCCACACCAAGCAACATTATTCTGGTCCAACCTGTTGCACAAAGGGGTTGATTGACAAAACAGAAGAGATTCAAAACAGAAATGGAGGTTTATACAGGATATTTTTAAAGCTACACCATCTCTGTTATAAGGAGTTTAGTCCCTTAAATAGTGATTAACCGACACTACCACAAAGTAATGTCATCAGGGATATCAAAAGTTAAGAAGCAACTGCATTCAAACAGGTTGAAAGAAATATTCAAATAGCAACCTCCCAAGTTTCATGGCACATTAAATCTTCCATCACACAGTAGGTATTTAGTCCTCAAGGACAATGTTTAAGAGAAGTTGGAAAATACATAGCATGAGACATGTGGATTCCTTTAGCAAACATACAGGTGGGAAATAGAAGAATATTTATTTTTTGAAGACTCAACAGCAGACTGAAGGAGCAAGAGTCAATTCAGATCAGGAAGACTATCCATAAACTAGCTAAGTAACATCATAGATCTCTGTCAGTAGAATCCTTGGCCTTCAATACCTTCTGTCCCATAGACAAGGAAGTGATTGGCAAGGTAGGCTCCGAGGGGTGTAACACTACGAAAACTAATGCCTCCTTTTCCTCTTTTGGATGAAGATACTCCACGATTTTTGAAGGCACTGCATGGACAGAGGTACTACTTCCACAAACTGCTACTGCTTTTGTGCTCAGTGCACCAATGAGAAGAGAATAGGGAAGAATTGATAATTTTTTATTTCCATCCCATTTGCCTCTGCATCTGTATGAAAGGAAAAGTACCAGTAATGAATAATCAATGTGTATTTCATTTCTATTTATGTATGCACATAAAATTTACAAAGCTGGTAATTCATTCTTGATTTTTTTAATACAAAATCTCAGTCATTGATAAAATCCAGACATAACTGTCCACTGAATTTTTCCACAGCTGAGACAAATAAATAAACACATTTTAAAAACTAATCCTGAGAAAAGTCCAGTGCTTCTTGTGTCAATAGCCATGGACTGCTCTGCACTGCTAAGCACTGAAGAATAACTGAATGATGCTTGAAACCTCTGAGAAAAACAGATTATTGTTCATTTAGTTTTAGCTTCCCTAGCCTGAAATCTCCCTGGTTTGTGCCAGGGACCCATTACCTCCTCTTAAAAAGTAAATCCAGGGAGTACTGTTATTTTTGTCACCTAAAACTGTGAAGTGGTAGAACGTACCAAAGTTTACGAAGGTGACTGACACCTCTGTAAGGGCCTAGAGCTTGCTTAGTTTTGAGTACTGACATAAGGGACCTATTTGCCAGCCAGGTACTTTCCATTCCATTGTAGTCCTGAAAACTCACTTTTCCTTAATGCTCATTCCTCATAATACTCAAGTACCTAGCATTTGTCTAATTGTTAAACACAATAAAAAGTGCTGAGCTCTCACATAGAGTCTTATGCCATCTTCCATTAAAGATAAAAATAGCTCTTACCTCCTGTAAGTACAAACGTACCATCTCTCATGCAAATGGAGCCAGGCATTTCTCACTAATTACAGATTTTCCTTTGCAATGAGCATGGGAATTCTTCTAGGACGTAAAATCTTTGTGCACCCAAGCAAGAAGAAGAAGAGATAACTGATCTTAGAGAACTGGGGTGCTACCATCCTTCCATCCCAGATTTTTGTAAGAGGCTAAAAACTCACCCATCCTACTCCCGTCACACCCATTTGGAAAGGAAGCCTCATGTTTCTCAGTGCACCTTTCTACAGTGCCTGGAGATGTGAAGCTATGATGTGCTGTCATATTAAACAACAAAGAAAGAAATTAACTTCTGGCTATCCTTTGGTTACCATTTCTAATGTGGTGAAGCTCTACCTGAGAAAGTAGGTAGGGCCAACACATAGACACATAGAATAGTTTAGGTTGGATGGGACCACTGTATGCTTGTATTCCAACACTCTGCTCAAAGCAGGACAAATTTCGAAGTGAAGTCCGCAGGTTGCTCAGTCCTGCCCAGTTGAGTTCTGTATATCTCTAGTGACAGAGACTTCATCATCACTCTGGGCAACCTGTAGCTTAAAAAGCCTGATCCTTCTTGACAAGAGACATAGATAAAGGCACAGCTAATGCATATTGCTTGGCATCTTAGGTGTTTATTGTACAGAAGGGTAGCAAAAGAATTCTTAGGCCATATTTGGAATTTTGCATTTACTTTTCAGAGATAATCCACCACTAAGGCTGTCCTTTTCACTCATCCCAGGCATTCTTGCAGCCTGAGGATCTCAGCTAAGATTTCAGCAAATAAATGGACTGAACTAAACTCATCTCGTTTGATCTCCTTTTTTTCCCAGCTGAGAAAAAAAAGCTTATTTTTTTTGCTCTTTCCAAGTTTGAAGTTTGGTTGGGGCTATTTTTACTACAGAAGTTAGTGGCAGTGCCACTCTATTTCAGATTATCCACGTTCATCATTGGTATGGCACCTTCTTAAAACAGCTGAAAACATAACACTGTCCTGACAGCACTGTCCTCGTTAGTTCAGAGAGGTGAATCAGGGATGCCACTTTCCATAGTATCTTTCATAGACTCATTATATCTAAACAAAAAAGCATTCTGAGTGCTTTTTCCAATATTCACTAGCATCTAAGTCTCTGTGTTTTGGTCACACATGATCGTGTTTTTCTTTAATATGCATCTATGTGTCACTACTAGCGGTGTCAGACCGGCAGCCCTGGCCAACATAGTTTTCTGCTTTCCCTTAGAACAGTTATACTGCAGTTAGCAATGCTGTCCTAGCAGTGTGCCCACTAGAGGGTGACTACTACAGAGAGGAGACAGCCTCTCCATTCAGTCGGAATGAGATTTGCCGGTTACTGCAATGACCAGGAAGAAATTTTATAAAAATAACATTTGTGTACTATAAACTAAGGATGTAAAAAAGAACTTATGTTCAACTGCAAACACACTTCCTCATGTGTTATCATAAATTAAATACTAGAGAAGTTCTGGAAACACCCAAGCAATTAACTTTGTGTTTCCATAAACTCTATGGACACAATATGAAGCATTGCAGCAAGGTCTGAGTGAGTATTTTTAGTTGAAATCCAAACCCACTTAAACCAGTTGCATTCAAATTAGTCAGTTGACCACATATGTTCTGGTTCAAGGTTTCATTGCAGAAGTGTGGGAAGGTAACAGTTTTCACCCAGTGATTTTTCTCCAGCCACTCCCTCTTCACAATAGTTGCTGTCACCATGTGCTTACAAAGGCAGAGGAACCAAGGAAGTAGAACAGATTAAGGCCTCCTGTCCAGGCTCTCTGCGCACAGCTAGCAGCACAAGAGGAGAAACAAGGTGCCGTCTGCACCCTGCAGGGACTGTGGGAGTGAGCAGTGATGCAAGAGAGATCCTGTGCATCAGCACCCAGACACACTTTGGCTGAGGAAGGAGCAAGACTTTGGCTGGGTGGCACTTTCTGGTGATAAAAAATGAAAGCAAGTGTTGACAAAAGGATCAGTGGAGGCAGAGAGCTGAAGGAAAGCTGTGCTGGAGGCAGACAAGAGGGAGCAGGGGAAGAAATGGTGCTCTTAGTAGGGAAAAGATGACAGACTCAGAAGAGGAAGAAAGAATGACATGGTGAACAGAAGGAGAAGAAAACAACAAAAAAAAATACAGCAGAAAGTTAGACCTTATGCAGATTACCACATGGTCACATTGGCAAAACTGACATGGCAAAGCTCTAAGCAGAGAAGCAGCACTCACGAGCAAGATGAGGAGGAGGTGGAAGGAGTAGCAGGATACTCCCCATTTATATAAGCACACTCAAATATGCCTCGAGTACACAAGTACCTCTAATCTCTTGTAATATTTATCACATATGATTTTCCGTTACAGCACCGTTTACACACGTGACAAATCTCAGGACTGCACACAAGAACCGGCGCTCCTAGATGTTGCCTCCGGTTTTGATCTGTTCTAACTATTAGTAAGTGCAGAACCAGCAGCCTCCTAAAGAGCTCCCATACACTTTTGTATGAATGAAATGCACCATGACTGCTAAACCAGGAGCCTCAGCAAGTGTGTGTGTTGGCACTCTCCGCAGCAGGTAGAGGCCCAAAGCCAGAGATCTCCCCGAAGCCCGAATTTGCAAGCAACCCCAGCAAGTCAAGCCTGCTGCACTGTAGGGTAATGGGAGGGTTATTGTTCAGCGGTAGGCAAGCAAGCTCAGCGCCATCATGCCAGAGGTATTAGCGTTCACTTTTGACACAAGATTCAGTTCTGAAAGCAAGTCACAGATACCGCTAATGCCAATACATTTGCAAAGTAGACCTAATGAGACCCTGATATTGTAATGGTTTGTTTCTTTACATCATCCTAGCAAATCAAGGGCACCAAAGGTCTGAAGTCACATCCCAGAGCATAAGAGTGAGTGTGCTTACGTCTACATACCTCTGCAGCTAGCCTTGTTTCTGCTGCAACAGACTCGTAGTCACGTTTCTGCCTTTCTTTTGTCTCCTTTCATCACTTTCCACCTTTGGAGACCTCCTCTCAGCTACACCTGACTTTAAGCTATTTCCCACATGCTGGTTCTGTGGTCTTTCTTTATTATTTTTCTTTTCATTCTCCCTAGGTTCCATATGATCACGTTTCATTTGTTTATTTGTCATTATAAGCCAATGACTGACACTTCTAATCCCACATTCATTCTTCTGTTCAGGACTTTAGGCACTTCAGGGGTGAAGAACTTTACAAATCACACTATTATTATTTATGGGATCCATGCTGTTCTAAATAAAACATGAAAATTATACTCAGCAGACCTTGATTTTATTCCAACGCTTCTTTATTAACCATAACTGTGAAACAGTCAAAAGCATTAAAAATGTGATGTAGCTAAGAAGTTTATTAACAAGGGAAAAAAAATGACACTAGTCATAACTTAAGTTGAGACCTGAGTGAGCTAACTGGCAAAACATTCTGATTTATTTTGCACAGTGAGAATATGATCACTGCATATTTACAGCAATGACTGAAGATAAGTACATTCTGTAAAGTGCTACTGAAATGTATTTCCTTCATTTCCTTGACAGCAAAAGGAAGCAATGAATGCCTTAAATCACAGAAAATATTTATAATATGAAAGATAAATGGAGGTCACATTCATCTACTGCAGAATGCAGAGTGGCCAATATTTTACTAGGTTCAGCTAGAGTTTATGGGAAATGATCCCGGAGGTTTTTCCCCTGGGCTATGCCACAAGCCACCGCCAACTGGGTCCTGCAATGGTTCCCTCACAAGGATGACAGTCTGGTATTACACTTCTGACAGGGATTACTTGTGGAAGGAAAACATAATGCCAGGCTTCTGAACGGTTTTCCTACAGCTATTCACAACATTGTGCTTTATCACAAGAGAGTTGGTCTCTGTGCATTAAGTCTTATACACCTCAAGGAACAAGACATGAGAAGAAAGCCAACCCACCGGGTGCAAGCAAGTTGTCATTCAGATAAAAAAAACATAACTTTTGTCACTTTCCTTTCTACACTCTGTAGACACTCCAGTAAAACAACTTCTGGGACCTCACTTTAGAAAAAGCAAATATTAGGTACATACTTAAAAGTACTGTTAGGAAGCAAACCCAAACTCTTTCACTGAAGCAGTCTCACTGGAGAAAGTCAGCCCTCACACAGCCAGAACAACAAAAACATACACATCATTATCCATGTCAACCACTGCCCGGGCTTTCAATGGCCATGTAGGGCACTCACACGCAAGACTGAATGCAGAAATTAGTGACTTGACAATTGCTTCGTTTCCAAACTTTCCAGAACAAAGAGCCAGCAGATTAGAACAGATCAAGAGAGATTACAGACCAAAAACTTATTTTTTTCTGTTAAAAGATGTTAAAATTTCATTTAGAAAAAAAAAAGTTAAGCTTAAGGCTGAATTTGGGTGTCTACCTGATGAAGAACAATTGCTTCGTTTAGGCTGGATTCTTTACCACATTTTCTGCTCAAAGAGCTGAGCTCCCAGCTTACATATAACTTCTATTATGTGCAGCCAGCATAAAATTCCTGTAATACACCTGTGTACTTGATTTGCCAGACAAAATGTAAGGACTATCTCAGAAAGGCCCCATAAGATGTCGGAAAAACTCAAAAGCATCTTGATACTTTCTGAGTGAAATTTGAACCGTATGCAATACATAGCTGAAAAAATTAACATTCTCAGACAGCTTTACTGACACAGAAAATTGTTAGGAGCAAAATGCGGGTGAAGCCCTGCAGAAGGCAAAGCTGACTTGCAATGTTTTGGGGCAGGCAAAAGCCAATGCAGCTATCTGGAGAGGCTAAGCGAGGAAAACAGAGTGCTACAGTGCAGCTTTCATGAGCACAGCTGAGCACAGCTCAGGTGTTGGACAAAGCTTGGACAAGCCAGGGCCAGCGAAGTCCACCTCCTACTCTTTGCTTCTGCATGAATTTCCACTAAAACATCTCAAGTGTTGTCCCTAGCCGAAGAAGCCCCAGATCTCAGCGCACTACCTGAAGGTGCAATCAAGAACATCCAGATAGCACTTTCACAAGTCTGCCTTAGCTGAGAGTGAAACACAATCTGCAAAAGGAAGGGTTGGATTTACTTTTCCCTTTAAAAAGGCCCTCAAGTATTTTAATACATTATGTCATGTATTTTTTCTTGCTGTTTTTAATAGTAATCCTTTGGAAGCTTGAAACTGGAATATGTTTGATATCTGATATATTCTTTTCTTTGATTACTGACAAGTACTGATTTATTATGGTAGGTCTGAAAGAAACAGCTGTTTGGAAAATTACATGCAAAAAAAAATTATCGAAAATGACATCTACCTCTTTTTATAATTATTATTTTTATACTTTTCCAGGAGATGTTTGTCTAGGTACAAAAGATGCATAAAAATGGTTTTGAAAGGGCATGATGTTTATTTTTTCCATAATAACCAGTATTTTGAGGAAGACTTGAGTTTCACTGGAAAGGCATTTTCCCCAGGAAATATTTCAACAAACTTTTTCAATGATATCCTTAACAAATGCTGTTTGTCTGTAATCTATAGTACTTATTTACTTTCAAAGACTTAAAAAATCAATACAGAGAATTTTGCCATTATATGCAAGTAAAAATAAGCTACATTCTTAATCTAGCAAAATTTCCTTAAAAATTTTAACTACAGATATTTTCCCATCATGGAGTCCCAAAAGGCATATGATGATACAGATTTGCATATAAGAAACAAAATCAGTCGCCTTGTAATTCAAACTACTTCTTCAAAAAAAACCAAAAAAGGTAAAGGAAAAATTGCCTTTAAATATATCTTCACTGTTTCAACACGATAGATTTTACACCACAGTAATGGGTCCTATTACACTTCCAAAGGCTTCTCTGAGAAACTGAGGTGTGACCACAGTGGGACAAATCAAATATCTTAGTTCAATATCATACGACCTCAGAGGGGCTCTTTAGTTTCTTGGCTCCCATATTTCTCTGAACTGTGAAGCAGTGTATGGAAAATGTTGATTTCCTCTGAAAAATAAAACTCTTTCCATGGAGTCGTTCAGTGATTTATTCTTTTCAAGTACAACTGAGAGCAGAATTATGCTGAGTTGAGATTTTGGTAGAGTTTTCTTTGAGGAGTACAGGTGCAATTAGTCATAATTACGCTCAGACACTGTTCCATGTGGTTTCTCACCCAAGACAGTAAATCAATTACAGCAGAGCAAATGCAAGCCAATATCCTAAATGTTAGTTACAGTATGAGTAACTTTTGTTCATGAAGCAATATGGCACCATTAGAATAATAAAAAATGGAATGTGAAAGAGCAATAGACCTTGGTTTCAAAGTAAAAAACAGCAAAGCATTTTTCAAACAAAACAATATATGCTTGCATGATGTTTTACTTTAATAGTTTTGAAGGGCTGTCACTTTTCCACGTTGTTTAAAGATAATCACAAACTTCTAAAACCTGGATTTTTTTTTTTTAAATTGATGGACAAAGTATCTTGCCATCAAAATCCTGTCCCGGAAAAACTGGTCATAATATCAATGTTCTGGAAAAGAGGTGAGTGATAGCATTTATCATCCCAAAAATATTTATCTTAGAAAACAAGGATCCCACTATGCCACTTGACAAGCTTCCAGGGAGAAAAGCACATACAGCAAAATAGACATTTCCAAGTGGGTAGCTGGATACTAGCAGGAATTGTGACAAGTTGAAAGAGTTTTCTCATGCCTACGCAAAAGAGTAGGAAGAATTTCAGATACAAGATGACTTGAGTGTCTAGTAGCCTCATAATAATTTTCCTCTTCAGGATCATATTGGCATTCAGTAGTCAATGATAAGTACCAGGGAGCTTAAAGATTGGCTCTGAGCTGCTCTTGCAAATATTGCCTTCCCTGAACCACACAGAGTGCCAGACATAATCCTGAGGCTCTGACACTTATAGGTTGAGTGGTCCAGCACCTACAACTCACATAAGTACTTCCGCATATTGAAAACTCAGTTTCAGCAAATATTTACAGATACAGTTTTCTCCACACCTAGACAAGTGCCAGTAAAATTTGATAAGCAGAATATTCCTGGGAAAGAAATATTCATGTGGAAAGAAACAAGTTTGACATGGCTAAAGCCAAATAATTCAGCTGTTGAACATATCGTAGAAGGTATTTTTCACAGTGTTTGCCCAGCTACAATAAGAAGCAGCAATGTGAACCACTACATAACATGTGTCATGTACTTACATAGCAGGTACATGCAATACGTGGTTGTGCCTACCTATTTTACCAACACATCTTAGTAATTAATGTTTGAAACTGCAATTGTGTATCCCCAAATGGGCGAGGGGGAGAAATCAAAGACAACTGAAAGTAAGTGCTTGCTTTCTGGCTCAACCTACTGTATTGCTAGATGAGGTCAAAGGAATTGGCGGATATCAAGAGGATGTTGTTTATGGTGGAATGTCAAATCACAAGCAAGGAATGATGAAGGAAGTGTGGGTTAAGTCGATTAAATTGCAGCTGGGGCAAACTAGGAACTTACCTGCAGATATTGCAGTGTCTCAGCTGAGGGGTGGTAACTTCTTGAACTTTTGCTTGGATCACATTCTGCCATAGTCACTCACAACCAAAATAGAGAAATTAAATACAGACCTGGCAAAAAAAAAAAAAAAAAAAGAAAAACAAGCAAAAAAAAGAAAAGAGCAGCACTTAGTGAACTGGCTGCCCAGATAACGAGAGCACTTCTAATAATGGCTATGGAGCAGTTTTAAAGGCCAGGTTTTGAAGTGAGATCAATTGTGATAAACTGTTGTCCCTTTTAGATCAGAGAAGGGACTTTAAGCAAGGAAGAAATGTCAGGAGAGCAACACTCCAGAAAGCAACTCATTATGAACATTAGAACAGTTTTTTCACTAGCATGTACTACACTGCCTTGTGGAAAGTGTCTTATGAGAACAGCGGACATTCTTTTTTCTCATACTAATATTCAAAAAAGCAAACTAAACAAATGCAAAACACATACTATCAAGTGAAATCTGTGTCCATGAACTCTCTCGGGGACATCAGGTACATATTCACCTAAATGGCCAAATAAAAAAAGACAGGATTACCAGCTGACTGGGCAGGAGCATAAATACGTGGCTTTGCCACTTGGAGTAAGCTGTCTCTTTTCTTGTTTGCATTTCTGTTTCAGCAAATCACGTAGGAGTCATTCTTTGCCTTCCTCCCTCATTCCCTGTTCTCTCACAATGGCACCTTTTTTGTTATGTTTCAGAAAACCAAACATCCATGATAATGATGTAAACCCATGCTTCAGTGCAAGTCTAGAGGGGAAAAAAAAACTAGATAAAGTGACTGGCTTTTTATGGTATCATGTCTAAAGCCAAGATCAAGAAATCTTTTTGAGGGAACGACTTCATCAATTGTCAGCATAAAATTGTTTCTCAATATGGACTTTAACCACCATCTTTTCTTCCATGAAGACTCTACAAGTAATATATTGCTTATTTTTCTGAACGTGACTTCTGAAAGATAAATATTAAACATTAATACTGAATAATAAAATATTCAATACTCTATTTTTTCAGGCACTTTATAGTGAAATAAATCTTTTGCAAATGTACCTTTATTACAGCAATGTCCTAAAAGTTTAGCTATTCCAGACTGAAAGAAGACAATATTTCTCAGAAAAATAAATGTTGCTCAACCGTATGAACTGTTGTACAATCTTCCCTCTGTATTCTCTCACTTCAGTTTATTGAGACTTACTGTGGAACCAAGACTAGCTTTCCCTTCCAAATCAAGGAATTTCCTTTTCAGCAGTTTTCATTTTGAAGTCCATGAAGTATACTTCATAGTCACTGGAATTCACAAGTAGTATTGGAAAAGGTTCAATGGACCATAGATCATTTATGAGCTTTTCTGTCACAGCATCAAAGTCTGAGAAATACATTTCATTAAGTTATTTCCTGTCTTCTTGTTCCGACTCCATGTCTGAATACCAAAGACCTTTGAACAATTCCAATACTCAAACAGTAACAACAGAAACAGTTACCTAATTCATTAGATTAGAAAGAAATTCAGCACATAAGCATCACTTTCAATGTGTCAATTCCATCACTCTGGTTTTCCTTAAACACACTGATTCCTTTCGTCCTAGTTGCCCTGCAAGGGAATTGTTGCCGTATCAAACACCTCACCCACTCTTTTCATGTTTCCAGTGTGCAAAAAGGTTGTGAATGTTCTTGTCAAAGAGGAAAGAGCTTAGTAGGAGTCAGATATCTAGAGAGCCAAGTCTGACCAGGCCCTGCTTTTCTTGAGAAACGTTTTTTACAGAAGAAAAGAAAGTCAACCTGAAAAGGAAAAAAACACAATGAGGGTCATTGCAGGCTGCTAAGAAGTTAGAAATGAACAAAAATTAAAATAATATTTCTTTAAAGGGGTAATCTACTTAAATAGTTGTTTACCTCAGGAGTTAATGCCAATGCCCTTTGTTATTATGTCTGTGCACTGTCCAGACCCAGTTGATAGCAATGAGGTTTTCGCTATAGACTCCACAAAGTTGCTGGCGATTCTCACTTTAGAGAGTAAAATCTTTGCTTAGGGATGAAATTTGGCTTCCATCTGCATAGCCTGTGTTACCTCTTGATCTGCTTCTGGAGATGTTGTGTGGAAGTTCTGGGAGGTTTAATGGATGCCAAGCTGGGAAATCCATTTCCTACCAAAGCACCATTTACTTCTCTTTCCAACCAGCTGACAAGAAGTGGAGATCCTGACTGCCACTGCTGGACATTGCCCAGTTTCTGTTCTATGTTCTGAGGATTAGAAGACAACCTGCAAGGAGCACATCTGGCAGTATTCATCCCAAACCTGAGTATGAGTTGTCACATCTCCTGCTGTTAGAGCTGCATGGCTCCTTGAGCTTCCTTTCCTTTCCTCCTCCTTGTTATGTCTTTCTTTCTCACTGTCACTCCTGTTTCATACTCTTCATCCATTCCTGCCATTCAACCCCTGTCTTTCTCTCTTATCTTCTTCCCTTGAGTGGCAAAGAGAACATCAGCCCAGCAGCTGGTGAAGGGCAGTAACTATTGAGACTTCCCACCACAGGTCCTGGCAGCAGGCCTTCTCTGACAGCAGACCTCCTCACATGTCCATAAGGTGGATGCTCAGGGTGTCAGCCATCCTGTTCACCCTCTGCCAGGTGACTTTCAGCCCTATAAACACAGGTCAGGCAAAGCCTGGCAAAAGCGCCAAAGGGATGTATTGGGAGAGCTCATTAGTTGAGCAAGTCCTGAAATTTTACTTCACAGTTATCAGGGTTCTCCCTTTCATGCCACCAAAGGTTATGACTTTTACCACAAGTTTTCTTCATTTGATACCAGGTACAGTTCTGCAGTTTCTGGGTGGTTTTCATTCTTACAGGGACATCTTTACACAGAACTAGCGTATCTGAGAGCTAATCACCAAGAGATCCATGTGGACTTGACACAATCAACAACCGCTGGCAAGGAGTTATAAATCTTTCATTTCCAGTGGCCCATACAGGTGGACAGCATGGATGAAGTTAGCTGAAATCTTTTGGAAAGTCACTGATGAAAAAGAGATATACAGAGTGAACTGAAAATGTGAGAACGAGTAGGAGTGGTTGTAAAAAAATATCTGTAAATTGCCTGAGCTTTTGGTATTGCAACTTTTTAGAGTCTGTAATATTATATTAGCACTGTTTACTGAAAACATATTTTCTTTCTGAGGTGTTTTCTTGGGGCGAATTCTGAGATAGGTATGAATAAATATTGTGTTGACTCAAAACAAGAATCATACCACTTCAAAACTGCAGTCATAGCCCAAATCAGAGAAAACTAAGAGCAGGATAGCAAAAATGGTGTCATCACCAGACCTGGAACAACCTGTACTTCATCAAAGTCTGACTGACGGAATGAGTTACAGAATTACAGATTCATAGAATGGTTTAGGTTGAAAAAGTCTCTTAAGATCATCAAAACCAAACATTAAAATAACAATGCCGAGTTCATCACTAAATCATGTTCCTAAGCACCACATCTACATATCTTTTAAATATCTCCAGCAATAAGTTACTCAACCACTCCTGGTCCAATTCTTGACAATCCTTTTGTTGAAGTAATATTTCCTAATATCTAATCTAAACCTCCCCTGTTGCAACTTGAAGCCATTTTCTCTTGTCCTATCACTTGCTTCTAACACCCACCTCACTACAACCTCCTTTCAGGTACTTGCAAAAAGCAATAAGGTCTCCCCTCAGCCTCATTTTCTCCAGCCTAAGCAATCCCACTTCCCTCAGCCACCCCTCATAAGACTTGTACTCCAGACCCTTCACCAGTTTCATTGCCCGTCTCTGCACACACTCCATCACTTTAATGTCCTTCTTGTACTGAGGGACCCAAAACAGAACACTGTATTCGACATGTGGCCTCACCAACATTGAGCAGACTGGGACAATCACTTCCCTGGTCCTGCTGGCCACACTATTTTTGATACAAAATTATTTCAGGGTAGCACCCTAAACAATGGTTTAGCCACCAGCCTTCTTTTGTTCAGCATGCACAGGAGTCACATAATCTCCTAACCTCAAAACTCTGTAGAAATGAGCTATGAAAAACGCTTCACAACAAGTCAAGGCTCCCACTGAATTATTACTGCACTCCTTGGTGCGCTATTTGGACAATCCTAGCTGAATAATCTTTTAGGTGGGTGGTCACTTTGTTGACTGCTCATGTAAATGCCACTGTCTGTGTAACAGAAGCAACTGGAAAAAGAGAACTCAGGAACGGCTGCTGAAATCTATTACCTGTAAGACCTCTGCCACAGCTCTGTGTGTTTTCACCGCTGTGTTGAACAGCTATTCAATTGTAGTCAACAATACCCATTTATTTTTGAGCAGTCAGTATGCTGGCAACATTTGTATATTGCATAAGTGAACTTGCAGTTATTCAGCAAAAGTAATAGGAATAGAGTTTGCTTGAATAAACATGTTTAACATGCCGTGGCATTAGCTGTTTGCTGCTGCGAGAGAAGAATTGAAATGATACACTTTTTTATCCCCCACTAATCCACTGCTGTAACAAATGGCCTGTTAAACACCCTCCCAAACTGACAAGTCAGGAAAGTTGAGGTTGTCCAGATCAGTCTTGCAACATTGAGCACTGTTAAGTTCAACAGATGTTGACTACAGTGGTTTCTTAGTATAGCTGCAGAGAGTTATTTGCCAGCTAAATAACCTCTGGATCAGTGTCTGATATGTCCTAAATCAAGGCTGTGACTTTTCAGGGGAATGGTCTCCATGATCAGAGAGGTCCTTCTAGTTTACAGCTGTGATGTTTGCATGTTGCTGCTTTGGAACTTTTTATTGCCACAGAATTTATTTTATGGCACCTGAAATCATAATTAAGTCATCTCTACTGTCTTCTGTCTTCCTTCTGCCTGGCTATACTTCCTGGCCCTCTCCAGGTGCGCCGCCAATGAGAAAAGAGGCACTGCTTCATTTTCTTTCCACATGATGAGAATTCATTTTCCTCTGAAATACCAGCCATGAAACAACCACAGCTTGTTTTCTTTTGGCTAATTGAGTTCCCTGGGCTATTTGCAAGTTAAGTACTTAGAACATCTTAAACCAGAAACAAGAATTTCTGTTGCTGAGGCATTAAAGCCATTGCACTGTACCAAGTTCATTATTCAGTTGTAAGAGCCAGCCATTTAAGGCTCAAATAAAGGCTACCACTCTGACGCGTGGCATAGACACAGGCGGCTTTTCCTGGCAATGGCTCAGTTCACTTGTAGGCTTTAACTGGACACTCAAAGATGGGATTAGCCACTTTTGGTAATGTTTTTCCATGCTGTCTGTAAATGGCATGATTTTAACTTCTCTTTGGTTTGTTTTCAGTCAACAGTGGTAGCAGAAATTGTAGTGCAGACTAATCCAGAAGGAACTCATTATCCTTGAAAAAGGGTGAGCATAAGCAACACACACAAATTGTTTTCCGTGATTATATTGGTGAGCAAAGTTCATACTGTCTGTAGTCAAAACAAATGCCGATAACACTCTGCCTTCATCTTTAGACAGCTCATATCATAGACACTTATCTAATAATCTCACTTGAATACCTGTTTTTTTCCATTTTCTACCTTTTTACTCTTGTGGAGGAAAGGAAGAACTCTATTCTTTTACTGTTTTTCTTTCAGTATTCACCCTTGTTGATAGCTACATAATGTTTTGTCTTTTAAGTGTTTTCCGTCCATCTCCTTCTCCAGTTGTGCGTTCATGAGTCACCAGTTCCTGCTGAAAAGCTTGCATAGTGATGATTTTCAACTATCTTTTTTGTTCAAAGTTAGTACCAGTGTTGTGCTCCAGCACCGTGAGTCTTCATAGTGAAGGAAGAGGAAAAAGTGAATTCCTAGCTCTGCTCTTTCCCAGAATAATGTAACAGGGGCTCAGTATGTCTGCTTCTTTTCCAGGACCTCACTGAGAATACAGAAGAAGTGGTCTTGGAGAACAGCAGCTGAGTCAGCCAGTCAATGAAATCCGGCATCAGTGCACGTTTCACAGGATTTTGATTCTGCTTCTGCCATATAATATTCATTATCACTTCTGGTTGCTTTTTCTGTCCAGTTTTGGTAACAGCCTAAACCTACTGCTCCTTTCTGACCACAGCTCATTCACTGTCTTGCTCATGACAAGGTGTGCCAGGCAGCAGTCCATTGTAAGCACCATAAGAGGGAGGTTTAAACTGATGGGTAGATCCAGCTGGCAAATCCTATATTAAAATGGCCACAGAACAGCAGAAAGTACAATGTTTTTTAAACAAGTTATAAATAAAACAAAGCTAGTGATGTGTTTTCATCTTCTAACAAATGAGGCAAGAGTTTTACTATCAGGGTCAAGATTCCCAGGTACAATTTTGCAGAACACAGGCATAATTTATGTTGACAATCACTGCTAGGGTGGGAAAGGGGAGGGGAAACAAACAAAAAAAAAAAAACAATATAACCAAAAAAACTCCAAATCTTTTGGAGGAGTTTTAATTTTTGTTTAGTTCCTCTTTCCATATCAGAATATATCCTTCACTTTTGCACTAAATATAATTAGTATCAGTGTGGTTTTTTTGGAAAAAGTAGCCCTCTTTGTTTTTAGCAGAAATTAACAATACAATTTTTTATTCTTTCAGCAGTAGAATAAACCTTCAAATTCACAGAGTAAATTATTAACAGAGTAAGACACCAAAAAAAGGCTAGAAAAATCAAAGTTATATCCAAGGGGTTTCTCTTAGTATTTTGTTTGAAAATACCTTCCTGATATCTAGGAATAAACGGCTTCAGAGCTCTTTTGCAAAAAAAGAGTTAGAAGTGAGACACCTGACCTTTAAACCACTCAGCTTGAAATGAAAGTTACAGCGTCTAGAAGCCAGAAATGAAAAAAAAAGTATCATAATGCCAGGTGATAGATTAACATATTCCAACATGGATTTAAATTGTCATGCCTTGCCAATATGCTGTCAGTCATGAAAGATTAGTCTGGCATTGTAAAGATTTTCATCCAACAAAAGTATTGAGAAGTTAAAAGTATGCTGTCTAGTTTTATATCAACACAATGTAGACTTATATTAAGTAAATATGAAGAAAATTGTATAAGAGGTATAATTGTTGACATGCAGGTTTAGATACAACAAAGGGAGCCTTTTAAAATGTCACTGCATTTAGATAAGAAAACATATCTTTTATCACTTTAGTGAAAAGGGGGCAGCCCTCAAAGTATTGTTTCCAAGAAAAATAGACATTAACTCACAGGGAAGAGAAATTTCACCTTTTCACCAGCTTAATCCACACATGTTTTAGGGACACCTGATACTTTTATTTATGTGTTTCATATCCTATTCCCTTACAAACTTTTTGTTAGCTTAAGTAGCAGGGCCTATAAGGGTAGCAGAATTGGCACAACAAAGGCCCTGATGCTAAGCAGCCCAAATGTGGTTAACAAGCGCATGTTGCAAACGCTGTAGAGGGGATGGCCTTGGCAACTCCAGCCTGGGTTCCCAGCTGCCAGCTTTGTTGCTGGCCCAGATGCACGCACAAGGATGCTGCAAGGCATCTCCCACTCCCCTGCTCACCCATTCCAGAGGCAGGGCAATTCCAAGACAGACTGCACAGAAGCTCGGTTATCTCTCAGGAAGGTCTGTCTGAAAAGTAAATGCTTTCATGCTGGTAACTAGCAAAAATACCTCAACATCCTCCACCAGGAGTGGATGCTTCTTGAACCACGACAGTTCTGCTTGGTGAAACGCAGAAGGTGGAGGTTTGCAACTTTTAATGAATTTGACATTGAACAGGTACAGAAAAGGAACAACAAAGGCGTTGAGGGTAACACAGACTCTGCTGCCTTTCCACACACCCGCTCGTGTGATAATAATGATAATATATGACTAACCATGTGAGAAATGCATCTTTGGAGCTGGAGCACAAGGTTGGGAGCCAGGAAATCCTCAGTCCTACACCAGGACCCTGAGATGGATCGCTCCTGTGGCTTTGGGTAATGTGCTTGTTCCAACCAGGGAGCTCAGAGATGAGCACTGTTTGTGGAGAAAGAATACATTCAGCCAATGGCAGGGCAGCACAAGATGACAAACAATATCATTATTCACTGCTGAGCCAGGATCTCCAGCCCTCAATCCCCAGGGCTGATCCTGGGCAAAGGAACCAAGAATTACAGTGACCCGCAAAGGAGGCAGAAAGGAAAAGTGTCTCTCTCCAAAGCCCATCCAGGTTTTGGTGGATCTGAGCCCAGCCTAGACGTAGTCTGCATGTGGCAGTAATCAGTGTTTCTTTAGAGGCCCAGTCCATGAAAAAAGCTCACATTCTACCTCTGAGAAATTCTTACCGAACAAAGTAGTGTCAGCCTTGGGCCTTATCAGCACAGTCAATGCTCACTGCATGTTGGTCTGTGTTGAAGAATAATGTACACCAGAACAACCACATGGGTGAAATGCCATTCTGGATCACAACTTTAGGAAGGTCCATAGACATAGGTCCCCACTCTAGGCAGCACATTTCCACTTGCACGCATTTCTCACTGGCCAGTCTTTTCTCTGCCTCTCTCCTTTCCTATCTTGTATTTTATAGGTGAACAGGGGGACACACAAACGCTCAAGAATTCCCTAAGCAGAGATAATGGTGATTAACAAACCTTCCTGTGTCCACCTCTGACCTTGGAGAAGAGGAAGGTTTACCAAGCACAGACCTTGCGTCCAGCTTTGCATGCAGCTTGTCACTACTTGTGCTCTGCCTTGGACACAATGTGCCTCTGCCCATGACAGCCCTGCAGCCTGGGATACTCAAGGTGTTCCCAAGGTGCCATACTTTACTCCCTGCTTCCATGTTGCTATTCTAACTTCCCTTTGCAGAGAGATCCCCCCAAACTCAGTTCCTACAAACATAACATGAATAATGCCTGCAGAAGATGCAGCCACTCTGTATTTAAGTCCCTCATTTGAATACATACAGAATATTCCCATTTCACGCTAGCTGTTCAGACTATCACATAAGTAGCAGCCCCAGCAGAAAGACCAAGGCCTGAAAGGGCAGAGGAAGTGAGCTAAGCTCTCACCCTTCCCAAGAAATCCTTCCAGACCAGAGTGGAGGTATGATGACTGCAGCCACTGCAGGAAGGTTTGAAGAGCCAACCTGAGCTGCGTTCAGGCAAAGAATAACAGACTGCACTCTTTGACCTGTTGTGTTAACATTATATTTATCTTTGCAAGCATGGAATTCAATTCACTGCACTTTAAAAAATGTATATTTTAAATAGTTCAACCCTGAAAATGTACTTGTCCTCACAGCTTCACATCAGCTTTTTGCACAGCTGCCAACAGCCTTCACACCCCCTTGCCTAACCCACCTGTGTAAACACTAGGGAAGTTTCTCTTTATAAAGCACAGGTAGGGTCTTGCGGCTTGATAATGTGCAAAAAAAGGGACAGAGACATTCGTTGCAGCATGAGATGTGGGAGGAATCTGCCCCATTCAACTAGACCAACAGTTGCGCGCATTTGAGGGTAGCTTTTCAACTTCTGTTATAAATAACACTTGTTTCAAAGTACTGTATGGAACATGTCTGACACTTCTGACCAAACTTATATTTTTAAAGCCTCTTTAAATGGTTTCTGACTGAATAGCATTGTGGAAGGCGGCTGATAAGCAACAAACACTGCACCCCCTCTTATTTGCCTAGTTCTGTGTTTCTTCTCTATTCTAAATAACTTATTTTCATGTAAATGCTCCTATTTATTTCAAAGAGCCTAAGCATATAAGAATGTACCCAGTATGAGTTAGTTCTGGTAAATGCTTTCCTCTTATTTTTCTTCCTAAGTTCAATGAAAGAATGGACATGAATGGTGAAACTGGAAAGAGAGCAACAAGCAACGAGCTTATTGTGGGAGAGGTTATGTGGGCATGATCTGAAAGACAGAGTGAGGAACATCCAAGTACAAGTTGGATCAGTGTTTCCAGGATGACCTCTTGAATCCACTAGTCAGTGCTATGCACTCGGGATTTACCAGCCTTACATGCGGTAAACAAGCCTACTGAAGAGGAATAGCACGTTTCTTACGGAAACTTAAACCATCAAGTACATCAGTGAAAGTGTGGCTGCCCCAGAAAGAATAAAGAAGACAAGGAGTATGTCTTTTTCACGCCAGTCCACAGCACAAACCCTTACCACAACAACTTGTCACAAAATTGATTATAAGAATTCATCATCCTTTCACCTTGGACCTGATTTCTTTCTCAGAGAAATTCTGTTCAACAAAACACCATTTTCTTCAACAAACCAACTCTGGAGTCACACCACAGCCCTATGAAGAGCTGTCTGGAAGAGAGTTTATGCACATGTGGCCTATGTGCAGTAACTTTGCCAGGCTTTCCAAGCCCAGGCTTGTTCACGCTTTGCAATAAGAAGACAAACAACCGACATAAGGCAGGGTTGATATTCAGCTCCTCTTCCACCTCAAACCCAACCCAGCATGCAAATCCCTCATGCCTGGCACAACAAGAGGAGTTCTTCTCCACGTCATCCCATAAGCTGCACATGGCCATGAGGTGCTTTGGTGCTGAACTGGAAGCAAAAGAAAGACTACACAACTTGCTTCCTGCCTTGCATGACTTAATACGAGATTTTAAAACAGGCTTGATATTGTCCAGCTGTATTTTAGATGCCAACCTGAGACCAAGAAATTCAACTTCTCCCTTTAGCCAGAGGCAAAAATCATTCAAATGCTATTGCAGGAAAAGAGTAAAAAATAATTAATTATAGGGAAAATTAAGTCTAGCAAGCTTGCTTTTAGGTCTTGTTTAACCAAAGAAAGCATGCTATGTCAGGCAAAATACTGGCCAGCATGTTTTAACAACTGCAGACTTTAAAGTTGCTTTGTCCATGTCACGTGCCAGAACAGTGGGGACAGGAACAGGGTATTAATACATTGCACTCATTCGTATCGATTTTCTCCCCCAATAAAGAAGAAGAGAAACAATTCAGGCCATGCTCTAGACATCTCCTCCCCTTCATGGAACACTGGATTCACTGAGGCCTTTCTGCAAAGAAAGGCGCATACCACTGGAAGGGAAGTTTTTCAGGCAGATCTGAGTCGCATGTCGGACCCTGTCTATGGTGTGGATGTGAGAATATTGTGATTGTTTTATGGTTCTCAGAGGTATAAAGCAATGCGCTGACCTGAGCTGCTTGGATACATTTGTGGAGGGGAAAAAATGCTGCACTTGTGCCCATTCCTCCCTCTTTCTAATGCACAAGGTGGCCTTAAACACTTCTGCTGTTTGGAGACATGTAGGGCAATTTGCCTGATTGTTACTGCTTTCACACTAAGAAAGAGTTTTGCTCAGTACAAGCTTCTTTGCTCAGAAGAAGCTATAAACACCACTAAAAGCACTGATTAGTAGCAATAACTGGTAGCAAAAGAGGTGGAACTGGGATTATTGAGACTGTCTCAAACTCTCTAGGCATTTTCAGAATGATTCACATGTACCAAGAAGAAAAGGCATCCTGGGTAATGAAAAAGCACGGACTTCAATTAGTGGCCAACTGCAGTCCTAACTGACATATCTGATGATCCCAGGAGGACCGCCAATGGAACCAGGGCAAGAAAGTCTTGGCAGTCTCAACATCCCCAGGGATAAAAAGGAAAAGCCAGATAAGGACAATCTGAAAGCAGTTTCGGTTCCTTCTAATGTATTGGAAAGAGATATCTTTCATAAGGCATCTTTGAGATGATAATACACATGACTGATTATTGTATTTTGCATCTTGATTACTTCCTCCTGATTCAAGCCCACCTTTCCTCTCTGCCTGCTCTTTTCTTAAGCGCTCCAGGGGTTGGCCCAGGTCCATCAAAGTGAAGAGCCACACGTCATTTGTGCTGTGTTTCTCACTGCAGACTCCTACCACAGCCAGCACATGCTTCAACTTTCAAGTGACAAGATTTCATCTTTAGTCTTTGAAAAACTGAAGGCTGTATCACCCAGGCATAGGAACATGTTGCTGTATGACACCTTCAGTTTTCCCCACTCACACTCACAATGTCACTTCCAGAACACAAAGAACAAAATAAAGCAGTAGCACCTGCTCCCAGAGGAAGAAATTGTATTTGCCTGTTGTAAACAAATCAAGATAAAACAACTTGCTCTAACTAAGCACAATGGCTATTCAGTCTAGTTTTATGATCTGTATTTGTCATTAGTCTTAACTACACTATGTATTTTAAAAACAAAATCATGTCTCAATTTTATAGACTCAAATATGCTAACCCAGCAAAGGTAAGTGAAAAGGAATGTTATTTGCTGTTCTGTAACTAAGGCATCAACTTAGCTATGCTACATGCATTCCTGAGGTATATCACAGCTAGAGGACTTCACCGACTGACGACTCCATCCTGCATTCAGTTTATTCCCCTATGCATCCACAAGGCATGCAATAAAACACAGAGTACCAGTAATGTACCTGTTGTTCATGTTGTTGCTGGTTTTCAATATTCTCTTTCTTCCTCAGTTTGGTCTCAGGCTGTACATATCAACATCATCGTGCCTGAGTGTTGAAGCTTTTTCTCCTTCTGAAAAAACAGTGAAGTTATTTGACTATGTCTCTTCACAGCCTGGTATTCCATGAGCCAGGTGAGGTAGGGGGTGAAAGTGCACCCTCACAGTCCTTGCAAATATACAGCAGTGAAAATGTTTTTCAATCTTCCTTGCTCTCAAGGCCTCTTTGCACCACACACACACACGTATGTACAAAATGTGGAAAATTAAGAGCTAAGCTATGAAGTCTTCCACTCTAACGGGTTACAAGCTCCTGTTAAAAACACAGGCGTCATCTAGTGGGCACTGGGAGAAATAGTGAGCACCAGCTCGCAGCTGATGTGTTTCAAGAAGGAATAAACAGAGGGTCAGAGCAGAGATGCAGGCAATATCACTCTGCAGCCAGTGGAGGAGAATGGAGAGGTCAAGCTGGTCTCACAGCTGCTTTGCACTCCGGTCACATTCACCACAAACACCACAGGAGCTTCTACAAAACAGCCGCAGTTTTCCAATTAAGCTGCATAGGAGATAAGTAGGCAGCCCGAATTCACTCTTGACATTAGACTGAGAACGCATGAACTTTCAAAAAAAAAACAAGAAAAATTTGGATTGTGAATTCAAAAGGAGCAGAAGAGATGAAACAGTTCTTCTGCCTCTCTGTGGTTACTGGGAATTCATGGTTTGTTCTTGTTGTTTTATTAATCATGGAAAGATAGAATGGTTTGGGTTGGAAAGGACCCTAAAGATCCTCTAGTTCCAACCCCTTGCCATGGATAGGGACATTTGGCCTCATTGAACCTCACGAGGTTCACACAGGCCCATTTCTCCAGCTTGTCCAGGTCCCTCCGGATGACATCCCATCCTTCTGGTGTGAAAACAGCACCACTCAGCTTGGCGTCATCTGCAAACATGCTGAGGGTGCACTTGATCTCTCAGTCTATATCATTGATGAAAATATTAAACAGCACCAGTCCCAGTGTGGATGCCTGAGATACACCACTTGTCACAGATCTCCATATAGACATCGAGCCAATGACTGCTACTCTTTGAATGCGATCATCCAAGTAATTTCTTATCCACCAAGCAATCCACCAGTCAAATCCATATCTCTCCAATTTAGAGAGAAGGGTGTTGTGGGGGAGCATGTAAAAGGCTTTACAGAACTCCAGATAGATCACATACATGATATACAAATGTTGAGTGGATGTAGAGAAAGCAACACTTCTGGGGGTGGATCATCACCTAATCAATTATTCATGTTTGAAAGGCAATTCCTAATTTTTTTCAGCATTCATATTTGTGCAGAATAAATTATATAATCTTTCAAATGGATGTCCTCTGCCATCTAATTAAGAGCCTCTCAAGCATAATGGCAGCATTATTCAAAACACAGATATAATTATTAGAGGGTAATGGCAGAAAACATTTTAAGACCTGGACAAAGATCATGATAAGATTCAGGTTGTTGTGCCTTCAGTTCTCACTTGTCAGCAGAGGGAAGCCTGACTATTCACAAAGCTGAGCTTTATTACAGCAGCAAGCAAAGTTGATCACGGTGTTTATTTATCACCATGCCACCATAGAGAAAGAACTGTAAGCTGAAAGCTGGCTTTAAGCATATAATAGCTGTACCCTGCATAAAACATGAGTTTTAAGCAGCCATGTGAATGCCACCATGCTGAGAACATGTCTGCAGTGTTCACACAGGGCAGTCCATCCAGAGCCTGACCTGCTGGTACACAACATCAACTGTAAAGAGTAAGGGCAAAATCACCAGACAGGAACACATTAAGCAGATGCAGGACTAGAACTACCAGCGTGCAAATCACGCCTTCATATGTCCTCAGAACCCCATACCCCTCTACATGGAAGCACTCTATTTGCTAAAGTCAGATTACTTGTGATATGTAGGAGGATCACACATACCCAGCTTGAAAAGCTTACAATAGAATGCTGCTATAAAGAACACAAGTCCTGTAGCCTCAGTTATAAAAGTCATGCATTGTCAAACTTGAATCACAGCAATACCACTAAACAGAAAAAAAGCATGTGTGACTGAATAAGATGGGCCTTTTTAGTAACCTTAAGGCTCAGTTGCAGCTCAGCTGAGCATAATTTGCTGAACCGAGAAGAAGTAGGAGCAGCGTTTGAGTGAGAAATGGAGGGAAATAAAAACACCTGGCTAGGGAGAGCCTACAGACAGCATACAGGTGGATATAAAGGAGCGGCTTTTGCTGCAGCACAGAAGCTCTCATATGAGGAGCTGCATCAAAAATGTTTGTAAGATGTCTATGGCAAAGAAATTGATGTTTGAAATATGCAAATGGGGTGAACTGTGCTTAAGGAAAGCTGGAAGACAGCAGGATGAAGGCATGAACCTGTGTTGGAGTAGCCCAGCAGGTTGCCAGCTACTAGCTTTGGGGTGGGCACAGCTTGGGAAGGAGTGATCTCAGGATAGTAATGATGAGGGAATATATGGTACCTCAATCGCGTATTGACTTGGAGAAAGAGTGCTCAGCATCAACAAACTCATCTTGTCACCTGCTGCCATAACCATTCCTCAGCACCATATGAAGAATATCAAAGCTATCAGGAAGGAAGGCTGTCAGGAAGGTTGTTGTGCTTCTTCCTCCCTCTCAGTGACCAGCAGCATCAGCCTTGTGTCCAGAGAAAACTTTGCTCGTTTGAGGAAAGGTATGCCTGAGAGGGCTGCTCTACGCATCCTATCTCTGGTTGCTTGGTGCTTCCCTCTTCTGTCAGCCGAGGCAGTGTGAGTGCTATGAGCAGGGAGGGAGGAAATTAGAGGACAGATCCTGCACTGGCATTGAGCACTTATAGAACCTAGCAGGAGTCAGAGGCTCCTTAGCCGTACTGTGATTTTTTTTACTTGCCAGAGCCATACCCACAGGTGCCAACTACAAGCCCAAATGACTACAGCCTGTAAGTCAGCTCTGTTGCCAAACTTGCTGATTACCGCTCTAAAGATAATCATCAAATGGCTTGCTTCAGGCAGAGAGACCTTTGAGAAGCTGCATATCCCTACCAAGGGACCAGTGAATTCTTCAAGGAGAAGAGGGTTAGGAGGTCTCTGGCAGCATGCAGGAGTGGTTCTGAGGACCAGGAAGATGTCATAGGAGAGAGGTTTGCATGAGGAGTTTACATATAGGTCTTTATCTTGGCAGTAATGGGGTGGGAGCAGCAGGGATGCTCTCCTATGTTATTTCTTTAAGCTTAGTTTAAAGGCTTGCAGCTACACTCCAGATGACTTTCACTTTCCCCTCCTGTGGTTATCTGGTCACGTGCCGTGGCACCCGTAAGGCACAGTTTGCTTATACCACAGGAGAAATTAAGCAAGTAATCAGAGCCCACAACTTGGTATTTCTGCAAAGAGATATTAAAAAGTGAAAATTCTGCCACAGCCACTCCATTTGTATCTCTCTAATCATTTCAGAGTATTTGCTGCTCTCTTACTCTTGGCCAGCTCACAGGTGGAAGCACAAAGGAACTCTTCATGACTAGCAAGTGTAGGTGTGCAATCAGGTTTCTTAAAAATGCTTTTAAGCACCTCACAGTCTCTCTCCCAAAAGGGGACGGCATCATCTCCCTGCAACAGCCATTAAATATTTCTTTCGGGTGAGGCAGTTGTAGCCATCTCTAGCCCCATCACTCTATTTTGGTTGCTATCAGGCTATGAGCAACTAACCTATGTTTTGTAACAAAAACAGTCCCCAGAGACTATTACCTCTGTTAAGGCTACCACAGCTGTACAAAGTGGAGCAGCTAAGAGAAATTTGCCTTGTCAGGCGCTCACAAGAAGTGTAGGACACTTTGAGGAGGAAGGTGGTTTTGAGGGAAACAGACAGAAAAGCAAAGCTCAAGGTAGAATTTGTTAACTCTCATGCTGACATAAATGTTGTTTAATTGCACAAGATTGTTTCACCATGACCACTGCTCTATATTGTAATTAAAACATGAGGAGTGTACATGGAAAGAGGCATCATCTTGTGTTTGGTTCAGATCATTGACAGAACCTACAGCAATTCCAGTATTTGAGGAGAAAATCAGGAAAGCAAGTAGGGAGGGTAAGGCACAAAGAAGATGGTCTATATACCACAAATAGCCCACAAAACAATATTTAGAATTTGCAAATTTAATTTTTAAACTTAAGCATCTATATAGTCTCTTTGTTTTCACACTAAGGCTTCTGTGGGACTATAAGTCTTCTGTGGAGATGTTCAAGTTCCCTATAAAAGAAGCCAGTTGCCATGGTCCCAATTTACCAGTGAAATAGGGAGCAACAGCAAGGGGCTGTAAAAATACACAACCCATTAAAATCGTGGCTGTCTCTGAAACTGGTAGAAGCAGGTTGGATTTAGTTGAATTCTGGGTCATATATGCTGTTTTGGCTAAACTAAGCTATTTAAGTGAGGTTAACACTGTCACTTTCAACAAAGAGTTGCCCAACAAGATAACCCACTTGTGTGTTATACTGTAGTGAGTATCTGTCATGGATACAGGCAAATGTCACATATCAACACCTTCATGGCTGGGAATGTCAGTAGTGGGAACCCTCTGCACACTGCCAGCAAAAACACTCTAGCCAAAGCTAGACAGTGACATGTAATTTGCTTTCTTGGGAATTCTCAAAAAGTTTATTCTCTTCCAGTCTGGAAGATGGCACAAACTTGAAATGCTGTCCTGTAATCAGCTACATTTTCGCCTAGACAGCAGTTAGCTGTAACTGTGTTCCTTTGGAGCAGGTGTATATTCATGCATAGCATGAATCACTGTTGGACTTGCCATCTCCAATCATAATATCCTTGAAAACTTTTATGCAAAGAAGGATTGAAGGTACGCTCAAGAATAGTTATTTCACAAGTCTGTTCTTTTAGAAGTTTTGACATATTAGTGCTGTTGCACTGCAGCTATTTTTAACTTACTTTACTGGCAATATCTGCAAATAACATTTCACCGTGCTAAAACCCGGTCTTTTTGTGATTAAACCTATTTGATAACAACATTGCTTCATAACCAGAAAGGTAAAATAATCTGGGAATGAAACTGCATAGGGCTTTTGGAGGCTGACATCTGAATGTATTTAGTGGAGAGGAAACTTTTTTTTTTTTACTTTCATTTCTTGCTTCTTTTATCCTTAAGCTCAGCAATAAACTAGCACTCTATGGTTAAAAAGTCAGGAGAACAGATGTATGGTACTAGTGCATCAGGATCTGTATTTCAACTATGGGGTGTAAATTATAAGGAAGTCCTTCCAAGAAGCATTGAGAGTATCGAGCTAGCTTTGTTGCAGTGATATTACAATGGCAAAGATGATGATTGTGATCATTATTATAGTCACTTGATTATACTAAAGTAAACACTTCAGTCAAAGTTCAGTGCTCACCATTCAGCCTGCCGCTTTTAGATTGAGTCCTGAAAAAATTTCACTGAGCACTGCACATTTTGCAGCATGTTTCAGTCAGCTCCAAGCTACTCTTCTTACCATGGGACTTGCTTGTCCCTTTTCTAACTCTGCAAAGCATTTGAAGGCCAAACTACATTACCAAGCACCGTGCAATAAATGTTGAGGGGTTTGGTGCTGGCAGCCACATGGTAAAGTGATTTCACACAGCTGCTTTCTTATCCCTGGCTTGTCTTTCACTCTTTTCATACACGTCCTATTTGAGGGGGAATACGTCTAGTGTCGAAACTAGTATGTCGAAACTTGTTTTTATTATACTTAGTTAAGGTTACGTTACCACAGTGGGTTAGGGGTGAGAGAAGAGAGTAAAAATGCTAGTGTTAAGTGTCTGGATGTGCCTCTGCCTCAGAGTGTGGTGCTGGGCAGAGCAGGAGACTATCCTCCACAGCCCATCTCAGCCACTGGAGACATTCCTGATGGTCACTTGACTACACCTCAGGACAAGTGCTTTGTCCTGGTCCCTCCTGCACCTTCCTTTACCCTGCTGTCCCTAGAAGCCACCTGAAATCAGGGCAGCAAAAGGTCCTTGCTCTTCCTTGAACTGCCATATCTCCTCCTCATGGGTTGGGGACCTGATAGTGTCCTTACAAAGTACTGTGAGATATCAGAGAAAACAAGGATACACAATGTTTGTCACTGAAGTCTGTCAACCATAGCAAGGTGTCTCTACCCTGTGTGGTGCTGGAGGAGGACCAAAAAGGCGAACAGGCTTTCTCAAAGCACATACCACAGGGAGATCTCTCCTGTTAGGCATGACACAATGCTGCCTCTGCCTAGAAAGATTGTCAGTGCTCTGGAAACCTGTATATGTTGTGCATAGACTAGGAGATTCTTGCATTACCTTCATAATCCAGTGAACTTTAGAGATGGATGTGCATTTTTAAGAATTTCACAGAATCACAGAATCACAAGGTTGGAAAGGACCCATTGGATCATCGAGTCCAACCATTCCTAACACACCCTAAACCATGTCCCTAAGCACTTCATCCACCCGTTCCTTAAACACCTCCAGGGAAGGCGACTCGACCACCTCCCTGGGCAGCCTGTTCCAGTACCCAATGACTCTTACTGTGAAGAATTTTTTTCTGATATCCAACCTGAACCTCCCCTGACGGAGCTTCAGGCCATTCCAATTTATTAGTCAGCATATGCTGCTTCTTAGCAGGAAGAAGTGGCACGCCAGGTTGCTAGCTTGACAGAAAACATGCAGGTGGAGCAACTGCATCAGCAAATCCAGCCTTTCATCTCCCCTCCCAGAAGCCAGTGCTTTAACTAGGCCTTTAACAAAAGCTTCATGGCACCAGGGATCCTGACAGTACAGTGACACTACATCACATCTGTCATTAATTGTGAAGTGCTCTTCTCCTACCTTGCAGGTGAGAAAGAGAGAGAGATTCATCAGCAGATTTGGTGGGAGCAGAACTGAGCCCTTGGGTCACAGCACACCTACAGAGGACCAGGGCCAAGACACTGCAGATCCCCTTACAGTGGTTTAGATCTTTGGGAAGTTATAACCCTTTTACTAAATACCCCATAGCAAATGGCCAAAGAACCAGCCCACAAACTCACCATTGAGTTGTCCAAAGAGGAAACAGATATCTTGTTTGCACAAGATATTGTCCTACTGCAGTCTGTAAGACTGGGCTGAAATATGGGAACCAACTCCTTGTTGTTCTAAACCAAGTTTTACAAAATTGACCCAGATTTGGAGTGACTAAGAGTAGCTCACCAGACATTGTTGGCCTTCTGAGATAGCTTTCTGAGATGCAATTCTTCTCTTGGGTAAAGTTTTTCTCAAAAAAACTCAGAATACCCAAATGTTCCCATGTATTATCATTCTACATGCTTCTTGTCTACTGGCTCCATGAATTTGAACTCGCTTCAGCTGGAGGGGACCAATGGAAAACATTGCAAGCTCCAGAATTGCTCTCTCTCCCTTGTAGGAATTGACCTGTATTTACCTCTCATTCAGACTACCAAGGCATCTATCTCCCTGCTGAAGCAAGAAGGGCTGGAAACGGTGATAGTTTCTACACCATCGATGCATTTCATTTGGCCTTTCAAAATTTAGAAGACTTTATTAAGCGGAAAGAGATTTGCAATATTGATGTGCTTTAATAATGGCTTGGCAAAAGTTAGCTTTCTCTTACATACAGGTACTGTCACCTGGAACATGCTGAACACAAGATTTATGGCCTTCCTTTTGGTCCAAACATCAGTCCCAATATTCACTAGATCTTCTTTTCATAGACTTCATTAGTAGTAAGACACACAGCGGATGGCACAGCAGATGGCCTTCATTTTCCCTCGACTTGAAGTCCAAGTCTCTGCATGTACCTCAGGTTTTTGCCTCATGGCTTTAATTTCCCAGACACTTTAGTACATTTGCTTAACAGAAGAATGCATTTCCTCAACATAAAACAACAGCAAGGACAGAACAGTCCAAATAACTGTAGGAAGGAATGAATCAAATCAGCTGCATAATAAAACACCATCATAGGATTGAGTTAGTCTTTTTTTTTTCTTTTCTACTTGAAGGTTTTAGCCACATTTTGAAAGCTCTTGAGCAAACCAATGGTATGCCAGTTTGAAGATAAAACATTTCCATTTAAGCGTGTTCAGGCATGCAGCTGTAGAATGCACCATGCAAGCATTTTGGAGACCTGCATTCTGGACTCAGATGTTAACTCCAAACAAGTACCAGAAAGCACAGTCTTTTAGAAATGATTGGAACTACTTTTGCTGAAAACTTTCATTCTGTCAGAATACTTGTCTCTTCTCACAAGTGACTGTGTTGAGATAAACATCTCTGCTTCATCTTTGACAGCAATGGAAATTGGGCCAATTATAACTGCAGGTTGAAAGGCTGAACCTTTTATCCTACTCTTACGGTCTTTCCTGAAATAACATGTCAGAGGAACATTCATAATTGTAATGTATTCCATACATTTTCTGGTATAATCAGTACACAGGAGACTCTTCGGATGTGCAGTCACTAGGGAGCAGTGCCTACCTTGTTTTGACTCAGATGCAGTATGATCTTTACCCTTTGCTGTAAATTGGCTCAGAGCACATCTTTATGTGTCAGTTTTGCCTACTCACTTTCAGATGTTACCAGCTCCCAGTGCTATGGAACTGCTTTGGAGTACATGTGATTTTCATTTTACACATTTTTCTGTTCCTTCATATGCCCAAATGAAAAATCCATCGTTTAGGGACATTACATGGATTTATGATACTCCCTGGTGGGACTTTGCATTCAGAACCTAATGAATGGATTATCCTCATCCACATGTGGCATTTCCCAGCTGTGGGAGACACGTTACTATTCCTTGTTTATTTTGCAGCTTCTACACAAGAATACTGGTTGCTTTGTAGAATGCCTTTACAAGTCACTCTGGTGTAGGTTGCTCTGCAACACAAATACCCAATCCTAAGCACAAGTAGTGCCTGTACTCATCTGCTGCCGTGTGTGAAGGGAAACTCAGCACTTGTGTTAGAATCGTCACTGGTGTGTACTAGACAGAAGGGTATATCATGTGTTACAGGAAAGAAGGAGCTTAGAAAGGTATATAAGATTAAATGTGTGGGATATGATGACAGGGAAAGCAAACAAACATTTCTCTAGACTGGTTTCCCAAAACATTTTGTGTCCAATTTGCGCCTCTCCACTTTTGAAATTTTCAGGAACATTTGCAAATAGCAGCTGTCTCAACGACAGCAAATTCAACAACTATCACAGATACAGTCAGCTGAATAGAGAAAATATACTTTACAGATGTCTTCATGCCAGGGAAAAAAAGTGGTAGGAAAAGCCCTATTTTTATTAGTTGGGCTACAGAGAATCCGACTCAAAGACATACTTCTGCTGGAACCTCAGCTTTAAGCAGTGTATCACTTGTGGAAAGACTTGATTTGCAAATGATTCGTTGTTCAAGTTGAGTGCCTAGTAAAAGCTAAAGCAAAACCAGCTAAGAACATGCCTGTCAGTCTCCCACTTCTCCTGTACCTGCTGGAATGATACCAACCCCTGTCCACCAAGTGTGTGCTTCAGTCCTGTGGGAAGTGAGGTGTGAGCTTCTGTGCAGTGAGCAGTAAGAAACAGGGGGTGCAAAGATAAGCTCTGCTTTTCTACTGCTTTGCAGAAGGTCCCCTTGCCCCTTCCCATACTGCTTCCACAAACAAGACAACTCTGGGCACACTGCATGGCTGTAACACCAGAGGCTGAACCAAGACATTGCTACAGGAACCCTGTTGTTAACGTGTATGTTTTCCTTTCTGTAAGCCAAGACGTATTCCTGGTTGCCATAAATTACAGAAATTCATGCACTCAGCATAACCTTCTGCTCATACCTTCCACTGTTAGACTGAAACCCATTTATGGTTAGCTACATCATCATTGCTTTGAGGTTAAATTATCACAAATAGTGCCCACAGCCTCATGGATTTACTTTCAGTTGTTCTTAGTTCAAAATCCATGAGTCACTCTTCTCTAATTCTAAGCAAGGAATTTAATAGACTGAAGAAAATGGTTTTATCCCAAAAAATTTTTCCTCTCACTTCTTTGCATTGCAGAGCCTCAGCCTTAAGTGTCCGTACCCAGCAGAGCGTGCTCCCTTACTGCTACATCTGCAAACTGTTAGCCAGAAATTGCTACTTGCACAGGACATAACAGCTTTGTAAGCAAGCAGCTTTGCGTTGGCCAATACTCTACTGTCTGAAAAAAAAACTGAAAAAGCTCTGTCAGGGTGCCCCATACACCTGCATGAGGACAGCTAGTTACCCTCTGTGGCCAGGCCACTGCTCAGGCCATGGCTGTCCTCTCCTGCCCTGCTGGGGCAGGTGTTGTGGGAAGTGTGAAGGTGCCAGGCCCTCTACATTGCCCCACAACCATTCCCCTCCTTCTCAAAGGCCAGCAAGGAAAAAGTAGAAATCAGGTGGGGCTGATCCACCAGCCACTGGGTAGAACCCTCCCTGTCAATATGGTCTTGGGTTTTGTGTGCCTTCCTGCTACACCAAGACAGTTTCCCAAAGTGACCAGGCTACTAGGTCCCACCAGGCACATACTGGAGGGAGGTTAAGGACAAAGTGATTCTGATATGAAGACCTTTGTTCCTTCATTCGAATTCTAGACCGGTTTGACAAAGTTAGAACAGAAATCATTTTAATATATGATAAGACTTCAGTTTTCTCTGTCCATTTCTATGAATTAAAAGGGAAGGCATGGTGAGTAATGAGGTGGACACTATGTTTGAAGCTGAAGGAACTCAGCCCTTCCTAACATAGGGATTTTTAGTCACGCTCTACAAAACTACATCATGTTGAGCCTGTGCTGAAGTTTTAGCATCACCTTAATCTAAGGTTTGTTGTACAACTGTTTGTTGTTATGCTTTCAGAATTCCACAATTATTCTTTTCAGACCCTGCAGTCCTAAAGTCGTAGCAAGTCATTTCTTTTTCCACGTACGCCATTATGAATCTAGTATATCGCAGAATCCCACTTAACAGAGGGAAGCTTATTTAATCCTAGTGCAGATGACAGTAGTATTGTGTGATGCATATTGAGTCTGAGTGACCCTAGCGGATAACACTGACTTGGCTGGAAGGCGGCAGTGTGCTCTTTGGCAACAGTGGCCAGCAGCATCCTGGTCTGCGTTTGGCAGGGTGTTGTCAGCATATGGAGGGAGGTGATCCTTCCTTTCTATTAGACCCAGTGAGACACATACAAAGTAGCGTGTCTAGTGCTGGGCTCCCCAGTACAAAATTACATACTGGAGTGAGTCTATCAAAGGTGTCTTGCAGGTGATGGAGAGATTGGAGCATCTCTTGGATGAGAAAAGGCTGAGAAAGTGAGGGCTATTAAGTCTGGTGAATAAATGTCTCATGGGGGATCTTGTCACTATGCATAGATAGTGGGAGCAAAGATAGTGGGAAAGAGAAACTGGAATTAAAGAATACAGACCTTGTAGTGAAGACACAAGAAGAGACAACAGACACCAGAATACAAGAAAATCCGTCTAAACAGAATAACTTTTTTTCCTGTGCAGGTGATTAGACTCTGGAACATGCCGCCCAAAGTGGTGTCTCCATCCCTAGAGGTATTCAAATCCAACTGAACATAGCCCTCAGCAACCTGATGTGACCTACTTTCTACGGGCAGGAGTGGGACTGGGTGCTCTCCACAGGTGTGATCCAGCCTTGGTACCACTGCAGTTCTACGCTACAGTTCTATCACATAGCACTGAGTTCTAATTAGTGAATGTGTTTGAGGATATACTAGAGGAAGTACTACTGCTTCTACAAGTTCAGAGAATAACAAATGCAAATAAAGTTTCTAAATTAACTTAAAGATTAAATAGTGTGATTTTCCACACAGTTAAGTGTTAGACTCCTGTACATTTCTCACCTTCAAGTCACTTACTAAGATCTTCTGATGATCTTTTTCACCTCTCCATTCATGCTCACACTGCTGAAATTCTAAAATTATAGAATCATAGATTGGTTTAGGTTGGAAGGGATCTTGAAGATCATCTAGTCCCAACCCCCCTGTCATGGGCAGGGACATATCACACTAGATCAGGTTGCCCAACGCCCCATCCCACCTGTTGCTGAACACTTCCAGGAAGGGGACATCCACAACTTCTGTGGGCAACCTGTTCCAGTGTCCTATCACCCTCATAGTGAAGAATTTCTTCCTCATGTCTGATCTAAATCTTCCCCCTTCCAATTTTAAGCCATTACCCCTCATCCTATCACTACATGCTCTTATAAAAAGTCCCTCCCCAGCTTTCTTGTAGCCCCCTTCGGGGTTCTGGAAGGTCACTGTAAGGTATTCCTGAAGCCTTCTCCTCTCCAGGCTGAACAACCCCAACTCTCAACTTGTTCTCATAGGTTTACTGTCTGTGTTCATGATTGCGATCTTTCTAAATCTGTGAAATGTGGTCTTTCTAGATCCAACAACTCTATGACTACTTACAGCATCTTTCCAAAGACAACCAGCTCCCAGTGTGCTTTTCATGACCCACACGCAAGCCATCTGTGAAGATGGATGGTTCACCCATGTTTTCCAACTGATTTAGGAAAGTGGAGCCTGGCCATGACCAACTCAGGTAGGAAGATTTTTGTGTAGAAGTAAAATGAGTAGGTGAAAAGAGGGAAGGGTGTAATGGATGCCATTATTTGCTCTTGATACACAAATATAGAAACCATATATCACACATAGTACTACTTAAATCTACCTGTTCCCTGTCTAACTGGTTTGCCAGGGAATGAGAAAAAAATCGTCACCATTTTAAACCCAGAATTGACCAATTACAGTGAGATATAGATGCAGAGGCTGTCAGACAGACAGTGTGACTGTGAAATCTGGCATTCCTAAAACCTTTGAATTCTTCTAAATTTACTTCTAGACTCCATTTTACAAGAATAAATGCATAATTAGTAAGCTCCACTTGATATATGCTTGCCTATGCAGATTTTCACTTTTTCTTGGGTGGATTTTAGCTGTAATTATTTTTTACAAGAATTGGGGAAAGGGGTCACTGCACTCATTCAATGTAATTGTTCGTTTTTCCAGTTCTTCCAACGTAACAGAATGTGAGAATCACTCCTTTCTTTTCTGCTTCTCACTGTGGATGTTCTTGTTTGTCAGCAAAAACTAGACACAGCAGTGTGTCCTGTGGTAATACACAAGTTAGACAGTAAATTTTTATTCCAGAGACAGAAGCACCCTCATATCCATGCGAAGTTTAGAATGCTGAGCTCAGTGTTAGGGGTAGTGTACTCAGTTTGTGACAATGGAGCAGCGCCAGCATCAGCCCCTGTACTGCACGCAGTGGGTCACAGTAACAGCAGCACTCACTGGCCCTGGGCTACCAAGTCCAAATGACAACAAAAGGGATGGCCTCAGCCCATTAACCTGATTTCTGATCTATTTCTGGGCAGAAAAGTCATTGCAGCTTGTTCAAGTAGAGCTGATGCTGGGGACAGGAAAAGAGGGAACTCGTGATTTTGAACGTTTTTTTCCAATTTACATGTTTTCATTATTTATGAAGAGAGATGCTTCCGCCCATAAAACATCAACTGGTTCCTGTCTCCCTCTTCACACTGACATTCCTGCCACTGTTTTCTGCCTGCCCACACACGCTTCCCCAGCACCTCTCTTACATAAGTCACAGTTTGTCTTGGTTTCAATGCAAGCAAACAGAAAAAGGCTGATCATTGCTATCTGAGTTAAGGAAGCACTATGTGTACCTTATGCTGTTCAGCTGGCAGAAGCTTGGGGAAGGAACTTAGTGACACAGTGGGAACCTCATCCATGATGGGCAGTAGTTTCTGTTGCCAGCTTTCAACCATGGTCAGCCAAATGGAAAGTGTTGGTTACAAGAACTGAAAGGTTTGATCATGCAGAACTAGCTGCAAAATCAAAATGAAAACACACTTCCCTGTTTTACACTTAAAATAAAGAAATGGAGACAGTGTCAAATTCTCTAATTCCAGAACAATAGCAACTGGGAGTTGGTTAGTGTTCAGCCTTCAAGGACTTAACTCTATGGAGACTTGTGTATTAACAGCAAGCCAAAAAATCTACTTGTTTTTATGATCCCAAGGAGATGTGGATCTCAGACTGCAACATTCAGAGGAGTCTTTGTCACAGCAGAAGGGCAAGCAGATAGCACAGGGTTAAGTCTTGTTTCTAGGCCAGAATGCAAAAGCAGGCATTTCAATATTGACATCAGCTGAATGACTTGTCCCAATTATCCAGCCTCCTCACCCAAACTTTGTGCACCGAGCTATCTCAGGCCCAGCAGCTTGATGTACTTATTCAAAGACATCAAAGACAAATGACAGTTTTAAGGCAGGCCTTGCAGCAAGCCAGCAGTGTGCTGCTGCAGTTGCCTTCGGGAAGCCAGCATCTGAGAGAAACCCAGCAATCCATACCCACTGAGAAGGTACTCTTCCCCCTACCCACCACAGTCCTTGTCTCAGTCTCCTGTGCCACACGAGGGAGATGCACTGCCATTGCAGCAGCTATCAATAGCCTATCCCTTCTTCAAGCTATCCACCATAGTCCATTCCTTGCCACTAGGCCAGGTAGCAAGCCAGGTATTGTCTGGGATACTATTAATTTCTAGTTCTATATGCGTACACATATCTGCACAACTATAAAAACTTTTTTCTCAGCATGCATATGAAAGGCTCGCGGTTCCAACAAGTAGTTGGTTGTCTCTGACAGCAACACCAGCCAGGTTTTGCATTTTGCACACCAAGTGAATAATTGTTCTTTGTACTCTTCTCCACAACTATTTTGTGCTCTATTGTCAGCACAGGTTCTTGACCTCCTGCCCCAAACATAAAGCTGAGCTTACCAACAAGCATGTTTCACTGTCAGAAGGGGATCAGAAGGGAAATACAACCTGATGTTATCCATGAGCACAGCGTATAGCTGCCTCTTGTACTCAGACAAAACCAGTCATGCTGTACAGGAGAAAAAGGTACCTACACATCCAACAAACACCACAAAAATGGTATTTAAGAAGCAGGAAGCATAAAGCAGCACAGGATATTATAACAGCTGACTTACCATCAGGGAGACACTGCCTAGCAGTAAGTACTGGGCCATCTCAGAGCAACGACTTCTCCTCTTCTCCACGAGTTTGCACAGCTGCACCAGCACACGTACCAAGTAGCTACTTCTGCTCTGTAGAAGCACATGGCTGGAAGAGGCAAGAGCGCTATACATCCTCTGCAAAGGTATGTGAGGAAACTCACACACTGTGTATACGTGATCTCACTCAAGCTACTAATCATCCTCCCCATGAACAATACCCTTTATACACATTTTTAACAAAGGAAAGAAATAAACGACCTGAGTTTAACAAGTTTTCAAGGTGCATGAGAGGTAAGGTCCATGGTATATGAAATATACCATATTGTATATGAAATAAATATATACCATATGGTATATGAAATATACCATAGGGAGAAATAGCTAATTGAACTTAAGCAAAATAAGTAACAGCAAGACAGGGTAGCTAGATGCTGATTCCAGTAAGAGTAGTTTGTAAAGTGAAGCAAACAATTGGTCCAAGTTTCAGATCACAAGTCAAATTTTTTCCAATAGTAATAGAAATGTCATTTCTCTTCTGATGATTTGGATCCCAACAATGCTACCTGGAACATAGATAGATTATGTGTACATGTGTGTTTATATATATATATATGTCTACATTAGTGAATGGTATATCTTTAAGAGTTTGTTCAGCTCAGCTGTTTTTTTTCCTTAGAAAATAATAAAAATTAAGAACAAACCACAGCTCCTGTTAACTGTCTTGAACACCATCTGCAGGACAAAAAGGTTAAGGAAAGAAGGTAACCGAGGGATTACTGCTTAAAATTAGACATGACAACTATAAGATGTTACTTACAAACCCACAAATTTAGAAAGATTCAAACTCAGTCATAATGAGAGCTGGTAACACTTTTTCCTACAATTTTCAGGGCATTTCAGGTTGATGCGTAAATTCTCCTGGTTAACCTCCTTTATTTCTGCTATCCCTGCTAAAAGGCACAGAATTACAAAACCCAGAGATCGTTACCTGATTTCTCATTAGCAGTGATGATCCTGTGCATCGTTTTTACAGCCCAAGGGTTGTTTCAATTACCACAACGCAAGAATCTCAGACTCTGCCCGATTAAAGGTGAAAAGTTTTCAGAAGTGAACTATTCTAGGGGGTCAAAACTCTGAGTAAAGTCAGCTGAACATTAAAATTAAAAAAAAAAAAATTAAAAAAAACCTTACTTCTTATTCAAAAACTTAATTTTAAAAATGCTAACTTTTTATCCAAAATCTAGCCAGAGCCTCTCTCCTCAAATCCAGTTTAGTAACTCTCCCACTTTAGGAACAGAAGCTTTTATAGAGAGGTGTGGAATAAACCAATCCTTTACACTAGCATGCACTCCCCCTTCAGAATAAGAAAGGTATTTGGAATATGATCCAAACCTCACTTAAGTTAACAGAAAAAGTATTGAGAATTCGCAGTAGCCTACGTGTACCATTTTTACTTCTCTTAGTTACTGGAAGTTCTAAGTAGAAATGACCACTTACCCCACCAGGATTACTAGTAAGTACACTGATAGCAACAGACAAAAGGATAAGTTTATTCTGAAAGTAGGGCACACTCGTTTGTGAGACAGCAGAGACAAAACAGAGACCAGGAATGCGTCTGTGCTTGCAGATAATCTCATTTTATTGAACGGTTTGAAGTGCTGCTTAAAATAACACCACTTAACAGTCTGCACATGCAGTTTCAATTTTAAAAAATTAAATATATCAATTTTTTCAGAAGATAAAACATGCATATTTATATACATCATTTTGAGACAAAAGAAAGAATTACCATTTACAACAGAATATCCCCTTTATACGCCTTTTAAGTGACAAGGCAGGCAGTAGCACTTCTGCAAAAGGCAAAGCATATAAACTCTCTACACTGAAGGTATAGTTTATTCATTGAGAGACATTAGCAACTGCAGATGAAGGACGTTTAAGGATGGATTCAACTGAGAATGACAGTGGCTCAGTTGCTGAAAGTTTTGTTGTGGCCTGTTTAGCCCCAAAGAAGTCTCTCGTGCATTTGTCTACTGTAAACTTGTATTTTTGATTCTCTTTAATAGCAGATTCTCTGTATTTCTTAGAAGCATCTTCAAAAGTCTCTTTCACAAATGATGTTCTCAACTCTGTTCCTGACCTGTCAGGAAATGTTTGGTGGAAGAGTGACTGAAACGGATTGTATTTGAGCAGTGCAGTGGGCTTGGTACTGTCTTTGTTGATCTTGCTTAATACCTGTTCCTGAGGAGCCAGAGATTCCTTCTCAGAAATCTGAGAGAAGGTCCTTTTTGGAGGAGAAAAAGCTGACCTCTCACGAGCTTCCTGAGGAAGGCATGGCATATCATTACACGACTGCTGAACATCTTGCATAGGGGTCAGAATAAGTGAATTTTCCAGTTTCGGAGACATGATATTGTGCTCAGTGTTTGCACAGTCCTGACTTTGTGAGATCTTGGCATCCCAACCTGCCCCCGGTCTGAGAGCTTGGACAGTAGTAGCATTTAACAGGCACTGCTGGTAAAGGAGAGCATCACTAATGGGACTGGATTTTGGCCACACTAAGAACCTAGAAGACAGGGGATACTGCCTGTAGGTAGTAGCTACACTGACATTTGAAGAAATTAGTTCCATGTTGCTGGATCCTGAGTACTGCATGGTTAGATCAAGGCAAGCTGGTAAAAAATTGCAAAGCTCCTTGTTAGGAGTATCAACCTGAGTAGTGTTGAAGGCTGTTTTATACGAGTTGTATTCAGTTCCATGCACCACGCGGTTAGGGAGAAAAAGGGCAGCTGCTTGTGCAGCTTCCATCATCTCCCTCTCTTTATATTCTCTCTCTAGCATAATATTCTCCAACTCTTTATCAGCAAAAGCCCGTCTCTTTCTCATCCTGTCACTCACAGGAGGTGGCAAGGGTGAATTCCCTCCCAGGTAAGGGTCTGTTGGAATAGGACGGTAACCTAAAACAACAAAGCAGCATTAGGAATGAAGTCGCATAAGAAAAACATCAAAGGTGTGTTTGCAAAAGAGCTCCTTCTGGAGCCAGCCCCACCAGGGCCAAGCACTTCCTACAAACTCTGGACACCGTCAGCTCCCACTGCAGTCGCTGTGCCACAGAGACGTAGCTCCCTGTGCCGTCAAGGACATTCACTACAAATTCCTCGACGCAGGCAAGTAAGCCCTGCTCCACCGACATGTATAGTCTCCTTCAAATCTAGCCGATTAGTAATCTTAAAAAGCAATTCCAAAACAGACCATTGAGGGGAGGGGAAAAAAAAAGAAAAATAAAAGAAAAAAAGGCAAAACTCTGCTGTGTGTTATGACTAGCTTTGCGTCATGCAGTTTAAGGAGATAACCATCGGTTTTTAACAAATACAGGAAGTATTCAAGTATTTTACTTCTTCAGAACTAAGAGAAATTTGATAAAACATAGCAATCCAGTCTCCAGTATACTCGGTTACCAGACTAACTCAATTAATGTAATGTAGCTGACAGGGTCCAATCCTGTTTGCTCTACCCAGACAAGTAATCCCATTGAAATAATGGAACTACTTACATGAGTAATAGGAACAGGGTTTTACTTGTTTTCACTCCCAGTTCTCTCCCACAGGTTTCCCCATTTCCAAAGAAGATCTCTATACCTACAGCTGATGCCTTTTCTATTCTCTAAAGATGAATTACTAGATACACATTGCTATAGCTGACAGAAAATTCCAAGGAGAACTAGGAGAAAAGGAAAAGAAAGATAAGTTAGAAGAAAGAATACAAAAGAGATATTTGTAAAGAGTAGATGAAAACCAGAGGTTTCTAACTTGACAAAATTTTAATTGCGCTTGCACAGGCAAGGAAAAGAGATTTCCTTTTGTTTGGGGGAGGCGAGCTAGATTTGAGAACTGGAATTCTTTACAGGGCTACTGCTTGGAAAGTGGTTAAAGCAGACACAAAAATAAATTTAGACACGATCTGAAGAGGCGGCGGGGAACAAAAATACACCCTGTCAGTAGAACATCATTCTTCCACAGTTAATGTTTTCGACAGGAAAGAAAAAAAAAAAAAAGAAGGAAAAGAGCAGCCTATTACGCATCTCTTAACAGTGATATTGCAGCAAACGGGGCTGCCGTGTTACGGGTTCAGAACAAAAGACAAAAAAAACCCTCCGCATTAATTGATTGACTCGTTTGCTGGTAAAAACGCCCGCGAATAAATTACCCGGCACTGCAAAACGCTGCCGGGTAGTCATGTAAAAAGAATGTCAGCTTGTAACAGTAACTCTCAAATTTCAAATTACTGTTGCCAACATCTTGGGCATTACTGGGAAGGGAGGTGCGGACAGACACGACACTGAAATTCTGCCACATCGGTTCCAGCCAGGAAGGGCAGGAGCCTCTGTGGACAACGTTATTTCGGGGAGACACCGCCGAGTTCCAGGCGTTTTCCTGGGTCAGAGCGGGGCGTCCCCGCTGCTGGGGCGGCGTGCGGAGGGGCCGGGAATGCGCTCACCTTCCAGGATGCTCTTGGCCAGGAGGCTGGGAGTCCGGACATGCCTCTGGTAGGCGGCTTTGCGCTCCAGGCTCGCCTGCTTCCCCGCCAGTCCCTTCTTGTCCTAGGAGAGCGATCGGGTGGCGCCGTCAGCGCCGGTGCCGCCCGGGCGGTGCCGCCCCGTCCCGCCCGGTCCCCGCTCACCTCGGTGGCTTGTTGCCGTCGGAGCGCCACCTGGGCCGCCATCACCCGCTGCCGCTCCACCACCAGCAGGCAGTTGGCGCACTGGCAGTCCCGCCAGCGGCAGAACCGCTTGTGCCCTTTCAGGCAGGACACCACGCCGTGGTTGCGGCACCGGGCGCACTTGGGCGTGCGGCTCAGCTTCCGCGGCTCGCCGCGCCGCGGGGCCGCCGCCTCCTCGCCTTCCTCTTCTTCCTCCTCCTCCTCATCCCCCGGGACGGCGCTGCCGCGCGGCGCCGCGGGGGCCTCGGACGCCTCCCCCTCCACGCTCTCCACGTCGATCTCCCACTCGGCGACGGCGCGTCCCTCGGCCATGGCTCCTGCAAGAGAGGGGTCAGCCCGCGCGCCCCATCGGGGAGCCACGCTCGGGATGTCACCTTCCCCCTCGCCGTCTGCTTCGAGCCTCTTCCCCAGGCCCCGCGCGGGGCTCGGTTAGGCCCCTGCGGCCACTTCTCCCCCCTCCCTGGCTCGCCGGGGACCGGCGCTCGCCCGCCGCGGGCAGCAGCGCATCTCCGGCGGCGGAGGATGCGGGAGGAGCCGCCCCGGGGCGATGCTCCGCGCCTCAGGGCCGCGGGACTCTCGAGCCTTGGCAGGGGCTCGTTTATTTCAGCACCCTGACATCCCTCTTGCCCTCTGCCTTCAGACTGAGGGGTCCGGCAGGGAACACCTGGGCTTCACCCACCGCCGGTGCCCCCCCCCATCAGGGGCTCCTGGAGCTCTCTGCACGGCAGAAGCAGAGCCTTCGGACCTCCACCTCCTCCCATCCTTCCTCCCGCACTTCGCACTTACCCGAGCTCAGCGCCCGAGGACCGCGGGCACCACGCAGCCCCTCCGCTCCCCGCAGAGTCCCCTCCACACAACGAGGGGGGCAGGAGAGGACCACGATCCCGGGACGCGGTGCCGTCGAGGGATATTGCCCCGTCGCAGAGGCGGGCCGTGCGTGGCTGTGGGATGCCCGCTCGCCGCAACGGCGCTGGGACTGACCCCCGCCTCGCCCACGCCGCGGCCCCGCCGCGTTATCAGCGCCGCCCGCGCCGCCCATTGGGCCCGCGCAGCGCCGCGCCCGCTCTGATTGGCCCGCGCCGCCTCCCGCCCTCCCCCCACTCGCCCGTGGGTGCGGGCAGGCGTGGGGCGCGGGGGGGGGGGGAGGAACCAGAGCCGGGGGACGGGGGGGTCCCTTAACTTTACGACAAAAAAGAGGGGGGGGGGGAAGAAGGAGAAAAACGCCGTGAAGACCGTGATAGTGACCGCTGAGAAACCAGCCCCACGGGCAAGCGGCGTCTCGCTGACCGGGAAGCGTGGGTTCGAAAGGCTGAAACAGCCGCCGCGTTTTTTCGTTTGAGGTCGTTCGCGTTGCGCTCCGCGCGTACTGAAGGCACCCGCGGCTTCTTTTCGAGCCTGAAAGCGCGACGGAATCGGTGCTGTCTCCCCGCCCTGTCGGCAACTAAAGCGAAGAAAAATATTCGTTTATTTTTTAGCATTCCCTTTCCGTTTTCTACCGTTCACTGAGCTGTTGAGTAACTGTCCCCCGTCCCGGCCTTGTTCCTGCTCTTCGGGAATCGGGGAATGCCCCTGGTCTCCCAAAACAGGGAACAATCGAAATTGTAACGTTCGAAGTCTCTGCTGTGCGGACAAAATACACCTCGGTCTCATTCAGCACCGAGCAGGGAAAGAGAGAGTGGATTTAAACATTATCTCCGGGAAAAAAATAATGCGGGAAAGCATCAGTTTCCCACCAGCGTGCTCATGGAAGACTAACGATAAGCGGAACACACGGCCGAAGCCTGTCTCCGAAAAGGGCAAATATTTTGCTCTTTCTCTGGGCAAGCGCGTGTGTATAATAAATACCGATAATGTTCATGTATATAATAAACACGGGCACGCAACTCGCGGTGAGGACCGGCTGCCGGCCACCGGCTCGGCGTGGAAAAACCTTGCTCTAGCAGCCCTGAGGGATAGAGGCCGGCGGGAGGGCGTGGGATCCGCCGCCGGGCACCTGCGGGAAGGGAGGGAGAGAGGGAGCTTTCACCCCGAGGGAGCGTTCGTCCTGCGAGGCCCGAGCTGCCTCCGAGGGCTCGAGCTGGGAGAGCGGGGAGTGCATCGTCGACGGCAGGTATTATTCATCCCAAAAGAGAGCCCGGCTACTGTTTGACTTACAAGCATGACTAAAAGGCAAATACCCAAGGAATTCCACTTTCCCCCTTGGGGTCCCTCTTAAAAGGCACAGGCATGACAAAGGACCTGCTAGGTTAGGAAACACAAGTCCTCTTTGCTTGTAAACCGACACCAAATTACAAAGTACGATTCTGCGGGCCGCTGGAGTAAATTACAAAACAGTTCACCTCCTGTTTACTTTATCCGCAGGGAACTATGAAACCCAGCCACGATTTTAAAGAGTGTTTATGTAACTTTCTTCTGCTCCTCTTGTTTGCCCTGGGCTCCGCGGCGCGTTTGCGCTCCCCTCCAACTTTTCTCCCCTTTCCCGCGGGGAAGGAGAGGATGCACCCGCGGGAGAGGAAGGCGGAGAGCGGTCTCCAGCACCGCTGCTCCCAGTTTAATGCCGCGGGGACCCCCTCTTTGACCCCGGCTGTGAGTTGACACAGACGCCGCGCCGGGAGATGCACTCATTCCCAGGCGGGGGAAGGCTGCGATGTGCAACTGAGCGTCCGGTTCCTCAGCCCTGCCCGGGAAGAGCGGAGAGGAAAGGCAGCTCCGGGGCGTTGTAAAGGCTGCTGACAGGTCTCCCTCGAAAGCCGCCCAGCGCCGGGCCCTGCTTTGCATCGCTCCCTCGCGGCTGAGTCGGCGGCCGTGCAAGGTGCAGGTGCCGCGGTGCCCCGCTCCTCGCCTCCCCAGCCCTCCCTTCCTCCAGGCAAATTTATTAGCGAGGTTAGGGCAGGCTAACCAAACGGCAGCCGCGGGTGCAATTTCCCCGGGAGGAATGCTTTGATGCCGCCCTCTCCCCGCGCCGTCGAGAACAGATTACATTGCCAAACGCGGGAGATCCCCGACGCTTGTTTGGTCGGAGATGTTACCGGCTAACCTGAAACAAATTGCCCCTGCCCTGCCCGCCTCCCCCCGCCCCCCCTGCCCCGCTCCGGCCGTGCTTCGGCCCCGGGTTGGACCCTGCAAGAACGGATTCTCCTCTGCGGAACGTGAAGTTATCGCATCTTTGCTCCAGCGGAGACGTTGAGCCTTCCCAGGTGATCTCAACCGGGCGGGGAAGGAAGGAAAAAAAAAAAAAAAAAAAAAAAGGAGAATCACCTTTTCTGACATTTTATCCAGCTAGTAAAAAACCTGACTTCTTTTGCAATTTTCTTCCTGAAAAAAAGTAGGTGGTTTTCCTTCCACATCGGACTCCCTCTGTCTCTTGCAAACAGCATGTACACTAAGACAAACCTGGATAAGATTTTTATCGATGACACAGACCTTTCTAAAGCGGTCATACTTTAATATGTTTTAAACAAGGAAGTTTAATTTTTTATGTTTGTGTCTTTAAAAAAAATTGTTTATTTTTTAAATGCACTGCTACCTAACATATTTGTAGAGCAGGTCATGTCAGTCAAATAAATATAATAAACACACATAATAAGGATGTAAGAAATGTGAGGTAATGTGTTCCCTATAGCATGCTATAGAAGTAAATTTTATTGACTCTGACAGTGATTCCACTGCCTTTGTAGGAATGTTTGCTTTAGCAAAGAGGGCAAGGGTTATCCTTTACAGGGAAACTTGCGTACTGTACCAAGATAATCTTCAGTCATGTAAAACCGGATTGATATCAAGAGCAGTAATGGTGAGCAGAACAGAATTGCCACTTTGGGGACAGTTAGGGAAAGTCTGATGGGAAGGCCAGAAGGATCAACAGAATGTTTCCCATAGACACAGGCAGCTTTGGGTCAGGCACAGGATGCAGCAGAGTTTCCATCTACAACTCTTTCACCCTGGCAGCTGTTGGGAAGAAGGGATGAGCTCCCAGAGAGGAGGAATGGGTGTGCAGTGAAGAAAGGGCAGGTTTGCTTTCTGCAACTGAGCGCTCTGCCTGCTTGCTGGGGCTGCACCAGAGAGGCACACTCTAGCTCATGCCTCTGCAAAGAGGACACCACAGGCAAGGTGATCATTAGACAAAGCAAAGAAGAAACATGACTTAGTGAAACTAGAACTTCTCTTCTGCAGCCTCCACTGTTGTGGCCAGGGGACATCAGGGCAGACCTACAGAGGCTCTAGTCAAATCCAGGCCAAACCAGTCCTTATTCAACCCTGTACTGGAATTTTGAATTTAAACAAGAAAAATGCTATGAAGATGGCTTGTATGCCATCCGCAGCAGCTTTGCTGTGGCTTGTAAACTAGGATGACCTTTGGTTTGCCAGCATTTAATAACCCAGTAGACATTTGGCAGGTCTCTTGCTAAAATGTACTAGAAAGTTGGATCAACTCTCAGCATGAATATCCAGAATCCACTATACAAGCAGTGAGCATAGCAAATTGTCAAGTCAGCAACTAATGTACTTCACTATAATCTTCCCAAATGTCTTAAGTAGTTTGGCAAATCTCTTGTTGCAATAAATTCTAGTGAAGTTTTGGGTTATGTTTTTTTTTTTTCAACATATGGCCTTAAAAAGTAGCTCAGCCAAAAATATTTTTAGTCACTGCAGAGTTTGCTGGAGATGTTCTCTCAGAATTTGTTTGCATTCTGTCAGTTTTATTCAAATGTCAACCAGATGCAGCAAGTGTGGGGGTTGGAATTTTATTTTACAGCTCTGGAAAGTAAAGGTCAGGTCTCTGCAACATAAATTGTCTCTTTGATTGTCATATTTTAGCAAGAAGCCTTACTAATAAACTGTTTCATGGTCATTCTCTTCCCCCATCGGGATGCATTATAATCACATGCAAAATATTTAAAATGCCACTAAGACACCTGCTGAATTAAATAGCTGGGTAGGATATGCTGTGCTTATCAGTGAAAATGTGATCACATAACCATAACTAGCTAGGTTGTGTTCTCATTTACTAGGTAGCATTACAGTGTGAGTAGCCTTACTGAAATTAATTGCAAGACCTGAGGTGTTAGTCAGCATGAAAAATAGCATCACAATCTGGAAATAGATCAGTTAAAATAAGCCAGAAAATCTCAGGCCATATTGACACATGCAGGTATCCAGGCCACACTAAAGGCTGTGTGTTATACACCTACTAGGAACAAAGTTTGTAGAATCATTTAAGGAGTGTGATATTACACCATGTAAGTACAAGTATTGGACTCTGGCTCACTATGGGCCCACTATGAGTTATGCAGCCAACTGAGGTGATAGATGGGGAAAAGATGAATGGGCTCTGCTCAGCACTCACAGCATGTCAGAGTGAATGCGAGACAGTTTGGCTCTCAAAAAAAACCTGTGCAGAATGCACAGTGCAGTACATCCTCCTGCCTGGAATGTTTCCACTGACGGTCTCTGAAGGATTTTGCCCTCTACCCTCCTGAGAACTTACCTTGAAAATCAGATGAACCTTTCCTGTAACTCCACAGAGGAGATCTGTCCACATGTCACATAAGCATGTGTAGGTACTGTGACTTTGCACTTACTTGATTCTTGGACATCGGCTGGGGAAACAGGAAAGCGAGGGATGAACTCTCAAACCAGCAAATGTGATACTGATGCAACTCAAACTCCTCACGTACTTAAAAGGGAGTATTTATGAGTGCAGGGGCCCTTTCCAGAAGATTTTAGGTGATACTTGAGGTGGAAGAGATTTCTGCAGCTATGCAAATAAAATCTGACCCTATTTTGGGCTTTGGTTTAATTTTCAGCTAATACTTTTGTACGTTTTCTGTTTTGCTTTGTTTGGGCTAGGTTCAGAAACAGCACAACAGGAATCAACAGGTACACGGAGTACCAGGTAAAAGCAGATATCTCTAGGACTCTGGAAGTAGAATCCTTGCAGTGAAGGTACTTTAAGTACTCCAAACAGCCTAGCAAATTTTTTTATATCCAAGGAATTTCCCAGTACACCACACTTGGTCCACACATCATTCTACCAAGTATTTTGAAGGGTTGATGGGTATTGTTGCTGCCAGTCTTTGTCTCTTTGTCTTAGTTGCTGTAATCGGGACCTCCAACTCCCTCCAGAGTCAATATAAATAGAGAGGTGACATCAAGGTCACCTTCTGAAGGCATGGCATTGCTCCCATAGAAGAGATGCTCATGCCATGACTGGATGCAGAACCTATGTGCTAAGAGACACTAAAGAGCATCTAATTTGCTGCGTCTCTTGCTGTTCCTTTAGCCCAGTGTTGGTTGCAGTTCTAAGCAGTGTTTTTGCAGATGCACTGGTTGGGCACAGGTGCTTCTGCTCCATCTTGTGAATTTGTCCTGTAGCAGAAGGAAGTAGGACTGAAGTATCTATTTTTGTTCTGACTCACTTCTGTGAGAGGGAACATGGGAGTTGTAACTGCTTCAAACTCTTTTGCTCCCACAAGTGCACCTGCTCATTGACTGGCTTGAATTTGACTCCTGGTATAGAACTTCTCATCATGTTTGTAGGCAGAGTCCTTCCTGACCAGGCATTTTAGCACTGTAGCATAACAGATGGCCACATACCAGATTTACCCAGATACAGTGTTTTATGAAATCATCAAAGAAAAACAATACCTAAAATTCTTCTTACATTAGTGAGACCATTGCTCCATGCTATGCATTTTAAATACATATTTAATAAATGTGTATATTATTGTAAACACAAATCTAGGTGAAAATCTAAGGCATAAAGCCTTCCTGGAAGGTGAAGCTATTCAGTATTCTAAGATCAAACCCTTCGCTTCATTCCATACAGACACCCTATTGAAATCCTTGAGATTAAATGGGTGTAAATCTGAGTTTAACATATTGCAGATGTGTATATATATATTAGGAACATTGGATGCATTGTACTCAAAAATGCTATTTTACTTGCAGTATTTTTTCAACACTTACAATTACTTGCAATAATAAAAAAGACTACTCCACAAACTGCACTAAGATCATATGAAATAGTGAGCACACTGTCATCTACTTAATGATTTAACATCTGTGACACTTCAGTAATTTGTGGTCTTCGGCCATCCAGTATGATATCAACTATACAAAGTATCAAACCGCTCAGTGCATAAAATTAACTGATTCTAGGAGTAAGGGGCTTTAACCAGCTCTGCTGAAGTCAACAGAAAACTTTCTGTGTCAACTGGAGAAATTGGGTTAGGCCCATATTTAGTTCATTTTGACTTAAAAGAGAACACAACACGCTGTTCAGGGATTCAACCTGCTCTGCATGACCAGTTCGCTGGCAGTATAATCCACGAAAAAAATGGGCTTGCTGATTCTTCTTTGACTACTCACCTGAGAGAGGAGGTGAGAGGAGATGCTGTGCCCCCAGGCTGTGGCAGCGCTGTCTTGCTGACATTGGTCTGTCACCTCATATCTCCACCTCCTCTGCAACTCCCACCTGAAGGAATTAATCTTTCCCCTCTTTCTTTGGATGTAGGTGTCATTTTCCAACCTATATCAGCCTGCAGCAGAGAAACACCAACATCTCAGCCAAAATGTCCAAACTAGTTGATACTATCTGGTTTAACTGCATAACCAAGTCCTAAGTGATACACAATTTGGAGCATATATAGCTATAAATTGCTAGCTCACTTTTCTAAAAGATGAAAAAACTCTTCCAAAATACATTTATCATAGCAAGACACACCCTAACAGATGGTTCAGGAAAAAAAAAGCAACATGTTTTTAACTAAGAAGTAAGGAAATAAATATACAAGGACCTCGCTGTTAATAGTGGTGTATTGACTTACGAACTTATCATTTCAACAAGGTACCAGAATTTCACGCCGTAATAATTAAACTAGTGATCTCCACAGTCAGCCTAACAAAGGATGTGCAACAACAGGAGATACAGCCCAGCCTCAAATGCTGGTGAGTGAACTCTACTGATTTCAGCCAAAGGCACAATAAAATCCTAACCACGAAATTGTGGAAGTAAACAGTGGCTTGCCCCCAACTTCTACAAAGCCACAGCACATCCAGTTAGGTATCACTGCAGCACGAACATGCTAGTTGTTTGCTGTGTGGATTCCTTCTAGCTTTTCTTTGGCATCATTCATCTCTTAAAATTAGTGGAATTACCATACATTAAAAGGACCATATTACAGGGATAGCAATGTGTTTCAATACAAAGATTTTTCTGGGACCTAAAAAAGAAACATCCATCCAGCCAAGAATGAATTTTAATCACATTTTTAGGTTTTTTGTCTATACAGGAATTGGTCTAAGCCAACCCAAAAGACAATTATTTTAATAAAGATTTAAGAACAGTAAGATTTTCAATGTAACTGAAGAGCAATTAACAGGGATGTAAATCGACAAATAAGCTCTTTCTTTTACATGTGCGGGAGCAGAACACACTCTCCAACCCAATCACATCTCTCCACAAGTCAGGGTTGCCTGCTCAGCAGCGTGTAGCACATACAAATGCAGGCAACGTAGAAATGTCATTGTACATGATTTGAGAACTCTGTTCCATAATATAGTGGAATAATAATGGACCATAATAAATGAGAGTCCTCAGCTCTCTTCTTTGGCTGAACAGGTCTAGCTGAGTCAGAAAAGACTGCGTCGTTTTTCCAATGTGTGCTTCTGCTAGGTCAATAGGGAGACTGTTATAGAGTGGTAATGTGAGCTGGGTAATGTGTGCAGGTTCTGGGGCTTTATTGTGTCCCTGCTATGTTAATTAGTATTAGGAACATGATGGATTGGCAACACGTGTACTTTCTGAGTCTTAAACCAGCTCTGAGAGTTTAGCACTCCATTAGTTACCCATCACAGGAACCCGGGGATGTTTACTCAAAAAAGTATCACTTACAACAGTGAAACATTCTAACTCATTCCTAATAGCTGCCATGGGCGACAGTGCTCCATGTTCAGACCCTATTGAACTGCATTCCAGCCCAGCCCAGGCTCATGCTGGGAATCCCACATCAAAGATCTCCCCGAAACATCTCTGGAGGGAGGGAGAGATGGCAAAGAACCACCCTGGACAAGCAGGTGCTTTCTCTTTACAGTTGCTCTTGTAGAGAAGATAAAAGAGGGAATTTGGTTAGAGATGGGTAAGACACACCTCTCAGTGAAGTTCCTCTGCAGAAGAGAAGACAGAAGAACTGATAGTGTTGCTTCCTCCCCTGGCCCAAATAGCCCCCTCTCTCCAAGTAATGTTATCACACCACCAGCAAGGAAACTCTTCTCTCTGCAAACTGGAGATACGAATCACCACAGGGGGTAAACTTCTGAAAGAGTCTCAGGGCTTCTCAAAGAGCCAAGGAGAAATGGTAACAAGAGAGGCTGAATATAATTTTTCTATAGCCAGACCTAATGTACCAATTCTCCCATACACCAAATACCATAAAAACCTCAGCTTTCCTCCTTGAAAATGTGCCTCCCTAGAGAAATTCTTTAAAATTTCCTGCACTTCAGCAGTGTGGGAGAAGGTCACCCATCCCACATACTTCTTTCACAGAAATACTGTGACCTCCAGAAGACAACAGCAGCTCTATTGCCTTTTTTTCACCCAAGTTTCCTCTCTCATTACCTGGCAACCTCACAACCCTGAGGAACAGCTGTCTTCCTTGCATACACTTTTCCTTCCCATTCCAGTCTCCCTCACCTCAAACCTGATCTTATAGGCTAATATTTGCCTTTTAACTATTAATCTTAAAAATTCCATCACAGATATCTGCAAGTAAGACAATGTAAATAATGCAAAAACAAATGCAATCTTTACCGTCTGGCAAATCAGGTGCTTTCTGTGTTCATCTTCAGTAGCCATCAATTCTACATCTGTTCTGCAGTGTTGATTTTGGCAAATATCCTACAACAATTTTGTGTTCTGACTGTATGCAAGGAATTACCTTTCAGCATTCCAGTTACAGTCACTAGAAATTAATAATTAGAAGAGCAGACCCTGGTAGAACCATGGACCTGGTGCTGGCCTAATGTTTCTCTTGCTGGTTTCTTAGCATGGCTTAAAGCAGCTGCAAACATAAATTATTTGTGTAACCAAGTGTGCTTACAGTAGTTGACATATAATAATTGTGATGAGTTGAGTTGAAGCATATGTGTTGCAAACTCCAGAAGTATGAACTCAAATGGATAGTTACAAATGGATAGTTACAAACAGAAAAGAAGCATCAAAAACACTTCCAGATTGTCACTGGACTATTCTCACTCCACAGATCACATTTTCATTGTTAGTTTTGTCTGTTTAATATGACTGAGACAATTAGAGCTAAATATGCATTCCGATGAACTGGATTTGCTTATATATCTTTATAGTCACATTATCCAATGTACGGACAAAACCATTTTACCCTGTGTTCGATTTAGCTTCTCAAGTGAGCCTAGCACATTCTCAATTGCCATATGAAACAGCTACAGTCTTGCTGATCCTGCCATACTAGCCGCTGAACAGAAATGCAATTTTAACTTGAAAGCTAAAGATGGCCATTCCTATCTTGGTGGGTGCAAAAACATTTTCAATATGTTAATTTGTCCATCTTTCAACTGCAACCATATTTTAAAGGACTGCTGTGATTTTATTTTTTACTGAATGAAAGCAGCACTAATAGTGCTGCTGTGCACAACTAGAAACCTAAAATATAGTCTGGGATAATAAAAAATCAACATCTAAGGGGATGTATTTCAGATCTATGTCAGATTCTACAATATACAGCGTGTCATCATAGCATGTCTACCTTTCAGCTGTCAGACCATGTCAGCATCTGAACCACCATAAATAACACACCCATCACAAGACAGATGTGCTGGTATGAATGACCAATTTGTTATTGTTACAGAGAAGCCAGATCAGCATGTGGCAAGGCACTTTAGCACTGCAGATCACTTTGCCGCTTCTTAGTACATCAGACAAGAATGATCAAAATTAGGAGTACGGTGATCACTTCTTATGGTCTGCTCTCAGGCAAAGCCATTTTTCACAGTTGGGGAAGTGATCCTTCAGCTCTGTAACATTAGGAGTGTAAGCTTACTGACTTGCATTCTGTACCGAACCTTGCACACTGCAACCCTAAAGTGTGCCAGCAACCTCTGAGCAATGCCAAAGTACAAGCAGGCAAGTCCAACCGTAATCCTTTGCAGGATGCTGTGCTCTGCAGTCATTTCCTGCTTCTCACATGTAAGGGTAACAGACACAGCTAAAAAGGCTGAAATGGTATTTATGGCTTGGCACATCCCTAACGAAAAAAAAGAACCTTGATCATATGAAGAAAGGGACAGTTCTGGGATATAAATACTGCAGCAAAATGGGAACTCCTGTGTCAGACAGAACATCTGTTTGTTACATTTTCCAGTGTTTTATTTTCAGTTGCCCATGAAAAAGAATCAGAACTTTAACCAATGCAAATCACGCTCAGTCATAAACACAGCACTAGCCTTTTAAGGTACCTTGAGCATTATAAAGCAGCAGCTTTTTTACAGGGAAGTGGTAGAGAGGCAGAAATTAGGGCCCAGGAAAGACAGGTCGAGAACAGGCCACCTTTTATAAAGAAACTATTTCACTTACAGGTGAGCGGATTTATTTTGTGTGAACATAAATACTTAAGGCAGCATAGAGGAAAATCCTGAGAAAAGCTTCTTGTGGTAAAACAATCTGCACTAGAGTTTTCCACCAAATCCCTGCAACGATATTAACCTACTGACACTCATGTCAAGGAATGAATTTTGGTAACATAAGCTTCACTCTGTGCTGTACATTAGTACAATATCACTACAGAATAAAAAAGAGGATGTGTTCCAAAAAACGTTATTGTTAATGGGAAAATCAGAAAACACCACACTCAGCAGTGAGGTCCATAAGGAAATTCACTTCAGGCCACATCCAAGGTATTTCCATGTTTGATTTAGTCTTCATTTATGTCCATCGCTGAAAAACGTTACATGGTGAACTCACTTCACCATAGTGCAATGCTGCTTTATTAAATATACTTTTGTTGGGTCTCTGAGTCAGTCCAAGACCTCAGAATGAGGCAAACATAAAGCAAAACAGTCATTCAATCAAATTAAGATCCTATTTAAACTCAAAAGAAACCAGCGCAAGGTAGCTCTATGTATAGAAAGCACTGATTAAATCTACTGAGAAGGAACCAAATATGAGATTATAAAACCAATCTACAGTCCCTTACATGACTTATTGCTGTCCAAAATCTTGCATGCCAGAGACTGGCAATCAGCTTCTCCACAGAAACTGTCTCTCAAAACACTGATGTCTGAGCATCCACAGAAAAAGAGGTTCATCAAGTCGCTGGAATATGGCAGCAAGGCCAGAGCAGACCACTTTTGCATATCCTTTACTGCCTACATCCTAAGCATAAAGCACATGAGCTGGTGCAAATTAGGCTAAAAATATTAGACATTAATGCCATGTCCCTGAACACTAATGATTTGTTAAAGGTCATGACATTAACTGCTTTAACTAGGGGGAAATGTCCCAATGTATATTCTTCTCATAATAACAGGAATGTTACTGAAACGGTCAAACCTTTTTTTTCCAGTATCTAGAGTTTCAATAGTAATCAGCAGAAGAGTGGTGGTAACGGGAAATCCCTGCGCTCTTTGAATTGAGTGCTTAGCTGAAGAGAGACACACAAGAAATGTTGGTGACTCCAACTACCATAGCTCCTTTCCTCCCAGCAGGGTGATCCGTACACTTGCTACAGATACAGAGACAGTTAAAACTACAACATTTAACTGAATGCCACATATTTTCCTTACATCCTACTTTACCAGATGCTATAATTTATGAGGGGGAAAGGATCACAGAGAGTCCAGGCTAGTTCCTAGCTGTTCCCATCCTGACAGCTTTAGCCCAAACTTGTAACTATTTGTCCTCCACTGGGAATTTTTCAGTCTTCTCCTGCCTCACAGAACTGGCAATTGTGGTATCCACTGGATATAGTTTACAGTCCTGATTGCATTATAACATGGTTGGGTAATGTGATTGCATTTGTTCTTGTGCATCCAAGACATGTGGCACAATATTTATACCCAAGAACACTTAGCATCAAAAGTCCAGAACCAAGAGGAGCAGTGCCTAAACTAAATTTCTACATCTATTACATATACATATATATATGTATTAATACATATATATTTCTAAACATAAAGTCTAATTTAGACATCGGGTATGACTTACTGTTTCATACCAACTTGTTCAGCTCTGCTGTCAGAAATAGCAAGTGGGAAGGCAGATATTTTAAGCAGATACTTTGCCTATATGCAGTAAAGAAAACAGAAAAAATGGCTTTTCACAGATCAGAAAACATCCCACCAGCAGATCAAATCCACACTACCTCTACCTCACTTCAAAATGAAGACCTTAGTATGTCCCAAACAGCAGCACAGTTAGGGTATTTTTAGGGTATTTATGCACAGAGGTGAATTTCAAACCCATCAAGAGGACTGCTCCGCAAGCAGGTTGTAACACAGACTGTTTGCTGTGAAGAGAAAGATAACCTAGGAAAAATCTTAACCCCACCAGATACACTAGGCATTAATGCAGACACTTTGTTTTGACTACAAAATGTTTATTGTTTGAGAATGTGAAACAAATTGCTATGTCTGGCATTAGCCTCACTGAGACGCATTCTCTGATACAGTGCACTGAAATAATCTAGCATAGACCAAAACCAAGAAAGTTCAAGATAATAAGTACCACAAGAAGAACTTTAAATGTCCAAGACAGAGGTAATTGGGAAAAAGGCTTCCTCTTCATAGCAGAAAGCATCTAGCGATCCAGTGTGACAGGACACCATTTAGAAGGGCACACACATAACTCACATACTGACATTGCCAGAATTCTCTAGACCGGTCAGACACTCATTAACTTTCCCCCTCTGTCATAGTTCAGCTACACAGTGGCAAAAAACATTTTGGCAACACACATTGTGAGAGCTGAGAAAAAAAAAAAAAAAAGTCTCTTGAATTGTAAAGGAGAAAGGCAGTATCGAGTCTCTTGAAGCCCTGAGACAGTCGATGAGTCAGAGGTTTGGCATATAGCTTCCTCAAGTATTTCTCTTTCATTTTGTTGTGCCCATAGTCAAACAGGATAAACAAAACACCTTTGGCATCTTTGATTTTTTGAGAATTAGAAGTGTGTATTAGTGTACACATGTATATGCATGTGATGCCTGTGCATAAGCAAGTGCACACTACTGCTTTTTTGTTTGTTTGTTTCTGATTTTCTCCCACTAGATGGAGTTTGGTGACTTTGGTAGGTCCTGCTGCAGCTGTCTGCCAATGCCATTATTAACAATTGTGTGTCTGTGTGCATGGCAGTAATGTTAATAATCTGATTGTGTTCAGCTATGAGTTAATTTTCTTGTCTACGGTGAAACCTGTGGTGAGAATGGCCCAATACTCTGCGATTTGTTCAAAAGCAACATTGGGATTTTGATGTCACATATCTGGAAAGGCGGGTAAACAGTGATTAACAATTAAAAAAAAAATTAAGAAGATTACATTAGAAAACAAGAAGTATGCAGCTTGTTTCTTGAGGAACTTAAAACATTATATGTAGTGGATCCAAAATACAGTATGACAGTCTTGATCTCATGTCATATACTACACCAAACCTTACTCAGCCTCGGTACAAAAAGCCACCAGTAGCTTGAGCCAGCAGATAATACTGATTTGTAAGCAGAATTCCTCCTTCTTCATCATCATCACCCTGTTGTCATTGATCCTGGGCAGGATTAAGGTAGTGTTGCAATACAAACTTCTAAAGCCAACATTTACTAATGAAGGAGTGCTTGAAATGTGGTAGCATGTGATGACATCTTTCTTAACCTTTTGAAATGGCCTCTTTGACAATCTTTGGCACAGTTTTAGCCTCACAGATTATATTAGCTTATATAAGAATTTCAGTAGGGTTAAGCAAAAAGGAAGGCAACTGGAGTGCTACAAGAAAAACTTTTACCAGAAGACTTACTTTATTAGTACACTGAGAAGACAAGGCCTACATTATTGTTGTACAAAGAGCAAGTAAAAATGTCTCAGTTCCTCTTGAAGAAGCCAGACAGCCGGCTTTTGAGCAGATAAATCACTCACAGTACAAATGATGGTAAAATTTCATCCTGTATTTGTTCTTCATAATTTGCATACAAATGCAAAGGACTTTTGGTGTAGATATCCAAGAAGAGCTTAGCTTCTTTTATGAACTCTCAAAAGACTTGACTCTCTTTTGACAGAGGGACTAGTGGTCATCACCCATGCCTTCAACTATTGCAGTGCATTTTATATCAGCCCACACAGTAAATCCAGCCAGCAAGGAGAGTGCAACATTCGGCAGCTCGGTGTTACAGAGTACTTCTTCCAGGAGTTCACAGCATCAGTCATTTTCAGTTAACAAATCTCGACTCTGCCATCCTCGTTTATGGATTTTCAGGATGTGTTATAAGAGTTCTTTATTTTCCTTCCTAATCTGCTGGTGAACACACGATAGTTACACCATAAGTGCTGGTGCCCAGGAGGTGGTGTGCATTCTCTGTGCACTGCCTGCACTGATGTTTCCTCAAGACTCTGCAAAGCAGCCACCACCTCGCACACAGGAAGGTTTTTTGCACATTCACCATGCCCCTTCATGCAGATGCAGTGATTAACTGGCAGTGGTTACTGCTGTGCCAAGCCGGTCCTGGGAGCAGTGGAGCTCAGCTGTGAGGAGTCACTGACGCTGAGCTCCTGGAACCATCTGCCTCTGCAGGGGCCTCCCTTGGCAAAACCGCAGGTCCAGAAACCAGAGCTTCAGAAATGTGCCTGACTTGACTTTCCCACCATGCAGTGGAAGTTCAGTGCTGCCCGTGAAAAGGCAGTGACAGCTGATGAGTTGGTGTCTGCAGTGGTGCTCCAGGGTGCGAAAACAGGGGCTAGCGGCAAGGCAGAAGGAGTAACAGTCACAGAATCATAGAATAGTTTGGGTTGGAAGGGACCTTAAAGATCATCCAGTTCCAAACCCCCTGCCATGGGCAGGGACACCTCCCAAGGGATCAGGCTGCCCAGGGCCCCATCTAACCTGGCCTTGAACACTCCCAAGGATGAGGCAGTCACATCTTCCCTGGGAACCTGTTCCAGTGCCTCACCACTCTCACAGGGAAGAAATTTGTCCTTATGTCTAGTCTTAATCTGCCCCTCCCCAGTTTAAACCCATTCCGCCTGGTCCTATCCCCGCAAGCCTTTATGAATAGCCCCTCTCCAGCTTTCCTGTAGCCCCTTCAGGTGCTGGAAGGTCGCTATAAGATCTCCTCAGAGCCTTCTCTCTCCAGGCTGAACAACCCCAACTCTCTCAGTCTGTCCTCCTATGGGAGGTGCTCCAGCCCTCTGACCACCTTCGTTGCTCTCCTCTGGACCAGCTCCAACAGATCCGTATCCTTCTGATGTTGAGGATTCCAGAACTAAGGACGACAACCCCCGCCCCCCCCAACCACATCACCGCTCTGCTTCTCGCCCGCCCTCCGCTGACCCATAAAGCCAGACCACAAACCGACCCCTTGCCCCCAGCTGCCAGAAGGAGGGGAGGACACCTCCCGTGGTGACGTCACCCTGTGACGTCACCCAGCCCCAGGCCGCCCGCGGGCGCCGCGCTGTGCCCGAGCTGACACTAGATGGGGCCATCGGCCCGGAGGAGAGGCGGGCCCGGGCTCTGGGAGGTGCTTTCTCTTCGGCTGCCGCCTCAGGGGAGGCATCGCTCCTTAGCTCTGACAAATCCACCCAGTGTTTGGCTGGAATAACGCCAGGCTGTCTTTTTTTTTGTTATATGAAGACAAGGACGTGCCTTTGACGTCCAGGTCAAGCCGTGCAAAACAGCGTTTAGGTTAGATACGTGTCTGAATAAAGCATGTTTTAGTCATTTGTGACTGAGGCTTTCTCCTCTAAGCTTGGCTCAGGGATGCATTCAAAGACAGTTGCAATTCCAGACATCTGGAAGCGAAAAATATAACACATTTCCCAAGGAGCTCTCAAATGTCGTGTACATAGAGTTCACTTTTTCACCTGAACTAGCACTTCGCCAATTTAAGAAGGAGGAGAGAGTCTTGGGCTGAAGGACTTCGGAGGCACAAACCAGTTCTTCAGCATCATTGATTTTTTGGGGTGCTGGTGAAACAATAAAAAAAGCAATCAAAGTTTCTTCAGGGAATGATTTTAATCAGTTAACAGGAAATTCAGTTAAGAGTTGTGTCCCTCACTAGAGGCTAATTCCGTTCATTTCCACAACAACACCAGTGCTTGAAAGCCATAGCCACAGCTATAAGTCAAGCATGAATCCTAACCTTAAATGGAGAATCAAACCCTTAGAGCGCTACCAGGAAGCAGATCCTCTGGAGTGACGATGCTGGTGGAACAATTTTTGGGGTGCTGGTGAAACAAAAAAAAAACAATTGAAGTCACTTCAGGGAATAATTTTAGTGAGTTGTAGGTGAATTAAGACCAGGTCACGGTAACTAGGTGTTAGCCAGGGCTTTTAGGCCTCAAAAAGTGTGTAAAACACTGGAGGAGAGGTGCTGTAAAGGAGGTGAGGAGTCACAGTCCAGCCACTATGAGCAGGGTGGTGATTGCCCACTCCCTGGAGGTGGTCAAGGCCAGGCTGGATGGGGCCTTGGGCAGCCTGGTCTAGGGAGAAGTGTCTCTGCCCATGGCAGAGGGGCTGGAACTGGGAGATCTTTAAAGCTCCTTCCAACCTAAACCATTCTATGATTCTATGATTGTATTGCCTGTTACCAGACCCCCAACCACAGCTATTTCTCCTATTGCCAGACCAATGGGAGAGCAGAATAAGTGGATATCTGTTAAAAGAGCAGCCAGTGGTGATGGGCCAATCAGGAAATAAGTGAATGCCAGGCAATAATTCAGCAAGCAGCATGTTTGCTTGAGATTTCAGACGTTGAGTATATACCTATCACCTGGAGAATTAGTCATAGTTTTCCATAACCATACATCATGCAAGTCTGCTAAAATCTCATGCAGTGAACTTTCCGGGGAAGAAGAGAAGGGTGAGCAGAAGTCAGGCCCCTCTCACTCCCCGACTCCTACTATAGATCACAGTGTTCCTTTTTCAAGGCAATGGGAACGTGCACATTTACTCTGATAGTCCAGGCTCAGGCCTGGGAAAGCACTGCTCCCCAGAAGCCATTGAAGGTCAGAAATTATCCCCTCCCTCTCTCCTTATTTGTTTTCAAAGTTCTGCAAAGTAATCCCAAATCCATCCCCATCACAGGAGCAAGTGATTGATGCCTGTTCTGTGTTCACCCAGCATAGGTGAGAACAGTAGAAGGAAGTACATGTGCATAAGATGAACCCAAGCCCTCCTCCCTTTGGACCCTGAGAAATACTATCACCCATGTCCCAAAGTATTCAGGTTTGCAACAAAAATGCAAGATGAGTTCACCTCTCCACCCCACCACCTCCCTGTCTCTGATTATGAGGTATTTAGCAATGCAGCTAAAAGAAGTAAAATACATGTGGCTGCATGTTGCTTTTGTTTATACCTCTGAAGACTGCTGAGGAAAAAAAAAAAAGAAAAGAAAATAGATTACAGCGGAATGAGCATGGAAAAAAAGTTTGTAACTTACATGTATAGACCATAACTGTACTAATGACTAAGCCACGTAGTTTAAAATATATTACCTAGACATAAGTTGGCCCAAATCTATGAAGGGTGTTAAAAGTTTCGTGGAAAGTGTTTTGTAGTAAGTGTGGAGACATGTAGGGTAATTTTCTGTAACATACGAACTGCTCTCCTTGAGAAAGTGTTGCCTTTCAATATGTAGAATATGTAGCTGTATTGGACACTAAACACTGCCCATATTTTACTGGAGAACAAGACAGAATCAAGGTGAGACACCGCCAGTTTCTACTCTCAGGGGAAATGTCAGCTGTGGCATGTGAATAGCTTGGAGCACCCTCCAAGAGCCTGCTTCTAGTGCGTGAGCCAAGAGATTAATACACAGAGGCAGAGGGAAGGAAACTGAATTTTTACTGCAGCAGTCCCTCGAGGACAATGCCCCATCGGGATTTCTTCTGTAACCCTTCTCATATCAGTCACGTAACCCTTATAAATTATAAAAACCTCTAGATTTGACAAGTAACAAGTAAGTACCTCTCTCTGTATTTCTGTGTATTTCAGTGACTATTTTATATTTCTCTGTATATGATGAGTTTTATTTCACTTTTTCCAGTTTATATTCACTATGGCAAGAAGAAATCTCAGCAATGTGCAGGCAAGGCAGGGGGGGGCCTAGGCTCTAAGGCAAGATGTTTCTCAAAGGGGGTTTGAGCTTTGTCATGTACAACAGAGAAGGAAAGTAACTTCTTCCATTAGTTATGACAAGTGCCTTCACAATCACACTGCTGACATGTCACTGTCTCTCACACTGCCTTTCTCCTGTGATAGACACCCACTCCCAGCGGGACTGCAGCTCCCAAGCTGAGATGATACTGCTTGGAGAAGTGCCAGTTTGTGCTCACCCATCCGAGGGAGACCAGAAGGAGATAAGCTCTTCCTGAGCTTGCAGACCTTCCTGCCTGAGCTGCACAAGTGGGGCCATAGGGGCTTAGAAAAAAGAACAGACTTTTCTGTGTCTTATGTTCTGCTTTCTCACTTTTCCTTCACTTTTTCATAACTCATATATTCACTGCCTTTGGGGAAAAGAAGGGCAAATAGTACAATTTTATTACAAGTTTTCCAGTTTTATCTGGGTTTCCCCTGGTGTTTATCAGGGGAAAATGTTGGATTTTATGAAGTCTATAGGCTCAGAAATATGACAAATGGAGAGAACACAAGCAGTGTCTACTTAAGGTCTCACAGCCTTGAGCCATTTTGTGACCTTAGTGGCTGAGAGAACTATTTCAGGATTATCCTGACCTTACTTTTTCAGTGGAACTCTTGTTGAAAGCAGGCACTGCTTGGCTACTGAAAAGCTATAGCCTCTCTCTCTGAGAGAGAAAAAAATTAGAAACAAAATCTTATGCTATGTGCTCTGGTATATACTATGGTCTCCTCTCATATTTACAGAGTACTTGAAGTTTTAAAAAATTTTCAGGTAATAACAATTAAATCCTTGTAGCAATTATCTTTATCTCATGGAGAGGGAAAAAGAAAGACCTGAAATTTAAACTAACCTATGTGATTGATCTACCTCAGGTTAATGAGAAGAACAAGGATGTAACCTTGCAAAGGTTGCTGCTATCCATCCCTCAGCTTAATCTCCTGCACAGCTTGTGAAGACAAAATAATAGTAAACCACACTCCCAAAGATGTTGTAAATATTTTCTTTCTGTTGCAGCTTCAAGGGAGCCTGGTCTCCCACTGCAGAGATCTTTAAAGTACAACTCCCTCTGTAGGCACCAAATCTCTCTGTGCAGATGGTACTCTGCATCCTTACTCTAGAGGATCTGCTTCCTGGTAGTGCTCTAAGGGTTTGATTCTCCATTTAAGGTCAGGATTCATGCTTAGCTTATAGCCGTGGCTATGGCTTTCAAGGACTGGTGCTATTGTGGAAATGAATGGAATTAGTGTCTAGTGAGAGACACAACTCTTAACCAGATTTCCTGTTGTATCATACGTGCAAAATCTTGCAGGGAGTTGCTGAGTCATGCACAAAAATCTGCCTGTGACCATGCAGAATGTTACAGGGAGCACATTAACACAATACCATTTAGGGTGAAAGAACTTGTCTTTGTTATCCTCCAGTGGCAGACTGGTGCAAATATGTTAAAATACTGTATTAAGTTTGTTGTTATAGGGAAGTGAGAAGAATGATGCTTCAGAGTTATATGTCCATTAAAATTGAAGTTTGGATAGTATGCATTCAGAAATAATTTTATTTTCCAGTAATGACAATATGCAATATCACGTAAGAAATGAAATTGAAGAATTGATCTTATTCTTCAAATACAGGATAGCTCCAATATTAAAATTAACATATAAATTTAGCATCAATCTTATTTCCCCACTCACGTCCGCTGAGTAAATGCACATAAAGAATGAATCACTGAAACAGTATACTGAGAGAATCAAAGTCATTTTTCAAAGGTGTCAGCACAAATGTGAGGTGAGCCTGTTTACCAAGCATCCAACAAATGTGTTGCAAAGGTGGCCCTTCAGATCCAAAGGAGGGCAAGCTGGGGACCCCCAGTGGGAGCGGCACAACCACCAGCAAAGACAAGGTAGGGGAGAGTTTGGGACAGAACATCTCCATTGCACTGTGCTTACCCCCATCCTGACTCTTCCCTTATATACAGGTATGTGAACTGATGGAGAATGTAGGCATCACATTAACACGGCATTCCTCTGAGGAAGAAATTATTCTTGGTTTTGTTTACATTGTCATTGGCCTTATCTACCTTGTCAACTCTATAGGTTAATGAGCAGGGAATTAAGCAGTGTGCCTCTGTGGCAGCAACCGAACTCTGCAGAGTGCACTGCACCACTGCTGATGACAGGCAGAGCCATGGGCAGAAAGAGCTTCCCCTGGCGATGCCCATTGGTTTTGTGCACCCACAGAGATTTAACAGTGAAATCACCTGCCTGGCAGGAGAAAAAACTGCCCCAGGGTACCCCAGATTTCCATGGGGGCAGCTGCTCAACTGGAAGCAGGAACTATGCAGGGGGTAAGGGATGAAGCTATCTTGCTCCAAGAAAGACGCAGCAGCTCTAGCACCCAGGAAAAAGAAAAGAAGAGGCTCCTTGGTTTCTGGCCTTCATTAGAGACTTCCCAAGGCTCAAGCCATTATTCATGATGCTTAAACTCATTTGTTTTCTGCTGGCGTTTTTTGAACATCAATGCTTCCAGCTTTACCTCTCCTCACCCAAACATCTTCTCTCTTCCGCAGCATGAAGCATTTGCTCCGACATGGAAATACCCTTTTTTACCACAAGATAAAGCTGGAAAACCGAGTTTGGGTGTCATACTCCCGAGCTTTTCCATACGCCATGGGAAAGGATGCTCCACTGCTGCAGGCACTCTGCAGGCTGAGAGTACAGCCCTGCTGCTGCCAGCTGTGGTGACACAGCTGTCAGCTTCCCCAGAAAAACCATGGCATGAGCAAGGCCCACCAGCTCCTGCTGCGGTCCCCAGCTTGTCAGACCCCTTGGACTAGTGCAGAAAAGGAGCTCCCTTGCATCTCGGCTGTCCATGCTGCAAAGATAGGTGCGGGTGGATATCCCCCACCAGCATAGCGAGGGTCTGAGGAACAGGTCCTGGCACTCAAAGTGCAGAAAGAGGTTCTCTCAACACACCAAAGACCTATGCTGTGTGGCAGCTAGAGGTTAAATCTTATACTTGCATGTACTTGCCTGGAAAATACAGTTAGGTAGATAAAGTGATTTCTCAAAGGTATCGTTGCAGGCCAATTAACATTTTTTAAAATGTTAATTTAAATTTTAATTTTAAATGTTAATTTTAAATGTAAACTTTTGCATAGCCAAAATATTATGTGGTCAAACAAAAAAACATTGTTCAACACCAAAACTTGCATTTTTTATTTTGAATGCATTTAGGCTTACTTTATTTAAAAAAAAAGTGAATTGAGTCAAAAGATATTTTATAACACTAGACAAGGATTATTTTAACTTGTTGCTTTTTCAGAAAACACTTTATCAGAAGACACCTAATTAAAAATATCATACCATGGAATATGCATTTTTCATGACAAATGTTTAGTCTTGCTATAGTTCACTCCACATTTGCCAAGGATCATCTTCTTTGAAAGATGTGCCTGAGTTCCAAGATGTCAAATTTCTGTGCTCTAAAAACCCTCGGGCTATACTGCATAATGCCGCTGTGAGCTTTTACAGGTGGCACTGTTTGGTCTTTCTGCTGGAGATGATTTGCCCTCTGTAGCGGGAGGACGAGGAGATGGGAGAGGGGTAGCAAAAAATATTTCATTTCTTGTATAGGGGTGCCTACACAAAGGCTTCTGCTGGAGGGAAATCTGCTTGGTGTGTGAGCTCAAAACCAGAACTCTTTCACCTATCAGGTCTTATCTAGCGTTTGACATTTAATTTCTTCAGGATGTTGGAACACAGCAGGTTACTACCTCATCCTTTTCTCTTTGCAAGACCAAGCCTATTTTACCTAGTACTTGTCTCTCTAGAGTGGCTGGAAGATGAATTTGTTTACAAGTGTCATGTAAGTGCAGGCAAATTAGTCACTACAAATCTGTAATTCTGCATTTATGAAAATTCCAAGTGGTTTCACATGCACAATTCCGTAAGGGAAGCTATTAATTTTCTTTTCTCCCTCTGGCTGCCTTTACGTTTTTGCTCTGTAGCATTACCAACAAATTGCTTTTCTGAACAGGCTGGGAAATTATGCAAGGAAAAGTATCTCTCTGTTTGTTTATCCCCTATAGAAAATAAAATCGTTATTTTATTCTCCCGGTTTTGTGCATGTTCTGTAACCTTATATAACGCAGGATTCATTGAGTGCACAAACCTTACAAAATATTAAATGCCAGATGAGAACACAGGCATTCATATCAGCAATGACATCCGATAGCATGCCTGATTTATAATACAGTTTCAAAGCCCATCTGCTTTAAAGTCCAACTTCAGGGCAGCCTCAGTTGTTTTTGAGGTGTGGGACCAATCCTACCTGACAGCCATTTCAGCTGCATTCAGAGGCGTGTTTTGGAAAAGCCAACTGTCAGGCAGATGCAGTCACTTGTGAATGATTGAAAAAATGGCACTAAAACCTTTAAGTGGACAATTAATTTAGTGGCATTCCTCATCAGAAGCAATTCCTACTATTACTCCGACATACATAAGATATGCAGTGTAATCAGTGCATGCAAACATGCAATAAATTGTTCAAACCATTACTTTTCTAAATTTAGGGAAGTTGCCATTTGGCTAAATATTATTTTAAAGAAATGCCTGCTATTACATCCTATTTCCTTTTCTCTACTTCTACAGTACAGGAAAAAAAGAGATGCTTCTGAAGCACCAGGAGAGCCTTTTTTTCTGCTTGCTGCGACTGTAGCAAGCTCTGCTTTCCTCAGCTGAGTGTGGAAGTGTCTGCAGTACATACTCAAGAGACCTCAGCTTCCCTGACAATAAAATTATCCTGATCTTAGTCACAAGATACAAGGCAGGGAAGAAGAACCTGGATTTGGAAAAAGAAGTTTCCCTCCACTGCAGTTGCTGGAGCTGGACATTTTAACCCTGGCTGAGGACTAATCAGCTCTCTATCCTCAGAAATGTTATTTGCCCAGTAAAAATGACATAAACCAAGATCATCATCTTAGTTTATTTTTCTAGGGTCCTTAGCATGCTACATTAACCTGACAATGCTTAATCTGGTGTTCATTTCACAATACACTTCATGCAATTCACAGCTGTAATTGGTTTTACACTGACATTACACATTTCGACCTAGCCATGGGAAAAGAATAACTCTTAATATTATTTCTCTGAAAAGCATCCAAGTTCAAAATGGCACAGAAGCAGCTCATGCTAGTTTCGTGTGCATAATTCTTTATTCTTCTTTTTCTTCCACTGCAATGATGACCACTGGCATAATATTGTAAGGTCCTTGTTTTAGTCCATTTGCAATTGAACTACGTTTGTTTAATTTCATATGTCCTGAGGAGTTCTCTCTTATAAAACAGCATTCAAGTATTCTAGTTTAACATCCCCATTTTTCTGAGTTAAGGAACAAAGTAGACTTCGGGCTTCTGTTTAAATTATGAGTCTTCTGGAATCCCATAACTAACAGCCATAAAGTCTTCCTTTGTAACACACACTCAGGTCTAAAGCCAGAATATTGCTATTTGGCATTATCCAGTGAAGTGCAAGAAATTAAATAAGTTATGTCTTTATTGCTATAGTACAATACCAAGCAAAGTCACTTTTTAACACAATTGCAAGGGTTTCGTCAAGTAGATGTCCCTCCTCTTAGGGCCTAGTAGTTCAGCTGCACTGCAAGTATCACGTAGCTATCACATGTCAGAAGTCAATCTATGAAGACGTGTTGAGTATTCTTGAGTCTGAAGAGTCAGACCTTTCATCATACTCATCTTCTGTGTATATTGGCTGCTTAGACACAATAGGACACCCATCATCAGGGATTGAGACCCTAGGATCTTCTGATGAGCGGGAAGGAAGGACAGGTGAGCTTCGGAAAACACTGGCTGAATTGCTAGAGAAAGGACTGACATACTGGGACCGCAGCTGGTACTGCTGCTGCAGTGTCATGGTGTTCCACAGGGTGACATCATTGGGCAGGAATGGGGTGGACTGGTTTCTTGCCAAAGTATTCCTCAGCATCAGTGGGTAGCGTGGAGGCTGAGGGAAAGGATGCTGCAAAGGTACGGCCAGAGGGTTTGGCATGACATTACTGGAATCAGCAGAGAACCTCAGCGTGTCGGGAACCCTAAATGCTGAGCCCACAGACCACTTCGAAGAGGAAATAGGATACGAACTCAGTGTGTGTTCAAAAATGTGCCCATTAGAAGGTAAAATGAGACCATCAGATTCTGTAGAAGTTCTCTCTCCACTGGCCACTGAAGACCGACTGGACAGGAGAACCTCTACAGCACTCACCAGATCACCACCACACCCCTTCAGGATCAACTCCAGCACAGTTGGCTTTTGGTTAGGGAAGATCTTTTTCAAGACTTCAAGTGGAGGTCTGTTGGCTTTCAAACTGAAAGGTAAAGAGACTGTCCCAGAAGGACCTTCTATCAAGAGGTGATTCTGCTCTGGGTGGTACCTGGGGCTGTCTGGACGGCTCTCTGTGTTCCCGCCATTTTTCTGAACTGCATAACCAACCTCATCCACTGAAACAATTTCAGGGCTTTCAGGGGTGAAGCAACTTTTGGGTTTAGTCATATCTGGGGAACTCCTTTGGTCTGCATCTTTGTCACTGTAGGTCTCGGCATTGTCTGCTCCACTGGCATCACCCAACCGCTCCTCATTCACGTCTGCAAAGAGAAAGTAGAGAAATTAATGAAAAACTGGGCCAAAAGTTTTTACAGACATTTTAGGACATCGTCTTCTCAAAGTCCACAGAGCAGGATCCTGGGGCTGGGGGTGGTGGAAGAATTTTTCACAGAGATTCTGCTAAAATTAAGGTCTTTTTGCAATACCTCATGAGAACAAAACTGTGAAAGAATAATGTGACATGGTCTAACCATTTTATGCTGCTTTATAGATAGCTGTCTCACTCTCCCATGTACAAGAAAAGAAGCAGTGGTCATTTCTCAGCTCCGTAAAATACGCTGTTATCAATCCTATCTCACTGGTTACAAAGCAGAAACATACAACCCAAGTGCATGTTTTCTCAGAAGAACTTCAGCATCTTCACATCATAATTCCTTGCTAGCACCATCTCACTGTGAGCTGAAGATATCCAGGGGGCAGTCAGGAGACCAAAATTCCCTCTGCAAGTCCAATGGCATTGGTGAGCCACTCCATCATCACTACTGGCTGAAGGTTAAAGAAGCCTTCAAATAGATCTGTGTATTCCATTTCTGGCTCTGCAGAAACTGGTTCCTTTCCCAGGAATTGCAGGCTTTTCCTTCAAACCCTGGTGCACAGTTGATACCTTGGCTCATTAGAGTCTAGAAAAATCTGGTTTGGAGAGGACCTCTGGAAGTAATGTGGTCCAACCTCCTGTTCAAAGCATGAGTAACCTAAAACATAAAGCAGGTTGCTCATGTCCCCGCTCAGCTGAGTTTTAAATAATTCCAGAGATGGAGACTCTACCACCTCTCTCAGTACTTGCTCCAGGTACCTTCCTTTATATGTGCTAAACTAAGAAGGGTAAGAGCGGAGTATAGGACTGAAAACAAGCCCATTGACCATGTTGTCTCCAGATGGATAGTCAAAAATAGGCATACCACAAATCTCTCATCACATTGTTAATGCCTGGGCAGAGTACAGAAACCTTTGAAATAAAACTTCTTGTCAGAAAGAAGAAGAGGAGAAGAAAAAGAGCCTCTTCTTCTCTTTCAAGCTTTGAAAGAGAAGCTGGACTCTTTGACTGCTTTCACAGCTTATTCACAAGGTAGGCAAGATATTTGCTTCAGATTGTTCACAGTTATTTCCCAAGAACGGTGTTCAGTTGGCCTTCATAATACAGCATAATGTCGACTTCCTTGGGAAGTATCAGTGATTGAGGAAAGGGTCCTTGTCCAATTTGCAGGCAACAACACCTGCTTTAACTGCACAGGGCAGTCCTTTTAAACACATATACGTGAAAGACCAACTGCAGAAACCAATACAACTAGGTGCTCAGTTTCTCAAGCCCCTAGTAATTAGCCCAACTAAATAAAGAAGCTATGAGAAGCAAGCAAAGGTTCCCAAAATGTGTTAGTGATCACTCCTGCCCAATCAAGATGGAACAAAGGCATGCAACCACCTGAACCTTAACTGCTCATCACAGACAGCTCTGCCTTCTTCTCACCCCAGGAACAGACAGGGCGTTTCCCCATGTAGCAGATTAAATTTAGCATTCAACAAATTAGCTCGCAACAAGCTCTGTTCGTGTAATTTACCCACCTTAAGCAAGGAGTCAGGGTCTCAGCAAGACTGCACTGAGTGAGAAGCCACTGTGCTCACCAGAAAGGGAGCTACAAATAAGTACAAAGTCCTGGCAGAGCACACAGCCTGTCAGCCAGTGTGGCAAAGGGAGGTTCTCCTTTTGAGAATGGCTGTGCCAGGCAGAAATTATGGGCCATCCTACAGAGCTGTGGAATGCTGCTGGTTTGGTCTGGCAAAGATGAGCACAGGAGTGGGGCTGAGGAATATGAGATGGCCTTTTGAATATGGGAATGTTTGCCAGTATCAAACTGGCAATGTGTATCCTTTTGAGGAGCTAGTGAAACCTGGTATAGCTCATAAGAAATTTGAAAAATACATGAGGATCACACTACCTTTCTCTCCTAATCCCTTCACATGACCATAGTCACACATTTATTATGAAAGACAGGATGCTAAGAATAATCCCCTTCTGAGTGAATGGGCAACTTACATATTGAAGGGTTGCAGCACAGTATAAGGACAGCTAATTACTTCTGTCCTTGTCTTGCCAGAGTGCAAGATGTATTAAAGGGAGACAATAGTCCCAATTTTCACATAAATAAATCGCACTGTCATACCAAAATTACCAAATGGATGACATGCAGGTAGAGCGTATTTCAGAGGAACAAGCTTTTCCAGTGTATCTTTATGGGCTGACAACAAGGACCACCGGAGAGAAAACATATGCTAAAAAAAAAAAAAAAAAAAAAAAAGGAATCAGATTTGACCTAATACACTCACCAATCCTTACAAATAATTATATTTTAAATATATTTCAGGTTTGTTTAGTTTTCAGTACCCTTATGAGTTTTGGCTAAAAATTTTGATCAAATTCTGAAAACTCATCTTGCTGAAGTTCACATCTTTATCATCAGGAGGCTGCACAGACCCCGACTCCCAGCCTTGCACAGCAACCACCTCCTCGTACAGCACAGATCACAGCGGAGCATCTCACCAGATCCTCAGACTCACAGGGTGGAAACCGTAAAAGAAGATTTCAGTGATTTAAATATAACGTTGCCGTTAACACAAGGAGGATTATCCTCCTTTTTGTTAATACGGTGTTCGGATGCTATTGTATTTTTTTATGGGAGCTTTTTCTGTCCTGCGATGCCGGGCCGTGTTTCCAGCGCTGCAGCACCGGGATCGGGAGGGACAGATGAGCCGCTTACCTGGAGTATTCCCGGTGTTTTCCTGCCCGGCAGGCCTCATTTTGACTATGCTTTTTCCTCACCTAAACACCACTTCCCCACCAGGCACAGGGCACGGGGAGGGCCGGGCGGAAAGTGTCTTGCGGGGACTGTCCCCACTTCCCTGTGGGAATTGCCGAGGCAGGGGGTTTCGTTTGTTTAAAACGTGCACAAAGCAGCAGTCGCTAAACAAACAAAGATTTGGGGACACGCATATAAACGTCTTTACGTGGGCACTGAATTGTAAGAATATCACATGCCTGTATTAATCCTAAATATCTACATCTGCAGGTACAATAATATTGCGTTTAGAATACACAACCTGCCGCTCTCAGCCAAAGGTATTTCACCGCTTGTAAGCTTCACATGAGAATGCTCTAGGCTTTAATAAAGAAATTTCATCCTCAGATATTTTCTGTGTTTCTGGGGTCTGACTGTTTGGTTGGTTTTTTTTTATTTCTCCTCACATCTTCTGTTTCAAACTTCCTGCATTTAAATATCCACTTTGCCAGCCCTGAGGAAACCAGGGAAATTATTGTCTTATCCAATCAAAACAGTGGAGTATTCATCAAATAATACACACGCAGAGACAGATACACATGAAACAGTACAAGTGGGATAATCGTGCATGCGTTCACGGTAAAATCTACATTAATAAATAAAGCTGCTACGAATTTGGAATAATGTGTATCCCAATTTTTCCTTGCCTATTTATACATTGAGGATCGTGGGGCAAATATTGTAAAGGGGCCAAATAAAAGTAAAATGAGTGAGAAAGAGAAGCCGTTCTCCTCGAGTTAATAACTTGTCTGGAAACCTTGATGCAATACTTTGGAACCAAATTTGATCTCTTGATATTCCCACAGCTGACTCTGTTAAAGCAGCTTGCACTTTGATTGTTAGGACAGCTTTCTGCAGCATAGATTTTCTTGGATACCCAAAACATCTGCTATTTTCCCTATTTCTACTATTAGAATAGAACTATCATAAAGCCACATAAAGATAAGATCGAGTAAAACACGGGGCTTTGGGGGTGGAAGGTTTTTTTGTTTGTTTGGGGTTTTATTTTCTGTTTCTCTGGCTTGTTTTTTTAATTTACTTGCACTCTAGAATTTCTTTCTTCCCTATCTTCAAAGATCTAAGGCACTTCGCAGGGGACTGGCCACTGTTCCCAGACTAACACAGCCACTGCTGCGTTGCATTAAGAAGGTGGCTCTGAGATTAACCGAAGACTTAATACAGAGACATATTAATCACTTTAAAGCCTCGATAACTATTATTAAGACCGAAAAATGCAACTTCTCCTCATGTGGGAGATAGAAGTTCATGAACACAGTATCAGACGAAGGATTGTTCTGGCGAGTGCAACAGGGATAGTTTTCTAGGCGCGTTATTTGCACAAAGCACAACTTTGCAGTTATCCCAGAGAAATGAATAGTGCTGGCAAGAATAAAAATAAACGGATCTGATTCTACCGTACATCGGGAAATACTTTCCCCGTACTGGAAACACTTTCCGAGAGGTTAATGTCCGGGGAGAGACAGTAGAAAAAGGGTGGGCTGGAGAGCGAACAACTACATCCTCTGTTCTGATGACGGGTTTCATACAGGGAGCGGGGAGAGAGGGAGGGAAAGCGGTGCCGTAAGCAGCGGTCAGGACGGCTGGAATTAAACCGGTTACCAGGTTAAACGGAGCCTGGTGGCAGGTGACAGAAGGGACCCCTCCGAGGAGGAGGACATAATTTTACGTTTTGCTCTCACACATAAGTTCATCAAGGTGGGAAATTAACCCTCTGTAACAATCGGAGATCTTGGGCGGGGCAGGTAAGCTCTGTGCAACCGGGGCTGCTCCTCGACACCCCGGTCCCAGGCGGGGGTGCCTCGTCTCTCAAAACCCGGGGGGATCACGGGGAGCCTCACCGGGGGCAGGAGACTGCGCCGCATCTCCTGATTTATTAACATCTCCGTTATTTTTCCCCCCATCTCTGTAAAGCTGTTAGCAGAAAGTGCTGACTGGCTGGCAAGGAAGAATTTCTCATCAATACACTTTGATTGTATTTTGCAAACAAAATGCCCGTTGCTTGGTAACATTTCACTTGAGCCTGACCTTCCCCAAAAGTTATTGCTATCAGATTCGATTTACACTGTCCTCCCGTGATTACTGTAATCTTTTAAACTGGGAAGTTCATATATCAGGGGGAAGAAAAGTTAGGCGTGCAAGTCGATACCGTTCCTATCCGCCAGATTTATATCTTGCTGGAGAAGTTTATTTGTTTCACTTTCTGGAAGGGGCCAAGGAGCCTTTTTTCCTCGTTTTTCCACCCCTCAGGCTGGGGGCGGAGAGGCTCCGCGTTGCCAGACGGGAATTCGGGGACTGGAGGGACCCCAAAGCCGCTGCCCTGGAGAATGGCCCGAGGAATGGGGAGGAGATGCGGGAGACGCGGAGATGCAGAAGCGGGGGCAGGCGGGAGGGAGCGGGTCTCCTACGACCTCGGGCCCAGCGGCTGTGTCTTCCCTAGAGCTGGGAGAGCAGAGCCTCCTGCGGGGACCTTGGCGGACGCCTTCGGGGCCGGAGCAGCTCGGTTCCCTACCCGCCCCCTCCGTGGGCTATTCCCACGGAGGCTCCGGCTGCCGGGCAGCGAGCCATAAGGAGTCGAGCCGTGCGGGAACCCCGAAGATTTGCCATTCCCCGGCCGGAACTCCGCGGAAAATCCCGTCCCGGTGGCCGCTTATCAGCGGAGCGGGGGTGTCCCGTGATGGAAAGCTGTCGGGTCCCGCTCGGGCACGGGGGAAGGGGACGTTGCGCTAATTTTGCGTCCAGAAAAGTGTCTTACCGGCAGGTCGCATGCACAAGGCGGTGGCTGAGCACGGCGGTGCCTGGGTCTGCATCCACCACCTGCCGAGAGCTTCCCCCGAGGCAGCCCGGCTAAGGGATGCCAAAACAACCAGCTCTCCCCGCTCCCCACGGCCCTCCTTGCTCAGCGGAAACCCTCCAGCTCCCGGCCCCGAAGCTCCTCGTGCGGGTTTCGTCCCGCAGCGCGGCGCCCTGCGTGCGGGGAGCGGCTCCAGCCAGCTCCGTGGGACCGGGAGCGGCGAAGGGACAGGCGGCTGCGATCCGCGAGGGATGCGGGCGCTGCCCAGACGGCCTGGGGGCACGTGGAGGGGCCGGGTGGCATCGGCGACATCCCCTCCGCTGTCCCACCCAAGGAGGGAGCCCGGTGCTCCGCGGCTCCGCGCCGTGGAAGAGCGACGGAGCGCTCTCTCCGGGCTTCCCCTCCGACCCCTTCCCGCGGCGCCCGTCGAGGGGAAGGGAAATCCGTCAGCCCATCCCCGCGGTCTCCCGTCGCCGCCCCGTCTCACCTGCCTTGGGGAGCGGCCCCGGGGGCGGCTCGGCTGCCCAGCGCAGGGCGGCGGCGGCCAGCTCTGCCCTCGGCGGGGTGAGGGGCGGCGGGGCGGGGGGCTCGGCGGCGGCCGGCAGGGCTCGCAGGGAGTCCGGGAGGAGGCTCTCCAGGCTCTCGTTGGCCTGCTGCCGGCGCAGCGCCACCTGCGCGGCCATCACCCGCTGCCGCTCGATGATGAGGATGCACTTCTCGCAGGTGCAGTCCTTGAAGCGGCAGTAGCGCTTGTGCCCCTTCAGCCAGGACAGCACGCCGTGGTTGCGGCACCGGGCGCACTTGGGCGTGCGCTGCAGCGGAGCCCGCGGCGGCTGCGACACCGGGCCGCCCATGTAGAGGTACGGGGAGCCGTAGCCGTTCATGCCGGGGGGAGAAGGGAGCGGCAGGGGGGGCGCGGATGGAAGCCGGGGCGCCTCTGCCCGCGGGATCGGGGATGGGGGCGCGGCCCCGGGCCGGCGGGGGTGGCCGCGGTGGCACCGGCGGGTGGAGCGCTGCCGCCGGCCGGAGCGACACTGCCGCTGCCCGCGCAGCCCCGGCAAGACCAGCGCCCCTCCGCCCGCCCCCCGCCCGCCCCCCTCCGCCACCCACCTTCCCCGCCGGGGGGATGGAGGGAGAGAAGGAGGGAGGGAGGGGGAGAGAGGAGGAGGAGGAGGGTCGGGGAGAGGGGGGGGCTCTGCCCCGCCGCCGAGGTGGCCCGAGAGGTCCGTCCCACAGCGGGCCGGGGACTCTGCCGCTCAGCCTTGCACCCGGGAGACTTCCCGAGCCCCCGCGTCGCTGGGATGTCAAAGCCCTGGCGGGGGACGGGGGACGGGGGGGGGGGGGGGGGGGGGCGTTTCGAAGGCTTTTTCGACCCCTTCTACGGCTCGCAGGTCCCTACGAGAGGCGGCAGGGTGCGCGGCTGCTGCCGACCCCCCACCCCTGCCGGGTGCAGCGAGGGGGTCCAGTCTAAAGTTCTATCGAAGTTTTGAAGCTGCCCGGGAGCAGCTGCCTCCAGCCGCGCTCTGTATCCGCGACCCCGCGGGATCGCGACGCGGAGTTTAAGAGATTATCAGGTGTCCGCTACCCCTTCTGAGCCCCTCGCCGCGGCGGCTACCGAGAGGCAAACGATGGCTACAGGAAGGCACGTGCAATGCGGGGCAAGTCAGAGCGCTTGCAATGTCTTTGATGTGTCTCATGCGGCGGGGTGGTGATTTTCCTTCTCTCCGGGAGGTTTCTCACTGGAACACGGATATTTCCGATACGGCATGGAGAATTTAAATTCAAAAGTAATATATTAGTGAAAGAAGGTACGGGATTACGGACTGGAGGGGGGGAAACAAATTCGCTGCAAGCTTTTGTCCGCCCGCGCACCGGTGCTTAGCGGCACGCAGCTCTGCCTGAACCCCAACCCATTTCCCTCCCTGAAGTCTCCCCTGCTCTCCCTAGGCACCCCTCCACCGTAACCTGTGCAGGGGACAAACCATTTAACGAGGGTGCGTGATTAGAAAATCAGATTTAAAACTCGGGAGACACTTCGCCGGAGAGAATAAACAGCACAGCGTGTGCTATCAAGGTATTTGCGGGATATTTCATCATTTGGCTCTTTCCTCATAGCTTTTCTACTTCTAAGGGAAGAGGGACCTAGGGAGATTTTTCTCCCAAGGTTGTGTGAGAACCTCGGAGAAGAAACTTGGGAGAAGGATGAGCTCGCCATGGGGAACACCCTCTCCCGCCGTTTACCGCACGGAATGCCATCGAATCGGGCTAGGGGAACAGTCCGTTCTCCTTCGGCGCCGGTGGGATGTCCTTTTCCTATCTGCCGGGACAGCCCCGCAGCCCCCGTACCGCGAACCGGCCTCCCCTGCGGGGCATCTTCTGCACTCACGAGTCCCCGTCGAGGGGAGAAACCCAAACCCTCGGTGTCTCCTCCGCGGGACAAATAAATACCGCCGCCCTCGGGAATCCGTTCTCCCGAAAAGAAGAAGCGGGATGCGAGTAGTGGCGCAGGAGGAGTGGCACGGTGGGATGGGGGGATCTTGTCCTGGCTTCGGGCCGGGGGCCCCTCTCTCGCTTGGCTGCACACCGGGCGTTTAGGCTGAAACACTCGTTTGATATAGTGCCGTAATCCTTTTCTGATACTTGATGGGAATGTTTTCGGTGTCCTAGTATTTGACAACATCTCTCCATAGCGCCAGGGTCGTATTTATGTTAGCAAAACGTCCCCTGCCTGAAAATCTATTGTAACCCAATACCTGACAACCTCAGTTCCCACTTCTGCTGGCAGAAAAGGTTTATTCAAGCACATAATGGGATCCCAGCAGAAAGCTTTTCAGAAGAAGGGGCTATGGTAAACTGCACCACATGAACTCCGTTTCCAGGGCTATTAAGCTTTTAATTGGAAAATAGCAGAGGAAATTTCCAGGTGACTATAACGTGTTAGCAAGTTAGCGCCCAGAAGAATAGACTGGAATAGAATGAATGTGCGAAACATATGCTCCAAATAGCATTTAGCGGAAAGGGGCCGAAGAGCCGGCCTTTGGGAGAAAGAAACACCGACGGGTCGGGCAGGGACGGGGGCCAGGCTGGGAACACGAAATCGGCCCGAGTCCGCTGGCGCTTCGCTATTTTTCGATGCGGAGCCGCTCGCGGCAGCCGGCGCTGCCGCCCAGGGAAGGGGGAAAGGAGAGTGTTTCCCGGTGTTTGCACTGCTCCAAAATAAGTGTTTGTGGAGGGGGTGGTTCGCGGGAAGCAGGGTCACCGTGGAGGGGATGCGAGGGGCAGGGTGAGTTTCAGACACACCGCACCAAACCTGCTTTTAGGCAACAGTGAAAAGCGTTACAGTGAAAAGACAGAAGGTCAAATTATCGACGATTCGCCACTCGGAGAGCTACTCCGGGTGGGTCTGGACGTCCGTGTTGTCATATCATAAGGAGGGAGAGGAGCACATGCCAGCCGGGCTGGGCTGCGTGGCGGGGCGCTGGAGGGGAGCGAAACTTCACGGCAGACTTCGGGGAA